>NC_089230.1:15142237-16342237 GCF_963924675.1 Phocoena phocoena | reverse complement strand
CAAGTAGGCTTGTGCCACACCCTTCACCAGTCCAGAGCCTTGAGTACCTCTCAAGGTCAAAGCGCACAGCAAACTCCATTGAGACATTTCATTTCCGAGCACCATTCTGACAGATTTCAAAGTAGCATAGCCAGGAAAAGAGTTTGTTGGCTGTGTAAAGAAGAGCACAGGCAAGACAGATCAACTCTGGAGGACATGTGGCCTAGGAAAACGGCATGGCTGTGTCCTGTGCACCCTATATGAAGCATGTCTCTTACCAGCATTGCTTTAACTGGAAACCCAGGAACCAATTTAGCTCTGACATTTGTGACTCCTGTGGCATAAGTTCCAAGTCTGACCACAGACGATGCACGATCTATCAGGCACACCCCTGGCCAGCTGTGTCCCAAAGTAGCTGGTATCTTTTACCTTCTAATCCCTTAAGAGGTACTTGTTTTTGGTGTTTTGGGGGCTCAGAAAGGGATACTGAGTTCTGTGCAGGCAGCAGTCGAAATACAGTTCCACTTACTATGGAAGCAACTCCCTGCTGAGAACCCTTACTAGGACATCGGGAAGAGAAGCAGGAGCTTCTGGGTAAGAGACTGCTTGGCTAGATTTATGAGTAGCTGTCTGCCCCCAAAGTGATCTGAGTAGAAGTCGGGCAGTTCCATTCCTCCAAAATATCTCTTCCCCATCCCATTCCCATCACCTGCCCATCTCCGTGATGCCTTGGTTCAGTCATTAGAAATCTATTTCTTTGGATTTGAGATGTTTTCATCTTTGACCACCCCCCCCCCCGAAAATACACATACTCTTGGGTGGATAATATATAGCCAGCTGAGAAGCAGGGGTACAGGTGCTGGTGACAGGCAAGGTACTTGGGACAAATTTTGTCTCCTTCATGTTTTTTCCCCTAGAGCCAGCCCTTCAAGAGCACTAGCAAAGTGTGAGTTGGGAATACTTAATAGTAAATAAGACTCTGACTTTACACAAGATACACATTTTCTGCTTTTCAGAAACCAACAAGTCTCTCTAGAATTTTTTCTTCGTTCACTAAAATTGGACGGTAGCCAAGATATAAAGCAAGTCATTTGGAACCTGTCAAGTGTGCACTAAAGCTACTTTATTATGAGATGTATTGAGAAGGCTCCAGCCCGCAGGAGTCCAGTGAAGGCTGGGACCACAGAGGCACAGAGTCCAGCATTTGGCCACTTGTGGGCCTCCTTTCTGCCTCAGAGAACTGGGGCAGGGAAGTGATGAAGGGAAATGTTCTTAGAAGAGGAAATATCCTTTGTCCTGTTTAGAGAGACCAGGGCCCTACCGTTAGGCTTACTTTAAAAATCAACCCGGAGAAGCTATCATACTCAACAACAGAGCAAGAGCTGCTGCCTGGTACCCTGTGAGTCCATCCCTTTGAAATCGCATATAAAGAATGATCGTTAGTTTACACACTGTGCAATCTCATTATCTGAAACTAAGGCCTGCGAAGTGTTCTCTGCTGTTGTCAGCACATCAGGACAATTCGTCATTTAAAAAAGTGCATCCTCTCAGTGCAAGTTCACATGGGCACTTCTACCTGTGTGTTCAAAGGCATTTATCGTCAGCAGTGATCATTATAACGTCACAGCGAACGAGGCTGGCTGATTTACTTACAGGGCCTTAATGTAATTTTGCCCCAACAAACAGCCTCTGGGCCCTAAAAGTCGAGGCACTTCATCAGTTTATCTGGCACACATGACAACGTTTCTTTGGCCCTGAGCCCAACACAGTTTGTACTTCATGAAATATATTGTACATTTTACATAGTTTAATTTAAAAAATACATTTTAAGCTGGTAGATCTTTGACTGCCTTATTTATTATAAGCTTTCAGCACATTCCAAGGTTTTAGTTACTCAGGAAGGAGTTAATTAAAATGATTTTATTTTGGTCTGATGGATGTTTTTTAAAAGGAAAATTATTATTATGAACCTTCAGCCTACTTTCCTTGAGTGCCGTAAAAGTGCTTGTAAAGTGTTTTTTTTTTTTTTTTTTAAGAAGAAAACATGGTGTTTGACATTGATGGAAATTCAAAAATATATATGGAACTGAAACATTAGCTTAGCTAAAATAAAAGCAATCTGTGTTTGACATGAAGTGTTCCTTAACTTATTCATTACCCGTATAAATAAATGAATAGAAATAAGTTGAAAATTTTTCCATTCTGTCGATAGCTGGAAATAAAGGTGCCTGCAGATCCTCACTGCCCCCTCAGCCTTCTTAGTAGGCCAAGCTTCTTCCTTAAGATGTGATTTTGGGAACGATGTATTTTTAACAATCTAGAAACTCTTATAATTAGATGATAAACACCTGCTGGCTTCGTTGCTATGTGCACTGGTTGGTTGGGTGTCAGGGTGCTTCGTCGGAATCCCCAGCCATGATAGTGGGGTATCTATGCTGCCCACCTGCAGTCACGTCGCTGTGAAAATAAGGCTGTGCCATCCCACGTCGCTCGGCGAGTACTCTGATCTCCTTCTCAGACATGTAGAGCCTCCAAAGGTGGCTGATTCTAACCTCCCAAGTGAGCAGGCTCTAATCCAGAAATGCTCTTCCTGAGAAGTTTCACTGCTGCATCAAATGGAACTCACAGAGAGAGAGAGGGAATCCCCATGCTTTCTAAATACTGGACACTCCAGTCCAACTCCATGTGACTATTTTATAAAAGAAAAGAACCAGAGTCTTGGTACTGGATGAAAGAAAAATCCATTTTGGTAAAAATAGCATACTTAACTTCAGGTAAGAATCTGAGGGTCTTAAACAGCAAAGTGATCAGTGGTTACTTTATCAGTTAATTTGTCTGTAACCCAGTCACAAGATGTTTGACTCTGAGTGAACTTTAAAGGCAAAAGTACTAAACAAAACCAGGACTCTGCCCCCTCTGGAGCTGCTTGTGTGTTCTGAAGTTCGTTATAAATGTGCTGTTACCTGCGGGCTTATCCAATGAGCTATTTGGCCTCAAATGAATTTTATAGGTAATGGCAGTCTTTCTTAAAAGGCAAAATGATGATCCACAGCCATTCAGGAAGACAATTCTGTGGGTCAAAACTGTGAAACTCCCTTCAAATAAAAATAAAGGGGATTTATTTTACTAAAATAATTTACTTCCACCAGATGACAAAGAAATCGATTTTTTAAAGTATTTTGAATACGCTGCCAAAGAAAAGTCTATTTTAGGCTACCAGTATTGAGTCTGTTAAGAAAAACACATGGAACTTCTTTCACAGCTCAGAAAACTCATTGTGGTGTAACCCAGTGTATTCATTTGCTAGAGCTGTCATAACAGAGTGGCTTAAACAACAGAAATTTATTTTCTCACAATTCTGGAGGCTGGAAGTCTGAGCTCAAGGTGTCAGCAGGGTTGATTTCTTCTGAGGCCTCTCTCCTTGGCTTGCACATGGCCGTCTTCTCCCTGTGTCTTCACGTGGTCTTCACTCCATGTGTGTTCATGTCTGTATCCAAATTTCCTCTTTTTATAAGGATCCCAGTCATCCTGGATTAAGGCCCACTCTGAAGACCTCATTTTAATTTGATCACCTCTGTAAAAACCCTACCTCCAAATAGAATCACATTCTGAGGTACTGTGGGTTAGGGCATCAATATATGAATTTCATGGGGACACGAATCAGCCTGTAACACCCAGATGACAGCAGAAAAGTTAGAGCAGATGAAGTAAACTCCAGCTAGGAGAAAAGCAAACCTAAAATCGCAGACCACTAGGGCTGCAATGGGGCTCAGCAGTCATCCGGTCCTTTCCCTCATTTTACAGATGAGGAAACCAAGGTCCAGATGGGAGATGCAAATACATCATGGGCTTTTTCCATTCAGAGTTTAATTAACTTTTGAGTACCAAATTAAAACCATAAAATAGTGATGGAGCCAGAGTCCATCTACTGACCTAGAATCCGGAGTGGAAATGATAAGGCGCATTTAGCCGCTCCCAGTACCACCTGCCACCTGAAGGGAGCACAGCAAGCTGCCCTCTGCAGCTCTCCTAGGAGCTGGGGATGTAGGACCCTCTTCCGCAGAGGGAGGCCCTATTGGTTTTCAAGCACTTATGTCCTCAGAAACTGGTATCAGATATTCTAGATTTTTCTCTCTACTCAGAGGTTCTTGTTTTTGGATAAACATACTTGGACCACGTTTGCCGATCTCAAATTATAGAGTTTCATTTTTCTTAGAGGCAAAATGAAAAGTCATGTCCTACTTCCTGTATGGCGTTTTAGATGGACCCATCTCAAAAAATAAAGTCAAATGCAGCTCATAAAACTAGTTGAAGGTGAGTGCAGACATGCCCTTGGAAAACCAGAACTAGAGGCTAACCAGGCCCTGATCACTCGCAGGCCTCCTTGCTCACCGACTGTTCCACTCACTTGAGAATTCCTTTCTGCCTAGGGCAGGCTTGGCTCACAGTTCGGGCACTGCTGATTCCCAGGGAACACACAGGCCCACAGATGTTCATGGGTCACAGAAGTGTGAACTGACCACTTGTGCATTTTGGATTTCAACTTGTAAACATGGGGATTCCCTTTTTTAAAAAAAGAAAGCAAGAAAGAAAGAAAGAAAGAAAAAGAAAAAAAAAAGGAAGGGAAGAAAAATCACCACGCAAAGGAAAACTGTGAGCTAAGTTTTTCCTTTTGGAATCTTGGCGTGTGGGTGTAGCTATCTTCAATCTGGCTTTTGCCAGACACTGTATGCTTTGGGCAGGCATGGAGCAATCTGCCTTACGCTGTACTGCCAGAACATTCAGACTTGACCTGTAACACGCCTCATTCCAGTCCTGAGCAGGGACAGCCGGGAGGACAGGCTGCGCCAGACGCAGCACACTGACTGCTTGGTGCAACTCAGAGAAGAGGCGAAAAGCAGGAAGCAGAGCGTTGACTGCCTGGGGCAAGCAGCAGAGTCCCCAGGTCCGAGCCTCAGATGGTCTGTTTCACTGGGCATTTGAGTAAATCACTTGACCTCCCCACGCCTGAAGTCAACCCAGCTGGAAAGCGTTGGGAAGAACATAGGACGTCCCTTGACAACGAAGAGCTGCTTCTGGGCTGAACCCTGTCCCACCCTCTACCCCCATATGCTAAGAGACTAAGAACCACAGTCCTTCTGGGGCTGCGTCCCCAGCAAAAGAGAACAGAATTACACATAAGTCCAGATCCATTGATGCCCCCAGTCCCTCACGTCTTCCAGTGCAGTTGCCCAGTGTACCAGTGAGTCGAAAAGCAGCACTTCCGAAATGTCAACGGAGCTGATAGGAAGAGGCTCATTCTCCTGGGTGTGAGTCAGTGATATTATCCAAGACAAACCACTCTGTGGATCTCCATTTTTCTCAACACTCCCTTCGGGAGTTTATCTAGCTGTGAGTTATAGGATTCCTCTTTGACTCGCAGCTTCTACTAAATACAGGCTTCCTCTAAGTCCTTTGAAGGACCCTGTGTCTGTGGTCCTACTAACAAGGAGCTTAGACCGTCCCTGCGAATTAGCACAGGCTGTGTACAAGGAAAAGTTTCAATAAAAGTTGAAAACCTGACAGGACGGGTGCTGTGCTTTTTGGAGCCTTATTTCTCATTCTCAGAAGTGGCATCAGTGCTATGATGTGGGAGAAATCTGGTAATGATTTTGTGGGCTGCTGATGTGTTCAGCATGGCCCATCCTTCTGAGGGCCTTCCTTCCACTATAGGACGGCCACGGTTTGAGACTTTAATACGTTGGTTACTAATGTTTCACATGCAAAGGAGAGCTACGACACTAACCGCAAACGTCCTTACAGCCCCCCTATTTGCTGCTTGTATCAAAGGTACTGCTTTCTGTCCTCCTTTCCTTGGTACACTCTCCTGTGTGTTCTCCATCTTTGATTGAAAGTTAATGAAATTCTAATCCAGTGCATGTTCCCAAAGGATAATTCACGAACCAGGTGTGTGAGATAGGCGTGGAAAAAAACCTTGTGTTAATCTGGAAAATGCCGAAGTTCAAAGACTAGTGTCATACAGTACAGTGGTATTTTAAGGGCATGCTAAGGGCCTGGAGGAATATTGCAGTTAAAAAACTCAGTTTATCTTGTCAAACCCTACATTTCTCAGAACTAAGACCCATTAATAGCCTGTGGAACTGGTGTTCTGGAGATTATGCTTTGAGAAGCATTGTTTTAATGTAAGTCATTTCCTCCTCATTGGAAGAGTTTCTTTCCCTCTGCTGTGGTTCATGTTTTGGTCTTCCAATGGTCCATGTATCCTGCCTGAGGAAAATATATTTACCGATGATTATTAACATTTTGACAGATAGAAGATGAAGGCCAATAACACGTTTAGTAAAATAATTAACAAGGAATCATATTCTAATTTTGCTTATTTGCCCTAATTTCACTTCCCTCCCTCATGAGAAAGTCTTTTTAAAGTAAAACTTTTTATGCTTTTTAATATGATCTGGGTACCTCAAATCAATTCAGTCCTTCCATGACAATGGTGCTCAAATCAAATTGGGTAACAGACCTCTGCACCCTATCTTCCCTGGTCTGTGGTTGGTTATACAGTAGGAAGGAAACAGTGGCAAAAGAGAGATCTCAAGTTGTTCAGATAAGGTTGGTGTTTGGAGATAAGAACTCTCAGCTCCGGAACTTGAGCCCAGCTTTTGCACACTGGGGCACCTGTGCTGTTCAGCACACTAGGGGGAGCCGTATCCATAACAATTTACTCAAGAAATGCCAAGGTCTTTCCAAACCTAATTTTTCTCCCATACCTGCTTATTTTCCTTCAATGCTTTAGGGTAGTATGGGCGAGGCAAGTCATGGTTAAGGTATTTAAAACACAACATACACACTGTCAACCCAGCAATAGGTTATTTCTCCCAGGCTCTGTAACCTACTTTAGTTTTGTTGCTCTTGTTCTAAAATCACTATAGTATTTTTAAAAATGTCTTTATCAATCTTTCCTGAGTGTGTTGTATAATTACAACATGATTGAAACTCTGATTTGATGAGTCACAAGAGGTGACTCACGTGATGACTCGATGATCGTCATAACCCTCGAGCAATCCCGCCATTGCAGCTAAAAAGGTAAATAGAAAGTAGTACAATGGGGCTTCCCTGGTGACGCAGTGGTTGAGAGTCCGCCTGCCAATGCAGGGGACGCTAGTTCGTGCCCTGGTCCGGGAAGATCCCACATGCCGCGGAGCGGCTGGGCCCGTGAGCCATGGCCGCTGAGCCTGTGCGTCCGGAGCCTGTTGCTCCGCAACGGGAGAGGCCACAACAGTGAGAGGCCCGCGTACCGCAAAAAAAAAAAAAAAAAAAAAAGAAAGAAAAAAGAAAGTAGTACAATGAAACAAACATGGATGTCAGAAGAAGTCAAGAATGCCATATTGCCCTGTCATCAAGGCAGCCCAAACTATAAAATTCAGATAATTCTCAATTCAAATTATTTTAATATACAAAAACTCACTGGCACACAGACGGGCTCAATGTGGAGGAGGTGAACGATCAGTGAAGACCTGAATAAAAAGGTTTCATACGGGATTTGTGCTACACCCCCAGGGACAGTGGAATTTGCAGAAAATAGCAGGGCAGATCTAAAGCACAAAGATCACTACCTTTATAGCAGATCTGCAAGAAGGGTCTTGTACCCTGTGTGTATAATAGGAAATAAAGGTCCCATGAAGTTAAATAATGAGCTCCTGGCAGCACAGTAAGTAGCAGGTCCAGGATGCATGTCCAAAAAGGCAAGATACGACTGAGGCTGACTGCCAAGGACTCTGGAAGAAATGTGTACTTCACTCTAAGGGCAACGAGAAGCTCCCCTGGGCATTTCAGAGAAGGAAGGCAACATGAGGAAACCATTTTTCTAAGTTAATTAACAGGTGAGCTGATTGTTCTCCCTTTGTCCTCCTCCCCTTCCATTCACTACCCTTCTTCACAGACTCCATCTCCTGAGATGCTGATCCCTGTGAATTGTGTCACCTGGCCTCACTGCCTGCTGCCTCTCTGGTAGATTTGACCAATGGGTGGCGTGCAGGAAATGGGGAACTTCTGAATGGAATTCTGCCTCTGACTATATAATGGGGAAGGAAATACAAGGCAAAACTCTGGTTTAGTCATCCCATGTGTGCATGGGGGATGGGCTCATCGGTGTTGGCCATGAGACTGGAGAGGAAGGACAGAAGCCAGAACTTTAAGTTGACCGATTTCAATCAGTGGAACACAGTGCCTTGCATAGAAGTGCTCAGTACATATTTGCTGAGTTGAATACACCACAAGGAGCTAAGGGAAAATACAGCATTAGCTCAAATATTTCCAGCTTGGGTAGAGATGTAAGTCATAGAAATGAGATGGTGGGGTGACAGAGGTGACTTAGTGGGTAGAGGAGTCCAGCTGGAGATGTGTGGCTGCGTTGAGATCAGTGTGCCTACTCACCCCTTCCTCTATTTCATTGTCCTCAGTGGCAGGGTTCCTAGTGGACATTACATGGATCCCCCCAGCCCTCTGTGTGGCCACAAGCACCTGGGACTGGGTCCCAAATTCCCTCTAGTCAGCACCAGAGTGCTGTACAAATCTAACCATTTCTAGGTGTGCCATGATGTGGAGAAAAAGGTTGGGAAGCCCACTTCTAATTTACTCTACCCAAAATACACACAATTCTTTTGATTTTTTTTTTTCTTAACACAAGTCTTTTCTTTCCAGGTCCTGCAATTCCTTTTCTTTAACACTAATCATTATTTGACTTCCAAGTAAGCATATACAGATACCAGAGCACTGATTCACCATCAATAAGGGGACCTGTTTAATTTTTCTAGCAAAGATAATGGATTAGAAACCTGTCCATCTTAGACTGCTACAGACCAATTTGGAGAACATGGCAAAACTAATTTACATAAAAGCAAATCTTTGATTTCAGCTTCATGAGCACCAGCCTCGAACAAACTGGCCAACCATATATCCAAAGAAAAATAGGAATCAGACATTTATTACCATTCTCATGCTAAAAATAATTAAGCTGTGCATCTAGAGCCTCCCTGTCACTGAAATGATTAAAAAGTAAAATGTTTCCATAATTATAAATGGTATTTAGTATTGATCAGCTAAACCATGATCAATATCCAGTCTTGATATTCATCCCCAAAGAGGGTTTTATATATATTACTTGGCATTCAAATATATGCATGCTAAAATTAAAATAGTTTGAAATTAATATTTTAGAATTCATAAATTAAAAATGCAAAAGGTAGTTTATTTGACTGGATAGTTTAGGAGTCAGAGGTAAACATTTATTTCAGTCACACTTACTGTGCCGCACATTTGCATAGTTCCAAATCATGTTTAAAAACACTTGCATAGGGCTTCCCTGGTGGCGCAGTGGTTGACAGTCCGCCTGCCGATGCAGGGGACGTGGGTTCGTGCCCCGGTCTGGGAAGATCCCACATGCCGCGGAGCGGCTGGGCCCATGAGCCATGGCCGCTGAGCCTGCGCGTCTGGAGCCTGTACTCCGTAACGGGAGAGGCCACAGTAGCGAGAGGCCCGCGTACCGCAAAAAAAAAAAAAACCACTTTGATATATGTTATATCAGCCCTATGTGTAGACAGCTATATGATAGGAGTATATATAGGAAACTGAAACTCAAAGAGGCAAATTGATTTACATGAAGTCACAGAGTAGCTGAACTGATTCTAGAAACTTCTAATTTTTTGTCTGTTGCTTTCTTGTCTAAATTATGCCTCCACAGCCAACATACAGGAAATAATATTCTTTTTTCTTCATTCATTAGATATGCTTACTACATCATAACTTCAGGGTTCCCCTGGGAGTCCATAGGAGTGCAACATTTGAACTCTTATCCTAAGAGTTTGATTTAACATAATAGAAACAGCTGCTCCTCATTTGGGGCATTTTTTGAAGCTCCTAATCCAGACACAAGCCTTTCACGGGGGAGATTCTACTGAAATAAGACCTATATTTTACCTGGTTTATCTTTACTACATACTACCTATCAGTGTAAATTTTAGTTTCATGGAAATAAAGAGAAAAAATGCAATGTGATTGGATTAAGACATAAACTTAGTTGAGTGGAAATCTAAAAATGTCCCCTTTTCCCATTCCTTGTATATTAGTGTCCAAGTCTTGGGGGCAGGTTGTAAGAATGAGGAAGCGGGAGGCGGGGGCAGGAAGAAAAGATGTCAGGAATCAGGTTTCCCAGTCTCCTCGCACTTTACCTCCTTCCCCAAAAGACTCCCCTTCATTTCATCCCTGGACTTCCAGGCACTTAATCCCTGTGATGGTCAGGTGAGATACGTGTTCTAGTTGTAACTTGCACTGGGGCTGTCTTAGGCAAATCCAGGCCTCTAGCTATCTTCCTGACTCTGGCCAGAACGCTAGCCTGAAACCCAGGAGCACCACGAGGGCAGAGGCCAGTCGCTGGCCTCTACGCAGAGACTCAGATGCAGCAAACACTCTCGGATCTCAGGGACTATGGATATTTGCCCTTCTATTATGCCCTCTTTTCTTGTCTTCTCTTTTCTTTCTTTTTTTAAAATAGCACAAATAAAAAATACTGTCCAATATCACTTATATGTGGAATCTAAAAAAAATGATACAAATGAACTTACTTATAAAACAGAGATAGACTCACAGACATAGAAAACCAACTTATGGTTACCAAAGGGGACGGGGGGGGAAGGGATAAATTGGGAATTTGGGATTAAGAGATATACACTACTGAATGTAAAACAGATAAAGACCTACTGTACAGCACAGAGCACTATATGCAATATTATCATATAGGTAATAACCTATAATGGCAAAGAATCTGAAAAAGAATATGTGTATATGTATAACTGAACCACTTTGCTGTACACCTGAAACAAACACCACATTGCAAGTCAACTATACTACAATTTCAAAAAAGAAAAGAAAAAATTAAAATGATTTTACTTTATTACCCCTATATGGCTCTATGCTCCAGTGAATTGACAGGCTTTATGTTGTTTTGTGCAAGTGAACACAAATCATAGAGGACTCTGATTTGGGGGCGAGTAAGGACTTTAAGCAGAAGCACATGAGGAAAACTCACAAAGAAAAATGTATTAGAACCTCTGAGGTTAAAAAAAAGAATCACAATTAAAAAGTAAATAGGGCTTCTCTGGTGGCGCAGTGGTTGAGAGTCCGCCTGCCGATGCAGGGGACGCGGGTTCGTGCCCCGGTCCGGGAAGATCCCACATGCCGCGGAGCAAGTAGGCCCGTGCGCCACAACTACTGAGCCTGTGCGTCTGGAGCCTGTGCTCCACAACAAGAGAGGCCGCCATAGTGAGAGGCCCGCACACCATGATGAAGAGTGGCCCCCGCTTGCCACAACTAGAGAAAGCCCTCGCACAGAAACAAAGACCCAACACAGCCTAAAAATATAAAAAATTTTAAAAAATAAAATAAATTAAAAAAAAAAGGTAAATAACAAATGGGGGGAAATACTTGCAGCAGAAATGACAGATAAAAGATTGAAACTGCTACATAAAGAACTTACACAAATCAATAAAAAGAGTAAAACATGTGCAAAAGACATGTTAGTTCTCAGAACTCAGCTCTACACAAAGCTAAAAACATGAAAAAATTGTCATCCTCATAAATAACCAAAGAAACGTGAACTGAATCAATGTGATGCCACTTTTGACACTTTAGTGACAAACAAAACGTAAGACATAAAAGTGGGCTAGGGGCTTCCCTGGTGGCGCAGTGGTTGGGAGTCCGCCTGCTGATGCAGGGGACACGGGTTCGTGCCCCGGTCCGGGAAGATCCCACATGCCACGGAGCCGCTGGGCCCGTGAGCCATGGCCGCTGAGCCTGTGCGTCCGGAGCCTGTGCTCCGCAACGGGAGAGGCCACAACAGTGAGGCCCGCGTACCAAAAAAAAAAAAAAAAGTGGGCTAATGTCTGGGATGAGCAGAGTCTGGTAAAACAGCAATAAAATCAGTACCTTTCTGAAAAGTAATTTAGTAATTCATACCAAAACCCACAATAAAGTAAACACCGAGATGCTAACTAGTTTGGAAGCTCAGCTGAAAGTGCTGATTTCATAGCATCATAACCCAAATCTAGAATCATCTAAAGACATCAGGCAAATGACTCAAAGTCTTGGTCTAAAATACTGTGATAACAGTATCTCTCAACCTCCAAGAAATGTGAACATGGCTTTTATTTGATTTAGAGCATTTAGGTCATAGTCTATTGAATCAAAAAATGTTAAATTAGTCTCATTATCTTATAGTCAGTCTGGATGTAAACTCCTTCCCACGGACTGCCAGCCTACGCAGCCTCCGAAGGTGGAAGTGTCTCCATCACGGCCTGCTTAGCACATCATCCTGGGCAGCCCATTTCTAAACTCAACAGAAACACACATTTGCCAATAGAAAATACAGTTTTGCACACTTTCACTGGGGATATGGATAGGACTGGATCTGAAGTTGGAGCTTTTTGCTCGGATGAGTTATATTTTAATTTTAAAAAGTTGTGAAATTTCACTATGTCAAGCATTCTTAGAATCATTAAGCCATGTCTCAGTATTTTTTAACTGCTTTCACCACAGGTAAAGATTTGTTGAAATGGAATTGGCTATGGAGGGTACAAACCCACATGTAAAGTGATCATTCTTACTGAGTATCTCTACCAACTTGCTGAGATTTTCCTCTTTAACAGAGCTCAGATATCTTCTGGTTGCCAGATTCATGCAGGGATTAATTTCTAGCTCACTGAGTGACAAAATACATTTATCCTTCATTCATTTGTAAATTTGTTACGCCAAGCATCGCATTCATAAATGAGAGAAGAGACTTGCGATTTTTAAGGTGATAACGAAGGTTTGAACAATCCCATTATTGTCTGTTTCTACACAGAGCCAAGAAGACAAGTTCTACCTCCTAAAGGAACAGAATGATCTAAAGATCTGAGCCAATCAACCCGGTTTGTCTCTGCTCTTTGAACCTCCTCTTTCCCGCACAGAGCCAGATACCCCAAGCCAGCCACTTTCTGTGCCCAGAAATATCGTTGATTGCATTTCTTTCACAGCTTGGGTCAAATTTTATTCTTGACTACTCATAAATTTACTTCTGTTAATTGTGTGGACTTGCTGGTTTCAGGGCCAGAAACCCAACTTTAACTAGTTCAGACAAAAAGAAAATCTGCTGTAAGAGTAAAAAGTATAAAATCAAAGGAAGAATTGAAAAAAACAAAATGAAAGAAGGGCTGGGGAGCAGCTGGGCTCCGGGGCAACTGGAACCAGGAACTATCTGGTGTCTCTCTGCCTCTCTCTGCCTCTCTCTCATTTACAGGCCAGCCGCAATGTGTCCCCCTCCCGGCTCCAAAGCTCCCAGACCTCACTCAGAGCTTCTATCACCACAGAGAAACTGGCTCCTTGTTAGAACTCAGAATTCTTGGGGAAAGACACTGATTGGTTTAGCTGAGTCAGCCCCCGCAGAAGGCCCGGAGGAAGGTTCCCGTGGTATATAGATCACATGATCCCAGAGACTGGTAAATATTGTGAATGATGCAGACCTAGAGTCTGTCATAGAGAAGTGAAGTAAGTCAGAAAGAGAAAGACAAATACCATATGCCAACACACATATATGGAATTTAAGAAAAAAATGTCACGAAGAACCTAGCGGTAAGACAGGAATAAAGACACAGACCTACTAGAGAATGGACTTGAGGACATGGGGAGGGGGAAGGGTAAAGTGTGACAAAGCGAGAGAGAGGCATGGACATATATACGCTACCAAATGTAAGGTAGATAGGTAGTGGGAAGCAGCTGCATAGCACAGGGAGATCAGCTCGGCGCTTTGTGACCACCTAGAGGGGTGGGATAGGGAGGGTGGGAGGGAGGGAGACGCAAGAGGGAAGAGATATGGGGACATATGTATATGTATAACTGATTCACTTTGTTATAAAGCAGAAACTAACACACCATTGTAAAGCAATTATACTCCAATAAAGATGTTAAAAAAAAAAAAGGAGTGTCTGCTGGAGCATCTTTTTAGATTTGCTTTTGAAAGCTCTGTTCAGTATTTCTAAAATCAGTCACAAGAAACAGATACTTCTGTGAAAATGAACTAGTGAAAATGTCATTTTTAAATTGTGAAAATATAACAAAATTAGAGAAGAAAATTAAAATCAATCACAATCTCATCACCCAAATATTTACATTTAGGGCATATCTTTCCAGTCTTTTCCATATACATGTATTCTTTCCTAGATCTAGTATATAACTGAGATCGTGTCAAATGTACAATTCTATATTGTGCTGTTCATTTGAATGTAACAAAAATTATTGATAACATTTTATACTTATAAATCCCTTTAGATAAGGGGCTCGATAATACATCAGAAGATGCGTGAACTTCTTGACTTCATATGCAAAATCTTATAAGCATATTGGTGTGTATTTCTTTTGGAAAGGGGTCCGAATTTTCACCAGATACTCAAAGTGGTCTGTGACCAAGAAAATGGTTAAGAACTATGCCATTCAAGTTTTCAAAGCGCTTCCACACACGCTACAATAGACTCAGAACTGCTGCGTATCTAATATTTTACTCGCATCTAGTCACAAGTGACACAAAAGTTGGTGTCATTGGGCACAGGCACACTGTAACTTGTAAATGAATGAATCTGAATCACAGATGTTCACGCCAGACCCTTAGCTTGTGGGCGAGCCCAGCTGGTGTCCACCAGCATCTCCGCTCAGCCAAGCACCCTGATCCTCACATAATGACTAATACTTGTGAATGTTAGAACAGCCTGTTTCTATAAACTGTGAAGGTTAACAGTTGAAGGAGGCTGGCAGGTGCAGGGAGGGGAGTGGTGTGCTATAGAGTTAAGATTCTGAGAGAGAACACAAGATCTGAGGGGCTTGTGGTTAGGGTGCTGCTGGTGAATTACAGAGGCATGGATAGAACTGTCTGGCTGAACCAATTTCGCCTAAAGCTATTTCACTGCCTGAATTACTAGGGCTCCTAGGCACTGACAGAGCTTGGAGCAGTGCCTTCAGGACAAGATCGTTCAGATAATTCAAAGCCAAAAGCAGAGGTTTTAGGCAGAGTATTAGGTTCATCTATATAAATTAAATAGCCAACTATTATTCAAGTCTCCCCTTCGTGGTGAATTGTATACAACTTCAGTGGATTTAACCCTCTTTGATTCTGCTCTGATTAAACTATTTGATAACGGCAAACTTTCCTTCCATCCAGTGCAGCCTTGTACGCTCTCGTTACCTCACAGAAGTCATGTTCTCTGTTCCCAGGCACACACTTATCTTAATCTTCGTTCGCCAAGGGAAAACCCTTTCACCCTCAACAAAAACCACATACACATTTAAACTTGCCTTGGGTCTCCGTTCTGCAGGGGAGCCCAGGTCCAGCGTAAACAACCTCCAGCTGCCACTTTAATGGTACATTCTCAGGTAGAGCCAGGTCTCCACCTGCTTTGTGATATCATACTGCTCCTTAAAATGCCTCTGTCACCCTCAAGTATATAACAGCCGATTATTTCACCAGCAAACGCGAGTTTATTCAAGAATAGACAGGAGGACTGCAATCCGGGATACGTGAAATACGGCGGAGCACAGGCAAGTGTAGAGACAAGGAAGGGGAACTTGCTTTTATAGGGGAAAAAGGGGGCGTTGGGAGGGGGGGGGGCTAAAGTAACCAAAGAGTCCATTGGAGGAAGCTGAGAATCCAAAGTATGGAGGCTTCTCATTGGTTGGACTGCTAGTCTCTGATTGCCTGGGCTGTTGTCCCGCGAGAGAACTTTTCTTCTTCCGGCTGGGTAGTGAAGTAAGCAACATCTTCCCGCTGGAGATGCAGGTGTACATCTCTTCCTATTCAGCGTGATTGAAGATGCATGGCGGGGGCTTGAGAGATACCCCTACAGGCCTGTTGGGACTCCAATTTTAGCTGAGGTTTCTGAATTCCACACCTCCATTCAATGTTTCCATTCATTCAGGTCCATTCTCTGATTTGCCCGATTGGTAGGTGTTCATCACAGTCATTTTCCTCAGAAATGTCAAGATCCAGTTCTCAATTACAAAATTCTTTTAAGTTTCTCAAGGTTAAACTCACACTCTCTTTCTTATTGTTGGATTCCCATTCGGCCCATGGGAAGCAGATTTTAGAGTTTACCTTGACGAGTGAAAAAATGTATCGATCAAATAGGTTCTTTACTACACAGAAAGCAACTAGACCCAACAACTGAGAAAAATCCAGTGGAGACAGCTTGGAATGGCAGGGCTCACTCCCCAGTGCCCAGGGTTCAGCCTCCAGTTTAGGGGAAACCTTCTGGAAGCCCCACCTGACCCTCAAGAAACTGCTCCTCTCTAGCACTCGCCACTCTACATTGTAAATGCCCATCTAACCATGACCTTACCCTATAGACCACACCCTCTCTGAGGGCAGGGACCTTGCCTGTCTTCTTCACTTCTGGGTCTGCACCACCTAACACAGCATTTGGAATGAATGAGTGAACGAACGAACGAATGAATGAATGAACGAGTGAATAAATGAACGATTCCTTTTTCTCTGAGCAAAGAGGGGTGGGGAATATGCAGTGAGACAGAGGAAGGAGAAACAAATAGGAGAAATGGAGAGAGAAAGAAAGCGACCATAACCTGTTACCTCTTGGAAACTATCACTAAGGGTCTGACAGGACTGGAATTCCCCTGGTCCGCTTCTAAGGGATACTCCATGGTATTTTATTTAAACATTTAAAACACATAAAAAGAAAAAATCTGAAGAGAGAAAAATCATTCAATATGGGAATCTTACTCTGAAGGAACCAAGCAGGTAGGTCTAATAAATCAGGCTTCTCCTCTGCTCCATGGTGTGTGGAATGATTTACTACTCACACCCATAAAGCAAACAAAGGACTTTGAGCTGAGAGACACTCCAGAGGCCTGGAGCTGGGATGGCGCAGACACGGTTGTATTTGAAGGCGTGGCTCTGAGACTGAGGGATGGACGGTTCACAGTTGCCCTGAGTCCACGGGGGTTGGAGTTCAAAAGAGGAGACGCGTCAGCAGCAGCTCTGTCCACGGCTGATTAAAATGATGGAATGTAAAGTCCGAAAGGGGAGGAGGATGTGGATCAGGCTGCAGACTTCCTCAGTTGGTCCCCAATTTGCAGGACTTCGTTCAAATGTAAGGGGGCCATCATACCTGATACAGCCTAATGCAATTTCGTACTGTTTGTAAAAATCATTAGAATGCTTGAAATAGAAAAAAAATACGCTCAGGCTTTACAAACAAAGAAAATAACTGTGTATAAAACAAAATAAGAGTGGTCTCAGAGAGATATTAACTGATTTGCACATTCTGTCAGTTCAAGAAGCCAGACATAGGGAGAACACAGGAAGGAAAAATGGAAATCTTAAAGGAACAAGAGGCTGCAGCTTACAGAAGAGATGACTTTTCGCTAAAACGTCCCTAGTAAGTTCTATCTACAGTTTCTCATCAAACTTGAACCAAATGTACTGTCAGCGAATCCTAAATCAAATTTTCAGCACATTACCTAGGCCGCGGGTGTGGCCCTGGATTCGAGAGCTGTGCTAGTCTTAAACTATGAAGAGTTACTTCATATGAAGTTGAGGTCCCAGACTTCTGGAATTAATGGAACAACAACAAAAAATTAATGGAAACATGGACCCAAAATAGGATTGTCAGGGGTTTTTGTTTTTGTTTTTGGTCAAGTTAAAACAAAGAGGGAGGAGCAGAAAGAGAAGAAATGGAGGAATAGGAAGGGAAGGAGTAAGAAGTGGAGGACGAAGTGGGGAAGGGGAGGGGGAGAGAAGGAGGAGGGGGAGGGGGAAAGAAGTCGGGGGAAGAGGAGAGAACTTCAGTCCACCATGACCATGATTTCAAGAAAAGAATGGACAGTGTAACACATCACACACACACACACACACACACACACACACACACACAAAGCTAAGAACATAATCTCCAAATTAAAAAGACATGAATTCATATTTATGGAAAAACTCACTCATTTTTATTTTCTCATAGGCAGGCTTTGGGGAACGAACTGATGGACTAGTGTAGCATGTGAGCTTTGAAGCAATACAGGGTCAAATCCCGACTTGACCACCTACTAACTAATTAGAGCAGGTTGTTTCACGTCCCCCAGACATAGCTCCCTCTTCTGTGAGGCAGGGCAATTGTGAGCAGGAAATGAACCCGGCACATTAGGGCTTAATAAATAGTATCTGCTGTTATTCTTGGGTGTATCCTTCGACCCTCCTTTATCTCTAAGACTAAGCGTGAGTACAGGTAAGTGTTGGGATTGGGGCCAAGGGTAGAAAGGAAAGGTCACTCCTGGTACTCCCACCCCCCCAATGTGAAGCTGTGCCTCTTTTGGACCACAAGCCCCTCCCCTCAGATGAGATTCTGTGGGATCTTGTCCTCTTCCCTGTTAGGGAGTCCAGTTAAACTTGATCTCATCTGACTAAAGATGGTACCTGAAGAGACAAGTTAGGTGGGAGGGGCCTCTGGGTCCTGCCCATCCCGGGATTCTCCTGGGCCAGCGCTGGAAGGCCAGCTAGGGCTCCTAAGAAGCCCATCATCTTGATTTAGAATAAAATTGATTTGTTTGTCGACCATAAAGACAGATGGAGTACGTGTTGCCAAAAAACAGAGGATTTGGCCGTGACTGGTTCTTGCATTCCGTAGACCTTTTTAGCTACAAGATTTATATCAGAGTGGAAGATATGGCCGCAAAATGTACGAGAGTTAAGTGTGATCACACTCCTCCCTACTTCCCTCCTGCAGACAAATGACAAGCAGATTTTAAAGGAAAGAGCTAAGGCTCTGGATTTGAGATGTTCTGGGCAAAATGATATCACCTCCTCACTGGTATACTCTGAGATGCTGTTTTAAACGTTGATTTGCTCAGAATTAGAACTGAACTCTGTAGCTACCTCATTTGAGAGGAAACTGGAACACTAAGAACCAAGGCCTTTCCCAGATAACCTTGAGGAGAGGTTCCAGCTCGGCTGTCAGGTGAGCTGCCCTCAACAGCGTCTAGATCGTTCATCTCTTTGAGCCTCTGTTTCCCAACAGGAATGTAAAACTAATACCAGCCGATTCTCTGACAAGACTGGGGCAAAGATCAAAGAACACTGTAAATCTGAAAAAGTTCACAGCACAGTAAATTTGAAGAAATGCAATACGGTATAAAACTGTGATCACGGTAATATTACTGGAGTTTCAACTCTGTTCTTTCTTTAAAGGCCTGAAGTTTAAAATCACAACATACCAAATAGGAGCTTCCCTGGTGGCGCAGTGGTTGAGAGTCCGCCTGCCGATGCAGGGGACACGGGTTCGTGCCCCGGTCCGGGAAGATCCCACATGCCGCGGAGCGGCTGGGCCCGTGAGCCATGGCCGCTGAGCCTGCGCGTCCGGAGCCTGTGCTCCACAACGGGAGGGGCCACGACAGTGAGAGGCCCGCGTACCGCAAACAAACAAACAAACCAACAAACCAAATAAAATAAATGCTTTTCTCAGTCTACAGGACCTCATGGAAACTTGGCTTTCAGCCGTGGAGTAACCCGGATGCTGTCAAGGGTCTCCTGCCTCTCGAAACACCAGCCAACATGGCCTCCGACACCACCACGAATTTCAGCTCCGCAGCCCATGGGGCCTCCGGACCCTCAGTAGGATCCTTGTGTTTTCCAGAGAGCCTTACCTTCTCACGGCCTCTTCTCTCCTGGGTTCCTTCCTCTTTGTGCTGAAGATTCAGGGCCGGTGCATGGGGCAGAGGCAAGAAGCAGAGAGCTTTTACAGCACAAAAGCCTTCAAGGGAGTGCTGGCCACGCCCCACACCTGCTCCTTTTCTCCTGCCCTCCTTCTCATCCTCTCCATCCACCTCCCCTCCCCTTCAGGAGCAAGCCCCACACATTCTTCACATTGTCTCCTGAGGAGTCACTTCCTCTTCCTGATATCTTGGTGCTGGCTGGCGTCCAATGGGTCTCACCCCATCCAAGCAGGCTCATCTAGGCCTGCTTTTTCAAGCAGAGGCGGATTCTCCCTGAAGAGGAGCTCAGGTGCCAGCTGTTAAAATAACACCTGGGTAAAACAGCGCTGTCACTAACTGCTGTGAGAACAAACCGGGGCTCCAAAGGTGGTTCTCTTCGCTAACAACACCTGCATCACCTGGCGACTTGTTTAGAAATACAAATCGGGGGGCTGCAGACCTATTAGGTCAGAAACTGAAGGTGCAACCCAGCGATCTGTGTGTAAACAGCCTCCAGGAGATTCTGAAGTATGAGGATCACTGAATGCTCTAAAGCTGCTCAGTGCCTCTGTCTCACGTACCAGTTATCCAGCATCCAGCACGGTGCCTGATGTACAGGAGAGTTTCAATAAATGCTCGTTAAATTAATGAGTAGACAAAGTACCGCATACCCAGCTCTCTGTTACCATATGGAGAGCAAGAGGAAGCAGAATATAAAACACAATTTCTGCTCTTGTACTCGAAACCAGCAACAATGAGAAAGCAATGTGTGAGCTTGAAGTCATAGAGCAACTTACAGTCAACTTACAGATATGTAGCCCACGTTTCTGATGATCCGGATGAGGAAACAGAGACCACACAAATTGACCCAGGTGAGAGGGAGCAGAGTCGGACCAAGACCCACTCACTGTCCGGGTGTCCTGGCCTCGGGGGTCCTGGGATTTCCCAGCTTCACAACCCCTCTAAGTTGGAGGATGATTAACGGCTGGATTTCATGGTTCAGCCCCCGAATCTGCAGGGGCTCAAGGGGAGAACTCAGTGTGGGGCTGGAGGAGTTGGAGACGGTCGTGCCGCTGATGGGGAGCTCGACTGGGCTTCTTTTCAGAACAAGAAAGATCTGGATGAGCAGAGATTTATGGGATTTTCTTTTTCAGTTTTGGTAACATTCCAAAGCGTGGAGAGAAAACATGCAGCCAGCTTGCATTTAGGGGACATAAACTGTATTTACCCAAAGAAGGAATCTAGATCCAGCCAAGCAAAGATTCAGGCCAGGCTTCTAGGCCTAGAAGGAAATTGTGATTGGACTCTTGAGCCCTAAAGGGTACCAGTCTCCTCCACCCCCAACTCGCCCCTCAGGGATGTGGGGGCTGAGGCTCGTTCTTTCCCTTCACCTTGATGCTTCTCTTGGCTGTTTCGCGTCTCTCTCCTTGGGCACATCTGCCCCTCCTGTCCATCCCTTCTTGGTAAATTTGGCAGCAAAACAAAATCTGATGATTTCTTTGAATTAGAGGTTCCCCCACCCACATGTCTGTGTCACTGCCAGCAAAAGGTCCTCTGAGTAGTCGTAACCTTGG
Source organism: Phocoena phocoena (assembly GCF_963924675.1). Classification (NCBI taxonomy): domain Eukaryota; kingdom Metazoa; phylum Chordata; class Mammalia; order Artiodactyla; family Phocoenidae; genus Phocoena; species Phocoena phocoena. Next base: position 16,320,911 of record NC_089230.1, on the reverse strand, counting down.
AGGACTTGTGATGTGGATGACGGTGAGTGGGAGGTGTGAAAAAGCCGAGTGAAACCTTGAAGTCATAGAGCAACAGGTCAACTTACAGATATTTAGCCCATGTTTAGCCCATGTTTCCTTGAAGCAAAACTTTGAAGTTTTGCTTCAAAGAAAGTAGGCTGGAGCGCAGGGGGAGTACAAAGAAAAGAACGCTAAATTCACTAATTTTGAAAAGAGTGACTAATTTTCAACCTACAGCATATTGGAAGCATTAGAGCCTGTAAGTGACATCTGTCATAAAACCTCCAGCAGCGAAATCTGACACACCACATGAATGAATGAATGAATGAATGAATGAATGAAAAGAAGAAAAGAAAGTCGTTTTTCAAGAACTTGAAGTGTAAAACACCCATGCATGAGTTGAAAGTTGTCTTTCAACAGTATTATAGTTTGGTAAGCTCTAGGGAAGCCAAGTAATGGTTAATAAGTGGCTTTGTTAGAATCTTTGCTAAGCTAAAGGCAAAAACAGTATGTTTAGCTATCGAGGTGATAACCTAAACTATTCTGCAAAAGAAAAAGCTAACTGAAATTAGGACTAACTACAAATCATCTAGAATTTCAGTTGATCTTATTTGTTAAAGACATCAGCTGCTTCATCACAGATTTATGTTTAGAGGGAAGTGGTGGGTGAGATGAAGCATAAAATCAATAATTCAATAGCAGAGCTTCTTCAAAGGGAAAGGAGAAAAAAAAAACACTTTGTGTTACACCACAGAACAAGAACAAGCAACAGTGCTGGCCGTATAGCAAGGAAATACCTGTGTATTCCAACTTTAGCACGTACAATATCACTGTCTACTAGGGGCAAAAACATACTTCTGAAGGTCACCAAGCATTTTATGACCGGAAATCTAGATGTTCTTAACAGTTAAGCAGCAATGTACTTAGGTTGAAAAGCACGATTTCGTTCATTTAATTTTTTAAAAGTCAACTCACTCCATCTTTTCATGTACTTTTGGAGTTACTCCTGGAAAGAAGTCAACATCTTAGTAATGTAACTGCCCTAGGGCTGGTGTGCAGACTGGAGGCTGTGATTCAGGAAATCTGGGACCAACCTCAACACTACCCAGAACTCAGGAAGCCTAATTCTCAGGCTGAGAAAACTGACCAGAAGCTACATATTTCTCCCCTTTGAGATCTTAGGAACTAAGCACTTTAAAATGAAAATTCAGAGCAGATTCTTGGGATTTCTGATGACTGTGTGCTCACCTAAGTGCTGTTTAACCGAGGACCTCAGTGATCTGGGGGTCTATGTCCATCTTCAGTGTGAAGAACTCAGAGATCAAAAATAAACTCCCATTGATCCCAAATGACTGAAGAGAGAAGCCGTCTAGCTAATCGTCTATTCATTTCATCAACTATGTGCTCAGCTCCGTGGCTCTTGCTCTCATGGTTCGTGCTCATGTCTGGCTCCTCAAGCTATCCTATGAGCTCCTGTAAGGCACCTTTCCTCATGGCTCTTCCTGGTGGGGACTCCGTGCCTGACATTAGGAGACATTCAATAAACGTGTACTAAATGTAAAAACTAATTTTTTTCACACGCTACAGCAATGCATGATTAAAATTTTTTAAATATTATTTCATCTTTGTATATTCAAGTTATTTCAAGATACCAAACTTTCTCTGTATATTTAATAATGCATTGAAAAGTGTCTATTCTATGACAGTCATTTGGGTTGGGTGCCAGTAAGTTTTTTTTTTAAACATCTTTATTGCAGTATAATTGCTTTACAATGGTGTGTTAGTTTCTGCTGTATAACAAAGTGAATCAGCTATACATATACATATATCACCGTATCTCCTCCCTCTTGCGTCTCCCTCCCACCCTCCCTATCTCACCCCTCTAGGTGGTCACAAAGCACCAAGCTGATCTCCCTGTGCTATGCGGCTGCTTCCCACTAGCTATCTGTTTTACATTTGGTAGTGTATTTATGTCCATGCTACTCTCTCACTTCGTCCCAGCTCACCGTTCCCCATCCACGTGTCCTCAAATCCATTCTCTAGTAGGTCTGCATCTTTCTTCCGATCCTGCCCCTAGGTTCTTCAGAACATTTTTTTTTTTTTTTTAGATTCCATATATATGTGTTAGCATACGGTATTTGTTTTTCTCTTTCTGACTTACTTCACTCAGTATGACAGACTCTAGGTCTATCCACCTCACTACAAATAACTCAGTTTCATTTCTTTTTATGGCTGAGTAATATACCATGTATACATATGCCACATCTCCTTTATCCATTCGTCTGTTGATGGGCACTTAGGTTGCTTCCATGCCCTGGCTATTGTAAATAGAGCTGCAGTGAACATTGTGGTACATGACTTTTTGAATTATGGTTTTCTCGGGGTACATACCCAGGAGTGGGATTGCTGGGTCATAACTTAACATCCTTAAGTACAAAAGATGCCAACATTACAACAGGGAGTTGCCTAAAGTCAGTTCTCACCTCAAAGCACATTGTGGAAGCTGCTTTCTAACAATCAGTCCCACACAGAAACACGTCCACTCAGAGATTCTCCCCCTTATCTCCTGGTGTCTCCTCTTCCTGCCCCTCCTCCACTCCCCTCCCCTCTCCCAGCCCCTCCCCCATCAGCAGGCTTCTCTTCCACACATCAGCAGACCACCAAGGAGAAAACTTTGTATCTCACCGTAACAGGTATTTAGATTCCTGAGAAATGGAAGTTTCCTTATGAAAGCAACATTGAAACACACTCACTTTCAAGTGTCATTGCAGAGTTTGCAATGATTTTTTTTTAAATAGTATTGATGACCTGAAAGTGCACTTGACAAAGTGACTTCATATCATTTTATAAGACTGAACTGAGTTAGGGGCAATGTTCCTGGTGTTGGTCCCCATTTGTCAACCAAGCTACAGAGGTTGTTGGAAGAAGGGCAAGGCTGGGCTTGGGCCTCAGGTCTCTGGGGCACTCACCCCAGAGGACACATTCTTGAGTTTCTCCTTCCACCCAGGAATGCTCTTCTGAGTGTGAGTCAAACTTCTCTGACCATATCTGCCTGGCCCTGAAAGGTTTGGTGCTGTTACTTGAAAGTAAATGCTTATTATTATTATTATTCTCAGATTGGTCTCCACGGAAGAGAAATAATGGCTCCCGAGCCAAATGTTTATTCAATTGAGAGTGAGAAAATTCAAGCGGCAGAGGGGAGAGATCTTGTTATTGCCAAGGGGATGGGCGGTGGCTACAAAAAATAAGATGTTGCAATGCTTACGTCACAGATTAAAGTATCATCCTTTCCTTTAATTTGCCAAACTCCACTCTAAACTACCATTAGTATAATTTTAGTTAAGCTATCCAGTGGATCTTGTTCTGAATTTTATACATTTGGTGGGAAATTTGTGGTTAAGTGAGCCTCAAAAAACTCTCACCCACAGCAACCATGATGCTTAGAGAAGAGGCGGGGATGTGGAAAAAGGTTATCTGTAGTTCTATTTGAAGAAAATGTTATTTGAAAGACATCCCAACACAGGCCCATTTGCGTTCCTGAGTGAGACCCAGAAATCCATTCTATGTGGAGAAACAGGATACACAGGAACATTTAAAAATCCAATTGTCTCTGCTCCCAAAGGACTAATGAATCAGTTGGGAAGGCAAGGTCTAAACAGAAGAAAAATCAAATAGCAATATAAGGGGACAGACGATGAGAAAGCCAACAAAATGAAAAATGACCCAGAGCCATAAGTTCAGGAAAGGGAGAAAAGACCCTAACATTCCACACACACACAAAAAAATTATGACAATATTAGCTGTTTTAAGAGTGGTCATGTATTTCCACTGTTTAAAAAGAATATAGGTTTTTGCTAAAGGGCCATAAGGACTACATGTGTTGTTGACATGGTAGTGAGACTCCAGCTTTAGGGGCAATCCACCGAGCTGAGCCCGCGACTCTAGATATCGGGGACCCGATGTGTCGCTTTACTGCTGCTACTAATCATGGAAATGGCTAAATCCATTACCTGATCCTCCTTAGCTCCAAGCCAGTGTCCCAGTAAGACAAGAAACAATTGTTTTTTTCATTTTAGCACATTTGTTCTTATTTCTATGTCATAAAAAAAATGAAGCAAAAATTTGTCCTGTGTCCTGTTTTAGTGACAGAAAGTAAAATAGGCAGTTTCCACGTGTTGGTTCATGGGCAGGGCACCCTATGGTTCCTGTGAGGGCAGGTCCTGCTCCAGCGCCAGGAGGAGGGGTGGTCTCTCACCCCCTTACAGCTGTGATGGTCTCAGCTCCACCAGTGCTCCCAGGGCTAGTGCTCAGGCCTCGAAAACTGCAGGTTCCTGCCCTGCTCTCCTTGCCCAGACCATCCCCCGAGTCTCCTGTAGTTTAGAGGAGAGGAATGTGTTTACTTTTAAGACTAGGACCCTGAGCCTGAAACATGACTGGCTGCCCTTATAAAGCAGAAATTTGGGCCAAAGACGGCCTATCCAGAGAGAAACGCGTGACTTGTAATAACTAAAAAACATGTACAGTTGATTGTGAATGATAACGTATTAGGATGTTTTCAAATAACTTAGAGACCTTTCACTGGTGGGAGACTGACTACCTTGGCTGTTTATTAGATCCCATTGCAAGTAGAAACTACTCTTGAAAAAAAAAAATGCAGCTGTCTCTAGTCCAAAAGCATGGAAACCAGCTCTCTCTGCAAACAATGAGCCTGCTTCCAGCCAAGACAGCAAGAGAGTCTCATTTCTCATGATTTTCTTCCAAATCCCAAACAGCAAATGCCTTTGAAATGCACAAAAGCGCAAGGAGCCTACTGAATTGGCAATTATTCCTGTTCCTTTTTAGTAAAGGAAGGGAAAGCATAGAAAGATCTGTGTTTTACTCCTTAGGGGTTTCCAAAGACAAGATGGCCTTAGGACGAGTTAACCCTCCCCGTAGAGAACTGCTCAGAGCTGCAGAGGGAGAGTGTTTTGCATTTTCAAGGCCAAGGTATGTTTTCTTTTCGGCAGAGGCTCCGTTCCAGGGGGAAACTGAAATGTACTAGTTCCAGAATGAACCCCATAGAAACCACACTGCTTTTCAGCATGGTTATAGTCAGCACATAGTTTGCCAGTTAAAAACCACCCTCCCCCTCATTCTCCAGCCCAGATAGTCTGCAGTCTGCTTCCCAAACACACTCTTGCAACAAATAGCGATAGCCCAGATAAGTTGGAATTTTAAATATGCACCAAAATGCAGGTCATGTTATCAGAGTCATCCTAGGAGGCCCGACCTGTTCACCGAGTGGCTGACCCAAGCAAAACTGTGAGACAGCTGAGGCCTGATGCTGGTGGAGGCTGTCTACCTCCCTGCCTCGCCGTGTCCGAAGACCCAACGCAACGGCCTTCTTGACCAGGACTCTTCGTCCACGTGGGACAGCTGGCTGGTACACATCCGTGCAGGGCGTTAGCTGCCCAGCCTGGCTTGTTATCTCCTAAGAACTTCTCTGCTGCCCTGGAGTGGACCCCACTCTGTTCCCGAAAGATCCTGCACTTCTGCTGTCCTGGCATCCCTCCCCCAGTCCACATCCTCCACAGGCCCGGCAGCTCTGTTCCACTCACGGCTGGGTCCCTAGTCCCAATAAATATTTCCTGAATACTGTTGGAAAGATGCTGCTCACAGAGATCCATGCTAGCTCTTCAGCCGTTCAAAATGAATGTCTACCTGTGGAATTTCAGTGAAAGACGTATCTGAGTGAGAGGTATTTTGAGCAGAGGCAACTGGTGAAAACCCATCAAATAGGATAGGCCTTCCCCATACAAAAATCTGTAACCTTTACAGTTTCCTGGAGTGCTTTGAGAATATGATTAAACCTAAACACCCTCTACCCAGAAAAAAAAATGCATGAGAGAACACACACACACACACACACACACACACACACACACATACATGCACTCTTGTCTGCATTGTCAAGAGATTAAAGGATCCACTGAAGTACATTCCTGGATCCCAGACTAAGAACCTCTGTTCCATCTTAATTGGATACTTTTCTCAGTTTCTACTTTAGACTCCTACCTCCTTGAGGGCAGGAAGGAAATCGTGGTTGGCCCTGTGCCTACCAGAAGTGACCACAGCTCCTTGCATGCAGTGGGAGCTCAATAAATGGTCAGGGAAAAAATGCACATGTGCTAAGAAAGGGTGTCCCGTTGACCAATAGTTTCTGTGCTTTCTCTCCACCTGTCCAGACCCTCACCCAAAGAAACAGAGCATTGCTACAACTTGCAGAGTGGGGAGCAGCGGTGCTTCTCACACTTATGCAGAGTCAGTGACCCGAGGCACCTGCCCCAGACCAGTTTGGCCTCTGTGGTCTGCTGTCCTCTGGGGTGAGGGGGAAGGTAACAAAACTGCCCCAGAGGATGATTTGAAAATTTATGGGGGTACTTTTTGCTTGCCACAATTATTAGGGATGCCTATCAGTGTTAATTGGGAGGGACTCCAGACATTTTGCAAATCTTACATAGCAAAGAACTGTCCGAAATCTCACATGACCTCCACATGTGCCATCAGGTATTCATGTAGGTGAAAACATGTTTATAATTCTGTGACCCTCGATGTCAGCTCAGTGTTACATAACACAAAGTAATCTTTTGCAACGTTTGAATGTACACCGAATTTTCCAAGAATGAGGCTACCACGCAAGTCAATGTAAGATTGTACATTGCTTGGTTTGGAGCGTCACTAAGAATTGTTCACCTTTGAAAAATCTCGATACCAGCGTCTACACCTCTGAAGAGATTTGAGTCACCAGCACAGCACAACTGGCTGCATGTGAGAGCTGTTTCATTCATGGCGATCCTACACAGACCTACAAGCTCTGACTACATCCTCATGTCTTCTAGCATAGCTGTGCCCAATCATTTACACATTTAAATGCATATTCTTCTTTTAAATTATTTAATAGTCCTCCTTTACATGATAATAAGGGCATCTACTGATTTTTAAAAATTGTGTGTATAGGAAAGTTTTATTATCTAGATATTTAATTCCAAGAGAGTGAAAGGAATGTAACAAAAAAGGGGATACGTCTGGTAGTGAACTATGGCAGTGCCATTTATACGGGGTATCGTTAAGGATGCCCAAATGCAAGTAACAGTGTGCTAAATTTGGCTTAGAAAAAGAACACAGAGACAATTTTTTCATATAAGAAGAAGCCCAGAGGCTGGTAGTTCCAACATCGGTTTAGCAGTTTAAAACGGAAAACAACCCAGCTGATGACGTCCTGCTACCTACAGTGTGCAGGCATTTATCCTCAGGCCTGTCCCGTCGTGGAAGCAAGAGAACTGTGGCTGCTCAGCTTGTTTCCAAAAAGAAGAGTCACTGATTTTCTCTTGTATGGCTTTTTTTATCAAAGAGGAAGACTTTCCCCGGAAGCTCCAGGGGAGACTTCCCTTCTGGGTGAATTCACCAAGATTTCATTAGAGGCCCACGGGAATTTACTTAGATGCCCTTGGCTACAAGGGAAGCTGGGAAAGCCAGCCTTTTCAGTAGTAAGTAGAGGTGGGTTCTGCTGGCAAAGATATGGGGGGAGGGTGGCTATAGTTTACAATCAAAACCATTTGCTAGTCACCATGGCATGATTTCTCAGGAACAAATAACAAGCAAAAACAAAACACAAGAGCAAATATAGCTTTTAGAATGATGTAACTATGTGTTTATACTTGAACCAGAAGTATGAAAACATTGGACGGTTAATCTCTGTTTGACACTATTGATTCTTCATGCCCCAATGTTTTTTGTTGCCGTAATTTGATTCCAACTCAAAGTGGCATGTTCTGTGTTCAAAACAAGGTTCAACGCTGCCACCCATCTCACAGCTTTAGTGTGGGTATCAAATGAGAATATACACAATTATACAGAACTCTTTACATATGTAGGATATTCTTGATCTGACAACATCGATCCCAAAGAATAGTTAAGGAGCTTAACTGTACGTTTATTTTAAACTAAGTTTCTCAGCCTAGACGGGATTTGAAATGAAAAAAATACCCTGCATCTTTGAATTGAAATTTAAAAATATAACTTTCACGTTCAAACTAGAGACCTAATAGGCTAAACTATTTGAATACTGAGACTGTGACCTTTCTGAAAAATACAGAACTGAAAAAAAAAGAATCATTATAGACTGAAGATTCAGTAAGAAAAAAAAAAGAACACTCTGTCCTGTTTTAATCCCCATTGACAAGGCGCTGACCTTGAACACAATCAGGCAGTCGAGTCAACAGCCAAGAAAGGGTGATGCTGTTATTTCCAGCTGCTCCCTGGTGAGCATTTAAATGCTCTTTCGGGATGTTCAACATCACTAATTATTAGGGAAATGCACATCAAAACCACAATGAGATACCACCTCATGCCTGTTAGATTGGCTATAATCAAAAAGACAATAAATAACAAGCATTGGCAAGGATGTGGAGAAAAGGGAACCCTCATACACTGTTGGTACGAATGTGAATTTGTGCAGCCACTATGGAAAACAGTATGGGAATTCCTTGAGAAATTAAGACTAGAACGGTCATATGATCCAGCTAGCCCATTTCTGGATATTTATCCAAAGACAAAAACACTCATTGGAAAATATGTATGCACCCCTATGTTCATCACAGCATTATTTACAGTAGCCAATATATGGGAACAACCTAAGTGCCCATCAGAGGATGAATGGATAAAGAAGATGTGTACACACACACACACACACACACACACACACACACACACAGTGGAATACTACTTAGCCATACGAAAGATGAAATCTTGCCATCTGCAACAACATAGATGGACTTTGAGGGTATTATGCTAAGTGAAATAAGTCAGGTGGAGAAAGAAAAATACCATAGGATTTTACTCATATGTGGAATATAAAAAACTAATAAATAAGAAACAAACCAAACCCAACAAAAATAAACACTTAGATACAAAAAAACACAGTAGTGTTTACCAGAGGGGAAGGGGTGGCGGGGGTGGGAGGTGAAATGGGTAAAAGGGATCAACTGTATGGTGATGGATGGAAACTAAATTTTTGGTGGTGAGCATACTGTAGGTTATACAGAAGTAGAAACACAATGCTGTACACATGAAACTTATATAAGGGGACTTCCCTGGTGGTCCAGTGGTTAAGAATCTGCCTTCCAGTGCAGGGGACGTGGGTTTGATCGCTGGTTGGGGAACCAAGATTCCACGTGCCGTGGGACAACTAAGCCTATGCGCTGCAACTACTGAGCCTGCGCGCTCTGGAGCCCGCGCACCACAACTAGAGAGAAGCCCGCCCGCTGCAACTAAAGATCCCGCATGCCACAACGATGATCCTGCGCGATGCAACTAAGACCTGACGCAGCCAAATGAATAAGTAAATAAATAGAATTGATTTAAAAAGAAGAAACATATAAGGTTATAAATCAATGTTACCTCAATAAACATGAATTTCAAAACTATAAAATAAAATAAATGCCCTTTTGGTGCTGTGCACTGGAGCTGAAGTTAAAACGGTGATCACGTGTCTGGGCTTTTCATTCTCAAAAGTGTCCTGGTTTGGGTGATAAATTATAAATGGTCGCCTCACTAACTGTTTTAAAATTTCTAGATTATAAACATGCACTTATTCCCAACCCCCTAGCTTTAGGGCTGAAGAAGGAAAAGCTAAGAGAGGGAGAAAGTTGTAGGGCTGGGGAGTTGGAGCAGAAGAGGGTTGAGCAGGAAAAAAAAAAAAAAGAGTAGACAATTTAAAAAATAAAGAACAAACCTCACGTTAGAAACAACAAAAATCCAGAAGCCATCCCTCCAGGTACTCTCCTCCTTGGCTGGGAGGGCTGGTGGGGAAGGAAAGTTTGACAAGGGGGCCTGATGAATGGATGGCTTGTTTCCCTCCGAAAAGACTTACAGCTGGACAACAGAAGTCCGAATAGCAGTCCTGTTCCTCAGGCAGCCTTCCAGGGCTGCCAAGCGTTACAAGCCCCTCATAGAGTGACGGATTTTAAAGGTGAATTGAACCCATTTTAAGATCCCTCTAGGGCAGCAGATGGATAGAATGACAGACGGTTACTATGGTGTAGCCATTTTCTTTCCCGGCCCAACTATGCACACAGCACTGTGGGCTCGTGACTGGTGTGCAAGCAAGATGCATTCTATGAAGTATGCAAAGGGAGTTTGCAAAGAACTAGTCTACAAGTTCTTCTAAATAAAATAGAAAAATATTGACCAGGCCATAGTAAGACTAGGCAAGCCGATGTGCAACTCTGAGATCCAACTGGGAGAGAGGGAAGTGACATGTAGTGAAACTGTCCTTTCAGGAGTTTCATTCAATCTATTAAAACTGAGAGTTCTTTGGATTGGATCAATGTCACCAAATTCTTTGGCCAAAATAATAATGAATTTTAGTGTAGCTCAATGGTTAAGCATTCCAGTTCTGGATCAGACTGCCCTGGTTCGAATCCCAGCTTCACCAGTTACCATTAACTTGAGGCAACTTTCTTGACCTCTTTCAATCTGTTTCCTCATCTAGAAAAATGGGATAATTATAGTATCCACCTCATAAGGTTGTTGAGAAGAGTTGACGAGTGAAATGCTTAGAATAGTGCCAGGCACATAGTGGTGCTTGTTCATGTCAGTTGCGGCCCATCATCACTATTAAAAAGTGCAATTGCAAGGTTTCATTGTAATCTCTTAAATGTACAACTTGCTATGCTCAGCTTGGTGAGCCAGGGCAAATTGTTTTTTTCAGAGACGATATTAGAGTGATAGTTTGATAAATGTCCTAGTTTCCTTCCCTTGAGTAAGCCGGGAAGAGAAGTTCTGTGAAAGAACAAAGCTATTATAAAACATCGTCACAGGGTGATATAGCTCTATGGAGCTTCTGTGCTGCCCTGGCTACAAAACACTGAGAGAAGAAAGTCATAAGAAATTGATAGCAATTAAAGAGAGTTTCCAAAAGCTGGGGAGTTAGGACTTGGAATGTTTTCATTCCACAAACGTCATCTAAGCATTTGCCTGTACAAAGCACTTTACTAGGACCTTTCTGTGCTACACACACGTATGTAACGCTCAGGAGTTCATTCATTCACACATTTATTCCACAAATTTGGGTTTATTACCCACTGAGGACTGTTCTAAGGGTTGTGGATAGAATCACAAATGCAACAGGTCCCTAAGCTCAGGAACCTCTCAAGAATACGGGGACGCTGACCAATAACACTCCTCAGATAGGGGCTAGACAAGAAATAGCTGGGGGAACTCAGGGAGCACAGAGAAAGGATGCAAACTCAGCCTCTTGACACTTGAGAAGTCAATCCCAGGTTTGGATACGGCCAGGGTCTGCATATGGAAGAGTTTCAAAGTGGGTAATTCCTGACTTTATGTGAGATGGGGACAGACAGGAAAAGCTTAGTCAGTTTAACGTGAGCAGCCAGGGGAGAGGGGGCCTTGGGCAGGGCTGACACAGCATACACTGGCTCTTTGAGCACAATCCAGTGAGGTCAGGGTTACTGTTGACTTTTGACAGATGAGGAACCAGCTCTTAGCTGTGGAGCTGGGTGAAGTAGGTGGGTATGGCTCCAACCCTTGGTTTTTCCACTGCCCAACTGGGGCTCGATTCCAGGAAGAGTAATGGAGCCTTGCGAGGACATTGCAGAAGAAAACTAAGAGCATATGGTTACATTCAGAATGATAGTAATAGGTTTCAAATTAGATTATATTAGGAAGCTGACAATGCTAGGTGTCTCTAGGTGTGATCAAGCCTGGATGAAGATTCAGGCAAATTATCCTCTAAGATCAGGAACAAGACAAGGATGCCCCCTCTCACCATTGTTATTCAACATAGCTTTGGAAGTCCTAGCCACGGCAATCAGAGAAGAAAAAGAAATAGAAGGAATACAAACTGGAAAAGAAGAAGTAAAACTGTCACTGTTTGCAGATGACATGATACTATACATAGAGAATCCTAAAGATGCCACTGGAAAACTACTAGAGCTAAACAATGAATTCGGTAAAGTTGCAGGATACAAAATTAATGCACAGAAATCTCTTGCATTTCTATACACTAATGATGAAGAGTCTGAAAGAGAAATTAAGGAAACACTCCCATTTACCATTGCAACAAAAAGAATAAAATACCTAGGAATAAACCTACCTAGGAAGACAAAAGACCTGCATGCAGAAAACTATAAGACACTGTTGAAAGAAATTAAAGATGATACCAACAAATGGAGAGATATACCACGTTCCTGGATTGGAAGAATCAATATTGTGAAAATGACTATACCACCCAAAGCAATCTACAGATTCAGTGCAATCCCTATCAAACTACCAATGGCATTTTTTACAGAATTAGAACAAAAAGTCTCAAAATTTGTATGGAGACACAAAAGACCCCGAATAGCCAAAGCAGTCTTGAGGGAAAAAAAATGAGCTGGAGGAATCAGGCTCCCTGACTTCAGACTATACTACAAAGCTACAGTAATCAGACAATATGGTACTGGAACAAAAACAGAAATATAGATCAAAGGAACAGGATAGAAAGCCCAGAGATAAACCCACATACATATGGTCAACTAATCTATGACAAAGGAGGTAAAGATATACAATGGAGAAAAGACAGTCTCTTCAATAAGTGGTGCTGGGAAAACTGGACAGCTACATGTAAAAGAATGAAATTAGAACACTCCCTAACACCGTACACAAAAGTAAACTCAAAATGGATTAGAGACCTAAATGTAAGACCGGACACCATAAAACTCTGAGAGGAAACCATAGGAAGAACACTCTTTCACATAAATCACAGCAAGATCTTTTTTGATCCACCTCCTAGAGTAGTGGAAATAAAAACAAAAATAAACAAATGGGACCTAATGAAACTTAAAAGCTTTTGCAAAGCAAACTACAAACAAGATGAAAAGACAACCTTCAGAATGGGAAAAGATATTTGCAAACGAGTCAACAGACAAAGGATTAACCTCCAAAATATATAAACAGCTCATGCAGCTTAATATTAAAAAAACAAACAACCCAATCCAAAAATGCGCAAAAGACCTAAATAGACATTTCTCCAAGGAAGATATACAGATGGCCAACAAACACATGAAAGGTTGCTCAACATCACTAATCATTAGAAAAATGCAAATCAAAGCTACAATGAGGTATCACCTCACAGCAGTTAGAATGGGCATCAACAGAAAATCTACAAGCAACAAATGCTGGAGAGGGGGTGGAGAAAAGGGAACCCTCTTGCACTGTTGGTGGGAATGTAAATTGATACAGCCAGTATGGAGAACAGTATGGAGTTTCCTTAAAAAACTAAAAATAGAATCACCATATGACCCAGCAATCCAACTACTGGGCATATACCCAGAGAAAACCATAATTCAAAAAGACACACACACTCCAATGTTCATTGCAGCACTATTTACAATAGCCAGGTCATGGAAGCAACCTAAACGCCCATTGACAGATGAATGGATAAAGAAGATGTGGTACATATATACAACGGAATATTACTCAGCCATATAAAGGAACGAAATTGGGTCATTTGTAGAGACGTGGATTAATCTAGAGACTGTCATACAGAGTGAAGTAAGTCAGAAAGAGAAAAACAAATGTCGTATATTAACGTATATATGTGGAACCTAGAAAAATGGTACAGATGAACCGGTTTGCAGAGTAGAAATTGAGACACAGATGTAGAGAACAAACGTATGGACACCAAGAGGGGAGAGCAGCGGCAGGGGGTAGTGGTGGTGGTGTGATGAATTGGGAGACTGGGATTGACATGTATACACTGATGTGTATAAAATGGATAAGTAGTAAGAACCTGCTGTATAAAAAAAATAAATAAAATTCAAAAAAAAAAGATTCAGGCAAATGAAATCCACTAGCAGTTATGTATTAAGAATCAAGACAACACAACGGTTGATCTGGAGATGCCAGTGAATGAGAGACCTTCCAATATCGTTGAGTTTCAAGCTATTAGTGGACATATAAAGACCTGGAACAAATCACTTTTTATGAGTTTCTGCTGGGAACTGTACAGATGTGTTTAGAAGAAATACATTGAGGAGATAATTGAGATGGAAAATGAGACCCTACGAGGCAAACTGGAATAACAACAGGAGGTTAATACAGGCAGACCTCAGCAACACTGCAGGTTTGTTCCAGATCACCACAATAAACTGAATATTGCAATACGGCAAATCACACAGATTCTCTGGTTTCCCAGTGCATGTACAAGTTATGCTTACACTATACTATAGTCTATCAAGTGTGCAATAGCATTATGTCTGAAATAAACAATGTATATACCTTAATTAAAACATACATTATTGCTAAAAAAACAAAAATTCATTAGCAGTGGCCTGATAAGTCCAAACACAAGTGTTCGTTGACTCAGGGGAACAGAACTGCCCAGTCAATCAGAGTACTTGTGACTTTTCTCTCCCTGAACCACCCATATGGCTCCAGGACTTACACAAATGAACTTTTTTAAAAAATTTATTTATTTTATTTTATTATTTATTTTTGGCTGCATTGGGTCTTCGTTGCTGCTCGAGGGCTTTCTCTAATTGCAGTGAGCGGGGGCTACTCTTCATTGCGGCGCACATGCTTCTCACTGCAGTGGCTTCTCTTGCTGTGGAGCACGGGCTCTAGGCGCATGGGCTTCAGTAGTTGTGGCACGTGGGCTCAGTAGTTGTGGCCTGCAGGCTCTAGATCGCAGGCTCAGTAGTTGTGGCACACAGGCTTAGTTTCTCTGCGGCATGTGGGATCTTCCTGGACCAGGGCTCAAACCTGTGTCCCCTGCATTGGCAGGCAGATTCTTAACCACTGTGCCACCAGGGAAGTCCCTCAAATGAGCTTTGAATGTTCACAAGATCTGTCTCCCCCAATGCAGACTGTCCCCTGTTCCTCCCTTCCCAATTCAGGTCTCCTCTCTTTCACCTCTCTCTGTTCTGTGATTGGTTTTGCTCCTCCATTTGTAGGACCTCCTTCATCCATCACCGCAACCTGGGTCAGTTAGGGTTTATGTTCTATCCAAGGAACAGCAAACTTGACTGACCAATGGCTTCGACAAATCAGGAGGTTTAATTTTCCTTATCAGCCATTACCAGCACTGGTAGAGAGGCTTAAGGAGGTAAGGCTGAGATCTCTGCCAATTTTTGCCGCAATCCTGTTATCATAACCATATTCTAAGCAGGAAGCGCAGGACACACCAAGGAAGAATGGGCAATACCTGCCTTTGAAAAGCAGAACTTGTCCAGAAATGTCCAGCAGACTTCTCCTAGGTCTTGTGGTCAGAGCTGAGTTTAAGCCCACCCCAGCCAAGAAGGGGGCTGGAAAGTGCAGTTTCTTAACTGAGCACATTGCCGCCTCACACAAATCAGTGGGGAAGACCTTCACAGAGAGGAACATCAAGCCAAGACAGCTATACAAAGACCGCCAACAAGATCACAAATGTGTGCTAGCCTGTGAGAGCACAGGCACCCTCATAGAGTATTGGAGCTTCTCTTCCACTCACCGGTCACGCCCCAAGGCCCGTGCAAGACTCAGGGCAGAATCGCGAGCAGCTCACAGACTGGCCCTGAGGAGCTTGCCGCCAGTGGGGAGATGCACACAGACACATGTAATGACAATATGCCTGGGTTCTGATTTACAGTGTGATGGTTTTCTATCCATAGATGCGTCAGGTGTTTTATAAAGATTTACGGTGAAATTTCTTTTTTCATAAGAAATTAACAAAGGGCTTGAGATATGTCTCAGGAGGTTGAAAAATGTCAGCGGTCTGCTCAGTTGCATCATCAAGAATAGCCAATAAGCCATTTATGGAAAACGTGAGTATAGCAAATATTTATCAAATAAGCATCAGAATTCACTAACGGTGTCTGATCACATCACAGATCATCCTTCAACCTCTAGCTCTGGGTCTTCCTCACTGGAATGTTTGGAGAGAAGGGTGGGTGCTTTTCCAAACTCAGAACTTTCACCTTGGTGACGTCCGTCTGTGTGGTGAACCACTTCACGTGGTCAGTGGCATGATCCCTGGGCCTTTTTCAGAGCAAGTGAAAACTTTTACTCACTCTGGTCAGGATTGTTTTTCACTGCTTCTCAATCTGGGAGCCCACGTGCAATGTTCATTGGCATTTTCTGGTTATATGTTTACTCAGAAGTGGAAAAACTCTCAAGAAACATGCTTTCACAGAGCATAGACTCAGACTCCTTACCAGGCCAGTGACATTGTCATGAGGGGCCCTGGAAGTGGATCCAGGCTGGGAGGTTGCCCTGCCACGCTGGCAAGAGTCTCTCTCTCTCTCCAAGGCTGCTTGGTCAACCTGCACCAAGCAACCTGTAAGAGACCACTAAACCTTCACCGGGCAGTTTAAATCACATGGCCCTTAAACGTTTTATGTGTGTGTATGTGTGTGTGTGCATGCCTATGTGTGCCTATTTGAAATTTTTACTTTTTAAAATATTTTATTCTGAAAAGGAAGCATATGGTGTGATATTTCCATAGGGATAAACAGCGCATAGGAGCCCATAGGAGGGGCATTCAGTTTGAGGGGGTCAAGCTAGGTCCCCCAGGGGACGTGGCACGCAAGCTGACAACTGAGAGATTTTGAATTCCTTGACTTAGACCTCCCACCCAGCCTCCTATTTCTGCAACCCCATCCTAGATGCTATGCAGCTAAGCCTTCTCGATGGAGAAAGTTCTTCCTGGAGAATGCTGGCCTCACATGTAACAAAACCTACTCTCAGGACAGGTTTATTCTACTTTGTGTTGATTGCTCCAGCCTAAAATTCAGATGGTGACTTTCTGAGCCTTCCCCAGGGCTGGGTCTTCCCGTGCAGACAGGAATAATGAGACGCTTCATCTTTCCACCCGAGAGAGGGTAGGATTTTTTCCTTCCATACGGGAACGGCCTCAACTCATTATCAAGATTTCCAAGACTGCTTTTAAATGTCAGTTTTGTGAGTTTCTGTCCAAGACATTTGAAAACCGTTTTCTGTTTGGCTTATCTACAGTGGTTTGAAAATGGAGTTTGGTGTTTTTATTGTTTTCGACCATGTTAACTTTGGAAGACCTCACCGATGGTTTCTTTTCATATTATCCTAAGTGTGTCAAAAGCTTTTAATATAGGCCTGAGCTATGTTCTAAGAATTGATTGAAAAGCAAACACATCCCTGGTTCCAGCACTGAAACTACCACTGTAGACCGATCAAGGCCCTGGGCATAGCCTTGCCCCAGCCCGGGAACAGGAGAGGGAGTTTAAGAAGTGAGAGGGTCTGCGGACACCCCACGGAAGCATTAGCAGCACCAGGAGGTGAGGATGTGACCACAGTGAGCAGGCCGTGGGGTTCCCCGATGTGTTCAGTGTTGCAAAGAGTTCAAGGATTCTTCAATTCTTCCTAATTCCCCACTGGACATCCTAGCTAACAAATTCCCTCACTACCCATCTTACCCCCAGCCTCTCCCTATTTTTAACCAGCAGCCAGTCCTGGGACCATTGTCCAGCTGGGTGTCTTCTTAAGGAGATAATGAAGAGAGATGATTTTGCCCATTGCCAAAGGACCTTGGGTCCTCTGGTGTACTTTCTTATTGATGTGCTGGTGTGGTCCGGTCACTAGTTGGTTATTTTCTAGTTTAAAATTTCTTACTTTAATATTTAACCTAAAGGATTGAAAAATTGCAGTGTTATCCAACTGTTAGGCTACGCAAGTGATCATTTTCAAGGAGCTGGAAGGATTTTCAAGCGAAAATGCTGATCCTATCAGGAAGCAAACTGCTTACTCGGATGGGAGGTTAGTTAATGTGCTCTGGGTCTCTAGATTAATATCCACTGCCCTAGAGGGGCTACTTAGTTTCGTGATGGCTGCTGACTGATGCTGGCCACTGGTTCCCTCCGGCTGTCCCAGCTCCATTCTGGATTCAGGCTGTTACTGGCTAACCCGGCACCTCCCGGCAAGCTGCTCCACTTGCCAGTGGCTCAGGAGGGGAATTCTGGGTCGGTTCTGAGCTGCCCTCGGTTTCGAGGAGCTTGAAGAAAGCCCTAACACCTCCTTGCTGTTCTCTCTTCTCCTCGCTCCCCAGGTTCTGCCAAGAGTGCAGGGAAACTGTGACGTGGGAACGTGACGTTATTGAACACCTGTGGTGTGGTAGGCTCTTTGCTGGGCACTTTAGATGCAGTTTCTCTTCAAAGCCTCAGAAAGACCTAGGAAACGGACCCTACTGAAATTTCCATTTAGTAGATGAGGCAACAGGTTCAGAAATGTGAACAAGTTATATGGCCTGGAAGGCTCAGTCAGTCCGGTTCCAAAACCTGAAATCTGTCCAGTCACACTGTGCTGAGTCCTGAAAGTTCTCACTTGTCCTAAATCCCTGAGATGCTCCCATCACGTGCAGGCAGGGATAGAGAGGGGAAGACAGAAAAGACACCATATCGTAGGGCACCTGAGATAAGGCCGGGACACCAGGGTCTGTGTTACTAAAAGGAATTTTCCTGGAGACAGTTATCGGCCCAGACAAGGATCCCTGGTGGTCACACAACAGCTATCGTTCCCCCAGAGGGTTAGTATCCGTAATGGCAGTAACCGGGGAATCCCTGAGCTAGTGTAGATATTCGATAAGAACTAAGAGAAATCACATCTTGGTCTGCACTAAGGTCAGATAAGATTGAAGTGCTGAGCTGCTTTGCTCCTGGCGGGAATCGCATCAACTCCAGGTGAACACGAGCTCAGCTGACGAGCAGGAGAAAACACCACGTTTACCTCATGTTCATCAAAACTGTCATTGGTAGTTCTCTCTCTCTCTCCCTCTTTCTCTCTTTTCCCAAATGACTTATATTTAATCATCAGAAGCAAATGAAATGGAGCATTTACAACAGAGAAGAGAACACATCCGTGCCTTTGGTAAATGGCCCTGGGGCACAGAGGGTCTTCAGGCTGCCCCCTAACTGATCCCCACCAAGCAAAGATGCCCGCAGTGGCCCTCACAGTGTGTCCCAAGAAAGGGGAGGTGGAATCTGCTGGTCCTGTGGGCTCAGGTCTCCCTGCTCCTTGCTCACTCCTGACCAGTGTTAAAGTCCCCCGTGCCCTCTCTGGTCATCACTCTTTGCTTCACGGCTTGGAGCAACGTTGTCAACCTGCAGAAGAGGACTGCTGTGTCCACAGTGGTCTTTGCAACTTCTCAGCCAATGGCTACCAGATTCTTTCATGTCCTCCAAGATAACTATCCCATCAGATCTCAAAGTTCTCCTGGGGGTAGTTGGCCCTAAGGGAGGTAAGCAGAGGATTATCTCTGCTACACCTATTTACCAAAATGACTCGACGTGGGTAGCTGTAGAGAAGACATAATAGAAGGGGAGACTGAGTGCATTAAGCCTTTGAAAAGAGGGTCGATGAAACCTAAGCTCTTCCAACAGAGTTTTGGGGTGGGCTCTACGACTTAACTCGAGAGAATATGGTCCAATGTGGTGCTTCCCGTCCTCTTTGCTGTCACAGTACACAGAGAATATGTTCATACCTGAACCACACACCAGGGGACAGAGTAAAAATTGTGTCCACTCACAGCCAGAAGCTACAGGCCAGGAGGCTCTGGAAGCCCCAGACCCACCCCCACCACTCCGAAAACTGAGGGACCAAAATCTGGGCACACCTTTGGGAACCTCTGGACAAGCCAATAGAATGGTCTGCTGAAACGCCAGAGGAGCCCAGTCCTATTACTATTAATGATGTGGATATCTCTCCCTCGGGCAGCTCAGGAACCAACACTACTGTTTGGGGTCCGGACCAAGGTCTTAAACCCTGCCTTGTCTGAGCCTAAACCCCACCTCAGTCTAATCCCCCAGCAATACTGAACTCCTGATGGTGAAGAAGGGTCAACTGGACAACACAGCATCAATTCCGTCTCTCTCAAACAGCCAGAATGTTGACAGTGCACTAGAGAAAGCATATGAAGGAAGAATTTTCTCTGATTCCCATCACTCCTGGGCATTTTGTACCTAATCTCTTCTTTCCATGAAATCTTTGGAAGAAGGCTGCTTTATTTTGAAATTCAACATCCCACCAAAGGGTCTCAAAATATATCTTCTATTTTATTTCAGCTAATCCCCTCCTTGCCACATCTTAGGTCTAATGTAAAAAGTTGATCTATAAATTTTTAAGTGGCCATATTTCTATAATTTATTTTACCTTCAATTAAATTTATGATATAACTCAATACCACAAAGATATGTGATATCCCTAACTGAAGTCTGTGGAACCATACTAAAAATAACCTAAAAAAGGAAAGAAGTGACCTAAACTTGCTTATATCAGTTTATAAAATGTAACTTAATAAGTGGTTTTGATATGACCCAGCAATCCTACTCCTAGGCTTATATACCCAAGAGCAATTCGTGCATAGACCTGCCAAAAGGCATACATACACAAGAATGTTCTAAGCAGCTTTATTCATAACAACCCAAATGGGAAACAACCCACACATCCAGAGAATGGATAAGTAAATTGTGCTATATCCAGTCTCTCCCTGTCTCTCTCTCTCCCCACTCCCACCACCAATACAACGAGAAAACAGCCATCTGCAACCCTGAAGAGGGTCCTCACCGGAACCCGACCATATTGGCACCCTGACCTCTGACTTCTAGCCTCCAGAACTAGGCCCAGTTTTGCAGCGAAGGCACACAGGAGCCCGAGGTCAAATTCTGGGTAGCTGAATGGTGCTGCCGGAAGGGAACAACAGTTGGTCTCCCAAGCCTGGCTCTTTCCTTCTGAGGAGAGTGTGGCTGGAACTGACAAGGTCTTGCCACTCACAGGCCCACCAGCAGGGATCCCACAGACCCGATGCCCTGTGTGGACGGACTCCTTTGCCATGCTCCTTCCCACTTTGGGTCTCTGCTCTGACCAGAATAACCTCCTCCCTGTACCAGTGGTGAATTCCCCCTAGCCTTCCCTTTGAAGCCTTCCCTAAGGCCCAAGGAGAACAGATGAAACCTCAGCACTTTCCACATTTTCTTTATTTAAAATACCCGTGATCCTCTATGGTAACTATTTACCCATTAATCATCACTCCTACATATATTGTGAACACACCGAAGAAAATACATGTTTCTTATTCCACCGCCCCCCAAAAAATTGTCCTGTATCCATATAATGGGATACAGTTCAGCAAGAAAGGCTACAAACTACTCCCAACAACATAGATGAACCTCACAGACATTATGTTGTGCAACAGAAGCCAGACACAAAAAAGGGTGCATTGTATGATTTCACTCGTATGACGTTCAAGAACAGATGTCTGGAGTGGTTACCTCCAGGCAGAGAACCAAGGGTTGACTGGAAGGAGAACAAGGAACTTTCTAGACACATGTGCTGGACACGTGCTATGTCTTGATCTGAGTGGTGGTTACAAAGGTGTACACGTATTTGAACATGGAGCAGCACACTTCTGCTCTTTACTGTTATATCTCAATTAAAAAAAAAGGAAAAATAGATCTCACATCTATTTAGTGCCTAGGAAAATTGCCCTAGTGATTTCCCTTGTGTTAAAAAAAAAAAAAGATATTAGAAGTTGAACCAGGCAAGGCCAGGACGCTCTGGGAGAGAAGCAGGGATTGAACATCGCATCAGGATCAGCTGGAAAAACCATTAGGTGAAATCAGCCGACACTTCCTCTGCTGACTTGGCCCATTGTGAAATCTCAACAAGGTGCTCAGTCCACCCCTTCTGCTTTCCACTTTCACATTTTCCTATCTGAGGCTTATTATAGACTGAATTGTATCTCCAAAATTTATACGTTGTAGCCCTAATCCCCCAATGTGACTGTATTTGCAGATAGTCTTTAAGGAGGTAATTAAGGTTAAATGAGGTTATGGGGGTGGGCCCTGATCCAACCTGACTGGTGTTCTTATAAGAGGAGATTAGGACACAGACACACATGGGACAGACCACGGGAAGACATAGGGAGAAGATGGCCATCTGCAAGCCAAAGAGAGAGACCTTAGAAGAAACCAACCCTGCTTACACCTTGAGTTCAGACTTCTAGTCTACAGAACTGTCAGAAAATGAAATTTCTGTTGTTAAGCCACCCAATCAGTGGTGCTTTGTTATGGCACTCAAGCAAACTACTCCAAGTTCTTCCCCTGGTTGAGATGACTCACATTCCCGCTCCTGCTTCCTGCTGACTGTGGTGGTCTCACCTAAGTAGCCTTAACTTGTCGTTAATCTGTGTCCAGACCTCAGTTCCAGAAGATGTTTGGCATTCTAGACCCAAGACACACTCCAAGAACAAACCACGTTAGGCAAACACAGGAAGCCCAAGCCCCATTTTCTGAGAGAGGGAAAAAAGAAAAGGTGGAGAGATGGAGTCTAACAAGCTCATAGTAACCCAAGCAATGTCTCAGTCTCCTTAGCTTCAAGATTCTCCCCAAAGGAAGTGACTGTTTTGCCCTATTTGGGGACTTAAAAAAAAAAAAAAAAAAAAGAAGTGGGAGATGGAGCAGATGAGGCCCAGAGCATCAAAGAGCTGTATTTTTTTAATTTAAAAAATTTTTAAATGTTACTGTATTGAAGTCTCAAAAAGCTGTGTTTTTTAAAAAATGTTAACATTGTTAAAACCATAAGAGACTGATGTCTACTTCCAGGAAGATGGGGTAGTTGCAATCTTCTCTATTCCTTTTGTTAATACAACTAGAAACCCTGGATGTTACGTATAACCACAAAAGATGGAAAGAAGAGGACAGATCAGCTAGAGACATGGGGACCCAAAGAATGACACAGTGGTGAGTTCCTGAGTTTTCTTTTTGCTTCATGTGTCCCAGACTTGAGCTGAAGAAGCAGGCAACTGGTAAACACCAATGGGCACAGATAAGAGAAAGTCCCAAGTGAAGCTAGCCCTCTCCATGCCCTCTCTATGCCCTCTCATGCCCTCTCTATGCCCTCTCCATAACCTCTCTATAACCTCTCTATCCCCTCTCCATGCCCTCTCTATCTTCTATGCCCTCTCTATCTTCTCTCTATGCTCTCACCATGCTCTCTCTAGCCAACAGAACAGGGACAGGGCCACCTGGGATGACAGGTTATTTTAGACAATAACTGTTCTACTCCAGTCAAACATGACAGAAAGAACTGTGACCCCAGCCATGCCAGGAAAGACTAAGTAGGGAGCTTAGGCTTTCATCTTTACAGGCTTCAAAGAGGCACCCCTCCCCCATGCACTTCCCTATCTGCATGGGGGTGATATCAGAGGAGCCTGAATAGGGAGCTGAGACTTCACCCCACTGGGTGGTAACACCACTCAACAGCAGCAGAATGCACATTTTCTACAAGTGCCCACAGAACAGGTATCAAGATAGACCATATTGGGGCCATAGTGGAATCAAACTAGAAATCAATAACAGGAAGATAACAAGAAAATCTCCAAACACTTGGAAACTTAACAGTTGATTACTATGTCTTCTCAGTGGATTGGCCCTTTAAGAATTATATAATCTCCTTATCTGTCTCTGGTAATTTTCCTTTTCTTTGAAGTCTCCTTTATCTGATATTAATATAGCCATTCCTACTTTCCTTCAAATAATGTTTGTATGATAAATCTTTTTCCATCTGTTTGTTTCCAACCTGCTTATATCATTTTCTCTGATGTGGATTTCTTTTAGATAGCATATAGTTGGATCACGTTTTTTAGTTTACTCTGCCAATTTCTGTCTTTTAATTGATGTATTTTGACCATTTGCAAGCACTGAGTGTTTTCCACCTAAGATTGGGAACAAGGCAAGAATGTCCACAACCGCTACTCTAATTCAACATAGTGTTACAAGTTAGTAGCTAGTGCAGTGGACAAGAAAAGGAAATAAAAGACATACACATAAGAAAGGAAGAAATAAAACCGTCCCAATTTGTAGACGGCATGAATGTCTACATAGGAAATCCCAGGAATCTACCCCCAAATCCCTCAAATTAGTGAGTTCGGCAAGGTCACAGGATACAAAATAAACATACAAAAACCAATTGATGGGCTTCCCTGGTGGCGCAGTGGTTAAGAATCCCCCTGCCAATGCAGGGGCCAAGGGTTGAGCCCTGGCCCGGGAAGATCCCACATGCTGCGGAGCAATTAAGTCCGCGAGCCACAACTACGGAAGCCTACGTGCCTAGACCCTGTGCTCCGCCACAAGACACTGCACCGCAATGAAGAGTAGCCCCACTCACTGCAACTACAGAAACCCCTCCCGCAGCAACAAAGACCCAACACAGCCAAAAATCAATCAATAAAATAAATAAATTTATATTAAAAAAAACAATTGACACTGAAACTAGAAATACAATACCATTTATAGGTGCTTAAAAAATGAAATGCTTGGGCATAAATCTAGCAAACCATGCATAGAATCTGTGTGCTAAAAACACAATGCTGAGGAGAGACACCTTATGGATAGGAAGACTCAAACAGCAAAGATATTAATTCTTCCCAAATTTATATACAGGTTCAATGAAATTTATATCAAAATCCCAGCAAGATTTTTTGTAGTTATAGATAAAATATTATTCCAAAATATATATGAAGTAGAATAGCTAAAAAAATGATTTAAGAAGAATAAAGTGGGAAGAATCTGTTTGTCTATATGATTTCAAGCCTTAATATGTAATAAATAATACTACATAATAAGTAATCAAAACAGGGTGGTATTGGCAGAGGGACAGACACACAGATCAATGGAATAGAATATAGAAACCAGAAATAGACAATATGCCCAACTGACTTTTTTGTTTGTTTGTTTGCTGTACGCGGGCCTCTCACTGCTGTGGCCTCTCCCGCTGCGGAGCACAGGCTCCGGACGCACAGGCCCAGCGGCCATGGCTCACGTGCCCAGCCGCTCCGCGGCATGTGGGATCCTCCCAGACCGGGGCACGAACTCGCGTCCCCTGCATCGGCGGGCGGACTTCCAACCACTGCGCCACCAGGGAAGCCCCCAACTGACTTTTGACAGTGATGTAAGAACAATTCAATGGAGTAAAGGCAGCCATCTTCAACAAATGGTGCTAAAGCAGTTAGACATCCATAGGCAAATAAATGAACCTAGACCAGAGTCTCACACCTTCTACAAAAAATAACTCAAAATGGACCACAGACTCAAATGTAAAAATACAAAACTTTTAGGAAAAAAAGTAGAAAATATTTGAGATCTAAAGCTAGGCAAAGACTTCTTAGATTTGACATCAAAAGCACAGTCCATAAAAGAAAAAATGGATAAATTGGACTTCAAAATTTAAAACGTTTGTACTATAAATGACTTTAAAAAAATGAAAAGACAAGCACAGACAGTGAGAAAATATTTGAAAACTACACATCCAACAAAGGACTAGTATCTAGAATATATAAAGTACTCTCAAAATTCAACAATAAAAAATTTTTTGTTTAGAAAATGAGCAAAAGACATGAAGGGGTATTTCAAAGAGAGATATACAGATGACAGATAAGCACACAAGAAAATGTTCCACATCATTAGCCATTGGGCAAATGAAGATTAAAACCACAATGAGATATCACTACACATCTATAGGGATCACAAGGATGCAGATATATTGGTGAGAATACTGGTGGGAATGCAAAATGGTATAGCCACTTGAAAAACATTTTGGCCGTTTCTTAAAAAAGACAAACCTGCAGCTACCTTATGACTCAGCAATTGCACTCCTGGGCATTTGTCCCAGAGAAATGAAACTTGTGTTCACACAGAAACGTGGCCACGAACTTTTATAGCAGCGTTTTTCATAATAGCCCCCAACTGGAAACAACCTATATGTCCTTTAGGGAGTGAATGGTTGAACAAACTCTGGTATGTTCTTACCATGGATGACTACTCAGAAACAAAAAAAGAATGAACCTTGATACAGACAACAACCTAGCTGAATCTCTAGAGAATTATGCTGGGCTAAAAAAGCCAATCCTATATTTGATTCTATATATATAACATTACTGAAATGACAAAATTATAGAATGGAGAACAGAGTAGTGGTTTACAATGGCTCAAGAGGGAGAGAAGTGAATTTGGCTGTGAAACATCGACACAAGTGATTCTTCTGGTGATGGAATTGTTCTATACCTTGACTGTGTCAATATCAATGTCCTGGTTGTGACACTGTTACTATAGTTTCCTAGAATGCTACCCCTGGGGGAAACTGGGTGAAGGGTACACTGGATCGCTCTGTATTGTTTCTTACAACTGCATGTGATTCTGCAGTTATTTCAAATTAAAAAGTTTAATTTAAAAAAAAAAACAGAAGAGAGAAAAAAGTCAGTACAAGGGAAAAAATTCTCAATATAGACTCTGGTTCAGCTTACTATTTATCACCCTGGTGCATTTTATGACAGTCTTTCTTAGAGTTTAGCGTGGCCTGATTCAATACGGAAGGGAAAGGAATACCACATCAGCATAAGGAATAAGACATCAGCAGAGGGAATTTGTTTTGCTGAGGTAAACATGTTGCTCACCAGCAGCTGACTCTTCAGTGAGAAATGGAGTGTAGCTCTCGGTGGTACTCAAAGTCTATCCAGAAGAGGTCCTCCCAGCCGTGTGTTGGCGTCTCTTTGTAAACACGTAATGAAAGAGAAGCTGATAAGGGTCCTATTTTTGTGAGCCCCGTGCCCCTGATTCCCGGAAAGAAGGGGAATGTGGCACGAACACGTCTCAAGATTTGAGAAGACCATCCTTCAGTCAAACATCAGATCCATCTTTGCTTCTTTAAATGATAGAAGAAGCTCATCTTTGACTTCTGCCTAGTTTCACGGTATCATCAGTAGACAGATGGGGTGGAGATGAGCACACATGCAGAATCGCTCCTTATTTCTGCCCAGAGCACTGCGGAGGAAGTGCAGCCCATCCGGGGTGGGGCATCAGGGGGACATGACTCTGGGAAAGGCACGGGGAGTGACTGGCCAGTGACAGTACACAGCCCCTACTTCTGTGATGCTGGTCCCAATGTCTACGGAGATGCTCCTTTCTCACCCTGCAAGGCTGCTAGCATGACCTTCCTCTTCCCCCTTCCTACCCTTCACATTGCCAAGAGGGAAGAAGGGTAGACCAAAGGTCTAAGGCAAATGGGAGAGATTCTTATCAGCACCCAACATCTGAGTCCACTACACACTAAAAATTTCCTTGAGGTTGCTTATGTGCACAGAACTCCGTACCATACCTGTTTTATCACTGTAAAAAAAAAAAAAAAGCCATGTGTTGAATTACTCACCATCCAGCAACCTGATCTTTCAGAGAGATGGCCATACTCAACTCTCAGCTATGGACATAGAGGTTGTGTCATGCTGTAGCTGCGGGTCTGCGCTTGGGAACCAAACTGCCTGGAGGCAAGTCCAGCCTCTGCCTCTTGCAAACTGGATGAGATTGGGTAAGTTCCTAATCTTTCTGCGCCTCAGTTTCCTAATTTACATTATGTGGATTACAGCAATGCCTACCTCAGAGCTTGCTGGGAAAATAAGAGTTAATACGCATCAAACACTTGGTACACATGCTCAATAAATGTTAGTTGGTATCATCATGATTTGCTCTCTGGCATTTCACACCAGTGCATAGATCCCTCTAGAAAAGCAGTTGACAGCACAGCAGAGATAAACTTGCAAGGTAAAAAACCTGAAAAATTATTCCTACTTCAGGATAGTGAATTTAGACATAAAGCAATATGTTTTTGTTGTGTTGGCAAGAATGTCTGGGCATAGACATAATATGGCCACGTTAAAGTGAGCGTTCTGAATCTATTTGGTAATTAAAACTGCCTCCCTCTTTTCACCAAGCTGCTAAAGGATTTGTGCTCTGTGAAACACTGAATAGTATAAATGAGACCACTCAGAGCTTGGGCCCCTCAGTTCTGCGTGTCAACACTCTGCATACTCCCCTTTTTAATAAATGGGTGAATTCTACATTTCAACAACAGTGACACTATCCATGTCCTCCACGGTGGCTACTCTGTTGGCTGTGCTCAGGAAGTCTGAAAGGCTGTGGAGAACGTTAACAGGCCTCAAATGAGGCCTTTCGTGGCAGCTCTTAGCTGGAATGTGGTGCAGCGAGAAGCTTCTGAAGCTGGCCCAAGCTAAACACAGGATTTGACACACGCATGGCAATGACATAAAACTGGCGTATGCCGGTGCCCCTGGTTTTCCTGAAATGCGAGCCTCTACCCCAACCCTCTGTATTAGGGACGGCTGCTCTAGCGAGCTACCTTTTCATCAAAGATCCTAAGAGGCCAGAATCCTTTGTGTTGTATGAGGAACAGTCACCAGCTGTTTTCTGTTTCCACTAAGGGCAGGACAGGCGGAAATAAAATGGATCAAACAGCACAGACAGGATTTAGCTTAAATACAAGAGAAAACATCCTGACAGTGAGAATCACTGAATAGTCAGGGAGAGCTACAGGGGAAGCATAGAGCCCTCTTCTCTGAATATCCTTTTTAAAAAACCTCAGCATGGACTGAGGGGGAGATGATGCTCTGAATCAGTGAACAGCAATCAGTTTCCTAAAAGGGGGTACCTTTTTACTAACTCCTCATTTTCTGAAATATTGGTGGAGAATGAAAAGCCCTCCGGACTAAACAGTGTACCAAACACTCCCAAAATTGTGGTTAAGGCCTTCTCTTTTAAAGGGTAAATAATGCCAAATGGTAGGAACCAACCATTCCTACCAATGTGAATCACAGGAATCAGATAACTTTTTAAAGCCCAACCACTTTGCTTCGCCCAGGGAATGAAAGTTTAAAGGACTCAGGAGAAAAGGACTGGGTTCACCCTGAGCTACAATGTGAGATGGGCCCTTGGGTGCCAGAAAGAAAGAGAGCTGATGAAGTCGGAGAAGATGAAAGGGAAGCAGGAAGACCCCAGAATCATTGTCTTCATGGTTTTATCAAAGCTTCTATCAACTCACACAACTGCCGAGGAACACTGAGCATCCTCTCCTACCCATTGTGTCTGGCTCTGTGCTGTGAATTCCTAATGTGAGAATTAGAAGATGGTCCTGATTCCCTCCACACTTATCATTCTCTGGTCCTGGGATGTCTCTATTTCCCCAAAAGTCACAAACTCTGTCTTCAAGGGAAGCTCAGAGAGTCCCCCAAGGGGAGGTGCCATGACGTGGATAAGCTCAAAATGGAGTCATCAAGGGATGCAGGTATGGGGCCACCATAGGGGTGGAGCATTTACTAGAACAGAAAGACAGCATATATAATTTTATAACAATAGCTAAAATTTATGGAGAACTTAATATGTGCCAGGAAAATATTCCAAGCACTTTTCACATGTTATCTCATTGCATCCTCACGACAACGCTTCATTATCCCTATTCTAGGAAACCCTGGGTGGAAACTGTTACACCAAGTGGTTAGGAATCCTTACATCTCACAGCTGGTAAGGGGAGCAGCTGGGTGTCCAATCACTGTGCTCCCTGGGATGTGCCTGGCAAGTCTCTCTTTTCTCTTTCTTGAGTCACCCCTCCCGTGGTTCTCTCTTGCTGAGCTTGTGGGGTAAGACTGGATAGTCATGACCAGGAGGCACCAAAGGAGCCGCAGGGATGAGAGGAAGGAGGAAGAGGCTTAGACCAGCTCAGTTCTGGGAACTGCGAGAGCAGACGGTAGAAGGAGTAAGACCCCAAGGGCCAAAACTCTTGCTGCCACTCCTGGCTCCCAGGCCCACCCGAGACCACACCCCTCTCACTGAGCCAGGAAAAAATCTCAGTCTTTGTCAACACAGTACTCTAGGCAGCCGGGACTGGAACTGGCAATCAACTTGAAAACTTTTCACTTTACCTACCTAACACAGAGCTGGTTTTCTTTCGAAACACCTCAAACCCACTTACACCTCAGGCATAAGACTTATCATAGCAGAACTGCCCAATCGGTAAATCACGATGACAAAAGCAAAGGTGTGACCAGGTGGTCACACACGGCTCTGCTGATCCGCCCACTACTTCCTTGGTCCTTAGCGCATCCCCTGATAACGCTCTGAAGTGCTCTTCTAAGGACACCCCCTTTTGCTGCCTGGGCCAATTCATGATAGAGGTAGAAGCAAACACCTGTGGAAAGAGAAGAGAGCACTGGAGAGGGGCCCAGCGGTCTTGGCCTCAAGCTGGGAGTCCTGGGTGCTACTCCCAACCCAGGCTGGGAGGGGGAGCGGAGCCTTTGTAGAGATTTTCCGGCCTTGCTCCAGCCCACAAACCAGCCAAAGGATCTCGTCACCAGACAGAGGGAGAATGTCTGGGACGTTACTCCAGGGGACTCTCCCAGCTTTTCAGACATGGTGTTCACCTTTTCAATTAAAGGACCTTCAGCCCAGTTAAAACATGCTCCAGCCACCTCTTACCTCCCCAGCTCAAAGAAGAAAAATACATCTGAAGAACCAAAGAAAGCCTGCTCACAGGAAATGTCTGCATATCAGAAGGACTTGAAATTGGTTTGCAGAATGAGTTTGCAGAAGTAACTGAGAAGTAATTCTAGGCCTTAAAGAAGAAATGTTTCTGAAGAATGAAGAGTCTAGAGGGAGAGAATGTATAAGACAAAAAGGGGCTTGGCGACTACCCTTGGTCACAGCAGATAGAGCAGGAGTCTCTCTATCTCTGTCTCCCTCAAGGGAAACTGAAATGACTTGTAAGCTGATGGTATTTCTTAGTGTGACAAAGCAGGAAACTTTTGCTCATTGCTTTGCCTTTCAACTATTTCCCCTCCAGGAAAGAGGTTAATAAAGCAGTTGTGTGCAGGTTTGAGTTTTTCTTTTTGTCCTTTAAAGTGGCTAGCTAGCTATCCCTGCTATATGTGGAGGTTGAATTCCAAGTTCACCTTCTCAGACAAAGTCCAGAATGGTAACAGTAGAGTTCTTTAGGAAAAGAAAATTTTTTTCACCCTTAGTATATGTTTCAATAAAACTACAGAAAAAGCAGATTATGTGGGAAGAGAAGAGTTGCCATGACTCTGGCAAAATGCTGAAAATGAGAAAAAGAGACAGGAGCAAGAGAGATGAGCAAGAACCCACAAAAAGACCAAGAAAGATCATGAAAGAAGAAAAAAGAACAGAATCATGGAGAATGTCTGAACATCAGGACCCACCATCTCTTTATTCCTTCTTTTATGTCTCCCATTTGGCTAGGTTGAATCCAAGAGAATTCAGGGAATAAAATGGTCAAACACTCATGTTTTCACTTCCAAGTGGAAGCTGGCATATCATAATCATCATTGCCTTCTATATTCAGCTTGCTAAGATGGCCCACACTTTCTGCCATGATAACTTGGAGAGATGAGAAAAGGAAAGATTCCCAGAGAAATGCAGGAGATGCTGCTGGGCTGGTTCTTGCCTGACTCTGTTGAAAGTCAGTGACAGTGAAACCAAGTCTCCCTAAAACTGAGTTTATGATTAACCACTCTATCAAAAACTGTATTCCCTTTCTTGTCTTGCCCCTGTTCCCCTCAGGGTTGAGGAGTATCAAAGAAAAGGGGAGTGGATTAAAACCAAGCAGGACCCTGTGGGGCCCTCCTGGGTACAAAAACCCCTCCGTGTCCCCCATTTCTTGTTTGTAGAAAAAGGTTTTGTTCTCCTAGGCCTTCCCTGAGTTCCAAAGAGGAGACTTAAGCAGTTACTAATTAGGGAAGTGAGGGAATGGAGAAACCACGGGAAAGTAGTCAAGCAAGAAAAGTAATGACAACTTAAACAATAGTTCAGTGATAAAACAGAGTCCCAGTTCCTCCTCAGGTAATATACATAACAATCTGATGCATATCTTTGAGTTATTCTGAAGAAACTAAGACCCCCACCCAGGTGTAGGATGGTGACAACCTGCTGACCAAAAGTACATAAACTCCGGACTGGTTGGAACCAAAATGTTGACGATTAAGATTCCCAAAATATCACCCTGTTACCAACCAATCAGAAGGAAGTCTAAGAGCTGCAACCCTCGCCCAAAATGTTCCATTAAAAACCCTTCCCTGAAATCCATCAGGGAGTTTGGATATTTTGAGCGTGAGCTGCCCATTCTCCTTGTTTGTCTCGCTGCAATAAATGCTGTACTTTCCTTCACCACCACACAGAGTCACTAGATCGGCTTTGCTGCATGGCAAGCGAGCAGACCCAAGTTTGGTGCAGTAACAATTTAACGGAAAACTACCTAGAATTTAGGGAGAGACTTAAAGACAACTCCAAGTCTCAAGAGAGAAACACCCTTTGGTACCATCTCTGGGACTTGTAGGTAGGTTTCTATTTTGAAGCCCTGGATTTTCAGAGAAGTAAAATGTTACTAGCAAAAGTAGTCTGACTATCCATCAGGCAACTCTCATGGGTTTCAACTACTTTCCGTAGTTCATTAGGAGCAGAGAGCCACTAAAGAGGGTCTTGCCATGATCTGGGGGCCCCCAAAACATAAAAAGATCTACATCCTAAGTAATGCTTGGCTCTTGAGTGAAAGAAGGGACACACTGGGGGTTCTGGGGAAAACAAAGAACACTGACAGGCAATAAAACTGAGTTTCTGAAGTTTACACAGGAGGCTTTTACATCCTCCATGTATACAAAGGTATTGAAAAAAGACATTGAGTTTTCCACTGTTAATTTCTTAACCTATCTAAAACAAACAATTAATGAAAAAGAAAACCTGCATAAACAAAATTTCCTTTAGACTAACCCATTAAAGAACTGCACATTTAATCACTGCACACTAACCAAATAATAGTCATTAAACAGAAAGATAAGTAAAAGACCCCAAAAGAGGAGGGACAGGGAGAGATTCTAGATAAAGAGCTGTATTTTCTACCAAAAAAGTATGTAAACAAAATAGACCAGGCAAAAGACACTAAAGGAAAAGAGAAGGAAGCTAAACAATTGCTTTATTGATTTAAGACATGTGGATTTCATTAGGAAAGCTGAATGCATAAAAATGGGTTGTGATATCTGAACCGAGGCAAGGAGCAAAATTAGGTCACAGAGCTCCTCGGACAAAAGGAATGATGAATCTTTATTTGGTAATTGGACTCAGAGGTAGGAGGAAAAAAATAACCCTTTTCCTTCCTAACCCCACTTTGGATAGTTTTTAATCTTTCAAAGGTAACTCTACATGTTGAACTAAAATGGCAAATCCCAGAGCCCCACTTTTTGGTACAGCATCTGTACTGCCAAAAAATCCCTGAGCCAGAAACTGGAGATTCCTGGGAAAAAAACACTCATGCTGATATGGAAATAAATAATGCAGAGATCAAAGTAATTCTTGTAAGATGCCCTAGCGGCCCCAGTGCAAGGCTTCAGCTGAATTTGAAAGTAATAAAGTAGCAATAATAATATTTTTTCACTTGGATAGACATTTTCCTCTGAAGAGCTCAAAACCCATGGTAGCTTATATAAAGTTGATAAGCTATTCATATGGGAACCTCATTTTAATAATAATGGACAAAAAGCAACAATCACCAAACCGTTCAAATGAGAAAATGTGTACTTCAATAAATACATAGAGAGTGTGATGGGAATCCTTTTGTATAAACATCTTAATTTAATTTTTGACCCTTTGGCTTGGCAGGTCAAGCCTAGGCAAAAATTTTAACTAAGAGAAATGGTCTTTTTAAACTCTTATAACTTTCTTTCTGTTCTCTTCCCTCTATGCATTCCTTTTTCTAGAAATTTCTCAGTTTTATCTTGTGACCTAGCTGCCTCTTCCTGTTTCCCACCAAGCACTATGATCCCATAAGCTGGCCCTTCCCTGAAACCCTTGCCTGCACATCTGATCTCCCCAGGATATTGTTCCCTTGGGACGAGCCCAGGGAAGGGCTTCTCCCATCAACCAACACAGGAAGGCCTAGTGATGGATCCCTATCAGATAATACTTACACTTGAATAGTTGCTTTAGATACATTTCAATACACAATGTTATAAATTGAGCTAAATAACTATGGATGAATTTACTGACTGAAAAAATTTGATAGCCTTTTATATCTTAGAGGAGTAAATGAGTTTTTAGAGCACCTGATTTGTGCAAGGTATCCTGCCAAATTCTTTGAAACGATACCCACAAATACAACATGTAACCAGCCTGTTACCAAGGATTTGAGACTTACTGAGGCAAATAAGCCAAGTAACTTTAATGCAAGGCTGGTGTGTGGTGTGAGGGAGGGATAGAGACCTGGGGCTATGAAGAGTTCCCTCCTGGGTGAAGGGCCTGGGAGCAGATACACAAAATAGTGCCTTTGTCTATGTTTTGAAGAAGGGTCAGATTTCAATAAGGTTGGTCAGGGAGGATAAAGGCAGACCAAAATGGTTGAGCAAAGGTGAGAAGGGTCCTAACAGGAGCTTGTTCCTTAGACAGCCCTCAGGGACGTACCAGTGATAGAAGGCCTGGAAGGTGTAGATAAGGAAAGAGGGGTCCCAGCGTCAGGTCAGGCGTCCACCTCATGACCTCCCTTCTGGCTAGCATGGTCCAGGCTGTCATCCATAGGACTCCTGATGGAGGATATATTCAGAGAGGTGTGGGAAAAGAAAGGGCTGGAAAAACATGCTGGGATTCCATGTGGCAGACCCCAAATGCCAAGCCAAAGAGTTTGAGCCTAATTCCAAGGGTATTAGGGAGCCTCATAAAGCATAATAAATTAACTTTTTAGACTCACACCTGTGCAAGTGTGTGTGAATGTGTGTGTGTGCATGTGTGGTGTGTGTGCACCTAGGTGTGAGTACGAGGCTGTGTGGGAGGTCATATGTATACGTGTGGGTCTCTGTGTGTGTCTGTGGATGTGTGCGAGTATGTCTACCTATGTCTGTGAGTGTGCATATGTCTACATATGTGGGTGTGTGTGAGTGCCATGTGTCTGGGTGTACGTGTAAATGTGTGAGTATGAATGTGTGGGTATGTGTAGGAGTGTGTGAAGGGGGGCGGGGTGAGTCAGTGACCGTGATGGGCTACTCAGAGTGGAGCGAGAGCTGAGTTTCATGCAGGGGGCAATTCATAGCTGATATCAGCCAATACTTCTCTCCCTGACGCCGGACAGAGCCCAGCCTTGGGAAGCAGGGCTGACAGCCGCAAGGGTCTCTGCTGCCCTGGCCAGGAGCTAAGCCCTGGCACTGATCCTCTGTGACATCACCTGCCCATCAGTGAAGGATGGTGGTCAGTGAAGGATCAGAGCCCCTCCCCTGTGCGCTTCATCACTTAGGGGAACACACGTCTTCCTTTCGTCATCCTTTTCTCTTCCTTGTGCCCTATTCTTTTAAATTTCATACACACACACACACACACACACATATATGTGCATGTGTGCATATATAATTTTAAAAACATAGAGCACAAGGAAGAGATGTGTTTGGGGGTTTTATTTGGATCCTGCTCCAACCTGTCACTTATTAACCATGTGACCTTGGACAAATTACATAACTCATTTCTTCATTCTACAAATGTTTGCCTAATATATACCTAGCACTATGCTTCTTTGCTAAAGTGACTTTTATGAACAAAACAAGGGTGGGGCTTACTGTCTAGCAGGGCAGCTAGATGTTAAAACAAATCATCCAAATCTGTGAATATACACTGAGAAAAATGTTGACTGAAAGGTACAGAATGCTATGAGAGGATACATTTGGTGGGGGATGGGGGGCGCTACTTTCCTCCAGAGGAATGGAAGGAAACTTCCTAATGTTAATTGGGAGTATTGGCACTGAGCCAGCGGGGTTGCTGTGACACTTAAACGTGCTTGTGTGTCCACCACGGTGCCTGATAAAACAATGCTTATATTATTGTGGTGAAGGCAGAACGTTCAGGGATGTATCCTCTTGGCTCAGGTTATGGACAGAGGAGGAAGGACATTGGTGCTGATGGCTTCTCCCCTGAACGGAAGGGAGGCTATCCCCCAGCAGGTCTGGCCAAGAAGGCCAGGAAGGTAGCTGAGCTGTGACACACATAGGACTGCAGACCATCGCTCAGAAGGAAAAGCATCAAAAGGCTGGAGCACTGAACTCTGAAAACCAGTCTCAGAGCCAAGCCTGGAGAGAACCCCAAGGGCAAACCACCTGTGGGCCCCCAGTGCAGGGAGGGAGCTGGCACCGCCATGGTCTCCTGGCTTCCGGCCCAGAGACCACTCCAGTCCCTCCTTCCCACTGATACACAGCAGCATCTTGAAACACAGAGGTGAAATGTGTGTGACTGAATCTGATCCACACAGACTTTTGCAAATTAGAAATATTTCTCAGGTCAATCCCCAACTTCTGAAGTGTTCAAAGAAATTGAACACAATTTTTCCATTTCCTGGCAACTCCTAGTAACAAGAGGATACTCTGTAATCAGTAAATCACAGGCCTATTAAAGAGAATCCTAGTAAGGTTTTGTTTGTTGTGGTGGTGGTGGTGATTTGGGTTTTTTTATTGTGATAAAAATATACATAACATAAAATTTAACAGTTTAGCCATTTTGAAGAGCACAGTTCAATGACGTTGAGTACATTCACACTGTTGTACCACCATCACCACCTTTCACCTCTAGATCCTTTCATCTTGCAAAACGGAAACGCTGTCCCCATTAAACAACAACTCCCAGTTCTTCCGCCCAACCTGCCCCTATGAACTTGATATTCTAGGTACCTCATGTAGGTGGAATCATACAGTATGTATGTGTCTGGCTTACTTGACTTAGCATAAGGTCCTAGTGGTTTTTAGAAGTTAATGCAGCTTCCACATGTCTATGAGCCTGGGAAACAGGTTAAATACGGAGCACAGCTGGCCAGAGACATATCACAGCCGAGCGTGACGAGAGTGGACAGTTGAGGCAGACTGCCTGGTGTGAAGCCTGGGTCCAACATTCCGAGTTGTGTGATTTGGGACGAGTCATTTAAACTCTCTGTTCCTAGGTTTCCTGACATGTAAAATGGAAATACTTACAGTGCCTATTTGTGGGGCTATTGTGAGGATCAAATAAGCTAATGAATGTAAAACACAACAGTGCCTGGCACAGGGTCTGATCTGGACAAATGTTAATATAATTTAAAATAAATGACATAGAGGTACATATGTCTAAATGTAAAATTATAAAGTTTACATTCTCATGAAACACAAATAGTTTGAACTAATTATTACGAAGAAGGCAAAAATGTCTACTCTCAGAAAGAATGCCTTATATTCGTTAGGATATTAAACGTGAATTTTCTATTTGAGACATAGAAAGAAAATTTTGTTAAATACAGCGGCCCTCAGTCTTAAGAAAAGATGAGATCCAAAAGGATTTTGGGAAGGTTTACAAAACAGACGCCTCAAACCTCCACCTGACAGACACCACAACCAGAAGGGTGGATAAGGTCCCATTCAAGAAGTAAAAAGTAAAACTTAAGACACTTAGTGATGAAGCAAAATATCCCACTATTGCTCATTTTCAGAGGTTGAGATTTGGAGACAGTATAAGCAAAGAACTCTCAAAGAGAGAGAAAAAAAACCCCTCTATTATTGCATATTTATGGAAGAAATTTCCCCATTATTGAGCAAAGAGGTGGCTGTTTATCTTAAAAAAGCTCATTTCATAGGTTCTAAAAAAACCAAAAATCCATTTTGAGTGTAGATACTGCAAATGGAATTCCTTATCTACATATTAACTTTCTTGGCCCAGTTTTTGTTTTCGTATCAGAGGTCATCACTGTGGCTTAATGATGCAGATACACCTTCTACAGTCCTGTTGTCTGCTGTCCTAGGAGTTCTGCAGGGGAGTCAAGCTGCCCCCCGTGGTAGGGCAGTGGCTCCCCAGTACCATAACCGGTGAGATTTGCATCGTCTCCTCATATGGTCACAGATCGGCCTTTTCTTCTCCCATCCCTTTTACACATTAGGCACACAGTGAACTTTGGGAGAGACCAAAATCAAAAAAGCCTAATGTGGTTTACTGTGGAAGCATGGAGAGGGCCATTTGAGTCAGGCCATGGGTTTAAGAGTGGGACGGCCAGAGCTTAAGTCCATCTGGGGTCTGAAATCAAGTGGTTCTTCACTTACAGCAGGACTATATGGACAAAGAATTAAATTGCTTTGACTCCAAAGACCCCATTTCAGAAATACAGCTTTCTTTTAAGAGAGAATACCCATAATTCTCTCTTATCTTAAGCTTTTACTTGGCCCTTTTTGTGCTATGCCGGCCCAATTAGAGTCTTAAAGAGTTTTCTGAAATGTTTACTCAGGAAGCACGAGGAATGCACTCTGACAAGTAAAGCCCACATTCCCACTATTTACTGAGGCTCTTTGTTTTCACGTATCAGGTATCTCATGCCTTTACCCAGATAATTTATTTGCCAATAAAGATTCAAGACTTCAGCCACAGATTCAAGACTTTACAGGGATGGAATCCCTGTAAAAGGGGAGACGTTTTATTAATTTTTTTTCTTAAAGCAGGTTTTCAAAGGCCCTAGAAAATTCCCCTAGAGTTGTTTCATTAGAGAGAAAACAGTATGTGTCAGGGTATGATAACAGGAAAGGGGTGAGAGAGTAGCCGTTGTTTGATCATCTCTATCAAGGGGAAATTTGTCTGAGGTAAACAGTTCTCAGAAACAGCAATCATTTCATGAACTTGATTTTTAAAATGGTTGTGGTATCCTCCCAGTCAGGCATGGACTGAAAGTCCACACTGTTTAGGGATATGAAAGCCGGTATAAGTCAGTGGATTATCTTAGGACTTTAAAGAATTAACTTGGGACCCAAAGTGGTGATGATTTTACTATCAGGGAGTCACTTAGAGACAATAAGGTCTAATTTGTGTGTGTGTTGGGGAGGCGGATTCCAGTGGTTAAAACTGCACGCTTCCAATGCAGGGGGCAAGGGTTCAATCCCTGGTCTGGGAACTAAGATCCCACACGCCTCACAGCACAGCCAAAAAATTTTAAATATTAAAAAAAAAAGTCTAGGGACTTCCCTGGTGGTGCAGTGGTTGAGAGTCTGCCTGCCAATGCAGGAGACACGGGTTCAAGCCCTGGTCTGGGAACTAAGATCCCACATGCCTCACGGCACAGCCAAAACATTTTAAATATTAAAAAAAAAAAGTCTAGGGACTTCCCTGGTGGTGCAGTGGTTGAGAGTCTGCCTGCCAATGCAGGAGACACGGGTTCGAGCCCTGGTCCAGGAGGATCCCACATACCACAGAGCAACTAAGCCCATGAGCCACAACTACTGAGCCCATGTGCCACAGCTACTGAAGCCTGCACACCTAGAGACCGTGCTCCACAACAAAGAGAAGCCACTGCAATGAGAATCCCGCACACCGCAGCAAAGAGTAGCCCCCACTCACCACAACTAGAGAAAGCCCACGTGCAGCAACGAAGACCCAACACAGCCAAAAATAAATACATAAATTTATAAAAAAATAAAAGCTCTAATTTGTGGAGATTAGGAAATAAAAACAAAATAGAATTAAATATCTGATAAAAAGAGCATGGAAATTGACTGAGAGGTAATTGTAGGTAAGATATCTGGACATACTTGGATTATTCAAAAGGATAAAATATTAACATTGGAGCTGTTAATTAGATATGCATGATAAAATTTCTAGTAGAGCCACTGAAAGACTAGAAATAGAGGGTATAACTTCCAAACTAGTAGAGGGGAAAAAACAATACAGAGAAGGAACCTTGTCTCATAAACTAATATAACCATTATATTGTTTACGTTAAAAAAAATTACTGAGCTACGCATTTGATTTAAGAAGTTAACTATGAAAAACACAACAGAATCCAGCCAAAGAGCGTAGGCAAAAGAAAATAATAAAGATAAGAGTAGAAATTAATGAAACAGGAAAAATAAAAACAATAGAGTAGATCAAGATGCCAGAAGTTGGATCTTTAAAACACAAATAAATGGATACACTTCTCACAAAAGTGATCAAGAAAAAAGATAGATGATATTAATATTAAGACTAAGAAAAGAAAAGGACCAAACCATGGATGTAGCAGAGATTACAAATATAATGAAGAATATTATAAATAAGTTCATAAAAATAAATTGAAAACTTGGATGAAGTGGACAAATTCCCAGAAAAATATAAATTACCAAAAATGATTCACGCAGTAATAGAAAATCTGAATGGTTTGATAAATACAAACAAAATTAAACCTCTAGTTTAAAATCTTCCCACAATGGTTTTACAGGTGAGTTCTCCCAAAATTCAGGAACAGATAGTTTCAATCTTACCAAACTCTTTCAGAAAGCAGAAAAAGAGGAAATATTACCCCAACTTATTTTATAAATTTAGTATAATTCATTTTTTAAAAAACAAGAAAAAATACCCTACACATGAAAATAGAGGCAAAAATTCTAAAAAAAATGGGTAAACTGAATTCAGTATAATATATATTACATTATAATCAAGTAAGATTTATTTTAGGAATTCAAGGTTAGTTCAAACTCAGAGAATCTTTTGATATAATTGACATAAAGATTAAAGGGAGGAGGGTATGTGATCATCTTAATGGATTCAGAAAAAACATTCAACAAAATTCAATATACAGCAGATTAGGAATAAAAAAGAATTTCCTTAATTGAAACAAAGGTGCCCATAGAAAATTCCAGTGACTATTTTATTTAATGTTGAGATATTAAAGACTACTTCCTTTGAAATCAGAAACAATTCAAGGATATCCATTCTCACTTCTATTCAGTATTGTTCTAACAGTTGCAATCATCCTAGATAAGCAAAAAACAATAAAAGATATAAGAATTGGAAAAGAAGAAACAATATTATTACTATATGCATATCCTATGATTGTATGCATAGAAAAACTGAAAAAAATCTACAAATTTTTAACATTAGAGCTTCCAGCAAGGTTACTAATCATAATCCCAATTTGTAAGAGACTCTCTATACTAATAACAAACATTTCGAGTTTTAAATTTTAAAAAGATACCATTTACAATATCAAGATATACATATGTATACATAATATCAATTAGTAATAAATCTAAAAATATATGCAATATC
Source organism: Phocoena phocoena (assembly GCF_963924675.1). Taxonomy (NCBI): domain Eukaryota; kingdom Metazoa; phylum Chordata; class Mammalia; order Artiodactyla; family Phocoenidae; genus Phocoena; species Phocoena phocoena. The sequence continues at coordinate 16,279,965 of NC_089230.1, read as the reverse complement.
TTTCTGTCAGCAAAGGTCTATAAATGTGTATTAAGAGACATTTTTAAATATCTGAATAAATGGAAAGACATTACTAACTTCACAGATCAGAAGGCTCAGTTTTGCAAGGATGTCAGTTCTTACAAAACTTATTTATAGATTTAATGAAATTGCAATCAAAATCCCCAAATGATTTTTCTTGGAAGTTGACAAACTAATTTTAATATTTATATGAAAGGTCAAAGAGCTTATGGTAGTCAAAACACTCTTGAAGAAGAAGATAAAGAAGGTAGGGAAAAAAAAAAAAAAAAAAAAGGTAGGGGAACTTTCTCAACCTGACAGCAAGGCTCACTACAGTACTATAGTAGTTAAGATAGTGTGGACAATCTTAATGGGATGGACAAACAGACCAACGGGATACACTAATCAGCCCAGAGCCATGCATGTGTAAAACCTTGATATTTGTTGGAAGTGTCATTACAGAGGAAAGCTTGGACTCTTCTCAGATAGGGGGGGACTATTAGTTACCTCTATAAAAAGCCATATTGGGTCTCTAATTCATAACTTACTCAAAAATTAATTTCTGAGGGATAAAGGATTTAAGTGAAGAATACAAAATTTTAAAACTTTTAAAAGACTATCCCTATTTTTAGAAAATATACACTGAAGTATTTAGAGGGAAGAAAAAGATTTATTTACCTTATCTTCAAATGTTTCAGGAGAGGAAGAGAGAGAAAAAAAGTGAGAGAGAATGCAAAAGGAAATAGAGGTAAAAATGTAACAATATGTGAATCTGGGTATAAAGCATACGGGTGTCCTTTGTGCTATTGTTATCCTTTCAACTTATCTATAAGCTTGAAACTATTTCAAAATAAAAAGTTTTGTTTTCCCAAAGCTCTTTTAGAAGAAAATACAGAACATCTTTATCACCTGGTTTAAGGCCAAGTCATTATTAAATACAACTCAAAGTATGAAACTTATAAAGAAAAATATAGACAAAATAAATTAGATTAACATAATTTCTGTTCATTGAAAGATACCATAAAGAGGGTGAAAAATACATGCCATCAACTGGGAGAAGACATGTGCCACACACAAACTGACAAAGGGATTAGGATCATGAATATGTAAAGAACTCCTATCATATAGGAGTATAGTTCTTTTTTTTTTAACATCTTTATTGGAGTATAATCACTTTACAACGTTGTGGTAGTTTCTTCTGTGTATAGTTCTTTATATATTCAAAAAACATGTATATTTATACATATTTCTATGTGCTAAGCTCTATTTAAAAAGTAATAACCAACTGAATGGAAAAATAGGCAAAAAAAGAACACACATTCCATAATGGGGGGAACCAAATATTAATAAACATTCTAAGATGCTCAACTCATTTGTACTCAAAGAAATGCAAATTAGAACCCTAATGAGACATAATTTCAGACCCACATGATTGGCAAATTTAAAAAATCTTGCCAATATCAAGTGTTCATAAAGACCTTTAGTAAGAGGAGGTCTTATATGCTGTAGCACAGTAGAAATCAGTGCATCACCTATTAAAATTGACCCATCAATTCCATTCCTACATACTTATAGACACGAGCAAAATTCTTGCACAAGTACAGCAGGAGACAAGTATACAATTATTTATAACAGCATTATTTGTAATAAATAGAAAGACTGAAAACAACATGAAATTTCCATCAACAGTGAAATGAATAAATAAAATGTGACATAGTCATAGCATGGACTACCAAATAGCTGTGGACAGCAGCCTAAATTAATCTCAGTAATGTTGATGGGGGAAAAATAAGTCCCTGAAAAAATATATTCAAGCAGTCAGGAAAAGATGAGATTTTGAAAACTGAGGAGTAAGTTAGACAAAGAGAAGAAAGGATGTTGCAGTCATAGAGACAAGGAACAGCAAGACCCATTTAGGAACTGCAGATGCATAATACCTGCCCCATTGCATGGGTCCCTAATGCAGACTTCTGGTATACCTGAATTCACTGCTCAATACCTTTTTTTGAACAATGAGAAATTCTGTAAGTGAATTAATTGCTTGTTGGGAATAGTTGCATTAGAGTGAGGTTGGAAAGCCAATAAAAGAGATAAAGCAGTTAGGAAAGGAATAGAGATGTTTATAATTAATTCCTCTCTAGGAAGCCAGGTAGGGGAAACTAAATCTTATGTTTCTGCCCACCCTCCAGTGGCATCCCCAAGGAGGAAAGGAGCAAAGGAGCAAAGGTCAATGTCAGTCATGCTTCAGTGTCAAGATTACCAATATTGAAGGAAGGTATGCTAAACTGGAGATAGGAGAGGGATTTTAAAAGTCAGAGACAATTAACTTAAGGTTATCTCTGAGCTTTTTCCATCTCAAGCACTTAAGTAACTGTATCTCTGATATCACAATGGGAATGATCAATGGAGATTTTGAAAGAGAATTTTTGTGTCCGTAAAGGAAAGTTTTCTGTAGAAGAGCTTAAGATTAGTGCTGAATTTATTAAAGCTATAAATTAAGAATCTCAGTTTTTATTAACATTTAAATTCAACTTGCAAACTTGTTTCTTTTTTTTTAAGAAATAGAGTAACTGTCGAAAAATAAGAAAAGTTGTTTTTATGTTTCTTGATTAATATCTAAATTAACTCGTAAATTAAAGGACTAATTTCTCCTCTCTTAAATTACCAACAAAATTTCCTTAGACATTTCATACTACAATTATATATTTAGCACATCTATAATTAGTACGTCTTGTCAAATGCCTGTCAAGTAAATTTAACAAATTTATTTCGTTAGTCACTATTGTGACTCTAATAAACTTTAAAGTATAGGAAACCATTAATCCTAATCTCACCTATCTTAAAATCAGATAAAGTATATTCAAAGTAGCATAGTAATGACAACACATTACGTTCATATGATCCCCACAAATACATATCTTACATAACAACATCAATATTACATTAATCTCTTTATCTTGGATTTACAAACTTATTCAATGAAGACCAGCATTAGCACTTCTGGCTGGCTGCAGCCATGTACCATTGGGCTGGCAGGGAACAATACTACCCGAGCTACAGGCCGACAAGAGGAGCCCTGGTTTAACCTTAGTCTCTGTCAGCTTACCCAATCATTTACTAAGATATCTTCATAATATTTTTCTGCTTACCCACACTCTCCTCCAATTCCGTGCCCCACTCAGATTGCAACATTTTTTTTTTTTTTTACCCAACAGGAAGTCTTTTTCAGATCAGTTTATAAGGAACTTCCTCAGTCTTTTTAATGGGTGTATTGGTTTTCATTGTATGAATATATGTACCATAATTTAGGTAAGTACTCCTCTACTAATAAATATTTATATTGTCTACATTCTTTTATTAATACAATCAATGATGTGATATAAAACTCTGTGCATATGTAACTTCTTTTTTGTTTGCTTTGGGGGTTTTTTTTAGCTTTATTGAGGTATGATTAACAAATAAAAATTGTAGGAGACCTTAAGGTGGTGGAGGAGTAAGATGTGGAGATCACCTTCCTCCCCACAAATACATCAGAAATACATCTACATGTGGAACAACTCCTACAGAACACCTACTGAATGCTGGCAGAAGACCTCAGACCTCCCAAAAGGCAAGAAACTACCCACATACCTGGGTAGGGCAAAAGAAAAAAGAAAAACCAGAGACAAAAGAATAGGGATGGGACCTGCACCTCTGGGAGGGAGCAGTGAAGGAGGAAAAGTTTCCACACACTAGGAAGCCCCTTCACTGGTGGAGACGGGGGAGTGGGGGGGTGGAGGGGAGGAAGCATTGGAGCCACAGATGAGAGCACAGCAACAGGGGTGCTGAGGGCAAAGCAGAGAGATTCCCGCATGGAGGATCGGTGCCGACCAGCACTCACCAGCCAGAGAGGCTTGTCTGCTCACCTGCCGGGGCGGGTGGGGGCTGGGAGCTGAGGCTCGGGCTTCGGAGGTCTGATCCCAGGGAGAGGACTGGGGTTGGCTGCGTGAACACAGCCTGAAGGGGGCTAATGCGCCACAGCCAGCCAGGAGGGAGCCCGGGAAAAAGTCTGGAGCTGCCGAAGAGGCAAGAGACCATTGTTTTGGGGTGCGCGAGGAGAGAGGATTCAGAGCACTGCCTGAACGAGCTCCAGAGACAGGCACGAGCCACGGCTATCAGCACGGACCCCAGAGACGGGCATGAGACGCTAAGGCTGCTGCTGGAGCCACCAAGAAGCCTGTGTGCGAGCACAGGTCACTATCCACACCGCCCCTCACGGGAGCCTGTGCAGCCCGCCACTGCCAGGGTCCCGTGATCCGGGGACAACTTCCCCGGGAGAACACATGGCATGCCTCAGGCTGGTGCAACGTCATGCTGGCCTCTGCCACCGCAGGCTCGCCCCGCATCCGTACCCCTCCCTCCCCCAGCCTGAGTGAGCCAGAGCCCCCGAATCAGCTGCTCCTTTAACCCCGTCCTGTCTAGGTGAAGAACAGACACCCTCAGGTGACCTACACACACACGTGGGGCCAAATCCAAAGCTGAACCCCAGGAGCTGTGCAAACAAAGAAGAGAAGGGGAAATTTCTCCGTGCAGCCTCAGGAGCAGCAGATTAAATCTCCACAATCAACTTGAGGTACACTGCATCTCTGGAATACCTGAATAGACAACGTATCATCCCAAAATTGAGGCAGTGGACTTTGGGAGCAACTGTAGATTTAGGGTTTGCTTTCTGCATCTAATTTGTTTCTGGTTTTATGTTTATCTTAGTTTAGTATTTAGAGTTTATTATCACTGGTAGATTCGTTTGTTGATTTGGTTGCTCTCTTCCTTTTTTTTCCTTTTTCCCTTTTTGTGAGTGTGTATGTATATGTTTCTTTGTGTGATTTTGTCTGTAGAGCTTTGCTTTTATCATTTGCCCTAGGGTTCCATCTGTCCTTTGTACTTTTTTTTTTTTAGTATAGTTTTTAGCACTTGTTATCATTGGTGGATTTGTTTTTTGGTTTGGTTCCTCTCTTCTTTCTTTCTTTTTAAAATTACTTTTAATTTTATATTTAATAAAATTTTTATTTTAATAACTTTTATTTTCTTTCTTTCTTTTTTACTCCCTTTTCTTCTGAGCCATGTGGCTGACAGGGTCTTGGTGATCTAGCTGGGTGTCAGGCCTCTGCCTCTGAGCTGGGAGAGCTGAGTTCAGGACATTGGTCCACCAGAGACCTCCCAGTTCCATGCAACATCAAATGGCAAAAGCTCTCCCAGAGATCTCCATCTCAACACTAAGACCCAGTTCCACTCAATGACCAGCAAGCTATAGTGCTGGACACCTTATGCCAAACAACTAGCAAGACAGGAACACAACCCCACCCATTAGAACAAAGGCTGCCTAAAATCATAATAAGGTCACAGACACCCCAAAACACACCACTGGACACGGTCCTACCCACCAGAAAGACACGATCCAGGTTCATCCACCAGAACACAGGCACCAGTCCCCTCCACCAGGAAGCCTACACAACCCACTGAACCAACCTTAGCCACTGGGGTCAGACACAGAAAACAATGGGAACTACAAACCTGCAGCCTGTGAAAAGGACAGCCCAAACACAGTAAGTTAAGCAAAATAAGAAAGAGAAACACACAGGAGATGAAGGAGCAAGGTAAAAACCTACCAGACCAAACAAATGAGGAAATAGGCAGTCTACCTGAAAAAGAATTCATAGTAATGATAGTAGAGATGATCCAAAATCTGGGAAATAGAATGGAGAAAATACAAGAAACATTTAACAAGGACGTAGAAGAACTAAAGAGCAAACAAAGAATGATGAACAACACAATAAATGAAATTAAAAATTCTCTAGAAGGAATCAATAGCAGAATAACTGAGGCAGAAAAACAGATAAGTGACCTGGAAGATAAAATAGTGGAAATAACTACCACACAGCAGAATAAAGAAAAAAAGAATGAAAAGAATTGAGGACAGTCTCAGAGACCTCTGGGACAACATTAAGTGCACCAACATTCAAATTATAGGGGTCCCAGGAGAAGAGAAAAAGAAAGGGACTGAGAAAATATTTGAAGAGATTATATTTGAAAACTTCCCTAATATGGGAAAGGAAATAGTCAATCAAGTCCAGGAAGAACAGTGAGTCCCATACAGGATAAATCCAAGGAGAAACACATCAAAATACATATTAATCAAACTATCAAAAATTAAATACCAAGAAAAAATATTAAAAGCAGCAAGGGAAAAACAACAAATAACATACAAGGGAATTCCCATAAAGTTAACAGCTGATTCCTCAGCAGAAACTCCACAAGCCAGAAGGGAGTGGCATCATATATTTAAAGTGATGAAAGGGAAGAACCTACAACCAAGATTACTCTACTCAGCAAGAATCTCATTCAGATTCAACGGAGAAATCAAAAGGTTTTCAGACAAGCAAAAGCTAAGAGAATTCAGCACCACCAAACCAGCTCTACAACAAATGCTAAAGGAACTTCTCTAGGCAGGAAACACAAGAGAAGGAAAAGGCCTACAACAACAAACCCAAAATAATTAAGAAAATGATAATAGGAACATATATATCAATAACTGCCTTAAGTGTAAATGGATTAAATGTTCCCACCAAAAGACACAGGCTGGCTGAATGGATACAAAAACAAAACCCATATATATGCTGTCTACAAGAGACCCACTTCAGACCTAAGGACACATACAGACTGAAAGTGAGGGGATAGAAAAAGATATTCCATGCAAATGGAAATCAAAAAAAAGCTGGAGTAGCAATTCTTATATCAGACAGAATAGAATTTAAAATAAAAACTATTAACAGGAGATAAAGAAGGACACTACATAATGATCAAGGGATCAATCCAAGAAGAAGATATAACAATTGTAAATATTTATGCACCCAATATAAGAGCACCTCAATACATAAGGCAAATGCTAACAGCCATGAAAGGGGAAATCAACAGTAACACAAGATAGTAGGGAATTTTAACACCCCACTTTCACCAATGGACAGATCATCCTAAATGAAAATAAATAAGGAAACAGAAGCTTTAAATAATACATTAAACAAGATGGACTTAATTGATATTTATAGGACATTCCATTCCGAAACAAAAGAATACACTTTCTTCTCAAGTGCTCATGGAACATTCTCCAGGACAGATCATATCTTGGTAAACTTAGGAAAATTGAAATCCTACCAAGTATCTTTTCTGACCACAATGCTATGACACTAGATATCAATTACAGGAAAAAGTCTGTAAAAAATACAAACACATGGAGGCTAAACAATACACTACTAAAGAATCAAGAAATCACTGAAGAAATCGAAGAGGAAATCAAAAAATACCTGAACAAATGACAATGAAAACATGACGACCCAAAACCTATGGGATGCAGCAAAAGCAGTTCTAAGAGGGAAGTCTATAGCAATACAATCCTACCTCAAGAAAAAAGAAACATCTCAAATAAACAACCTAACCTTACACCTAAAGCAATTAGAGAAAGAAGAACCAAAAAATGCAAAAGTTAGCAGAAGGGAAGAAATCATAAAGATCAGATCAGAAATAAATGAAAAAGAAATGAAGGAAACAATAGCAACAATCAATAAAACTAAAAGCGGCTTCTTTGAGAAGATAAACAAAATTGAAAAACCATTAGCCAGACTCATCAAGAAAAAAAGGGAGAAGACTCAAATCAATAGAATTAGGAATGAAAAAGGAGAGGTAACAACTGACACTGCAGAAATACAAAGGATCATTAGAGATTACTACAAGCAACTCTATGCCAATAAAATGGACAACCTGGAAGAAATGGACACATTCTTAGAAAAGCACAACCTTCCGAGACTGAACCAGGAAGAAACAGAAAATATAAACAGACCAATCACAAGCACTGAAATTGAGACTGTGATTAAAAATCTTCCAACAAACAAAAGCCCAGGACCAGATGGCTTCACAAGCAAATTCTATCAAACACTTAGAGAAGAGCTAACACCTATCCTTCTCAAACACTTCCAAAATATAGCAGAGGGAGGAACACTCCCAAACTCATTCTATGAGGCCAACATCAACCTGATACCAAAACCAGACAAAGAAGTCACAAAGAAAGAACACTACAGGCCAATATCACTGATGAACATAGATGCAAAAATCCCCAACAAAATACTAGCAAACAGAATCCAATAGCACATTAAAAGGATCATACACCATGATCAAGTGGGGTTTATCCCAGGAATGCAAGGATTCTTCAATATATGCAAATGAATCAATGTGATAAACCATATTAACCAATTGACGGAGAAAAACCATATGATCATCTCAATAGATGCAGAGAAAGCTTTCGACAAAATTCAACACACACTTACAATAAAAAAAAAACCCTCCAGAAAGTAGGCAAAGAGGGAACTTACCTTAACATAATAAAGGCCATATATGACAAACCCACAGCCAACATCGTTCTCAATGGAGAAAAACTGAAACCATTTCCTCTAAGATCAGGAACAGGACAAGGTTGTCCACTCTCACCACTATTATTCAACATAGTTTTGGAAGTTTTAGCCACAGCAATCAGAGAAGAAAAAGAAATAAATGGAACCCAAAACAGAAAGGAAGAAGTAAAGCTATCACTGTTTGCAGATGGCATGATATTATACATAGAGAATCCTAAAGATGCTACCAGAAAACTACTAGAGCTAATCAATGAATTTGGTAGAGTAGCAGGATACAAAATTAATGCACAGAAATCTCTTGCATTCCTATACACTAATGATGAAGAGTTTGAAACAGAAATTAAGGAAACACTCCCATGTACCCTTGCAACAAAAGGAATAAACCTACCTAAGGAGACAAAAGGCCTGTATGCAGAAAACTATAAGACACTGATGAAAGAAATTAAAGATGACAGATGGAGATATATAGCATGTTCTTGGATTGGAAGAATCAACATTGTGAAAATGACTATACTACCCAAAGCAATCTACATATTCAATGCAATCCCTATCAAACTACCACTGGTATTTTTCACAGAACTAGAACAAAAAATTTCACAATTTTTATGGAAACAAAAAAGACCCCGAATAGCCAAAGGAATCTTGAGAAAGAAAAATGGAGCTGGAGGAATCAGGCTCCCTGACTTCAGACTATACTACAAAGCTACAGTAATCAAGACAGTATGGTACTAGCACAAAAACAGAAATATAGATCAATGGAACAGGATAGAAAACCTAGAAATAAACCCATGCACATATGGTCACCTTATCTTTGATAAAGGTGGCAAGAATATACAATGCAGAAAAGACAGCCTCTTCAAAAAGTGGTGCTGGGAAAACTGAACAGCTACATGTAAAGGAATGAAATTAGAACACTCCCTAACACCATACACAAAAATAAACTCAAAATGGATTAAAGACCTAAATGTGAGGCCAGACACTATAAAACTCTTAGAGGAAAACACAGACAGAACACTCTATGACATAAGTCAAGATCCTTTTTGACCCACCTCATAGAGTAATGGAAATAAAAACAAAAATAAAATGGGACCTAATGAAACTTAAAAGCTTTTGCACAGCAAAGGAAAACATAAACAAGATGCAAAGACAACCTTCAGAATGGGAGAAAATATTTGCAAATGAATCAACGGACAAAGGATTAATCTCCAAAATTTACAAGCAGCTCATGCAGCTCCATATCAAAAAAACAAACGACCCAATCCAAAAATGGGCAGAAGACCTCAATAGACATTTCTCCAAAGAAGATATACAGATTGCCAACAAATACATGAAAGGTTGCTCAACATCACTAATCATCAGAAAAATGCAAATCAAAACTACAATGAGGTATCACCTCACACCAGTCAGAATGTCCAACATCAAAAAATCTACAAGCAATAAATGCTGGAGAGGGTGTGGAGAAGAGGGAACCCTTTTGCGCTGTTGGCGGGAATATAAATTGATACAGCCACTATGGGGAACACTATGGAGGTTCCTTTAAAACTACCATATGACCCAGCAATCCCACTACTGGGCATATACCCTGAGAAAACCATAATTCAAAAAGAGTCATGTACCCTACCACAATGTTCACTGCAGCACTATTTACAATTGCCAGGACATGGAAGCAACCTAAGTGTCCATCGACAGATGAATGGATAAAGAAGATGTGGCACATATATACAATGGAATATTAGCCATAAAAAGAAATGAAATCAAGTTATTTGTAGTGAGGTGGATGGACTGAGAGTCTGTCATACAGAGTGAAGTAAGTCAGAAGGAGAAAAATACAGTATGCTAACCCATATATATGGAATCTTAAAAAAAAAAAAAGGTTCTGAAGAACCTAGGCACAGGACAGGAATAAAGACGCAGATGTAGAGAATGAACTTGAGGACACAGGGAGGGGGAAGGTAAGCTGGGACAAAGTGAGAGAATGGCATGGACATATATACACTACCAAATGTAAAACAGATTGCTAGTGGGAAGCAGCCACATAGCCCAGGGAGATCAGCTAGGTGCTTTGTGACCACCTAGAGGGGTGGGATAGGGAGAGTGCGAGAGAGATGCAAAAGGGAGGAGATATGGGGATATATGTATATGTATAGCTGATTCACTTTGTTATAAAGCAGAAACTAACACACCATTGTAATAGCAATTATACTCCAATAAAGATGTTTAAAAAATAATAAAAAAATTAAAAGTAAAAATTGTATATATTTAAGGTATACAATATGACGTTTTGATATATATATATATGTTGTGAAATGATTACCACAATAAAGCTAATTAACAGATCCATCACTCACATAGTTACATTTTGTGTGTGGGAAAGGGGGGAGAACACTTGAGATCTTCTTTCTTAGCAAATTTCAAGTATACATTATATCATTATTACATTCACCATGTGCATTAGATCTCCAAAACATACTCATCTTGCAACTGAAAGTTTGTACTCTGTGACCAACATCAGACTGCAACATTTTAATGTCTTTTCATTTGTGAAATTCTGTATCCTCTTAATATGTTTCTTGTCATATATTTTATCATTTCTCTAATTCTTAATTTACACAAGGCAAACCCAGAGATGGGAAATTAATGCTCTAAATCGTAAATTCAGGAAAGAATTGGACACTCAGTTAGAAGATGAGCCAGAGACAAAAATTATTCTTAGAATATGAAGTCTCTCCAATAAAGAAAAAAATTACAGACATCTTGAAACTATGGGTAAGGGAATTTCTCAATTGTTTCTGACAAGCAGGGGTTGATAAATAAAATTAGTTCAGTGCCTGTGTCTTAGTTCGGGCTACTATAACAAGATACCATAGACTGGGTGGCTTAAACAACCAAAATTTATTCCTCACAGTTATGGAGGCTGGGAAGTCTTAGATCAAGGTGCCAGCAGGGCCGGTGCCTGGTAAAGGCCGGCTTCCTGGCCTGTAGACAGCCCCCTTCTTGCTGCACCCTCACTGGCCAAGACAGCCGTCATCTCTCTTGTGTCCCTTCTCTTAGGGCGTTAATTCTAGCGTGCGGACTCCAACCCCATGACCTAATTACCTCCCAGAATCCCCACCTTCAAATACTATCACACTGGGGACTAGGCTTCAACATCTGAATTTTAGGGGAACACACTCAGTTGGTAACAGCTCATTATAACTAGCTTAAGATCATGTAAAATGTCACTGCTTTTATCTGTATCCAGGGTCGACCTCACTGGGGGGACACAGATGCTGTTCCCAAAATAGTAGTAATCTAAATATAATCAGTTATTGCCCCTACCTGTTGATGTATGACCTTGGGAGGCCCTAAGTTCCACCCAAATATTTTTGGTGGTCCCACGTAAATATCTGATACGTTTTCATAAACAAGTTCACTCATGCAGCTGAGGCATCAGTAGTTTCAGTAGAAGTATTTTTAAATGAATGGCTTGCTCAAGACCCCAAAGCTGCAGTGTTCAGCTGTGTTTCACGTACACACAGGCGGACGTGGGTTACATCCTGCAAGAAGCCTCCGGCGGGACACAGCCGCAATTTTCTGGGTGTAGAGTTTGGAGAAATAGCTGTTCTATGAGGCTTTCCCAAGAAACCAGATCTAAGATATGACAGTATTTAAGATTCTGGAAGAAGACAGAGAAGGAGAAGCAGCAGATTCTGCTTGTGTCCTTGCCGGGTCTCTGAACAATCACATCACCCTCTCCTCACCCACACTTTGCAATTCCAAAATAGAAGCCAAAAGCAAAGCCAACCAAAGACACTCCAGTCTCCACAGAACCTCGTCTTAGCTCCAGTACATACATTACCCAGGTAGCGATGGGGGGTGGGGGAAGGGAAGCTGACATCCCTCAGAACTCTGTCCCAGCTGCACATGGCCAGTTTCACAGTCTTCTATTCACAGAGACCTTCTCAGAAAAACATGAGTAAAAGAGCACCTGGCTCTTACTATTTCAACCTTGGACTATGTAACAAGTATTTTTCAGTCCCCTGCTGGGTTAAAAATCACACCAATCCAGACAATATTCAGTTTATTACAACTCTATTCCCACTGGGCTAGCAGAAACAGCTAATATTGTTGTTTTAAATATATTGAAACTGAGTTTGGGGGCTTAATTTTTGTTAGTACAAGCCAATAAGACAGACTAGCTCCTTTTTTATTCTCCAGAACAATTGGGAGGTGTTTGGGGTTTTTGAAGTTTTTGCTTTTTTAAATCCCAACTGACTCATTTGGTGGCAATAAATTTATGTGCAGCATGTGTTTTGACCGATATAGACATATCCATAGAAGAAAAATCCATAACGTTTTCAAATTAACGTATATTCAGCAGTCATGCATTGTTTTAATTTGCCCTTGTTCTTTACATTTTATTGACCAACACCAGGCCATATAAGCAAAGGGCATGTGCCTGAGACTGCCATGGTAGGGAAGATTGATCAACATCAGTCCCATTGTTTTGGTCGGGACAATTTGGTCATTTCAGTCAGCTTGAGAAAGGGGTTGTTTATTACAAGAAGAAAGGACTATTTCATGAAGCTTGAAAATGTATACCTAGGAAATTCTCTTGGTAACCAAATGCTTGCTTACTCTGTCTCTTTTTTCCACCTTCCCCAACCCCACCTTGATGGTTTCTCACCTCTACTTCCCTCTATGCCTTTGCTCCATCCTCTGGCTTCTCTTAACAGACTGGTTCTCTGTTTACTCACAGTACTCATGGCCCCAATACGGCTGCACTGGTCCAGTCTTCTAGTTGAAAAAATGTCCATGGAACAACAGCGTCTCTTTGTCTCTTAAGTCCAATTTTTGTGATTTATATCTGAATTCTTCAGGTTGAGTCAGAAGCCCCTGATCTACTGTTAGAAAAATAGTTGCCCAATTCTACACTTAAACAAAATCTATGAAGGTATCTGTAAGAATGAGGGATGGGCTTTGCAGTCACCCCAAACATATTTACCACACTTCTTGCATTCACATTTGAACCTCTTAGCACATCCAACCCTATCCCCTGTGGCAGATGGTGAGATGACAAACTGTCCATCTTAGTGAACCTGTACGTCATATTTGGTTTTGCATAGAGGTACCCAATAGAGATGGGACTAATAATCCCAAGTTTCAGGTGTATAATATTTATTTTTGAAAAAAAGTAAGTGGGGAGGAATTATTACAGTATTTTTCATATTATATTTTTCATATTATATTAGATATAATGCATTTAAAGAAGATGAGAAGAAAGTATATCAAAATTTTAACAGTGATTATTTCTGAATGGTGGGGACATGTTAATTTTAAATTTCTTCTTGATTGTTATTTTATTTTCCTAATTGTCTAAGACAGATTTACATTGGCTTTATAAGATAAAATATGTTTAAAATACCAGGCAACCTTGGAGATATTGTGGGTTCAGTTCCAGATCACCACAATAAAGCATATATCACAATAAAGTGAGTCACATAAATTTTCTGGTTTCCCAGTGTATATAAAAGTTATGTTTACACTATACTGTAGTCTACTTAGTGTACAATAGCTTTTTGTTTTTTTAAATGTACATACCTTAATTTAAAACTACTTTATTGCTAAAAAATGCCAAAACAATTACAATGGTAAAATCAAAGATCAGTGATCACAGAACACCATAACAAATATAATAATGATGAAAAGGTTTGAAATGCCATGAGAATTACCAAGATGTGACACAGAGACACAAAGTAAGCAAATGCTGTTGGGAAATGATGCCTACAGACTTGCGCAAGTTAAGTCTGCCACAGACGTTCAATTTGTAAAAAACACAATACCTGCAAAGGGTAATAAAGCGAAGAGCAATAAAACAAGGTATGCCTGTACGTATTCTAATGGTCTTGCTGCCTGAATTTTCTGATTTGTTACTTCAGCTCTCCACCTTACAACAGTGGGTTCAGTAAAATGAATACTAAAGGGGGAAAGAGAGAGAAGAAACTACTAGTGAACTACCATGAAACATGACCAGAGTTTGCTTTTGTTTTCAGCTTATCTTTTGTTCTTGTGGGAATTACCCACAGAAGCCAGCAGTTTCCATGGGACTGCCATCTGACAGCAGCTGTTTATTTTCTTATTCTTTGTTATGAACTACAAATGCCCCAACCTAACGTTTGTGATCACCAGTAGTCAATTGTGCATTTCTGCTTCCACTGATGCATAGTGAGGCTGGTACGGTTTGTGAAAATCGTCAATCCCATCTTTTTTTTTTTATTATTTTAACAAATGTTAAGTTTATTATTAGAGTGTTGACAAGCATGGCAGAGACTAAAAATATAGTTCCTTTTCGAAATAAAATATTCAGCATTTTGACAGGCTGAGGATTTATTTGGCAATAATTTCTTGGTTAAAATTCCCTGAGGTTTGTTTATATGGCTATTTTAGTTCTTTATTTTAAGTACATCAGCGTTTTTCCACACCCTCAACCTATTCTCATCTCAGAATGCAGGAAGTTAATAGGTAGCACAGAAGCTCGTTATTTTAATTCCAGTAAAAACATAACTGGCTAAAGAAGCATGAGTACTAATGTCACTCCTCCTTGTACCCTGAAGGACCAGCGAAGATGACCACAAACTCAAACTCATCAAGGCAATCGGGACCGCTGGTCCAGGTAATGAAAAGAATGGGCTCAGCCACTGTCACTTCCAAATAATCTACGGGCACTGCCTGTAAATATGGAATAAGGACCACTTGGAATTTTGTTTTTCTAATGTGACAAAACTTCAAAAGACTTTTTTAAAGAAACATAAGAGGAATGTACTTCCATTTAAGGTGTTTGCCCACCTAGATTATACACTTATTCCAGTGGTACCACCATTCTTCAAAACATCTGTGGAATTCCTGTTTGGAATTGATCTCAGATATAGTTTATGGAATGCATCAGAAAATTAGTCTTGTTAGTTTCTAATCACATATGAATGAGATTAAAAAGTTAAATAACTTACGTACCAGACTGGGCCCCAGATGCATTTTGCATTTTCTAAATAGCAGATCTTCTCACAACCAAGTTTGCCACCAATAAATCCTTCAAAACCACATGCCTTGGTCTAAGACAGGAATTCCAATAAGAGAATTCCAAAAGGGATTAGAACAATGGCAGAATCATTGGAATAAGTGTATAGCCTTCCAACCTAAGAACTCTGAACTGGGCATTTGGGTCTGTAAGATCAGGCACACTTCAATTAAAAAAGAATAAAATTCTAACATTCTTTCATTCAACTAGTGGTGAGTGAGTGCCAGGCACTGTTCCAGGGGATGCAGCAGCAAACACATTAGATTTAGCCTTTGCTCTGTGGCTATACCAATCTTGAGAGAACCAATTTTAAGAAGTGATCTAAAATGCTATTTTAGAATTACATTAATTTGAACTATCTCAGAAAAAAAATATGCATAGAATAGGGTGCTTTGAAAGTTGGAAAGTGAGGGGGAAACTTTTGAAGTCCTTTCTTCTGTTTTTTGGTTTGGTTTGGTTTGTGGTTTTTGTGTGGTTTTTTGTACAGGACTTTGAAGCAAGGCAGGGAAGTACATTTGTATCCAGCTAAATTTAATTTGAATGCCTAGATAGCCTCTAAGAATTAGGGAGGCTACTCAAGCAGGAATGTACCACTGAAACTACCTATCTACTTCACAGTGGCTGTTATGAGACAAAGGACTAAAACCTTAAAGTGATGTTTAATTAAAGTATATTTGCCATCATCAATAACATCAACATTACCCGCTAGTTGAGAGATGTCCTATGTTTCATCCTTCTGAGGGATGAAAGCAAAAGTAGTTCAGGAAGGTCAGTTAGATTTAATTCACTTCCAGTCAACAAATATAATTCAGACACCAGGAATGGTGCCAAGATGGGAGGATACAAAAATGAATGTTCTGGTGAGATTTCATCAGTTGCAAGGAACTCATCCTAGTGATATCAAGTATTGGGGTCTTACTGAGAATAAGTAATAGGAATGCACATTCTCCCAGTTTCAGCTGAACAAGCTCTAGAAGCTCATTCCTTTCCTTCTACCCATCTAGATATTTGGCAATCCCTTAAGCTTAGTGGTGTCTTGGGGTGAGGGAAATAATCTTGTTCATGAGATGACAGTAGTTAGGCAGACAATATCTAGAAAGACAGGCAGCTTGATATTCCCATCCAGAAGAAGACCAGAATCTTACAAAACAGAATTGCATTGCAGTGGGAATACCAGACCACAGAGCATCACCTCATCTTGGGTGGAGCCCTTCATCCCTTCTGAGAATTCAAGGGCTGCCCCTCAGAGTGCTACTGCCACTTTCCAAGTCACCCCCAAATTTGGGGGTGAGAGACATTCAGCTGATCTAGAACCAGGTCCCCTTTTCCCTGCCCCTTTTCCCAAGCCCTACCTTCCCCTCCTTTAGGTCCTCAAGGACTGGTCCATATCAGAGAATAACCTTACACAGTTTTTCATAAATGATGTTATCATTACATCTGAGAAATGAAAATACCTGCCCTCATTATTCATGTTTATTTCATCTATATTTCTCTCGTGTCCTAAGTTGACTTTCTAAGATTTTTAGATGCTGTGTAGCAGGTGTCTGTTGCTGCACTCCTGGATACCCACTACCCGCTCCCCCAAATCTCCATGATGAGTAAGCACCAAAATTGTCGGTACTGGATCTTAGACTAAGGGAAATTACTCATCCAACCCAAGGATCCTCTCTTTGTTAGGAAGGATCAATCAATCATCCTCAACTCTTTAAAAATATTAACTGATTACACCCAACTGTCTAAAGATTCATTCCTAAAATCCCACCAATTCAAATTAGTTCCTCCAGAGCGCCTTGAAAAATGAAGAAGTGGGACTGCTCTCTGGAAGTACAAGTCCCTTTCAACACACAGGTCTATGAATATGTTAGTATATACAAATATATACAAATTCTCCTTTTAAGTTACCATTATATAAATGAGTAGTGGGTGTAACTGAAATTTAGGAATATAATTGGCTCTGTCTACTCTGTTCTTTAAATTAATTTGATATAAGAAATGTACATTCAGTAAAATTAAATTACTGAGATTAATGGTTCAAGATGGGTAAAAATTCAAATAATTTCTTCTCATATAGGGAAGTTTTGTGAACAGAAAGTGAGAATTGAAATTGACCTGTGCCACTGGCTTTTTCTGTGACCTTATTACTATCCCTAAGAAGTTAAGGAATATATATATATATGTATATATATATATATATATTTTTTTTTTGCGGTACGCGGGCCTCTCACTGTGGTGGTCTCTCCCGTTGCGGAGCACAGGCTCCGGACGCGCAGGCTCAGCGGCCATGGCTCACGGGCCCGGCCGCTCCACGGCATGTGGGATCCTCCCGGACCAGGGCACGAACCCGTGTCCCCTGTATCGGCAGGCGGACTCTCAACCACTGCGCCACAAGGGAAGCCCAGGAATATATTTTTAAATCATGAAAATTTGTACTGCCTTTGACATTCCAGTCACCTTAGTGGCCAAGAATTTAGATAATAAATGATGGAAAAGGAAATTGGCCTCAATTTTGTTCAAATCTAAAGATGATGATGTATATTTTTTTCCTTTGCCATTCAGTGCAGAGTCCCCAGCTATGTCTTATCTTCTAACATTCTATCACATACCTGCTTTGAATCTATGCGTAGTGAATGTTATATTTACTCTTTCAAAGTATCTTGTAACTGCATGATCAGAGTATAGGAAGACTTCAGTTGTTGGTCTATAGCTTCATTCCTTAGACATTATACAGTGCCTAATATATGCCAGGCATTGCACTGGACTTTGAAAATATAAAGATGAAGATACAGCCTCTATCCCCAAGGAACTTAAAGTCTATCTGGGAAGATAGATGGATAGATTACTAATGATGACAGAATGTGATGTATACATTAATGAAAACATGGACAAAGTGCTTTGGAGGCTGAGAGGTGGTAGTGAATAATATATTCTTTAAAAATTCAGGATTAATCAAAGTTATTTCTGCCACCTTTGGACTAAACTGAAACAGCAGTTGTAAAGTGGATGAATTGTGAACACACACACACACACACACACACACACATACATATTCACCCGTAAGAGTACAATTTCAAATTTCAATGTAAAGTTGTATCATGTACCTATTTCACAGCTGAGGCAATGGAGACATGCACTCCTCTGGAGTCTCGGTCAGTTTCGGGGCTGTCAGGGCTGACCCTGGCATAGTCTGGCACGTTAATTGGTTTTCTCTGCCTTGTTTGCTAGAGAATATTGTGCAACAGTGGACCTTTGCGATTTCCAAGTATTCAGAAGAATGCTGTTTGACCACTGAACAAATTCTTCGACTGCTTTGGACTAAGAATTGCTACTCTGCTGAAA
This sequence comes from Phocoena phocoena, assembly GCF_963924675.1. Lineage (NCBI taxonomy): Eukaryota > Metazoa > Chordata > Mammalia > Artiodactyla > Phocoenidae > Phocoena > Phocoena phocoena. The sequence continues at coordinate 16,261,137 of NC_089230.1, read as the reverse complement.
TTGAGCCAAAGCAGCATTCAGGAAGCAAGGTATTTTACTTGAATGCAACATAAATCAAAGGCGGAAATGGGGGCTGCTTGGGCTCCCCATCTGATGCCCTCTTGAGTCTGTGAATTCCATTTTGCCAAATCTCTGCTTCCAGACCTTGAGAACATGGCTTCACGGATCTGCCCGTTCCAAACTCACACTTCCCATTGCTTTCATTCTGTGGCTTCTAGGCCTGTGTCAAGAATGCAATGCAAAATTATAATTTCATGGAATATTGGGCATTTTTTTCTAATGGAAGAGGCCACTTAAATTATCAAATTTCATTGATTACCAAGCCACATAGATGACTGACCAATGGTTACAATTTGAAAGGTCCATGAAAGGAAAAATAAATGGAATGATTCCAAAGTAAATATAGGCCCTTTCAGGGCTCTTGTTAGGGTTTTCCCTCTTGGGATAGAGATGCAAAGAATTGAACGATGACTGAGGAATGAGAGTCACTATTACCTTTGTGCTGTGTCTCTGATTCACACGCCCCACACACACACACAAGAGATGACAATAGTCAATAGGTCTACTCACTGTGGGACCTTAGTTGAGCTATTTTAGATTCTTCCTAGCTTTGGTAACTCAACTATAAAAATAAAATAGGAAAACTGTATTGAATATTTGAAGCACTCAAATAAAAGATGATATGAGTAGAGAAAATCCCATTTTTATTTTATTGGAATAAAATATTGCTATGAACTGAATATTTGTGTCCCCCTAAAATTCACACTTTGAAGCCCTAATGTGACGGTATTTTGAGGTGGGGCCTCTAGGAGCTAACTAGGCCTCCGTAATAGGATTAGCATCCTTATAAGAAGAGGAAGAAAGCTAGCCCTCTCTCTCTCCACCATGTGAGGATACAAGGAGAAGGCCACCACCTGCAAACCAAGAAGAGGGCCCTCACCACACACCAGATCTGCTGGTACCTTGAACCTGGACTTCCCAGCCTCCAGAGCTGTGAGAAATAAAAGTTTGTTGTTTAACCCCCCTAGTCTACGGTGATTTGTTACAGCAGCCTAAACTAAGACAAACATTATTTAGAAAACAATTAAAGTGATACGTTATGTCAAGAGATTCTCAAACTTGTAAAATTAGAAACTCTTTGTTTTAGCTCTGTGACATCTTTACATTTCTCTCTTTTCAAAAAAAATATAAAATTTATATAAAATTTATATATAGTGCATTTTTAATAATAAAAGTGATACATACTCACAGTAGAATTTGAAACAGTACAGAAATTGAAAAAAGCGTGAATTTTTACTACAACAACCACTGCTACAATAAAATCCGTATCCATTGGATACATTCCTAGAAGTGGAAATAATGGATCAAAGAGTATGTACATTCAAAATTTTGATAGATATTTGTCAAACATTCTCCAAAATCTATGCCTCAACCAACAATATTTGTTTCCATGCACCTCCCCACATTGGGTATTATCAAGCTTTTAAATTTTACCAATTTTGTGGTTCTGAAGAACCTAGGGGCAGGACAGGAATAAAGACGCAGATGTAGAGAATGGACTTGAGGATACGGGGAGGGGGAAGGGTAAGCTGGGACCAAGTGAGAGAGTGGCATGGACATATATACACTAACAAATGTAAAACAGATAGCTAGTGGGAAGCAGCCGCATAGCACAGGGAGATCAGATTGGTGCTTTGTGACCACCTAGTGGGGTGGGATAGGGAGGGTGGGAGGGAGACGCAAGAGGGAGGGGATATGGGGATATATGTGTACGTATAGCTGATTCACTTTGTTATACAGCAGAAACTAACACACCATTGTAAAGCAATTATACTCCAATAAAGATGTTAAAAAATATTTTTTACCAATTTTAGAGGTTTAAAAAAATAGTATTTGATTGCGGTTTCAATGTGCATGTATTTGATTATAGGAAATTGAGCAAAGTTTTGCTTTTATTAAAGTCAATTAGAAGATCTTATTTCAGAGGGAATTTTATAGTATTTCTTGAAATACTAGATAATGCCCTGAGATAATCTAATAAATTAAGGGCAACCTAACTTAAGTTAGAATAATAAAAATGGAAGGTACAACTCTTTTTTCTGTGGGTTTGTTGACGTTTTTATTGAAGTATAGTTGATTTACAATGTTGTATTAATTTCTGCTGTACAGCAAAGTGATCCAGTTATACATATACATTCTTTTTCATATTCTTTTCCATTATGGTTTATCTCAGGATATTGAATATAGTACCCTGTGCTATACAGTAGGACCTTGTTTATCCATTCTGTATATAATAGTTTGTATCTGCAAAGCCCAAACTCCCACTCCATCCCTTCCCTCCCCACCTCCCGCTTGGCAAACACAAGTCTGTTCTCCATGTCTGTGAGTCTGTTTCTGTTTCATAGATAGGTTCATTTGTGTCATATTTTAGATTCCACATATAAATGATATCATATGGTATTTGTCTTTCTCTTTCTGACTTAGTTCATTTAAGTATAATAATCTCTAGTTCCATCACTGTTCCTGCAAATGGCATTATTTTGTTCTTTTTATGGCTCAATAGTATTCTACTGTATACATGTACCACTTCTTTATCCATTCATCTGTTGATGAACATTTAGGTTGTTTCCATGTTCTGGCTATTGTGAATAGTGCTGCTATGAACATACGGGTACATGCTTCTTTTTGAATTATAGTTTTGTCCAGTTATATACCCAGGAGTGGGATTGCTGGATTGTATGGCAACTCTATTTTTAGTTTTTTGAGGAACCTTCATACTGTTCTCCATAGCTGCTGCACAAACTTACATTCCCACCAAGTGTAGGAGGGTTCCCTTTTCTCCAGTATTTGTTATTTTTAGACTTTTTAATGATGGTCATTCTAACTGTGTGAGGTTGTACATCATTGTAGTTTTGATTTGCATTTCACTAATAACTAGCACTGTTGAGGAAGGTACGACTTTAAAACAAGCAAAATAAAATGTGAGGCGGCTGTGGAAAGCAGTAAAGGAAACAAAAAAAAGAAGCCATGATAAATGGAAAACATGAAATCAGATGGCAGAAATATATAATATATTCTAATATAATAATAATTATATAATATTATTTATCATATATATAAGATACAATATACTACCATTATTACTAAAATATAAATTAAAACAGAGATCTAAAGACAGACATTTTCAGCATCTATATTATTAATTGTTAATGTTATCTCCAATATTTTTTATTTTATTAAAATATACAGAAAGGTTGAAAAGACTGTGATGGAAAAAAGGATGCAACAGTTAAATATGGACCAAATAAAGATGCAATCACAGTTTTAATATTTATATGTAATACATTATATTTAATCTAATAGTAATATTAGGGAAAACAGAATTTAAGGTAAAAGAAATCATAAGGTATATTTCTTGGGCAAAGATGGATTATTTAGAAATGGCGTTATCTCATTACATGGCGAATACTAAAGTTGGAGGACTACCTCACAAATCTCACTAAATCTAAATCTCATTAAGACTATAAATGTGAAGATAAAGGTCTAACATTAATGGGAGAAAATACTGGAGGATTTCTTGAAAAAGATCTCAAAAGCAGAAACCATAAAAAAGTAAAAATTAATGGATTATATCAAAATTAAAGATTTCAGGTTTCAAACATCTGTAGCTTACATGATAGAACATACAAAAAACCCCTGCAATGGGCTTCCCTGGTGGCGCAGTGGTTGAGAGTCCGCCTGCCGATGCAGGGGACACGGGTTCGTGCCCCGGTCCGGGAAGATTCCACATGCCACGGAGCGGCTGGGCCCGTGAGCTATGGCCGCTGAGCTTGCGCGTCCGGAGCCTGTGCTCCGCAACGGGAGAGGCCACAACAGTGAGAGGCTCGCGTACCGCAAAAAAAAAAAAAAAAAAAAAGGTCAAAATAATTTAAAAGGACTCCTACTTCCTAGGAACTATTAACTGATTTATTTACAATTCCTAGGTTCAAAGCAAATTGGTTAAAAGCAGAGTATCCTATTCAAAGATTCTATTTTTAGTCCATCTGTGAGCAAGGAACTTTATGCCTCTAAATCTCATTTTCTTCATCTGTAAAATGGGGTACTTTACAGGATTTTTGAGAAAGCAGACAAGGTTACATATGAGGAATCACAGGGAAAGCTTGCAGTTATTATATATGAAAGGAAGTATGATTTGAGTGGTTCCCTCTGAAAGTGGTGTGACAAATGTGGTTCATGAACCACCTTTAGCTGAGTTTGCCGGCTCTCAAAAGGCTTCTCCCAAATGCCCATAGCAAAGGGGAGAAATCCTTAGCTCAAACTCCAGAGTAACCTTGCCTGTTTCAAGCGATAGCTCAAATGTGATTGTTAAGGTGCCTCTTGGCTTCATGACTGAGCTTACAGAAAACTGCAGATATATTTTCAAAAGATCTAATCGAAGCCAATTGTATCCAGACGGATAGTAAATGTGAAGAGGCTGGGCGGTCTCAGCACAGATGGGATTCATGGTAGGGTGTTTTGAAGAAGTGGCCCTTATAATTGTGAGCAGTTACAGTTCAGAGAGGCCACATGAGAACAGACTTAAGCTCAAGGAAAGGTGATTTTAATCTCTCGGGTCAGCCTAGTATAGCACAGATCTGCCCTGGAATAATATTTTCATAAATATGGACATTTTCATTTTTCCTAAGGGTCTAAAAATGTTCACCTGCCCCTAGGAGGTTGCTTTCAAAGGTTAGTATGAGGCGAGGGGAGGAGAAGAAGGAGGAAGCTATAACCAGCTCTCTTTCTCTCCTTGATCCGAAACAGGTAAAAGGATGGCAAAATGCCCAGCACAAGCCTCCCCTTTGGCTGGCCCCCACCCAAGGACTGGGGCTCCTCCTCTGAGGGCCACTGTGAAGCCCTTCTTCTTTTGCCTGCAGTGGTGACCTGCTAGGTGGTTAATAACCAGAGCGGCGTGTGCACCGACTGGCCAGAATGGACACCAGCTCTGGTGCTGTGAGCCACACCCTGGAGGCCCAGACCTGGGTGCTTGGAGTGACAGGAGCCACGGTGGGAAGGAGGCTCAAGAAAACAGCTAAGGACCCACCCAAGTGGGCTTATTTCATATGTTAACAACTGCTCTGGGTACACCAGAGCATACCGGCTGGATGTCAGCTCTGCTTGCCTATACCTCTCCTCGGAAGTAAGACTTTGCTAATGACACATTTTCCAGTTTCCTGACTCTCGCCGTGCGGGACGATTCGGACATGAGCGGCTACAGAATCACTGGTGTAAAACAGGGCAATGACCATCTATGTCCTGCTTAGGAATAAAAAAGGGAAACCACCACTTCTTTACATACCAGAGTGTTCAGTGCTTTTATTTCATGGTTATCATCTTATTTTATCCTCAGAACAGCCCTGTTGGATAAATATTATCACCCTTCTATTATAGATGAACCTTTAGATCATAGATGGTCAGATTACTAACAAAGTCACACAACTAATAATTGATAGAGTTAAATTTACAAGTGGGTCTGTCTTGCTCCCACAAAGGGGATCTTTCTACTGTGCCATACAACAAAGTGGTTGAAAGCTGGAACCACACTGGAACCACACTGCCTGGATTTGAGCCCCATCTCTGCCACTTAGCTTAGCTAAGTTCCTCAGCGACTGTGTGTCTCAGTCTCCTTACCTACAACACGAAAATAATGGCATTTTTCTCAGTTTTGTTGGCGGGTTAAACGAGCCACAGTCTTTGGAAGAGTCCTGGCACATATTAATCCCCCAATAAATGTTAGACTTCTTGCGCTTGCATCCCTCAAGACTGCCACCAAAGTCCAGCCTACTCATGGTCCGATCTTTCTAGGTCAATGGATCTGAAATCTACTTCTTAATTTCACCTAGTTTCTACGCCCAGGCCAAACACTGGGCACCTAAGAAAACAGATTCTTCAGGCTTCCTTTCATCCTGAAATACATAATTTCAGAGGTAATATTAGGCACTTCTGCTAACTGCTGACTCTTAGTTATACTTTAATTTTCACTTGAATTTCACTTAATTGACTTACTTATTAAGTTGATGAAGTCTCTGATGCTAAAGGGAGAAGAGAGCCCCTGGGAGCAGTGGAGTTAGGAGTACGGGGGCTTAGGGAGCACGCTGACTTGGGCAGGGCCCTGGCTTATGAGAGTTTTTTAGAACTGAACAGTTTCATAGGTTTTATTATTATTCACGTATGGTGAGGTCAACAGATCAAGAAACGAAAACCGTTGAAAAGACAGCTTGTCACTCACAGCTCCCACGAGGGGTCACACGGGGAAACCTCAGGGTGGGCAGGAGAAGAAGGGAGAAGGGGAACAGCTGTGGGCAAGAGCCTCGATAGTGGTTTCTGCAGGAAGGAATGAGCAGGGCAGTGTGTGCTAGGTAGGATTGGGCACCTTGAATAATTTCAGTGGGCTCTGGGACACAGGGGTTGTCCCTAGTTGTCTGGTGCCTGGCTCTGGGGTGATTAGGGCAGGTGGATAGTGGCCCAGAGGTGGAAAGAAGGTGTTCAGACGTAGATTCTGGATCGGTTGGTTTGTATTTGAAACGTGCACTTGTGGGCAAGTTGTTGACTATCTCTAGGAATTGGCCTAGAGAGAGTCGGTCCTTCCAGAGTCAGCAAGGACCCAGATGTCAAAGCATCAGAACACAGAAAACGAGAGACATGGTTAGTATACCGAAGCGTGGGGCACGAGACACCTTTATTAAAGAGAGTGAAGAAGACGAGCCAGCCTCCCTAGAAGCACCTGCTCTCAGCCTGACTCGTCTTTCCCCCCTCCTTCATTACCCTGCCTCCACAAGGGCCTCGAGCACTGCTTAGCCAGCCTTTTCTTCTCCCATCTGTGTCTTGCTACTGCTGCCCACCTCTTCCCACCTCCCCCCTACACACACCTGGCTGTCAAGGCTCTAGTCTCCCCTTGGCTGGGCCCTGGAAGGCCTGGTTCCTCAGTCCTTGCTTCTCCAGAAGCCAGAGACTCTGTCACACTTCAATCCTTTCAATTAGAGCATACAAACAGGCCTTTTTACTGAATAGCCAGGGGCCGCAAAGACACACACAGACTCACAATGCGGCACATTCATCAGTAAAATGTGAACTTCTGGGTCTGGGCTTAATTTCAGTGCGCTTTGTCCAACAGTGATCTGTGCCCTCCCAGAGGGGCAGGGCCAGGGCAGAGCTCTGAAGCTGGCCAGGCTCAGCGTTTGGGCAAATAGCCTAAATGCCTTCTGGGTGTGGTTGAAGCCCCTGAGTCACCTTTGTGCTGTACCAGCTGTGCAGAAGAGTCAACGATACCAAGGAGACCCCCCAGAGGTGCCCTTTGTATTCCTCACTTTGTGGTACTGGCTAACTCAGTGTGGATCGTTCGCAAGTTAACTGGGAGAAGGACAGGAATTTAGGGTCAGGATGGCAAGAAGTTTCCGTGTGTTCTGGGCTGTCCCGATGTCTGTCTGCTAGAAGCCAGTTTAACGTGGATGAGAAAAAGGCAGCCATGCTTCCTTCCTTCTGGCTGACCCTTTGTAAACCGACATAAAGCCCTAGATCTAAAGCCACCAGTTTTCCTACCCTATGGTAACATTCTGAAGTTCTGTCTTAGGACTGGGGAGGTTTCCGTGAAGTTCCCTCAGCTAGAAGCTTTACTTCTAGAAAATTAAAGTGCATAGAAGTGAGGCAAACATGAGTATAATTACATAACTGTTTTCTCTTCGAGAAACCCTCCCATGTGAGATATTTCAAACCACTTTGGACAAGGCAATATTTCCTTCTATAATTAAAAAAAAAAACCTGACACAAAAAGATCAAAGAAATTGTATAAGAATTGGCCTTTTAAACTCTGATTTTTTTTGTTTGTATCTCAGTATTGCTGTCTACAATATTGATATAAGGTTTTACAATAAAACATGCATTTAAACACTTCTGCAGTAAATAAGCCCAGATTATCAGCAGTTATTACAAAATCTGGAGTTTGCGGAAAAGATTTCTTTGCCTTCCATTTTTCTCAGAGCATTTGTAAAACATGAAGTCCAAATGCCTGAGCTTTTCCCAGCATCTCTACACAGTTTCTGCTTCTCCTGATCACATCTTTCAATCTCCTACTTCATTCTGCCCACCTAGAAAGACCCCCATCCTTTCATCTGATAACCTCTTACCCACCCCCATGGTCAAGCCCGACTTCTTTTCTGGCCGCAGTTCCTTTCTTCCGATGCAGAATGAACGGTGCTGATAGGATTGCCTTGGCAATTAGCCCAGGATGACCATGAAATTGTTCACCCATTGCTCTCTTGTAAACTGTCACTTAAACACTCTAATGCTGTTTAATTTTTCCCTGAGTTACATCTTATCTTCCCACATGGACTGTAAGTTCCTGGCGGGTCAGCACTTCTAGTTTTTTATCCCTGAGAGAGCTCAGCAGAATGGTCCTAGGAGGTAATGTAACTGCTGTGAGGTCTTATTTTTGCCATTTAATCCCTTACTGCCTATGTTCTGTGAGCCCACTTAAACTTTTACGAAATGCCATGTGCTTTACATCTTTCTGGTAATCTGAAACTTTTAGTGCTGTTTGTTTTGGAACCTGGAACACATATAAACTGTTCTGTGAAGAACTTTCTTTAAAATGGGAAGATTAGAAGATTTGAGTAAATAAGTTCTTTTGCATCAATGACTTTTAAAGATTTATAGACCAATATAAGTTAGAGCTTAGTCAATGTTACTTCTTAAAAATGTCTAACTTATATTTCCGGATTCTGTCCTAATCAAGCTCTCTCGTGCAGTAAGACAAGCAAAACATTTCCAGAGCTGTGATTAAATGAAGGCAAGCAAGATGCTATTGAGCCGGTGAGGCTGAATTACCCCTATTCACTTCATCTCCAGAAATATTAGAGGGTTCAGCTAACTGCACTGACTTGAAACATACCGGAGAGACCCAATCTATGAAATGGTAAGAAAGATTTTTGTTTTATTGCCAGACTTGAAACCAGGCCAGAGTGGTACTTAAAATTTCAATTACATGAGCAAAGGGGCTTCTTTACACTTGAGGAGGGGGACTCACATCTCCAAGTTGGAACAGGTTCAACAAAGGGGGTCTATGAGCCATATGTTGGCTGCCTCTACTCATCATGATATGAGTGCCTGCTTCAGCAGCTTAAAACACAAAACAAACAAACAAGCATGCATCCACAGATCTGGCTCTCACTCTTGGGGACAGAGCCACTCTGAGTGTCCTGTTAGTGTTCTTTTCCTGCAGAGATGCACCAGTCCTGCAGTGTCAGAGGCACGAGCATCTACTCCAGCACCGAAGCGCCAACTAAAAGTGCGAGAATCGCCTGTAAGGGTGCTGAGAACTCTAAGCCGTTTAGTCCCTAATCTGGCGGTAGCCCCATCCCAGAAGAACCAGAGGCCACATCTGTGCTGTGTTTTGAGAAGGCTTGGGGTGTCTCAGCAGCCCGCAGTCAAGCTTCAAATACCACCATTACAGAAGCGGCCCTTCAGGTTAGACCACCACCTCCTATTAAAATGCAACATAAAGACATGCACACATGACATACACAACCCTGGGACCAGGGAAGATGAATGCAAATACCCCAGGCCTGACCCTCACAGGGCCTGCCCTGGAGCCTGAGTCACCAAGAATCTCTCCATAAAGCATGTGTCTTGGTCAACACAACCTGCTGTAACAAAATACCATACACTGGGTGGCCTAAACAGACATTTATTCTCACAGTTGTGGAGTCTGAGAAGTCCAAGATCAAGGTGCCAGCCGATTTGATTCCTAGTGAGAGGCCTCCTCCTGCCTTGCAGACAGCCATCTTCCCACTGTGTCCTCACATGGCAGAGAGAGAGAGAGAGAGAGAGAGAGAGCGCGCTCTGGTGTCCCTTCCTCTTCTTATAAGGGCATTAATCCCATGATAGGGGGCGCACTCTCATGACTTCATCTAAACCTAAGTACAGGCAGACCTCAGAAATACTGTAGGTTCAGTTCCAGACCACTGTGATAAAGTTAATATTACAATACAGCAGGTTGTGTGAATTTTTCGTTTCCCAGTGCATATAAAAGTGATGTTACACGATATGATTCTATTAAGTGTGTAATAATTATGTATAAAAACCCACTGTACATACCTTAATTAAAGAATACTTTATTGCTAAAAATCGCTAACCCTCAGCGAGCCTTCAGCGAGTCATAGTAGTAACATCAAAGATCACTGACTGCAGATCACCGTATCAAAACTAATAATCATGAAAAAGTTTGGAATACTGTGAGAATTACCATAACGTGATACAGAGACATGAAGTGAGCAAATGTGGCTGGAAAAATGGCGCTGACAGACTTGCTCGACACTGGGTTGCCACAAACCTTCCATTTGTAAAAACGCAGTGTCTGCGATACAGTGAAGCACAAGAAAACAAGGTACGTCTGTACCTCCCAAAGCCCCCACCTCCAAACGCTACCACGTCCAGGGTTAGGACTTCAACGCATAAATTTCAGGGGACACAAGCACACAGTCCGTAACAGCATGAGAACTAAGAAACATGACAAGAATGTGTCAGTTCATGGTGCACCATGCAGCTGAAAGGTCACAAGGTGAAATCAGACCTGGAAAAGCCAAATCAGAGAGAGGCTACAGTTAGGGTAGGGGAGCAAAATCAGTGAGAAGAGATTGGAAATCACTTTTGTGGTGAGGCCGGAAAAAAGCAACACTACGTTCCGGTTGAGGTATGTTAATGACAGAGCACAAGAATGGATCTCCATGCCTCAGGGCTTCCCGAAATCAGGAATCTCCTTCTAGCTCCAGGACCAGCCCGATTAGGCTCCCATTCCAGGATGTTATGACTCATTTTTATTGTATACTCCTACCATGAGATGCCCTTCTTTACCTGAGTTTGTCTGAGTCAAGATTGACTGGAACAGCCACTGAGATCAAGTACCGTCTCAAAGGCTGAGTGAGCTGACAGCCAATCCGTGTGGAAAGATGGCTGTTATGGGTTGAATTGTGTCCCCAAAAAGGTATGTTGGAGTCCTAACGCTGGGTACCTAAGAATCTGAACTCATCTGGAAATACAGTCTTGTCAGATGTAATCAAAATGTAAGTTAAGATGAGGCCATATACTGGAGTAGGGTGGGCTTTCCACTCATTGTGATAAGAAGAGAAGAAAAGAGACACAAACACAGACACCCACACAGGACGCCATATGAAGATGGGGGCAGAGGCTGGAGTTCTGAAGCCAAGGGAGGCCAAGGACTGCAGGCAACACCAGAGGCTGGGTTGGAACAGATTCTCCACGCACTCCTTCAGAGAGCATGGCCCTGCTGACGCCTTGGTTTCAGACTTCTAGCCTGAAAGAATAAATTTCTGTTGTTTTAAGCCTCCCAGGTTTTGTAATTTGTTACAGCAGTCCTAGGAAATTAACATAGGTGCTCCTAAGGAGTTCGGAAAAGTCCCAGAATGCTGAGTCTTGACCAAAAAGGGCAGGTGTGAACAGGTGCTAGAGCAGGAGACTTTGCACGGAGGGACGTTATAAAGATGCTGCCTTCCTGCTTGGGGTGAGGCAAAGAAAAGAAGAAGTGGAGGATGCAAAGCAGGGTCCACGTTGCAACCGCTCACCCCCTAAGCACTCACGGAAAACACCAGAATGTCCGGTAAGTAAATGCTGGCTACAAGCAAAGAGGGAGGAGGAGAAGAAGAAAGGAATGAGAGGGATGGAGACGAAGGGGGGAAGGGGGAGGGGGAGGGGGGGTGAGGACCTGTGCTGTGTGAGGCAGCGTATGCACAGGTGTCTGGGATTAGAACTTGGATATCTTTAGGGAGCCATTCAGCCTACCACTGGGTCTTTAGGTCAGTGCATGTTTACACAGATACATAAATATATCTTTCTCTACTACAGCTCAGAAAAGAATTGAATTCAATCGAATTGCCTTTCAGTTGGAGAGATCACAAAATAGAACTTTCCGCATTTATTCCACTCTTCTTCTTTTAACCACCTATACAAATCCCCGGAAGAAGAAACAATCACCTGATAACCCCAGTGATAAGACAACCTCGATCATGGACTTTAACTAATGTTTTCTGAGCCAGCATCATGGCCTAGCAAATCCACCTTGCTTCATTTTTCACACAGGGGCCAGCAGAATGCTGTAATCAGCGTAACAGTCAGTGTTGCCTTAAACAGGCAGTTTGCACTACAGTGCTGGGTCACAGAACAAAGGGTCAATTCAGAGGAGAAAAAAATGAGTAACATTGGTTGTTTGACTTTCACGTAGGCAAAACAACCATTTGACTGATGGACTCTTTCATTTTTCATAGTTATTTTAGCACCTTATAACTACGAGCTAAGTGTGCCATTTATATAACTGTACGGTGGTCTATTTACCGGGTTATCAAGTGTTTTAATTCATCTATGAAATCAACATTAACCACTCCCAACATTTATAATTGCCTGCGGCATACCCAGCCTTCACGAACCCACTCACCACCTCCATTTTTCCCTTTAACTCAAAGTAGAATTCTCCATTCAGTTGGGTCACTAATTTTTAAATTTTTTACTCAACAAATATTCTCTGAATGTCTATTATGTGCCCGGCACCGAGCTGGATCCAAAGACAGAAAACTGTGGCAGACTGAACATTTTTTAGTAAGAGAGTTGAACAGTCCCCTTCTGATCAGTTTGGGAAGGCTTTCCCAAGTTCAGGAAGGAGTCATGGCATGGTTTGTTCTCAGTGTTCTTAGTTAGGCCAATATAAGGTTGGTAGGCACCATTCATCCTGGGAGAAGCAGTACTAGATCTTACTATGGTTTGATCAAATGCACCTTACAGTTTGCAAATGGCTAAATTTGCAAAAGTGTCCCAGGCGTCCGCAGGGTAGGAAGTTCTGGTCCCATGAACTAGTTCTTGTTGTAGTATTTTGAAGCTTGGAAAAGGTACAGCTCTGAGATAAAAAGAAGGAAACTCTAGCTACACAGCCTGAGAAGAAAGCCCAAAGAACCAACCAGAAATAAGATTCTTCATAAAGACATATGAAGAGCTATCAGGGGACAGACATTCAGTCAGGACTTTCAATCTGCCATCTTAACATGACCCCAATGGTTTGGGTCCAATTCATGGAGTCAAATGTCCCAGAGGAAGTCACTGAACACAGTGATATTCAAAGGGCAATCAAGTTACTATATTAATATTACACACATAAACATATATATGTGACAATTCTGTATTTCATCACCCCTCCCCTTTTGTTTTTAAAAAATGTTGGTTGACCGTTAAGATAATAAAAAAATGTGGGGGGATGCTTTAATATTAAAGGGGCTTTAATATTCAGCTACCATCCACTGCTCTTGTCATATATGACAAAGCAGGACATATAAAAGAATGGCCCTACAATTCAAAGAAGCCCGTGACTTGCTTTGGTTGTCTTTCAGGTAAACAAAATATGAGATAAAGCTTTCTGGAAAAGTTTCATTGATTATTTCATGATATCATTAAAGTAGTGTATGTAGAGCGCTGTGCTAAGGTTGGAGAGTCCGGGTCTCCCAGATCTCTTAGTGACCAGCTGTTCTATTTTGGGCCCTGGCCTTAATTTCTTTCTTCCTCCTCTCTAAAATAAAGAGTTCACAGATTTTGTGGTTCTCTTCACTGCCAAGAAAACAGCCTTTTTGAGGTTCCATGTTATGGAGAAGTGATCTAATAGGTTGGAAGGCTGAGGTCTGTTGGCAGGAGAAGAGCTCTAAGGCTTCAAACGGGACACCCCCAGGGATGAATGAGGAGTTTGGACTGATAACCCAGGCTCAACTCCAGCACCAAGTGGACGGGGAAAGGACGGTGGAGGGGACAGGGACGGCAGAGGATGCAAACCCCTCCAGACACAGCCCTTTCGGCACAGAGATTGGGCTTTGGGATCATTTGGTTGAGCATGTGAGTGTAAACTTTAAAAAACAAAATAGTGCTATCAAGACCTGGCAGATCTAGCTAGCTGAGAAAGGGCATCCTTAAAGCACTAGACAAGGACACATTGGACTATACAGGTCCATTTTCAACTGTGACACCACAGTAGGGCTGAAAATGAATCATGGTAACCAAAAAGTGGGACCTACAAGCAGACTAAACAGATTTTCCAGTTCTTTACTTACTGACCCTTTTTGAACTGAACAAGCTCCAGGATGCTTAAGTAATTGTGGGAGTGGGGGTAGGTGAGATCAAGAGCAAGAAATATGAACTTCCTGCTACATGAAGGAAATGGTGGCTCCAGCGCATCACTGGGGAAATTAAAGCTGTGACTGTATTTGTACCTCAAGACTGTGATGTGGGTAATGCACCTCTGGCTGTGAATACCCAAAGCTGAATGACATACTCAGACAATTATCAGGATGACTGCTGGTGCTCTAGAATGTTTTCGGGCCAGGAAAGAGAGTACCCTGTGTAAGAAAGGAAAGGCCTGCAGGGACCAGGCAGGGGAGATGAGGCTGGAGACAGCAGGGCCACAGCAGGAACACCTTCTAGGTTCTAGATTGGTAGGAGCCTCCCTTTCTTGCCATAAAGAGGGCATGAAAGTGCTGCTGGGCCAGAGCTATGGATTATAACTAGTGTCCTTTAACGCAACTAGTCTCTTGTGAGTAATTTGCACTTCTGGAGATCTCCAGATAGATTGATATTGATCTCAAAGTCTCTGTACTAGAAAAGTCACCCAAAGGCATTTCTTTTTGATCCTCAATTTACTAAAGAGCTGTCATGTCAAATTTCTTTGGTATAAAAGTACAGCAACACAATTGGTTAAAGGTCAGCTAAAGTAAGCCCTTTTAAAATGGAGACCAAAATTTCACACTAAATATAAAACTGTTTGATGGAAACTTAATCTTGAATAATAAAACTAAAACTTATAAAAGATAAATTTATATTCAACTTAACAAAATTTAGGCGGAATTGCAATTATGCCTTAAGTTTTAAAAAAAAGATAAATTGCATAAGGTATTTCTTGAAGGTGAAATTATTGTTTTTCAAACAAATTGCATGATAAACATAGTTCACTTGATATTTACATTTGGCTTTTTCAGTATGACCATAAAGAAAGTAATTTAAAAAGATATCTTGGGGCTTCCCTGGTGGCGCAGTGGTTGAGAGTCCGCCTGCCGATGCAGGGGACGTGGGTTCGTGCCCCGGTCTGGGAGGATCCCACATGCCGCGGAGCGGCTGGGCCCGTGAGCCATGGCCGCTGAGCCTGCGCGTCCGGAGCCTGTCCTCCGCAACGGGAGAGGCCACGACAGTGAGAGGCCCGCGTAACGCATAAAAAAAAAAAAAAAAAAAAAAAAAAAGATATCTTGGCCATCATTAATTTTTTTCAATGCTTTTCTCTTAACCCTTTGATCATCAAATCAGTTTCTGCCTGAGGATATATCCTGTCCTTACTTGCATCAGATTTCCCTCCTTCAAGTGTTCATTAACTCTGACAAACTCTCATTGTTTAAAATTTTGAGTGTGATTCCAGCAATTTTCCAACATTACTATATGAGTTCCTGAATTTTCTGTGTTTGTACTTTACTGTTGTATGTTGACATCTGACCATCAACAAAAGTCAGGCCCCAGAAGGCCTTGACATGATAAGCAGAGAAATACTCTAGTGTTAAGCTGGGATGGCTGTTTGTCTAAGGACCAATTTCCCAAGCCCTCAGATCACTAGTGAACACTTTCAGGCCTTGATGGGTTTTGCTTGCCCCTGACTTTGTCTCCCTTATGCATCCTCATAACTACAGAGACTCCTCTAATGAATAAGAGGATAACAAGGACCCCCTATAGTTTGAAACTCATACTGTCTCAGACACTAAGTTCCTCATCTAACCCAAACGCCAGGGTAGACCCTCATATGTGCAGACTGGAGTAGGATAATCTGTCTGCAACTGTACTCGCTCTCATTTGTGAATGATTTTTATGAAAAATGCATCCTGGGTTGTGAATATATCAGGAACATATCTTCCCTTCCAGACAAAACACAACAGCTACAGTGGCAGCCTTCTGGGCACCAAGAATCATTCACTCTACTGTAAAATGAATAAGGGCACTTGATTATAAAACCCCTTCTAGCACTAAAGGTTCATGGCCAGGTTATCCTTCATCAGTTGGAGACACCTCTCTGGGTGGGGAGCCATGAGTATTGGTAGAAGCACTGACAGACCATTCTCCTGGTCAGAAGTGACTTATAAACTCAAATGCCACGGGGATATTTATCTCTATTTAGTCTCACTGACTGATTTTTTCAGAAACACTAGGTTATATTTTTAGGCCCTGGGTACATCATGTGCAGTTATTCATGGTTGGGACATAGTCTACCTTGATCCTTTGGTGGAGACTATTCATGTGCGTAAATCATTTAAAGCAAGCAGGTATGCAGAAGGAGAAAAGACAAAAAAGGAACAGAAATGCCAACTTCCTTAATTAGTTTCTAATGTGTGTAGTTTTATTTGTACCTATGACCAAAGTCTATCCTATTTTCTGTTCTGTGAGCTTTGGATTTATTACTGCAATAATCAGGCAAAATGCTTTTTCTATGTTGATGATAAAACGAATATTATTCCTAACAGTGTAGTGAGTGTACTGTATCCAAGGGTACTGGTAACCTCTGAATTACCATCCAGTCATAAATAACTAGAGAACTGGATGAAGTATAGAAAACAGCTATCTTCAGACATTATATAACAAGTCATGCAGTACTGCTTTTCCTGAGAAAAGAAACACAAATGAGGAGGGCCCTACCATTGACAAGCCTTTCTGAACTTCATTGCAAGGGGGTAAAATGCAAACGGACCCCAGCTATCTTGCTGAGTTGAGGAGACAAAGATATGAATTTGGGGAGTCCAAGGCAACTCTGTGGGGCAGAATATATGAGAAGAGGGAGCCATGTAGAGAAAGAACTCCAGAAATCCGCATAGGGATCCTCTGGAGTCTTTAACTGAATACCAGTCTGTGCCTGTCTGGGGTGAAAACCCACAAGGCCAGGCAAAAACAACTTCCAGGGAAAGAATAATCACCAGAGAAGTGTACAGAGACAACTCCCAGAGTTCATACCAGGGTCAGTAATATTTCAGGTTCTCATGAGGCAAAGTAGAGAAACTTCACGAATACACAGGACGTTTAGTAACTATTCTAGGAGGGCCATGCCCTAGAAATAGATCTAAAGTAAAGGCTAATTTAGCCCTAAACCAAAAGAGTTGAAAAATAAAACACAAAGGGATTAAACCAGACTGCAAGTAACTTCTAATTGCCTGCTGTAAAAAAAAATCCAACACTCTTTAAAGGGATTTAAGAAAATTCAACCATTAGCAATGTAAAATTCATGATGCCTAGTACTTAGTCAAAAATTACCAGGCATGAAAAAGAGAAGGAAAATACAATTCATAACCAAGAAAAACAATTAATCTATAGAAAGAAACCCAGAAATGACAGATATGGAATTAGCAGTCAAGGATTTTTAAACTGCTCATACAAATATTATAATTATGGTCAGGATATATGGAAAACATGCACATGATGTGAGAAACAGAAGATATGAAAAAGACACAAATGGAAATTCTAGAAATGAAAAATGTTACATCTGAAATGAAAAAATATACTGGTTGATAAAACCAGTATAAAAAAATATAAAATATAGAAGGAAAACTTAGTAAACTTGAGCATAGCAATGGAAATGATCTAAAATGAAGAAAAAGAAATGGAAAATACGTTATTAAAAAAAACCCAATTTTTACTCTTTTAAAATATCTTTAGAAATAGGTCTTCAAAATAAAATAATGACAATATATTATCAGGAATCACGATGCCTGAGTTGTGGGATAAATCAACCCTAGAGTGAAGGTGACCGTGGACCCACCATAACAAGCTTACAAGAAAGTCTTGATAAAATTGATCTCAAATAACCTAACTGCTTGCCAAGAGGAAAACCAATGCTCATTAAAAGAATACAGCAGGGACATGGAATGGAATGGAGAGAGGGAAATGTCTTATACATTCACTGGAGTAGTGATTACACAGGTGTACACGTTTGTCAAAACGCATCAAACTCTACACTTAAAATAGATGGGTGCATTTTATTTCATGTACATTATACCCCAATGAGTTTAGGGAGAAAAGCAAAGAAATGGCTATATTTAAGTCTTCCTTCGAATGTGTGTTAAGGGGAGGTGGGATTTTTTTCAGCAGGTCTAGGCTGTTCAAAGCATTTAAAAATCCTATTCAATACTGTTTGGACTGAAGACCCACTATTTTATTCTTGGAAAGTCTCCCTATTCTGAGCCTAAATATTATTTAGTGCTCCAAGGAACATCAAAGTAAGTTCAAAATAAGTGTTATCTGTTTTTTAAAAACTTCATCATCTATATCAGTCTCAGAGTGAAATGCTTTACAAGTTTTAAAAGGTAAATTTAAATAGCAAGTCTTAAAAGTAAAGGAAGAGGGAGCTACCTAGGTGTTTTTGAACTTCGTGCTTTAGTAGTGTTGGTGTCCTTGACTGCAGTCATTTAGGGATAAAAAATACTAAAATATCAGTGTGTTACTAAAATAAATGTGGGGCACTGCCCAGCTCTCCCTTTCAGACCGAGGTACTCAATCCTCCAGCAGCTGGGAGTGGTGACCTCCTGTGGCTTCTGGAATTGCCCTCTGCTGAAGGGCCTGCCTTGTCCAAGCTTACACCTCCTCCTCAAGGGCAGCCCATGTCCAATGAGAGGTCCATGTTGGGGTTCAAAGACCAGGCCCTTTTTTGTCTTATCTCAAGTCCCTGCAGGGAGATCTTAGCTCTAGAGCTCCCTATGTGACCATTTGAGGTCTCTGTTTCAGCCCCACTCTGGTTCAATTTCTCCCTCTCCCAATCCAGCTTCCCTTACCCCTCTCAGAAGTTTTCTTGAGGGAAAACTGCAATAAATCACCTGTACACATGAGATCCATCTTCCAGTCTGTTTCCCAGGGAACACGACCTATGACAATCAGTAAATGTGAAGGGACTCACCTGTGTCTGGTGTGATATTTCTATGCCCAAGTGAAAAATAAATATCCAATCACTAGCTTTCTTGATAACCATAATTAACCAGCCGTAAAATATAATGAAAAAATCCCAATCACAATAAAAAAAATACACAGAGAAAATAACTAGGAATAACCATAACAAGACAAGCATAGGATATACATTAATAAAACACTACTAAAAGTCATTTTAAAAGATGTGAGCAGGGGCTTCCCTGGTGGCGCAGTGGTGGGGAGTCCACCTGCCGATGCAGGGGACACGGGTTCGTGCCCCGGTCCGGGAAGATCCCACATGCTGTGGAACGGCTGGGCCTGTGAGCCATGGCCGCTGAGCCTGCGCGTCCGGAGCCTGTGCTCCGCAACGTGAGAGGCCACAACAGTGAGAGGCCCGCGTACCGCAAAAAAAAAAAAAAAAAAAAAGATGTGAGCAAAGGGATGAAAGTATATTGTTCTTAAGAAAACTCAGTCCTGACAAAGAGAGTGATGCTCCATAAATCTATTCAACATAGTCCAAATTTGAAATTTGATAAAAACAATACATAGTTCATGTAGGAGAATAAACATAGAAAAATGGGGCAGGGGAATTTAAAGAACAGGAATAGGCGAACCGGAGACAGGGTGAGCCTTATGCTGTCAAACATTGCAATATAAAGCTGCACTCACTTCCACCAGGATTCTTTCTCCTTCCAGAGGCTGACTCCCTCTGTCGTGCTTCTCTACCTCCCCTCTTTCCTACTGTACACCAATTGCCTGTTTATTTTGTCTCTCCCATTCTGCTGTAATCACTCAAGAGAACAATCTATGCTTTTCAAGATATGTCTTTAGCACCCAGCCCAGTGCCTGCACAGACTGATGAATGAGTGAATGAATGACCAATTAAAGGGACAAAGAAGCAAGCACAAAACTGGCTACAGTGAAGCTTAGTTCATTCCCTCTGAGATATCCAGGCGTCTCCATCATTACAATCTAAGCTGATGCTAACGCCATCAAGTAGTAAATACTTATTTCCTGCGGATATGCCCCATTTCCTCTGTGTCTAAATTTACATGTAAGATAATCCATGCACATATTGTGTGGGAATAGAGCCAATATTTTGTAACAGCTATAGAGTATAATCTATAAAAGTTTTGAATCCCTATGTTGTACATCTGAAGCTAACATAATACTGTAAAACAACTATACCTCGATTAAAAATTTAATTAATTTAAAATTGTTTTACTTTAAAAAGAAAAGAATGCTTGCATTTGTAAACATGTCCATGTTTGAACAACTAAACTGTGCACGTCAGATTATGTTCCTAAGACTGCGCGGCAATGGAGACCTTTAAAGGCCAATGTCTCAGCCCCCTTTATGAGAAAAGATGCTTTCGATATTGTAGTTGAGAAATAAAAGCCAATGTCATGAGATCTATTTTTCCTTGGGAAAGTCAAGGAAGGGCACTGCATTTACACCAGGACGTGCTGACAAGGCCGAACTACATCGAATCTTATCTGCACAAGCAGTAAATCCCCTCACCCATCAAGCTGGTAAGAGGGCGGGTTTGCTCCACCACTGCTGCCAGCCAAGTTTTTAGCCCTTCCGCTACCTAAGAGGTTTCATTTCAGGATGGAGATGATAACATGCCCAAATAGTACAATCCAAGTTCCAATGAATTTTAATAATGGCAACTCCCTTTGCAAAGCGGGAGAGAGAATATGCTGTCCTACTGTAAACTTCCTGGAGATCCACACAGTAATCTGACTACCCGTGCCCATACGGGTTACCAGAGGGCAGGATTCACCCAGGTAATGAAAGGTTAAATCTGGACTTAAAGTTACACACACCTCAAAACACATTTCATTTTGAGTTGTGTAATATAGCCCCAGAGTACCAGCTGATGACTGGGTAGATTTTAAATTCCAGCTTTTATCAGCGTATAGGTCAGAGTTGCAGAATGCCAACTGGGCAAGTGACTTTATGAAACAGAATGAATACACAAGCTCTAATATTACTAAAAGATGCAGTGAAGTTTTTTTTAAGGAAGATAGGTAAATCTGATAAAAAAAAATTTAGTTTAAGCAAATTGTACTTTAGAGTGCCGTTGAAAACATAATAAAAACTCTTCCCAAGTTAGAGGTGTACGCATTTGGGTCTTTCACAATCTAGCCTTCACATCCATACAACTTCAGGGCCTGCACTTCTACCACAGGTGAGCCAGGCTGCAGATTTGATCTGGATGCCATAATGAGGATTCAGTCCATGGTCCTAAAACTTGGAGCTAGACTCCCAAAAGTCTGAATTTTTTAAGGAAAACAGCCTTGTTGGTGTTTGTGTATTTCCTTTGTTGCTTTTGGCCTCAATTATCTCATAAAAGAGCTTGAAGAGCATACATAAAACATGCATGAAAATATGTGTACCATGCATAAAAGACCTTGAAAAGCATACATATTGAAGAACATTCATAGAATTTAAACAAGGCTGATGCCTTTTTTATCTTCATAGCAACTCTGTTATCATAATAATCAGCCCCAAGATTCAAAATGAACATACTTGAGGCAAAGGGGCTGCTGACTTACCCTAGAGAAGCAAAAGTTAAAAGTTTTCTGATTTCCCTTAGGTTGGAGGAAGATATCTCATTTCCCAGAAATCTCTTTGAGTCGGAGATGCCTGGAAATAGTTGTTTCTGGGGAAAGCAATAGGCTGAATCAAAAGTAACATACTAATTCTAAATCCTGGCAATTACATGTTGAGAGCTTGCCTAGATATTCTAGGTGCCACCGTGCAATAGGCCAGTGGTGTTGCTGACAGCTCAGTGCGTATCAGGGAAAAGACACACTCTCAGTGGGCGCCTCTTATAGCCACATTAATCCAACTGAAGTGTGATTCTGGATCACAGCCAGTCTACCCCACTGAGGCAAGGCTCCATGGAACACCAAGCTAGCAAAGGCGGACCTGACCAGCTAAGAAGATGAAGGATAGGAGAAGCAGGATAGTTGAAATATCTGTATAGTGAGTTTTCAAGCATCGCTAATGGAGTCCCAGCATCCCATGGCATCCAGTGGAAACAAAGGCAGTCACGTGACTCAGAGGGCTGAGAGTGATCTGAATGAGGGCTTATTTTGAGCAGAAGCCATGTGGGCTTCAATGCAATGGTGTTAAATCATGAATATAGAACAATCCTGGCTAACAGAAAGTCATTGACCAAAAGACAGTGTTCATACTTCCAGAGTGACAGCAGCAAATATTCATAGTCTGCCTATCCTTCTCAGCCCCTAACAAGACATATGACAAGTTCCAACACAGTCTTGATCTGGAAGAAGGATGTCCAGCCACAGAGACAAGAGTAACACTCATCAAACCAGAAAAAGACATACCTCAGTCAGTATGTCTAAACTGGCTAGCCCAAATGGTAAGTGCCTTAGCAGTTCTGAGGACACAGAAATCCTTAAGGGTGAGCTGGACCCTCAAGGGTACATAATTTTAATTGGTAGGGAGGCAAGCATTCCATGGAGAGGAAGCAGCATGTAAGAAGAAAAGAAGGTGTTGGACATTGGAAACATGGAGAAAATCAAACTGTAAAACAAAAACTTCACAATTGATGATCAGATCAGTGATTTTCAAACAGCTTGAAAATTTCTCTAAGTAGTCATAGCAGAAAGTAATGAGAGAGCCAGTGGAACCCCCCCACGCCACCCAACCCTACCACCACCCCTGCCAATTATGTTTTAATCCGGAGATTCACCTTTGATCTATTTTGTGTATTCAGATTCCAAGTAATATTTTGCTTTAGAATAAGTTGCTTTAAAAAAAAAAGCCTAAAAACATGATAAGGACCCTAACAACAAGAATAACAAGATAAGCTACAAAATCATAGTTTTTAAAAAGCCAAATGAAACTTAATTTCAGAAAAGTGACAAATCCTTTCTGGGAGAGAAGAGATCCATAGTGGCTTTTGTACTTGGCAGGGTGGTGGGAAGAGGAAAAAATCTTTCATAGATGGGAATCAAGAGAATCCAGTTGAACTCTGAACAAACATGTAACAGTTACATAGGCTCACTTGATGGACTAGAGTCCTGAGCGGCACCAGCCAAAGAGCCAACTCTTTCTAACAGGCCTTCATCAAGTTCATGAAAAAGTCCATCCTAGACTGAAGGCAGGAAAGGAGCTTAAAGAGAGATTCCTGCTGGGGTACAGAGGCCTTCTCCAAATACTAGGTAATGGCATGCTGAAGGCTGGAAGAAAGGCAGGAAAGTGGAGAGAAATCCCTGCGAGGCACACGAGGCCTTTGCTGAGTACATAGCAACAACCCTGTGAAGTCTGGGAGTGGGGTAGGAGGGGAGGGAGGAATCCCTCTAAGACACTCTGGACCTTCACTAAATGCCCGGTGGTGGCCCTCCAATGTCTGATGTGGGGCTGAGGGCATAGAGAGATCTCCCAAGGAGTAGAAGTCTGGGGTGGAACTGGGACCGAAGAGAACTCTGCAGAGACCAGAAATGTTGGCCACCAGCTTGTAAAGCAGAAAGTAGTCTTGTGTGGTTTGGAAACTTGGTGGCCAGGCTCTAAAGGTTGAGTTACAGGATGAGTTCTTTCAGCATCACAAATGAGAGTTGCTTTTTTTCTTTTTCTTTCTTTTTTTCTCCAGCGAACCTGAGCAGTAGGAAAGCTCTGATAATCCTTCCCACCAGGCCCTGAGAACAAGCCACTGAGAAAACGTCTTTTCTTCTCCTCTCTTCCATCCTGCAGGATTCAATGCCCCAGCACCCAACAATGGGACACCAGATTAATCTGAAGAAGAGGATGGAGAGCTGAAGGACAAAGAGAGCTCCATGTGTGGCGAGGTGGGACTCTGGGATTGGGAAGGAATAAAGAGAACTTACTCTGGCACTTGTTAAAAACAGCAAGGAAGACTTTATTCAAGACTACTGCAATAAGGGAGAGAGATTGGACTTACCTCTGAACAACAGGCACAAGCAGGAATTCATAGTCAATAGGCAGGGTCTGGGAGTGGATGGAAAATTACTAAGAGGAATAGGTTAGGTATCAAGGGTGGGTAGAAGGAAGAAGAGACTGATTGGATATCAAGGGTGGGGCAACTCTCAATAAACTGGCTTAGCAGGATGCTTTGCTAAAGCTGGATGGACTCAGCAAGCCAAGGACGGGACCAAGGATGAGGCCTGCTTGAAAAGAGGGTTCAGAGAAGGCTGACTAAAATTTAGTCAAGGGGAGAGCCCTTGTCATGAGTAAAGGGGGGTTCAAGGTTTGAGAAGCCATGGGAAAGGAAGGAGGTGTGGAAGGAAAAAGTCAGAGAGGGTGACTGGCTATACAGTGGTGGCCACATGGGTACCCAGAGAATTGATTACCAGGCCCTCCCAGTGAGAAACTAGGCAATCAGGAAATACCTGGAACAGGACAGAGAATGGAATGTATAATCCAAATTCAAAATAAAGGCCTATTTTACGCATTTTTTCCTGTATTCTGTGTGCCCTTCACTGGCTAACAGTCACGTAGGGGAGGTTGACTGCCCACTCCCTTCCACGTCGGGGAGTAGTGATGGGCTAGTATTCATACTTTGAAAGGTTACTTTATTTTTCCCACTAATTGCACTTATTAACCTCTTTATAGACCCCTATCCTTCAAGGTCTCTCAGCTGTTTAGAACTGATAGCTGGAAAGAGAGTTTTAAAGAGCGTTTGTGATTCCGAGGAGATAGCTACACACAAAGGGAGGAACCACAATTTCCAGGCTACACTGTCACTGGCCATTGGACCCAATGTCTCCAGTCCATGGTAGCTGCCTGACCAATATCTAAAGATGGACAGAGATAAGTTGGTACCCTGTGCCTGTGTCATCTCTTCTATTCTGAACTCTGTGATACTTTAACTTGTTCAACCATTAGCAACATTTTCCTGGAAAACTGCTGATGAATCAAAACACAGTGCTTTGTGGAGCCTTGGCTGAGTGCTGATGTCAGTGTAGGTGAAGCTGAGGTAAACCCTGAGAAGTGCCCCGCCCCTCTGTCAACATAAGAGGCAAGCTGCTGAACACCACATGGCTCCTTGGAACTTTCATTTTCCATCAAGTCACTTAAAGTTTGTCAGGAGAGTAGACTACAGGGTTAAATTAGAAACCTCACAGTTTCCAGATTCATTTAAATGGATTTCTATTTCTTAAAAATACCTAACTTTAAGGAGTTAATTATTCATTTTTATTAATGAGAAGCAAGCCAGACTAAAACGAGTGCTGTTGGTCTGAATTTAGTGGAGAGTTTTTTGGACTGATGTTTCTGTTTTTATTAAAGCTTATCCCAAGCAATGCAGATAAGGACCTGGTTCAAAGGATTCCCCGCAAAAGGCACTTTGCTACTGCTGTTGCCAGGGCTAAGCAAAGGGGCACTAAGGGAATGAAATATCCTCCTTCCCACTGTTCTGTTGTCTTTCAAAACAGCAGAACTGCCAAGATCGGCAGATGGAAAGCCTCCTTTGAGGTGTTCCCCATCCCTCTTTCACTGGTTCAAGCAAAACAAGCACCTAGACTGGGTGCCCAGTACCCAAGGGGACACCCAGGAGGCGACACAACCAGTACAGCAAAATGGACAGTGGCACAGTGAAGGCAGGGAAGCCACGGGCTGCCAGGGGTCAGATCCAGGAACTCAGAAACACGGGCTTAAGTCACTATAAATACCCTTGAAAAAGTAACGGGGGTGGGAGAGAGCAGGAACAGGTGGTCGGGGGGCCCTGTATGTACATCACCAGCCTAGAACAATCACTCTGGGGGCATGAACCCTGTGTGCTCTATTCCAAGTCCACATTTACCCAAAGACGGGATAATTGTCTCTTTTTGAGGCTTGATGCGCCTCTCCCTCATGCTAAGGATTGGTTTATACCTTCACAAACATCTGGTACGATTTTTTTATACAACATCATGCGCGCCTTCACAATTTACAATCCCGAGGCGGGGGGGAACCCCTGCCTCCATCACAAACATGACAGAAAATCTTTCAGAGCACAATTAGGGAGAAAAAGAACCTCTCAAATCTTCTAGGGAATATATAAAAAGATAGCGGAGAAATAAAAGAAGACCAACCAAAGAAGAACTAGCAAAGGCTATTTATTCAGAGTTGCTATAGCAAGGGAGTTGGCCAAAGTCATTTACATTTTGACAGAGACTCAAAGGCGGGCAGAGTAGTGGGAATCTTTTAGCGGAAAATAGGGAAGGCTTCGGGTGTGCCCTTGTGGGAGGTCGTTAGCCCGGGCAGCTGTAGGTGAGCTAACTATAGGTGGGGCTCCCGTGTGATGGGCTGGGGTACATATTTGGCTTTGTCTGGTTGATCCTAAGCTGGAACCAGCAACAAAAATTAGAGAAGCTGGCAGTTCTTAATCAGGTTCTGGTGATGCCGGGCCAGTTGTCATAGAAATTATTCTTTAGCTTCCTGGATTGTTACTAGAGATAGCAATTTGCAAGTCTGACTCACAGCAGGCTGCCTGCCTGGGTTGTTTATTGTAGATAAAGGGCTTGGTTTCCTGGGCATGTTGCAGATCAGAGTTCTATTTTTATATATGCTCTGGCCATTGTTCATTTGCATATCCAGTCTCTGTGTATTTTCTGAAACAAGGAGATCAGCAAGTAGGAAGAGCAGCTTATGAGTAAAGCCATGTCATCTCTCTGGAAGAAACCATAACTGGGGTTTCATGAGGCTCGGTTAAAGTCAAGACGTATTTTTTCCTGTATTTTATAACTCTTCCAAGTATTTGGTTTACTTGATCGTGTAGCTTCTTGGTCCGTATTCTCCCACGCTTCATGAAGGAGGGACCCAGCATCCTGCAAAGTGGAGGGGAAAAAAGGCTGTTTCTTCATCCTTCCCTGGAATTCAGGCTCCAGACATGCTTTCCTTGAAGACAAAGACAACCTTAATTCGGGAGGAATGGAGAAATTCCATTCTTAAAAAATAACTTTTACTCGGATTAAAATAACTCCTAGCATTCATAGGTAGAACGAGAGTTTGATGCTGAATATTGCATTAGTCTGCTCAGGCTTCCATAACAAAGTACCACAGACTGGGGCCGTAAACAACAGACATTTATCTTCTCACAGTTCTGGAGGCTGGAAGTCCACAGTCAAGTGACCAGCAAGTTTGGTTTCATACTGAGGCCTCTACTTTTGGCTTGTAGGCAGCCACGATCTCACTGTGTGTTCCCATGGCCTTTCTTCTGCATGAGCACTGAGAGGGGCGCAAGCTCTCTGATGTCTCTTCTTGTAAGGACACTAATCCTATTGGCTCAGGACCTCATTTAACTTTAATTACTTCCACAAAGGCCCGATCTCCAAATACAGTTATATTGTGGTTAGAGCTTCAGCACATGAATTTGGAGGGCTCACAAAATTTCAGTCCATAATAGTTGTGGAAGGTGGACTCATCTCTCTGTAAGGGGGTATCCTATTTGCCGATAGGTGTTCAGTGAGAGCCAGTGAGACGACCCTCAATTGTTCTTAGCTGAATTAGCCACACCAAGCTCCCTACAAATGAGGATATGGAAAGTTGAAGTTGTAGAGTTTTGTTCTGTTTCTTAGACTGTATATGTTTTTGATTATGAGACAGAAATCTTCACCTAAAGTCAGATGTGGATTGATAGAATAATCACAATCTGACCAAATCCCAATAACTTTTAAAGTATGATTGGGTTTCAGTTGTGCTCTTCTTTTTCTAAGATAAGATTTTGAGATAAATTTGTAATGAGGTGGATGGACATAGAGTCTGTCATACAGAGTGAAGTAAGTCAGAAAGAGAAAGACAAATACCGTATGCTAACACATATATATACAGAATCTAAAAAAATGGTTCTGATGAACCTAGAGGCAGGACAGAAATAAAGACGCAGATGTAGAGAATGGACTTGAGGACACGGGGAGGGGGAAGGGGAAGCTGGGACGAAGTGAGAGAGTGGCATGGACATATATACACTACCAAATGTAAAATAGGTAGCTGGTGGGAAGCAGCCGCATAGCACATGGAGATCAGCTCGGTGCTTTGTAACCACCTAGAGGGTTGGCATAGGGAGGGTGGGAGGGAGACGCAAGAGGGAGGGGATATGGGGATATATGTACATGTATAGCTGATTCACTTTGTTATACAGCAGAAACTAAAACAACATTGTAATGTAATTATCCTCCAATAAAGATGTTAAATTTAAAAACAAAAACATAAATACAGCATTTAGGGAACCATGGGTCCAGAAAGAGAGGTCAATTTTTATTAAACACCACCTCTCCCATATTACTCTTCTGCTACCAAACTTTCCTTTGTTTTCCATCCCCTACAGATTAATGTCAAATCTCTTGAACGCCAGTGTACCTTTCTGAAATTCTCTCCTACTTTTTCTGCACTAATAACCGTAATAATAATGGTTATCACTTGTTGTGTGCTAAACCCCCTCTGCTAAAGGCTTTATATGCACTGTTGTTAGTTGTCAGTACTTGCAGTAAACATATGAATAGGTACTAGTACTCCCTTCTACAGAAGAGGAGGTTAAGTAACTTGCCTAAAATCTCAGCAGTTATTCACCCAGCATTCCCATCTGCGAAATGGAACTCACACTCAAGACTATCTGACTCCAGAGCTCTAAATCACTATATACTATATACTCTTCCCCATCGACAGCTTGCTTTTCTGCAAATATTCCTTTGCAGGTCTTGTTCTCTTTAACATTGGTATGTCTCACACTGCAGGCCCCCCAAAGTATATGTTACTAAAATGTTGAACCAAGTTCAGAAAACCAACTCCTTGAAGTGGGTAGACTTTCCTAAACAAGAAAGTCAGAAAGGAAAGGAAAGACATATTTGATTATATAAACTGTTTTTTAAAACTGTTTTGTCTTTTGCCATTCAAAAGACATGTAGCAGCCTGAAAAAGTATTTGCTGTACACATGGCAGGCATAGGGTTATATCTCTAACGTGCAAAGAAGTGTCTACAAGTTGACAAGAAAAGAACAAACGAGCCATTAGAAAAATGGACAAAGGATATAAACAGGAAATTCACTGACGAGGATCTAATGGCTAATAAATCTATGATGAACAATTTCATTAGGATTCAGGGAAATTAAAATTAAACAACACTAATTATCTATTTTCATTCACTAGATTGGCAAAAGTTGAAAACAGAAATAACTCCAGTGCTGATAAAGATGTAGAGAAATAAGCTCATTTATATACAGCTACTGAGAATTGGGACTGCTATATTTTTGAAAAACTGCCAATATCTTTTGAAATTTAAATACGTATATATTTTAACAAAGTAATATAGCATTTGGGACTGTATCCTAAAGGAAATAAAAGCACCAGTACATAGAATATATGGAAAAAAATGTTTATTGCAGCATTATTGTATTGGGAAAAATAATAACAACTATCAATCACTTGGGGAATGGTTGGATGAGTTTAATACATACACACTATGAAACATCATGTAAACATTGAAAATAATGAGTTAGATATAGCTCTGACCTGGAAGGAATAGCAGAGATGCTGGCCCTGCTACAACTCTGTCTCAATTAAAACTGTACCACATGGCCACTGTCAGCTGCAAAAAGAGGCTAAGGAAGCAAATATTTGTTTTTTCCAGTATTCGAAGGGAAGGCAGAGAAGGGAAAAGGGATTTGAGAGTGGGTTATGGATTAACCAATAAGTGCCTACATAGGACCCATGTCACATATTTCTTGGTCATTCTCACCATGCTTTAGCAAAGGGCAACATACAAGGTAAGCGCTCTCTAAATTTTTATTGAATGATTAAGGAAGCTTTGGAGCAAAAGGTGAGACACCTTGAGCATCTCCTCATGGAAGATACCATAGGGAAACTGAGTCTGGAGCTCTAGGCTCAGGAGAAACAGAGTTAGGGAGAGCCTCAATTCAAAGTATCAGGACTCCATGAACTAGAGCCCAGGTGACTGCCACCAAAATTTACACTGGGCAGTGGGGTAAAACTGGAACCCTGCCAGAATGGATATTACTTCTACAGGAAGCTAAGGGACTGGGGCTCTGGTATGACCATGAGCTGTGAGATGGCTGTGAGAACGCATAGGGATCATGCTGTTGGGAACTGAGCCTCTGATCTTCCAGGAGCTAGAACATGACCTCGGTGTCATACCGACACTGCAGAAGCCAGACAATAATTCCCATTCCTATGGAATGGAACACACAGTATCGTAAAGAACACAGTTTTCCAGTGAAGTCAAGCAAATTTAGCCAGCTTAACCCTTAGAAACAGTTGGGTTTTTTATCACCAAACCCAGTCTGTTTTGCATGAAGCAAGAAAAATGAGCAAGTATGTGCAGACCTCCCTGGGATCATAACATAGAAAGTCTTGTTGAGAGAATCCTTAAGACAAGTTCCTGCTTTCTCTTTCCCCCAGACATAGAAAAAGCAGGATGTAGCTTTACAAGGAGTGTTTCCACTGGAAATCATTTTACTGCCATGGAGGTGGAGAAAAATAATTTAAAACAGCTAAAAGGGTGGATCGAGATACTTCATTTATTTATTTATTTATGGCTGTGTTGGGTCTTTATTGCTGCGTGTGGGCTTTCTCTAGTTATGGCGAGCGGAGGCTACTCTTCATTGTACTGCGTGGGCTTCTCATTGCGGTGGCTTCTCTTGTTGCAGAGCATGGGCTCTGGGCTTCAGCAGTTGTGGTGTGTGGGCTCAGCAGCTGTGGCTCGCGGGCTCTAGAGCACAGGCTCAGTAGTTGTGGTGCATGGGCTTAGTTGCTCCGCGGCATATAGGAACTTCCCGGACCAGGGATCGAACCTGTGTACCCTGCATTGGCAGGCAGATTCTTAACCACTGCGCCACCAGGGAAGTCCCAGTTTTTTTCTTTTCTTTTAGATCTTAAACACCATGCATTTTAATACCACAAACCCATGTAAGAATGCCATTCAAAATAACGGTTTTATATTTTCTAAATTTTTAGTATTAGTCATTTCGAGGGAGTATCATATATCAGAAGGCTGCTTTTATTTTTTTCCCATCAGACAAGAACACCCTAAACAATTACTAAATAGCTGATTCAGTGCTCATGATAAGAACATATGGGACTTCAAGATGTCATGTGGTTCTGTGGTCCCTTTAAATCTGGCGGGTCTGTAGGCATGTCACTAGTAATTTTTCTCAGAGCTAGTGGTCAGTCATGTCTCAGGCTGTTAGTACCACATGGGTTTTTGTGCATGTTGTTATTGCTATTATTATTGCTGTTTGCTTTTTAAGAACTCTTAGAAATTTTAGAAACATAGAGTGTGATTAGTCAGAGGAGAACGTATTATCCAACACTCGTTATTTATAAGAGACATTAGATAACATTGTTCTCAAAAACGTTAACCATGAACTATGATAAATTAATCATCTAAATCTTAAGGGAAGGCATGAGTTCTCTTTCTAGATAAGATAGATATTTTCATAGACAAGCCCCAGCATTCCAATTATTTTGACAAGTTAAATCAATCAGTAAGTTAAAACTCAAAGGTTCCCTCTTCAATAAACGGGGTGTTGTGATTTCTTTTATGCAAAACCTTGTTTTGTGTTTGATATGCTGTATGTGTATTCACTGTATGTGTAATTGGAAGACCTCACCCCTGGACAGGAGGAGGTGAGGGTGCCCTAAACATTGAACCTCGCCATGTTGGGTGGTAGGGTTCTGCTTTAGAATGGCAGATGGAGTGCTAATGTTTACTTGCTCTCCTTCATGGAATTCCATTGAAATGACACTTGGATTGGAATGAATCCATAATAGTACTGAGTACCATGGGCCAGAGATTTTGACGTATTTTTGAAGACCAAGAAGTACATGAGATCCTATTGATATAAAATCATTGCTGAGAAAGTTGTAGCCTAGAATACACGTAAAAAGTGAGAGCACTCTTCCCAGGAGAACCCTATGCTCATCTCTCTCAGTTTCCTAGGGCTGCTGTAACAAAGTATCCCAAACTGGGCGGCTTGGAACAATACAAATGTATTCTCTCACACTTCTGGAATCTTGAAGTCTGAAATCAAGGTATTGGCAGGGATGGTTCCCTCTGAGGGGTATGAGGGAGAATCTGTTCCATGCCCCTCTCCTAGCTTCTGTGACACCCAGCAGTCTTGGGCATTGCTTGCCTTGTAGATTTATCACTCTGGTTTCTGCCTCTGTTGCTCCATAATGCTCTCCCTGTGTTTCTCTGTGTCCTCCATCTTCTTATAAGTACACCAGTCATATTAGATTAAAGGCACACCCTACTCCAATATGACCTCATCTTAACCTAACCAATTATATCATCAATGACCTTATTTCCAAATAAGGTCACATTCCGAGATATTGAGGGTTAGAACTTCAACATGTCTTTTTAGGGGGACATAATTCAACCCGTGACACCTCATCCACCTGTTTGCTCTCAGATCCTCTCCCTACTAGTTCTGTCTCTCAGGCTACTAACCCCTAAAATCTACAGTTTCCAGACTCCCTTGCCAAACTGGCTTCTGGATAGTTTCAACTAACAGGGGGCACTGGTGAGAGACTGGCAGTGGGAGGAGGGAAGAAGCCAGGGTGTTTCTTCCCCTCTTTCTTGGCTTTGAGCCGTGTCTCCATCAGTAGCTAAATCTTCTCCATGGTCCCATTTCCTACCTGAAGGCCTTGCTCCAGCTGCGTGACCTACTCTGGAGGTCACACCCAGCAAGGGTTGTGCCAGAGGTCTGACACCCAGCAAGGGAGAGGCTTAGCTACTAAACTCTGGGGACTCCATCCCCTAACTCTCTCTGGTTCCAAATTCTGAGCTGTTTCATCATCCTGTTTGCTCTGTCAGCTCTTCCAAGGCCTTTGTAATTAATTCCCCTAATTAGATTCCCTCTATTGAATTATCTGGCATGAGTTCTGTTTTCCTGATGAGACCCTGGATTGACACAAGTTTCAAGAGATGCCAAGCTCTGAGTCAACCAGTAGAGAACAGGAGTGAACCGGGGGTCAGGCACCAGGGTAACTGTTGAAAGGACTGCCGATGGGATAGATGGGCAGACACTGGTCTTCTCCCTTCCGTCCCCAGAAAATGCAATACAATTGTCAGGAGGAGGGCATGTGGGAAATAACAGTTGTAAGTATGCAAAATCCTTCATCTTTCTTAGTGGGCAACCAATAGATACTAATCAAGGTTGAGAAATTAAGAAAAAGAAGTGTAAGCATATTTCTTGTAGTTCCCAAAATAATTTAAACATCAATAAATAAACGTAGATATCTCTCAGGCCTTAGACTTGACACTGGGGAGGAAAGGTCTTATTTCCTTCCTAAAAGTATATCTCCTTCTACACTATTTGAATTTTGTAATGCTTGTCCCTCTATTACTTCTTAAATTTTTAGGCAATAATTTGAAAGATTTGATTAGGTCTTAGAATAGCTAAGGAGCAAGTGATTTTTTTTCTTCAGTTCAAATTCTTATTTTCTGGTTGGACAGGGCAGGGGAAAGTAAAGAGTGAAAAAGTAAGAAAGTTTGAAAGCAGTCACATGAAAAAAGAAGCTAATGACACTACTCATTAATTAAATGAGTGAATTGCTTTAAACTGCTTTATATATTACAACATGGATGAGGGAAATCCATGCAGAGTGTGTTTCAAGTTGGGAAAAATGTCTCTCTTTTTTAATATGGATGTTTCTGAGAATTATCATTTGTTCTTGGGAGATGTGTTCAGTATATTCAATCTAGTTTTTTAAATTTCCACTCTTACTTCCCTAACATGGGAAAGGAAGCAGTCACCCAAGTCCAGTAAGTGCAGAGAGTACCACACAGGATCACCCCAAGGAGGAACATGCTGAGACACACAGTAATCAAACTGACAAAGATGAAAGATAAAGAGAAAATATTAAAAGCAACAACAATAACAACAAAAATCCCCACTCTTATTCCTGCTGTCCAAGATCAGGAAGAATGAGAGGCAGAGACCATGGAAAGTTCCAGAGTTGGAGGGGCTCAAGCCTACTCTGGACCTTTATAGTGAACCCAGGAGTTGTTGCATAGGCTAGATAAGTAGTACTGGGTGATCAGAAACTTTCCTCTACAATAACCCAATATTGTTTTCTTAAAAAAAATCATATAAGCTGGGCAATTTACTTGGATTCTCTGAACTTCAATCTCCATTTCTGCCAAATGGAGAAACAACATTTAGTCCATATGGTTGTCATGAAAAATAATGAGATAATGTATGCAAGGAGTCTTATAGAATGCCTTGCACATAGGAGACCCTCAATAAAATACAACCATCGCTGATGAGGAAATAGGTCAAATAAGGCTCTGCATATTTGAACATGTTCAAAGACTCCATTGAGGGGGTTTCTTAGATATTAGTGGATTTTTCAAAGCACTGGCTTGCTTATTAATCCCTGCAAAACGTATTTAGACTATTGTACCAAGGGTCTTAAGTAGGATGATAACAGGAATGATCCCAAGCAGACCAGCCTTCTCAGACCAGCTTATTGCTAGCTGTGGTTCCAGGGATCAGATTTAGATGAGGCACTTCTCATGAAGATGGGCTGGAAAAGACTGGAGTCCTCAAGACTTCACTCCAGATTCAAGGTGTGCCATTGAGTCTGGGGCTCATTTACAGTGGGTAGGTGGTAAGAAGATATTATCCAAACTGTGGTCCAATGAGGAGACCCAACATCCTTTGACATCTGCTTCCTAATCTCCACATTTCCCCATCTCTTCTGGAGCAAGGCAGGCAAAATGGGAGAAGCCCAGGACAAAGAGAATGAGTGGGTAAGTGAATGAGTGAGTGGGTGAAGAATATTCATAAGAATCTCCTGGGCAGTTTAATAAACCTCTAACAGCAACATCAACAAAATGTTTAGGTGAATGGTAATTATAGGTGTAATGGGAGACTCACCATTAGCCCTGTAAATACTGCTAGATTCTACGTGTATGTGTATATCTGGAAAACTGGTGAGGGGGACCCAACAGAAGTCTCCTGTGCAAAGAAGAGTTGAGAGAATTAGACAGACAAGCTTGACTTAGTGATTAAAGGGGAAGGTAACTCTGACTATAGCATTGTGTATTCATGAGGATTATCTACTGGTTTTGCCCAGACATAACAGAAATAGTGCCCAACTGCGGATGGTCCCTCAGATGTACTCAGCATCAGCAACATCCAGGGTGAGCAGGAAGGAACACCTGGCAGAGATGATGGGACCCAGTGGAGGAGGCTCGTACAAAAGAAAAGATGGAACGTGCCATTTGACAGCTATAGATAACCAGAGTTGCTCATTACTGTGTACGAGGCATCCTCTAGGGACCCCCAGGAACACATGAAGAGATTTTCACAGGCTCTATACCAGAGAGCAGAAAAAGAGGCAGTGAAACATGGAAGGTTACTATGATCCCAGCTACAGCTTACTCATAGGTTCGTGTGGCTTAGGGGGATTCCAGCACATGAGTAGATTATACAGAAATAGTCATTCTTTTGACTGCCATTAAGTTGTTGCCTTAAAGGAAAACAACCTTGGTTTCTTGTCAGAAGCCTATTATTGTAGCTTATGGTCCACAATAATAGCTCACTGTGAAGACCTCTGGAAACTTCTGCAAATATATAGACTATGATCTTAAGGCCAAGGCAGACCTTTGCAGTCAGCTCTGGGATGGGAAAACCCTGCTGTCTCATTTCAATATCTGCTGCCTCTGGGGACTTGTAAAAGACCTTATCTTTTCTGATAAGGTGATATCATTTGGTTTGTGTATTAGTCAGGTTAGGGCAGGCTTTGCTACAATAATAGTAAAATCCAGAAAATTCAATGGCTTAACACAATAAAAGTTTATTTCTTGATCACATAATGCCTGATATAGATTGGGTGGCCGTCTTTCATCTTAAATGCATGCCAACTAGAACACATGGCCTCCGTTGTCATCACAGAAGGGGAAAAAGAGCCAGAAAATCCTGTGGGATGATTTCAAGTGCCAGACCTAGAAAGGGCTTAGATCACTTCTGTCCATCTTCCCGTTGGCCAGGTAGCCCACAACTCCACGTGGCCTATGTGAGCTGGGAAATGTGGAAGAGCCCCCGACCACTGGATGAACACTAAGAATCTCACCACACCGTTTCTTTAAACAATTCACTTCTCTAATTATCACCTTATTTAAATTGCCATTATTAAATAAGTTTATTTCTGTCCCTTCCAGAGGACAGAATTAGTCAAGACAGGAGAAATTTATCAAATCATCACTTTGTACACTTTAAACGTATTACAATTTTATTTGTCAGGTATACTTCAATAAAGCCGAGAAAAAGAACATAAAATAAGAAAGGAAAAAGTTAAAAACTGGTACCAGATACCTCTTCTTCTGATCCGTCTCAGTATGATTTATCTAGTAATGAGTTAAATGCTTGCCGTATATTTACCACAGAGAAAGACAGAGCAGCCTTTATGTTCTCAGCAACAGCTCAGAAAGTTGCCAACATTAAAACCTATTTGTTTTATTGAGAAGAGGGATTGTTGGCTGGAACACAAGGGCTCCCCATTACTGTTTCTGGAAAAAGCAATGGGAACTTTAACTTTCCTCTGGACAGCGACCAACATCTATCAGGAGAAACACGAGTTTAACATCTCTTTCTGAAGAGCAACACTTAGAATTCCTAACAGGCCTCCCCAGCTTCTACCGGTGTCAGCAATGGCTCAAGGTCCCAAATCCAAGCTCTTCTGTGTTTACGGAAAGTGCTAAAACAAATCAACACGGCAAATTGCAAACAGCCAACTGGCCTGACCTAGAATACTAAATGAAACTGAAGTCTGATGGAACTGGGCTAAATAATCAGACCAAGGCTACCCTCACAGGATTAAAGCTGAGTTCTGACAGAGAATCATTCTGTGACCCGAGGTGGAAGAGTTCACAACTCGGTTAACTCGAGTTCCAATTGAGTCTCGTGGGCCGAGAGGTTTTGCCTTGAAGGACAGTTCTAGAGGTCAGAATACGACTGAAATGTGTATCAAAGTCTTCTGTTTCTCACAGTTGAGTTTTTAAAACTCCCTGTCTCTCAAATTCACCCCTGATTTTCATCTTCCACACCGCTGCCCTCAGCTTCAGGTCATCATCTGCCACCTCCTAATTCACAGAGCAAACAGAACAACTTGGGGGAGAAATCCCTCAGTTCCCTGTCCACACTGACCACAAGTCTTCAAATGAGGATTTCCCACATCCTGAACTAACCGTTTGTCCCTCCACCAACCACTGCCTGACGTCCACCTTCACCACCACTGGCTGATGCTACTGCCGAAGCCCTTATCCAAAGGACACTTGTAAGACCTCCTCTCCTTTGGCCTTTCCTTGGCATAGCGCACGTCCTTTGACCATTCCCTCACTTTCTACCCTGCTGGTTTATGGATCCCCTGATGTCCAGTTCTCCTGCCACCTACCAAGTCTCCTTAATGTCTACCTCTAAAAGGTTGGCAGTTCCCCAGGTTCTGCCCTTACCTCTCTTCTAATCCATTCCACCAGACCTTCTTGAATAAGGAAGCACTTCGTGGAGACACTAAAGCAAATCAGCTCCTCAGACTGAAAAGGAGCCCTGGGGTTGGTGCAGGGAACACAGGATGGGATCAGATTGGATCTACCCCTCCCTCAAGGACCTATAGTCAGGATCTCATTTAATGGCCCCGACATCTACCCAGGCCCACAGGCTAAAAGACTGACTTAGTAAGGACTCCTCTCTCACTCTCACAGCCAAAAAATCCCCGAGTACAGTCGAATCTATCTTTTGAAAATCTTTTGAATCTGCCTCCTCCTCTTCTTCTAGAAGGTCGCTGGCTGAGTTTCAGCTTTCATTCTCTCTCACTCGTTGGGAATAACTCTTCAACGTTCATCCTGAATCCAGCCTCGCACCCCTCCAGTCGCCCATGCATGATGTTTCAGAGTTATCTTCGAAAAATTCAGTGTGGTCACATCATTCTCCATTCAAATCCCCTCAAGAGTTCCACATCATCTCCTTCCAGGGCCTTCCATGAGCTGGCTCTTGCCCTCTTCTCCTATACACTTCCTACTCTTCTCCTGCACAAGTCTTAGCTTCCAACATCAATAATCACTTGGATGTTCACTCGTTCACACTTCCAGAACAGTAGCCTTAAGAAATCCTTTCTAATCTTATGACTACGGTTTTCTGTATGTTATGTACGTAGTTCACCTTGCATACCATGGGCCTTGCACATAAAAGTATATTGACTTAAATGCCTAACAGGCATATCAAACTTAACATGTCCAAAACAGAACTTCGTGTAAAACCTGCTTTTTCCTAGTCTCCATTGCTCAGGCCCAAATCCTAGGAGGGAAACACGATGCCTCTCCCTTTCCAACATATCCAAGTTATCTGTCAACTCCGTACCCAAAATGTATTCCCAAGCAATCCACTTTCTTCCCTTGCTGTAGTCCACATCACCCGTCTCCTTCCTATTGCAAACACTTCGCGGCAGGCTTGCCCCCTTAGAATCCATTCTCCACAGCGCAACCAGCGTGAACTCTTAAGAACGTCAATCAGATCATGTCCCTCCCCTGTTTAAAACCCTCCAATGGCTTTCTTGAAACTCACAATGAAATTCGAACCCTTTCAGAGCCCCCTGTGAATCAGCCACGTCCCCCCTTCTGACCTCCTGTATATACTTGACTCCCCTTCACCCCTCTGCTCCAGCCACACTGGGCATCTTTCCATTCCCCAAACACCCCAACCTCGTCCCAGTCCTTCTCTCAGAGGCTGTCTCCTTCCTGACGCTAGGTCCCAGCTTAAAGATCACCTTTTCAGAAATGCCTTTCTCAATCACTGCGCCTAAAGTAAACTTCGTCACACCATCCTGGTTTTTTGTTGTTGTTTTCGTCACTTTTTATCCAAGTTTGTATTTCATTTCTATTGACCAGTCATTCAATCAAAAATTAAATATATTAATACAGTAATCTAAGTACAAGATGAGAATCAGGAAATGTGTCACCCTCGTAGCATCACCCTGTTTTATTTGTTTTATGGCTCTTTCCAACGCCTGACCTCTTTATTTGTTGATTTTTTTTTTCCAGTGGACTCTCTCCTCTCATGAAGATATAAGTTCCACAAGGGCAAGAATTTGTTTATTGCTGTATCCATTGGTGCTATTCAAATTATTTAAAACAGTTACAGCATGGACACCAAAGCATCAGAAAGGACATCGATCTCAACACACTGGCTGGATGTCAGCCTTCTTATTCTTATTCCCAGCATCCCAACAGAGCCTTGCTCTAAATAATTGTCCACCAAAGGTATGAATGAATCAATCAACAAACGTTTCTTGGTTAATTTCACTGTTACCACATGAGCACCGGTCTATATTAATAAAGAAGGGGTTATTAGGCACCCACCCTGTGTCCAGGCCTGATTTGCACCCCTCGTGAGGCTCTTGGTTTTCTTCCACTGGTTAATTCTCTTCAGGGACTGCTACTGCTGCTTTTCCATTTTATTTGGACTAGTAGCTCTGGTGTTTGGATAAAATCTGTCGTCTTCAGAGAACCCTGACATCCAGCAGTGTTGACTTCCTTGTCATACTCTCTAAAGGGACCCACAGCTGAAAACTAGTAAGAGGGGCAATGAAACTGATTTTTGAAGACCGACTTCAAGTTCCAGCAGTATCACATATGAGTTGAGAGTGGTCAGGGGAATTACTTAACTTCTCTAACTCTACTTCTCCCTCTGTAAAGTGGGCACAAAATTATACCTACTTCCTAGGAAGGCTGAAGTACATATCAAAGTATCCAGGCAGTCACACCAATAGCATCCAAGGTCAATGTGTATTAGTTTTATCCTGCTCAACCCTTCCCTTCAGAGCTTTTATGAAGACTAAATGAGATAATGCATATACAAGTGCTCTGAAAATCATATGTAGTGTTCAGATTATTAATATTCCATCAATAATAAATTATTCTTTTTTTAAACTTATCTTTTTTCTATTTTATTTTTCCCAATCTTATTGAGATATAAGCAGTATCTAACATTGTATTCGTTTAAGGTGTACAGCATAATGATTTAATATACATATAAATTGTAAATTGATCACCACAGTAAGTTTAGTTAACAATCATCACCTCACGTAGTTATACATTTCTTTTCCTTGTGAGGAGAACACTTAGGATCTACTCTCTTATTAAGTTTCAAATATACAATGCAGTATTATCAACTATAGTCACCACGGTGTACGTTACATCCCCAGGACTTATTTATCTTATAACTGAAAGTTGTACCTTTTGACCCCCTTCACCCATTTCCCCCACCGCCCATCCCCGTGCTTCCGGCAACCTCCGATCTGTTCTCTATTTCTCTGAGTTCGGTTTTTTTAGATTCCACATATGAGTGAGATCATGCAGTATTGTCTTTCTCTGTCTGACTTCTTTCACTTAGCATAATGCCCTCAAGGTCGACTCACGTTGTCGTAAATGAGAGGATTTCCTCATAAATTATCCCTGATTTGAGAAATTGGGTGGCTTTCCAGGAGTCATAAAGGAGCTGGAAAGGAACTCTGGGCCTGTGGTGGCAACGCAGCACTCCAGCAGAGGAGGCCCAGGCTTTGCTTAGCTGAGCAGCTCTCCCTGGAGACCACATCGTTCCAGAAAAATCTGTTTCTATGTCATGCAAAGCTGTTAGATGCTGAAAAGTGACTTGCCAGTTCCTCCAGAGAAAAAAACCTCTGTGCTGGGTTCAAGCATTTCCCCGAAAGCAAGGCCTGTCTCCTTTGTCTTGCCTCCTACCCAAACGTTTGAAACAAACCTCACCTGGGCTCTGGCCTCCACTGACATAGGCTGAGGTCTCCGTCTCATTTCTCCAACTCAGCCAGGCTTCTCTTAGCCTCTGAAATCCTGTCTCTTTCCGCCCTCACCTAACACTGGGACGACCCCAGACCGTGATGCAGAAAGCACACTGTACAGCCCCCCGGGGCCCCTCGCCATCCCATGGTAGCATAAGGCCTTCCCAACCAACCCACACCTCCGTGCAAGCATGCCCTCCCACCAAGAGCCCTCACCAATGTCTATATAGCAAGTTATCCTGATCCAAAGGAATTAGGGTGCCCAGGAGAGCGCTTACAGGAAGCCTTAAACCAGCAATGTGATTCGCGATGTGGCCCACAACAGGTTTCCTCACCAGCCATCTCTATGTAAGAGCTTCTTCCCATTTTAACTATTCTTGCTAATGACGTGCTAAGCTTTCTAACTCATTATCCGTCTTTTGTGCCCTCTAAATTTACTGCCTTAGAGCAAATCCCTGGTCGCATGGCTCTGGTTACCCCTTGTCCAGACTTTTTGGGGGAGCAGGGAAGAGTGGGCCGCAAAGTCAATGTCTCCGTCCAAAACCCATCTGCCACTTACCAGCTGTGTGACCCTGAGCAAATCACTTAACTTCTCTGAGCCTCAATTTCCTCATAGATAAGACTGATGAGGATGATGAGACCAATTTCATAGAGTTTTTGCAGCATTAGTTAAGAAAATGGCTGTGAGATGCTCAGCACAGAGCCTAACACATACACAGTAAATGGAGAATAAATGTTATTTTTAGTATTAGCATTATTGTTTAGCCCAGGAAGAGGCAAACTAAGGCCCAAGTGCCAAATCCAGCCGTACACATTTACACCTTGTCTATGTGTGCTTTCACTACAGGAGCAAAATGGAGGAGTTGCAACAGAAACAATATGGCTGCAGAACCTAAAACATTTGCTCTCTGGCCCTTGACAGTTTGCCAACTTTTGGTTTAGCCCATAGCACCTCCCCCTCCATGATGAGATTAACGTAAGAACTATGGGTGGCAGCAGCTGCTCCTCGCCTCCTTCTTCTACGGTAACCGAACCCATATTTAGCCTGCATAGGATTGCCTGGAATAAAAACTGCATTTCCCACACTCTCTTGCTACCAGATGGAGCCATGTGATTCAGTCCTGGCCAGTGGGATGTAATCTGAAGTGCTTTATGTAACTTCTGGAAAGAATCCTTACAGGTCTTCCCTCTCCTCCCTCCTGATGCCTAGAATGCAACACGGGGGGAGAAGGCTGAAGCTGGGAGAAAGGTCTTTAAAACATGACGTGACCTTGAGAATGGAGGCCACTCACGGCAGAGCCACCAGATAAAGCAGCCTGTGTCCCTGCCACCGCAGACCTGCATACTAACCCGGTAGCATCCCCAGATCCCTATTTGGAATTTTCTGCACTCAGCGATGAACCCAATCCTAATAAATAGACTAGTGAAACCCATTTAGAAGAATAGAAAGCTATCGTTAGCTCTCAAGGGCTCCTATTTCATATACGACCTAAAAAAACTCTTTGTAGTAAATTTGGTACTTGAATAAATTGGTTCCTGGCCACGCAGACCACTTATTCTTACAGAATGCCAAAAGAACATTGCACATGTTTTATACTTATTCAGGAAAAAAGATTAATGCTCATTCAGGGGGAAAAAAAGATTTATTAAAATGCTTATTCCGGAAAGAAAGATTAATTTGGAATCAAGGTTTAGAAGGAGATTTAAAGAGAGGGAGAGAGAGAGTGACATTAAGCCTTGAAGAAAGCATCCAATTCTTGTGCCCACAGTAGATCAAGCTGGGTTGCTGGTCCTCACAGCCAAAGAGGATAAAACAGGCCTATGCTCCCAGAAAGGGCTGTCCCCTTAGAAGCCAGCGCTCTGAGCTGGCAGGGTGTTTCTGGGAAAAGGATCTTCTGTGATCTTGGGTCCTAAGACGGTTGAGCTTCAGTGGAGAGGCCTGGGAAATCTACTAATGAGTACAGAAGGGAACTCTAGGACTTTTTAAAATGCCATTAAAATCCCTGACTGCAAAGAAAAGAGACCGCTGGTATACGGCCAGCAAAAACCAGATTTGGAAAAGAAAGAGCTGTGTCCAGGAAACTCGTGAACTCTCTTTTTGTTCTCTCATCTTTTCCCTATAAACTTACTTTTGTTGTCACTTGCTCAGTTACTAGTTACAGTGGTCTCTGGGGAGGGTTTGGGAAGGAGAGGGTTGTCACTGACAGCCAGATGAATAAAGGAACCCATGGACTCTTCTCGGAACTCAAGCCACGGGAGTCCAGAAGCTTCATAGTTAGAAAAATCTCTGGCACCAGTTGCCATAGTTGTGCCAGATCTGTTCCGAAAATTAACTCTTGTTTTCCTAGGTGTTTCACACTGGTGCGCGTGTGCGCGTGTGTATGTGTGTGTGTGAGTGTGTGTGTGTGTGTGTGTGTGTGTTGCTAACATCTATAGAGCACTTACCAGGTACAAAGACAGGTACATAAGAATGCAATGCCACACTTTATACCTGATAACGGTTGGTGCTACTGTCCCATTTTCCAGATAAGGTAAACACTAAGATTTGCTCAGATTACACAGCTAGTGAAGTGGCCTTGCTGAGATTCCAACCGAGTCTCTGTTCATTTAAAACCTGCTCT
Source organism: Phocoena phocoena (assembly GCF_963924675.1). NCBI lineage: Eukaryota > Metazoa > Chordata > Mammalia > Artiodactyla > Phocoenidae > Phocoena > Phocoena phocoena. The sequence goes on along the minus strand of NC_089230.1, from coordinate 16,217,731 downwards.
TTTAATCATGATTCTTTTGTTTTAATGAGGAGCTAGAAAAGATTTTCGGACCACTTAAGGGAAGGGCAGCATTTTTAAAGTTAACTGCTGCTTTATGTTGCCTTTATTTTCAGTGACCTGATTCACCCCCTGAGCCTCAGACATTTATGTGGTATCCTAGAAACAGTTCACCCTTGTTTCAAAGAAACTCTTCCCCATCTCCCCAGGTCCCAAATTCTTCTGTGACTGGATACTTTCCCAGTGTATTTCTAATAGATCTGAGAGCCCCAGAGGCCATTACTGTAACCTGTAGAACAGCAGTTATCAATTTTTTTTTTAAATCTCAGGACCCTTTTACACTCTTAAAAATTACTGAGGACCTCAAAGAGCTTTTGTTGATGTGGGTTATATCTATTGATATTTTAGAATTTTCAACTGGGAAATTTTTAAACTATTTTAAATTATTGATTTAAAAATAATAATAACCCCATTGCATGTTTACATAAAGAACATTTTCATGAAGAATAACCATGATATTAAGAAATTAGTGAGAGATGTGTATTTTTACAAACCTCTTTAATGACTGCCCAGGTTCTTATGTCTTCTGTATTCAGTCTGTTATGATATGTTGTTTTGGTTGAAAAAAAATTCAGCTCTATACCGATGTGTGTTTGGAAAAGGGAGAAATATTTTCATATCCTTTTCAGATAAATGTGGATATTCCTCTTTGATGCCATACCAAACTCAACTCAAGTGGGAGTTTCTCTTAGAAAGGTTAGCTGTACGTGGAATCTGAATCCACTATTAATGAATTTTTCCCACTCTGTTATTGGACTATATTTCACTATGAACCCATGAGTGATTTTGTAACATCATGCACTGGTCATTTGGAAACTCACTGAGTTATTCAGATCTTCCAAATGTTGATGCATTTCACTGTATGATATCCTAAAGAGTTTACTTGTTAATATGACTACAAATATCATCAGAAAAGCACTGGTGTTTGGGGAAGCTATGAAGCCCACAGTGGAAGATACAGGTATTTTAAACATCTGATTTTCACCTGAAAGCTTGAATTTTATCATTAGCAACAAATACTGTGGGTTATTTTCCTTGAAATGACAGCTTGCTTAATTCATTTTCAAGAATACATCTGCCACATATCCTAGTCAGAATAACCAAGGTTTGCCGGTCATTCTTTCAAGGAAAAACAGCGTCCCATGAAAAAAGCAGCTAGTTAAGCTCGCGACTCAAACAGCTCCCCAGGTGTCTTTCCTCAAGAGGAAGTACCATGGTGATGGTACTTTTGTATGCAACGAAGTGCTTTATGTGCACTTCCCATTTTGTCAAAATATTAAAAAACCTGTAACCAAGAATCAAGATGAATGCAATGAATACACTTTACTGCTTCATAAGGGCACTCTAAAGTGGAACTAGTATACATTACAAGCAAGCGCAGGACAGTGAAGTTCACAATGAACTGCTGGGACAGGTTGGTACCACTGCCTTGACCTCAGGCATCAGCAGCTTTATCCCCACTGCTACTGCATCATCAATGCAAAAGCCAACCCAGTGAAAACAGCAAGTAACATTCCAGTGTTATAAAAGCAGTTTGACCTGATAAATCTCCCTTAAAGGACTTGAGGACCCTCAGCGGTCCACAAATCACACTTGGAGAACCACTACCACTACGAGGCTAGGGAGAACCCTCAGAAGCCAGACCCTCAGAGACTCCAGGCTCTGTGTCCCTGCCCTCCCACAACGAAACAATTAACACACTCTCTAACTGCAGCATTTAACTTACTGCGTAAAAGTCTACTTATTCTAGGGAGGAGGGAGTACAAAAGCTCTTTATAAAGTTTAGGTAGAATAGGTTCTGCTGGGTAATCAATCCTGGAATGAAAGCAGGAGAGAAATAATTTCTTGATTATCTGAGCCCAGGTCTGACATTCAGAAATGCTAGGATTCCAATTTCCAATTTCCACTTCCACTACCAGACTTGGGGAACATTACTCACCCCCTCTTGACCACATGAATGTATGTAACAGTTACTCCCTTTGAAAATAAGGAACTCATGGATATTGGAAGTATTACCCATACTTTTCTTACTGATGCCTAGCCACACAGGCAGTAGTGCAATACTCTCTCTCTCTCTCTTTCTCTCTCTCTCTCACACACACACACACACGCACACACACAGACGTCTCAGATTCTGTACAGTTAGAAAAGCGATTTTGCTGGAATCATTTTTCCTAAGTAATCTATATCCCATCTGTTAGTAATTATTGATTAATAAGTAAAGTTAACAGGAAGATCATGATTATTATAAATCCATCTTTCTGTTAGATTGTACAGAGTCTACCTCCCTTCTATTCATTATTTTCTGCATCAATCTCATTTTCTGAACCAAGATCAAGTCTAAGAAGAAAAATTTTTCTATTTTGCAGCATAACAACAAGCATGCAACAAATTATAAACTCAAAAGACTATCTTATTAGTGTCAAGAGGAACATTTCATCACAAAAGGCTTTGGGGTAAGAATGTGGGACTTCCTCAGCTCTGTTTGAGTGCAAACGGAGCCTATTCTGTGTTCTTCCTGTGAAATTTGGTTCTCAGAACTTTCTGACCTATCAATGAGGACATCTCAGATGGTCTTTTCCTGCACCTCCTTTCTTTTGTTTTAGCTTGCAGAATCAGTGCGACTGAAGGGAAATTAAAACAGCTCATCTCTGAGACTCATCCAGCTCTGACATGTAATAATTCTAGAACCCACATTAGTTTCCAAATTGGAGCCTGTGCTTCTTGCTTCGTCGTCCTGCCACTTCGTGAAGTATATGGTCCAGATTCTCTGCCTCATCCTAATCCATTGGAAAATGCTCTCAGTTTGTCATGCAAACGTAGATGGTTATAACTGACAATTCTCTCAACTCGAATCTCCATCATCTAGGTTTTCGGTGGCTTCAGTGACCAAATGCCTGCTGTGGAGTGATCGACCCTATCGTTCTAGAGAGTTCTTTTGTTGTTTCAGCTGCTTATGTAAAAAAAAAAAAAAAAAGTTAAGCTATGTGATTATTTGAGAATTTGATTTAGCAATGTTTTAGATGAATGCTTTCCATTCTCAGGACACTTCATTCAATTTCTTATATGCTGTAGCTAGTTTAAAACTTCAACCTTCATATTTTAAAGGCACCAGTAGCTGAGACTGCATGCAAATATGCCTTCAATCTGGCTGAGTCTACACCTCTCCCCCGTTAGGAAAAGAAAAAAAAATGGAGGGACCGTCATAAATAATTTTACTTAAGTGAATGCTGAAATTAGGCACCACATTTCCTGGCTCCTAGTAACATATTTGCAGCCAGATATGTCGAGTACCCACTAGCCAAAGCCTCGCCTTTTCAGAAATGGAAAGCAGGAAAAACAATACGATCATCTTTTAAAGTGGCATGTTGGACCCATCCCCAAAGTTAAATATACCTAGACAGTTCTTAGTGCAGGAGCTACAGCTGACCTTGGAAGAAAATGATGGTTATAGCGGCCCACAAGCTGGGAAAGGTGATAATGAAAGAGATGTAGTCATGTATTTCTGGCACACACTCTGGATAGTACAAGGAGCTAATTGCATTTAAGTATTATCTTACAATATTGTGACCCAATCATTTTGGAAGATAACTGAAGTCTCCCCTTTTGAAAGAGATATTCTATTTTTAGCAAAAATGCATTCATGTTGCACTCTGAAACTCCAAAAACCTCTTTCTTGGATCAGGTCAAATCGCATGGATTTTCCCCATAAATCTTCCTATCTGTACTGTCAAATGCTGACACGCATGTCAGTGGTTCCCAGGCTAAACTCTGAAATGATGGATCCTGTTTTCCCTTTGCTCCTGGTAATCCTTGGTTTAGTGTAATTTACAGCACCACTTACTGTGGTTCTCACTCAGATTACACGAAGGGAACATTCATCCTGCTGGTCAAGTGCCCATCCAGGGAAGCATGCCAGCCCACGGTGCCACGAGGGGGGAGGGAGAACACAAATGTCTCAAAGAACAAAAGAGCAACAGGAAGAAACTAGTCCTAAATGGCGGGGGAAGAGTATTCTTTGCTTTGCCTTTTTAATCCGTAGGTAGGTTGATACATAGATTAATGCTGCCCTACATACCTTTATGGGGGAGTTGAGCAGACTCTTGAAAAGTAAAAGGAGAACTAACAAAAGAATTAAGGTATTTTCCTCCTACATACATATCAATGACATGTGTCAAGTGTAATTGATAGCATACGATGCTCTTTGACCATTTTTCATTTCTATGTAGATACAGGATGTTGGGATTAATTGGTCTCTTTCTGGAATTTGTGTCTTGGTTAAGTGGCTATAATTTCTATTACAACTTCTTTAAAGCTAGTATTTTCAGTTAAAATGTATTTATAACCTCAACGTGCTAGGTACATTAAAGCCAGACAAAAAAACTACAAACGGACACTACCTCTGCTTTCAGGTGTGTACGTGCTACACAACAGAAATGGAGAATCGGTAATTATTTGTAAAAGTAGGCAATAGGGACACGAATCTTTTGAAAAATCCGAAATAGCAACCGGAGACATTGCTTCTAGGCCTTCAAAATCCATCTCGGTTTTAAAGCTTTACCATCATTAAATCCAATTTGCACATCAGAAAAGTGGGAAGGAAAATAATATGGATCTGTTCATGAAAAGAAAAAGTGGAACTCAATGGCTCAGGGAAATTTTCAGAATTTGCCAGATTCTAAATGTAGCCCAAAGTGTTTTGACATGACGCAGGGGACACCAGGCAGAGCAAGAGACAAGGCAAACGTCTTCCTGCGGTTTTTGGCAGGATCAGGGCTGGGCTACAAGGTAGCTGGGGGCTTCCCTTAGGACTTCCCACCTCTCGTGGATCAACCACTTTGTTAGAAGAAGAATGGGAATTTTATTTGTCCCAAAGCTGGGGACAGCAGGGCACAATTTTTAAACTAAAGGGCCTTACCCATCTCCCCCCTCCACCCCACCGAGTCAACTTTCTCCACTGTTACAGTCACCAGGCAATCAGCAGAGAGCAGGACATTCTCCCTGCTGGAGCCTGTGAATGAAAAAGTATGTCCTGGTGTTAGGTCATCCCAGTGCTTAAGAATTGGGAGAAAACAGAGCGTGGCATTTCAAGCATTCCAAAAACAAGCAGAATTTGAGAAGCAGAATATTAACAGCTAAGAAGCCAAGATCAAAGCATTAGAAGTTCAAGGGGATAAGCAGGGAAAATAAGCAGGCACTAGGCCCCGGGTGGCTGCTGAAGTGAAAAGGACTTGAGTCCTGCTGAGGTCTTTCCCCTCAGAAGCTCCAAAGGCAGAACCGGGGGGTCATGCAGACGAAGTACAAAAGAACTTGACAAACGCACAAAAGAGCAGCCGCCAGGAGTGGACAGGATTAAACTGGGCTGAGATACAATGAGAAGTTCCCGAGTTCTAACCATGCCAGGTTGCGACTGTTGTTTGGTACAGCCTGGGGACCTGGCTTTGGGGCCGGTCATGTGCCTGCCCTTGACTCCAGGACCCAGGAAACACCTCCAGCTAAGGCACAGCTGTGGCTGAGAATGAATCCAAAAGCAGGGTAGGAAGGGAGGTGTGAGGACCCATCTGCTTCCATTCCTCACGGACACCAAAGAACGTGATCCTCTCAGCCCTCGGGCAGGTGTGTGTGTATGTGTCCCTGCAAAGGCACCCTAACTGACACCTGGGGTGCTTTTCAGCCCCTGGGTCTCTGCGTCCAGGCCCCACTGCCTCAGCTCCCTGCACTGTGATGCTCACACCACCTTATACACCTACTTAGGATCATTTGCTAGTTTAGAAAAATAGATATTTGCTCACTTTCCCTGGAAATGCTATCTTGATGGCGCCGCCTCTGGAACAAGCCAGAAAGTAGAGCTATATGGAGACAGGCAGATCTCTGACCCTTCAAACCCCACCACGGGGCCGTGTCTTTTCACTTAACACTGCATTTGTAAGACAGTAAAGTGTAAAAACAAACATAAGACCTTCATGTTTCCTAATACTGATGTGCTTCTATCCCATGAGATCCGTGTCAGTTACTGCACTCAATGAGGCCCCTGTTGAGGGGGAAAAGAGGCCAGCTGGACAATGCTGTACGCATCCAAACCCAGATTTATAAATTGTACAAGTTAACGAAGTATTTAGAGCTCAAAAGTGATGAATGAATGAATGGATGGAGGAAGGGGGTGTTTATTCATGTATTAAAAATCCTTTGCTTCTCGAGTAGATTTATCTCAAAATCCCTGTGGAGAACTCCAGATTCAACAGAAATTATTTAGCCCTCCCCTCCACCAAAAACAAAGCAAAACAATGTATACATTGTTTTTTTCAAGAAAACACATATTATAGAAAGAAAAGCTCACCTCTTATAAACAAAGGTTAATATTACAATTACAGAGGATTTTTTTTCTGCCATGTTACCTGAATTATAGTAATTAGAAATGGTAAACAAATTCTTCAGTCTTTTCCTGTACATGACTAAGTATTATGTCCAGGGGCATTATCTTAAAATGACACTCTTTGCTTTGCTCCAGTAAACTTTCATCACCTTAACCACAACGTTTATTGTCTACTTTGTATTGAAAATATGAAAAGTGAGTGAAGCTTGCTTGTGAAAAGTCTAGCTCCTCGGTGCCCCAACTACATGCTAATACGAGAGGCTTAAAAAATTTGATATGGGCTCAAAGGGAAAGAGAGTCATGTTACCACCAACAAGCAGACAAGGCAGATTCCCATGATGCCAGGCCACTGCCGAGGGGTGAAGGGAGGGGGAGGCACTTCAGGGCATTCCTTCAAGAGATTGGTTTCCTAGGTGATGTCACTGGGGGTGAGACCAGGTTGCTACTTGCCGTCCACTCCCATGAAACTACAACTGCTCCGGAGCACGTCACCAATGAGTCTTTACTGGACTTCGGGTACAAAATGGGCCGTATGGACCCTCCTTCCTAAGAGTCGAGAAGAGCTGCTATCAGGCTGATGTGTACTGAATGAAACAGATGAAATGATTTTTTAATGTGAGGTTTGCTTTAAAGTAATCTATGGGGATAAAAGGGGATGTCTTGATAATTATTAATACTGGATGATGGGCACATGAGGGTTCATTATACAATTCTCTTTTGTGTATGGTTGAAACTCTTCCTAATAAAAGGTCTTTTTTTTTAAATCTGCTAACACAGTTGAGGCAGGAAGCAAGCATGTCCATAGAGAGGGAACAAATAGAATGTCTACACTAACCTCGTTTCTCAGGATGAAAAAAGCAAATCAGTACCTGTTATTGGGTGAAATACCCTAACCGTTAAAGCACTGTCTTATCCAATCTACACTGTGGCAAAGCCATTAAGCCCAGCACCAACTCTGATCAAACAGCTGCAAAAATAGAGGCTGCTCCAACCCTGAAACCTAAGGAAAATAATAATTTAAACTTTTTTAATCTCTGAAATGAATCCATTTCCCCCGCATTTACAATAACAACTTTCCACTTGAATTATGCATCACCGTGACCATTTGAATTACAAATGTATGAATTATTCATTATCCACAATGTGACAGTGTTTGGGGCCCACGTGTTGAAAGCCAGTGCTAAGCTGGCCTAAGATCTGGCTGGCCAGGGGAGGGTAGCATCTGGGGACTCTGGGAGGCAGATTGCCCTTCAGAATCCTCGGCCACCCGGGCGGCAGAATGGAAGGGTCCCTTATACTGTATGCAGTTGTCAACTCTGACCTCCTTGTACCATAAAACGTCCCCACTGTCTCCTGGCTCCCCAGCCTGTAACAGCTGCTACCCACTGGCACCACCTACATTTTAAACCAGCTGGAGACAGAGTTCTACGTGATAAGCCTGTTATATTTGCAGAGTAAGCAGGAACACCTAATGGCTTGGCCCCCTAACGATTCCGGGACCGGCCTCTGACAGGCTACAGCAGTGTGTACTGGCAAAGCAGAGGAAAAAATAATTAAAAGAGTCTTTGTCAAAGCTCTCTCTGAATCAACCTTTTAAATGTGCTCAGTTTAAGAGTCCCAAAGTACCAATTCAATCACACCAGCCTCTAAGAACCACAGAAACCCCCAGGATAGCCATGGCCAATTAGTTAAGCAAGAGGGGAGCGTGTGTGTGTGTGTGTGTGTGTGTGTGTGTGTGTGTGTGTGTGTTCAGAGAATCAACACAGATGCTGAAAGAGCCCCCTGGAGAGAGGGCAGAGTAACCCCCAGATAGAACTGAACTGTTCTCTTTTTGTTTGAGAGGTTGAAACAAAGGGGAAAGGAACTATTAGGAAGATGGTAGTAAAGACTGACACATAATAAAATAGAGTGGGAAAGTTAGCACATAAGGGACTTTTAAAGGAGTGAACCTAAAACTAGTATTCTTAACAGAATGCACAAAGAAAGCAAACCAGCCAGCCATCTACAACTGAAGTGGATGAGGCAGGGGGAGCAGGAGAGACAGATAAAAGAAGAAAACACAAGAGATGCCAAAACCAAGAGGGAAGAAAAAATACGTAGTGTCAGAAACCAAACACAAGAGTGAAGATGAAACTGACAACGATGCAAAGTAAAACCCTGAACTGGCACAGTGCTTTCGCTAACAAAGAAAACATGTGCTTTTTGTAGACAGCCCAGCAAACGTGAAGAAAGGCTTGCATATATTTTTTAAAGGGAGGGGTGGTGGCAACAATGGGCAGCTTTCGCCACCACCCTGGCCCGCAGTTTTCCCTCCTGAAAACTGCAGACCCACCCCATACACAGGAGGCAGGCCGCTGGTACACAGAGGTGGTGTTTGGTTGCCGTGGATGCGGGAAGCCATATCAATGCTGCATGGGCTTCGTTCCATGGGGGAAACTGGAGCCTGCACAGTCAGCTGTGCACAGAGAGGAAGCCTGGCAATGGATGGCTACCCAGAGGAGCAGGGATTCTGGACTTCGTGGGTACTGTGGATGATCGGACCTGCCACCTCCTGCTTGGCTGGCTCAGTAAGACTCTGGTCTGAACCCTTGCAAGCTCTGGTCTTCAGTTTCTTGTTTGCACTGCTGGTGGCCTACAGTGTCAGCCTTAACTCCAACAGTGCCCTGGTGGGTTAAGTTTTCAAACTATGGAGCAGAGTGCTGTTGTGTTGATTTATTTGTTCTTTCAGAGGTCATGCTATCATGTGGACCCAAGTTTCAAATTTCCCCAATTCTAATTGCAGTTGCTCAGGACATTGGTTAGTTTCAAGTTCTGGAAATATGTTTGAACACCTCTCCCAGAAGTGGGTAAGAAGTTAAAATAACGGAAAGGCTTGGCTCCGAGTTCAGTGGAATGTCAAAAAGCCCATGTTTGGCTGAATGGACTTTGTGTAATGAAATCCCAGCTCCCTCTCTGCTCTTTCAGGCCAAACATATAGCAGACGAAACTGATGAAATTCAACAAAGCAAGAGGCTTTGGAGTATTTATTGCAATATCCTGTTGATGAGGAATATTTACTGCAATAAGCTATCGATAAGCAACGATGGATGTCTCTTCCGTTTCATCCTGCATAAACACGGACAATCATTTACTAATTCATCTGCTCTTGTATTCGATGACTGAGCCCCTCTCGTATGCTAGTCATGACAGGGAGAGAGATGAACCCCTTCATCAGGGATGACCTTCCCTCCGCCCTCAGCTCAGGAGTGCTGGCCTGTGGAAAACCCCAAAGTTCTGCAAGCCTGAGAAGTTGCTCTGTTCTGCCCGTGGAGGGTATGCTGCTTCTCAGTTTCCTTCTCCCACCTGTGTCAGGGGGCTTGAGTTGCTCTACCAAAGGGACTAATAATAAATTGGTCTCTGGTCCAACTTAGGTCAATAATAGATATTCCTTAGGTCAATTGCCTGGAGCAAGGAACAGAGTTTTAAAATAAATTTATTAAGTTCTCTAGCTAGGGATCAGAGCCAAGCTCACTGATCCATGTGATGGCTGACTCCATTTCTTTGATGATAAACTGATGGATGACTCAAGCCAGCCATAATCCATAGAGCACAGGGAGATCTGCAAGTTGAATTGGCTGGGCCATCCCACCAGCGCACAAGCAAGCTGGCCTCCGCGGAAGCCTCTTTGCCCTTCAAGGCCATAAGGAAGAGCTGTGTGGTGAACTGGAAGGTCTAGGTTCGTCCTAGGAAGTTGACCCCACATTTGACACGCTGGCATTCACAATAAAGGTTAGGTAAGTATATTAAGTGTTTTTCTACGGTCAGGTTGGTATTCTGGCAGCCTAGGGGAACTGAAAACAGACAGACCACTTAGCTCCCTGGAGCTTTCTGTGTATTCACAGCCTGTGGTTTTGCTGCAGGAGAGAGAGGTGTTATGGAATAGAAACCAGGCAAGTTCACCAACTGGGCAAGTCAGCCCACTTCTGACTTGGGGTTCACCGCAGGAAGGCCTTCTTTGAGAAATAGACGACAGGTCTCTGCCTACAGGACACTTCTGTTCTAACACCAGGCTGCCACGCCGAACTTGGACCCTTGACGCTAGAGTTCAGTTCTTGTACTTCTGAACTTTGACATCAGTATTTGGGGAACATCAGGAAGGAGAGATGAAATGTAGACAATGATTCTCTTTTATTGTACATGTGACAAGGGCAATGGGGCCAATGATTAATGACCACATGCCCTGCGAACTTGAACAGTCACCACTTTAATACCGAAGACTTTATTTTCTGTTCCACAGAAAAAGCTGAAAAAAAGTACTAAGAAAACAGACATGCATTTGTGGCTATATACTGATGCGCTTAAATTATACTTAACTGCATTCTGTAAATTGCATGTATATAGGGAGTTAGGTTTGTTTAACAATGTTTTATGGTGTTTTCTTCTAATTTTTCTACAAATTAAATTTTAAACTTGATTTGGGGATTATGTTCAAAATAAGTTTAATATGCTTTAAATATCTTTTCTATATAATATCGATAATCTGAAAAAAGCACTTAAAAATCTCTCTGTATATAATAATGATAATAATATATTATATAATATATAATATATTATAATATTAATATTATATATTATAATATAATAATAAATGAGTTTACTTTCTCTTGAAAGAAAACTTTAATTAAGCTAAGTTAGAGCTCCTGTAGCAACACGATTTAATCAATCAAAGTATTTTTTAAATGAGTGTAAAATTCTCTTTTGGAAAGTTGACAATCAGGAAGAACTCTAGAATGTATCTGTAGTCCTTGGTAGGATGCTCAACATCTGAGGATACAGGAGGTGTTTACATCTCTTCTTCCAGTTAAAGTGTCACAACTTCGGAAAAGAAAGGAAATGAAGAGTGAATAGCTGGCTTTTACACGGTGTCCAAGAGCAGGGTTTGGGTTTCTGGATCAGGGCTCATTACGTCTACAAACTCTAGGAAGAATGTCAGCCGGAAACTTCCTGACCCAACCAAGAGGACCAGAAATGGAAGTTTGAGAGGACGGGAGAAAACTGCCCAAATATAACGGTGAACTTTACAGGACAGGGAATAAGAAGTGTGCTAGAGAAAGAGAGAAGGATGATTGAGGAGGTGCCCGTTAAAGAGCAGCAGAAAATAGGAGCCATGAAGGGAGAGTACAATGCTGACCTCCAGGGACCATCAACCGAAGCACAGAGTCAAAGGGAGCTTGATGTTTTAACACAAGATGGAACTATGACCTCCCAAGGATCATGGAGACAGTGAACTAGGTCTGTGACAGGGATATGGTTGGGGAAAGATATGCGTTGTTCCAACAACAGAAGCGGTGAGGGGGTATCACTATATTGAATAATAAAAAGAATTAGATGTATTTGGCTCTCACTACTTACTAAACATTATACTCATTGCCTTATATTCATTACTTCCTTTAACCCAATGAAGTAGGGTCCCATTTTACAGATGAGAAAACTGAGGCTTGGGGAAGTGGAGTTGCCCAGGACCACTCAGCTGATAAGCACTGGAACCAAAGCCCTTGCTTTTAGCCTTCTGAGATTGCCTCCTGAGGAAGCGTCCCAGAACAGAACAAGCCTCAGAATGTCTGTCACATCCACCAGTCCTTTGTGAGGGATGCTGCTGTGTTTCTCCCATCGCTGGGCCTGAAGCTGGACTTGAAGCTGGACAAGCGCCACAGCTGAGATTCCAGCAGGGAGTACCCACTCCCATGCGAGTCCTCCGTAAGTCACTTTACAATGAGCCCCATTTATCCTGAGGTAAGCCCATTTGTCTCCACACATCATACCAGGAGAGGGACATCCTATATGGAAATTCTCTAACCCGAAGGTAGAGGTAGCAGGAAGAGCTTGTGGGTGAGGATAAATGATGAGGGGAAATAACCAATAAAGTAATGACTCCTACAGTGACTCCCTGGCCAGGGGAGAGCAACAGGGCTCTCCCAGCACAAATTATAATTGGGGGTGCTCAGTGCAGGGACAGAATCTCAGCCAACCAAGTGTCCACAGTAAGTCTCCTTCCTCTCAAAGTGTCCTTTGTCCTCTGCTTCTCCATCTTGAGGTCCCTACTCTATGTCCTGGAGCCTATCCTGGTAGTTCCACCCCCAGGGAGAAGCAAACTAACCCTCCTTCCTACCTTGACCTCGAGCTACCCAGTGCCCAGCAACTGCACTCACCTGTGTCAGACTGGGCACATAGAAATGTTGTCCAGTCACTTGTCTGTCTCTTTCATTACACTGTGAGCCTCTTAAAGGCCAGGACTGCTTTTTATCCCTGAATCACCAACACAGGATGTGCCCTAATACAAGAAGCACTAGGTTAACTGTTTACCATACCATCTGTGGATATTACTTATTCTCCAGATGAAATCCCCACAAGAAGGCTTTCCCTGTGTAATTAGTCCTACTCTCCCACCACATAGCTGTTACTTAGATTATACGTTTCTCAAGGCCAGACACTAACCTTGATCCATATCAAATGCCTGACCCATAACAGACTCTCCATAAATGGTAACACAATTTTCACCACCCTTGTCCTGCAACTCCCTACAAAAGGAAAACGGCAAAATGCCATTAAGTCACATCTCTCAATCCCATCCTTGCATAATTCATTTTTAAACATTTTCAAATCTAAATGTAGAATTTTTACATTTATCTCTATGTAATTCCAACAGTCCTTCATAAACATTCCAAATGTTTATGAACATTTTTTTATTCTGTCTCTTAACAGTGATCATCACTCACACTTTTGTTATCTATATTTTCCTCTACTTCTATAGCAAATGTATTGAGTGGCACACCCAAGATTCACCAACAGCCTCTAACACAAAGCTTTTCCCGCAGGAGGTTTTCAATGACATTTTTAAGGTAAAATAGAAACTTAACTTAAAGGCAGACTATCTGATAAAATCTCGGCTTCTCTTGCAGTTATTTGTAGATGCAAAGGCAGTAGAAATAATAAAGGGAACTATTGCTACTCGTGATGTTTTAAATCAGAAGGTTAAAACCATAGTCCCTAGAGGTCATTCCTTTCTGAAGTGGTGCCATGAGGAGTGTCGGGGGCGGAGGGTGGGGTGAGGAACTGGCTACAGGATGCTGGGTCCGCAGGAAGCCAAGCAGGCCCCTGGCCACACATTGCCCACCCAGCCCCACTTAACCGTGAGCTAACCCCGCTATTATCTTCTATGTATTGGGGTTTTGCTTAAGGCTTTGTTTGGGGGACCTGGCAGCATTATGAACAAGAAGATAGAAGATCAACCTCCTCGTTTCAGAGATGCCCACCCCACCCCCTCACGTACACATTGCATATGGTGTTTTCAGACAGACATCCCACAGTGTGGCTCATCATCTTCTTGTGGACGAGCAAGATGGGAAAATCTGGTGTAGTGAGGCTGGACTCTCAGCAAGCAATACACCGTCAGGATGATTAATGAATCGACTTCCCCCTTTGGGGAGGTCTCTGGTGCTGTACCATTGAACTGAGTAGCACTTTTCCCAATGACCTGAAGGAAACATCAAAGGCATGTTTACCAAATGAGTAGATGACCCAAGAAAAATGTGGGAACTATTAAGATTAGAAATAGTCAAAAAAAATTTTAATGACACTGGCATAAGAATAGACCAAAACCAAAAGACACAACATTTAACAAGAATAAATGCTAAATCACACTTTTAGATTTTCAGAATCAATTGCAAAAAATACAAAATGGGAGACCTGACTTCAGCAGTGCTTATGAAAATGCCAGGAGGTTTATTATTAATAATAACCCCAGCCTTTTAAATGCCTGCTACGTGACACTCAATCCGAGTCGAGTGTTACCTAAAATGAATAAAATCTAATGCAAGTTCTAGTTGCAATCATGTAAATAGACTATGGAGGTTAAGGGAGGGAAAATTCTGACCATAATCTGAACTGGTCAAAGTACCAAATAAAGATCATACTTTCAATCTCAGATGACACACTGCAAGAGGGACCTTGATAAACTGGGCTCTACGCCACAAGGAAAACAGAAGGGTGAAGCCTCTATAAGCCATAATAGGTGAGGATGTGTTCAAGGAAACGAGGATGTTCAGTTGAGAAAGAGAGATCTAGGAGGGACATGACAAATGTCTTTAAAAATTTCAGAGGTCGTACTGAAGGGGAATCAGGTGTACTTTATGTAACAGCAGAAAGCAGGACTAGGATCGGGGGGGTGGTTCAAGTGGCGGGTGATGTCAGCTGGCATCCCCTGGTTGTGAGCAACAGAAATCGCCTGACACGGATAGAGGAGTTCACCAGGCACTGGAAAGGCTGAGAAACCAGACTCGGGGCTGCCAAGAAAGAGGTAACTCTGGAAGATCTTGGCAACGGGAAGCTCTTGAGTGTCTTGCCTGGCACTGCCTCTAGAATAAAAGAATCCCCACTATTTCCTTGGTGTTTGTATCACGTTGTAGCAAGTCCCAGAAGCATGAATTTTAATGGACATGCTTAGGTCACCTGCCTCCCCCTTGACTGTCCCAGGGAAATAACAGGAAGAGTTTGGCAGGAGGAACTTCCTGAGATCTCTTTGAGTTCACAGAAGGAGGACATCGAGAGTTCATTGTCCAACACAGGCTGCTCCGATGGAAAGCAGGTTATGCCCCCAAAGAAAATCATGGTGCTCTTAGAAAGAGGGGAATGGATCTGAGGCATCCAAAACAATGAAAAATAGCCGCTACATAGAGTTCAAGATGAAGAAATACTTTCTAAATATTAAAATGGTCATTCAAGATGTGGCACAGACATACAATGGAATGTTACTCAGCCACAAAAAAGAACAATAGATGCCATTTGCAGCAACATGGATGGACCTAGAGATTGTCATACTGAGTGAGGTAAGTCAGACGGAGAAAGACAAATACCATATGATACCACTTATATGTGGAATCTAAAATAAGGGTACAAGGGAACTTATCTACAAAACAGAAATAGAGTTACAGATGTAGAAAACAAACTTATGGTTACCAGGGGTAAGGGGTGGGAAGATAAACTGGAAGATTGGGATTGACATATACATACTACTATATATTAAATAGATAACTAATAAGGATCTACTGGATAGCACAGGGAACTCTACTCAATACTCTGTAATGGCCCGTATGGGAAAAGAATCTAAAGAAGAGTGGATATATGTATATGTATAACTAATTCACTTTACTGTACACCTGAAATTAACACAACACTGTAAGTCAACTACACTCCAATAAAAATTTTAAGAATAAAATAAAGCGGTCCTTCAAGTTATTCAAGCTGGATCAGAGGATCAAACAGGGGGTTCTGACCTGAGGTAGGAGGCATTGTTGGCTGAACTCAGAGAGCCCTTAAATTCTAAGATTCAACAACTCCAAGGAGTTTCCAACCTGGGGACATGTCAGAATCACGGGAGGAGTCTTTTCAAATTATTTCTACCTAGCTGTCCTCCCTGTCCCCCAAGATTCTAATGTCCCTTCCCATCCCTCATCTTCTATCTCTAGTTGAAAACCAAGAACCACATCACATCTGAGGCTTCTACTGCTCCATCAGTACCTTGTGCTGCTGAAATAACCTGAAAAGGGAGACAGGATGCTAATCAAATGGGAAAATTCTTCTTTTACTTAAAAATGGTTTTAAGCACTTGGAACGTCTAACTTGTAGAGTTAAGCAGTGTAAGAAATGTCTGTGAAAAATGAAAAGGGACTTGGTTGAAGAAGATTAATAGTTGGAGTTATCTAACAATGCTGCAAATGTTGGCTTCCTTCTACTACTGCTATTTTGTTTGGAATGGGTCCAGTTTTCCCATTGCATAAAAGGAGACAAGATCTGTTTGACGCCATTAACAGTACCAATAGGAGGGGCCTTGGAATTAATAACCAGGAGGCCAGTCAGCCAGGAGCAATTTTGAACATAATCTTTTCTTTTGACTTTTTTTGTAAGGCTGATACTTTGCTATATTATACTTGGTCCAATGTGCCACTGCTGAGCCAAATAATTTATCTTTCCAACTCTCTTTACTTTTTAAATTGACCTAAGTAAAATATTTGAATTGATTTGTATGGAGGTCCCTTCTGCGGATTGTGTTAGGTGCTATGAAGCATTATTCCTGAGCACAAAGGATTCTTCGGAATTTAGCAAGAAATAACAAGATATCTAAGGGCATAAGCAGATGCTCTTGAAATAAGGCTAAGTGATCAGAGTAAAATACAAAACCATATATAATGCATGATCTTCGTCTTGTTTCTTTGAAAGTAAATTTATACAAGAAAAAAAATCTTACTCTATTTTACTCACCCCTAGTTACACAGCAGCACTCTTTTTTTTATTTTTATTAATTTTTATTGCAGTATGGTCGCTTTACAATGTTGTGTTAGCCTCCACTGCACAACAAAATGAATCAGCCATACACATACAGATATCCCCTCCCTTCTGGACTTCCCTCCCATTTAGGTGACCACAGTGCATTGAGTTCCCTGTGCTATACAGTATGTTCCCATCGGTTCGCAACAGCACTCTTTGCAAAGTCTTCTTGTAATGTGTTTCTGGAGGCCTCGGGGGACTGTCACATGTGCTCAGGAGCTGGTCCCCAAACATGCAATGTGGTCCTCTTCACTGTTTTCCTCTTCTCTGGCTCCAGCCTCCTTCCACCAAGAGGCACTGCATCCACCTAGCACTCCTGCTGCTTCTCCAGGGATACTGAGTCCCCCAGGCAGCACCCTCCCGGGGCCACCGCACATACCTTTGATGCAACAGAGCTACCAACGTGCCAAATTTGGGCCGAATTCTGTGCTGGAGCGGAGAAGCAGTCACCCCTGCCTCTCCATGGGCTACTCACTGTAACCTCCTCGCACACAGTCTATACAACACCCCAGGCTGATCTTCCTAAAATTCACATTGGAATCCAGGCCTCTCCTGCTTACAAAGCCTTCAATGGCTTCCTAAGCCCCACACTATGAAATGAAAATCCTTAGCCTCAGTATGTGGCCCTTGCTCAGCCTCTGACAAGGACTCTTTCCTAGCGCTCACCCTCTCCTCTCGGGGACACCTAAGAGCCTCCCAGGTGACAGCCAGTCCCCTGGCACGATCCCTACTCTCAGGGGCTTGAGCTGTCCTTCTGACTCAGACATTTCTCCCATCAAACCCACTCAACTGACAAATGTCTACTTCTTTAATACTCTGTTCAGACATTTCTTCCCTGTGAAATTTTCCTGGACCCGCCCCACCCCAGGCAGAAGTACACCCCACTCAGTATCCCCACAGCACTTGGTTCTCTTTTTTCCCTCTATTTCTGTCATACATAGACTGGGTTTCTACTAGCAATTACTGACATTTGCTAGTCCACTGCCTTTATTAACTAGTGAGCTCCTAGGGCAGGGACCTCGTCCTCATCACCCCAGTGTCCCCAACACCAAGGACAGTGCCTGGCACAAATCACGCATCCAATGGCCTAACAAGAAAGAACATAACTGAACAAACATGCAACTCCACATTGAAACTTTGGAATTTCCAAGACCCCCCCTCACGTCCCTGAAAGTCCATGCTTCTTTTCTCTTATTTTAGAGGGCCCCTGGTCTTTCTGCCTTCCTTTTCTCTACCCAAGACAGGAGTCACAAGATGTGTTGGGTTTCTGGCCCGTGCTCCTCCAGGATTCCAAACCTGGGTGCAGATACACTAGGCACAGCAAAACTGACTAAGTTCAACTGACCAATTAAGACTGATGCTACATGACCTGGCCTGGTGACCCAGTGCTGAGCATGGGACAAATGCCCATCACTCTGGGCCCTGGCCATGCAGGGTGACTCCCCATCCCCTCCACTTCGCTACCCAACAGTTCCCACCCAACCCTATTAATAAGAGTAATTTCCCTCACAGACATAGGAAACAAACTTATGGTTACCAAAGCGGAAAGGGAGATGGGGGAGAGAGAAATTAGAAGTATGAAATTAACAGGTACACACGACTAAACATTAAATAGGTAAGCAACAAGGATTTACTGTAGAACGAAAACCACATTCACAAAAAGACAGACAAAATGAAAAGGCAGAGGACTATGTACCAGATGAAGGAACAAGATAAAACCCCAGAAAAACAACTAAATGAAGTGGAGATAGGTAACCTTCCAGAAAAAGAATTCAGAATAATGTTAGTGAAGATGATCCAGGACCTCAGAAAAAGAATGGAGGCAAAGATTGAGAAGATGCAAGAAATGTTTAACAAAGACCTAGAAGAATTAAAGAACAAACCAACAGAGATGAACAATACAATAACTAAAAGGAAAAATACACTAGAAGGAATCAACAGCAGAATAACTGAGGCAAAAGAACAGATAAGTGACCTGAAAGACAGAATGGTGGAATTCACTGCCATGGAACACAATAAAGAAAAAAGAAAGAAAGGAAATGAAGACAGCCTAAGAGACCTGTGGGACAATATTAAATGCACCAACATTTGCATTATCGGGGTCCCAGAAGGAGAAGAGAGAGAGAAAGGACCCAAGAAAATATTTGAAGAGACTATAGTTGAAAACTTCCCTAACATGGGAAAGGAAATAGTCACCCAAGTCCAGGAAGCATAGAGAGTCCCAAGCAGGATAAACCCAAGGAGAAACATGCCAAGACACATAGTAATCAAATTGACAAAAATTAAAGACAAAGAAAAATTATTAAAAGCAACAAGGGAAAAATGACAAATAACATACAAGGGAACTCCCATAAGGTTAACATCTGATTTCTCAGCAGAAACTCTACAAGCCAGAAGGGAGTGTCATGACATATTTAAAGTGATGAAAGGGAAGAACCTACAACCAAGATTACTCTACCTGGCAAGGATCTCATTCAGATTCAACAGAGAAATCAAAAGCTTTACAGACAAGCAAAAGCTAAGAGAATTCAACACAACCAAACCAGCTCTACAACAAATGCTAAAGGAACTTCTCTAGGCAGGAAACACAAGAGAAGGAAAAGACCTACAAAAACAAACCCAAAGGGGCTTCCCTGGTGGCACTTGGTAAAGAATCTGGCTGCTAACGAAGGGGAAACAGGGAAAGATCCCACATACCGTGGAGCAACTAAGCCCATGTGTCACAACTGCTGAGCCTGTGCTCTAGAGCCCGCAAGCCACAGCTACTGAAGCCCACACACCTAGAGCCCGTGCTCTGCAACAAGAGAAGCCACTGCAATAAGAAGCCCATGCACCACAATGAAGAGTAGCCCTCACTCACTGCAACTAGAGAAAGCCCACACACAGCAATGAAGACCCAATGCAGCCAAAAGTTAATTAATTAATTAATTATTTATTTTTTAAAAATTCAAAACAATTAAGAAAATGGTAATAGGAACATACATATCTATAATCACCTTAAATGTGAATGGATTAAATGCTCCAACCAAAAGATACAGGCTTGCTGAATGGATACAAAAACAAGACCCATATATATGCTGTCTACAAGAGACCCACTTCAGACCTAGGGAAACAAACAGACTGAAAGTGAGGAGATGGAAAAAGATATCCCATTCAAATGGAAATCAAAAGAAAGCTGGAGTAGCAATATTCATGTCAGATAAAATAGACTTTAAAATAAAGAATGTTACAAGAGACAAGCAAGGACACTACATAATGATCAGGGGATCAATCCAAGAAGAAGATATAACAATTGTAAATATATATGCACCCAAATAGGAGCACCTCAATACATAAGGCAAATGCTAACAGCTATAAAAGAGGAAATCAAGAGTAACACAATAATAGTGGGGGACTTTAACACCTCACTTACACCAATGACAGATCATCCAGGCAGAAAATTAATAAGGAAACACAAGCTTTAAATGACACAATAGACCAGATAGATATAATTGATATTTATAGGGCATTCCATCCCAAAACAGCAAATTACATTTTCTTGTCAAGTGCACATGGAACATTCTCCAGGATAGACCACATCTTGGGTCACAAGTCAAGTCTCGGTAAATTTAAGAAAATTGAAATCATATCAAGCATCTTTTCCAACTGCAACCCTATGAGATTAGAAATCAATTACAGGGGAGAAAACGTAAAAAACACAAACACGTGGAGGCTAAACAATACATTACTAAATAACCAAGAGATCATTGAAGAAATCAAAGAGGAAATCCAAAAATACCTAGAGACAAATGACAATGAAAACACAATGATCCAAAACCAGCAGGATACAGCAAAAGCAGTTCTAAGAGGGAAGTTTATAGCAATACAAACCTACGTCAAGAAACAAGAAACACGTCAAATAAAAAGTCTAACCTTACACCTAAGGGAACTAGAGAAAGAAGAACAAACAAAACCCAAAATTAGTAGAAGGAAAGAAATCATAAAGATCAGAGCAGAAATAAATGAAATAGAAACCAAGAAAATAATAGCAAAGATCAAGAAAACTAAAAGCTCGTTCATTGAGAAACCTTTAGCCAGACTCATGAAGAAAAAGAGGGAGAGGACTCAAATCAATAAAATTAGAAATGAAAAAGGAGAAGTTACAATAGACACCACAGAAATACAATGCATCATAAGAGACTACGACAAGCAGCTCTATGCAAATAAAATGGACAACCTAGAAGAAACGGATAAATTCTTAGAAAGGTATAACCTTCCAAGACTGAACCAGGAAGAAATAGAAAATATGAACAGACCGATCACAAGTAATGAAATTGAAACCATGATTAAAAACCTTCCAACAAACAAAAGTCCCAGACCAGATGGTTTCACAGGTGAATTTCACAGAGAAGGGCTAACACCCATCCTTCTCAAACTCTTCCAAAAAATTGCAGAGGAAGGAACACTCCCAGACTCATTCTATGAGGCCACCATCACCCTGATATGGAAACCAGACAAAGGACTACAAAAAAAGAAAATTACAGACCGATATCACTGTTGAATATAAATGCAAAAGTCCTCAACAAAATACTAGCAAACAGGATCCAACAACACATTAAAAGGATCATACACCATGAACAAGTGGGATTTATCTCAGGGATGCAAGGATTCTTCAATATATATAAATCAATCAATGTGATACACCATATTAACAGATTGAAGAATAAAAACCATATGATCATCTGCATAGATGCAGAAAAAGCTTTTGACAAAATTCAACACCCATTTATGATAAAAACTCTCCAGAAAGTGGGCATAGAGGGAACCTGCCTCAACATAATAAAGGCCATATATGTCAAACCCACAGTGAACATCATTCTCAATGGTGAAAACTGAAAGTATTTCCTCTAAGATCAGGAACAAGACAAGGATGTCCACTCTCACCAGTATTTTTCAACATAGTTTTGGAAGTCCTAGCCACAGCAATCAGAGAAGAAAAAGAAATAAAAGGAATAAAAATTGGAAAAGAAGAAGTAAAACTGTCACTCTTTGCAGATGACATGATACTATACATAGATAATGCTAAAGATGCCACCAGAAAACTACCAGAGCTAATCAATGAATTTGGTAAAGTTGCAGGATACAAAATTAATGCACAGAAATCTCCTGGATTCCTATACACTAACAATGAAAGATCAGAAAGAGAAATTAAGGAAACAATCCCATTCACCACTGCAACAAAAAGAATAAAATACCTAGCAATAAACCTACCTAAGGAGGTAAAAGACCTGTACTCAGAAAACTATAAGACACTGATGAAAGAAATCAAAGATGACACAAACAGATGGAGAGAGATACCCTGTTCTTGGATTGGAAGAATCAATATTGTGAAAATGACTATACTACCCAAAGCAATCTACAGATTCAATGCAATCCCTATCAAATTACCAATGGCATTTTTTACAGAACTAGAACAAAGAATCTTAAATTTTGTATGGAGACACAAAAGACCCTGAATAGCCAAAGCAATCTTGAGGGAAGAAAACGGAGCTGGAGGAATCAGACTCCCTGACTTCTCACTATACTACAAAGCTACAGTAATCAAGCCAATATGGTACTGGCACAAAAACAGAAATATAGATCAGTGGAACAGGATAGAAAGCCCAGAGATAAACCCACGCACCTATGGTCAACTAATCCATGACAAAGGAGGCAAGGATATACAATGGAGAAATGACAGTCTCTTCAATAAGTGGTGCTGGGAAAACTGGACAGCTACATGTAAAAGAATGAAATTAGAACCCTTCCTAACACTATATACAAAAATAAACTCAAAATGGATTAAAGACCTAAATGTAAGACTGGACACTATAAAACTCTTAGAGGAAAACATAGGAAGAAAACTCTTTGACATAAATCACAGCAAGATCTTTTTTGACCCACCTCCTAGAGTTATGGAAATAAAAACAAAAATAAACAAATGGGACCTAGTGAAGCTTAAAAGCTTTTGCACAGCAAAGGAAACTATAAACAAGATGAAAAGGCAACCCTCAGAATGGGAGAAAATATTTGCAAACAAATCAACAGACAAAGGAATAATCTCCAAAATATATAAACAGCTCATGCAGCTCAATATTAAAAAAACAAAAAAAAACCAATGAAAAAACTGGGCAGAAGAGCTAAATAGACATTTATCCAAAGAAGTCATACAGATGGCCAAGAGGCACATGAAAAGCTGCTCAACATCACTAGTTATTAGAGAAATGCAAATCAAAACTACAATGAGGTATCACCTCACACCAGTTAGAATGGGCATCATCAGAAAATCTTCAAACGACAAATGCTGGAGGGGGTGTGGAGAAAAGGGAACCCTCTTGCACTGATTGTGGGAATGTAAATTGATACAGCCAGTATGGAGAACAGTTATGGAGGTTCCTTAAAAAACTAAAAATAGAATTACCATATGACCCAGCAATCCCACTACTGAGCATATACCCAGAGAAAACCATAATTCAAAAACATACATGCACCCCAATGTTCATTGCCGCACTATTTACAATAGCCAGGCCATGGAAGCAACCTAAACGCCCATTGACAGACAAATGGATAAAGAAGATGTGGTACATATATACAATGGAATATTACTCAGCCATAAAAGTAATATTTTATTTTGGGTCATTTGTAGAGACGTGGATGGACCTAGAGACTGTCATACAGAGTGAAGTAAGTCAGAAAGAGAAAAACAAATATCGTATACTAATGCATATATGTGGAACCTAGAAATATGGTACAGATGAACTGGTTTACAAGACAGAAATAGAGACACAAATGTAGAGAACAAACGTATAGACACCAAGGGGGGAAAGTTGGTGGGGAAATGAATTGGGAGATTGGGATTGACATATATAAACTAATATGTATAAAATAGATAACTAATAAGAACCTGCTGTATAAAAATAAATAAAATAAAATTCAAAACTAAAGAGGCATCATGCCTGCCATTTACTCTCAAAGCTCTGTGTATATGTGTTTGTGTGTGTGTGTGTGTGAAAGAGAAAGAAAGGATTTACTGTATATCACAGGGAACTATATTCAATATCTTGTAATAACCTGTAATGGAAAGTAATCTGAAAAAAAAAATATATGTATAACTGAATCACTTTGCTCTACACCTGAAACTAACACATTATTATAGACCAGTTATATGTCAATTGAAAAAAAAAAAAAGAATAATTCCCCTGTGAGAAGAGGACCTGAAAGACACAAACCTACACAGTCTGGAAGCTTCCTTTGCCTGTGCACCTCATGTAGGCTTTGTGAACATAGCCATATTTCCTGTTCAAAGGAAGCCTCTTGACTTACCCATGGAGGCGACCACATCTTAGATGGTACAGCCAAGACTTGCATTCTTTTCAACTTCTTTAATGTGTGTGTTCAAAATCACCTCACTTTACAGAGCGAGGGATGAGGGAAGAGCTAATCTTAGCAGTAAAACTCACATTTATCATATTCAGATGACCAGTTTAGAAGAGAAGACAGCAGTGGTGGAAATATCTCCGGGACCTCTACAAGGGATTAACTCAACTGACAGTGGAATGTCGGTGCCTCACCAACTGATATCCAGCTCTGAATACGGTTCTCTGCCTGAAACTCAAGTGACTCTTAGAAAGGGATCATTGCAGATATCATACACTCGGGGCATCTGTGTTTCCAGTGAGCCTGACAGGTCTGACTGTTACCGACACAAATGTCATAGGATCGCTTGATAGACAAGCCCAAACTCGCGCTGAACCTAGCCTTGTGGTCACCGTTACTTTAAACCTTGCCCAGGGTTGCCCTGGCCCGAGCTTACTGGGATTATGTAGTGAGGTCACCTGAGCCAGTAGACGAGCCAGGAAGCAGAGGCTAAGCCTTTTGATGAGCAGGCTATGGCTCCAGCCATAAA
The DNA here is from genome assembly GCF_963924675.1 of Phocoena phocoena. Classification (NCBI taxonomy): domain Eukaryota; kingdom Metazoa; phylum Chordata; class Mammalia; order Artiodactyla; family Phocoenidae; genus Phocoena; species Phocoena phocoena. The sequence continues at coordinate 16,193,015 of NC_089230.1, read as the reverse complement.
ATCACCATCAAAACAATGTCATGGGCAAGCCTAGAATTTGTGGTGATCAAAAAAGGTGCCTGAAGCACGCTAAGACTTTGCCACAATCCTAGGCTTTTGATTAGAAAGGCATATGTAAATGTTTTGACATGGTGTTGGGACATTTCAGTTAAATTTAGTGAGCTTAGGTACTGGCAAGAAAAATCAGACTGTGATTTATTCAAGCAGCTTCTACAGGCTTCTTTTTTGTTGTTGTTGAAGTATAACTGAGGTGCCATATTATATGCTACCAGTATACGATATAGTGATTTACAACTTTTAAACATTATACTCCATTTAGAGTTATTATAAAATATTGGTTATATTCCCTGTTATACAATATATCCTTGTAGCTTATTTTATACATAATAGTTTGTACCTTGGGATTTCCCTGGCGCACTGGTTAAGAATCTGCCTGCCAGTGCAGGGGACACAGGTTCAATCCCTGGTCCGGGAAGATCCCACATGCTGCGGAGCAACTAAGCCCATGTACCACAACTACTGAGCCCACGTGCCGCAACTACTGAACCCCGCGCACCTATAGCCCATGCTCCTCAACAAGAGAAGCCACTGCAACGAGAAGCCCACGCACCACAACAAAGAGTAGCCCCCGCTCGCCACAACTAGAGAAAGCACATGCACAGCAATGAAGACCCAATGCAGCCAAAAATAAATAGATAAAATAAATAAATTTTTAAAAAGATAATGGAAAGAGTAGAAAAGTAAAGTTGTAATGGTTCTTGATTTGAATTTCTCTAGTCAGCAAGCCTAATTGTGATGTTACCACTATCATTTAATAATAATAATAATATTCTACAGTTTTATAGCACTTCACAGTTTACAAAACCTTTTGACCTACCTGACCTGTTTACACTGGGCTCCAGAACTCTACCTGCATGCCTGTGTCTTTTGAATGGAGGTAGGTTTCCAGAAGAGAGGAACAGTCTCTCTGGGGGATGCAGGGAGTGTTCCCCATCTTTCATAGCTTGGAAGAATCCTGCCACCACTGCAGGAGGTAGCAAGCTAGGTGACTTCTCTGGCAAAAGGAACAGTAAGACTGAATGCTCAGCTTCTTCTTCCCCCTCTTCCTGAGCTAAGTAGGAAGAGCCCTGCAAGACAGAGAAGCAGGCTACACGGGTACAGCCCTTAGCCAAGGGCAGGGTCCCTAGAGAACCTTCAATAAAGTGTAGTTATCAGAATTAATAATAATAATAAAAGCACAGCCAGGAACCTTGGCAGAACCATAAGCAGGGTCAGCTTGGCCATTTCAGGCCTGAAACTCCTTCTGCTTTCCACCGCTTTCAACTCAGGGGTGCCCATAGCTGGGATGTCAGTTGTGGTCGCAGGGGCCTTTTTACCATTCGGGGGCTGCTACCAGTCCTGCGGCTGAGGAATTTGAATAGACTAGCCTTGACCCCGTGCAGAAAAGCCTGACAATAGGCCGAGTTCGCCTCTAGGACACACTGTCCAGTGGACTGTTACTCCTGTGAGGACAGGAGACACCTCTGCCACATTCAGCATTGTATCCCTGGAGATTTACGCAGTGCCTGGCATGTAGCAGGTACTTAGTAAATCTTTGTCAGACAAGGACTCACACTTAGAGATTCTGAGACTTGAGGAAGTAACCAAGTGTCCAGTCCAAGAGAAAATTCACCCTTTGTTAACATGCTTAAAAACAAGCAAACAAGAGAACAACATAAGCCTGTAGAATGGAATACCACTCAGCCATAAAAAAAGAATGAAATCTTGCCATTTGTAGCAACATGGATGGACTTGGACAAAACTTGACAGTTATTATACTGTCAAGTATATCAAGTTTTGTTTATTACTTTTGGACTAACAAAGTCAAATAGTTATATTTTAACACATAATACAAAGTCAACTAGTTATATTTTAACTAAAACAAATATTTAAAGCTACACATTTAATTATGATATCTGTTACGGACTATGTGTTTGTGACCCCTCCCCCAAAATTCATTGGTTGAAACCCCATCTCCCACTGTGACTGTATTTGGAAATAAGGCTTATGAGGCAGTGATAAAGGTTAAATGAGGTCATAAGGGTTGGGGCCTAATCCCACAGGGCAGGTGCCCTTATCAGAAGAGGAAGAGACACTAGGGCTGTTTCCTGGCTACACAAAGAAGAGATCCTGTGAGCACAGCAAGATGGCAGCCTCCTACAAACCAAGACAAGAGGCCTCAGAATGAACCCTATTCTAGCCGCAGAACTGTGAGAGAATAAATGTCTATTGGTTATGCCTCCCAGTTTATAGTATTGTGTTATGGCAGCAGGAGCAGACTAAAACAATACATTTTTGACTAAGTTTAATACATACAGCTGATAATATATGTAGGCAAACCACTTTTCCATTTTTTTTGTTTTGTTTTCAAATGGTGTTTTTTTTCAAATGGTGACTTTTTGCCTAAATTTCTTTTAATCAATAGGATGTTGATTCTGTGTACTATAAATTATTTCAATGGTTTTAAATTGTCATTACAAGTAATTGTAATATACTTGCTAGATTTGTTCTGTCAGACACCAATCCAATAAATATTTGAAAAGCTTCAATATCTGCAAAGGTATTTTAATTTGAACATGCAAATTAATTCTGTTTACGAGCCACTGATTCAACACTACGGATAAAGAAATAGAATGCAAATGAGATAAATCAGAAAGGAAGGTCAGGCTGACAGCAATCGTCAAGAGAACATGTGAGACTCCCAGACAGATATTACCAGAAATTAATCTCACACAAGGCTATCTGGAGTGATTTACAAACTAAATTGTGATTTCTATCATAATTCAAGCTGAAAAATGAGACCCTGACTGCATCTACACATAGCGACCGAATCAGACTTCAGGAAGGCTTCCCTGAACACATATGTACAAATAAGCAGCAGCAAGACTTGGGAACGGGAACTTGACCTGAAGATGACTCTGTCTTCTCACCCATGCCTCCTCTCTCCACTGCTCAGAAGGGTGGCTCCTGAGGGCCCTAAGGTCTTCCTTGGGTATCACATTCTCTTCTGCCCTCCCCAGCCTTCCGACCTTTCCTCAATCACCCTCCTCATCAAAGCTTACCTGCCTTGGGCCATCAGGCTCCACTTTCTGTTAGGAAACTGATAAGCTAATCTCTATTTAATGGGCAAGTCACTGCTCAGTACGTCACTGCTTCCAGCCAGTTAAACATATCTGTATTCGAACAGCACTCTTGCAGACATCACGCTTAAACTTACGCAATCATTTTGATGATGCCAATTCTAGTAGTTGGTCTCCAGTTATAATGGTTTTATGGACCCAATATTCATCTTTATCAAGTTTTGTTAATTCTTTTTCTTCACAGGAATATAATTTCACAAGAGTCAGGGTTTGAGATAACTCAGATATCACCCTTGGTCCCATTAATACTAATGTCAATAAGAAGTAATTTTTAAATATAAATCAAAACCAATTAGCACTTTGAAATCTAAGTGAACCTATGTTTTTCTATTTATTGTTAGTGTCTTATTGTCAGTTTGGGGTGCTATAACAAAATACCATAGACTGTATTGCTTGAACAGTAGACATTTATTTCTCAGAGTTCTCGAGGCTGGGAAGTCCAAGATCAAGGTGCCTACAGTTTCAGTGTCTGATAAGAACCGGAGCACTGTAGTCTCTTCCTCTTCTTATAAGGGCACTAATGTCACCATGGGGGCTCTACCGCCATGACTTCACCCTAAACTTAATTACCTCCTAAAGGCCCCACCTTCAAATACCACTGCCTTGGGAGTTAGGGCTTCAACATATGAATTTGGGAGGGACACAAGCATTCAGTCTGTAGCAGTTAGTGTTATTACAAGGTACATAAAGTTGTCCTTGAGTAAAATAAGAAATAAATTTCTCCCAATGAAAATTAATTGAAGATTTAATAACTGACTCACAATGCCCAAAAGGAGACATTTCCTCTGGAGTTGAGCTGCCAACAAAATTGGAGTGTCCTAAAATGTACGGTTTCAGAGAATTTCCAATGTGAAACAAACAACACTTTTCTTGGGGAGTGTGTAACTCTTCTCTTTCGGCAATCCCCTGTGAACCCCAAGGCAGCTTCTGGTTCTGGGCTGTTTAGCAGTGGAGAAAAGGATCTGATATAAGGATGGCCCATCTCCTCTCCAGGGGACTGTTAGACTCACCCCCAAGGGTGGCCATTGAATCCCTGGACAAACGACCCAAGGATGGCTAGGCTGGTCAAGTCTCTTCCTCACCGGGAATAACCAGCTGTTGACCCTGTGAAACCAGCCCTTTCATCACTTCATTATAAACTGGAATTCCCAGAAATTAGAATCTGAGTCTGAAATTCCAGTAGGTTCTCCACATGTGTCTGAAATCTAAAGAGAGAGAAGAAATCAGCTATCCCCACTGTTGGTCTCAGCATCTGAAATAGTTCCCTGCTGATTCATAATGTAAACACAGGGGTTAATTCCTTCCTTTGAGAAATCTGCTCGTGTGCACCCAAAATTATTATTATCTGTGTTCAACCATGAGAGCATGACGAGCTGAATGGCTGCCAACACGGCCCTTTGCCGTCCCTGATTTAAATAAATAGATCTGGCTTTGGGCAGGCTTTCCAGACTGACATGCACTCCAGACATGAATGCTATTTTATTAAGATATACAGTGACATAAAAATATTTGTATAATCAATATATCTTGTTCAGCTTTAAAATCTAGGACAGGGTTTTCAAGTAATCTCATTTTCACAGATTGAGTTGACGAGTCAGAAGTAATAACGAATGTTGGAGGAGACATCATGTTTATTTATAACAGATTGATATTATATCTAGTTACTGTGTACTAGGAAATGGAAATAGGTTTGTGCAAGCCCTTCCCCACCCCCATAACTTAAAAAACGGGAAACACCTCTTCTGAGCCCTTTTACTATATCATGTAATATTTTATCTTTAAATGGAACAGGGATGGTCTGCATTTGCACCTTACTGACTTAACCCAAGCTTTTGGCTTGACCGAAAGGATTTCCTGATAGACTACAGGGCTGTTCTTTGAAATGAATCTCTTCCTAACAAGGTCCCTTTAACAGGTCCCTTTTAAATAGCCTACCTTTCCTAACTGTTTTCACTTCAGTAGACCATCAAAGGAGAGGAGTTAATGAAAAGAAATGAAACTGACACGTGGACCTGGGTAGAGGTGACTGAAAGTTCTTCATTTAAGGGGTTGGTTCCTTTTCTCTCGTTATGTTGTGGAATCTGAAAACACCCCTTGAGATTCTGGTCACTGTCTTTAGGACATCCCAAGAGAAGTCACCTCCACACCTCTTCCCTCCTAGAGTCTCCCATCCCATTTGGCAAAAAATAGTCAGGCTCAGACTCTCCTAGTGGGCAACTGAAAAAGACACCAAAGAAAGAAAATACACACCAGGAACCAGGAAGCACGCAATTTAAGTTGGAACATGACTGTATAAAGAGAGATCAATTAGACAATGTATACCAATAATAGGTAAGTACTAACAGGTGCACACACAGCACTGAGGCTTCCTGGAGTATTCGGAAACAGCCTGAATAAGGAAGGGTCTCCGGGATGGACTCACCCATCCATGTTTCTTCCAACACTTTGCCATCAGTTTAGCCTCTACTCTATGCCAGGCGTTGTGCTGAATGCTGGCCACTCAGAGATGAAGGAATCTCGATTCCTGCCCTCAAGTTACTCAAAGTCCAAGAGTGAGGAGTAAGGGTACACAATTTAACAGAGAGAATCATGGAATGAAATGTATGCAGGACACCGTGCAGGCTGCTGAGGAAACAAGAGGGGAGGAGTCTAAAAGCTGGGTCCTGGAGAGCCCTGCTGCCCAGACTGACTCTGGAGGGATGAGTGGTAATAAAGACAAGCAACATCTATAGCAACACATGGCAGAAGGGGCTTTAAGCCTCTTTTAATGTATTAACTTGTTTCATCCTCATAAGACCCTGTGTGTAGACACCAGTATGATCTCTATTTCACGAAATGCCGACAGATCAAGCAACTTGCCAACTCAAGCAGCTCTCACACGACAGAGCTGGGGTTTGAACTCAGGCATCTCGCTGCGGGGGCCACACTCTTAACCAAGAGGCTAAGAGTTTGCCAGACAGGCATGAAGTGACATTTTTTGAAGAGTCATAGATTTTGTGAAGTGGCAGAGGGAGAGCATGACATTAGGTGTCAGTGGAGCTTAAAGTCCAACTTTGGAAAATAGGTGTTGATCTGGATGGAGTTGGCCTTTGGCTTCTCAAACTGGGCTAAGAGCACCCTTGGGTGCATACAGTCATGACCAGAGGATTCACGGCCGTCGGATCAACATGGTGTGTTGTCTGATTCTCCCAAAGAGGAGAGCTTTGGTGCTTTTATCTCGCAGCACCTCACCTTCAAATGCAGTTTTATATTATTGAATAGGGTGTGAGATCACCAAGACATTTTTTCCTTGTTTCTTCTTCCTTTTGCTCTCTGATTCCAATTGTTTCCCTACTGTATTTAAAACATCAAATTTCACATTACAGAAGTAACTCATACTTATTTACCTCAATGAAAGAGCCCATGGTCACATAAATTAAAAGTTATTTCTCCTCCTAACACCTTTGCAGTCTTAACTTTCCTGAGGTAACACTTCTACCTATGTTTGTACAATGAGATGCTAATACATACGCACAAAATTGGGGTGTTTTGCCGTTTCTTTTGATGAATTTGGAAGAAGTGCACCCCCTGCACAGCTTGCTTTGCGCACTTAAGTGCACTTCCTGGACCACCGTCTAGCACAGCACCCACAACACTGCTTCATCCACTCCCCCACTGATGGATGGCTTCCAGCTTTGTATCTCTCCAAACTATGCTGAAACATATATCTCTGTATAGCTACCCCTCCTTCTTGTGCCTTTAGGCTTTAAAAATTATACAGTGGCCCCTGGACTTTTTATCAAAGATGTACTCCTACCTCACAGGGAAAGAGCTGCCTAAAATTTGCTCCTAAAAGCAAATGGCTTGTTCAGGCCTAAAAATTCAATCGTGTTCAATAGTCTGCATCTTGTAGGACACTGTTTCCCTGGCACATTGTGGGAACCAATTTCTAGCAAGTGTAAACTCACATCTTCCAAGATGATTTCCTCAATCTACATACCTAACTTGCACCACTGAAACATAGCTCTTTATAAAAATCACTACTTGGAAGTTGTTCTGTTTTCTGCTTGACGACAACTTTTTAAAATAAAAGTCGAAACATCAGAGAAATCCCAAGTTTGAAGCAGGTGCTACTGGACGGCCCGTGAAGCATGACCGGTTTGACGAGGGCCGCCCAAGGTGAGGCAGTCAGGAGCCTGTGGGCTCAGCAGAGGACCTCGCTCCCATCTTGAAGAGCTAGGTGCTCTTCTGATTTCCCCCCTCCAATACTCAGGCCCTTTCCATCTCAACTTTATTCTTATAGGTCAAAAAGACTAAAATGAAACAGAAAGGGCAAGAGTTCTGTTTTCTCTAAGCCACTCGCTCTGCTGTCCTCACCCCACAGTCATGGACAACTTTCAGTTCTTTATCTCGCTCAGCAGGCACCCCGCTTCCGCTGTCCCTCTGTCCTCTCCATGCCCTCTTAGGGTCTCAGTTTAAGGATGTCTTCCTCAGGTAAGCACCCCCCTCTCCCCTACACCTCCAGCCACAGTCAGTCGCTCTCATGGTAGCCTGTGCCTCTCCCTCATGAAGGGAAGCTCCAGGAGGCTGGGGGCTGCACCTGTTTGGTTCACTGCCATGTCCCTGGTACTTGAAAGGACACAGGTGGCCTCAAGCACTCATATATGTTTCCCACAGTGGGCCAGCTGCTGTTCCAAGTGTTTCATACACAGTATTTTGTTTAATTCTCAAAACAACCCTGTGGGGTAGGTACTACTGGTGTTCCTTTTATAGACATGGAAGCTGAAAGGCTCTTAACTACAGGGCTTTCTTGTCACCCAAACTCTTCCCTTGAACTTCTGACCTAATATGACTGTCAAGTCTTCAGCCCCTTTCACAGCCTTCAGCTCTTGGGGTTTCCGCATTTCTGACACTATTGTTATGTTTACCACGTTCCTTACTTCTTTCTATCTTGATTATATGCTTCTCTTCCCAGCTTTCGTACCTGCCCCTTTAGATGTAAAGAGAGCTTTACATCTTCAATAGAGAGCTCCTAGTGCGGCTGTTCTGTCCTGGGTGGGAGGGGGCTGCCTTTTATTTTCAATAAGATCAGTGGTCATGACACAACCTAAGTCCCAGGTGTGAGTTCATTAGGACTTCTTGAGCCTCCCTCTCTTCCAAACTCCTGGGCCATAGAATCATGTCCATCTTTCCCCTGAATTTTAAGAAATCAGCATTCCACAAATTTAGAGTTCATAAAGATTGTTCATGTCTGAGTTTCCCTGGCCAGTTAGCGCAGACTTTCTCCCAAGGTGCCCATAAGTAGCCCTGCGTGAACTCGAATTCTGCCTTGTTCTTTAAAATTTATCGAAGGGGGCAGTTTCCCCAGTTCCTCCTGTTCCAGTTGGGAAATGAAAGTATCAACAAGCTAAGTCAGGACTGTTTCTGAAGCTCTGCTATAAAAGGAAGGAGACGTCCAGGGGACTGTCCCATCACTGCTCCCCCTTGGCCTGTTTCCAGACTTGAGTCTGGGGCATCTGCCATTTTTTTCTGTCTTGTCCCAGGAGCGGTAATATTCCCCCCACCTCAGCCACCATCAATTCTATCCATTTTCTGTCATAGGACACATGGCAACTCTTTCCCCGTTCCTCACCCCATCCTCCACACACACACACACACACACACACACACACACACACACACACACACACATACACACAGGCCAAATTACACAGAAGAGGAAGCCAGGTGGACACAGCCATATTTGCAAGATTCCTTCCTATGTTTTCTTTTATTTTCGCTTTACTCACTTTGCTATGCTACAGAGTTTTCTCCCTACTCCCTGCTCTCCTAGACACACGCACGCACCCACATATACACACGCACATGCGCACATACTCCCACACAGGCACTCTACTAGCACAGTGCCTGGGGCTTGTTTATAGTATAAGCAGACAGAACTCTGCTCCTGACACGTTAGTGTCACCTCCTGGCTTATTTCCCATATTTCTCTCATCAGCACTGGACCCTCCAAAACATCCCACCAAGACCTACAAATCTGGGACCTGCCCTAATGGACTACTCCAGCTGAAGGCTTCTCTCTCTCCTTCACTCTTTGCTCGCATGTTCAGCCTGGCTCTCGCTCTCAGGTTTCTGCTTTCCTGTACAGGTGTGTGTCTCCGTCACTCTTTTGTTTCCTCATTTCCTTACAGTCAGTTATTGCCTATTCTGTTTCAGGCCCTCACTTGTTGCTGGTTTTACAAACCGATTCAAGAGATAGATAATCAACTAATAATAGTAACAAAATTCTATGTCTTATACTTGAAATACAAACTACGAGCTATTTGAAAACAGAAGACAGGGCAATCATTTCTGCTTGGCCTGTGAGGGAAGGCTACTGGAGAAGAGCTATATGTGAATTGGATCTTGAAGGATGAATAGGAGTTCTTGGGCAAAGGACAAGAAGGGTATGGGAAAGTCTCGGCATGGGAATAACTAGAGGCTACAGTGTGGGAAGCATGAGCAGGGAGTGCTTTTGTTCACCAGTGTATACAGATCCTGAAACAGCACACAGTAGGCCCTCAGTAGATATCTATTTTGGAGTTTTAATTAAGTAGGATAAAGCCTGATTTTAAAGAGAATTTTATGTCATTCAGAGAAGTCTAAATTTTAGTTTGTAGACAGTGAATACTCAACAAACTTTTTTTTTTAATGTTGTGTGTACAGCATGGTAATTATTTATGGAGTGTTCTCTGCTTCAGATTTGATTACACCATCCGTGGTTGCCATTGTTGGACCTCAACTCTCTCTGTTTGCTAGTGATTTTTATTTTACAGGTGAGTAGTCTAATTTTTTTTTTTTTTTTTTGCCTGCACGGTGCAGCCTGCGGGATCTTAGCTCCCCAACCAGGGATTGAAGTCAGGCCCCAGCAGTGAAAGCGCCGAGTCCTAACCACTGGACCCCCAAGGAACTCCTCAACAGACTTTTTTAAATCAAGGAAATGGCATAATTACATCTGGGGTTTCTTTTTAAGGGATAACTCAAGATTGTATATAAAATAGATTTCAAAGGGGAAATTTAGGGGGGAAATGGAGCATCACGCTAGGTACCTATTTATAATGGGTATGTTGACTTTGATTAGGTTTATCCCCTCCTTTGCTGTATTTGCTCCAAATCTTGTTTATTATTTGGAAATCACATTTACCACCCTATGTCATAAATTCACTTCATACTGATGCTTAGTATGTTGCCATAGAGGCCTCTGACACTGTCGACTTTGTTTCTGCCTCTCCAAAATCTCACTCAATTTCTCCCAAAATCTCACTCAATCTCACACTTACCTTTAAATGCTACTTGCTGTCCTCCCTAGCCCACTTTCCCCAGCTTTTCAAGGATTTATACTCTTTCTCTGTCTCCACTTTAAATCCCACTGCATGCACAGCTCTGTCAACCACAAGTCAGTCACTATCTGAGTTAACTTTGCCAATTAGCCTGTTGGCCTTTTGACACACTCTGGGAGATGCAGTGCCTTAATTACTTAGGTAAATGACTACAAAGGTGAATATTTCCAGCTCCTTGTCATACCATCGTGGGAAATATTCTGTATTTTGAGACTAACGGTTCACTTAGCATTGGTCATTTCTCACCACGTAACAGGATTCCATCGGGCTTGGTTTGGTGCCAGCTTGCACCCAGCCCCTCCTCTCTATAAGTCTTTGGGCGTGGCTGGATTGGGGGGTGTCTGATGAGGTGTAAAGGTGATTGTCACCCCATAAGACCCAGCATATGATTCCCACTGGGACAAATTTAGGAAGAAATAAGTTGTATCTCTAGCATTTCAAACTAGATTTACTTTTGAAATAAGACAGTGATAAAATTTTGGATCCAATATTTTTTCCTTCCAGTTTCTTTGAAAATTATTCCCTGCATAATTCTGTGGCAGCCCGTGGACCAATGGCAGTTCCACACAAGTTCACAGGATGAGTCCTATGACCTTGGAAGCCTTTCCTTCCCGCCAACATCCTCAGTACTGGGATCAGCAAATCACTCACCACACAAGACGGGAGAAAGATCTCCCCAGACTAACATATGCTCTTGAATTCCTGAGCCAATCTCATCTACAAAAAGTTAAGCACCCATGGCATAACTTGTGATTGAGCCAAAAAGACTTTCACTGTACTTTGTCAAGACATGTACTGTATTTAAAATCTAAAACTATTATGAAACTCGGTCTCTAGACAATCACTGTCATGCTCTACCAGTTTTCATTTTTATGGCTATTATACCAAACCTTAAACTAGCAATCAAGAAATGGATTAATATACAAGAACCGCTGCCTAGAACTTGATTTTCTTTCCTTGTTTTGTTTTCTTTTTTTACCAAAGAAGTCTGAAGGAGTATTTTATTCTTCAGAATATTTTTTGGAAATGATTCCTATTAAATTTCTTAGAGACTTCCAGGAAAACCAGATACTCAAGCTACAGACCTAGAAGGAAGCAAGCAGCAAACCTCAAGAAGGAAGAGTTAGTTTTAAGGCTCCTAAAGCTGTGAGGCGTGGGAGTCCTACAACGGGAACATTATGGCTGGTGGTCTATGGTTTGGGGCCCTAATTCTTTACCCTCCCCCATACTGATCCTGTCTTAGTTGAAAATTAGTTTGCTCATGAACTTTTTTTTGCATTAATTTTGAATTTTTAAATGTTTCATTGAAATGTAATCTATCTTAATTAAGTATCTTGGTACCTCTTAAAGTTTTCACTGCAGACAAGCGCTCACTCACCTCCCCCTGCTCTTAGCACTGCCCACAGCCTCTGCCGTATGATGTTGAACTTCCTCCACCAACCAGACAGAGTATATTTCTCCTCCTCTTTAACTTTAGCCATGTGACTCACTTTGGCCAATAAAATGAGATGGAAGTGATGGTGTGTTACTTCCAAATCAAAGCCGTATGAGGCCTTGCCTGCCGTCACATGCCCTCCTTCACTTTTTTTTTGGAATTTTATCTTATTTTTTTATACAGCAGGTTCTTATTAGTTATCTATTTTATACATATTGGTGTATATATGTCAATCCCTCTTTCACTTCTACCGTCACCATGAGAAGAATGCGCCTCTGGTCGCGGAAGAGAAGTTAGGTGGAGCAGAGATGGAGAGACAGATGAGCAGGGGTAACCCAGCCAAGTCATATCAGCCGGGCCCATCCTAGATCAGACAACCTCAAATAAACACTTATTGTTGAGACTTTGTGGCTATTTCTTACACAGAAATGTAGTACACGTATTAACAATTATTTCACCCTGGAGGTTTAGTGTGAGTTAATCCTAATAACCCTTGTCAGTAACTGGCTTCAGAATGGAGATGTCTAGGCTCATCACAGCCAACAAAATATAACAGCAATTTGCTGGAGTCGTCAGGCGAAATGATTCCTTTCTTTTGTAAGACATACCAAGTCCTCTCTCTTGTTCTCTTCCTTACTTCTTTGTGAACAAGAAAGTACTGTAGCTCTGATGGCCCATAGCTGCCATCCAAAGACCTCTAGGGGAACTAGCCTGAGAATATGATCAGTAGTAAAGGAGTACAGAGCTATGACAACAGCAGAAAAATAAAACAAAAGGCTTGATCAAACCATGCCTGAAGTCTGACCTACCTCTGGATTTTCATGATTCAGTACATGTCCTTATTGTTTAAGCCAGTTTGAGCTGGGCTTCTTACAGCTGAAAGCATTCTTACTAGGTAATTCAGACCATTTCTGAAGTCACTTTAGGATCCTCTTTCCATATTATTTCAGGTTTAATAGGTCTAGTCTCTGAGTCATCTGATATCAAGTCCAGGCATAAAGTTTATAATCATTACTGAAAGTTCCACACCCCTTCCCTCAGGCTTTCTCCATAGAGAGCTTCATGTGACCTAACTGCCTTCGCAGATGGTGCCTCTCTCTCCCTCTATATGCGGCCATAATTATCAAATAACTTCTCACCTTTCCCATGCTACTTTAAAATGGAAAACAGAGGGAACTGATGAAATCAATTATGGTATTTTTATATGAGAGAATATTACATATTTTAGTATCCATTAAAAACAGTTTATTTGTTAATTCGGCAAAAACACCTACTCTGTTTCAGGGACTGTGCTAGGGAAGAATACTTGATGATGGGGGAAATGTTAAATATAGGCCAGAAAGAAAATCAAGGTATAAAACGTACTTACATTACCGATCTTAAATACTTGAAAAAGGAGTGTGTATACATACCTACACGGAAAGTAAGACTGGAGAGGTAGTCTAAAAATATTAATAAGGATTATCTCTAAATAGTGGAATAATGAACAATTATTTCTTCTTTGTGCTTTTCCATATTTATCACATTTTCTATGATTAACTCCTATTACTTCTGTAAACAGGAAAAACACCAGAAGAAGGAAACAATGTTCCTGTCCTAGATAAATTTAATAAATCCTGAGGTGCTCCTTGTCTAGATTCATTAATATTTCTTCTTTCGATGAGCCTTGATGTTTAATATACATTTACACAAGTTCGTTGTGTGTATGAACTACAGACAGAACAAAGGAAAGGGATGTTTTTAAGTAATCAGAAAGTCATATGGACATTTAGAATTGCCTCTCTCTTCAAGTCAGATTTGAAATTTGGAAAGAGGAAGAAGAGCCAGACGGGTACTGCAGACCACGTTGATTGCTCAGGCCTCCTCAAAAGCCTGGGTACACTTCCAGGGGGGGAAGGAAAAAGGAGAAATAGAGAGAGTGTCATGAGACTCAGCAACCTGAGGGTGAAGAGTGAGTGAGGCTCACTCCTTCCATCCCAGCTCGCAGGAAGCAGCTGACTACCTTTAACTCTCCGACCGACTAGCATGGGGAAAACCCACATTACGCTGAGATGCTTCCAGGGGCTGGCTGACTCCTATTTAAAAGAAAGCAGTTTCCAAAAAGAAAGAGAAGTGGAAAGGAAGATGAAACATATTTATGACTTAAATGAAAATACAATCATTCATCTTAAAACAGAATTCAGTAACTCCATCTCAAAATGATGGTACAGCAATTCTAGAGGAGTTGGAATAAAGGAAAAGAATTTGGAAGGATTAAGACTGAAATGCTCTACTTGCCTATAGAATTTAATATTAAAAACTCTACTCAAAAACTATGTTGTATTATTATAAACTACATTGTTTTGTTCTTACTCTTTTATAAAAACTCTTTCACGTATGTCATTGCATTTGATCCTCACAACCTCCCTATGTGGGATCTAAGACAAATATTCTTCTCTCCATCCTTTACAGTCTCTCTATAAATGAGACCCCCCAGAGACAGGGCTAGGATGTAAGCCCAAGTTCTATACGATCAGGGGTCTCTTCTACTAAATAACTCAAATTATTCTGCAGATGACATCTAGAAAATATCTCATTTGCTTTTTAAAATATGTTTATTGGACTAGAAAAACTAATTGCAGGGGGTTAGATTTCCCATGCATGGAAGCACCCAGTACCCTCTCCATATTCAGTGGATGTTCCAAAAATATAAGATGACTGACAAGCACTTGATCTTAATAAGGAACAGACTTCATTAGAAAATTATAACCTTTATATTAGATTTTTCATTACTCTTTCCTTTATTTGAAACTTGCCTACATGCTACTGAAAGATTGCGTCCTGGGGGATTAAAAAAAATTGTCTCAAATATCAAAGGACTTGAGGCCAGAGTCTCTTAAGGTAGTAATTTCTTGCTCTCTCTTTTTTAATCAAGTAAGTAGAAATTAATTTGGACCATATTTTTAAAGAAAACCGATCTGGATCCTGAAGAGTTCATGTGTAAAATGAAAAAGAGTAAAGTTAAAAACCACGCATCCATCCCCAAATTTTCCTGCTAAGAAAATTGCCACAGTCAGAATGGTTTGCTGCTAAGAGACAAGTTGGTTTGGGTTTGGTAAAGACTGAATGCTCCTCTCGACAGACACTGTCTGTGGCTGGGTGGTTTACATCTGCACGATAAATAAGAAACACGTCCATGGAAAGGGAAAAGTTCAATAGACCCTTCAGATGGTTTCAAACACTCAGAATATTTAGGCTCATAGGGCCAGTCTCGGCAAACATGGGAATTTTTCACATTTCCACCTGATAAAGCTTTCAAAACATGTCTTCCTCTGGGCCATGGTATTCTGCACCCACTGCATGTGCGAGCATTGTAAACCTTGTACGTCAGATGGGAAGAAAAACTTCCTAAAGACTAGGAACTCTCTTTCTTTAAAATGACTCTTCTCATTCCCCACTGAGAACTCACAGTGTATGGACAGGATGCAGCTAAAGAGCTTCCAGCCTCCCAGAATCTTCCAGGCTGGGGCAGTCAGCGTCCACGAACCTCCTGCCTCAGAATCACCTGGTGCTTGTCTAGAATGCAGGTCCTTGGGCCTCACCCCAGACCTTCAGAGTGAGACTCTCTGGGGACAATACCTTGGAATCTGCATTTTAATAAGCGTCCCTGATAATTCCCCTGAAGTTTGAACACCAGTGACCTCCTAGCTACTGGAGCAGCAAGATAAACACAGAGAGGGCCAGCGAGGGTGGGTGCAAACGGTGGAATGATAAAAGGGGATTGGACTGGTCAGGCCAAACACCTAAACAAATGCTAGACAGACAGAGTTCAAATAGTAATGAGGAACAAAGGAGCAATCTTGCGCCTACATGAGAGAAAACTTAGCTTCCCGTCCAGCCAACGACAGCAGGTAGGGAGGTCTTGAGAGTACTGGGAGAACTGCCAGATGGTCCTGATGCAAGCGAAACTTGCCCCTTCTCCAGCTACAGGGCTTGAGATCCCACGGGCGCAGTGTTGCCACACAGTGTTGCTGTGTGTATAAAGTGAAGGCAGTGAGTCTCTCCCCCACTGGTGTTAATGGTTACTGTTTAACAGCAGGGTCTCCAGGAAAAATAAAACCCTGACTTGTAGCATTTGCCAATTTCCATGGTGTAAATTCTCCCACCATGGCTAATTTCAAGCCATTTAACACGAGGTGTCATTGAATGTGGATTTAGGGAAACAGGCACATAATGGCTCACATTAGCTAATACTAGCCAGCTGCAGCACACAATGGCCTCAACACACACACACACACACACACACACACACACACACACACACACACTTCTCACATAAAGACACTCTTCATCTTTATACCATTTTTTCCCTCTCATACTCCTATGTCTAAAAGAAGGAATGTGTCACCTAACTATTCTTTGCTAATAATGTACATATTAAGATGGCATCCATTTTCATGCAAAAGATGGTTTTCCTTAATTAAATAAAAAGTTTGAATCCAGAAAATGTTCATCACAGTTAACTTACCTATTTTTGTTTGGATTAAGAAAGTACCATGAAAAAAAAAAAAGAAAGTACCATGTACCTGTGTGAATAATGACACATAATGGGCAGAATAATGCTCCCCCCCAAGATGTCTACCTCCTAATTCCTAGAACCTGTGAGTATGTTAAATTACATGGAAAAGGGGAATTAAGGTGGAAGACGGAATTGAGTTTGCTAATTATCTGATTTTAAGATATACAAATCTGCATTATTCAGACAAGCCCAGTGCTTTCACGAAAGTCCTTAAAAGTGGAAGCAAGGCAAAAGAGTCAGTGTCAGAGGGGCATGATGTAGGAAAGACTCAACGGGCCATGGCTGGGTTTGAAGATGGAGGCAGAGACCATGAGCCAAGGAACGTGGGTCCCTCTTGACCCTGGAAAAGGCAAGAAAATGAATTCTTCCCTAGAGCCTGCAGAGAGGAACATGAGGCTGCCCACACCATGACTTTAGCCCAGAGGCCCATTTTGGACTTCTGACCTCCAGAATTTATTATTGAAGATAATAAATCTGTATTATTTAAGCCACTACGTTTGTGGTAATTTTTGGCAGCAGTAAGAGGAAACAAATAGAGCCTGTTTTTCAGGAAAGAAGCAACACAAAGCAAGTAAAATGTATACATGGAAAGTCATAAATGGCCCTAGAAGCGCTGACCACATTTGCCTGTAGAGCAGACAGGGAAAGCCTGTCCATAGTACTCGCCGCATACACACACACACACTATGTCATTCGGATTCCCTAAAACAAGATCCTTAGCCTGAAGTTAACACCTGCACAGCAGTCAGAACTGGCACTGGCCACTGCTATCCCTGGTCAAAGGCAGGACATTCAGAAATCTCCAGAGGAATCAAGCAGCCCGTCCTCCAGATGCTTATTCATACAAGGGTGGGAGAGACTTGAGGTATAAAATATATACTCCCTCAAGGTCTTTAAAAATTCTCCACGGTGCTAAGAGGCTCATTAGTCAAACATCCCCTTTTTGCAGACGAGGAACAAGAGATGAAGCAAGGGGCCCCTAAGTCACCCCTTGAGTTCACGGGCATCAGAACCAAGACCACAGCCTGGCCCCGCCTCCGAGCAGCCCTTGTTCTCTCCACTGCAGCCCTGACCTGGATTCTGTGATTCATTCTATACTCAAGAGTCAAAGAATAGATATCACCGTTTTGAAAAATAAGCAAATTATATAGGATTACATAAGGTAGGGAGGAACTCCCAGTCCCCTACCCCCTTACTCTGGCCTCTTTACCTACCGTATTTCTCAATCTCCCCCCAGGAAGACACAATACTAAGACGGCTTTCAAATGCAAACTTTGACCAGGCCACATTTGTCCTGGGAAGGGATCACTGGATTTTAAAATGTCAAACATGGTTACGTTCTATTTTCCATATGAAGGGAGAAATAAGTAGCCCAGGACCCACCTCTTCACTGAGACAGACCCTGCCATCACCTTCCTTTGCCTGAGCTTTCCGGTCATGGCACCATGTAGCTGGCCAGGTGATGGTAAGTTTACTATGTGGGTTTGGGATGGAGGAGAAAGGTGAGACAGAGGCCTGACCCAGTATGAGCTCCAGCATGAACTCATCAGAGCTCTACTTTGGAGTGGGTATGTGGGGTAAGAGGTTTTACTGGAACTTGCTTGGCTAATTGTAAAGTAATGCTGACTTTTAAATGAACTATTGCTACACACACAGAGACAAATCATACCACAGACCTTACATTGACTGGAAGAAGCCAGACACAAAAGAGCATTTTCCAGTTACATGAAGATCAAGAACAGGCAGAGCTAATTCATGGTGATTGATGTCAGAACAGCGATTACGGGGGAAGAGCATGAATGAGTGGGGTGCTATTGACTAGGAAAAACAACACAAGGGAGCCTTCTGGGGAGCTGAAAACATGCTCGACTTTGATTTGAGTGGTAGTTACACAGTTGTATACACATGAAAGGCATTTATGGACCTGTGGTTAAGAGTTGTGAACTTTACTATGTGTATGTTATTCCTCATTCAAAACAAAATCCTCGTTTGCCACATAAAATGCATAATTTCCAAATAGTTCTGTAAATGAAGGTGTATTTCTATTTTTAGAGCTTTGAAATCCTAAAAATTAGAAATGTAGAAGCTATATTTACTCTTTTCTTTTTTCTTTTTAAATTTTTTTTTTTTTGCGGTATGCGGGCCTCTCGGTATTGTGGCCTCTCCCATTGCGGAGCACAGGCCCCGGACGCGCAGGCTCAGCGGCCATGGCTCACAGGCCTAGCTGCTCCGCGGCATGTGGGATCTTCCCGGACCGGGGCACGAACCCGCGTCCCCTGCATCGGCAGGCGGACTCTCAACCACTGCGCCACCAGGGAAGCCCTATATTAACTCTTGATTAGGTTGAAAAGTATTTCATCTAAGTCATGTTTAATTACAATTCTCAACTTGAATTTTCTTTCTAATTAGAAAGATGAGTGGAGAGGCCCTATATCATCCACTCTCTCCAAAGGGGTCCTTTTAGAGGCAAAGCAAAAATCAGATATTTTAAGAGTTACTACATTTTGGTTCTTCCACATTTTTATCTATAGAAAACCAAAATCTTTGCTGGCATTGGAGATTTTTCACAGTGTCCTTTCTACTGCATAAATTTAAAGGAACATGAAGACACGTATAAAAGTAGTTTCAGGGACTTCCCTGGTGGCACAGTCGTTGAGAATCTGCCTGCCAATGCAGGGAAGATGGGTTCGAGCCCTGGTCCAGGAAGATCCCACATGCTGCAGAGCAACTAAGCCCGTTCGCCACAACTACTGAGCCTGAGCTCTAAAGCCCACGAGCCACAACTACTGAGCCCACATGCTGCAACTATTGAGCCCAGGTGCTGCAACTACTGAGCCCACGTGCTGCAACTACTGAAGCCCATGCTCCTAGAGCCCATGCTCCGCAACAAGAGAAGCCACCGCAATGAGAAGCCCGCGCACTGCAACGAAGAGTAGCCCCCCTCTCTCTGAAACTAGAGAAAGCCCGCGTGGAGCAACAGAGACCCAACGCAGCCAAAAATTAATTAATTAATTAATTTATATATAAAAAATAAAAGTAGTTTCAGAGAGGTGACTATTTTGGTATAAAAAAAGTTTTTTAATTATCTTGTTGAAGAGTTTAAAGGAGATGCTATAAAATATGCATTTACTGGTATTGGAATAGATGACAACATAATATTTTAATTTTTAAAGATGAAAAGAGCTATTTTAAAAAGCATGTGTTTTTCTTCGCATACTTTACTTTATACCAATGATTCTAAGGTTTCTATTAAACAGAAAAACAAATTACAAGTCTGGCAACCACAGAGATGAAAGAGGGAGAAGTCTCCATAAGTGAAAGGGATGGTAACCAATAGTAAAGTGATGACAAAATACCACGGCATATCGACAGCATTGTTAAAGCTCCAAATTATATTTAATGATAGCTAACTGATGTCTGGGGGTCCGAGAACCCGTGGATGGCTGACTGTTGGCGAAAAAAGGAAAAAGAGAAATGAGGCATCACGTCTCCTCCAAAGAACAGCTAAGTTAAACTGATCCAGCTGAGACACAATAGCTTAAGGTAAAATAACTTCTGTCCTAATCAACTGCACGGATTGAGCCCACCCCTCCATAGCAGGCACAACCCAGGCTACTTTATCATTCTGAGGGGAATAAATTTAGCACCCCGACAGTAGCTCTGGATCCAAATTCCAAAGACACCAGTTCAGGTCAGGACTCTTGTCTCTAAGCAGGTGGAACTTTGCTTGTCAAAGGTAATTTATATGTGATATTGAGTATCAGTTGAAGCTCAGTGGAATCTGTGTTCCTTGAAGAAATGTAATATTTACCAAGAAATTGTTAGCTAAAGAATCCAGGTTGGGTGGAAGGGTGTGGATGTTTAAGGGTGTCTAAACTTTTAACAGAGAAATTTGACAAATGCAAAAGCAAGAAGACTATTAGACTAACTGATAGCCACATTCACATGCCAAGCATCAAATTCAGCCACTGTAAGGTCTGCTTTTCTAGGTAAAATTTTCAAATGCTAGAGTTGTCACCTGGCAAAATAAATTCTGGAGCTAATGGTGGGAATTCGAGAGGACTACGTTCCGTGCTGAATAAAAATCCCTGCCTTTTTGGGAAAACAACAGGACATCAAGAAGAAGCAAATCCACATCACTATCCATCATTTTCAACATTAACCATTAGCTTCCACCATGAATCTGTCCCATAAGAAAAAATTAAATCCAAGAGGAAAAAAACTGAATTTTGTATCTAACACTTACAATTCTCTTAACTCTTTTTAAAAGTTAAATATTCTTTTGTGAAAGAAAAATTCAACTGATCAAATTTTAATTCTGTATTTTCCTCTAGGGTTCAGACAAAGCATAAATGTTGCAAAGATTATTAGACAAGAAGTTTTCATAATGAGATCTAATTTTCAGAGCTGTTAAAATATTGTTGCTTGTTCATAAAAAGGAGTCATGTTATAGCTGTTACAGAAAAATAAAAACAGATGTTTTTAATTAGAAATAAATGGGTAGTTATCTATATCAAAACAGATTTTTTAACCTAAATTTAACAAATTACTATCCAGACATAGAAACCTCAATTTAATTTGGCTACCTAGTATGCACAAAACATTATGTTAATATTTTGTGGGAGCCAAGATTTCCTAGTCACCACCCTGCAGGAATTTATAGTATGAAAGCTGTGTGTAGGCAGTGAGTTCAAAAGGAACTGGGTCAAGGGAGAAGTGCCATTTTAACCAAACCGAAGGATTGGATAGGATATCAACCTATGGAGATTGACAGAATATTCCAAATGAATGGTATGAGCAAAGTTTCCCCTAAATGGTGAAATCTAGTCCCTCCTCCGCCCTGAAAACACAGAGTAACTTAAGAGGCTTCTTCACTTCCACAACCCCAGGCATACAATTTCCCTAAAAGGAACTGCTAACAGCTCTTATGGGGCATGCCAGCGGTACTCATACCCAGAAGTTGTCCCAAGCCTTCCGTAGCGGACACGCCTCGCACACGGAGCCATCTCTGCGGGCTGCTTGGTAGGCAGTCAGTTCTGGGGCACCAACCAGATCTCTTCTTGACTTTGGAAACTGGAGAATCTGGCAGGGTTGTTTTCTTCTTTCCATGGCATATTCCCAGCCTGCCTCTTGCCAGCTTCAAGGGAGGATCGAGTGAATGTTTTTCAGTTTGTGCTGAAGGCGATACCTGCCCTGCATGCCCATCATGGGAATTCAGAAATGCAAAGGCAGGCACTGTGGGCTGGGCTGGCCCGAGGGCCCAGGGGAAGGGGCAGGTATTTCCTGGTGTGAGTCTCCTGGACAAGGAAGAGGGATGAGGCCCACCCCCGGGCTCCTTGGCAGGGCCTGGAGGCCTGGGGATTCCCTGGCCTCACGGTGAGGCCGGAATGGAAGTGCCCATGCTTGGTGCAGGGACTCTTGGTGACCATCAGTGGGAGGCCCAAACTCTACTGTGAAGAGGCAACATCTGCCCATTCTCTGCAGGAATGTGTGCCAGGGTCCCCAACAGAGGGACTTTATGAAAACAAAGACCAAATGAAATGAGACTTCTAACATTAGTGGCTAATAATTGGTGACTAATGTTCATGGTTAATAGAAGGAGCAAAGCAGTCCGCATGGGGGGCCTAATCGAAAACTGTAACACTGTGTGGGGAGAGAGTTCTTATTCCTCGCAGTGCAGTAACCGCTAAAGACGCGGGGAACCAGGAAGTAGAGCAGGAAAGCAAGAAATGACATAAACATTGGTGACTCTGCAGAGATGGTGACAGGAATGATGTTTGCATGGCAACCACATCCCATGACCCGGCAAGGTGAGCACAGCAGAAAACTGCAGAGGCCAGGAGGAGTGGACCCAGGGTGCATGGCACTGGCCTTGGAGAACAACTTAATGATGTAGGGGAAGAAACTTTTCCCTTTTTCCCTTCTTGGTTCTTTGGCTAGTCTAATAATAAAACAGATTAACAGGAGAAAAACAAATTTAATTTCCAGTGTTCGAGAACTCATGAAAATATGAGACTCAAAGAAGTGACCAAAACAGGCAGCTTATCAAAGCTTTCAGACAAAGAAACAATATGTTTTTGAAGAATTGACAAGACAAAGAAGTTCGGGCTTGGGGTAGTAAATTAGTGAAGTAACACGTCCTGTTATACAGCCTTCTCGGCCCTAAATTTCCCATCTCTGATGATAAGGATGTCTCTCTACCTCCTGGTACAAGGAGGGTACCTTTCTCATGGGAGATTTATTTCCTGCTTTTAGGAGGGGTCAGAGTGTCCTTTTTGTACCAACTGTTTCTTAAGTAACTTTAACTCAAAATAATCAATATAGGGCTTACCTGGTGGCGCAGTGGTTGAGAGTCCGCCTGCTGATGCAGGGGACACGGGTTCGAGCCCCGGTCCGGGAAGATCCCACATGCCGCGGAGCAGCTGGGCCCGTGAGCCATGGCTGCTGAGCCTGTGCGTCTAGAGCCTGTGCCCCGCAATGGGAGAAGCCACAACAGTGAGAGGCCCGCGTACCGAAAAAAAAAAAAAATCAATATATTGGAGTATGAGGCTTTGGAGTGACATATTCTGCTCTCCTTTGAAGAGAAAGAGAAACGTGAGCCACTGCAGGGAAGCTGGGAACGTGGCCACATTTCCAGCGACTGCCATGATAGAGGAAGGGTTAGAAGGATCAGAAAGCTCAGTTGCTTATATTTTGTTGTTTTTACCCAAACATTTCACATCAGTACAAGCTGGAGTGGCTTGGGAATTTAGGAGATACTTATCTTTAGAACTGTATCATTTCTAAATCTAATTTAGACAAATTTAGTGAGCTGGAGTCTTAAAAAGAGAGAGAGAAAGAGAGAGTTTTGACTCATTTGAAATGATGCTGGAAAAATGCATTTTAATGACAAGGGTTCAGAATCCTTTTTTTCAAACACAGCAGTTTCCAAGGTTTACAATTTTGTGGGTCTCTAATGGCAAAGACCCTACAAAGCAAAACCAGCTTTGCCAGCATTCTTTTAGAATGTTCTTGGAATTTGGTTGAGGTTAAGGATGTTTCCATAACGTAAGTCTACACCTTAGCTGTTTTCCAACATCCAAACATCACTGCTAATGGGACGGCTTCTCTTTTATTTTGCTGTGGCCTTTCTCAGCTTCCCACAATTGGGATAGTATTTCATATCCACAGGAATGGAAATAATAACCAATAGCTCACTTTCCTCTTCTGTGGTTTATGTTTGTGTTTTTGCTCCTGCTTCCTTGAGCTTCCTCAGCCCCTCTCCTCCCCAACCACTTACCCCTTCAAGCACTGCTCCACTCAGCATCTTTACGGAAAGTAAAGTTTTGGGAAGAATAAGATAAAGGGAATATAACAAGGGCTTGTGCCTAGAGGCTGGTTTCTACAGAGCACTGAACTTGGAGTCGTAAGGCCAGGGTCTAATGCTAACGTTGCAAGTCTCACACAAGAGTCTTCCAGGGCTCCCTAATGTCTATATAAGGTATGGCTCTTTAACCTGGAATTCAGAGTTTTCCGCAATCTGACACTGACCCGCATCCGTCTCCTACCACAATACCCACATAAATTCTCTTCTCCAGCCAACTGGGAAGTCACTCCCGAACAGGACACGCTCATCCCTGCTCTCTCTGTGCTTTGCTCTGGGCCCTATTGGATGACAATGGCTGCCACGTCCTTCCCTAAAGAGATTCTATTGACCTGAAGCCCATTCATAAGTGTTACAATGCGTTACCACACTCAAACTCAGAAATAGGGTTATACTCTCATTACAAGTGAGATGTATTAAGTGATATTAGCTTTCAGTAAGTCACCTTGAAAGATCTTTAAGACATGACACCATGAAACTCTTAGAAGAGAACAGAGGCAAAACATTCTCTGACATAAATCATATAAATGTTTTCTTAGATCAGTCTCCTAAGGCAATAGAAATAAAAACAAAAATAAACAAATGGGACCTAATCAAACTTACAAGCTTTTGTATAGAAAAGGAAACCATAAATAAAACGAACTGGGAGAAAATATTTGCAAACAATGCAACAGACAAGGGCTTCATTTCTAAAATGTACAAACAGCTCATACAACTCAATAACAAAAAACAAACAACCCAATCAAAAAATGGGCAGAAGACTTAAATAGACATCTCTCCAAAGAAGACATGCAGATGGTCAATAGGCACATGAAAAGATGCTCGTCATCACTAATTATTAGAGAAACGCAAATCACAACTACAATGAGGTATCACCTCACACCGGTCAGAATGGCCATCATCAAAAAGTCTACAAACAGGCTTCCCTGGTGGCGCAGTGGTTGAGAGTCCACCTGCCGATGCAGGGGACACGGGTTCATGCCCCAGTCCGGGAAGATCCCACATGCCACGGAGCGGCTGGGCCCGTGAGCCATGGCTGCTGAGCCAAAAAAGTCTACAAACAATAAATGCTGGAGAGGGTGTGGAGAAAGAGAATACTCCTGCACTGATGGTGGGAATGTAAATGGGTGCACTATGGAGAACAGTATGGAGGTTCCTCAAAAAATTAAAAACAGAGTTACCATATGATCCTGAGCACTGTATCTGGAGAGAATTATAATTCAAAAAGATACATGCACCCCAATGTTCATTGCAGCACTATTTATAACAGCTAAGATATGGAAGAAACTTAAATGTCCATCGACAGATGAATGGGTAAAGAAGATGTGGTACATATATACAATGGAATACCACTCAGCCACAAAAAAGAATGAAATAATGCCATTTGCAGCAACATGGATAGACCTAGAGATTATCATCCTAAGTGAAGTAAGTCAGAAAGAGAAATACCAACACGATATGATATCACTTATATGTGGAATCTAAAATATGACACAAATGAACTTATTTACAAAACAGAAACAGACTCACAGACATAGAGAACAGACTTGTAGTTGCCAAGGGGAAGAGGGGTTGGGGAGGGATGGATTGGGAGTTTGGGATTAGCAGATGTAAACTATTATATATAGAATGGATAAACAACAAGGTCCTACTGTGTGGCACAGGGAACTATTCAATATCCTGTGATAAACCATTATGGAAAAGAATATGAAAAAGAATGTATATATAACTGAATCGCTTTGCTGTACAGTAGAAATTAACATAACATTGTAAATCAACTATACTTCAATAACACAAATTTTTTTTTAAATCTTTAGGTCAAAAGAATAAATGGAACTCAAAATATCATCTGGTGTTAATTGAACGCAAAAGAGAGCAGTAGTCAAATTCATGTGCAGAAAGGAGGATGGGTGAACAAAAAAAGGATTGCCTGTGTGAAATCTAGGAGAGGGGAGCCCACAATTGCCTAAGGAGTCATAGCTTGTCCATGTATCTGTGTCACTCTCCAGGGCAGAGGGCATCCTCCCTGGTTAACACGATTGCTCTCATCCACTTGGCAGACTGTCCCTCAGTAGAGATGAGTATGCTAGAATATCATAATCTGGTCACCTCATGAGCTGCTGAGACCACCGACTCTGCCTTTGCTCAGATTTCATGCTGACTAAGGAAACTTTGGTCCCATTTGAATTCCTATGTAGGTTTCCTTAGGGAAGAGAAGGGCTAACTGGAGAGCATGAATATCCCAAACCCACATCATCTAACAAATGGTCATTCGGTTTGTACTCCACACCTTCATCTCCCAGGACTTTGTTTTGCAGGCATCCATCGCGGAGAGCCTGACCAACTCGAAGCGCACTGACCAAATCGGGTTTTTGACCCTCGCAAGCCAAGAACCAGAGCACAGATGTAGTAACTGTCAGAGGTAGTGCCTCCTGAAAGCCCTGTGTGGGAGGGGAGGCCAGCCTGAACCCCTGGGACACCACCCTACTGTCCCTGTAACTGACACAGAGTCTCCCCTTGCCTCAGTTGGGGACTGGTTAAGAGTGGGAACCCGCACCAGTTATCTTAACAGAGAGAAATTAATGTCAAGAATTGGGCACTAGGTATCGAAGAAGCAAAAATGCAAAAGGGGAATATCAGCACTTCATGGAGATAACAACCGCAAGAAGTTTCCACTTCTAGGGCTGGGGTAGCAAAGAGAAGAAATTGTAATTATTAAAATATAGAAGCTGGGACTTCCCTGGTAGAGCAGTGGATAAGACTCTGAGCCCCCGATGGAGAGGAGCCTGGGTTCCATCCCTGGTCAGGGAACTAGATCCCACATGCACGCCGCAACTAAGAGTTTGCATGCCACAACTGAGGAGCCCACATGCTGCAACTAAGGAGCTGGCGAGCCGCAACAAAGGAGCCCGCGGGCTGCAACTAAGGAGCCCACCTGCCGCAACTAAGACACGGTGCAACCAAATAAATTAATTTAAAAAAATAAAATTAACTGTACTAAAAATATACACATATAGAAGTTGGAGTAGTGTTATGGGATCAATTGTGCTCTCGCCACCCCACAAAAATCCATATGTTAAACTCCAGCACCTCAGGACATGACTGTATTTGTAGATAGGGCCTTTAAAGACATGAAGTTAAAATGAGCCATTAGGGTGAGCCAAGTCCAATATGGCCAGTGTCCTTATGTCACCTAACTACACTTGGGTCCACTCGCCCATGCGTAGTAAAGGCAATCTACTGACACCAGGTTGTGGCAAAAGAAAGTGCAGTGTTTATTGCAGGAGTCCAGGACAGCTAGTGCTCAAAAAGCCTGAACTCCCCGATGGGTTTCAGGGAAAGATTTTTAAAGACAGGCTGAGGGAGAGGGTTGTGGGGCGTGATCATCTCACAGACAGTCTTCTGACTGGTTGGTGGTGAGGTCATAGTGAGTCAATATCATCAACCTTCTGGTTCCAGCAAGTCGGGGTCTACATGCTTGTGGGCAGCATGCAGTCAACTTCTTCCACCTGGTGGGGCTTTCAATATCTGCATAACAGCTCAAAGGACATGACTTAGAATATCATCTTTAGCCTTTGAGGAGGAACCAAAGGCCCTTGACTTTGTTTAATGGTTAAACTATTATTATTTTGACTTAGTTGACCATTTTCCATTGTTTTTGCATTTTCTCACTTCTCTGATCAAATTTATTCTTTGGAAGTTGGGAAAAGCCTAGGGGGCTAAAGTTTTACCACAAACAAGAGGCAGACAGAGGACATTGTGGTGGGGAGGGTGGGGTGTCTGTCCAGGGAAGGCCCCAGAGGGTCCTGCTTGGTTATACTTATAAGAGGAAGAGATCTGTACACAGACGTGTACAGAGGGAAGACTGTGTGAAGACTCAGGGAGAAGACAGCCAACTACAAGCCAAGGGGAGAGTTCTCAGAAAAAACCAACCCTGCTGACACCTTGATCTTGGACTTCCAGCCCTCAGAACTGTGAGGAAATAAATTTCTGTTATTCAAGTCACCCAGGCCATATATAGTACTTTGAGATGGCAGTCCTAGCAAACTAATATTGTACAAGTAGGAAGGAGGGGATCCCTGCAAAGCTGGAACTCAGACAACTAAGAATGGGACACCTACCTGCCGCTGGTGCTGATGTTTCTGAGGGAAATTGATGAGACTGGCACTGCAGAGAAGAGTGTACATATCCCTTCTTACTCTTCCTGTAGTCTGAGTTCTCTCCGGGGCCCCCTATTGGTATGACCTAACAAGGATACTGCAGGAAAAGCAGAAAAGTGTCCCAGCTCCAACATCATAAAGCAAAAGAAGGATGGTCTGGAACTAAGAAAATAGCCTAATAACTGACATTATATTGTGTATACAGATTTTCGTTCATTGTCTCTTTCCTCCACTTGAAAGTAAGCTCCAACAGGTTAGGGATTTTTTTTTGCTCACTGCTACACCACCAATGTCTAGAATAGTCTCTGGCAAATGGTGAGAACTCAATAAATACACATCAAATGAATAAGTGAATTAGTATCGTCACCCAAAACAAAAGGTGAAAATCAAAGGCTATAGAGAAATATACTCGCCAAAGGATATCATAATCAATGTATTAGTTAGACTTAGGTTAGCTTTAACTACCAGGAAAATCAAAATGGTAATGACTTAAAAAACACTCACAAAAAAGGTCATCAGTCCAGGGCTGATGTAGCCCTCCATGGTGTTAAGGACCCAGGCTCCTTCTTGGTCATCGTTCTACCATCCTCAGTTCCATGTCATGGTTCAGGATGACCGCTCCAGCTCCAGCCATCGTGTCAGCATTCCAGCCTGGAAAAAGAAGAAAGGCAAGAAGAAGTGCTGCCCTTTCTCCTTAAAGGGCACTTCTCAAGTTGCTCACTCTTCCTCCTTTTACATTTAGTCACGTGGCCCACATGCAGCTGGGCAAAATGGTATTCTGGGTGGTCATGAGCCCACCTGAAAATAATGGCTACTATTTACTAAAGAAGAGGGTAAGAATGAATGTGAGAGATAACTGGCTTTCTCTGCCACAGGGAGCATTGCAAAATTCTTCTCTCTGTCACATATATAAAAGGAGGAATGGTTCTCCAGGCATTATTTGAGAATACTACACTAATCCCAGTTGCTCCCAGGATTTGTCCAGTGTGGTATTCTGGAAGTCATCACAGATAGCACCCTCTTACTTCCACGTCCAGTTGTTCTTTGAGTCTCTGTCTTGATCTCCCTGTATAAATGTTGATGAAAACGGTAGGAGTTTGAGTAGCACAGGGTCACATGCATGAACTCTGGAGTCAGAAAACCTGGGTTCAGTACTAGGCCCCAGTACTTGCTAACTATATATCCTTGAGCAAGTTACTTACCAACTCTGTTTCCTCACTTGTAAAACAGGGCTAATGATGGTGTCTGCCCCTAGGCTATGGCGGAGATTGTCAAGCACAGGCTAAATGCTCAATAAATGTTCCTATTATAATTATTCACTGACGGTTCTAATCCCTGAACATCTCTCAAATCTCCTCCCTGCTCTGACTCACAATGGCACAGCTTCCATTTAGGCCCTTATCAATTCTCAGCTGGATCAATACTCTCAGGTAGTTCTTATTGACCCTCTTGCCTTCATCCTTATTCTCTTCAATCTACCTTCCAGTTATAGCCAGAGAGATCTTTATAATTTACATTTTTGATTATGCCATGAAGGTCCTTAAAATTCTTCCTGATGTGCCTTCATGACCTGACCTTTTTGGCTTCACCTGTGGTCGCTACAGTTCTCATGGGATATTCTTTCTGGTTTTGGATAAGTTGTTCCCTCTGCCTGGGATACATTGTCTTCACCTGAATCTCTGATAAGTGATTCCTCACCTTTCATGATTCAACTCAAATGTCACTTCCTCCAGGAAGCCTTCCTTGACCTCCACAGGTGCAAATGAATTAATATATATATATAATGTGCTTAGAATAGTGACTGACATGGTAAGTTCTCAATAGGTGTAAAGTTTTATTACTGCCATTTTACCTCTGTGTTTGCAGGGTCCCTTATATTTCATTAGAATCCTGTAATTGTTCTCAATTTTCTCAATTATTCTCTGTTTTTCTCCACGAGGCTTTTTTCTGTCATGTATCAGAAACTTTTTTATCCCAAACACCTAGCACGATTCCTGGTACAGAGTAACCACTGAATTGTTGCATGGATGATAAGGAAGGAAGGAAGGAAGGAAGGAAAGAAGGAAGGGAGGGAGGGAGGGAAGGAGGGAGGGAGGGAGGAAGGCTCTACCCTAAATGGGCACTACATGAATTTAAGAAGAGGAATGAGAAAAGAAGTGGGGAAAATATCTCCTGTGATGCTTTATCGCTGAACAGGGCTTCAGGATGAGTTTAGAGGCACTGAGCAAACTGCCTGCCACCGTATTTGAATAAACAGAAAAATGTCTGCAGTGATGTTTGTCTAATGTGGTGGGAATTGGGGGTGATACTTTCTACTTTGTATATCTCCACATTATTTGACTTATTTATTGGAAGCATGTGATTTTTCTTTTTAAAAAAATCCTGAAAACAAACATGTTGCATAGTTCATTCTGAGTGGTAGAAATACGGATGACTCAATCTCTTCACTGTACTTTTTGTGATTCTTAAATTCCTTCTCCCCCCACCCCCCCAAATTTTTGTTTAACGAGTCTACAAATTTTGCCTCTTCATTCTTGGATTCATTTTTATCCCTTCAGATAGTACTGGTTAAGGTAGCAGGCTCTGGAGCCTGACTGTCTGGATTCAAATTCTGTCTGTATTATTCACTAGCTGTGGTTCCTTAGTCAAGTTATTTAACCTCTCAAAATCCTCAATGTCCGCATAAATAGAACAGATTTGTCCTTCCACATAGGATTGTTATGGTGAGTATCTGGTGGTAAGGCTGTTTTTATTATTCCCTAGCATATGATACATTCGGTCTTGAATACATGTGTTGAACTGAGCTGGGATTTTTTTTTTTTCAAGTACATTTTTCATGGTACTTGCTCCAGGCCTCCTCCAAACTCAGCCGTGGTTTTGCTTTATCTCCATGAAGAGTGTAAAGCTCCCACACCGGAAGCACATTGGCTGCCACTAGCTGAGGAAAGATTCTCCCTCTCTGAAGGGTCAAAGGGGAAGCTCTAGTGTGGGAAGAGGAGGAAAATGTTCCCTTCTTCACCTCTGAGAAAAAAGAATTTTCTGGTGCTGTTTTGAATGTAGAGAGGATAATCTACCACAGTGATTATAAAAACAAGTCTTCCCTTCTGCATTTAAAATAAAATATATGCGTCTGTGATTTCATCTATCTGGTTATCCATAATTTATTATTTCTTTATAATGAACATGTACTGCTTGTGTAATAAAAACTTTAAAAAAGAAAAAAAGCACAATACAGTAGTTGTTTCCAATTCTCATGGTTACAGAATGAGTCAATATTTTTAACGTCAAAAATTTTTTTCAGAGAGTGACCTAGTAGACGGAGCATGCGTCTGGGAGCTAGAAACTTCCAATTCCTTATCAAAGCATCAAGAGTCCCTCACAGTCAGCTTTTGCAATTCCTTTAACCTCTCTGAATCTTAGGTTCCTTGGGCAATAAATAAGGATACTCAGGACATTGGAAAGTTCAACTTGTTAACGTTCACCAGGTCTGTAAAGCCATAACGTGTTGTTTTTATTTAAGATAGGTCAAGAACTGAGTCAGATGCTTGACACCTAGGTAAAACCTGCTTTCGTTAGTCTCTCTGATGTGAAAACATGGTGCATCCTCTGAGAATATTGTAAACATCAGAGTTTCAGTAGGCCAAAGTCTCACAATTTGGGACCTGCTTTGGTTGACCTGGAGGGAGAAGATTAGAATATTCTCGGTTTACTTCACTCATTTGCCAGGCATTTAATAAGAGCAAACGTTAAACACAAGTCATTTGTAGTAAAGGTACCAGCCATTGCCTGCCCACACTCCATCATAAAGTATCTAATGTATGCCTGTAGCCCTGGTGCCTCTGTTCTTCATAATAGGACCTCTCTCTGGCCACAGCTGCCTGCACTGAAGTGAAGAACTAACCCATGAGTTGCTGAGCTGGCCAGAATCTGTCTCCTTTGAACTGAGATTGAGTCAGGGGTCACTTAGGACTTGGGGCTGGCTGCCGTGCTGGGCCACGTATAAGCAGAAGAGGCTGGGGTGCACCGAAGGCAGAGGAGCTTGTATGGATAGAGCAGCAAAGAGGAGAGACCTTGTTACAACGGAGAGAGAAATGAGGGAGTGGGTGGGGAGAAAGCTGCCTGAGGCGTTCTTGTTTCCCCAGATCAAGAAGAGCTCTTGCATCTGGGTTCTACAAGAGTCCTCTCTATCTCCTCGTAAACTCCTTTCCTGATATGAGTTGAGTCGGTTTTATTTTATTGCACCACAATCCCTAATTAAATCTATAGAGCCTGGCCTTCTAAGGCAGTGAATCCTAGGCTGAGATTACATATACCAGGAAGATGTCCACCAAAAACCTGGGATTCCAGTAAAAAGTGGCCAACTCATTACAGTGCCAAATAAAAACCAAGAAATGTTACACTATACAAGCAACAACATAGTGCTACAAGTTATAAAGCATGTATAATATGTAACATTGTAAAACTGAGTAGTCTTATTAAAAACTTACTACAGATTGGGCTTCCCTGGTGGTGCAGTGGTTAAAAATCTGCCTGCCAATGCAGGGGACACGGGTTCAAGCCCTGGTCCGGGAAAATCCCACATGCCACAGAGCAACTAAGCCTATGCGCCACAACTACTTAGCCTGTGCTCTAGAGCCCACGAGCCACAACTTCTGAGCCCACATGCCACAACTACTGAAGCCCGTGCGCCTAGAGCCCGTGCTCTGCCACAAGAGAAGCCACCATGGTGAGAAGCCCATGCACCGC
Organism: Phocoena phocoena; assembly: GCF_963924675.1. Classification (NCBI taxonomy): domain Eukaryota; kingdom Metazoa; phylum Chordata; class Mammalia; order Artiodactyla; family Phocoenidae; genus Phocoena; species Phocoena phocoena. Next base: position 16,160,216 of record NC_089230.1, on the reverse strand, counting down.
AACGAAGAGTAGCCCCTGCTCGCTGCAACTAGAGAAAGCCCTCATGCAGCAACAAAGAACCAAAGCAGCCAAAAATAAATAAATTAAATAAATTTTTAAAGAAATAAAAATTTAAAACTTACCACAAATCATTCTTCTTTTCCATTTTTAATTACAGTACAGTTTACATACAATAAAGTTCACCATTTTTAGTGCACAGCTCTTCAAATTTTGACAAATGTATAGAATTGTATGACACCACAACAATGGAACAGTCAAATAAAACAGTTCCTTTACCCTAAAAAATTCCTCTGTGCCCCTTTGCAATCCAGTCCTATCACCTCCTCCAGCCCCTGGCAACCACTGATCTTTTTCCGTCATCTGATCTGTAGTTTTGTCTTTGCAACACTATCATAGAAGGAAATCAGATGATAGGTAGACTTTTGAGTCTGACCTCTTTCACTTAGTATAATGTATTTGAGATTTAGCCATGTTGTTACATGTATCAGTAATTCATTCCTTTTATCACTGAGTAGTATTCCATTACATGAATGCATCACATTATGTTTATCTATTACCCCACTGAGAGACATTTGGTTTGTTTCCAGTTTTTGGTGATTATGAATACAGCCACTGCAACCATTCACATACAGGTTTTTGTGTGAACATAGGTATTCATTTCACTTGGGTAAATACCTAGGAGAGGAATCGCTGGGTCATACGATGTGTACCTTTAACTTTACAAGAAACTGCTAAACTGTTTTCCAAACTGGCTCTGTCATTTTGCATCACACCAGCAATAGATGAGGTGCCGGTGGTTACTATCCTAGACAGTGCTTGATAACATCAATTTTTGTTTCCCTTAACTATGCTAATAGGTGTTTGATGGTATTCGTGGTTTCCGTGTTCATCTCCCTAATGATTAGTGATGTTAAACACCTTTTTATGTGCTTATTTGCCATCTATATATCTTCTTTAAGGAAATGTCCATTTAATTCTTCTGCCCATTTCTAATTGGCTTGTTTGGTTTTCTTATTATTGACCTTTGTGAGTTCTTTTTATATTCTAGAAACAATTCCTTTGTCTGTGGCTTTTCCTTTCCATCTCTTAGCTACTGCAGTATTTTTTCATTTTGACTTGGACAGTTGAAAATATTGTCGAGAATGTCATCGGCATGACAGTGTTTGGGAATTCCTACTATACGGAACACAGAAAATGGACAGGGATGCAAATAATTTTATTAGTGAGTTAGTATATACCGTACACAGCTTAAGCTTACTTAAGGATGGGTAGGCAGCTCTACTCCGTGGGGTCATCCCGGAACCCAGGTTCTTTCTATCTTGTGGCTCCATCATCCTCTAACATATTGTCATCATCTGCTTGGTTGAAGTTAATTCACCATCATTTTATCTGCATTCCTACCCTAAGGAAAAGAGGAAGTAGAGGGCAAGCCGCTTCCTTTTTAGGAAATGAGCCAGAAGTTACTAACATCCTCTTGGCCAGATCTTAGTCACTGACCTACAGCTAGCTGCTAGGAAGGCTTGAAAGTGTACTCATTAGCTGGGCAGCCGAGTGGTTTCCTTAAAACACTATTACTATGGAAAAGGATACATTGGGGGATAGTAGAGTCCACCAGAGATAGGAAATGAAGCTGTCATACCAACAGTCAGATCTTCTTCCTCACACTTATGGACAACCAGAAAGCAGAAGTTGCAAAAGGCTTTGCTTAAAGCCATTTCTGAGGTTAATGGAAAGTTGAATGTGATTTTTTCCTTTTGCTTTGGAATTTGCAAAGAGCTGGAAAAAGCTGAGTAAAAAAGGGAGCCAAGACCAACTGTGTCAGTATTGGCTGACACAAAACCAATACCACACACCTCCAGCCCCACCCTCAACCTCCCAAAGGCTGAGCTGGTTGAGAGGTAAGAGGAAGTTGTTGAGTAATTGCCTTGTGGGGAATGTAATTTTCTGTGGTAAGAGATAATTCCTTCCTCATCCTGGGAGAAGGGAAAAGCATGTGTCCCTTCTTGAAGCTAAGTGAGCAAAGTTCAAGAAAACTACTCCTAAAAAACAGAGCAGTGTTTCTCAACCAGGGGCAATTTTGCCCCGCAGGTAGGATGACCCACAATCCTGGTTTGGGTTGGGACCAAGGAGTTTGTGGGTGTGTTTGTTTCCTATTGCTGCTATAACAAATAAGCATAAATGTAGTGGCTTAAGTGATGCAAACTTATTATCTTACAGTTCTGGAGGTCAGAAGTCTCCTTCGATTAAAATCAAGGTGTTGACAGGGTCGTGTTCCTTCTAGAGGTTCTCAGGGAGAATCTATTTCTTGCCTTTTTCAACTTCTAGAGGCTGACTGCATTCCTCGACTCATGGCCCCCTTCCATCTTCAAGGTCAGCAATTGTATCACTCTGATCTCAGCTCTTATCATCACGGCTCCTTCTCTGACTTTAGCACTCCTGCCTCCCTCTTCTAAGAACCCTCGTGATTGCAGTGGGCCCACCCAAATCACCCAGGATAATCATCCCATCTCAAGATACTGAACTAATCACCTCTGCAAAGTCCCTTTGCCATGGAAGGTAATAGAGTCACAGGTTTGGGGGATTTGCATGTGGACAGTTTTGGGGGGACAGCACTCTGTGTACCACATCAGGACATGGGACTTTCAGGCCTACTGCCAGGAAAGTTGGTCACCCTATCACCAGGAGACATTTGGCAATATTTGGGGACGTTTGTGATGGTCACAACTGTCATCTAACAGATAGAGGTCTTAGAGAAGAGGTGACAGGGAGCAGCATATGAGTTTCTACTCTTGGCCTAGAAGAGATACCTGAGGCTCCTGTGGCTTAGATCCTGTGGAACAGATGCTTGAGTGGCTCTCGTGGACGGGTGCTGAGAGGAATCTGCTCTGTAGTGCTGCACTCTAAAGATCTGTCTACCGAGTGAGTGAACTCTACCAGCAAGGGCAGACTGCCAGGGCAGTGCTAAAGGAGGCTGGCAGAGGTTGGGCCAGGGCCAGACGTTCCAGAAAGGGACTTGTGCAATGAGGACGCTTCATGTGCTGATTTATACATTCCATGAGAGAATCAGCCTTTGTTCATCTGGCACCAAGCCAGTATCCATGGCCCATCAGTTTAGCAAAAGAACCAGCAACAGTCAACACGAGGAGGTGGTCCTTGTGCCTCCCTTTGTCCCTGATCCCTCAGAAAGAAACAGGGAAAGGGAACAGAAAGGCAGACCACATAGCTTCCTTGTTCAAAGTCCTTTAAAAGTCTGACCTGTGGTGGGGAGACGGAAGCTTTTGAATGTGATATGTGATTAGAGTTGAAACTGGACTAATTTCAATAAATGGGAAGTGACTAGAAAGTAAAAGGATCTTAAAAATCTGCTACTTAATAGAACAAAAAAGAGTGGACAGACGGCAATTGGAAGCAGTGATTAGAGAAAATAAAAGTTTCGGCTTGCACCTCACAAAGTTAAATCTCTGTTAATAATCTAGTTTTATGTCTTAAAAGTATAATATTTCCATTGACCAGTATCACTGTCGGAAACATGATAGGACCTCAGTTCAAAACTCAAAAGCGTGATGGAATCTTGCATCCCGGGCCCAGAACTAACAGTTTTCTATGTGACATAAATAGCAAACGCATTAGAATTGCTGTGGCTGGGTGATCCGGCCTTCTGTCATCCAAAAGTCTCATGGGACTAGGCACCCAGTTAAGGGATCCCATTGCTAACGTGTATGGATGTGACCTGAGCATTTTGTTCTTAAGAGTGGAATTGTAGACTGTACAACCTCAAAGTAGAAAGTGTTTCTTTTGTCTCGTAATTCTAATTGAAAGCGTTTTATTACCTTGGCTTTTCAAACCCACCGTTACTCACTTATAGGAGAAATGTACTGAAATATTACCTTATCTTTGCTCTGCCTGTGTTTTCCCCCTACCACCATTTCAAGCAGGTAGCCAGACATTTTTTGCACCCTATAATAATGGGATGTCTAAGAAGGTTGCCTGAAAAGATAATTCCCATTCTTGCCTTTGAAAAAGCTTTAATCCTTTGAAGAAGCTGCACTTATTGTCCTGGAGGGAATGGGCCTTTGAAAAGTATAAAAAAAGAGTGGAGCTTTCGGCCTGGATTAGAATAGGGAAGGAAGTCGGGGTTCCAGAGAAAGTGGGGACCAGGGCAATGCTTACGGAGGGCCCGAGGAGGTGCCAGACCTTGGTGGCCACACATGTACCAGAGCAGGATGCTCTTCTTACTGACGAGTACCCCACCTCATGTGTGGCACAAGTCGTGGAGCCTTAGGACCCCTGTGGCTCCCACCACAGGCATCTCAGCAGCAACCAGGGCGGAAAGACAACCCGCCCCAGTGCCAAGGGGCTACACAAGACCCCTGGACCTTTAATAGCCCTGAGGCATGGGGCCCCAAGCATGTTCGAAATGGAATTTCCTTCTACCTCCACAGGATAAGACTCAGAGCTAGATATAAGTTGATTTAAAGGAAAACAAAGAACTTGAGTTGTGGACTGATATTCATACCCCATACATCTCCCCAGTTTTCAACGGAAACCTATACTCTGAAGTTACATAATTTAAATGATCATTTTCTATTTTAAAAATCCTACCCTTGAAGAGGTTAAAATGATCCATGTGATAGTGGATTAGAGTTAGAGACGTCAGTATGATTGTTAATTGGCTTATACATTTGTGCATTGGTTTGTATTCTATTGGGAGCCAAAGAAAATATTATATAACATGATATTAACAGTGGCAGATGTTTGAGGTGGTACTCAGTGATTCTGAGAAACATTTATTGTCTTTAATAGGAATTTTATGGTTAAAAATGTTTAAATTATTTGAATTTTTCCTTCTTTGATTTCCCTACTTTCTCCAAAGTGTTTTCTTGAGATTCAGTAAATCAATCATACACTTTTTAAAATTCTACCCTCAGCTTTTAAACATTTGAAAAGCTATTCAACCTCACTTATCATAAGAGATATATAAATTAAAACCGAGATAGCATTTTTTAATCACATAATGTATACAAAAATCTAGAAGTACACTATGTTGGCAAAGCTGTGGGGAAACAGTCACCTTCCCACAATGCTAATGGGAATGTAAATCGGTAAAATCCCAATGGAAAAGAATTGGGCAGTATCAAAATTACAAAGATTATATCTTTGATCCAACAATTTCATTTCTAGGAATTTACCCTACAGAGATACTCACACACATGCAGATAACGTTAATACAAGTGGATTCATTGCAGCATTGTACGTAATAGCAAAAAAAATTGAAAGGTCTATGAATTAAAGGTCTGGTTAAATAAAGTAAGATGCATCCCTACAATGGAATGCTACATAATTTTTTTTCAAGAATAAGCAAGTTCTTTATATATTGATACAGAAAATCTTCAAAATATATTAAGTTAAAAAAACAAGATGCAGAGCAGTGGATGTATCATTAACATATATAAGGAGATAGGAATTGGCTTGTAAATGTATTTTTTAAGTCCTTGGAGAGATAAACCAAATATTAATAACAGTGATTATCCAGTTGGGCATAAAGAATGGGGGTGGGTGTAGGAACTGGGCAAATGGGAGACAGAGGTAGGAGATTTTCACAGAATACCTTTTTATACCTTTTGATGTTAGAACCACATAAACACGATACCTATACAAAAATGGAAACATTTTAAAACTCTACCTTATGAGAAACAGGAGGCTGCTGTTTATGATTCAGAATTCTTACTCACATAACAGAGTCTAAATGCACTTACTTAGAATTCAAGTTAGTTATTACATTTTCTATTTCCTTTAAATGACTCATAACAGAAACAGAATTAAAGCATGATATTCACGATTTTAGTATTTGTTATCATTTTTACTTGAAAACAGCCTAAAGGTAGTTTTAGAAACAGGATTTATGATACATTTAGTCCTAATTACAGCACTCTTTGAAACTATCTTAATAATATAAAGTTAAATGATACCAAATGGAAATATAGATCTACACAGAGGAATGAAGAGAATTAAAAATGGTAACTGCTGGGCTTCCCTGGTGGCGCAGTGGTTGAGAGTTCGCCTGCCAATGCAGGGGACATGGGTTCGTGCCCCAGTCCAGGAAGATCCCACATGCCGCGGAGCAGCTGGGCCCGTGAGCCATGGCTGCTGAGCCTGCGTGTCCGGAGCCTGTGCTCCGCAACAGGAGAGGCCACAACAGTGAGAGGCCCGCGTACCACAAAAAAAAAAAAAAAAAAAAGGTAACTGCTTAGGTAAATATATAAATTTTTTTTCTATAATTATTTAAATCTCCTTAAAAGAAAATTAATTTACTGTTTAAATGAAAATAATAACAATGTAGCTTAAAAGTATATGAAAAGTTGTATAAACATATATAACAATAAGCACAAAAAGAGGGAGGAATGGAAATGAAAGTATAGTCTTGTAAGGTTCTTATACTAATTTGAAGTGATAGGTAGACTGTGATAAGTCAAAGATGTATACCATAAACCCTAAAGCCACCACTAAAATAACAAAGCAAAGTGTTATAACTAGTTAGTCAACAAAGATAAAATGGAACCATAAAAATACTTGATTAATTCAAAAGAAGGCAGAAAAGAGAAAAAAAAAAAAGGAGGGAATAAAGAACAGATGGGATAACCTGACAACAAATAGCAAGATGACCAATTTTAACCTAACCTTATAGGTAATCATATTAATGCAAGTGGGGTCTAAACAACACAATTAAAAGTAAAAGATTGTTCAGAATGGATTAAAAAGCAAGACAACTATATATTTCCTATAAGAAACCAACTTTATATATAAAGACATAAAAAGATTAAAAGTAAAAGGATGGAAATAATATACCATGCCAACACTAACCAAAAGAAGGCCAGAGTGCCTATATTAATATCTGGCAAAATCACTGCAGAACAAAGAATTTTACCAGAGATATTTTAAAGTCATTTCTTAATGATAAAGGTGTCAATTCATCAGGAGAACAGAATAATCCTAAATGTTTATGCACCTTATAACAAAGCTTCAATACATATGAAGCCAAAAACTGATAGAACTGCAAGGATAAATAGACAAATCCATAATTATAGTGGAAGAATTCGATAACCCCTCTCAATAATTGACAGAAGAAATAGAAAATCAGTAAGAATATAGGAGTCAAACGGAATTATCCACCAACTTGACCTGACTGACATTTTTTCATAATTTTAAAAAATCATTTTTTAATTTATTTTTAACATCTTTGTTGGTGTATAATTGCTTTACAATGGTGTGTTAGTTTCTGCTTTATAACGAAGTGAATCTGCTATACATATACATATATCCCCATATCTCCTCCCTCTTGCATCTCCCTCCCACCCTCTATATCCCACCCCTCTAGGTGGTCACAAAGCACCGAGCTGATCTCTCTGTGCTATGCAGCTGCTTCCCACTAGCCATCTATTTTACATTTAGTAGTGTATATATGTCAATGCTACCCTCTCACTTCATCCCAGCTTACCCTCTCCCCTCCCCATGTCCTCAAGTCCATTTTCTACGTCTGCGTCTTTATACCTGTCCTGCCCCTAGGTTCTTCAGTACCCTTTTTTTTTTAATAGATTCCATATATATGTGTTAGCATATACCATTTGTTTTTCTCTTTCTGACTTACTTCACTCTGTATGACAGACTCTAGGTCCATCTACCTCACTATAAGTAACGCAATTTCGTTTCTTTTTATGGCTGAGTAATATTCCATTGTATATATGTGCCACATCTTCTTTATCCATTCATCTGTCGATGGACACTTAGGTTGCTTCCATGTCCTGACTATTGTAAATAGACCTGCAATGAACATTGTGGTACATGACTCTTTTGGAATTATGGTTTTCTCAGGGTATATGCCCAGTAGTGGGATTGCTGGGTCATATGGTAACTCTAGATTTTTAAGGGACCTCCATACTGTTCTCCATAGTGGCTGTATCGATTTACATTCCCACCAACAGTGCAAGAGTGTTCCCTTTTCTCCACACCCTCTCCAGCATTTATTGTTTGTAGATTTTTTGATGATGGCCATTCTGACTCATGTGAGGTGATACCTCATTGTAGAACATCTCCTCTCCCCTCCGCCAACAACAAAATAGACATTCTTTTGAAGTGCATATGGAACACTTACCAAATTAGATTATAATCTGAGTCACAAAACAAATTCAAATAATGTTAAAGGGTTCAAGTCATACAAACTATATTCTCTGACTACAATGGAATTAAATTAGAAATTAAGGGAATGGAATGAGAAACCATTGAGATTATTAAATGTGTGATTAAAAACCATTACTCACTGCATTTTCAGATCATAGTTTAGGACAAATATCAGAGCAAATGTGAATTCAGCCAGAACTGATTCTCTCTCCACAACAAAAACCAAGACTGTGACTGGGTCACATGAACTAGTCACACACTGAAGGAGCTCTGGTTGCCACCACTCTTCAGGGAAGCAGCTCTTGCTACATACAGGCAAAATAAAATATTACCTACATTTTAAAAAAAATCTCTTCCCACCCACCTCAGGTGATAACACATCACAGAAAAGCATTCTTGGCTGCTGGTTCATAATAAATTGCAACTGATTGGGACAGCTTAGGGGATTTGATGGGAAGGGTAGACTTAAAAAAAAACTTTTAGCAAAGACTTTATCTCCTACCTTAATAAACAAAAGGTTGAATTTTGTCACTGTTTTGTCACTCTAGAAAGAATAATCTCACAGTTATCTAATAAATTAAACATCTCTCCAGTTAGTAGACTTGAGTAGTTCTATCATGGCAGGCTCCCTTGGCTGGAACCTCTCAGGAGCAACTCTCTCCTATCCCACTCTGTTTGCACCACTTGGTTGATGCTAAATGGGTGTAGATAGGTAGAAGCCAAGGACTTCAGGTCATGACCTATGTAAATAGATCAGTAACCAACAGAGGAAATTTAAAAAGTAATATAAGTATAACAGAAATATGGAAGAAGGGGAGAGGGTATGTTATATCTTCATATAATGTAACAGGAAGTTCACTAGAATCAATAAATCACAAATTAGGGGCAGAAGAGTCTCATTTGGAGGTGTAGAAATAACTGCAAGAAGAAACAACTCAAAGAGAAGTGGTGGTTTTTGCCCAACAGGACTAGAGTTGAATAAAGGAGGGCAGGGCACTACGGCTTATAACTGGGCATGTATAACTTTGATTTTTAAAAACATTTTTGAAATATAATAAAAATCATTAAAATTAGTAGGGCGAATAGTTCAAGGTTTCAGAATACAAATAACAACAATCTTGTAGGTGTGTTATCACTAGGATCTGACCTTTGGTTTCCCCAAACTTAACACTCATTTGCCAGCTTATACACTTAAAATGCAAGCTGACCTTTGTCAATTTCTCTTCTTAGCGCATTTAACAGCCTCCCACTTGCTACATCCCCACTAGTTCACAACACCAAAATGCTTCAGCTCCCCACATACCCAGCCCAAGTGCCTCTAGCCATGCTCTCTACCCTGACTTGTATCCTTTCTCCAAGAATAAGCAACACCTTACTTGCACCACAGGCAACCCTCCTCTGACTACCCCCAAGCTGAGTTGGGTGCCTCTTCTCTTTCCCATAATTCTTTGTGAACATCTCCATCACTGTTTCAACAAAGTTATATAGTGTTGTATCTTTAGTTTCCCTACTACAGCCTTTCTTGAAGTCAGTCTTTGTATCCCAGTGCCTATTGCTGAGTTTTAGTAAATGCTCAATAAGTGGTTTTTTTAGTTAGTTCTGAGAATGCAACTCTCACAAAGACTAAGAGGAGGAAGCATCTAACAAAAGTTAGAGCTAATTTTCACTCTGGGTTAATCTGTGTCTGCCACACAATGATCCCTTTACACAGACACACACACACACACACATTCCCAAAGCACATGAACAACCTGTCCTTACTCATGGGCAGGGTAGGCAGTTGCCTGAAGGGCATGATTTGAAAAGTTACTAGAAAGTTCTCCTGAATCCACTCCAAAATACCTTCTCTATTAGCTGCTATACTGCCAGAGAGGCCACCCGCAAATTGTTAACATCTAAAAAACTGCCTCTTTCTTTAGGTACCAACAATCTTGAAAGAGGTTACCCTGAATTGTGCTCACTATACCCTTGGAGCTATTTCCCCACTCCCACTGCCCCCACAGAGCCAGGAGCATCTAAGATCACGAGTGAGAGAGTGGAGCTGGCTAAAGGCAGGAGGAGGGCAGTTCTGCAGCCTGGGGCACTGCCTAAAGACATCCCATCTGGGCCACTGCTCAGAGATGAAGAGCACAGCTGTCGGAATCAGGAAAGTCTGGTTTGACTTGCCTCCGACTCTTACAGCTCTGTGATGTCGGGCAGGTTATTTTACCTCTCTGAGTATTAGTTGCTTTTAAGAGGCCACATTCTGCTGGTGTGGTTGTAGGATTTCATGATGCAATGCCCACTGAGCTCTTCAAGAGGGTGCAGGACAGGCATTCCATAAGTAATAAGTTAGTTACCACTCACACTCTTGTAAGTGGGTAGACGGAAAGCATAGACCTCGGGAGAGAAAGCCAGAGGGCACCGAAGACAACTCTCAAATATCTTACAATTGTGCCTGGAGCCTAGAGTCTTAAACATTTCCTAGAATCTCTTTACAGGGGAACAGCTTCCCACATCTCCCAGGGGTAGTACTAGGCCTATCTTAAACAGTGAGCTACTTCCTCCTCTTAACTTTCTCTCCATTTCCACCTATTATCCCTATAAACTCTGGGAGCAACGAAGAATCCTTCCTTCTTATGAAGTAAGAAATAGGGGGAAAGTCCTAAGATGTGTATTTTAATATACTTATATACCCGCTTCATCACATACAGACATGTACTAATTAAGCACATTGAATGACTTCCCAAACACTTGAAGATAAACAAAACCTGGAAGGCAGAAATGTCCTTCTCTATGTCTAACCAGTTGCTATCTCGCCTCAGGTCGTGGTGGTTGGGGAAATGGACAAACTGATTTGCTTTTAAACCCTAAATCAGTGGTTCTCAATCTTGGAGATGCCTCAGAATCATCTGGAGACCTTGCTAAAACACATGGCTGGGAACTATGCTCAGAGGCTCCAATTATTAGGCCTTAGAGTCTGAGAATTTGAATTTCTAGCAAGTTCCCAGGTGATGCTCCTGCCACTGGCCTGGAGACTCCACTTTGAGAACCAGTGCCCTAAATAATACTGTGTATAGCTTAAAACAACTAAAGTCCAAGTTTTCCTTTCAGGGAAAGAAAGGCACTGAGAATATACTTCACCAATTCTTCTGAGATAATTTGCTCCTTTTTAAAAATGAGGTATATATTACTCAAAAAAAACCCTCTTTTTAATAATCTAGTAGTTCCAATCCAGTTTCTCAAACTTAGTTACACACTACTATTTAATTTTTTCCAATGCCCTGGTCTTAAGTCTTAGAGTTTAGAAAAATCCCAGCTATCAATGGACTTTCATAACTGACATATGCACAGAACATGAAGAAAAAACAATTTTCAAATATTATTATACGGTGTGCATTTCTTACAAATTACTTCTGTATATCTAAGACAATAATTTGCTTTTACGGCTGTTTTCAGTTTTCTAAGTTATTACCAATAGTTGATGTTACTCTACTTTGTTATTTCAAACAGCATTTTTTAAAACCCTCTAAAAAGGAAAAAATGTTTCTAAAAAAAATGTATGTTTGAAAGTGCATGGTACTTTGAAGTCCCGTGGAGGGCAAACTGGTTCAATCTTTCTGGAAAGGGCTTTCCCAGTACATATCAGAACCCTTAGAAGTTTTCACATGTCTTGACCCATTCATTCCTCTTTCAGAAACCAATCTTGAGGAAATAACCTGACAAAAGGTTTATATACAAAAACGTTCACCACTGCATTGTTTATTATAGCAAAAATTTGAGGCCCAACTATCGCAATAGGGGACTAATTCAGTAGACTATGATACATCTGTACATTGGTATATTTGACAGCCCTTAAAATGAAGGATTTTTAGTAGCATAGGACAATATTTATGATATAATGCTAAGGGAACAAAACAGCCTAACAATTGTATATATCATTTAACTTTGCCTTTGTAACCATAAAAGAATGTATTTTTTAAAAGACTGAAAGCAAAACACGAAATGTTGACAGATGAACATTTCTTTCATTTCTTCAGATGAAAGGATTATAGGTGATTTTCTTTTCTTTATATTTTCCTACATTACACATGTATTAATTTATAAATAGAAAACAATAAACATTGTTTTAGCAACAAGTATAAAAAGGGTAGAAGCCCCTGAAATGTATATATTTATGCCCAAACTGCAAATGTTCCCAGAAATATTAAATGGATAGAAAAAATAAGCTTCCCCTACATATTGGAGGGACTATTAACAAGCAAACTTTGTTTTCTGGGTGTCTTTTTTTTTAAGAGTAGTAGGAAGTTGTGACTTTTTCCGAAGGAAAATGAAATCTGCTTATTAAAAGTTGTTGTAAAGGTATTTCTTTTGATACAAACTACTCATGTGTATACCAACTTCCTTTCCAGCCCACCAAGCACAGGGCCACTCCATCAGCCTGTTACAGAATTTGTTTTCAATGTGGTACTGTGCCTGGTTTTATTTTTTATATGTGTTAAAATAAAGACATTGTGTAAGAAAAGAAAATGGTTCTGAAGAACATAGGGGCAGGACAGGAATAAAGACACAGACGTAGAGAATGGACTTGAGGACACGACGAGGGGGAAGGGGAAGCTGGGACGAAGTGAGAGAGTGGCATGGACATATATACACTACCAAACATAAAACAGATAGCTAGTGGGAAGCAGCCGCATAGCACAGGGAGATCAGCTCAGTGCTGTGTGACCACCTAGGGGGTGGGATAGGGAGGGCGGGAGAGAGACGCAAGAGGGAGGGGATATGGGCATATATGTGTACGTACAGCTGATTCACTTTGTTATGCAGCAGAAACTAACACACCATTGTAAAGCAATTATACTCCAATAAAGATGTTAAAAAAATAAGTTAATAAATAAAGACATTGTGCTCACTTCAACTGCCAGGTAACACTATTCCCTGTAAAGAGAAATTCAGGAAAAAGCAGGTTAGTTCTGAGCGCTCTCTAAAGTGGACGAGTAAATAAAAGTCCCCAGAACTTAGGCATTGGGCATAATCTTTACAAGGAGGTCTTAAGCATTCATTTCAATTGCTCCACAAAATGTAGTTTCCCACTAAATAATATCTGGAGTTTTGACGCTCTCATAAGAATGTGCAGCATGTTTAAATTCAACCATCAAATTACTGTCACGCCAAAGAATAAAATTATGGTTATGATGAATTAGTTAATTGTTTAAAAATATCAGCAACAAACAAATAGCATGATGACAGCAAATATTTTGAAGTCCTTGCTCTGCCCCTGCTACCGTGCAAAGCACTTTACGTGGATTATCTCACCCATCCCAGAATCACTTTATAAGGTGGGCACTGCTATCTCTGAATGAGGAGCCCGAGGGGCAGAGATCCGAACACAGTGGTCCCTGCATCGTTTCCATCTCACACCACGGTCTGCTCAGCAGAGTGGACGCGTTTCTCGCTCCCTCTTCTTTTACTCTCACATCTCTGCGGACCCGCAGAGGGTAGACAGTTACAAACTCACAGAGACAGCCAAGGCTCCTCTGCCCCGTCTGGGCTCTGTGCACCTCAAGGCAAAGCCTCAAGCAAACGCAAGCTGCCCCCGTGGCCACATCACCACCCTACCAGCTCCTTTTCCTCTGTTCCTGCTCATCTCTGGGGTCCCCAAGACACGCGTGATGAGGGACAGGGATATGCCACTGCCGGTGGAGAAAGAAAAGGGCCTTCTCTTTGTCCAGCAAAACGTCTCCAACCCACACCATTGCAGAAAAAGCTAATCAAATTAATGAAAACTTTGATTTCCAGCATACTTTTCGAATGATGCAATTTTACTACGCACAAAGGAACTTGTAATATACTTGGTTTATTAGGACCAAGCAATACTCAATAGTGGAACTTATACGATATCTGATGATGTCCTAATAAGAGTGTCTTGAACTCACGGCAGTGCTTTGTAAAACTGCACACAAATTTTCTTTTCTTAAGTCAATGGTTTCCCTACTTCTGCACTTGTACCCCAACACAGGAATCAAGGGAATGCTTTTTAAAAGATAGATCATGTCCTGTCTTTCCTCTGCTCAAAACCATCCAATGACCCTCTCCTCACTCAAAATAAAAGCCAGAGAGGGAAACTTAAGTCTCCATCGATGGATGAATGGATAAAGAAAGTGTGTGTGTATATATATACACACACACACACACACACACACACACACAATTCAACCATAAAAAAGGAAATCTTGCCATTTACAACAACATGGATAGACCTTGACACCATTATGTTAAGTAAAATAAGTCAGACAGAGAAAGACAAATACTGTATGATCTCACTCATAGGACCTGAAAAAAACGGAACTCATAGAAACAGAACAGACCGGTGGTTACCAGATGCAGGGGTTGAAGGGGAATGGGTGAAGGTGGTCAAAAAGTAGAAACTTGGGCTTCCCTGGTGGCGCAGTGGTTGACAGTCCGCCTGCCGATGCAGGGGACATGGGTTCGTGCCCCGGTCCGGGAAGATCCCACATGCCGCAGAGCGGCTGGGCCCGTGAGTCATGGCCGCTGAGCCTGCGCGTCCGGAGCCTGTGCTCCGCAACGGGAGAGGCCACAACAGTGAGAGGCCCGCGTACCGCAAAAAAAAAAAAAAGTAGAAACTTCCAGTTACAAGATAAATAAGTCCTGGGGACGTAACGGTGACTATAGTTAACAATACTGTATTGTCTATTTGAAAGTTGCTAAGAGAGTAGATCTTAAAAATTCTCATCATAAGAAAAACAAATTCATAACTGTGTAAGGTGATGGCTGTTAACTAGACTTACCATGGTGATCATTTCACGTTACATACTTATATCGAACCATTATGCTGTTCACCTTCAACTAATACAGTGCTGTCTGTGAATTATACCTCAATAAAACTGGGGAAAAAATTTTTTTTAATAGAAACACAAGCCCAAGTTCTCATCATGGCCTTCAGTGGATCAACTGAGGAGCCTTTGAAACCCATAGTCTCTGGTTTGGGGCCTGAGCCTGAGTCCTGCCAGCTCCACAGGTGATTTGTATGTGCAGGCAGTGTGGCGAACCAGTTCTGCAGGATCTGACCTCATTTTCCACCACTCTCCCACTCCAGGCCACTGGGCTGCTTGCTGGTGCCTGTGCCTGGCCGGTATACACTTCACTGCTTTTGCATTTGCAGGTTCACCCCTGGCTCAGCTATCACCGCAGCACGTCTTTGTTCAAACAAAGGGCACTTACCTAACCAACCTCTGTGTCCTCTCCCTTCTTCTCTTCATCTCTATCCTCCCACCTTGCTTTATTTGCCTCTATAGCAATTGTCACTACCCCATATATTTACTAATTTTTAATTGTATTTCCTGCCCTATTCCTCTCCATTAGAATGTAAACTCCATCAGGGCAGGAATACTTGTCTGTTTTGCTTTCTTATACATCCCAGGAGCCTAGAAGAGTATATGATACCTAGTAGGTGCTAAATAAATAGCTGTTGAATGAGGGAATGATTTAAAATTCCCTCACCTTCTTCATAATTTACTAGATAAACCCCACTTTCACAGCAAAAACAAAGATATGCTTCAGCCTGAACCTTGTTTGACAATTTATCACAAAATCTAAAATAACAGGATCCAGATTAAAGACAGTTTCTTCCTGGGGCAGGGGGGGCGGGGGAGGGTTGTGCCATTTTGTTAAAATCAAACACAATCCCCGAGCTCCTGCTGTATGCAGAACACCACACAGTAAGCTCCTGTTTCTTCAGAATGATTGGGGAATGCATGCTTTGTGAACCAAAAGTGACCGCATACATTGACCATTCAGGGACTGTCACATTTCAAAAAATTAGAGTCTATCATGAAACTCAGTTTAAACTTCCTTTGATTATTCAGAAACCACTTCAAAATTTTACTGTGACTAGATGTCATCATTAGGAGTATTATTGGAGCTTTCTAGGTGAATACGTGCTAATCTCGGGGATGTTGCTGATCATATGAGCAATAGAAGACAGTGCCTGTCCTCAAGGGTTACAGTCTAACTATGAAGACACATCATAGGAACTAAATCATTAGAAAACAAGTTATAAGGCAACATACCAATGAATGTTCATTAAAATGACATAAATGAAGAATATAAATGAGGAACATAAATGCGTAATCTTAGCAGCCTTCTAGAAGGAAGTGATTGGCAACTGGATTTTGCAGAATTTAAGAGTAGGAATGGCAAGCAGATTGAGTCACTAGACAGAAGTATGGTGCTTTGGTTAGCACAACACTCTGGAAAGAGTAAGTGTCTTGGTAAATTTTTGACAACACAGACTGATTAATCTCATTTCCCAGTGCTTTGGACCACAGATTGAACTCCATCCGTGCTGGCATCAGAAAACTGTTTCTTAATCAGGAGTCCATGAGCACGGAACAAGTCAAAATAAAAAGCACAATTTTAGACTGAATGATTGATGCAATTAAAGTTATTAGTAAGTAAGGACCTAGCTATATAGAGCTGCAAGTTCAAACAATGAGACTATGCCCGGTAGCACTTCTAGAATTTTTGTTTATTTTAAGAAAGAGCATAAAATTAACTAAATAGATTTGTTTAAATAGAGGGAGAGCTAATCATTAAATTTGTTTTTGAAAGAACTGAACTGTGTTATTGACAGTGTTCCAATAGGTAAATTAAGAAGCATAAAATTTACGTATCAGTATTAAGAAATCCAGCGTATTTCCAACTTGTAACAAAAGCACCCCTGAAGTTTCTACAAATCAATGTACCTTAATTAAGCAACAATGAGCTTATTCAAAAGTTAAAGTTATTTCATAGTTAATCATATGACCTATTTCCTTGACATCCCTAATTAAATTCCTTTGTTTTTCTTTAATAAAAATATCATATAACTCAAGCTAATTATGAAAGTTTTCATTGTTACTCAATGTATGAGGATTGAATTAAAATATTTTGACTAGATGAATAAATTAACTTTTCCAGGCACATATCTTTATTAGTCCCCCTGACTGAAAAGCTGACAAATTGGGAATTTCCAACTGAGTTTTGCTTCCCAATGAAAATAACCCTGTGAACTCCAGAAATTGCTTTCTTGGGCCAGGCCTCATGACCAACAGGCCTCTCGTTATGGGGCTTACTAATTACAATAGGACATTAGAAAACTTTTGAATTGTCTCTCTTCTTCTTCATTTAGAATTGGGGACAGGGGATGGGGGGATGGAGAGAGGAGAAATTTGTAGTGAAGTGTAAATGGAATTATTTTATTTTGAAAGATCATTGAGTATAAAATGTTCTGAAATATTTTCTTATATTTAATGTAGAATAAATTCATTTTATATAAATCTACCATCTCATTCGGGATAATTATTAACCCAACTCTTCTGATTCTAGACAGAAGTCTGGAAACTACTATTGAAATTTTTTTCTTTTTGAGTTATCTCCAGCAAGCTGTCATTAATTCACTCCTTATGTGTGTTGCTGTTTATGTTGCATGGGTTTTCTGGTTTCAAAACAAAACTGGTCTCAGATGCAGGTGTCCTGGCTTGTTGTTTGAATCTTTGCACATTCCAGTAGCATTTTCCATTGGAATGTTGAATTTAATGAATGACAGACCAGATGTTCCAGGTACATCAGCCTGGGTTGAGAAGGGCATATGTGACAGTAACACCATGCCTTTTTTTTTTTTTTTTTGCGGTACGCGGGCCTCTCCCAATTTTGTTGTGGCCTCTCCCGTTGCGCAGCACAGGCTCCGGACGCGCAGGCTCAGCGGCCATGACTCACGGGCCCAGCCACTCCGCGGCATGTGGGATCTTCCCGGACCGGGGCACGAACCCGTGTACCCTGCATCGGCAGGCGGACTCTCAACCACTGCGCCACCAGGGAAGCCCAACACCGTGCCTTTTAAAAGCATTAATAAATTACAATTCACTTCAAACTCTTCAAAATTACTATCCTCTAAATATAAGCTTAACATGATCTTTTAAGGAGAAATTTACGATATCTTTCGAAATGCTGTAAGATCACTTCACAGACAATATGACTTCATTTACATCATCTGATAATATTAGACGAATCATCATAAAAATGTTTATTCTGCTGTGATAATTTAATTACTGTAAAACGTCAATAATTCAATACAGTGTTATAAAAGCGATTGTTTCAATGGTAAAAAGGCAGAGATCTAGAGAGTGTTAAACACTCAACAGCAAAGTTATTTTCCCTGAAAAAAATCTTAACAAATAGAAAGCTTTTAAAGCTATATATAAGTGAACAGCTATAAATCCTAAGTGTCATTGTACAAATCCAGCATCTGTTTTGCTCAAGAGTAATGGCATTTATGTATGTATGTATGTATGTCACTAGCTGTATTAGTTTGCTAGGGCTGCTGTAACAGAGTACAACAGACTGGGGTAGCTTAAATAAGAGAAATTTATTTTCACACAATTCTGGAGGCTGTCTGTAAGATTGATTCTTTCTAAGGGCCATAAAAGAAGGATGTATTCCACATCTCTCTCCTTGGCTTATAGACGGCCATCTTCTCCTTGTATCTTCACAGAGTCCTCCCTCTGTACCCATATGTGCCCAAATTTCCTCTTCTTATCAGTCATATTGGATTAGGGCCCACCCTAATGACCTCATTTTAACTTTACCTCTTTAGAGATCCTATCTCCAAATAAAGTCACGTTCTAGAGTAGTGAGGGTTAAGACTTCAACATATAAATTGGCGGGCGAGGGGCTAGGGGGTGCAATTCAAATTACAACATTAGTTTTATCAATGGTTTCTAACATAATTTTACCACCTGCTGTTTTGATAAGCCAAGACACTCAGATAAAGCAGCTGCATTGGTTAGGTTATAGCTTCTTTCTTTTATCTAATTGCAAGGTCATGTGTTGTTTGGTATTACTCTATAACAAATAGCACTGCACATAATATAAATTATGTTCCCAAATAAACAGATTGCTTTATGGACAACTGTTATTGAAATGGATGCCATAGTAAAAATACGTATGAACTGGAAATGCTCTTGAAGAGTCAGTAGAGAGTAAACATGGGTTCTAGTGCAGCTTCTACCATAGACCAGCTTTGTGACCCAACCTCTCTGAACTTGAGTTTTCTCACAGACTTGAGATGATCAAATACAACCATTAATATAAGAGAGCATTGAAAACCATACAGTGCTATGCAATTATAAGGCATTTAAAATACTTTTTTAGAGTGAAATATAACGCAGATATAGAAAAGTACATAATCATGCCATCTAAATTACAGTTTTGTTTCTTCCTTTCCAGTCATTACACTTTTATTTTTCCTTCTCACCTTACTGTACCGTCAAAACCTCCAGTACAATGTTGAAAAGTTTTCATCATGAGTGGATGTTATAGTGGACTCTTAAGATATAGTGGACTCTCAAAATTCTCTGGACGAATTTGTGGAAGATCTGATTTATTTCTTTCATAAATGTTTAGTAGAGCTGCCAGTGAAGCCATCTAAGCCTTTACTTAGCCCAACTGTCTCTCCTTTGAAGATAATCTTTTTTTTTTCTCTGCTTGCTTTAAAGACTTTGTTTTTGTCTCTGGTTTTCTGCTGTTTTGTTACAGTGAGTTTAAGTGAGGTGTTTTGTTCTTTTTTTAACTTACCTGGCTTGAGAATTTATAATGTGTGGATATCTTTCATCAGTTCTGGAAAATTCTGAAGCATTATGTCTTCAAACATTACTCTTTCCTATTGTCTCTCTCCTCTCCTTCTGGAACTCCAATTAAACATGTTAGATATTCTCTCAGTATCGCTGTGTTTTGAACCCTCTTCTTATTTCTCTCTTCTCAGGATAATTTCTTCTGACCTATTATATAGTTCACCAGTTCTATTTTTAGCTGCCTCTGACCTATGGTTAAAACCATCCATTTAAATGGTTAAAGCCATTTAAACTAAATTTAAACTAATTCTTTAGTTTAAAAAATTAAATTTTTTCACATATGTGTTCATCTACTTCTGGTTTTTATAGCTGACAGCTTCAAATCCACCACGATTGCTCTTCTCAGTTATGTTTGTGCCTGGTTATCTTTAACCATGCACTACATATTGCATTTGTAAAAGGAATAATTTATAGGAATAATTTGAGGCTTACAGTGAAGGCATTTTCCTCCAAAGAGGATTTGTGCTTACTTCTGCCAAGACTGGCATACTACCAACCCAAGACCACCTTACACCAAATTCAAGGTTTGACATTCCCAAAGATCTGAAGGAGGTCAAGCTGATTAGGGGATTTGAGTAGGCTCAGTACCTCTGAAAATACACATGATATTCCTAGGAAATGCATTTTTGTTGGAGAAAGATATGTAGTTTTAAAGTCAGAAGACATCATTTTAAATCAAGACTGTACTACTTACTACATGTGTAACCCTGAACCAGTCATTTAAGCTCTTTGAACTTCAGTTTTGTCATTTATAAATTGGAGATTATAGTATTTACTCTTCAAGGTATTCTAAGGGAGAATTAAAATACGGAGGGCATTTTACAAAGTCTAGTACACACACAGACACAGAGAGAAACGTTATTTTTCCATATTTCAGGGGCAAATCCCATAAAATGATATTATATTCTCCCACTTGACAGAACCTTTTTGAGAATTTTGAAGATAATCTCAGCTAAAAGGATTAACTCTGTAACTGGCTAAGTACATTCCTTCCCCTTAATGTCATTTTTGAATTAAAAATATATGCCTAGCTCCATTGTTACTATCAATCATAGCTTTTCATTGGGGATTTATTTAAAGAATCTTTTTCATGCTAAATAAATAGAGAGATTTAATTTTTTTCCTTGACTGGACAGCTAACTCTGTTTTTACATATTTCAAATACAACAGAAAATGAAAAGTGTTACAGTGGAATAGAAATGCTATGTTAAGAATCTAATTTGAGTGGAAATGTTCATCTGTGAATACAGCATTGGTTTGAAATATTTAATTCTGGTCAAGAGACTATAGTAATTACATTAGTGTGTCTAACGTCAGCTGCCATTATCAGTTGCAACAGAAAGAAAGTTAATAGTGCAGTGCAAATTAGTGGAAATCTATTTTTCCTATACCCAGGTTTTTGCTAGATAAAAATGAAGCTAGATAAACTAGATATTATTTTTCCTAGATAAATGTCTTCTGGATGAAGACAGAATACTTTTTTTCTTTTTAGTGTTATTGAAGAATGTTGGTCTCGAAGTATTAACAATATAGGAACAATAACTCATATAGGACTAGAAAGATGGTAAACTGAGGATAGACCCTGTGATCCTGACTATTTGTGAGTGAATCCAGGTAAAGGGATTCATCCTAAAAAGTCTATATATTGTTAATAGTTACTCTGATTAAATTTAAGCCCTTATTTGTATGTTTGGCTCTAGAGACCTCAAATGTCCTATTTCTCTCATATAAAAGGAAAAATCAGAAAGGTTTTGATCAATAAGACATGTTTTCTGAATCATGGGTATAAGATTGACTGGAGTCAGATGATCTTGATTCTAGAACTGATTCTGCCAATAACTCTGATTTTGAGCAAATCGTTTAGTTTCTGCACAGGTCAAGTGAAGTGCATGAAATGGCCTTTAAAATCACTTCCAGCTGTAAAATTCTGTAGTTCTGTGGGTTATTTTAAAATTCAATTTAGGACTGAAAGTGACGCTTTAGGATCATTCTCTTTCCTTCCACCTTTTCCTGATTGAATGTTATTCTTAGAGAACAGTTTAGTGTTATGCAACAGAACTTTTTGTCAGTCATGTGTCTAAAATCATCTCTCTCCCCATTACCATGTCCCCCCCACCTCACCCTATCCACCCCCCCACACACACCCACACACTCCACTGCAGTTAAAAGACAGGCCCAATGTCAGACTGAGGAAAGGACCAGGGGTTCCAGCGTGAAATTAAGGAGGCAAAGACAGGGAGAGGTGGGCTGAAAGCTGAGAGAGGGGTTGTCAATACCAATGATCCTTAGCTTCAAGGCCTAAGTCACTGGCATGGAATATCCTGGACTCTGCATCTTTTGCTGCATGGAAAGGGAGGATCCTGCCTCAGTTACCCAAGTGCATTGGATGCACCTTGGCAAGAATGAGCCCATGTGTAAATTGAATGCTGTACCATTCAGGGCTTGGGGAGTTTTGCTATGAGATAACCGGGATAGAGATTGAGTGATGACAAGAGACTGCCTTCCCTCTCATCCTTGGAATCATCGTGAACTGGGAAAACTGGCAGAGGTCCACAGTGCGGTTGGCCAGAGACACATCTCTGTGGGACAGTGCAGGCTCTTGACATGGTGGTCAGCAACCATATAACATCACCAGTGACACCAAGGGCAAATCTCTAGCACTTGAGGCAGCCAAAACCAGAAGGCATGGCAAGGAGCCAAGAGCTACAGAGTTTAGCCCCAAGGAACATCTGAGTTCTCTCTCCTCTAATGGATATTAACGGGAATTACAATAACCCAGGGAAAAAACTCGAAAGCCTACTAATCAAGTCATAGGTTCTTGGGGACATTATAATGCAGAGTATTAAGGGCACTGTAATCTTAAGTATACACTGAGGTTGGTGAAGCCTGCAGTATAAAGATTATGTTTTCAACTATTAAAATTTCTTAAAATGAAGTCCAGCAGGGAGTTAATAAGGGGATGAAATAGTCATTTCTGCATATTACACTTAAACATTCAACAAAAAAAATATGGTTAGGAGTAATAAGAACCCATGTTTATAAATCCTAACTCTATGAATGCCAGTCCACATTTTAAAATCTCTTTTCATTTATTTGCTTCATCCATGTGAAAGTTATTTTGTGTCAAAAAGCTGTAGTGTCTTCATCTATTGTTTCCATATAATATTTTGTCTTCACTAAGAAGAGTGCTAGGTATTCAAAGAATACTTGTCAGAAAACACTATACTGAACAGGTCAACATCCTTTCAAATCTTATTTTTGTGACTGCAAAATAAATCACTTTATAAAACTATCGACTCGGAAGTCACTGAGCCACCATTTTGGAGAACAGAAGGAAACTTTGAAGGATTAAGACATATCTACTCATTACATTCTTATATATTTAATACAAAACTATATATGCCATTTGAAAAGCAGTTTTGACAAAGAGGTATAAAATTAAATCTATTTTCATATCCAAGAAGGAAATCATTGACATATACAAAGTCTTAAAGTCCTGCCTGTTGAAACCTCTCAATCAGCTTCTATGAACTTATAGCCTGTTCTGTTTCACATAGCCATTCAAAAATATGCCCAAGAAAGGCTCAGGAGCAGATCCCATCATTCTCACAAATGCTAGAAAATTATGATCATATATGTGTATGCATATTTTGTGTGTGTATACATTATACACACAGATATATAAGCCTGTGTTTTATTTATATATGCATATTTGCACTTTTTTATCAGAAAAGTCATATACCAAAATGTTAACAGTAGGTAATTCTAGGCTTAGAATTATTAGTAAGTTTTATGTTCTTTCAGTTATGGTCCAGTTTTTCTAAAACAGCCATGTATTACTTGTGAAATAGAAATATTTATTAGAACACTATAGATGAATAGTTTATGGTTTGGAAAGATGTTCATAATAAAAAGTGGGTATTTGGCATCAGACTTCCAACTTCAGAGAGTATAACTGACCAAGGGCCTCAGGCGGCTGCACTGGGAAATCTGTCCACAATGTTTGTGCCAAGGCCACACCCCTACTGTCTTGCTCACAACCAATGATAGCCGGACAGGGTTAGTAAGGCAGGCCTCTTCCCCGGGGACGTGGGACTCCTCTGATGGCCAATTTTTAGTCCAGGACTCCTCCAGAGACTTGCTGAACTTTCCCTAGATGACACCACTCAACCTCCTGTCTTTCTCTCCCTCACTTGGGATCAGACCTAGATCACAGTCTGATGCCTCTCCAGCCTCTCCCAGCTCCCTCCCCATTTTCTCTCACAGGTGTTTTCCTAATGAAATTCAGGTACCTTTAGTCCTATCTTGGTGTCTGCTTTTCAGAGAACCTGAAATAACACAGGCTACAAAGCAATATAGCATATTATAATACTTTGGTTAAGGAGAAAAATATACCTGTGGGTGTGTATGTGTGTGTACGTATGTATATTTCCATTATGTATATACACATATACGTTTACAAATAGAAAAAAGCATGGAAGAGTTTCTCTCGCTGGATAGAAAGAGTATAGGTAATTTTGGGCTTATCTGTATTTTCTTAAATTTCTAAGTTAAGTATGTGTTACTGTGTAATAAATGAGAAGTAAACTTTTGCATGTTACTAATTTAGTTCGATCAGTGACAGATACATTTATGCCTAATTTTACGTTTTTCCAGATTGGTTAAAGATACATCCATTCATTCATTTCTTCACAGAAACATCTGTTACTCCTGTTATGTGCAAGCCCTGTACTAGGAACCATGGCAGATGCAAAGGTAAAGGTGAATCAGTGAAGTCAAGGAAGGAGGAACCTGAATGGAGATGAGTGGACTGTGGGAAGTGCCCTGAGACAGGCACAAAGCAAGTGCTGTGAAGGTCCAAAAGATGGAAAGAGGACCCCTGTTAGGAAGACCAGGGTCTCGCGTTTCAGCTAGACCCCAAAGGAACAGGTAATTTTTTTTTAATTTTGGAATCTTATGGAAACCACCTCAGGAGTTTGGATCACAGTTCGGGAGTGCCTCAGAGTTTGAGTGCCTTGTTTATACTCTCTCGTGTGTCCCAGTGCAGGTAACATTGCTCATGGCACTTTGCACTTTACATCACCATTTTCCCATTCACTAACTTTCTTCTTCTGGGGGTCTCCCTGGAGCCCAGTCCCGCACCTGAATCAAGGAGTCATTATCTAAGGTCACTGTATTCTTGGTTTTCTGGCCACCTAGTATAGTTTCCTCAAATTCTTCTCTCAGCTTAAAGGAGTTCTCACTAATTTGAAAGATGCTCTTGGTTTTTACAGTGATCTCATCTTCATTTGTACTGATGGGCACAGTGGGTTTTGCCAGACAGCTCAGATTCCTGCTGGCGCCTCCTATTCTTTCAGTAACAGGAGTCTGGGAATTCAGTCTTCAAGTGTCTGTTTTAGTCAGATAAACTCTCTTTTTGGAGCTTCAGAAGTTGGGCGTGTCCCTCACCAAAGACAGACACATTACAGAACAGGTCACACTTTGATGGGTAAAGATGGAAAAAATGACAGGTGCAACAGCAAAAGGTTAGATCCCAATGTTCACAAAGTAGTTGATTTTACAAATTAATAACGTGTACCCTGGTTTATCTGTGGAAAATGGCACAGGTGAACCATGACTAGGATCTCACAGGATCTCCCATCATTTCACCTAAAGGACTAGACTCATTTGTTTAAAAGTGGCTCAGTACTGCAGTCTTTCCAAATTTGGGAGTATCACTTGAAAACTGTTGAAAATCATTTTGTCATGATTAGAACATCTTTCTTCCTGTTCAAATATCTTACTGAAATGTCGAGTATTAATAAAGTAGGGTAGAATTGGGGTGGGAGTGTGCATCATTAAGATAATCTATTATTAAATTCTGCTACATGAGCCCATCATGTTACTTGGCTCACCACAAGCTTGAAATTCAAACACTGCAATAGCTTGTCTCTTTGAACTCATTTCCTTTTTCTAAGGACACCATCCAAAGTTCACAAGACTGTTCAGACTCAGGAACCATTAAACATATAAAAGCACCTCCAAGTCATTTTTTCTTATCTCAAATGTCCTGCCTGTTCTCTGCTGTTAATAGATGAGCTGTTAGTAATGAAAATTCCTGACATTATCATGTGGAAAGAAAAGTAGTTCAAAGAAAAAAACAATAGAACACAAAATTTTTCAGTGAAATGCTGACTTTGAGTGTAACATAGACAAAGCAGTTATTCATAAATCTGAGGTAACATTCTTTTGAATTTTTTTTAAAGAAACGCTATAGTAGCTGAAACTAGAGTCTAAAGTGTTTCCTTCACATGTCATTTTTTTCCTCCAATTCAGATACAGACTTATTATTTTAAAATTCTTCAGAATTCATAAGGTTTCCATTTTATAATAGTGAGCATTTCAGCATTTATTTTGGAAAAAATTGTTTAGAAAAATGTGTGACTTTTTCTAGTAAGTAAACCAATAACTAGGTCTAGGAACATGACAATTATTCAGTGCCTCTCCTCATCCCGCCTCCGAACAATCAAACTTGGTTTCCATTTTTTATTTTTTGTTCTTGTATTTATATAGGAATTTTGCTCTAAGAGAAATAAGAGGAAGAGGAAGAGGGGGTTCTGTTCTACAGATCTATAGAATTTGGACTAAACAGTCTTACTGAAAATTTACTATGTGCTTGGCGTCATGCTCCTGCTGGGTTCACCAGGGCAGGAAGGTAGGGTGGGGTGGGAGAGACCCTTCATATACAGAGACATATGAAGGCACGAAAGACCATACAAAGTTTATCATCTTAAGTTTGTAGTTGGTAAACTTTCTGACAATAAGAACTCCTTTTTAATCTAAGTGTCTTAACAATGTGGCCCTCTCCATACAGCAGCAGTTGTACTTTGGTCAATTTAGTTTTCAGACTAGGCTTGGGACCTATACGAAATCACTGTCTCCTTACAATGACCCCATGGTCTGTGGAGTTGGGCCCCTTTCTCCGACTCCAAGACCTGAGGCTGAGCCACAGTTCTTCTCTGTCCAAAGATGGGTAGCGTTGTGAGTCACAGAACGATTCTGTTGCAAACATGACACGCATTAGGCCTCTGAATCCCATAGCAAAGTGGGTTGAATTAAGGATTTTCAGTCATTTTTGCGTAATAATGTCTGCAGAGCCAAGAGGACTTAATGTCCAGATAACAGTGCACATAAGACCTGGTTCAACAAGGGTAGAAGAGTGACAGGGACAAGGAGAGGAGTTCTCTTGTATCCTAAAGACTTACATATGTGGAAATTTACACAGTTTGGGGAAGAGTAAGTATGGCTGGCAAACCAAAAAAGAGGCAGACTGCCTGTCTCTCCTCCATTCCACCACCCCCCGCCGCTGCCAAAGAACCTGCTGCAAACCTCAGGCAGCCAGTGCCGCTCAGACTTCTTGTCTGCTGCCCTGTCAAGGTTTCCTTTCCTTCGATTCTTTTAACCATCGTGGAAACGAGGTCAGTACTCTGTGATTGTCATTTCATTCCAAATTCTTGAAATATTTTATTATTTACAAAAGATTTCCCTACTGACTTAGGACAGGAAAAATTATGAATGTGCAAAACCTGAGAGTCCTAATCATAAAAATTTCAATCGTCGTGGCTTTAGTTAAACAAAGATTATTCCTAAAAAACTTCTGAAGGAAAATATGTAAGAGATATAGCTTTATTTTGTTTATTTTTATTGGAGTTTCATTTTGTGTGTGGAGGTATAAGTAACATATTCATTGCTAAAAATTCAGAAAATACCACTCTCAGAAAAGTATAAAACATAAAATAAAGGTGACCCCTCTTGTCGTCACCCAGTGTTATGTTTTGGAGCCTATCTTGCAAGAATGTTTTCTATACATATACATCCACTGTTTTCAATGTGATCAGAGTTTTTTTAAATAATCTGTCACGCAATCTGCCTTCCTCACTTAATATAATATTGTGGCATCTTTTCATGTCAATGTGTGTAGTACATCACCCTTTTAATCTTGCATCATATTCTTTATCAATGCGCCAGAATTTAGCTCGTTACTCATTAAGATATATTCTGGTTGTTTTCTATTTTTTGCTATCATAAGGAAGGTTGAAGTAAACATCGTTGAACATATACCTTCAAATATATGTCCAATTTTTTCCTCCTAGGAGTGGAATTGTTAGGTCAAACAGTTTGCATATTTAAAATTCCAATACATGTTATTAAACAGCTTTGTGGGAAGCTTATACTATTCTACTCCCAATCTCAGGATATAAGACGGCCTCTGTCTCCACCGTGCCAACGTTGGGTTTCCACATTTTAAAAATTTTCACCATTAATAAACAAAAAATTAAATCTCATTGTTTTTGAATGAAATTGACTAGTGAGAATGAATTTATTTCTCTATGTTTATTGACCATCAGCAATACTTTTAAAAACAACCCCTTTATGTCCTTTGTCCATCTCCTGTTGGCCTGTAGGTTTCCCACCTTATGACTTTTAATAAGCCTTTATATATTAGGGATAGTAATACTATTCTATATAGACTATAAACTCCATGAGGACCAAGACCATCTTCTTCATCACCATGTAGCCAGCCTCTAGTGTAATGCCTCACCCAAGGCAGACACTCAAAAAATATCTGCGGAATGACTGACCTTATCCCTCATATATGTTGTAAGTATATTTTTCCAGTTTATGTTTTTCTCAATCTTTTTTCCCCATCCACAAGTTTTTAAATTTCATGTCGTAAAAAATCTATCAATATATTTCTTTACATATTTGAGTCATGTAGTTCCCATCTAAAGACTATAAAAAAATAATATCAACAAGCATTTGTGTGTACACCACATGTTCCAAGAACTGTTGTAACAACTTTACCTATGTTCCTTCATTTAATCCTTGTAACAAGCCTTTTGTCTAGTCATTGAATCCCACCCTACCCCCACCCTAATTATTTCTCCTTAAAAAAAACATTCTAGTTCTTCCTCTCAATTGATTTCATTAATTTTGATGTGTAACGCTTTCACATTTTCTAAATCAGGAGGAAAGGGAATAAAATGAGATGTCTCACAAATATCATATGATATCGCTTATATGTGGAATCTAAAAAAAAGGGCACAAATGAACTTATTTACAAAACGGAAATAGAGTCAGAGATGTAGAAAACAAACTTATGGTTACCAAGGGGGAAGGTGGGGTGAGGGATAAATTGGGGGATTGGGACTGACATGTACACACTACTATATATAAAATAGATAACTAATAAGGACCTACTGTATAGCACAGGGAACTCTACTCAATACTCTGTAATGATCTATATGGGAAAAGAATCTAAAAGAGTGGATATATGTATATGTGTAACTGATTCACTTTGCTGTACAGCAGAAACTAACACAAAGTTGTAAATCAACTATATTCCAATAAAAATTAATTTTAAAAAAATGAGATGTCTCACTCTCTCCCCCTCATCTCAGCTGCCCCCATTTTCCTCCCCAGTGCGTGTATGTGTGTGTGTGTGTGTGTGTGTGTGTGTGTGTGTGTGTGTATTTCCCCTTTTCTTTACAAAAACTGTAGCATGCTATACACACTGTTCTGCAACTTTTATTTAATAAAATATCCAGATGCTCTTTAAACTTACTTTGTCAACCTTTGATTGTGCTTGAGTTAAATTTATAACATTGGGGACAATTTTGTCCTTAAAATGTTATCTTCCAACTCAAGGTATATTATTTCTAGTTTTCTTCTAGTTTTTCTTGTTTTCTTCAGCAGAGTTTTTCATTTTCTTATAAATCCTAAATATTTCTTAAGTTTGTTTCTGAATAGCTGGTCTTTTTAATATTTCTCCATCTGATACACTGGAAGAAAAAAATACCTCTTTTGTTTTTTTAATGTCATTTACTTTATTACCAATGAGGTAAAACATTTTCATACATTTATTGGCCATTCGTATTCTTTGTCAATCCATCCTCTCATCTTTAAACATCTGAATGACAGAGGCTTGGAAAGCTGCAGAGGGCAACTAAAACCATTGTTCAACACAATGAAAACCTAATTCATTATTTCCACCAAAAGCACTTCTCCGTTTCTGTTAATGTGATAACAATTCACCATTTTGTAGGCTCAAAATCAGTCTTTCTTTGATAAGTTTTTTCTTCCTTACCCCTTTCATTTGCCTAAAATGATTTTATAAAAAATCTACCATCTGGGAGACCTTCAAGATGGTGGAGGAGTAAGACATGGAGATCACCTTCCTCCCACAAATACATCAGAAATACATCTATATATGGAACAATTCCTACAGAACACCTACTGAACGCTAGTAGAAGACCTCAGACTTCCCAAGAGGCAAGAAACTCCCCACGTACCTGGCCGTGTGGCTGACAGGGTCTTGGTGCTCTGGCCGGCTAGGCTGTCAGGCCTATGCCTCAGAGGTGGGAGAGCCAAGTTCAGGACATGGGTCCACCAGAGACCACCCAGCTCCACACAACATCAAACAGTGAAAGCTCTCCCAGAGATCTCCATCTCAACGCTAAGACCCATCTCCAATCAACAACCAGAAAGCTACCGTGCTGGACACTCTATGCCAAAAAACTAGCAAGACAGGAACACAACCCCACCCATTAGCAGAGAGGCTGCCTAAAGTCATAATAAGGTCACAGACACCCCAAAACACACAACTGGACATGGTCCTGCCCACCAGAAAGGCAAGATCCAGCCTCATCCACCAGAATACAGGCACCAGTCTGCTCCACCAGGAAGCCTGCACAACCCACTGAACCAATCTTAGCCACTGGGGTCAGACACCAAAAACATGGGAACTACAAACCTGCAGCCTGTGAAAAGGAGACTCCAAACACAGTAAATTAAGCAAGATAAGACAGAGAAACACACAGCAGATGAAGGAGCAAGGTAAAAACCCACCAGCCCAAACAAATGAGGAAGAAATAGGCAGTCTACCTGAAAAAGAATTCACAATAATGACAGTAAAGATGATCCAAAATCTTGGAAATAGAATGGAGAAAATACAAGAAACTTTTAAAAAGGACTCAGAAGAACTAAAGAGCAAACAAACAATGATGAACAACACAATTAATGAAATTTAAAATTCTCTAGAAGGAATCAATAGCAGAATAACTGAGGCATAAGAACGGAGAAGTGGCCTGTAAGATAAAATAGTGGAAATAACTACCGCAGAGCAGAATAAAGAAAAAAGAATGAAAAGAATTGAGGACAGTCTTAGAGACCTCTCAGACAAAATTAAACACACCAACATTTGAATTATAGGGGTCCCAGAAGACGAACAGAAAAAGAAAGGGACTGAGAAAATATCTGAAGAGATTATACTTTAAACTTCCCTAATATGGGAAAGGAAACAGTCAATCAAGTCCTGGAAGCACAGAGAGTCCCATACAGGATAAATTCAAGGAGAAACACGCCAAGACACATATTAATCAAACTATCAAAATTAAGTACAAAGAAAACATATTAAAAGCAGCAAGGAAGGGCTTCCCTGGTGGCACACTGGTTGAGAGTCCTCCTGCCGATGCAGGGGACGTGGGTTCGGCCCCTGTCCGGGAGGATCCCACATGCCACAGAGCGGCCGGGCCCGTGAGCCATGGCCACTGAACCTGCATGTCTGGAGCCTGTGCTCTGCAATGGGAGAGGTCACAACAGTGAGAGGCCCACGTCCAGCAAAAAAAAAAAAAAAAAAAAAAAAAAGCAGCAAGGGAAAAACAACAAATAACATAGAATGGAATCCCCATAAGGTTAACAGCTGATCTTTCAGCAGAAACTCTGCAAGCCAGAAGGGAGTGGCAGGACATATTTAAACTGATGAAAGGAAAAAAATACAATCAAGATTACTCTACCCAGCAAGGACCTCATTCAGATTTGATGGAGAAATTAAAACCTTTACAGACAAGCAAAAGCTAAGAGAATTCAACACCACCAAACAAGCTTTACAACAAATGCTAAAGGAACTTCTCTAGGCAGGAAACACAAGAGAAGGAAAAGACCCACAATAACAAACCCAAATCAATTAAGAAAATGGTAATAGGAACATACATATCGATAACTACCTTAAATGTAAATGGATTAAATGCTCCAACCAAAAGACATAGACTGGCTGAATGGATATAGAAACAAGACCCATATATATGCTGTCTACAAGAGACCCACTTCAGACATAGGGACACATACAGACTGAAAGTCAGGGGATGGAAAAAGATATTCCATGCAAATGGAAATCAAAAGAAAGCTGGAGTAGCAATTCTCATATCAGACAAAATAGACTTTAAAATAAAGACTATTACAAGAGACAAAGAAGGACACTACATAACGATCAAGGGATCAATCCAAGAAGAAGATATAACAATTGTAAATATTTATGCACCCAACATAGGGACACCTCAATACATAAGGCAAATGCTGACAGCCATAAAAGGGGAAACCAACAGTAACACATTCATAGTTGGGGACTTTAACACCCCACTCTCACCAATGGACACATCCTCCAAAATGAAAATAAATAAGGAAACATGAGCTTTAAATGATACATTAAACAAGATGGACTTAATTGATATTTATAGGACATTCCATCCCAAAAAAACAGAATACACTTTCTTCTCAAGCACTCATGGAACATTCTCCAGGATAGATCATATCTTGTGTCACAAATCAAGCCTTGGTAATTTAAGAAAATTGAAATCCTATCAAAGATCTTTTCTGACCACAACGCTATGAGACTAGATATCAATTACGGGAAAAAAATTTGTAAAAAATACAAACACATGGAGGCTAAACAATACAGTACTAAATAACCAAGAGATCACTGAAGAAATGAAACAGGAAATCAAAAAAATACCAGAAACAAATGACAATGAAAACACAACAATGCAAAACCTATGGGATGCAACAAAAGCAGCTGTAAGAGGGAAGTTTATAGCAATACAATCCTACCTCAAGAAACAAGAAACATCTCAAATAAACAACCTAACTTTACACCTAAAGCAATTAGAGAAAGAAGAACAAAAACACCCCAAAGTTAACAGAAGGAAAGAAATCATAACGATCAGATCAGAAATAAATGAAAAGAAATGAAGGAAACGATAGCAAAGATCAGTAAAACTAAAAGCTGGTTCTTTGAGAAGATAAACAAAATTGATAAATCATTAGCCTTACTCATCAAGAAAAAAAAGGGAGAAGAATCAAATCAATAGAATTAGAAATGAAAGAGGATAAGTAACTCAGCTTCCGGGAAGATGGCGGAAGAGTAAGATGCGGAGATCACCTTCCTCTCCACAGAAACACCAGAAATACATCTACACGTGGAACAACTCCTACAGAACACCTACTGAACGCTGGCAGAAGACCTCAGACCTCCCAAAAGGCAAGAAACCCCCCACGTACCTGGGTAGGGCAAAAGAAAAAAGAATAAACAGAGACAAAAGGATAGGGACGGGACCTGCACCAGTGGGAGGGAGCTGTGAAGGAGGAACGGTTTCCACACACTAGGAAGCCCCTTCGCGGGCGGAGACTGCAGGTGGCGGAGGGGGGAGCTTCGAAGCCGCAGCCGCAGAGGAGAGCACAGCAACAGGAGTGCGGAGGGCAAAGCGGAGAGATTCCCGCACAGAGGATCAGGGCCGACCGGCACTCACCAGCTTGAGAGGCTTGTCTGCTCACCGGCCGGGGCAGGCGGGGCCTGGAGTTGAGGCTTGGGCTTCGGTCGGAGCACCGGGAGAGGACTGGGGTTGGCGGCGTGAACACAGCCTGCAGGGGGTTAGTGCACCGCCGCTAGTCGGGAGGGAGTCCGGGGAAAAGTCTGGACCTGCCGAAGAGGCAAGAGACTTTTTCTTCCCTCTTTGTTTCCTGGTGCGCGAGGAGAGGGGATTAAGAGCGCTGCTTAAAGGAGCTCCAGAGACGGGCGCGAGCCGCGGCTAAAAGCACGGGCCCCAGAGACGGGCATGAGACGCTAAGGCTGCTGCTGCCGGCACCAAGAAGCCTGTGTGCGAGCACAGGTTACTATCCACACCCCTCTCCCGGGGAGCCTGTGCAGCCCGCCACTGCCAGGGTCCCGGGATCCAGGGACAACTTCCCCAGGAGAGCGCACGGCGCGTCTCAGGCTGGTGCAACGTCATGCCGGCCTCTGCCGCAGCAGGCCCGCCCCGCACTGCGTGCCCCTCCCTCCCCCCCGGCCTGAGTGAGCCAGAGCCCCCGAAGCCGCTGCTCCTTTAACCCCGTCCTGTCTGAGCGAAGAACAGATGACCTCCAGCGACGTACACGCAGAGGCGGGGCCAAATCCAAAGCTGAGCCCCGGGAGCTAAGAGAACAAAGAAGAGAAAGGGAAATCTCTCCCAGCAGCCTCAGAAGCAGCAGATTAAAGCTCCACAATCAACTTGATGTCTGTGGAATACCTGAATAGACAAAGACTCATCCCAAATTGAGGAGGTGGACTTTTTTTTTTTTTTTGCCGTAGGCGGGCCTCTCACTGTTGTGGCCTCTCCCGTTGCGGAGCACAGGCTCCGGACGCGCAGGCTCAGCGGCCATGGCTCAAGGGCCCAGCCGCTCCGCGGCATGTGGGATCTTCCTGGACCAGGGCACGAACCCATGTCCCCTGCATCGGCAGGCGGACTCTCAACCATTGCACCACCAGGGAAGCCTGAGGAGGTGGACTTTGAGAGCAAGATTTATGCTGTATAGCTTTGCTTCCACCATTTGTCCTAGGGTTCTATCTGTCCGGTTTTTTTGTTGCTTTTTTATTTTTATTTATTTTTTCTTAATAATTATTTTTTTATTTTAATAAATTTATTATATTTTATCTTACTTTATTTTATTTTACTTTATCTTCTTTCTTTCATTTTTTCCTTCCTGCCTTCCCTCCTTCATTCCTTCCTTCCTCCCTCCCTCCCTCCTTTCTTTCTTTCTTTCGTTCTTTCTTTCTTCTTCTAATTTCTTCTTTCTACTTTTTCTCCCTTTTATTCTGAACCGTGTGGATGAAAGGCTCTTGGTGCTGCAGCCAGGAGTCAGTGCTGTGCCTCTCAGGTGGGAGAGCCAACTTCAGGACACTGGTCCACAAGAGACCTCCCAGCTCCACATAATATCAAATGGTGAAAATCTCCCAGAGATCTCCATCTCAACACCAGCACCCAGCTTCACTCAATGACCAGCAAGCTACAGTGCTGGACATCCTATGCCAAACAACTAGCAAGACAGGAACACAACCCCACCCATTAGCAGACAGGCTGCCTAAAATCATAATAAGTCCACAGACACCCCAAAACACACCACCAGACGTGGACCTGCCCAACAGAAAGACAGGATCCAGCCTCATCCACCAGAACACAGGCACTAGTCCCCTCCACCAGGAAGCCTACACAACCCACTGAACCAACCTTAGCCACTGGGGACAGACACCAACAACAACGGGAACTACCAACTACCAACCTCCTGCAAAAAGGAGACCACAAACACAGTAAGATAAGCAAAATGAGAAGAGAGAAACACACAGAAGATGAAGGAGCAAGATAAAAACCCACCAGACCTAACAAATGAAGAGGAAATAGGCAGTCTACCTGAAAATGAATTCAGAATAATGATAGTAAAGATGATCCAAAATCTTGGAAATAGAATAGGCAAAATGCAAGAAACATTTAACAAAGACCTAGAAGAACTAAAGATGAAACAAGCAATGATGAACAACACACTAAATGAAATTAAAAATACTCTAGATGGGATCAATAGCAGAATAACTGAGGCAGAAGAACAGATAAGTGACCTGGAAGATAAAATAGTGGAAGTAACTACTGCAGAGCAGAATAAAGAAAAAAGAATGAAAAGAACTGAGGACAGTCTCAGAGACCTCTGGGACAACATTAAATGCACCAACATTCGAATTATAGGGGTTCCAGAAGAAGAAGAGAAAAAGAAAGGGACTGAGAAGATATTTGAAGGGATTATAGTTGAAAACTTCCCTAATATGGGAAAGGAAGTATTTAATCAAGTCCAGGAAGCACAGAGAGTCCCATACAGGATAAATCCAAGGAGAAATATGCCAAGACACATATTAATCAAACTGTCAAAAATTAAATACAGAGAAAACATATTAAAAGCAGCCAGGGAAAAACAACAAATAACACACAAGGGAATCCCCATAAGGTTAACAGCTGATCTTTCAGCAGAAACTCTGCAAGCCAGAAGGGACTGGCAGGACATATTTAAAGTGATGAAGGAGAAAAACCTGCAACCAAGATTACTCTACCCAGCAAGGATCTCATTCAGACTTGATGGAGAAATTAAAACCTTTACAGACAAGCAAAAGCTGAGAGAGTTCAGCACCACCAAACCAGCTTTACAACAACTGCTAAAGGAACTTCTCTAGGCAAGAAGCACAAGAGAAGGAAAAGACCTACAATAACAAACCCCAAAAAATTAAGGATATGGGAATAGGAAAATACATATCGATAATTACCTTAAATGTAAATGGAGTAAATGCTCCCACCAAAAGACACAGACTGGCTGAATGGATACAAAAACAAGACCCATATATATGCTGTCTACAAGAGACCCACTTCAGACCTAGAGACACATACAGACTGAAAGTAAGGGGATGGAAAAAGATATTTCATGCAAATGGAAACCAAAAGAAAGCTGGAGTAGCAATTCTTATATCAGACAAAATAGACTTTAACATAAAGACTATTAGAAGAGACAAAGAAGGACACTACATACTGATCAAGGGATCGATCCAAGAAGAAGATATAAAAATTGTAAATATTTATGCACCCAACATAGGAGCACCTCAATACATAAGGCAAATACTAACAGCCATAAAAGGGGAAATCGACAGTAACACATTCATAGTAGGGGACTTTAACACCCCATTTTCACCAATGGACAGATCATCCAAAATGAAAATAAATAAGGAAACACAAGCTTTAAATGATACATTAAACAAGATGGACTTAATTGATATTTATAGGACATTCCATCCAAAAACACAGAATACACATTTTTCTCAAGTGCTCATGGAACATTCTCCAGGATAGATCATATCTTGGGTCACAAGTCAAACCTTGGTAAATTTAAGAAAATTGAAATTTTTTCAAGTATCTTTTCTGACCACAACACTGTGAGACTAGATACCAATTACAGGAAAAGATCTGTAAAAAATACAAACACATGGAGGCTAAACAATACACTACTTAATAACGAAGTGATCACTGAAAAATCAAAGAGGAAATTTAAAAAATACCTAGAAACAAATGACAATGGAGACGACCCAAAATCTATGGGATGCAGTAAAAGCTGTTGTAAGAGGGAAGTTTATAGCAATACAATCTTACCTTAAGAAACAGGAAACATCTCAAATAAACAACCTAACCTTGCACCTAAAGCAATTAGAGAAAGAAGAACAAAAAAACCCCAAAATTAGCAGAAGGAAAGAAATCATAAAAATCAGACCAGAAATAAAAGAAATGAAGGAAACAATAGCAAAGATCAATAAAACTAAAAGCTGGTTCCTTGAGCAGATAAACAAAATTGATAAACCGTTAGCCAGACTCATCAAGGAAAAAAAAAGGGAGAAGACTCAAATCAATAGAATTAGAAATGAAACAGGACAAGTAACAACTGACACTGCAGAAATACAAAGGATCATGAGAGATTACTACAAGCAACTATATGCCAATAAAATGGACAACCTGGAAGAAATGGACTAATTCTTAGAAAAGCACAACCTTCCAAGACTGAATCAGGAAGAAGTAGAAAATATGAACAGACCAATCACAAGCACTGTAATTGAAACTGTGATTAAAAATCTTCCAGCAAACAAACGCCCAGGACCAGATGGCTTCACAGGCGAATTCTATCAAACATTTAGAGAAGAGCTAACACCTATCCTTCTCAAACTCTTCCAAAATATAGCAGAGGGAGGAACACTCCCAAACTCATTCTACGAGGCCAACATCATCTTGATACCAAAACCAGACAAGGATGTCACAAAGAAAGAAAACTATAGGCCAATATCACTGATGAACATAGATGCAAAACTCCTCAACAAACTACTAGCAAACAGAATCCAACAGCACATTAAAAGGATCATACACCATGATCAAGGGGGGGGGTTATTCCAGGAATGCAAGGATTCTTCAATATATGCAAAACAATCAATGTGATAAACCATATTAACAAATTGACGGAGAAAAACCATATGATCATCTCAATAGATGCAGATAAAGCTTTTGACAAAATTCAACACCCATTTATGATAAAAACCCTGCAGAAAGTAGGCATAGAGGGAACTTTCCTCAACATAATAAAGGCCATATATGACAAACCTACAGCCAACATCATCCTCAATGGTGGAAAAGCTGAAAGCATTTCCACTAGGATCAGGAGGAAGACAAGGTTGCCCACTCTCACCACTATTATTCAACATAGTTTTGGAAGTTTTAGCGACAGCAATCCAAGAAGAAAAGGAAATAAAAGGAATCCAAATCGAAAAAGAAGAAGTAAGGCTGTCACTGTTTGCAGATGACATGATACTATACATAGAGAATCCTAAAGATGCTACCAGAAAACTACTAGAGCTAATCAATGAATTTGGTAAAGTAGCAGGATTCAAAATTAATGCACAACCATTGTAAAGCAATTATACCCCAATAAAGATGTTAAAAAAAATTAATGCACAGAAATCTCTGGCATTCCTATACACTAATGATGAAAAATCTGAAAGTGAAATCAAGAAAACACTCCTATTTACCATTGCAACAAAAAGAATAAAATATCTAGAAATAAACCTACCTAAGGAGACAAAAGACCTGTATGCAGAAAACTATAAGACACTAATGAAAGAAATTAAAGATGATACAAACAAATGGAGAGATATACCATGTTTATGTATTGGAAGAATCAACGTTGTGATAATGACTATACTACCGAAGGCAATCTACAGATTCTGTGCAATCCCTTTCAACCTCTCTACGCATTTTTCACAGAACTAGAACAAAAAATTTCACAATTTGTATGGAAACACAAAAGATCCCGAATAGCCAAAGCAATCTTGAGAAAGAAAAACAGAGCTTGAGGAATCAGCCTCCCAGACTTCAGACTATACTACAAAGCCACAGTAATCAAGACAGTATGGTACTGGCACAAAAACAAAAATATAGATCAATGGAACAGGATAGAAAGCCCAGATATAAACCCACACACCTATGGTCACCTTATCTTTGATAAAGGAGGCAAGAATATACAATGGAGAAAAGAGAGCCTCTTCAATAAGTGGTGCCAGGAAAACTGGACAGCTACATGTAAAAGAATGAAATTAGAACACTCCCTAACACCATACACAGAAATAAACTCAAAATGGATTAAAGATCTAAATGTAAGGCCAGACACTATAAAACTCTTAGATGAAAACATAGGCAGAACACTCAATGACATAAATCACAGCAAGATCCTTTTTGACCCACCTCCTAGAGAAATGGAAATAAAAACAAACAATTGGGACCTAATGAAACTTAAAAGCTTTTGCACAGCAAAGGAAACCATAAGCAAGACGAAAAGACAACCCTCAGAATCGGAGAAAATATTTGCAAATGAAGCAACTGACAAAGGAATAATCTCCAAAATTTACAGCTTATGCAGCTCCATATCAAAAAAACAAACAGCCCAATCCCAAAATGGGCAGAAAACCTAAATAGACATTCCTCCAAAGAAGATATACAGATTGCCAACAAACACATGAAAGGATGCTCAACATCACTAATCATTAGAGAAAAACATGACAGTGAGGTGTCACCTCACACCAGTCAGAATGTGCATCATCAAAAAATCTACAAACAATAAATTCTGGAGAGGGTGTGGAGAAAAGGGAACCCTCTTGCATTGTTGGTGGGAATGCAAATTGATAAGCCACTATGGAGAACATTATGGAGGTTCCTTAAAAATTAAAAATAGGACTACTATACGACCCAGCAATCCCACTACTGCATATATACCCTGAGAAAACCATAATGGAAAAAGAGTCATGTACCACAATGTTCATTGCAGGTCTATTTACAATAGCCAGGACATGGAAGCAACCTAAGTGTCCATCAACAGATGAATGGATAAAGATGTGGCACATATATACAATGGAATATTACTCAGCCACAAAAAGAAACGAAATTGAGTTATTTGTAGTGAGGTGGATAGACCTAGAGTCTGTCATACAGAATGAAGTAAGTCAGAAAGAGAAAAACAAATACTGTATGCTAACACATATATATGGAATCTAAACAAACAAAAAAACAATGGTTCTGAAGAACCAGGGGCAAGACAGGAATAAAGACACAGACGTAGAGAATGGACTTGAGGACATGGGGAGGGGGAAGGGTAAGCTGGGACGAAGTGAGGGAGTGGCATGGACATATATAAAGTACCAAATGTAAAATAGATAGCTAGTGGGAAGCAGCTGCAAAGCACAGGAAGATAGCTCCGTGCTTTGTGACCACCTAGAGGGTAGGATAGGAACGGTTGGAGAGAGACGCAAGAGGGAGGAGTTATGGGGATATATGTGTACGTATAGCTGATTCACTTTGTTATAAAGCAGAAGCTAACACATCATTGTAAAACAATTATACTCCAATAATGATGTTAAAAAAAAATCTACCATCGAAATTTCTCTTGCTCCTGACTTTTTTTTTTTTTTTGCCACAGGTTTGTTCAGGTTGTCCATACCTTTGCCTAGAAATGATTGGCTTTGTGGTCTTCCCACCTCCAGGCTCTTCTTTCTCCACCGAATAGAGGACAGATGAAGTACAGATGCAAGTATATTCAGTTGCTCATAAGACTTCTATGGCACACTACTGCCTACCAAACTTAGTTCATAATGCTACCTTTTTCTGTTTTCTCTCTTACCACTATCCTACATTTTTCCTACAGTTCAACAAAACCAACTACTGAATATTCCCAAAATATGGTCTATGCTTTTCTGACTTTATGGCTTTGCACCTACTATTACATGCACCTGCAATG
This sequence comes from Phocoena phocoena, assembly GCF_963924675.1. Classification (NCBI taxonomy): domain Eukaryota; kingdom Metazoa; phylum Chordata; class Mammalia; order Artiodactyla; family Phocoenidae; genus Phocoena; species Phocoena phocoena. The sequence continues at coordinate 16,119,390 of NC_089230.1, read as the reverse complement.
CCTTCCCTTGTTTTTGTTTGTTTGGTTTGGTTCTGGGGGGGTTATGGTCTTTTGCATTCCCGTCACCTCTTCAAGGCCCATCTGGAATATAATCCCCAAGAAACCTTTCCTGTGATCCCCTCTTCTTCTGAATTTCCAGAGTAACTTTGTTTCTCTTAAACTTCCCACCCTATTATTATCATCATTGTAAATTTTTTAAGCAAAGAGAAGATGTCTTGCTGGATGGTATGGTGAAAAGGACCTGGGCTATGTGGTCAGAGGATCTGTTCAAAGTCCCACTGTTCACTTAATAATTGTTTTAGATTACCCAATCTAAAGTAAGTCATTTAACCTGTTGAACCTTAAAATCTTTAGTTGTGAATTGGTGGTGGTAGAAAGAAAGAAACTGTGACAAACAGAGAAGATAATATATGTGAGAAAACCTTGTAAATTGTAAAGCACTGTATAATAAATAGTGGTTTATAACTGGTAAATTTTATATGCTCTGGGTTCCTATCACATTTGTGCATCACGCCAGTGTATCAACGTGCCATATTCTACGTCAGACAGTCGCAACATTTTCTGATAAGCTCTTGCATCATGATCTAGTCTCAAAAATGGAAATCAGCATGACTGGTTGGCTGGGAAGATAATAGACTTTTTAACTAATGGTTATCTAAAGGTGAAAAAGAGCCTTAAAAGTACTGAGCACCCCAGTCCAGCCTAAAGCTAGATTATGGAATTTAAACACTAGCTAATTATGCTGGCATAAACTATTCTGAATGAAACAGATTTTTATTCAAGAGTTTATGATCTAGGGTGAAAGGGAGAGACAAAGATGAGAATATTAGCCATTCTAATTGTCTCTGTTTTCAAGTCTAGTCCTGAGGCAAAGGGTAGCTGAGTCCATGAAAAAGACTGTTGATTTCTCATTGATCTGTCTGTTATTATTATTCTCCTGGAATAAGTTTTTAAATTATTCATAAAACTTCTGGTGTTTCTACCCACAGTGGCGTCACACAGCACACACATACCATATTTTGTACACATGAGAGCATGTGACATAAATCACATTGTTTACCCTAGAGAGAAATAAGACAACAATTAATGAGTGACCCTCTTCCTTCATATCACTATCTCCTTTCCATAAGTTTTTAATCCCCTTCCCAACACTCTTACTCTGAGCAAAGGACCTTGCTTTCTGCATATTCGAAAGCTTGGAGGCCACCACAACCTCTCTACTGTCCCTCTTTCTAAGATTAAATTTCTCTACATTGTCACCCGTTGTTCTCCTTTTAGAAAATGTTTTTATTGAAGTACAAAATATTTTCAGTAAAGTGCCTAAGTCACGCTTAACTTTAGTGTATATATAACTCGATGGATATTTGCATGTGTTTAAATCCAAACAATCACCACCCAGATCAAGATGAAGAATATTTTAGTGCCCCAGTAGGCTCCCGCATGAGTCCTCCTAATCAAAACTCCTCATCCTGTACCCCCAGAGGTAACCACTATTCTGAATTGTATTGCCATCAGTTACTTTTGCCTGTTCTTGCACTTCACATATACAGAATTATACAATGTGTATTCTTTTCTGTTTTTCTTCTCCTCTCAGAATGTGCATGAGATTCACTGATTTTGTTAAGTGTATCAGCAATTAATTCGTTTTTAAATCTGTAACTGTTTTATTAAGATATAATTCACATACCATAAAATTACCCTTGCAAAGTACAAAATTCAGTGAGTTTTAGTATACTCAGAGTTATGAAACCATCACCAATATATAACTGTAGAACATTTTCATCATCCCCAAAGGAAACTGTGTACCAATTAAAAGCCACTCCATATTCTACCCTTTCCTCCAGCCTCTGGCAACCACTAATATACTTTCTGTCTCTATGAATTCACCTATTCTGGACAGTTCATATAAACGAAAACATACGATATGTGGTCCTTTATGACTAGCTTCTTTCATTTAGCAGAAGGTGTTCAAAGTTCATCGCTGTTGTAGCATGTATCAGTGCTTCATTGCTTTTTATTGCTGAATAATATTCCATTTGTCGGTTTTTTGATGGACATGTGCATTTATTTCTCCTGAGCGTATACCCAGGAATGAAATTGTTGGTGTATAAGAATTCTCCAGAGAAACAGAACCAATAGGATACAGAGAGAAAGAATGATGGAGAGATTATAAGAAATTGGCTCACATGATTATGTAGGCTGGCAAATCCAAAATCTACAGGATGAGCTGGCAGGCTGGATAGCCAGGGGGAGCCAATGTTGCAGTTTCTGTTCAAAAGCCAGCAGGCTGGAGAACCAGGAAGAGCCTATGTACCAGTTCGTCAGGAAGCCATCTAGTTGGGGAAATTCCTCCTAGTGGGGGAAAAGTTGTTCTTTTGTTCTATTCAAGCCTTCAATGATTGAATGAAGCTCATCTACATTGTGGAGGGCAATCTGCTGTATTCGAAGTCCACCAATGTAAATGTTAATCTCATACAAAAACGCCCTCACAAAAACACCCAGAATAATGTTCAGCCAGCTGTTTGGGCACCATGGCCCAGCCAAGTTGACACATAAAATAAAACAACATAGTTAGGTCATAAAGTAGGCATATGTTTAGCTTTAGTAGACACTGTCAAAGAGTTTTCCAATGTGGTTGAACCAATTTACAATCCCATCTGCAGTATATGAGAGTTCAGGTTGCTCTACACTTTTCTTTGCTAACACTTGGCACTGTTAGACTTTTTAACGTTAGCCCTTCTGTTAGGTAGGTACTGATATGTCATTGTGTTTGTAATTTGCATTTTCCTGATAAGAAATTATGTTGAACACTTTTCTGTGAACTTATTGGCCATTTGGAAATCATCTTATAGGGTACTTCTTCCAAGAGTTTTTCCTTATTTTAAAAATTGGGTTGTTTGGTTTTTCTTTTTGATTTATGGAAATTTTCTCATATATTTTGAATATGAGTCCATTGTCAGATATATATATTGAAATATGTTCTCTCTTTCTTATTCACTTTCCTGATAGTGTCTTTTGATTAACAGAAGCTTTTTTAAACTTCCCATTTAGGTCTATGATCCATCTTGAATTAATTTTTGTATATGGTGTGAGGTAGGAGTCAAGTATCCTTTTTTTCCATATGAATGGCCAATTGTTCCAGCACCATTTGTTGAAAATATATCCTTTTCTCACTGAATTGCAGCAGTGCCTTTGTCATAAATCAAGTTCTATTTCTGGATTCTCTGTTACGTTCCTTCTGTGTATTCATCTGTCTCTGTGCCAATACCACACTGTCTTAATTACTGAGACTTTTAATGAGTTTTTAAACTTGGTAGCGTTAAGTCTTAAGTTTGTTCTTCTTCAAAATTGTCTTGGTTACTATAGACCCTTCTGTTTCCACATAAATTTTAGAATCACCTTTCAATTTGCACACACACATGCACAAACACACACAAATATTTTAGGATAGTCTTCCTTTCTTAATTATTTTTGTCTCAGAAAATGTCCCTTGTCCTAAAAAGCTAAACTCTTCTTGTGCCTTCAATATTATTCCTATAAGTTTCTCTTAGACGCTCAAGAGTCATCACCTCATTCTTGCACCTTCAGTCTCTCCCTCTACTTTGAATCCGTGCTCCAGACGCGCAGGCTCAGCGGCTATGGCTCACGGGCCCAGCCGCTCCGTGGCATGTGGGATCTTCCCGGACCAGGGCACGAACCTGTGTCCCCTGCATCGGCAGGTGGACTCTCAACCACTGCACCACCAGGGAAGCCCATCTACTTTGAATTTTTACCCCCAGCCTATAAACACAGCCAAATGTCTTTTATTTCTTGCCAAAGCAAAACAAGCCAAAAAAAGCAAATGTTTTTCAACCTTACAGTTACCTCAAGTTACCATTCTCTGTCTTTGCCATTTAATATTTTAAAATATATGCATATGTGTTTTAATTATAAAATTTCTATAACATACAAAGTTTGGAAAATATATATCCCATTGCTCAACAACCCCAAGACAATTATAATTATTTTATATATTTTATAGTATCTTACAAATGCACACGTATATATACTTTTTGCTGTTATAATCCATGTCTTTGGTGTTTTTTTTAAGTTTTCTGTCTTCTTCCTTTGCTTAATAAATAGTTTTCCATATTGTTCCATAATCTTAATTATTTAAATGACTGCATCACAGACAATTGAGTACACAAATCCTAATTTTAAAAATAATAATACATTCATAAATTTCAGTTGCTTCCAATTTTTAGTCTTATAAATAAATATTGCTATAAACACCTTCATTCATATAGCTTTTCCTTTTGTGACTACTAAACTTTTTGAAAGAATAGTCAATATTTCATGCTTCTTCCCATCTATCTGCTTATCACTTAACTCCTGAAATATATCTGCTTCTACCTTACTATGAAACATCTCTCTTAAAGATCACAGTTACCTAGTTGGCAACCCAATGTTTCTAAATCTGCATCATCCTGAATCTCTCCATAGCACTTAACACTGTTGGCTTTCTTGAAACTCCATCCATTCCCCTTGATTTATGTATAATATAGGGCCTACTTCTCTGACCATGCTTTCCCTGCATCCACCTTATTTTCTGAAATTGTGCTGTACACCCTCTCTACCCCTCCTTTCCTTTGCAATCTCATGGCTTTGTTGATTTTCTCTCTGCAGAGGACATCCAATGCATATCCCCAACTTTGATCTTCATTCTGTACGTCAATCCCATGTTTTCACATGCTGATCATTTCTACCTAGATACCTCAAATTAGGACTCTCACAAAAATCATCATCTTTCCCTGAGTAATTTCTCTTCTTCCTATGGACCCTAGTCATTTAGGCTTAAATTGTAGTCATCTTTGACTCTCATCTCTCCGTCTTTGACTCCTTCACACTTGTTCCATCATGTAAACCCAGGACTGCTTCATGAATAGGCACGTGATTCAACTATGGCCTAGGAGATGGGAGGAAAGTTAGAGGGGGGATGGGGGAGTGGTTCTGGGAAACATTTTCCCTCTCTTAAGAAGAAACTCTTTTCTCCCTCCAGACATTATGACCTCAGGAAATGATACCTGGAGCTGCCATTACCACCTTGCTGTTATTAGCTGGAGAATGATGCCAACACCCAAGATAGCAGAGCAGAGATGGCAAGAACCTGGTCTTTGACAACATTATCAAGCTTCTGAATCTTTCGAACCCAAAGTTTACTTTGTAATTACCAAATTTGTGAGATATAAATTTCCTTGTTGCCTAAGTCAATTTTTTTTTTTTTTTTTTTTTGCGGTACGCGGGCCTCTCACTGTTGTGGCCTCTCCCGTTGCGGAGCACAGGCTCCGGATGCGCAGACTCAGTGGCCATGGCTCACAGGCCCAGCCACTCCGCAGCACATGGGATCCTCCCGGACCGGGGCAGGAACCCATGTCCCCTGCATCGGCAGGCAGACTCTCAACCACTGCGCCACCAGGGAAGCCCCCTAAGCCATTTTAAATTGGAATTTGTTACATCCTTACTGATAGACCGCTTTATATCAATTCATTATGTCTCGTTTGGGCTATTGCAATGCTATGCAGTCTTTATGCCCTCAACTCTAATCCATTTCATACATGTGCTGCTAGATTATCCTTCCTAAAGAACTATTTGATCATATTTTTTGTCTCGTCCAAAAGATAACTTCTTTAGTAACTTCCCGTTGCTTAGAGAATTAGTCCAAGCTCAGCAGTTCAACATTTGTGATGTTGTACAGCGCTACACTCTGTTACGTACCTTGCACTATGGATACATACAACTAAGTGCTATCCCTTGAATATGCCTCTCCCTTTCCCGCTTCGTTCATCTTGTCTTTGCCTGGAATTCTCTTGCTCCATCTCCACTTGCCTGTACACAATCTTCTTGAAACTGTCCCTGACATTTCCTCTACTGCCACCCCCTGCAAAGTAAACTCTCCTTCTTCTAAGCTTCTATGGTGTTTATTACCATCTACTTTGTATTGGTGTTACTTACATAGTGTATTCTCTTCTACTACCAGTGCTGTTCAATAATAGAACTTTCTGTGAAGACGGTTAATGAGCACTTGAAGTGTGGCTAATGCAACTGGGGGCCTGAACATTTCATTTTGCTTAATTAATTTAAATGTAAATAGCTACAGGTAGCTAGTGGCCACACAGCACTAGACTAAAAGACTCTTGAATGTAGTATAGGGATTATATCTTGTTTTATCTCTCTAATCATTACAGAGAGCATCTGAAAGGCACAGTCTGCTTTGTTCCCTCATGTTTTCTCCACAGAGCCTTGTGGATAATAGACACTGAATATTTATTGGATCACTAAATATGGATATCACATTTACCAAATATATAGTAAGCGTTCCTATTTCTGTTCCAAATTCAAGTAGATTAAATAGGTGAGAAGAAGGAAAAGTTGAATGACCAAAACTCCCATCTGTTACTAAGAAACAGATGGCTAGTTCCATTATGAAAGGATATCTATTTCTCTATCTCTACCTGTCCATCTCACAACATTCCTTCTCTTGGTTAAGTAGGGAACTCTGCAGTTTAAAGCTCTTTGTTTTTTAAAACTTATTTTGCAATAATTTCATACAGTGAAAAATTGCAAGAATAGTAGAGAAATTCCCATATTCACCAAGTTTTTAAAAATATTTAAACTATTTTAAAATTTAAAAATAACCAAGGGGACTTCCCTGGTGGCCACAGGGAATATTTCAGTGTGTTTTCCGATGAACAAGAATATTCTCATACATAATATATTCAGGAAACTTAACATGGATAACGTACTTTAATCTACAGTTCATATTCCAACTGCATCGATTATCCCAGTAACATCCTAAAGTATAAAATTTTCCTCCTCCAGTGAAGATGTAGTTCAGGGTCACATATTGCATTTAGTTGTTATGTCTTTAGTTTCCTTTAATCTGCAGTTTTGTTTTGTTTTCATGACATTGAGCGTGTTTTAAAAATATGGGCCAGCTATTTTGTAGAATTTTCCTCTATTTGGGTTTGTTTGATGCTTCTCATGATTAGATCCAGGTTAAAGCTCTTCAGTGTTGGTGCAAGGATGTATTGTTATACATACCTTCTCTGCCACCCACTGGTTCTTAGACTTGAGCTATTCACACCTATCGTGTTCATAAGTTTACAAAGCATTATATTTCTATTAAAATATGTATATATACATTTCATTAAATTTCTAACAATATTTTGTATAAAATATGTAATTCTACCATTTCAAAAGCAATTCTTGGCTCTATATTTTATAGTGGTTTCAAAGAGAAGTGAAATTTACTTAATAATGGATTCAATTTCTCTAAACTCATTTCATTAATTACTTTAACATTTAGTTTGGAAATAGTTTCTCAGAAAGGACTACTGTGAAGTATTAAGGTTCAGTGATTTTTTTTATTACCAAGCATTGCATACATTAAAACTATAGTCTTCCCATTTTTTAAATCCTAATTTACTCCTTTTAATATCGACAATGGAGAGAAAAATACTTAAATTCTGATACAGTAAGTAATAATAAGTACTTCCGGCTTCTGACGTGGTAAAGGTTTTGAATTGGTGCCCTATCCCAATATTTCAGGTATTTTTAAATGATGAGTGAGGGGAAAAGAACTGGCAAAAGTACCTTAACCGTAGAGAAGCCTGTACTTCTTAAGAGATTTTTGTTTTGTTTTGGGGGTGTGTGTGTGTGTTTAAAGGCTCTCGCTGTAACTACAGCGCTCATACTGGAAATAGAAAAATAAAAATGGTCCTTCAGGATTTTTCTGGGGAGTAAGAATTGTTTCAAGGAAGAAACTGGCAGAGAAATGGACAAAAATTTTAAAAATGTAGTGTTTTGGACACCATTAAAGCGCTAGAATGTTTAAATAAATATCTTACATTGTGAGAAACGTGTGAGTGTTAAACACGTTTCATTTTAGGGGGAAATTAAACAAATATTTCTTTAAGAAGATAGAAACAGAAGTCTTTGCTTCGCCTGCCCCCCCCCCCCCAAGTTAAAGTGTCTTTGGCTCTGCTTCTAGGACTTCTAGGAACGTGCAATTTAAATAAAATCGAAACAACAAAACCCTTGCAGCATTTAGACTGGTTTTTTCTTTCCAGCGCTCAAGAAGACTCAGAGCCCAACACTTTTTTCCAAACTCGAAGCTGCGAGTTCCGAGCCTTCTAGGACGTGTCCCGCACACTCTCGGGACGACTCTGGTCTCCCGCTCTGACCACAGTCAGCCAGCAGCTCTCGGCGCCGCCCGCCTCCAAAGGGGTGTGTCCCCGCCCCGCAGCGGCCCACCTGCCGCCCTCGGCTGCCCGGGCCCGGGGAAGGCGCGGGGCTGCTGCAGTGCCGCGGCAGCGGGTCCGCCCCCCGGCCGGAGCTCGAAGCCCCCTCCCCGCGCGGCGAGGCCAGCAGCCCCACTGGTCCCGCCGCCCGCTTCCGGACGGGCCGAGCCGCAGGGAGCTGAGTTCTTTTCTCTTTTCAACCCAAACTGCTATCGGCCCCCGTTGGGGGGTAAACCTGCTCTTTCTCTCCACACACACACCCCCTCCAAGTAACGGCGGCCGGGATAAAACTTAAAAAGTAGGATCGGGCCCTCCTCTGGCAGTTTGCCTCGGCGCCCCCTCTAGCACGGCCCCGGCGGCTGCCCGCGCCAGTCCGCGCGACCGGGCAGCGTTCTCCCTGCAGCCTTCGCAAGACGGGTGTGGAGTCTGCGAGAGTCGGGGGAGGGGTGCAGGGCAGAGAAAGAGCATCTTCCGCGCCGCCGCCGCCGCCGCCGCCGCCGCCGGCCGCTCCCCCGCCGCCCGACTGGGGGAGGCCTAGTCACAGCCGCCGCCTCAGCAGCGCCCACAGATCTCGCGGTGTTTGCCGGCGGCCGCGCCGCCATATTGTGTGACAGTATTTTGATTTGCACTGGACTGGCGGAGCCGCGGCGAGAGCGAGCTAGAGCTGGGGGGGTGGGGGGAGGGCAAGCAAGCGCGAGGGGGGTGGGGGCCGAAGGAGGTAGGGAGGCCGAGCGAGCTGGAGCCGAAGAGCGGGGAGAGGCGACGCCACCCAGCCATCGTTTTTGATCTGCAGCAGCCGCCGGCGGGGCGACCCAGCCCGACCCCCTCCCCTCCCCCTCAGCCACGAGCAGCGGCGGCGGCGGCGGCGGCAGCCGGAGGGAGTTGGCGGCGGCGGCCGATCGGAGGGGCTGAGCGGGGAGGGAGGGAGAGCTGAGGTGTTCCCCCCTGCCGGGTGGAATCGGAGGCGGCGGCGGCGCTGGCGGCGGCTGTGGTGGTGGAGGCGGCGGCGGCGACGGTGGAGACGGCTGCCGTAGTGGGAGAGGCGGCGGCGGCGGCGGCCGAGGAGGAGGAGGGGGAAGCGGCGGCGGCGAAGGGTAAGCGGACAGCGCTGCCGGGCCTCGGCGGGATCCCCAATCCCGGCTCTCCCCTCAGCTCCCCGCACCCCCCCTTCATCTGGAAGAGACTCTGCCGACTCGCGAGGCCCTTGCGGGGCGTCCGCTTCTTCCTCTCGCTCTTCCTCCCTCCGCCTCCTTCCTTCCCCAGTGGCGAGGCAGAGAGGGAGGCCCCCCAAGTCCTCCAGACCGGGCGGGGGTGGGAAGCATCGGGCCCGGCCTGGGCTCCCGGGAAGAAGTGTGTAGGGGGAGGGGGAGATTCATTGGAGTCGGGCGCCGGGGAGAGCCCCGGGTGGGGGAGGGTGCCGGGGGCGGAGAGGGCCCCTGCCTGCACGGGTGCCCCCGGCCCGCCCCTTTGGCATGTGTGGGATATGGGGGGGCTGGGCGGGGGGGGACGGAGATCTCCTCTGGGGGAGCCGTGGCCCGAGGAGGGATAACTTAGGGGCGAGGGTGTTGCGGGGAGAGATCGAGGGAGTTACGTGGAGGTCGAGAGGACAGCGTCTTTCCTTTCCGATGTGGGTTTTCTGCAGCCTTCTGGAAGTGGGGAGCCAGCCCCGCTGTGAGTGTGTAGCCCTTAGATTTCAGAGGATAGTTCTAGCTTTCTGTCCTGTCAACCTCAAACCCTAAGATTGGGGTTGGGGCCGGGAGGCTGAAAGGGTCTGGGTATCGCTGAACAGGTGACAGGTGTATCTTCCCGTTGCTGATGCTGTAAGGCTGCTCGGGCTGGGTAGTATAGCAGAGTGGCGGAGCCCATGTGGCTTCGTATCTATGCGTTTGGCCATGTTTCATTCCATATATAGTATATTTGCGATGTTCGGTTTCCATTCTTCAAGTCAGCTTAATTGTCGTGGAGGAATTCTTCAAATGTTTCTGATAAGCTGGGTTTCCAGGAGAGTGGAGGGAATTTGCAGCTTCACGGGGGTTTCACAGGAGTTCATGCGTTTCGGGGTCCCCAGTGCGAGGCTGTTTTGAGTGCCTCTCTTCATTGGAAAGTTCTTGAACACTAAGGTCGTATTTGAGGCAACAGTGAGGCAGTATACTTTTGCATCCATTTTGTCTGTTTTAGGTAAGTTTGTAAAGTGTCGAACTTTAGGGTCAGGTTGATTCGCATTTTATAAAAGGAATTCGTTTGTGCTTTAGCTCACTCTTAAAGAGTACGTTGCTCATTATGCAATTTCAGATTTGGCCGGGAATTTTGGTGGGCATGGAATACAATTTTGCTTTCAGTTTTTACACTACTGCTGCTTACCACACTCTTCATACAGTAGCAGAGTATTGACACCTTTTAAAAAGTATCTTTGAATTCCTTGGAACAGTGAAGTCGTGATTGGTTTTAAACCCTGACAGTTTGAAACTTTAGATTTTGAAACCACTGCATTTTCTAATAAAGACAGACACGCTCTTCATCTTACTGTAAGCTTTGGCTGAGCACTTAAATTAGAAACAATGGGAAGAATTGTCAGATAAATGAGTTACAAATTAAAATAGGGCCAAGTTTAAAAAGGATTCAATAGCTTTGAAAAAACGTGTCTGGAAGGAATATATTGAATGATGGCACTATCAGTGTGTTAACAGGAAATAGAACAAAAATTCCAGTGATTCAGAACTTCTGTTGGGTTTTTTTCCCCCTTAAATCTAATCAGTTTCTAATAGAGGGTGCTTAAGATTTAAATCTTTAAAGGATCAACTGAAAGTTGAATGCGTTAATTAGATGAGTAAGTCGTCCACTGAATATACTCCGTTATTTCATTTTTCTCTTGGGCATGTGGAATACCTTTTCTGAGTTCAAAAGTATTCTCAGGGGACACTGATGAAATGCAAGTGGTTCAGCCCTCTTTAGTGAACTGTTGCATAGTAGAACCTGTGCCTTTGTAACTTGTTAAGAAGTGGGTAAATGATCAGTCTCATCTGATACAAATTTCCTGAAAAATAAGTTTTAACTTAATCTGATTTGATTGAAATAACACCTATATTTGGTCCTCTCTTTACTGGAAAGAAGCGCTTGCCTTCAGCTAGTGATATTGTTTAAAACTTGCATACAGTTATTGCATCTAATGAAATCAGGAGGTTTTTAAACTCTGCAGAGTTAAATGGGCACAACTACTCAGATCCCCAGTTACGTTATTATTGAGAATTGCTTGTTTAGTATTAGTAACACATTATACTTGGGTAAGTGTCATAACATGATTAGTCTTATGTCTTGACAGAAATAAAAATTTATTCTACTTCTGTAGTTTTCTCTGTAAGGAAAATTCTTTTCTCAAAATACTGTTGAGGATGAAATCTACATATGTATGTATGAACATATGGCATTTTGCAAAATGGGTGTGATAGGCACCACTTACATGAAACTTTGTGAGTTTTGTGCCAAAAAAGTCCCGTGAGGAATGTGTGAATTTTCTGAAACAGCATTTATTTTAGTTGTGTAAATTCATCAAGACTAAAAGTGTATTTTTTAATGGTTATCAACGTATTTAAAAGGCACTGTTTACCTTGTTATAGATGTTTTGAAAAAAAGTTCCTGATAATCTTTACAACATACAAAGTTTGTAAGTTAAACTGTAATTCAGAAAAGCTTCAATTTCATTATATCTCTACTTGGCCATGCTCCTATGACCCAAGAGAGAACGGTAGTAGCACTTTTCCGTTGTTTCACTTATGTCATCTTTATTTGGTCCATCTAAGATTGGGACTCTATAAAATAAAAGGATTATGAGGAAATAACAGAGGCAAATGTGAAAATGGGGCAAAACAGTAATAAGGAGGAGAAGCTAGGGGATAAGATGCTAGTAGAGGATTAGATGAACAGTTTTAGGCAACTAGGAAAACGGAAATGTGGGTAGTGGTGGGTGCCAAGCACAGGAAGGTGATCATGCTGAACGATTCTAAGGAGGTTTGGGCTGAATCTTTCGGTAGACTCTCACAGTCTATATGTCATTTTATTTTAAGTCCTCTGTATTAAGATGGTAAGGATTTTGAGACTTGGAAATTGTATGAAATCTAAACGTATTCATGTTCATATTTATTTGCCTCTGGCTCATATTTCCAAAATACTTATAATATTTTAACATTTCATTTTTTTATGATTCTGACCCTAAAAATCAAGGACACTTACTTAATCAGAAAGCTAAAATCCCTGAGTAAGTACTCAGGGGTGGCCAGTACTGTACTTTTTTGTTTGTTTGTTTGTTTGTTTTTGCGGTATGCGGGCCTCTCACTATTGTGGCCTCTCCCGTTGCGGAGCACAGGCTCCGGACGCGCAGGCTCAGCGGCCATGGCTCACGGGCCCAGCCACTCCGCGGCATGTGGGATCTTCCCGGACCGGGGCACGAACCCGCGTCCCCTGCATCGTCAGGCGGACTCAACCACTGTGCCACCAGGGAAGCCCAGTACTGTACTTTTTACATTCCCTTTAGTTAACTGCTAAACTCGCCTGTAATCTTGATAAGAGTCAGAGATTAAGAATGGCTGTCTTTTTCTTCATTTTCTAAGTATTCCATCCCTAAAAACACAATGTTTGGTACTAAGTAGTATTTACTACTAGCCTTCTAGCGTTAAACTTATGCATTTTACTTAGACTTTTCACTTTGATTTTTATTGACTCATTTTACAAAGTATGCGTAGTTTCTAATTTCTTAATCCTCAGAAGGAATGGGCTACTGTTAAAAGCACAGTAAGATGCGTCAGCTGAGAAGTTGATGTTTTAGGAGATCCAAGTCAGAATTGCCACAAAGCAAAATTGTGAATATTAATATCAGTAAAAGATCTCTGTGAAAATTGATTAAAGTTTTGCCACTTAAAAGTGCTTTGTTCAAAATATAATTCATGTAGACCCCCATATCTCCTGACAGTGCTTTATAAATGAGGCTTTGCTGAATGTATCTTTTTGATTTGCCTCAACATTTTTAATGTAAAACTTGAGCAAGAAATTCTATTGGATTTCTGATAATCTGTTTCAGTTCAAAATTTGGTATCAAGGGAGTGGTAAATTTCTTTAGACCTTTAATATCTTAACATTAACCTTTTTAGTGTTTCCTGCATAGTAAAAGAGAAGCTAATATTTATTGAATACCTACTAAGTGCCAAGGTTTTGTCGTTTCACAGATATTTATTGAGCACAGGGTTCTTTGAGGTATTGGAGATGGCAGCAGTGGATAACACAGACAAAATTTCTGTCCTCATATAGTTTACATTTTAGTAGTGGAAGATATAATAAATGAGTAAAATCAAGCGTGTCTGGGAGAAAAAAGTACTGTGGAGAAAAGTAAAACAGAACAGGAGGTTGGGGAACAGACATTGTATATTTGCTCTTTTAAAAACTGCATAGTGGATATTATCTTTGATTTCAAAAACAAAAACTTCCATACATAAATTTTTTTCTTTAAGAATATACTTCAAAACTAACACAACATTGTAAATCAACTATACTCCAATAAGAAACTTTTTTTTAGAAATATACTTCATAACTTGGGAACAACATTATGTTTGTACTTCAGAGTTTTAGTTAATAGCGATTTCCTATTGTTAGTGCTTCAGAAAGCCGCTTTGTGGCTCAGTAGAAAATTTGGAGTCTGCTATCCTGGTTTGAATCCTGGTTTGCCACTTACTAGCTTTGTAATTTGGGGCCAACTACAATTTCTCAGCCTCTCTGAGCTTGTTTTCTTCTCTTTAAAATGAATAGAATACCTATAGGGTTGTTGTGATGCCAAATTATACATTTTGTGTAAATTATCTGATATATAGAAGGGGCTTAATAAACTGCAACTATTTTGTCTGTTGCTTATCTGGAGTTCTGTTATAAAACAAAATAGCTGATGTTGGTAATCTTTCCAGGAAGCTTTCATAGCACTGTGGGGGACATTGTTTAATACACAGTTTATTTGAACAACTAAAGCACTCTTCTCTGATAGAATAAGGTTAATTAAAACTCAGCTGTAATTTATGGTCACTAATACTTTCTGGAGCGTTTGCACATGTTATCTAGTCAATATGCTGTCAGGAGTAAACCTAGTCTTTATGATGAGGAAAAGTTGTGACATATCTTGATGAGTTGGATTTCAGCATTTTGACAAGTAGATAAAAATATCGTATAAGATCCCAGTTCATGGAAGTACTTGTGAAACATTTAGTACAGTTTATATATTCAATAAATGTTTACTTTGTCATTAGTTATTATACCTTTATTGTGTGAAAAGGGGTAATTCAGAGAATTCACAAAGTATTAAGGAAAACTTTTATGAAGAGAAAGTAATGCAAACTGTGCATAAGTCTTTTGAAGGAAGAGTGGAATAGTCAAATTGCAATATTTGTTTTTCATTTTTAGCCTGGGAAATCACTAAACTGTCTCAAGGACAAACCGTGTCTTATTTTCCCTTCAGTCTTGACTTCACCATATCTTCAGTGCCTGGCCTGTACTTAAGGAGCTCAAGGATTACTGCGCATTCAGTGCTGAATGGCTCTTAGTGATAGTTCTGTGTATCACAACTCTTTTTGGTAGTAAGCACCTTCTGATTTTGAAAAGTGTTTGCACTGGACTTAAGTCTTTGAGTCTCTAGTTTTAAGCACAGACTCAGATATCACACAAAATCTTCTGAATGCTATTTTTTTGAATCTAGCCAAAAGTTTGAAAAAACATCCTAGAAGTTAAAAGGAAGAAAAGAAAGAAATTATTTGCAGCTAAATTAGTATTTATTAACCTATTCCTATGAAGTTGTTGACACTAAAGTGAAAAAGTGAATAGAAATTTTTAAAAGCAGATTAGAAAAAATAATTCATGTATAATTATGTGCTCTTAACCAGCCTTTAAAAGACAAGTTTGTCTTACCTCTTTAAGGCAATTTCAGTGAAACTGTACATTTATACTGACATTATGGATTAAATGGCTCAGTCACTTTCTTACATTCCTGTGATGTGGGGAATATTGGTGTTTTCACGGAAAAGGGAAAACGTCCCACCCCACCCTACCCTACTTTAACAGTAACCATTTTTCAGATGTTTGAATCTTAGTACCAGTAAGCTTTTTCCTGTTCTGTAGCAAGTTATTCTCTGCCTAATGAATAATAATTTTAACTTTCCTAAAACGGAAGACTTCCCTTAAGTTCTAAGGTCCTTAGTCATTTGTGCAAAATATTTCTTGGCTTTTAAAAAAATTCCCCTTGAAGATGTATAGAAACAAATTGCTTCATTTTTAAACTTGGTATGACACAATACTGTTTTAGAAATGAGATAAAAATATCTACAATTGGATATTTTTATACTCTTGTGGGTTTTTGTTTGTTTGTTTGTTTTGAACTGTAATAACCGACCACTGGAAAGGGATACTACTACAGGGTGTCAGTTTGAGTGGCTTCAGAAAGAAAGTCAGTCTGATTTATCCACAAACAGGTACAACACAGACCAGGGCATTTTAAGAATTTGTAGTATTTTAATTGCCTTGTTAAAGAAAGTGGCATTCTTGTTTCACCTAAGAAGAAAAACAAAAAACAGTCCTGGTACAAGCCTCAGAAGCCAAATAATAAAGTAGAGGTTGGAATGGTCCTGCAGAGAGAGACAGAGGAGAGAAGCAAGAGTAAAGAAGTGTAGAATTTAAAAGATTTTGGTGGAAATGTATGAATGCTGATTTTTTTTAATAAAATTATTCAAAAGAATTACTCTGTTAAAGAAAATTCGTGGTCTCTGCAACCAGCCCCTGCCCAAGCTTGCCAAAATAGTAAGTCAAAAGCAATGCCACATTCCGAGGTATAGTATAGAGATTAGTGCTACCATCAAAAACTTCAGAGTTCCTGGGGGTTGATTCTGACCATTTAACTTGTCTGTTTGGCTAGTGCAGAAGACAGGTTCTGGGAGAATAACAGATGACAGTGAATTATTGAGGGGAAAAAAGTGCACAAAAAGTAAATTTTCAGTTAGTAAATTCTTTTTATTCTTTTAATTAATACTCTTCTTTTAGAAGTATTAAATAATACTCTTCTTTTGAGTTTTAATGTTTAAAGTTTTCCTCTAACATTTATATTAAGGAAAACTTATTTTGACCCATAATATCTTAATGTTAACCTTTTTAGTGTTAGCAAAATGGAGCACATCACAAGTTTGCTTCCTGTCGGTTTGCCAGTCAGGCAGGCCAGATACTGCTTGTTTCATTAGTATAGAGCCAATGGCAGTTCAGCGGAATGATTTTCCATTCCCTATCGATGGGAGGAAATACTTGCCAATACAAATGAAAACTTGAAATCTGCAATTTGACCTTGCTGAACACAGTTCTCACACCAGGCAAGTTTTGTTTATCATAGAAATCAACAAAAACAATCATTCTGATATGAACTGGGAAAATAGGAGTAGAAGGGAGTTTACCTAGTTTTAATTCTCTCAGCTGCTGAAGAAAATACTACTTTTGAGTTTGAGTTGGTCTCTGTTAACTTGTCAACCTCCACCCTTTTAACTAAACATCTTAATTTTATCGTGTTGGGAATCTGTGACGTATGATAAGAAAAGACCTGGTCTTTAAAGTCAGATGAGCCCAAGTTCAATTTTGAGTTCTATTACTAACTATAGCTTTGTGGTCTTAGGCTAATCACTCAAACTCTTTGACTCTAGGACTTGTCTTTAGAAAAATACATAGGTATAATAATACCTACCTTGCATGGTAGTTTTAACTACATTATCTGTATTTCTTATGTTAGCTAGCTCTGTATTTATGTTACCTAGCACAGTACTTACCTGAATTTAGTAGACATCAATAAGTAGTAGTCAAAATGTCTGATATATCCTATGCTTTTTGAGGCAGATTTTCTTCCCTGTAACTTTCTTATATCAATATTAGCTTCTATTTAGCGAAGCTCAGTTTCAAAAAGTATTAATCTTTCAAACAGAACAAGGTGAATTATTTTTTCTAGTAGACATATAGCTCAAATAATGGGAGGTAATCTTACATTTGGAATTTAGCTTTGTTAGGTTTTTCTTTCAGAATACCTGTTCAATTCATTTTCCCCAACAAGTAGAATAAAAGGGAAATAACTTCTATACTGTTTAATTTACTGTACCTCTTCAGACCAAGGGTGAAATAAACAAAACATCACCATTATTATTTAATTACAAAATAAACATGCAGATTATTTGTATTTTTCTTATCTGTTCCTGTGAAAAAGCCCACATTTTTAATTTGAAATTAGTTTACAACCCATGATTTAGGCTTTTTTATGAAAAGCATTAGAAAATTGGCATGGATCAGATTTTGAAAACACTGAAAATATATGAGCTTAAATATAATACTATAAAACATATACCACTTTATCTGTATAAAGTGACCTTTGTAATTTTTTTGTTTTAAATTGCTAGTTAATATTTTTTCAATCATTTTAATAGTATTCTTTTCTGTGTCCATATTTCACATTCAAAAAAGATACAGTGCTGAATTTCCTGATGTTCATTACTGGGTTAACTGTGATTTTTTGCTTTGAGTTTTCCTAAAAGTTTTTTTTTCTTACTTCATTAAGTGAACTGGTGATTGTTGTAGAATATTTTGCTGTACTAATTAGTATTAATTGCTATTTGTATAAGTAATATTTTAACCTACTAATAATACAGTTTGTATTATACAGTGATGCTTATACAAACATTTTCTGTTCATCAGCTTTTATTGGTGCTAAGTTATCACTAGAAAATAGTAACAGAGAAGATAGCAATATAGGCAAGAAAGTTTGCTTTTTAAAAGGCCTTCAGAACAGAGTGTTTGTTCCATTTTAATTCATTGAGCACAGATTGTGGTATAATTGCTTGGTTAATTTTTAAAAGACTGTTAGTGACCTGACAACATGGGCGTCTACTCTTTGGGACTCAAGCAGATGCATGTAGGCATCACAGTTAAGTAGTTACTAGAAATGAAGAGAAAAAGTACTCAAGATATCTAAGGGACCATTGACAAACAAAAGTTGGTGAAAATACAGGTACTGTGTGTTTGCATTGAGAGTAACTTGCTGTTTACCTTGTGACTAGCATATACCCGAACTATACTTAACTAAGTACTGTTTGCTACTTTATGATGATTTTCTAAGGAAATGGAAAAATAAACATGTGGAAGTGGGGTTTCAAAAAATAAAAAATTTCCATTTCCACAAAGCCAATTCTGCTTTTTTACATATGAAAATGTATTGACATGTATTGGTTGGGCTTGACTTTTCTTTTTCTCTTTTGAGATTTTTC
Source organism: Phocoena phocoena (assembly GCF_963924675.1). NCBI lineage: Eukaryota > Metazoa > Chordata > Mammalia > Artiodactyla > Phocoenidae > Phocoena > Phocoena phocoena. The sequence goes on along the minus strand of NC_089230.1, from coordinate 16,100,801 downwards.
TAGCTGAGGTGGTGCTTGGGCCTGAGTGAGATATCCTCATTCTCTTCATGAGATTTTCCCCTCATGAACAATGGCATGAATTTACAGGATGACTGTTCAGAGCCATTGCTGTAGCTCTGTGAATGGAACAAGAAGTACTCTTTTGAGGAAGGTAACTGGTTCATGGGAAAAGTGAACTGGTGATCTTAGCCAAACCAAGCTACGGAATCAGTACTTCAATTTCTATAGGGTATCACATGACCAAAAGAATAGAAAGAAACTCCATAGAGTTTGTTTCATATGGCTTCTATGATATACCTATGCAAAATAGCTAACCCAAAAAATCTTGCCTGACTCATTCTTTCACCATGCCTCATCTCTACCTTCTTTATTGGTCAACCTAATTCACCTATCCAGTAGTTTTGAATTAGTTTTGAGTCCTCCTGTGTGCCAGGTATTTTGCTAGGTGATGGGATTGGAAAGATGATTAACATATTGTTCTTGCCCTCAAGGGACAGGTATACAAGCTATCAATAGTGTACTAACACTAGCAAATGCAGTGACAAGGTTAGACATAAAGCACTTTAGGAATCTACAGGAGGGAGTGTCTGACTCAGTGAGGGAAGGAGGGATATAAGAGGGAATTCTTCATAGAAAAGGTGATACAATGTTTGTGTCAGATAGGCAAGGAAGAGGAGGACAAGTTGGGAGAAGAGAGGCCGTTGCAGTCAGAGAGAACAACATGCATAAAGGATGGAGGTAGCAAAGTCCACACCTATTCAATACTGTGAATAGTTCCACAGTACATTAGGTACCAGTGGTGGGTTAATTGGAAGTGAGGTGGAAAATGAGAAGAAAGAGCATGAAAATACTTGTATGCTCAGTAAAGTAGATTTGACTTCATCCCATAAATGATGGAATGTTTAAATTAACATTCTAGAAAGATTTCTCTGGCTGCAGTGTAGAGAATATTTAGAAAAGAGTGGGGGGGCGGGAGGTAGCCTTATAACCGTTTATTTGAGAAGTGATAAAGACGTGAGTTAAGGCTGTAATTAGGGAGAAGAGTAGGTGATGAATTTGAGAAGAGAATACTGAGTGTGAAGTAAGTAATCACACATGCCCTGGCTTGAGTACCTGAGTGCATAGTATAATGCCTGCCATTCATCAACACAAGAGCATACCAGGGGCAGTAACAGGTGAGGAAGATGTTTGAGTTCTGTTTGTTGGTTTTAAGGTTCCTAGAGAGAGAGAAAGAGGAAGAAGACATCATTTTATTTGGGAGGCAACACGGAAGTCTTCTCTGATTAGATGACATTTGAGCAGGTGCCTGAGTGAAGTAATAAAGGGAAAGAGCTTTCTAAATAGAGAGGCAGGAGCATGCTTGCCGTGTTCCAACAGCAAGAAGACCAGTGCAGTTGGAGTTAAGAGAGCGGAGGAAGAGTGGATGAGATCCTCTCATCTACTGATGTGCTTTCCATGTAGCTCTTTAGATCGTAGAAAGGATTTTAGTATTCAGGATGAGATTAGAAGCCACGGAAGGATTTTAAGACGTGAGCTATTTTCCTTTTTTTCCCCCTTTCACTCTTCAAGAATTGCTATAAAAATGGAATCATGTGTTGTGTTATATATTTTGAGATTGGCTTTTTTTCACTCAGCGTTATGCGCTTGAGATACATCCAAGTTGTTTCGTGTATCAGTAGTTCATTGCATTTTAATGCTAAGAAGTATACCATTGTATGGATGTACCACAATTTGTTCAGCCATTGATTGAAGGAATTTTTATGTTTCCAGTTTGGGGCTCCAAAACTAAAGCTGCTGTGAACAGTTTTCCACAGGTTTTTATGTGAAAATGCTTTTTCATCTCTCTAGGATAAATCCCCAGGAATACAGTGGCTGGGTTGTATGATAAATGTATGTTTAACTCTGTAAGAAACTGCCACTTTTCCAGAGTGGCTGAACTATTTTACATTCCCATCAGCAGTATATGAGAGATCTAATTTCTCTGCATCCTTGTCAGCATTTGGTATTGTCAGTATATTTTTTATTTCAGCCATTCTAATAGATATGTAGTGACATCTCTCTGTGGCTTTAGTTTGCATTTCCCTAATAGCTAATGATGTTGAATGTATTTTCATGTGCTTGTTTGCTGTCTGTGTATCCTCTGTGGTAAAGTGTCTGTTCAAGTCTTTTGCTTATGTTCTGATGGGATTGTTTGTTTTCTTGTTGTTGAGTTTAGTGAGTTCTTATATTCTGGACACAAGCCCTTTGTCAAGTATGTGATTTGCAAATATCTTTTCCTGATCTGTGGCTTATCTTTTCATCCTCTTAATGGGGGCTTTTGCGGAGAAAAAAAAAATTTATGAAGTCTAATTTATCTTTTTTTCTTTTATGAATTGTGCCTTTTGTTGTCAAGTCTAATAAGAGCTCTTTGCTTAACCTTAGGTTTCCAAAGGTATTCTCCTATTTTCTTCTAAAAGTTTTCTAAAAAGCTTTACATCTTGCATACGTAGATCTATGATCCAGTTTTACATAATCTTCACATAAAGGTGTGAAGTTTAGATTGAAGTTCACTTTTTGTCTGTGGATTGTTCGGCTGTTCCAACACCACTTGTTAAAAAAAATTATCCTTCCTCCATTGAATTGCTTTTGCACCTTTGTCAAAAGTCAGATGGCTGTGCTTGTGAGCGTCTGTTTCTAGATTCTCTATTCTGATCCACTGATCTTTGTGTTTATCTCTGTACTACTACCACACTGTCTTGATAACTGTAGCTGTATGGTAAGTCTTAAAACCAGGTAGTAAAATTTCCCTAACTTAATTCTTCTTTTTCAGAATTGTTTTAACTATTGCATTTCCTTTCCATGGAAAATTTAGAATCTATAAAAAAATCATGCTGGGGTTTTGGTAGGAATTGCATTAAACCCTTAGATCAATTTGGGGAAAATTGACATTTTTATTTTGTTAAGTCTTTCAAGCCATAAACACAGTTTATCTCTCCTTACAGTTAGGTTGCCTGATTTCTTTCATCTGCATTTTGTAGCTTCCAACACACAAATTCTATACATGTTTTGCTAGGTTTGTAACTAGATACATTTTTTTTTTTTGGAGCAGTTGTAAATGATACTGTGTTTAAATTTTTGGTTTCCAGTTGTTTATTGCTAGTTTATAGCAATATGGTTGATTTCTGTGTGTTCACCCTTTATCCTGAGACATTGCTAAACTAATAAATTCTAGTAGTTTTTTTGTGAAGACTGTGGGTTTTCTAATGTGTCTATGAATAGAGACAGTTTTATTTCTTCCTTTCCAATCTGGATGCCTTTTATTTCCTCTTCTTGCCTTACTGCTCTGGTTGGTACTTCCAATACTGTGTTTAGTAGGTGTGGTGACATCAGACAAGCTAGTCTTATTCCTGATCTTAAGGGAAAGCATGAAGTCTGTCACCATTAAGTACATGTTAGCTGTAGGTTTTTTGTAGGTGCCTGTCTCTTCCTAGTTTAAGAATCACTTGATATGACCATACGGTTTTTCTTCTTTAAACTGTTAACTGAAGGTAACTTTCCTTGTTAAAGATTCACTCTGGCAGCTCTTTGTGGAATAAACTATAAGAGCAGGGCAAAGACATCAACAGGGAAGCCATATTGGAAATTACTGCAGTTATCCAAATGAGAGCTGATGGTGGCTTAGACCAGAGTAACAACAGGAAAGAGTGTGAAGAGATCAGATTTTGGATATATTACAAACCCTGGGTGGGCAGAAATTGCTGATGAATTGGATCTGAGGCATTAAAGAGAAGTCAAGGATGACTCCAAGATTTTTGGCCCAAGCAGTTGGAAGTATGGAGTCGTTGTTGGCTGAGTTGGGGAAGACAGTGAAGTAACAAGTTTGGGCTGGGCAATCAAGAGATTTTGTTTTTTTTTTTTTTTGGATGTGTTAACTTTGAAAGGCCTACTAGACACTTAACTGGACCTATCAAGTAGGTAATTTGATATGCAAATGGAATTCAAGCAAGAAATTCAGGCTAGAAATAGAAATTAGAGAGTCATCAGTTGAGTTGATATTTGAGAAATTATAGTGATAGTTATTAAAAATTATACCTGTAACCTTTTTCTTTTTACTGTGCCATTGTTTAAGGCTTATTAGCAAAAAGCAAGATTCTCCTAGCACGTGAAGAACTTTGTGAAAATTTTGATTGGTTCTGTTTATCAACACTGTTGTTTATCTCACATTGAGTGCACCAGAAATTATGTGGTTGGGAGACAAATTTGGGGGATATATATTTATTGTAATGTGTATTTAGTCATGCTTATTTGATAAGTAGATGGCTATAATAGTAGTATAGACACATGTGCTTTACTAATTTTCAGAGCTTTGTCCTAAATCTTTGTAAATGAAGTAGCTTTATGCATATTGTGAAAAGGGTTTGACACTATTATTAAGTGACTGAAAGGCTTTCTGTGGCAACATTTCTTTTGTAGATAAAACAGATAGCCAAAGAGACAGGTCAAAAACAAAAATTTAAAATAGGAATGCAAAATAGCTAGCAAGGAGAGACTTAGATTTCTGACTTAGAGCCAGAATTAAATTGGTAAAGGCAAAGGGTAAGCCTCAGTTTACAGACTTGGTAAAAAGATCTTCTGAGTTCCATTCAGGTATGTTTTCTTCATATTAAGGTATTCTGGAAAATACTTTTTTAAGTGGCATGATATTTTCTGTTGTAACTGATTAATGCTTTTTCTTATTTATAATTTAAATATCTCAGGACTTTTTTTCCCCATCACAGGATTTACCATATTTTATTATAATATTCTGTTTATTTTTCAGTTTCTCCCACTAAATAAGTTTTTACAGCATCAGTACAATGCCTTGACATTTAAGCTCTATGTAAATATTTGTGAATGAATGAGTGAACACACATACTACTAAAGTTTAAAGCTAGAAGATTTGCTTGCTTTTAAAAGTAAGTGAGTTTTTGAGATTCCAGAGTATAGGTTATGGTCAAATGCCTTTTCTGGGGCTTCCCTGGTGGCGCAGTGGTTGAGAGTTTGCCTGCCGATGCAGGGGACACGGGTTCGTGCCCTGGTCCGGGAAGATCCCACATGCCGCGGAGCGGCTGGGCCAGTGAGCCGTGGCTGCTAAGCCTGCGTGTCCGTAGCCTGTGCTCCGCAACGGGAGAGGCCACAACAGTGAGAGGCCCACGTACTGCAAAAAAAAAAAAAAAGTCTTTTCTGAATAGTACCCTGATGCTTTCAAACAAATATTACACTCCTGAAGAATGCACCCAAACATAGCAACATCACTAACCCAAGGTCAGTGAAGCACACATTTTGCCATTTGTTATTTGTTCTTTTTTCCTAGTGGTAGTGGATTTATGCAAAATCATCTAAAGTTGGCCCAGACTTCTTGTACGGAATGGAACACACATGGCAAATAGTAGGCTGGGCTTAGAGTTTAGACCATAGTAGTATCTCATAGGAAATTTCCTATACACATTTTAAAAGGAAGTAACTTTCATCTACCTTTAGGAGGACTAGGTCCTCCCTATTTCCAGGTAGGTGGTAGGGGTATAAGCCTCTTTTCTCTTCAGTTAAAAACATTTTTATTTACCTTTCCTCTTTGAGCTTTACAAGACAAAAATACCCTGAGCCATTACTGTTCCAATTCAGATTTAAGCCCCAAGAGAAGAGTTATTTTTGAAAGCCATAGTATTTTATTTCCAGATCCCTAGTGTGTTTGTATGTGTATGTTTACGTACGTGTATGTATGTATATAGCTGTATATACATGTATATATTGTGCTAGTCAATGACATATTAATGAAATTAATAGGAAAAATGGCTTTCCTCTGGTATTGTTGACACCAACATAGTAAGAATGTAAATTGTTTGGTGCTCTGTTTTAGGCATTGTGGGGAATAAGGCTGGGGCCAGAGGGGGACGGGGCGCTATATAAAATAATCCTTATTTTCTCTGGGAGAGAACAATGTGTAGTCAGCTGAGTCTGATACAGAGGTACCTACTTCTCATGATTATTGAGAGCATTAAATGAGTGAATGCATTATAAATCATTTGGCCCAGTGCTTAGCACATACATAAATGCTTAATAAATGTTAGCTATTCATTGTTACAAAATTATTATAAAAATAATAAACTTTATTGTTATTCCTTTTTTCATTTGGCTTTCTTGATCCCATTCTTTCCTGCATTTTATCTAACTTTTCTGACTCCTTTGTTGTAAGTTCTTGGTCTTTAAGTCTCCTCTCTTCCTGCCCAACCTCTTTTCCATTATTCCCTTGGTCAATGTCATCACCTTCTACCAAAACTCAGTACAGTCTAATTCTACAAAATCTTTTACCTCTCTTGGGGAGGAAAGTGACATGATCCAGCTATGTTTAGGAGCTAGAAAGCTTGTTACCACTGTGAAATATAGCTTAGAACGGCCTAAGAGTGGAATGAGCCATCAGATAAGAGATTATTGTGTTACTTTGATTATCCAGGTAAAAGATACCTGAACCAGGAGGTTGTGGGACTAGAAAAGGGGATTAATGCAAGAAACATTTGTGGGAGTAATCAGTAGAACTTTGCCAGTGATTGTATATGGTGAGGAAAAGAATTGAAGACCCTGAGATTTCTAACTTCAGAATCAGTGCTCTATTATTAGTAATTAACATATAGCTATATTATTGCGTGGGAGGCAGTGGGTTGAGTTTTGGATAAGATGACTTAAGGTTACTAGCATGGCACTGTCAGACTATTTATTTGTTCCAGTCCCACCCACTTATCCTTCCCCCTCACTCACTCACTCAGTCTCTGAATTCCATTGCTATTAGTCTAAGAACTTTCCTTTAAGAAAAGTAATTTCTATTTGGTCATAAACAGCACTAGAGATTGAAATGTGTGGAGAGCAGTTCCTTGTTTCCTACCCACATTCACATTATCCTCCTCTTTTGGGCTCTTCCCTCCAATGAAAAAGATTACTTAGAATAATATTTACCACCATGACTGCTATCACCCACCCAACTTCTGTGATATTGGTATTTAAGTTTTTATATTTTTATATAAAGTAAATGAGGCAACTTGGCAGAGCTCTTTGAAGAAGAATAAAACTTCATGAAGTGTTTGTGATTAAAATATTAATCAGTGAGTAGAGTAATACCTCATTCATCTAGTATCATTAGGCAATAAATATTCTACAGACAATTGAAACTTATCCCCACATCTATTTCTTTATAGATTTTATGTATAGAGATTTTAATGTTATATTTATATACTATGTAGATTATATATATATTTTTAATAGCTCAAAATCTTTTTCTTTATAATGTTTTATATGATTTACTGCCTTCTGAGAACATTTCTCCACCCCAACTTTACCTATTCTGAAAGACAGAAGCAGCTTTTTGTTCCAGAGCCTCATAATGAGGATCAGGAACCCCAGATTCTAGTCCAAGGCCTAACAGTAAATTCTTGTGTGAGTTTTTGTTTTTCATTGTTTTGGGTTTTTTGTTTTTTGTTTTTTTACCATTGAATCAGTGGAATCTGGAATTGTGCCTGGCATGTAGTAGATGCTTAGCAAATATTTTTTGAATGAATCATTGTTTTATGCCTACTTTAGCACTCCATTCCTGATTTATTACTTGGAATTCATTACTGCCGAGTAAATAAGTTTCTGAGTTTTTAATATAATATGACTATCTAGGTTCTGATTGAGGTGAATTATTAATATTAAGCTTAATTTATGAGTCTGTTTTTGCTGCTTACTGGAATTTTCAGTCCTCTTGATGTATTTTCTGGTACTTAAACTTCCCAAAGAAATTGTCTTCTGATACTTGGTTTATTGAGAATAGTTTCTTTATTGAATACATTCGATGTGCCTATATTATATGTGCAGTGTCCTGTATACAAGCATGTCACCCATGTCCTCAGGGATCTTACACCTTGGATGAAGAGACATGGAAGTGGAACTCGAAGAAAATAATTACATGTTGGGTCATGAAGCATTGACCCACAGGTACATTAGGAGTTCTAGGAATAGAGAGATCCATGTGAGCTGAAGAAGTAGAAAAAGAATTTGAAAAGGAGATGAAACATGAATTGCTTTTCAAGAGATAGTTAAGATTTTGATAAGCATCCAGGTGGAGAAATGATATCCTAAGCTAGAGCAGTAACATAGTCAGGAATGAAAGCAGGGTTGAACATGTTCCGACAAAACCTGACTGAAGTTCTCTGACTGTGGGGACTAGTGGGAAATAAAAGTAGGTGGATTTAATAGAGTTTAATTCTAGACTCCATAACCCTGAAGAGTATCTGAGGAGAGAATTTAAAGGAGTCCCTGAAAAAAAAAATCTGTATATTTTTACCAACGAATAACCTGTAACTGAAATTTAATATTTCCTTCCGTTATGATTTTAAACAGTAAAGCACTGTAGTATTAGCAGTACCTGTGACTTTATTACTAACAGAAAAAAAGCACAGGTATTTTCATCTCACTTTACTGTTGTGGCTGTCTCTGAGTACAGTTTATGTAGATTACTACTTCAAAATTATAGTTGTTATTAGACCCCTGCTGGATTTTATTGTGTTGAGTGTTAATAAAGAAGCAAATATATCATAAATATGGGTTCTAAGGAATACTTGATTACTGTGCTTTTCAGTATAATTGATTTTCTTTGTGATCATTTATTTTACTCATTAAAAATCATTCTTTTAAAAAAAATAATTAGCTATATTTCAGTAAAACTGGCCTTTACCTAAAAGCCGGGGTTGGCCAGGGGGGTGTCCATGATACCAGTCCTAGTGGAACCAAACTGGAGAAGGCCTTGAAAACCACACTGAGGAATTTTAGTTGAAGTGATAAATAGGGGAGTGGCCTAGTATATTTTTCATTTGTTTGTGTTGTTTTAATTACAGAATAAATATGTCAATTTAGAAATTTTAAAACTTCATTAAGTTTGGAAAAAAAGAGAACCTCTTCTTAGCTTACAGTTACAGATAAGGTAACAAAAATTCATCTATAATCCCACAATCACCATCTTTGCCCTCTTATTATGTATCTGTTCCAGTTTATTAAGTTCTTGTGCAAAGCAGTGAAGTATTTTAAGTGGTTATATAGGAGCCTTTCTTAATCTGCTTGATGGGTCAGATGGGAAGAACTTAATGGCAGGGAGGTAAACTATGGGTCTGGTCGTTTAGAAATTGGATGATTGGGATAGTGTGGTAGCAGTAGTTGTGGAGTAGAATTGGCAATTGTGGTGTTTGGAAAGAAGAACCTATAGGACTTGGTGGTAAATATGGAGGCTGAAATGCATGGAGCGGTGTAAGGGGAAGTATCAAAAAGAAAGTTAAAAATAGGGTGCCTAAATTAGGATTCTTGGAACAATATTGTACAGGTCCATGATAACTTTTCTGAAACCCTGGGGCCAGCTATGTTTTGGAATTCATAATTTTTTGAATTTTAGAAAGGTAACGTGTATATATTGTATACTATGTAACATGCCCAGCAAGGTTTGAGGCATCACCCAGTAGTTAAACACTAGTATCTCTGCAGTGAAAAATGGAAATGTTTACAGTAAGTGGCTAAATAAAGCCTATAAGTAGCTTCACGTCAGTTCAAAGCAGACTTTTGCCACTACCAGATGAGTTTTGACATGAAGCTTCATAAAAAATCTTTTCAGAACTTTTTAGATTTCAGAACTGAGGAAGTGACTGTGAACTGTACTGACTGTAATATCGAGTGAGGAGAGTCTCAGGAGTTGTGTTTTGAGGAATGTTAGTTATTAAATGGATGAAATTTGAAGCAGTTGAGAAAGGTAAAGGAAGGCAAGAGAAAAGTTAAGGTAATTTCAGTTTTCAGGCTAACAAGAAAATTGCTATTTCTGATAAAAATGGGAAGTTGAAGAGGGGAAGCTAGTTTGGGGAAGAGTTTAAGTTTAAACTTAAGCACAATTAAGAGGAAAAAAGTCTTCCTGCTTCAAATAAGATTCCCTTTTATTTCTCATGCATTCTGTATCATGGGTAAATGAGCTTAAAAGTTTAGAAGTGTTGGAGTAGAAAATTTCCTTTTAAAATGAGCTGTTAATTTTCAGAGCCTATAGACTCTGATGTTGAGATGCTAAAGTACTTCTAGTTTGGGAGTTGTTGGAAAGGTATTCCTAGATAACAAAGGGTTGTGGCCCTGCTCACTAGAACAAAACTTGGACAATAGACCAAAAGGAGAAGAGTGAGGTACTGGTCCTCTAACAGGATGCTTGTCTGTATGGCTGAATCATTAATACGACCATATTTATAATCATATGAATATATTCAGAAGTAGTAATTGGTGGAGAAGCAGTGGTAGCTGACACGTTTTCAGTACTTAATACATGTACCAGGCACTGTTCTAAGTGGTGTTCAGAAAACAGTCTAGTGGTATCTGTTCCTGCCTTGTAGACTAGGTCATGATTATCAACCTAGGTAGGAAGCATTAGGCTAGGTAGTGGTGTGATTTTGATTCCCAGTTCACTCTAAAAATCTGGAAGATAGATAATTAATGCACGAATATATAGAATTGAGTAGGTTTTAACTTTATTGCCATTCCATGATTTTCTTTAAAAAATTACTTTGATAAATGGACTCATACATTAGTATTGTCATATTAGAAATATGGACAAATATCTTTAACAAAAATGAAACAGGGGCCAGTAATTACTCTTGAAATTTTAGTTGCTTTCTATTTACTGTATATGTATATATTTGTTTTATGATTCATAAGTTTAAAAAGGCAAATTTTGCTTAAACTTTTATTCAAATTCTGCTACTGACTTGTGTGAGTTGAACTTTATATTTTTCTTCTGTTTAATAAAGATGTTGGACTTAATAATCTCTAAGATCCTTTCAACATCAAATTCTATGATTCTGAATGCTTACGTTTCATCAAGTAGAACAGGAAGCTTAAACTACAATTTAAAGGAGCTTCTCCCTAGATGATGCTGTAACTGTAGATGAGATGCCAGAGCAAGAAGTGAGAGAATAAATGTCATAGTTTTTACTTATACATCCTTTTGACAAACATTAAGAAGTACCAAAATAAGGAACCTAGGACGCTAGAAGAATATGCAATATTGACCAGAAAAGTTTTAAAGAAGAGAATGATCAGTAAGTATTCAAGTTAGTAATTAATCAATCAAGTTAATAAAATATAGAGGAGGGAACCCTGGACCTGGAGTTAGAAAGCCACAAATACATCTCTGGCCCTAACTCTGCTGCTTATTGGAGTTTTGATAATCAGTAAATTGATGTATTTTTCTGCACCTTGCAAATGAGAGTAATAATTACCTAGCCTTACTGGGTGGTTTTTCTTGAGCATCAAATGATATGGTGAATTAAAAGTGCCTAGTAAAACTTAAAATATTCTATGGGAACTTCCCTGGTGGCGCAGTGGTTAAGAATCTGTCTGCCAGTGCACAGGACACGGGTTCAATCCCTGGTCCGGGAAGATCCCACATGCCATAGAGCAGCTAAACCCGTGTGCCACAAGTACTGAGCCTGTGCTCTAGAGCCCGCGAGCCACAACTACTGAGCCCGTGTGCCACAGCTACTGAAGCCCATGCGCCTAGAGCCCATGCTCCACAACAAGAGAAACCACTGCAATGGGAAGCCCACGCACCGCAGCGAAGAGTAGCCCCAGCTCACTGCAGCTAGAGAAAGCCGGCGTGCAGCAGTGAAGACCCAACACAGCCATAAATGAATAAATTTTTAAAGAATAAAATATTCTATGAATTTCCTTTAAAAAACAAAATTTAACAGTACATTTGAAGATCTAATTGGATTTATTAAAAAAATATGAAACAAGCCGCAAAGTTTTTGCAAAATGGTGGGTAAGGCTCCTGAAGAGATTATTGGATTTGGTGATTTGAATAAAACTTATCAAGGGATAAAACTTGAAGGCAGATTAAAACAAATTTGAGACCATAGCATAACTACTCAGTAGAGAAGTTTGGCAAGGCACAGATGGTGAGAGAGATGTCCTAGCATAGCTTGTTTATTCTTTGCATTGCTATTGCAGTTTTTTGTATGCATGGTTGTGCTCCTTACTAGATTTGGAATAGAGGGCAGGAACTGCAGTTCATTCTCAGTTCCTTGAATAGAGTAGCAGTTTTAATAAACAGCTTTGGGAATAAATACTTGCTGAACAAGACTTAACTGATAAGGAAAGTTTTTGTGGTATAAATGTGTTCATGGATGTATGTTTAAGATGGTTAAGACTTAAACAGGTTCGTAGGTTGAAGTGAGAGATTGAAAAGAAAGGGTGTTGTGGAAATGTGAAAGAAAGGGATAGGATCTGCAGCCACAAATGAAAATGCTGGTCTTAGCTGATATGAGACTCTTTCCTGCAAAAAGCACTAGATAATTAGCTGTGTATATCAGAATATAGAGAAGAAAAGGTAAGCTTCCTGGTTCTTTTTATAAAGGCACGTAACGTAAAATATAAACATAAAAGATTGCACATCAGTCTCACAAAAGTTGGTGTAAAAAATGCTTAATAAAACTGTCAAATGGAATCTAGCATTACATTAACAGAATAATACTGTAACTGAGTAATATTCACTCTAGGAATGTAATGATAAATCAAATTAAGTCGTATTAGTAGGTCACGAGGGCTATGAATATCTTGACAGATATCCAAAAAAAGGGAAATCACATTTATTTCTAATAAGAATGCTTAGTGAAACAAGAACGAATGAACATAGCCAAGATTTTATATATCTCAGACCAGAAGCCAGCATTTTGTTACTAGAAATGGTAAAATACTAGAATTCCTATTTTAGTATTTAGTGAAATACTAAATTCCTTTTTAAAAGTCATGAATCAAAAAAGGTCTGGCCAGCATTACTGTTACATAACATTGTCTTGGGAATGCTGGCCAATATAATTAGACCAAAAAACAAAATAGAAGGTGTAATTATTGAAAGGGAGGAGGCACATTTATTTGTAGATGACATTTTATTTCTGGAAAATCCAAAAGAATCAACTGAAACATTATTTGAGTAATGAGATTTCAATATGATAGTAGTTATAAAATAAAAACAAAAATTAATGGTTTGTCTATAAAAGTGTTTTTCTTGATGTCTTTAAATTGAAAGTCTATCCATATGGGTTAATGAATAGGAATCCTCATTTTTAAATACTTTTTTTTTTTTTTTTTTGCCTTCTGGCAAAATTTAGTTTAATCTTATCATCTCTAAGTAAATTGCAATCTCTTTTGAGTAAGACTCTTTCTTTCCATGTTAACTTTTAAAAACTATTTGAAATAAAGTTGTAGCAGTGAATACATTTCGAGTAACTTTAAGGACATTTTTTTTTTCTTTTTCTTTTTAAAATTCCTTGTGGCCTGCGATAATGCTCTATTACTTGGTAATGCCAGGGAAGGTGTAATCTGATCTTTGAACCATATTTGGTAAATAATAATTTTGTGTGGAACCCACTGTTCTATCAGTAAGAGGAAAATTATTGCTCAAATGTAAGGCTTTTCTTTGCCCTTAAAGCATTTCCTGACTTAAAGACCTAGTTAGATCATATATTGATTCCTTTTGTTTTTTAAAAGGCACTGTATCCCAGATCTATAACCTTTTAACCTGTTGACAAACATATTTTTTCCTTTACTTGGAGGAAGAAGAATTACATGTCTACTTACTTGTTTACCACTAATTCTCTTTATATCCTAAATGTAAATTGTTATATTTTTATTTATCATCAATTCTCAGAACTGAGCGTTCTTACATTTGCTTTGTTCTGAAATCAGTGTTGATGAATCAGTTATATCTCTTAGGATGTGACATGGTTGAGTTATTTAAACCTAAAGCTTGTTACACAGCTGTTGCTTTAGCATTTATTAAAATGAAAGCTTAAGTATACTCATATGTTTAGAACAAAAAATAACGTTCCATTATGCAGAAAAATGTATTGAATACCTACTGTGTGCCAGGTCATTAGGTGCTAATTCTCATGACAATCCAGTGAGGTGGGGGATGGTATCCCATTTAATAGACCGGAAACTTCTGCAGAGTTTTAGTTTATACTGGAACCAGATTTGAACCTAGATCTTTCTCCACCTGAATATTTTCACCTGCAACATGCCATCACAGAAGGTGGAAAATTGACATTTTTCTTAAAAACTACTTTCATTTTATTTTGCTTTGTTGTGTTTCTAGTTACTAGAAATGCAGGGAGTTAAGTTCTTTGAATCCTTGTCTTCACTACTTTTTTGTCCTGTTACAGTTCTCACAATCTGCCATCATTTGACAGCAGCAGAGGGTTCAGTTTATTTTGACTGCTGTGGGATTGATTCGTTTCTTAGAGAGAGACTCCTAAGGGTATCAGCTCACCAAACATAAGGACATCATTTCAAGGCCCTAGTAATCTAATTAGTACAACAGTCTAACATTTTTAATAGCCTACCATTTCTGTAACCTTTGTAGTTGCAAGTTTTGCGGGTGTGTGTTTTTTTAAATAATGTGGACCTAACCAAAAAAAAAAAAAAAATCATTGAATCTGTTGTGGTAATGGAAAAAAGAATTTCCAGTGTGGTTAAGAACCACATCTTATGAGCTGTTCTTTGCCTCCCTCTTTAAGAATTACAAAGTATTTTTAAAAATTGGAACTTGAAATTCAGTTCATTGCTTGGATATATATAAAGCATTTCTTAAGAAACCTCTGACAATTGATTGTAGGAAATTAGGGGAACAATTAGAAGATGATTGGAAATAAGATAGCAAAAGAGAAAACTGACCTGAAAATGAGGACTTTACAATTCCAGTTTTACCAATGAAAGTGAATTTATTGTTGTTTTTCTCGTTCTTTATACTCTGTGGTCCCATATTGGGCAGTCTATTGCTAAAAGCCAATAGAGATTTCATAAAGGCTACTGTTTTAGTTTCTAGAATTAAGAGTTCAGAGTGGAGTTGTGTAGATTAAGACAATGACTGAACTAATGCAAATAGCATCTTCTGGTAACTTGTAATTTAAGAGATTCTTTTCCACTTAAGAATATTTCATGTGAGAGACATTGGGGACTACCTCACTGCTATTAGATCTCAATGTTATCTGGTCACGTTTATTGTTCTGCCTACCTCTAGTTTACTCTAGTTTCTCTTCTGCTTTCAAGGCTCCAGACCCAGTTCCTGGACCTGCCCTGGAAAAGAAGTATCCAGTAGAGATGAGCTCACTGCAGTTACTTAATTAAAAATTTGTAAGCTGCAAAAATGGCAATGGGCCAATCAAGAACAGCTACCATTTGAATTTTTCTATTTCCAGGTATGCTAAAGTCCATGGTACCAGCCAAGCTTAGCCATGTAACTGCCTTACTATGAAATCTATAATAACCAACACTTTACTTTCAAAACTTGTGGTCATCTTGCTTTAAAGTTTGGTAACATCCCTAACACCTAGATAACATGCAGCTAGTATTGACTTTAATGTACCTTTGCCTGAATATTTCTAATTTAACTTGTTTGCTAGTAGTAGCAAACTAATGCAAAAACCATTTAAGAAAAATAAATTTGACATGCTATTGAGTTAAGCCCTGTAAATCTCCAAAAGGTACTCTGGTCTTCATTGAAAAGTAAACAGTAACAACAAAACTGTCTTCCTTTAAGAGGTTCACATATGGTACAAGTAGTTTAGAGAATTAAATGAAACCAGTTCTCTGTCCTGAGATCCTCAACTGTTCTGCACTACGAATGCCTTCACATAAAGAGTTAATATGGCTTTTAAAAATTGGAAGAAGATTCCTGGATAGAACCAAGTAACGTATTATGTAATACTTTCGCCTGAAGAATTTAATTATATTTTAAATGTAAGTATATAACTAGTATTTGCTATGTTTTTACTTGATTGCTCAAAAGAAACCAAAGTCATTAGTAGTTGGAATGTCGTGAAATTTAACAACAAAACTAAAAACTAAGGTCTCTTGCTACCTTAGATTTTAACCGAGAAAAAACCACTTATGAATGGTTAGAGGGCTGGGGTCACTTAGCTTTTAAGGACATTTACTGCTTTTACCAATTTGTATAGATTTAGAAATAATTAATCCATAAAAGGTGACTCTATTTACTAAATGGGTAGATGACCTTACACATCCTTTGATTTTAAAGTTCAATTCAGTTAGGTTAGAGATTACCCAAAATTGAACAGAGGAATTTTATATCCCAGTTGTGATTTTAAAAGATGATTCCAATATTCTAGCTTATGCTTTGTATTCCTTCCTCCAGTGTTAATGCGTAATGAATTTAATGTCAGCCAGTCTTGTCAGCATCAGGTCACTGATTATGCGCCACTTCATTTGTTTGGTATGGAAATAATTATATCTCACTGAGTGTTGAATTAGGACTGGAAAGAGTTACTACCAGAGTTACTATAGGGTCATTACCACTGGTAGGTGAATTGAAGGGGAAATTAGAGAGAATTGCTTCAGAATTTCAAGTTGTACTGGTTATCACTGGGGCTATGAGTAATGGTGAAAGTTTTCTACATTATTAAATGCAAATTGTGTATAAAACACTGTGCTAGGCACAGTAGGGATGTAAAAATAAATAAAACTTGCTTTCAGTCAGTTTACAAACAAGTGATACAAAAAAAGTATCATAATAGAGGTACAAGCAATGTACTTGAGAGTGCCAGAGAGAATCAACTTTGTAGAGAAGGTAATATTTCTACAGAACCTTGAAGAGTAGATAGAACTGTTTAGCGAGAGTGACAAGAGTACTCCTAAGTTATGGAAGTCAGAGTATATAATATATTCTGAAAGTTGTGAGCACTCCAATGTGCCTACAGAATAGTACGGTACAGGAGGAATATGATGGGTGATGGAGCTGCGTCACACATGCTTTCAAATGTCTGATGAGGGAGTTTGGATTTAGTTCAGTAGGTAATGAGAATCCATTGCAGGTTTCTTAGCATTGGCACACTTAAGTCAGTGAGGCTTTTGAAAAGCTGACTGCAGTACAGTAATTGATAAGGTTAGAGATTAGGCAGTAGGAACACCTATAAAGGACAACACTTATTGTTATGTGATTGGGCATTATGTGTGAAGAGTTTTACCTGCAGTTTCTCATTTAATCCTTACAGGAATGTTGTATGAAATAATACAGGTTAACAGCGTTCATCACAGAGCCCAACCTGTAGTGAGTGCTAAACCAGAGTGATTATGCTATAGGTTCAGAGGCGAGTGCTCTTGTCCACCTTTATGTATGGACCTTTAAATCTCGTCTGTCAAGACTCCTGATGATTGAGCGTTGTTGCAGTTGCTAACTGTATCGGTAACAGTTTCAGCATTGATAACATAGGCTTTGAGTTATCTGAAAGTACATTGAGTTGGCTCAGTTCAGGTACTTGCAAATAATTCTTTCTATCCTGCTCTTACTCTCCTACCCACAAGTAGTGGGTAGGCGAATACAAGTAGTGTTATGGGGAGATATGTAGGAAATAACTTTATAGGGAAAATATTCTGCTTTAAGCTCAATTGTTTATGCTTAATTATACAAGTAATACATGAATATATATCCTTATAAAAAATTCAGACATAACAGAGATGACTAAATCTCCTTGGTCCATCTTCCATCCATGTGTCCCTTTACCCAGCCGGCTCTCATTAGTGTGTATCCTTTCAGAGCATTTCCTGTGCGTTCGTATAAAAATAATCTGTTTAAAAGTTTTTTTGTATCCTTTTTTTTTTTTAACACAAAGGGTATCATTATACACGGGTTTTGCATCTTTTTTCATTCAGTAATGTCTTATAGGTCTTTGCATATAATTACTTGGATATCTTCACTTAAAAAAAAAAGTTGTATGATGTTCTTTAGTATTGCTATACAGTAATTTATTTATTCATTCCTCGATGGTCATTCAGGTTGTTCTTTTAGTAATATACACTCCAGTGACATCCTTATATGCTCCTCTTTAAACACATGTGTTTGTCCATAGGTTAGATACTTTATATTGTTATAGATAGAGCTCTGGTACTTAATGATCAGCAACAAATTTCATTTACAACTGATTGCGCTAGCACTGGGTAGTGACACCACAGTTGAGAACTGCTGTCCTAGAATACTGCTCTGCTACTGACTTAGTTGGAACTGTAGATATATCTCTTAATACGTCTTTCCATGATTCTCTTCAGTTAAAAAGAAAAAAAAAATGGTTTACCCGTTGTCTTCTCTGCTTCACATGTGGGGAGGATGAAGTAAGATAGGTAACAAATATATACTATAAGAAGTCCAATATAAATCTGAATTCTACTAATTTATAATCTCAGAAGCAGGGACCATATTTTATTCACCTTTGCATGTTTAGAACACATTACCAGGCTTATAGTGGGCAGTGTTTGTGAAATGGATCCCAGATATCAAGGTGAACCAAAAAGTAGATCATATTTATGAGAAAGTTCCAGGCCACTATAATTTTCTTAGATCTTTTACATTATCTAGAATCTGTACATTTTTCACTGAAAACTTTCCACCTTTTTAGCCTTATCTCACTTACCCTTCTACACTACAGCTATAATTCTTCAAATTTATTCTTTCATGGTCTTTCCCGCAACACAAACAGTAGTCAGTGATAATCCTGCAAGACTTTTATGATTCATCTGTAATGGCTAAGTTCAAGCACTACATTCTTTGTGAAGTTTCTCCTGCCTCTCCTTAATTCCTATGTTTTAGGCACTTCCTCCTGATCTCCACTGCAGCTTATACACTGCTAAATGGCACAGAGTGAGTGTTGCTGAATGAATGCATGCCCACCTCTGGGACTTGGTGGAATGTCACAGAACCAGGCAGGGCTTGGAACTTCAGAGATAAATTATCTGAATCTGGAAAGTGAGAGACATGTTGTTCTTGCTGACTTGTGGGATTCAGCACATATGGTACAGAGGAAAGCAATTAAGATCATCTATGATATGCCTGTGCCTACCCTACTTCTTCAGCCTCTTCCTTTATCACACTTTTTTGCTGTTAGTCTCACTCCCTGCACTTCAACATTAACCAGCTTCTTGTGGTTTTCCAAACTTGCCATGCATTTAAAGTCTTTTCTCAGACAACTACTTATGTTTGAAATATTCTTTCCCTCTTGCCTGACAATCTAGCGAACACATTTTTATCTTCCAAGACCCAGCTTAGGTGTTGCCTTCTTTATTTTATTTTTTTTTAATTATAATCTTGTGATCGTTTTGTTTTTCATGTCATCATTCTTTTTTTTGAATTCTATTTATTTTTTTATATAGCAGGTTCTTATTAGTTATCCATTTTATACATGTAAGTGTATATATGTCAATCCCAATCTCCCAATTCATCCCACCACCACCATCCTCCCCACTACTTTCCCCCCTTGGTGTCCATACATTTGTTCTCTACATCTGTGTCTCTATTTCTGCCCTGCAAACCAGTTCATCTTACCATATTTCTAGGTTCCACATATATGCATTAGTATGTGATTTTTTTTTTCTCTTTCTGACTTACTTCACTCTGTATGACAGTCTCTAGGTCCAGCCACGTCTCTACAAATGACACAGTTTTGTTCCTTTTTATGGCTGAGTAATATTCCATCGTATATATGCACCACATCTTCTTTATCCAGTTGTCTGTCAATGGGCATTTAGGTTGCTTCCATGTCCTGGCTATTGTAAATAGTGCTGCAGTGGACATAGGGGTGCAAGTGTCTTTCTGAATTATGGTTTTCTCTAGATATATGCCCAGTAGTGGGATTGCTGGGTCATATGGTAGTTCTATTTTTAGTTTTTTAAGGAACCGCCATAGTGTTCTCCATAGTGGCTGTACCAGTTTACATTCCCACCAACAGTGCAAGAGGGTTCCCTTTTCTCCACACCCTCTCCAGCATTTGTTGTTTCTAGATTTTCTGATGATGCCCATTCTAACTGGTATGAGGTGATACCTCATTGTAGTTTTGATTTGCATTTCTCTAATAATTAGTGATGTTGAGCACCTTTTCATGTGCTTCTTGGCCGTCTGTATGTCTTCTTTGGAGAAATGTCTATTTAGGTCTTCTACCCATTTTTTGATTGGGTTGTTTGTTTTTTTTTAATATTGAGCTGCATGAGCTGTTTATATATTTTGGAGATTAACCCTTTGTTGATTCGTTTGCAAATATTTTCTCGCATTCTGAGGGTTGTCTTTTTGTCTTGTTTATGGTTTCCTTGGCTGTGCAAAAGCTTTTAAGTATCAATAGGTCCCATTTGTTTATTTTCATTTTTATTTCCATTACTCTATGAGGTGGATCAAAAAAGATCTTGCTGTGATTTATGTCAAAGAGTGTTCTTCCTATGTTTTCCTCTAAGAGTTTTATAGTGTCCAGTCTTACATTTAGGTCTTAATCCATTTTGAGTTTATTTTTGTGTATGGTGTTAGGGAGTGTTCTAATTTCATTCTTTTACATGTAGCTGTCCAGTTTTCCCAGCACCACTTATTGAAGAGACTGTCTTTTCTCCATTGTATATCCTTGCCTCCTTTGTCATAGATTAGTTGACCAGAGGTGTGTGGGTTTATATCTGGGCTTTCTATCCTGCTCCATTGATCTGTGTTTCTGTTTTTGTACCACTACCATATTGTCTTAATTACTGTAGCTTTGTAGTATAGTCTGAAGTCAGGGAGTCAGATTCCTCCAGCTCCATTTTTTTTCCCTCAAGATTGCTTTGGCTATTCAGGGTCTTTTGTGTCTCCATACAAAATTTAAGATTCTTTGTTCTAGTTCTGTAAAAAATGCCATTGGTAATTTGATAGGGATTGCATTGAATCTGTAGATTGCTTTGGGTAGTATAGTCATTTTCACAATGTTGGTTCTTCCAGTGCATGAACATGGTATATCTTTCCATCTGTTTGTATCATCTTTAATTTCTTTCAGCAGTCTTATAGTTTTCTTTTGTCTTTTGTCTCCTTAGGTAGGTTTATTCCTAGGTATTTTATTCTTTTTGTTGCAATATTAAATGGGAGTGTTTCCTTAATTTCTCTTTCGGGTTTTTCATCATTTGTATATAGGAATGCAAGAGACTTCTGTGCATTAATTTTGTATCCTGCAACTTTACCAAATTCATTGTTTAGCTCTAGTAGTTTTCTGGTGGCATATTTAGGATTCTTTGTGTATAGTATCATGTCATCTGAAAACAGTGACAGTTTTACTTCTTCTTTTCCAATTTTTATTCCTTTTTTCTCTTTTCCTTCTCTGATTGCCGTGACTCGGACTTCCAAAACTATGTTGAATAATAGTGGCAAGAGTGGACATCCTTGTCTTGTTCCTGATCTTAGAGGAAATGCTTTCAGTTTTTCACCATTGAGAATGATGTTTGTGGTGGGTTTGTTATGTATGGCCTTTATTATGTTGAGGTAGGTTCCCTCTATGCCCACTTCCTGGAGAGTTTTTTTTTTTTTTTTGCCGTACGCGGGCCTCTCACTGTTGTGGCCTCTCCCATTGCGGAGCACAGGCTCCAGACGTGCAGGCTCAGTGACCATAGCTCATGGGCCTGCTCCACGGCATGTGGGATCTTCCCAGACCGGGGCATGAACCCGTGTCCCCTGCATCAGCAGGCAGACTCTCAACCACTGCGCCACCAGGGAAGCCCATCTGGAGAGTTTTTGTCATAAGTCGGTGTTGAATTTTGTCAAAAGCTTTTTCTGCATCTATTGAGATGATCATATGGTTTTTATTGTTCAGTTTCTTAATATGGTGTATCACATTGATTTGCGTGTAGCGAAGAACGCTTGCATCCCTGGGATAAATCCCACTTAACCATGGTGTATGATCGTTTTAATGTGTTGTTGGATTCTGGTTGCTAGTATTTTGTTGAGGATTTTTGCATCTATATTCATCAGTGATACTGGTCTGTACTTTTCTTCTTTTGTAGTATCTTTGTCTGGTTTTGGTATCAGGGTGATGGTGGCTTCGTAGAATGAGTTTGGGAGTGTTCCTCCCTCTGCTATATTTTGGAAGTGTTTGAGAAGGATAGGTGTTAGCTCTTCTCTAAATGTTTGATAGAATTTGCTTGTGAAGCCATCTGGTCCTGGGCTTTTGTTTGTTGGAAGATTTTTAATCACAGTCTCAATTTCAGTGCTTGTGATTGGTCTGTTTATATTTTCTATTTCTTCCTGGTTCAGTCTCGGAAGGTTGTGCTTTTCTAAGAATTTGTCCATTTCTTCCAGGTTGTCTATTTTATTGGCATATAGTTGCTTGTAGTAATCTCTCATGATCCTTTGTATTCCTGCAGTGTCAGTTGTTACTTGTCCTGTTTCATTTCTAATTCTATTGATTTGAGTCATCTCCCTCTTTTTCTTGATGAGTCTGGCTAATGGTTTATCAATTTTGTTTATCTTCTCAAAGAACCAGCTTTTAGTTTTATTGATCTTTGCTATTATTTTCTTTGTTTCTATTTCATTTATTTCTGCTCTGATCTTTATGATTTCTTTCCTTCTGCTAACTTTGGGTTTTGTTTGTTCTTCTTTCTCTAGTTCCTTTAGGTGTAAGGTTAGGTTGTTTATTTGAGATTTTTCTTGTTTCTTGAGGTAGGTTTACTTCCCTCTTAGAACTGCTTTTGCTGCATCCCATAGGTTTTGGATCACATTGTTTTTGTTGTCATTTGTCTCTAGGTATTTTTTGATTTCCTCTTTTCTTCAGTGATTTCTTGGTTATTTAATAACATATTGTTTAGCCTCCATGTGTTTATGTTTTTTCGGTTTTTTTTCCCTGTGATTGATTTCTAATCTCATAGCGTTGTGGTCAGAAAAAAGCTTGATATGATTTCAACTTGCTTAAATTTACTGAGGTTTGATCTGTGACCCAAGACGTGATCTATCCTGGAGAATATTCCTTGTGCACTTGAGAAGAAAGTGTAATCTGCTGTTTTTGGACGGAATGACCTATAAATGTCAATTAAATCTAGCTAGTCTATTGTGTCATTGAAATCTTGTGTTTCCTTATTAATTTTCTGTTTGGATGATCCGTCCATTGGTGTAAATGAGGTGTTAAAAGTCCCCCACTATTATTGTGTTACCGTTGATTTCCTCTTTCATAGCTCTTAGCAGTTGTCTTATGTATTGAGGTGCTCCTATGTTGGATGCATATATATTTGTAATTGTTATATCTTCTTTTTGGATTAATCCCTTGATCATTATGTATTGTCCTTTCTTGTCTCTTGTAACATTCTTTATTTTGAAGTCTATTTATCTGATACGAGTATTGCTACTCTAGCTTTCTTTTGATTTCCATTTGTATGGAATATCTTTTTCCATCCCCTCACTTTCAGTCTGTGTATGTCCCTAGGTCTGAAGTGGTTCTCTTGTAGACAGCATATATATGGGTCTTGTTTTTGTATCCATTCAGCAAGCCTGTGTCTTTTGGTTGGAGCATTTAATCCATTCATGTTTAAGGTAATTATCGATATCTGTGTTCCTATTACCATTTTCTTAATTGTTATGGGTTTGTTTTTGTAGGTCCTTTACTTCTCTTGTGTTTCCCACTTAGAGAAGTTCCTTTAGCATTTGTTGTAGAGCTGGTTTGGTGGTGCTGAATTCTCTTAGCTTTTGCTTGTCTGAAAAGCTTTTGATTTCTCCGTTGAATCTGAATGAGATTCTTGCTGAGTAGAGTAATCTTGGTTGTAGGTTCTTCCCTTTCATCACTTTAAATATATGATGCCACTCCCTTCTGGCATGTGGAGTTTCTGCTGAGGAATCAGCTGTTAACTTTATGGGAGTTCCCTTGTATGTTATTTGTCATTTTTCCCTTGTTGCTTTCAATAATTTTTCTTTGTCTTTAATTTTTGTCAATTTGATTGCTACGTGTCTGGGTGTGTTTCTCCTTGGGTTTATCCTGCCTGGGACTCTCTGTGCTTCCTGGACTTGGGTGGCTATTTCCTTTCCCATGTTAGGGATGTTTTCAACTATAATCTCTTCAAATATTTTCTCAGGTCCTTTCTCTCTCTCTTCTCCTTCTGGGACCCCTATAATGTGAATGCTTTTGTGTTTAATGTTGTCCCAGAGGTCTCTTTGGCTGTCTTCATTTCTTTTCATTCTTTTTTCTTTATTCTGTTCCATGGCAGTGAATTCCACCATTCTGTCTTCCAGGTCACTTATCCGTTCTTCTGCCTCAGTTATTCTGCTATTGATTCCTTCTAGTGTATTTTTCATTTCAGTTATTGTATTGTTCATCTCTGTTTTTTTGTTCTTTAATTCTTCTAGGTGTTTGTTCTTTAATTCTTCTAGGTCTTTGTTAAATATTTCTTGCATCTTCTCCATCTTTGCCTCCATTCTTTTTCCGAGGTCCTGGATCATCTTCACTATCATTATTCTGAATTCTTTTTCCGGAAGGTTGCCTATCTCCACTTCATTTAGTTGTCTTTCTGGGGTTTTATCTTGTTCCTTCATCTGGTACGTAGCCCTCTGCCTTTTCATCTTGTCCATCTTTCTGTGAATGTGGTTTTTGTTCCACAGGCTGCAGGATTGTAGTTCTTGCTTCCGCTGTCTCGGTGTTGCCTTCTTTAATTAATCGTTTCCATAAACCCTCCATTTCCCTCAGAATTGATGGGTCCCTTCTTTGTTTCCCATGTATACTGGAGCACAACTCAGTTACAATTCAGTTATTATATTTACTTGTTGATGTATTGTCTTCCCCTACTACAATGTAAATTTCTTGAGTGGAGGCAATTGTGCTTTTATTAATTTTAATATTTTCAGCACCCATTATCATATAGAGTGACTAGTAGACACTCAGCAAATGTTTATTGAGTAAGCAAAATATGTATACTATATAGTACATATGCAAATATAATATATAACAATAATATATTAGAAAATGTGTCATTTCATAAATCAAAATATGAAGTAGATGATCACTTTCATATATTTTTGCAGTTCATATTTCTTATTATGGAAGTCTCTAGATTTATGGATAAGCATTGTATAATGAGATTTCTGGTTCTTTATTCAACTATATTATACAATTAAAAATATTGAGTATTCTCTAAGGGTATCTATAATTGTTTGAAGAATTGTGAAGTAGATTTATATGTAATAAATCTGCTGAGATAGAAGTTTCTGTACAGTTTTGAGATTATTCTTGACCATCTAATATAAAATTCATTCCCCATAACTATAACAAGATTAATAGTCATCTTTTCAACAGTTTTGTAGTGTTAGATTTGAAAGACTGGCACATAACTTAACAAAAAACAAAATTACTTTATTTTAGAGAGTTGATTCAATTTAATATTGTTTCACTGTTTTAACCACTCATTTTAAATACACTATAATTTCTTTTGAAGATTCTGAATACTGTTATAGTAATGAAATCTTTCTTTTCAATGTTTTCCTTTGCACATAGATCCTTATGTACTTTCTCCATTCGCAGGCTTAGCAGTCTCATGATTCACCACAGTTGTCAATTACCAATCAAGTGTATGTATATGATTTTAAAATTACTGATTTAACTTTTTGTTAGTTATTAAAGGTTTTGGAGATTAAGAATAACTGTCCATTTATACTATGTCTAACTCATGAAGTTAACCATCACACTCTCAGTGCCATAACACACACACATACCTAGCATCTGGCCAGCAGTCTACACTGGGGATAAGTCAGCTAAGGGCCATGACAGTAGAAAGAAGAGGGGCAAAGTTAGATGAGATGAACAGAAAAAACAGGGGTCAAGGAAGGGGTTGAAACTACATGGAGATGGTGAAACTTCTTATAACTTTCTCTGAATCTTCATCTTAAAATGCCATTCTAGATTAATATTTTAACCAAATTATTATAATTTTCACATGTCACTGAGACTGTTAGTTCATTAGAAATGTTTATGGTTGATGTAAGATGTAAACTGGTTCTTTCAAGTGCTTTCATTTCTTTTTCTCCTCTTTTTTTTTCCCCTTTTACCCATAAATAGGAGCTTATTATCATATCACATATTTATATCATGTTTTCTTTTAAAGATATTTGCATACAGGATGCATTATCCAAAAATTACATTAAAAGGGGCTCACTCAGAAGTAACTTTGTTTCCATCTTAAAGCCCTAATGTATTGAAAGATAATAATGGGGTATGAATTGGAAAATACGCACAAGGTAGTTAGTTATATAATATGTTTTGATGGATTATAACCATTCTGCCTTAGATTTATTGCACTTTTCTTGATCCTTAGAAAATGGTAGCACTCACCACAAAACCACAATACATAAATTGCCAAGTGTGGCTGACTTGCACATTCCTTTTAGAGGAACTTATAACGGGTAAGCCTTTTAACCATAAGAAATGGTCAACATTCAATGAACTTGAGGCAGTGTATTAAATGAGGAAATTGGGAAATTTTTTTTTAAAAGGAAGTAATGTGGATCATTATGTTACTTCAGTTATTAATATTTACTGTTTTTCTTTAGAAAATAAATTACTGTAGGCTTATAAAGTTGAGAAATACATTTTCTGGTAACATAATCCTTTTCCCTTTAAGCTTTTAACTAACACTAAATCTGAACATGATAGGTAACTTAAAGTAAGTAGCATTTAGGTGACTAACTTTGTGTGTTTCTGTTATTTTATTTTTGCAAATATCTATGTAAAATGATTCAGTATTACAGCTGTTTTATGCTAAAGTTTATGCTACAGGTGAATTATACTTATCCTGTTTTTAATTGTAGATGATGATAGTATTTGAATTTTAGATTTTTAATTGCCATAGCTATAATTCTTACATTTTAAATCTCAGGAAAATAACTTGATATTATAGAATTTGGGGGGCAGCGAGTTTGCTTTGCCTTAATAAAGATGTAATATCATGCTCCAAGAAATACAGTTCTAAAAATTTGCTGTTAAAGTTAATTTTGAGATTTTTCATATTCAATTAATGGCATTTGTAAATTCTTTTAAAGTTAATCAGATGTGAAGTGCATCAACGATTACCTACTTGGCATTTGATGAGATAGTTACATACTACACCAATAATGAAAAAGGTATTTTAAATAATGTATATAATTAGGAAGGTAATACTTTTTTTTTACGTTTAATTCTGAAATCTTCATTGAGGCCAAAAAGTTTCAAAACTTGCTTTAACTTTATAAAAGTTATAGCTAACTCACTGCACAGTCTGATCCTGTCAGCCAGTCCACAGAGAGACACAAGTTAAAATTAGTAATAAGAAACTGTTAACATCATATTGACAACCAAATATGTAAGTTGAAACATTCTACCTTCCAATTAGACATCCTGGGGAATTGAGTAACCGTTTTTGAGGTCAGGGGCTTTGCAGTACAAACAGTTCTGTTAAAATTTGACATATATGTTGCTAAAAAACACCATACTATGGAAAATAATACAGTCAAAAATAAAAAAACAAAACCCTACAAGACTTACGGTAAACATGGAATTGGGGTACAACACTCAAAATGTCATCAGTGAACACTTAGAAAGATAGGAACCTTAAAAAACATGATAGTATAGTTTTACACATGTTAAGTGGCTAAGAAATATGTAAACACTTGTACAATAGTTATACAAATAAATATTGTATTTTGCTTTTAAACCCTCCTGAAGTTTGCCTTGTAAAAGAAGTTTCCACATAGTTGTGGAAGCTTGTTATTGTGAAGTGGTTGAAGAAGCGTTTTCTGAAATCACAAGGGAAGTTGAACACAAGTTGTGGATGGGTGTGACTGATTCCACGAAGATGCAGTGAGCTGAGGTAGCTGGCAGATGGTTGAGGTGTGTTCACATTCACATTTTGTGTATTCACATGCAGCTTGTTTCAGCTGAGTATGGTTTTCTGCATTCACCTAGTGTTTCTGGCAGATAAAATCACAGCAAAATTCATTTAGTGTTCAAACTGTTCCCTAACATATCAATTGCACTGAAACAAATTTACAGTTTCAAAACAAGTATTACAACAGCACTGACATAACCGGGGGTAAGGCAGACACTTTAGTTTGGAGGGATAGCTACCATTTTTTATAGTAGTCTTTAATCTAGATGTATTCTGATCTGTATTTAGAGATTTATTGCAACAGTATTTTTTGAACATCTACTACTTGCCTTACACTTTCTAAGTGTTTAGGGTACAGCAGCAGTGAACAAGGTAGTCTCTCCACTTTGAAACTAACATTACTTGTGTAAAAATTTCTGTTTGTTGTCAAGGGTTAGTTTTAGGAGGTAAAATTGGATAGATGAATGGAAGAGGAAGTCTGGTAAAAGGAGTCTACTGGGCAGCAAGGCTTTTCTCTAACCTCTTAAATATATATACTTTTATAAGACAATTTCCTAGGGTTCTATCCAACTCAAGATTCCATTGTTTATAGAAAAAATTATCGTCTTTGGAAGTCACTATGGAAATCAGAGTTAAATTTTAGGATGGTATATATGGTTAAAGTGGAAAGACCTCCTTCTTGTCCGCAAGCTAAAGGAGAATCCTAATGCAGTTGGGAAGTGAATTTTAGTTTTATATATTTCATCCTATTTCTCTGTGATATTTCAACATGAACTGTATTTTTTCTGTTATAGTAATTAAATTTGTTCCAGCAAAACTCAACCATGTACAAACTGGGCAAAGATAAAATATGTATACCAGTTTACATAATAATACTAAACGGTTAGTGTTAACTCAAGATCTTCTATGATAAAGGCCACTGTACACTTGCAGCCTTCATTGGCCTTTCTCGTCTTCTCTTGTAGATACTCACCACCCCAAACTCCTTCTTCATAATTCCCTTTCCTCCTGTCCCTCCTTCTTTTAGCCAGACAGGTGACTGACTCATTGTCTCCAGAACCTGCCCAGTATTTGGTTGCCTTGCTTCATACTTTAACCTTCTTATTTAAGTACCCATGATTCAAGACCCTCCCACACCCTCCCTCAGCCCAGAGAGCCCTTTAAACACCTATAGCACAGTTTATATCACTTATCTGGCACTTAGATGCAACCTACTATTTGGTTTTCAGGTAGCTTTATCTGAGTTACCTAATTAAAACAAATTATTTGTCCCATATACATGGGAAAGGAAGGCCTCAAAGGCTCAGTCAACTCCTTCAATATTCTGCAGCCAGAGTGGCCTGCAGCTGTGTTTGCTAAGGTTTTGCTCCTTTGTACTTTGTGTAAATTCATGATATTTCGAATAAATAATTATTACTACTAGTGTTTGTAGTTTTTGCTACAGGCCAGGCAAGTGTAATACCATTAATTTTCACTGTGTTATCACTAATCCTGTAAATTCTTGGAGTTTCCTTCATTTTACAAGGAAGAAATGATAGTGTTAATGGCTACCATTTACATAAGCTATTTTATTTACTTGTTTGCTTGCTCTGTGTTCCTTTTTATTATCTTATGTGTATTACTCAAAATCATGTGAGGTAGCTACTCTGTCATCACCATTTTGTAGGTGAAGAAACTGAGACACAGAGGAGTTTAATGATTTGCCCAAGAAGACACTGCAAGTAAGTGACAGATTAAATTTCATAAATAAATGAGCACAAATTATAGAATCTTAGAATTTATACTTAACCAGCCATTTAATTGTCTCATTTTATTAAATGAAACAATGCCCACTAATGTAGAAATTGAGGGTGAAATATTTAGCAGTGTTATTTCTGTTTTTAACTATTAACATGTTCTTTCGCCAGAACATTTTAGAAACAGATGGTTAGAGTATTGTTTCTTGAAATTCTACTGCTTAGGAAAGTTTTAAGCTTATCTGAGAGTTACATTTAATTTATTCATTGATTTCTTTTTTTAATAAGACTTTAATAATAAAGGCCAACACTTTGTCAAGTTTAAATTACATAAACCTAAGTAGTTTATATAAGATACATTACCAGTTACTTCTTTTTTATTTATCTTTTTATAAATTAATTAATTAATTTATTTATGGCTGCATTGGGTCTTCGTTGCTGCACGCAGGCTTTCTCTAGCTGTGGTGAGCGGGGGCTACTCTTTGTTGTGGTGCACGGGCTTCTCACTGTGGTGGCTTCTCTTGTTGCAGAGCACAGGCTCTAGGCACACGGGTTTCAGTAGTTGTGGCTCGCAGGCTCTAGAGCATAGGCTTAGTTGCTCCGTGGCACATGGGATCTTTCTGGACCAGGGATCGAACCCATATACCCTGCAATGTCAAATGGATTCTTTTTTTTTTTTTTTTTTTTTTTTTGCGGTACGCGGGCCTCTCACTGCCCTGGCCTCTCCCGTTGCGGAGCACAGGCTCTGGACGCGCAGGCTCAGCGGCCATGGCTCACGGGCCTAGCCGCTCCGTGGCATGTGGGATCTTCGCAGACCGGGGCACGAACCCGTGTCCCCTGCATCGGCAGATGGACTCTCAACCACTGTGCCACCAGGGAAGCCCTGTCAGATGGATTCTTAACCACTGTACCACCAGGGAAGTCCACTCCTTTTTTCTTAAAAGTTAGATCTCTGGGAATTTTGCTTTCCTCCATCATTTATTTTGTATGGTACCTCCTGGCCAGGAGCAGTCAACTTTAATCTTTTACATATCTGTATAGTCATAGTTTGGGGGTTTTGTTTGTTTTTTAATCTCTTGTCAAGGTTTGTTTAAAAGTAATACATCTCATCTAAATCTATAATTTCAATAGTAGAATAGTAGTGTTTACCCCTATCCCCTCCCCTCTCGTTTCTCCCCATTTCTCCTGGGGTTAGAATTGCGAGAGCTTTGCTGTTTTCTTGGACTTGATGGAAAGCCAGCTTTTGGTCACATATGGTTAATATTCTACAGTTTTTTCATTAACAACACACACACTTTTCTTCCCAAAATGCTAGTAGGGGAAGAACCTTGGCAATATAATCCACCCCTCATAATAGACTAAGTGTAGGCTAACAGTATTTACAGGAAAAAGTAATATAAATACTGAATATGGATTTAAGCAAAAAATTGTGAAATAAGTATTGGGCAGATTGACATTGGAGTGAAGAAGCATGGTTATATTATGGGATGGGAACTAAGTTATAAAGCTAACTCTTCATTTTCCACAGTAGGAAATCCATAGAAAATGTATAAAATTGAAAAATCAAGAAATAGCCCTATAATCATCTTTGTAGGAATGTGGAGAAACAGCTCAGTGTTGACAGTGGAATATGGAATAGGATAAAAGTGGAGAGGCATGAGACAGGGAAATTGCTGGTTTCTTGATAAACTTTGTAGTACTGTTTGGCTTTTAAAAAACTATGTACATGTTTTCTTCTTTAAATTTTTATTTAATTTTTCATTATAGGGTATATCCTTAAAATAGTTCCGGAACAAAAAATTAAGATATTTTAAAATCAATTTTTGTATATAATGTTTAGTGTTTGGGCTGGAAGGAATGTTGGCCTTTAGGGAAAAAATTAATAGTGACTGTATGATGTTTTATACATAATATAACCAAGAGTATTTTTCTTTGACTGTTCTTAAATTATATGGTAGGATTGTCTCATCTATGCTCAGATTTTAATTAATGCCAGCACCATAGATGCCTCTCAAATGTTTATCTGCAGCCTAGACCTCTCCTCTGAGCTCCAGGTCCATATATCCCAACTCCCTCTGTGATATCACTGTTTTGAGGTTTTAAAGGTACCCTAGACTCAGTATGTTCAAAACTAAACTTAGAATCTACCCCTTTGTTTCCTTGGACCTTTTCTGTTGTTCCCTAGTTTATAGATGGGACCACCATCTGAGCAAATAAGAAAGCAATCTTTATACCTCCTTCTTTACCCCAGTATCTAATCCATCTCAAAGTTCTATTAAATTTACTTCCTAAATATCCCTGAAGATTTTCCTTCTACTCACTGTCCATTGCTATCTCTGCAGTTACAAGCTATTAACTATTTCATGGTTACACTACAGCATTTTTCTAACTGGTCTTCTCATGTATTCTTTTGCCCCTTTTCTCTGTACCATAGCCATTCTTCATACATACAGGTTTTCTTGATCATGTCACCTTTCCTGCCTCTGAGCTTAAATCTTTCAGTGGCTTCCCATTACCCTGAAGCTAAAACCTCCAAATTTTAATGGCCCAAAAGGCACTTCACGATGTGGCCCCTACCTTTTTCTTGCTGCTGCTCTTTATAGTTTTTCCTCATGTACTCCCTTCCAGTCTGTTTTTGAATGATGTGAAACGGATGAAAAAGATTACTGTGTCAGCAACAAGGTAGACTGAGATAGCTGGCAGCAGATCTGGTAGCAGGAGGCAGACAGAATATAAAATAGTGGACAAGTTAAAATAGTTACCTAAATTATGAGCTTGTTTTGAGGTGCCTTTAATCCAGGAATGTCTGTGACCTGGAGAGCAAGGGTATAGACTCTGATACTTGCATCTCCAACATGGTGTCTGCTGCATACTAGGCACTCCTTAAATTCGTGGGTTGTGGATGGTGATGATAGTCTAATTTTAAATATCCAGTTACCTCATAAATGCTCAAATTTTGATCAGACCTGTAAGTCCTGTTGCTTTTCTTTATCGTTGTTTTTTAATCTGAAGACTGTGGTCTCTTCTTGTGAATACAGTTAAACCATTATTTGTGTTATATTCTTACATTATTATGTGTTAAATTCTTACATTATTTGTGTTATACTCTTACTATAATTCTTACTCTGGAAGAATTCACCATGGTAAACAGTAGTGAAAATGAAGACTTGATAATTATCATAACGTGAAGTCTGAGTGAGCCATTAACTGATACTTAGTACTCTGCACTGTCATAGTATTGAGAGGTCAGAAGTAAATTGCTTACATACCTAAGAAAGGAAAGAACACGGCACATTTTGTAAATCCTTCCGGTATATTTACGGTTGGGTTTTGTAGTACTGTGTATACTCTGCTACTGTTTAGAATCCTTAAGAAATTATTCCTCCTAGATCATTTGAGCTGGTGGCAGGTTAGGTGCCAAAATTTTGCACCTACTGTTAGAAGCATACCTATAAAGTATGACTTTATTTTCTCAGAAGAGCAGTCATTTTGCATCTTAACCATAGAAAATATATTTTTGGTTATTATTAGAAATAATTTTCCAGATTAAGTTGTAAAGTATTTCTTGGTTTTCCTTTCGTAATTAAATAAATACCTGTCCGTTTCAATAATGTGTTTAGTTGTAAAACTTATTCACTCACCCACAAAGGTTATATTTAAAAATGGTTATCTTGCCTTGTCCTTAAAGTTTACTTTTGCCGGATGCAGGATGTCGGTTGATTGTTTATTTTCCCTTTCAGCACTTAAATTTTGTCATTTCAGTATCTTCTGGACTCCACTGTTTCTGATAAGAAGTCGGCATTCATTTTAATTGTTGTTTCCCTATATTTCGTTTCTTTGGCTCCTTTCAAGATTTTTTTTTTTTCTTTGGTTTTCAGCACTTCGACTGTTAGGCCTCTCTGTGGTTTTCTTTGGCTTTTCCTGTTGAGGGTTTGCTGATCTTCTTGATCAAGATCTTTTTGTTTGTTTGTTGTTTTTAAAACAGGCTCTGGCCAGTTTTATTATAGAAAAATTTTGCATGATTTACTTTTCACAAATCTGTTTTGGCATACTTCTAATGATATCAGAATCACCTGGATCATTGATAGCCATTGTGCATATTCTTTGGTATTTCCCACACGCTGTGCCCAATTCAACATTATTGCCACTGTAGATGGATACCAGTTTTGGCCAACATGGCGTAATACTCTGTTTCAGTTTTCCTCAATCTGAGCAGTTGTAGGTGAGGATGACAGGTTTCACTTTGCCTTGTCTTATTTTCAGAGCCTTCATGTACCCCAGCATGTACTTTCCACTTTTCATAAGGAGTTGGAATCTTGAGTTGATCTGGAGTCTAGAGTTGATTGACTTAGGCAACTTTTTTGTCTTCTTTGTGACCACCACCTTCCTGCCTTAGGTGCAGGATGGTGCCCAACCAAGAGCAACCTCCAAGATGGCCGGGGAGCCAGTCAAGATCTTCTGGATGTGTAAATTTATATCATTTACTAACTTGGGGAAATTTTTAGCCACTGTTTCATTAAATACTTTTTTCTACCCCATTCTCCCTCCCCTTTTCTTCTGGATATCCACTTACAGGTATATTGTATTAGAGTTATTGATTCTTTCTCACAGGTCCCTGAGGGTCTGTTCATCTCCCTACCTCAACCATTTTTTTTTTCCTCCACTCTTCAGGTTAGAATGATTTCTCTTGCTTTGTCTTCAAGTTCACTGACTCTTTCTTCTGTCATTTCTGATCTGTAGTTAAATCTAGCCAGTGAATTTTTTAATTTCAGACATTTTTCACTTCTTGAATTTGCATTTTTTTAATAGTTTCTTTTTGGCTGAGAAATCCAAGTATATTTGCCTTTACATTCTTGAACATAGTTAAAATAGCTGCTATAAAATCCTTAGGTGCTAATTCTAGCATCTGGGTCATCTTGGGCTTGGTCTCCCTTAGTTGCCTTTCTCTTGAGAATGGGTCAGTTTTTCCTGTTTCTTATGTGTAATAATTTTAGTTTATAACTTGGACATTATGAATGACACATTGTAGAGACTCTGGAGTCTATTGTGTTCCTCTAGTGGGTATTGATGTTTGGCTGGTGGTTTGCTTCCTTACTTGTTTGTTTCAGTAGGCAGTTAACTTGGCTCAACTCAGACTTCAAACTGAAATGTCAGTTCTGTTATTTTAGCCTTAGCCTGGCTGTTTGGAATCTCTCCCATATGTGTAGCTTGGGGATCAGGGATACGTGCAGAATTTATACACAGAATTTGGTGCTTCTCTCCTTTCTATGATTTACTGGCTAGATTTTCAGCTGTTGTTGTCATGCCATAACATGACCTATCCTTTGGTTCATTAAGTGAGTAAGACTATGGATTTATTTGTTTGGGTTTTAGCTAAGCAAACCAACTGAGGCCTGCTCTCTGGCTAAAAGCCATTTAAAAAATGGAAAATCACCCTGTGTTGTCCACTTCTTCTACGTACTGACTTCCTTCACCTCCCCACCCCCAGCACCACCACTCCCCCTTTGCTGTTTCTGCCTTCAATCTCTTTATACGTTGTCTAGTTATAGAAGTTGCTCATGAGGGAATTCGTCCAGTAGGAGCTACTTAGGCATTACAGGAAGTGGAATCCCTAAAATACAGTTGTACGTTTGAACAATTTTCTTGTTAGTGTACTTGATAGTCTTTATTAGAAAGCAAGCGTGATAAGAGTTTTTCAAAGAACTTTGGAAATTTCTGTATATGTTTTAACAATAGAATAAGTTGAAATTTATTTACATGATTCATCTACTTTTAAATAAGAAAGGTTGTCCTGAATTAGACTGAGAATTTATTTATTTGCCTCTCCCTCAAATTATGTATATAAATTTCCAATCTAGGTTATTTGAAATGCATTTTAGAAGCAAAAAATATGAAGAAACCATACAGTAAAACCTTTATTTCATCCAACAAATGTTACATCTTTGACTTAGATCCTGGGGATACAGCAGTGAACTTCAAAGTTCTTAATCCTGTGGAGCTAATGCTTTAGGGATAGGCAGGTGGGTAGGTAGGTATGTCAGATATTGATAAATGCTATGAAGTAAAAGCAAGGTATGAGGATGTGATAGGGAGGGAAGGGAAACAAGTGTGGCATTATTTTAGATAGAGAGATTGGTCAAGGAAGCAGTCTCTGAGGAAGTGACATTTGATCAGAGACGTTAATGAAGTAAGAGAGAAAGCCATGCAAGTATCTGAGTGAAAAGTGTTCCAGGCAGAAGGAGCAAGGAGTCTAAAAGCCCTAAGGGAGGAATGAGATTGGCTTCTCTTTGGAAAGTAACCAGTGTGAGGGAACTTAGTTTGGAACTGAGGGAATAAAGATGGTGGTAGGAGACAAAGCCCCGGGGGTGGTAGTTAGCCAGGGGCCTTGTTTAGGATTTTGCGCTGGGGAAATGATTGTTCTGATTTACTTTTCACAAAGATCACTCTGTTCAATAGAGTGGAAGGTGGGGGTAGAGCAAAGAGTTAAGGCAGGGAGGAGACCAGTTAGGAGACCTTCGCAGTAGTAGTCTAGGTGAACTATGATGGCAGCTTGGACAAGAGCAGTAATAAAGGTGGGGAGAAGTGGTCAGATTCAGAATATTCTTTTGCAGATAACAGCCAACCAAACTTTATAATGGATTAGATATGGCATGTGAGAAGGACCAACTGAATGACTGGTGGTACCATATACGGAGATGAAAGAGACTGGGAAAGGTTTGGTTTGGATGGGGGAAAATTGAGAGTTCAATTTTGGACATAGTAAGTTTGAAGTGAATTTTAGATATCCAAAAGGATATGTGAGGCAGGCAGCTGGTTATATTAGTCTGGAACTCAAGGGAGAGAGAGCTCCCTTGCTGTTGGACATACAGATTTGCAAAGCCTCTCTTTAAAGCAGTGTGTTTGGATGAGATTACCTTGAAGAGGAATGTAGGTGTAATTGAAAAGAAACCCTAGATCTGAACTCCATAACTTACCAACATTTAGATGTTCCGAAAGGGAAGAGGATCTGACAAAGAAAACTGAGAAGGAGCTGCTAGTGGGTAGGAGGAAATCCAGAAGAGTATAAATCTCAGAGGCCAAGTGAAGAAATTGTTTAAAGAATGAGGGAGTGGTTGACTAGATCATAAGCTACAGAGAGGTCTGGTGAGACGAGGCCTGAGGAGTGACTGTTAAGTTTGACAACCTGAAGATCCAGGACAGCTTTGATAAGTGTAGTTTCAGTGGAGAAAAACTATGAAAACCTGACTGGGGAGGATTTAAAAGTGATAAGAGGAAGGAAATGAAGACAAAGTATAAACCACCCTTTCAAGGAGTTTAGCCCAAAAGAGGGAATGGGCAGGTAAATGAGCTGATAGCTGGAGTGAAGTCAAGGAGGCTTTCTCAAGATGAGCAGTACTGTAGCCTGTTTATCGCCCTTTATTGTTATGTTTAAATATCTTTGCTAATTTCCAGTACTTTTCTTTTCTCTTGCAACCCATTTCTAGAAACACTGCATTGAGTGCTAAAAATTGTGTGTGTGTGTCTCTGTGTGTGTGTTTTAGAAATAGATTTGAGAAATGTGTAATGCAGATAACTTGGTTTGGCAGTGCTTTTACCTATGAGATGTAACTAAGCTGAAGTCACACAGACAAAAGAATTAAGGAAAAAGTAACCACGTGATAATAAAAAGCTTGAGAGTCTTTACCAAACATGATATCTCAATGAGCTTTTATTGTGTTGAGGATTCGGGAGTCCTATCATAACTAAATTTACTCAAAAGTGTTTTAATATCTACTGTTATGCTGAAAACTGTCTACAAAGCGCTAGGTGTGTAATAATGGGCAAAAGAGACCTAATTCCTACATTCATAGAGTTTACAGACTTGTATTTAAGCTTATGGAAAAGAGAAATGCTACAGATAAGAAATTTGTTTTAAAGAGATTGTCTTATTGTCAAATTTATACTAAAATGAAATGTATTTTAATTATTATGCAAATGGGATGATTTTAAATATTTTAATATGTTATTTAGGTTTAATATACTTTATACTATTTATATCCCAAAGAGGCTTTCAAGATTAAGCACGGTTTACATTAGGAATATTAGGAATATAAATAAGTTAGGTAATTCTCAACTTGGGCCATATGTTAGAATCACTCGGGGAGCTTTTAAATACCCACACGCTCATGCTGCTCCCAGCCAATTAAATCAGAACCTCTGGGGTTGGGGCCCAAGCATTAGCATTTTTAAAATACTGATTTTATAGAAACAGAGGGAATAAAATGCTGCTAAGCCCCTGAGAATGAATTGATTACACATTTAAAGATTAAGTATATCTGAAAATTAAGGCAAAATATCAAATGTTTTGATTTACAGATCAGTTTTAGACAAAGCAGGCAAAGCTATCTGTAGGACCAAACTTTTTCAGGATCCAAACTTTAAAAATTTTAAGTAGAGTAAACAAGATTACTTACCTTAGACTGTCCTCTGATCATTAAGAAAAAAATCAGTAAAGTTACTCAGTTTTCCATTTTAAAAACAACCTTGACAGTTTCTTATTTGAATGCCTTTTAAAGCATACAAATACGTAGGAATTAGAATGCCATTATAAAGCATACAAATACATAGGAATTAGAACATTTTAAAGTTTGCCACCAGTAGTTATAAACTGAAAAGATAGTATAACTATATGGGAAGCATTATAGGACTAAATAATATTTTTATAGTTTATATTAAATATTAGGTACTAAAGCACATACCCTTTTGTATTGAAATTTTAAATCCACAACAATATTCATTCTATAACAGTTCTCATTAAAGTTTTTTTTCTTTCTTTCACAGAAAATGCTTGGACAGAAGAGATGAGTACTGTTTCCACTAAGGCCTAGAATTGCCTACTGTACAAATAGTCCTGATCAGGCAATATACGAATGGCCCAAGGAAGCCACCAAATTGATTTTCAGGTTTTACATGACCTGCGACAAAAATTCCCTGAAGTACCTGAAGTTGTTGTATCCAGGTGCATGTTACAGGTCAGTGTTCAATGATTTCTGAATTTATTAATACAAACTTGGTATTTTTTTAAACACTGAAAGAAAACTCTTTTATCTTCTTTGGCATTAGTGTACTATGATGGAGAGATGAGCTTTGGTGTCTGATAGTCATGTGGCCTTTCGCAAGTTATTAGGCTCTCTGTACCCCATCTGTCATATGGATAATACCTACCTTGTAAAGTAGATGTGAGGATTAAATGAGATCTCAATATAAAGCATTGATACATGGTCCACACTTACTATGAGCTTGCTTCACTCCCCACTTTCCCCATTTTGCCAGAACTTTTAAAAATTCCAGGTCTTCATACGAAAGTGAGAAAATCATTAAATAAGGGATCAGGAAACTTGGGATCTAATCCTAAATAGGCACCCTAAACATATTTGACAAGTAATATGCCTTCTTTTGTACTTTAGTTTTCTTATCTGTAAAATGAGGAAATTTGACTAGACAATGCCTGAAGTCCCAATGCTAAAGAAGAAAAATGTTTCTTTTTATATCTCTTAATTTAATCTGTAAGTTTTCCAATTAATACCACTATCTAATAAATTTTTACATTTTTCTTAGTACGTACAATTTTAGAAATCCGTAATTCTAAATAGTTAGTGATAGTGTACCTTCTCATTTGATTAAACTGTAAAACCTTTCTATCAAGAACTATTTTTCAGCTTGTTAAAATGGAGATATAAAAAAAAGTGATTTGGTTTCAGACTTATTTATTCTTGATGAATGATTTTTAAAGTTTGAAATTATATGAAACTTTCAAGGCTCAATATCTGTACTTGATATCAAGTGACTACATTTTGTTCACACCCTATCATCTTTTCTCTGTACATTTAATTGGTCTACCCACCTTTAGTCTAACCCAGCTTTGGTCGCTCCTATCTATCCTCCTCACTTCTGCTAGAAATGTCTTTTTAAATGCAGGTTTTATCATATATTTACCTGTTTAAAAACCTCATGGTTGTTCCCCATACCCTTCAGAGTAAAGTTTATATATCTTGACTAGGACATACTAGGTCTGTGATCTAAAATCCTGCCTTCTTCTGCAGCATGATCTCTTACCCAGTCCTTCCTCCCTCACACCCTATGCTATAATCATCCTCAACTGATTGGAATTCTCCAAACACGTCTGGCTCTTTCTGTGGTATATTGTTTAAGAGCATATGTTTTGAGTTAATAATACTGTATTGCATATTTGAAATTTGCTAAGAGAACAGATCTTAAGTATGCTTACCACCAAAAAAGAAAGAAGCCAGGGTGGGAGGGTTGGGGGAGGGATGGAGGAAGGAAGGAGAGAAGAGTTGACTATGTGAAGTGGTGAATGTGTTAATTGTAGTAACCATTGCACAATGTATATGTATATTAAATCATCACATTGTATACCTTTAAAAAACATCATGTACAACCAAAATATATACAATTTTTATTTATCAATCATACCTCAGTTAAAGCTAGGGGGAAATAAATTTAAAAATTTAAATAATAACAAATAGTATATATTTTCCTGATAAAGAGACTTGAGTTCAAGATTTGACAGTTATTAGCAGCAATTGAATTAACCTCTCTGACCCCCATTTTCCTCAGGGGTACAATGG
This sequence comes from Phocoena phocoena, assembly GCF_963924675.1. Lineage (NCBI taxonomy): Eukaryota > Metazoa > Chordata > Mammalia > Artiodactyla > Phocoenidae > Phocoena > Phocoena phocoena. The sequence goes on along the minus strand of NC_089230.1, from coordinate 16,060,750 downwards.
GAATAAAGAAAGTTCACAGAGAGTTAAATGTGATAATGCAGGAAAGCAACTAGTAGGATACCTGATTCATAATGAGCGCTCAATAAATGTTAGCAACCAATACGAATAACAGTAATAATAGTGGAAGGCCCATAATGAATATTTGGTGAATGAATCAGTAGTCCATATTTGTTGATATCAGATGTGCAGTGAAATGAAAGAGGAAAAAAGGGTAATAAAAATGGAGTCAGAAGCTAAAGAAAGTATGGGAAGAAGCAGAGATAGTGAGGGGAAGGTATCTTTCCCTAGAACTCAGGTACCTCTTCCTAATTTTTCAAATAGCATTTTCTGATAAGACTATACTGAGAATGTTCAGTGAGTCATTGAAAACTACAAAAATATTATAGGTTCTTCAATAAGATTGTATAAGATTTGCTACTGAAAGAACTGTCCAGGACATGGAGGGGGTGGGGAGGGAGGGAGGAGAGAGAAACTCTTACAGTATGATCTTCAGGATATATTAAGTTAAAAAAAAAATGTAGAGCAGTATATATAGATGTATGTAAATACATCTATAAATAAATATTCACATGTATGTACATCTGCCCCTGTTTGCATAAGGAAATACTGGAAGGATTAAAAACAAAGTTAATAAAAGATGGTTACCCATGTTGGGCAAGGAGGAACAGGCCAGATGGGAGTGAGACTTCTTAGCGTGTTATCTTTTAATATTGTTTTGATCTTTGTAAATGAATTAACTAGTTTTTTAAAAAATAAAATAAGTAAACATGTTTTCAACTTTACCAAAAACTAGAAAATAGATGATTTAGAATTTCTTTTGGGCCCCCAGTAGTATCAACTTTCACTGTGTTGATCTGGTTTTACAAAAACAAACCTCCGTATGGCATGCTTCCCAACACCCAACTCTCTTTAAATTGAGTTGCTAATCATTCGAATAATGTCCCTTTTAGCTGATATAACAAAAATGTGACAAGCAAGGAATGGGGAGGGCTCCTCTGGGGATACAACTAAGTTGTAAGTTTTCCCAAATTTAGAGTTACTTTTAAACTGTAACGGCAAATAAGCTACATCTAAATGCAGTATAAACACCTCTTATTTGGTGACGGCCTTTCTTTTGAGAGCCACTCTCCCTTTCTAAGTTGGGTAGGCTGTCTTTTCTCTGGAGGGATCCTCCCTATAATATACTGGTTCAGAACTTTTCTAGATGAAAAAAAAAAGTATATAGAATATTGAAAATTAGTAGCTAAAGAATCATGTCACACTACCACTTTGTATACATGTTCTTAGGAGGAGAACAGAAATATCTAACCTCTGTTCTCTTCCTGACTTTGTTTACTGTTCAGCCCCCTCTTTTTGGAACTACTCACATCATTTCCTTGTGCTGTGGATTCTCTAAGATAGCTATGTTATCAGTGGATGTAATTCATATCTTTAAAATTTGGTGATTAAATCATAACTTAGAATACTGTAAAAATATTGCATAGTTGACACTTTAATTTTTTTAACTGAAATTTTCACTAGTTTTTAATTCTTTTAATATGACAATTAAATCTGTAAGTTTAAAATTGCTATTTCTTGGGCTTCCCTGGTGGCGCAGTGGTTGAGAGTCCGCCTGCCGATGCAGGGGACACAGGTTCGTGCCCCAGTCCGGGAAGATCCCACATGCCACAGAGCGGCTGGGCCCATGAGCCATGGCCGCTGAGCCTGCGCGTCTGGAGCCTGTGCTCCGCAACGGGAGAGGCCACAACAATGAGAGGCCCGCGTACCGCAAAAAAAAAAAAAAAAAAATGCTATTTCTTTTCAAAGTAATGTGTTGTGTTACTTACCATATCCTTAATTGAAGCCTTCTCAGGTGCCCTCCACCCATAATCCTTATTCATATTTCTATTAAAACACCTACCATTGTACATTATATTTATTTGCATACACATTAATCTCCTTCAGTGGACTGTGAGATCCTTAAGAGCAGCGATTATATTCCTTTCTACATCCTACTGGGATGCCCAGTAAATATCGGTTGAAAGAATGAATGAATCAGAGTTTGAGAAGGATGATTATAGTGTATACTTTGATATTATCTGTAATGTCTCTGTGCAAGAAGCTTGGAGAAAAAGATGAACTGAAAATAATGATTCGGACTCTTTTGTGGTTTTGAAAAGAATGCAGATTTGTATATATACAAAAAAGCAGTGATTTTTCAACCTTTTAAAAACTCATCCCATCTCTTTTGATACACTTAAAGGGAGTCCTATACAGTTTCCCACTAAAAGTAACCAGGGATTCTTTGAGAAACAGCTGGTCCCAGGTCTGGGATAAGATGTGTACAAGATGATCTTAGACATCTTGTCATATTAGAAAGCAAGGAAGCTATGAAAGACTAACGAGCTCATGTCATTTGTACACAGGAGCCAACTTGGAGTCATTCCCACTAGGCTGAAGATAGGATATAATGACCACAATCAGTTGACACATATCAAAATGTTAAAGATACAGGAGTTTATAATGATACTGAAAGTAAGTGTCACCTTTGGAAGTTGCTAGGGCACCAATTCATTATTCTAAAAGCCAGTAAAGAGAACTTATTTATCCTGCCTCTTCTGTGCAAAGAGTAAGTAAATAGTTAAAGAGATCAAGTTCTATGAGGAAGAATTGCAGCTAATACATGATAAAGGAATATTATATTTGGAATATCACCAATAGCACCATTTTGCAACCCCTAATGAGATAAAGTTTCTAAACAGTGATTATCATTGGCTGATAAAAATCATTAGCTGGCGCTTCCCTGGTGGCGCAGTGGTTGAGAGTCCGACTGCCGATGCAGGGGACATGGGTTCCTGCCCCGGTCCAGGAGGATCCCACATGCCGCAGAGCGGCTGGGCCTGTGAGCCATGGCCGCTGAGCCTGTGCGTCCGGAGCCTGTGCTCCACAACGAGAGAGGACGCAACAGTGAGAGGCCCGCATACCACACACACACACACACACACACACACACACACACACAAAAAGATCATTAGCTGGATCAAGCTGTGACAACATCAGAACCTACCAGTCAGCCTTAAGATCACAAAAAGACAGGCAGATATATTATTGTGCCTCCTGTGTGATACACTATGAAATAAAGCCCAAGCAGGGTCTTGCTAACAATTTGTACATGAACCTGCACACACCTCTAGTTGTACCTTCTAGTTCACAGTGAAATACAGAAAATATTGATACCATAGGGTGCAATCAGCTAATCCAGATGGGAAATCTGCTGGACAAATGATCATTTTTCAAAAAACAAATGGCTTAGAAAATTTGAGAAAGAGCGGAGGATTAATTATTATTATAAGAAATCTAAGAGGCATATCAACCAAATGAAATATGTGGACCTTGCTTAGATCCCGATTTAAACTAACTAAAAAGATACTTATGAGATAATCAAGGGACTTTAACACTATTTGGATATTATACGATCTTAAGTGTTGATTATTTTAGGGTATGATAATGGCATTGTGGTTATGTTTTAAGATACATATTGAAGTATTTACAGATGGAAATTAAATAATGTCAGGCTTGATCTAGCTTGATGAAGGGAGCAGCTGGGGCATACACATTGGATGAAGAAAGATTTGCCATATATTGATATTTTAAAAGATGGATGATGAATATAGGAGAGTTTGTCATATTTACTCTCTATTTTCATACTTGTTTAAAATTTTCTAAAATAAAATGTTTAATAAAAAGTACGTTTCCTTTTATCCTATTGTAGCCTTGTAAAATCCCTGTAAGTTCTTTTATGTTTTGCTGATAAGAAACTAATGTCTGTAGAGAGTAAAAAACCTAAGGGCACGTGAGTTATGGCATAGCTGGGACTAGGACATATTAAATAATGAGAGATTATAAAGAATTGAAAGGATTTTTGAGAGCTCAAGAGAATTAGAGAAGACTTTTTAAAATGGGAGTATCAGCTTTTAAAAAGGAAGTGTGGGATTGGATTTAGTAGGGAATATACATTTTAATTTGGGAATGTCAGCAAAGGAGATGAGAAGAAGAGGTCTTTGTGAGCTTTGGCTTAGGAGGGAGAAGAATTTACTAAGAATAGCAATAAACTTAGCTTGAAGCAAAAAGCACCAGTTAGGTTTGGCAAAAGATAAGGTCTAACTATGATAAGGAATAATCAATTGATAAAGATTGTGATGAATTTTTAAATTTTCTTTGAAAAACTAGTATATATCAATTCAGAGTTATGTGTAGGATAAAAGGATTTTTATAGCATGAGAGATTTGAAGTGTTCGTTTGGGGAAGAAAAAAAGTCAAACGTTGCTCACTAATCTTTTCTTTCGTATTATCTGGTCAAACTGTAGACTACCATTTCTTAACAAGACTTCGAGATGCCTTTTAGTTCCATTTTCTCTAATAAGATTTTATCTCATGTCAAACCACCTGTAGACATTTTAACTTGGCTATATTCATCCTCTTTATGTCTAAAACTGTCCCCTTTCTGTCAGGCTCTTTGTCTTCCAGCTGTCTTTGAATTCTCTTTCTCCCTTATAGCCAAATTATGTTGACTGTTTATTTGTAGTCTTTCATAATTTGTTTCCACCATCAGTCATTATTTCATATCTTCTAACCGATCTTCTTGGCAAAAAGTTTTCCTTTCCTCTTCATCTTAAGTATCAGTGGAGTTCTTTATCTTCCCCAAACATCCTTTGTGTCTTCACTTCTCTGTTAATGAATGTTCAGTGGCTCTCCCCATTGCCTGTATTAAAGCCCAAACTCTAGTATAACTCATTTTTAACAAGCCCCAATTATTTAACCCCAATCTGCTTTTCTAACAATTTGTTCCACAAAATTTCCAATACAAACCTTTAACTCCAGCCAGATCTGCTCCAGTCACCTTGTTTAGAACATACTTTTCCTTACTATCACATTTATGTCTGTCTTTAGGCATGCCATTCCCTTCACCAGGAATGCCTTTTTTCCTATCCAAGTCCTACATATACTGTGAAACCCATGAGATTATACCTCCCTCATTAACACAGTCCTTTTTACGGTAGCCTACGGTATTAACTCTCTGTTGAACTTCAATACCACTTATTATTTGACATATATTCATGTTTTAATAATGTTACCTTTTCATAAATCCATGGTTTGTCTCCCTAATTGAGTTGCAAGCTCTTCTAGGGAAAAGTCTGGTTTTATACATCGTTTGAGTCTTCCACAGTCTCAAACAGAATGATGTACATATCGTAGGTGTTCAGTAAATATTTTTATGGATAATTTATAAGTAGTGGTTAGTTTCTTTTGAGAATTCTTTAGAAACAGTCTAATAGTTGTTTTGTTTTGTTTTGTTTTTCATTTCTCTGGAGTAGAATTATATGATGCTATCTAAAGGCAAAGATGTGATCTCAGTTACTCTGGAGGCTACCTTGATCTTACATATGTAGTATGTGGCTTGTTTGTTTTTAACACAAGAGGAAGCACATAAGGAATTGTAATGCCTTTGTTATGAATTTTAGAACTTTTCAATTTAAATACCACAAATAATAGTTTTTAAAAGGTCATTGGTTTAAAAGAATTACATAGCACGTGAATATGCAAAATATTAATTATACAATATTATATGCTTAAGTTGAATGCTTATATTTTGTTCAAAATTCAAACTGCATTTTTAATTAAGTTGTAATTTTACTATATTTGCATGAATCCATTTTACTATAAAATAACTCCTAAAACAGAATACTGACTTGGTTCACTTTTAGCTATTGCTAGTTAGAGAACTTTTCCATTACATTAGTAGTGAGGATGTTTAATTCAACTATTTGCATAAATACTAGTTCTTCTCAAGTAAAAGAGCTCAAGTGTATCTGTTATCATTGTATTAACTAATCTCTTGTTAATCGTGTAATATTTAAGTAGTGATGAGAGTATATGCATTGGCTTCTGGTTGTTAACACAAGCTGTTTTTATTTTGTCTTATAGAATAATAATAACCTGGATGCCTGCTGTGCAGTTCTCTCTCAGGAGAGTACAAGGTATCTTTACGGTGAAGGAGACTTGAATTTTTCGGATGATTCTGGAATTTCTGGTCTACGCAATCACATGACTTCTCTCAACTTGGACTTGCAGTCACAGAATGTTTACCACCATGGAAGAGAAGGAAATAGAATGAATGGAAGTAGGACTCTAACGCACAGCATTAGTGATGGACAACTTCAAGGTGGTCAGTCCAATAATGAACTATTTCAGCAGGAGCCACAGACAGCACCAGCTCAAGTTCCTCAAGGCTTTAATGTTTTTGGAATGTCCAGTACATCTGGTGCTTCAAATTCAGCACCACATCTTGGATTTCACTTAGGCAGCAAAGGAACATCTAACCTTTCTCAACAAACTCCAAGATTTAATCCCATTATGGTAACTTTAGCCCCAAATATCCAGACTGGTCGTAATACTCCTACATCTTTGCACATACATGGTGTACCTCCACCTGTACTTAACAGTCCACAGGGAAATTCTATCTATATTAGGCCCTACATTACAACTCCTAGTGGTACAACTCGACAGACACAACAGCATTCTGGCTGGGTATCTCAGTTTAATCCCATGAACCCTCAACAAGTTTATCAACCTTCACAACCTGGTCCCTGGACTACATATCCTGCATCTAATCCTCTGCCACATACCTCAGCCCAGCAACCAAATCAGCAAGGCCACCAGACCTCTCATGTCTACATGCCCATCAGTTCACCTACTACTCCACAACCACCAACAATTCATTCGTCTGGTAGCTCACAGTCTTCTGCCCATAGCCAATATAACATTCAGAATATTTCAACAGGACCTCGGAAAAACCAGATTGAAATCAAACTTGAACCCCCACAAAGAAGCAGTTCTTCGAAACTGCGTTCTTCTGGACCTCGAACCTCCAGCAGTTCCTCTTCGGTCAACAGCCAGACCTTAAACAGAAATCAGCCCACTGTTTACATAGCTGCCAGTCCCCCAAATACCGATGAGGTGATGTCCCGTAGTCAGCCTAAGGTCTATATTTCAGCTAATGCCACCACAGGAGATGAGCAGGTCATGCGGAATCAGCCCACTCTCTTCATATCCACAAACTCTGGAGCATCTGCTGCCTCCAGGAATATGTCCGGGCAAGTGAGCATGGGGCCTGCCTTTATTCATCACCACCCTCCCAAAAGTCGAGCAATAGGCAATAACTCTGCAACTTCTCCTCGAGTGGTGGTCACTCAACCCAATACAAAATATACTTTCAAAATTACAGTTTCTCCCAATAAACCCCCTGCAGTTTCACCAGGGGTGGTGTCCCCTACCTTTGAACTTACAAATCTGCTGAACCATCCTGATCATTATGTAGAAACAGAGAATATTCAGCACCTCACGGACCCTGCTTTAGCACATGTGGATAGAATAAGTGAAGCACGGAAGTTGAGTATGGGATCTGATGATGCTGCCTACACACAAGGTAATAATAATATTGGCAATGGGATCATTTTCCATTCTGGGCTTAATTGGTGTACATTTGATTTCACTGCAGAAGTGGATATCACTATTATTTTATCTTTTAAATGTTGCCTGAAATAATACTATCTTAAGAACCTTTGAGAGTGTTCATATAAATTTTGAATATCAGTTTTATCTTATAACTTGAAGCTTGAATGGTAGCCTTATCAGATCTTCAGAATAATCAACTCTTGATTTGTCTGTTTTCTTAACGTTTATAAAACTTTCTTTTCAGTAACTCTGTCACCTGTAGTGATGCAGATTTTCCCTTTAAATTTTCTTCAAATAAAAATTCATAAAAACACATTTTAATAGGAGATTAGTGAACTAATATAGTAAATCTGCCTTCTTTGACCAGAAGAATTCTCTGTTCTTCATTTTTCTAATACAACATTACTTGTCTTATTTTATAACAAAGTTTAAATTGCTGTGAATTCTTGAATAACTCAAAGAGAAATTTGAATCCTGTTCCTGGTACTTATTTCTTTCAGTCTCCCTTAAACATCAGTTAGTGCAACCTTTCTCTTTGTTTGGAATTGTGAATGAGAACATTAGTTTTAAATCTATCTCACTTGATTGTCCTTTTCTGGAACAGACTAGTTAATATTGGTGTAATACTAAATTATATTAATTCAATTAGAGATAATTTCTATCATGTCACATTTTATCTGACCCCTTAAGTTATTTAATCTTCCGTAGGAAACTGTTAAATTCATTCAGATAAAAAAGGAGAGGATGTTTGTCTTGACTATTGACTCAGGTTTTGTAAATTAGCTGGAGTCCTTTAGAGTAAGGATGTATCTCAGTCATCCTTATATCGCCAATGAATTGTTCCAAGTATTATAGATTGGAAAATACTATATCACCCCCATGCAGCATGTAGCCTCCTACTACTATTAGTACCACTTGTCGTTTTTAGAATTTCTAAAAGTAGTGATTTTACTGCTGAGTTTCTTAGAGGAGCCTGATTGTTTTGGTTTATTTTATGTTTTAAACAATTATATTCTAGTGATTCACAACCCAAGCTAGGCTGTGGTGCTTTCAAATTCTGTAATCACCTACGAAGCTTTCAAAACATAAAAATGCCCAGATTCAGTCAACACTTGCTCAATTAGAACTTCTTAATGGTGAAGCCTGGGTGCACGTGCGCATGGGTGCGCATGTGTGTTTTAAAGCTCCATGGGTGATTCTGATTTCACTAGAAATTCTGCTGAGACTTTATTTTCCATATATCTGTGACTAAACTAGAACCATTTTTGTTTAGTTTTGGCAGTAAATTATTTTTAATGTAACAGTATTTTTTTCCACTGATACTTAATTCCTGTTCTTCCCTCAAAGTCCTTTCTTTTCCTCTCCTTCCAACAAAATAGTAGATTTCCTGTGTTTGGATAGTTACTGATTCTTAAATGGAGAGTAATTTTTTTCTTCCAGTTTTATTGATATACAATTGACGTATAGCATTGTATAAGCTTAAGGTGTACAACATAATAATTTGATTTACATATGTACATCATGAAATGATTACCACAGTAGGTTTACTGAACATCCGTCATCTCATATAGATACAATATTAAAGAAATAGATTTTTAAAATATGTTTTCCTTCTGACTGAGAACTCTTAGGATTTATTCTCTTTTTTAAAATTTTTTTTTTAATATTTATTTTTTTGGCTGCATCGTGTCTTAGTTGCGGCACGCGAGATCTTTCTTTGTGGCACCTGGGCTCTTTGTTGCGGCGTGCAGGCTTCTCTCTAGTTGTGGCCGGCGGGCTCCAGACCGCACAGGCTTAGTAGTTATAGCAGGTGGGCTCAGTAGTTGTGGTGCGCAGGCTCCAGAGCACGTGGGCTCTGTAGTTAAGGCACGTGGGCTTAGTGGCCCTACGGCATGTGTGATCCTAGTTCCCCGATCAGGGATCGAACCCACATCCCCTGCATTGTAAGGTGGATTCTTAACCACTGGAACACCAGGGAAATCCCTCTTAGGATTTGTTCCTAACAGCTTTCATTTACAACGTACAACAGTGTTAATTATCTTTACTGTGTTGTGCATTACATCCCTAGTATTTATTTATCTTATAACTAGAAGTTTGTACCTTTTGACTGCTTTCATCTAATTCCGCCCCCCCCCTCTCTGATAGCCACAAATCTGATGTCTCTTTGTTTGTTTTTGAAGTATAATTGACCTACAACACTGTATTAGTTCCTGGTACACATCATAGTGACTCAATATTTCTGTACGTTTCAAAGTGATCACGATGATTAGTTGTCATCTGTCACCATACAAAAATATTACATAATTATTGACTGTATTCCCCATGATGTACATTTTATGCTTGTGACTCAGAATTTCATAACCAAAAGTTTATACCTCTTAATCTCCCTCACCTGTGTCTCTCCTCCTCCCACCACCACCCCCAGAGAGTAATTTATTTTATGAAGATAACTTGATAAGGGGAATTTTTGCTTAAAGTAGATGTGAGATATTCGTATACTAACTGGAGTGTGAAAATAAAGTATTCCTTAAATGTGCTAACTCCAACTTCTCTCCCATTCTCTCTTGAGTCTTCTCTAGTCAGGATTTTTCCCACTGCAGTCAGCCACAACTGCTCCTGTCAAGGTCATCAGTGACAACATCATTACTAAACCCAGTGGTCTTTCAGCCCTTGTCTTCCTTGATCTGTATCAGTAGCCTTTGCCGCTGTCAAGCACCTTCTTCTCTGTGAAACATTTTGTTCATTTGACTTACTATAGGATAATACACTAGGATTCCACCTCTCCTTTTATTCTTTGGTGGTTCTCCCTCATCTCTCTGACCTTTCACTTCTTTGTTCTTCCACTTCTTTGTTCAAAGAAGTGAGATCAAAGCCTCAGAGTTCGATCCTTGGGCCTTCTCTCTTTTCTGTCCTTACCATTCCCTAGATGATCTCAGCCAGCCTCATAACTTTAAATATTATTCTATGCTAATAGCTCCCAAATTTGTAACTCTAACCTGGACTTAATTCCTGAATTTCAAGCAATTTAATTAACTGCCTACTTAACATCTCCATTTGAATGTTTACTAGGCATCCCAAGTTTACTCTGTCTGAAACAGCTTCTGACATTGCCCCGAACTTACTCTTCCTATCTCCATTAATGGCAGCTTAATCAGGCCAGAAACTTCAGAAATACCACTGACTCCTTCCTTCTTTCATATTTCACATCTAATTTGACGATAAATCCTGTCAACTCTAACCTTCAAAGTATATCAAGAATTCTTTTTTCTTACCACCCCCGTTCATTGTCACCACTCTGGCCTGAGCTACTGTCATCTCTTAGATGAATTATTGCAGTAGCCTACCTGCTTTCACCCTTGCCTACTTATGGTCTTGTTTTGACTCAGCATCCACTGGGATACAGTTTTAAAAACATAAGTCAGATCATATGACTCCTCTGCACATGATCACTACCTATTTCATTCAGCCATCCGCTGCCTCCCCCCCAATCTCTTTTCGTTTTACTTACCACCTCACTCACTCTGTTCCAGCCCTGCTGGCCTTCATGCTACTATTCTTTAAACATAGAAGGCATACCTTAGGGCCTTTGAACTTGCTATTCCCTCTGTCTGAAATTCTCTCCTCCCTGACTCCACAGTTAACTCCCTCACTCCCTTCAAGTCTTTACTCAGAAGTCTACCTTTTCAATGAGACTATCCCTGATCTCCCTATCTGAATCCACCCCCCAGCATTTCCTGTCTCTCCATCATTGCTTATATTTGCTCAACGGGGAAATGAATAATCTAATATTAAGATATATAACAGCTAATACCTGCTGAAAGCTTATAATGTGCTAGGCACTGTTCTGAAAGCCCATCAATTTCTCACAACCAACTATAAAATAGGCACTAGTAGTATTCCTGTTTTCAGCTTAAAATACTTAGGAACAGATAAGTTAAATACCTAGCCAAAGGACAAGTAGCAGCGTCAGGACTCTCACGTAGGCAGTTAACAGAGCCCATGGCACTGTCTTTCCAGATTTTCAAAATAAACCCTCTGGAAAGATGCTTCAGGTTTATCTTGTACCTTCATGTAACCCCTGGTGCACCACTGTAGGGGCTGTGTATGCCTCAGTTTGAGAAGCATGGAGCTAGAAGATCACTCAATAAAAATAAATAAAAACAGGCAGCAATCACAAAAGAAATCACAATATAGATAATATATAGATATAATTTGAAATAACTTGAAACAATAAAGTAATAACCTTGGTAGATGTAGGAAGCACCTTTTTATTTTTTCTTTTATTTTTGGCCACGCTGCGTGGCATGCGGGATCTTAGTTTCCCGACCAGGGATCGAACCCACGCCCCCTGCCGTGGAAGCAGGGTCTTAACCACTGGACCACCAGGGAAGTCCCGGAAGACCTTATAAAGACACCTGAAGGTAAAAAAAGCTTTGCTAATGAATAAGGGCTCTGTTTTGAGAGCTCAAAGCCTACAAAAAAAAAACAGGTTTCCCCAGAATGGGCCACTCAAATTATTTCTCTTTACTGAACAACCTCCAGACAGCTATAACAACCATGATCACTTTCTTTAAGCATACCTACCTATGTAAGGAATTTCCTAACATTCGTATGGTTGTGTTATCTGCATGTGCACACAGTACTGGAGTGGGTGCTGTTCTGCAACCTCTTATCTCATTTCCTTCTGTTTAGCGTGGAACTGGTGTTGACCAAGATTTCTGTATCATCCAGTGTCAAAATCTTGACCTAGTGTTTCATCGACTTGGTTCTAGTCAAATCAAAAGACTGTTCTTTCCAGCAAAATGCATCTCTTGCGACGTTAACTTATACGTGTGTAATGCTTTACAGTTTACACAGCACTAAATGAGGTGGCCCAAATAATACTGATCTTTAAGTAAGGATCTTTTCTGAACTCTAATTTGTGTGGTGTGGGTAATAAAGAGAAAAGAAATATCCCTGCCTCCTGCAGTGAAATTGATCTTTCTAAAGCTCCTGAATCATACTGTTTCAGAGTAGAAGAGCAAGTTAAGCCAGGTACTAGAATCATTGGAAAACATTTTTCTCAAATTGAGGCGAGAGCGTGCCTAAATAAATGTGGTAAACAAAACGCATTATTTTTCATTTATTTATCATCTAACATTTGAAATATAAACATGCTACAATAAAAATTTCAAAAATGAGAATTTCTTTTGAAAGATCTATTGTTTCATACGCCCTCTGCTATAGAATGAAAAAAGAGGAGAGTTAATGAAACTTCTTTCGGGACCCTGCTCATCTCAGCACCAAGTCTATCACCATCACCCCCTGTAAAGGAAGTAAATTATACTTTAGTCCTTAATCATTCACTGTCTTCTGAGACTTTCTGGTGTCCTCCCCCCATTCATAAAAGTTTGCTTTTTGTAACACTGGAAACTTCTGTAGGTGTGGAGAACAAATGCTCCATTCATTCAAACCAGTTTTCATGGTAGGGGATTGGGGGCAGTGGCCTGTGGTCTGTGTTTTGTTACAGTTGCCAGAGGCTCTTACCAAACTGACATTGCTGCCAAAAATGATTTCATCTTCTCCATTATCGCTACAGAAAGCATCTATGGCACTGATCTAGCTAAAGTAATAAGCATTTTTAATGATACTTTAATACTTTTTTTTCCAGTTATATTTATGGTCCCATTACATTGTCAAACAGCAGCTATGACTTTAAACCTAAAATAGAAATACAAATAAGAAAATGTATGAGAGGAAATTAGCTTCTTGGACTTTCTCATTCCTTGTCTTTTTTTTTTTTTTTTTTTCTGTACGCGGGCCTCTCACTGTTGTGGCCTCTCCCGTTGCAGAGCACAGGCTCCGGACGCGCAGGCTCAGCGGCCATAGCTCACGGGCCCAGCCGCTCCGCGGCATGTGGGATCTTCCCGGACCGGGGCACGAACCCGTGTCCCCTGCATTGGCAGGCGGGCTCTCAACCACTGCGCCACCAGGGAAGCCCCTCCTTGTCATTTTTTTCAGCGGTACTTCCCTCCAAATCACTACACCTTTCTATTTAATGAGATTTAATAAAAATGCTAATCATGACAAAACTTGAGGGGGCTAGATATTCTTTTCAAAAGGAACTAGAAATTAATTTAAATTTTAAAATTTGCACTTTGATTCACCTGCTGATTGGAAATGCCTTTTTTCGAACATTGACTCACTATGTTGACATTGAGGTCACATTAAATTAACTCAGTAGTTAAGCTTGACTTCAAACCACTTAAAGAATTTTTTTCCTTTCGAATCTGGCCTACTTCTCGTAGGTTCTTCCTGGTCTTAAGACTGCCTACCTTTTTAATTTGGAATAAATCTCAAGGCTGGAAGAGACTTGTTTCATCTAGAACTCTGCAACTAACGTTATCCAGTCCACTTACCCATCCAGCAGTTGGTCCTGCAGGACCCCTGTCAAGCGTAAACCCATTGTGTACTGCGTGCTTTCTGAGGGACAAAGTGCCTCCTAAGGCAGTACATTCCATTTCTGAAGAGTTCTGCCTGCTAGCAAGTTATTTCCTATGTTAAACTGAATTTTCCACAAGTATTAATGAAAAAAACATGTCCATATGGTAAAAGAAATTTAACCCAAAAAAGGGAAGATATGATAAAAATGTCTCCTTTTGACCCCTGACCTGTCCCTTCCCCCAGCCATCCCACTGTTTAATTATCAGAGGTAATCTCCATTAGCAGTTCTTGATCCTCCTTCCCTTTATAATTACTCTCTCTCTCTGTCTCACACACTTTTTTTTAATGGGAATGCAATATATGTATATGAGTATACATAAATACATATATGTGGCATTATATAATATGTACATACTCTACAGTATGTATAACATAAACATACTCTTTGGGGATATATTATATACATTTTTTGTTTAACATCTTAAGATCATTTTATTTTAGCATGTACGAATATTTCATTCTTTTAATTTACTTTAAAAAAGTCTTAGTCATTATTTTAACATTTATTGAGATAAAGTTCATCAGTCATTTACAGTGTACAAGTCAGTGATTTTTAGTATAGTCACATGTGTGTAACCATCACCACAACCAATATTAGAACATTTTCATCACTTCCAAAAGAAGCTCCATACCCTTTATCTGTCACCTCCTATCCCATCACCTCCACCCTCAGCCCTAAGTAGTCACTAATCTACCTTCTGTCGCCGTAGACTTACATATTCTGGACATTTCCTATAAGAGGAACTACATAATATGCAGTCTTTTGTGACTAGCTTTTTTCACCTAGCATAATGTTTTAAAAGCTCATCCACCTTGTAACACGTGTTAGGACTTCATTCCTTTTTATGGCCCATTGTGCCATTGTATAGATATACTGCATTTTGTTCATTCTTTCATCAGTTCATGGACATTTAGGTGGTTTCCAGCTTTTGCCTATTGTGAATAATGCTGCTGTGAACATCTGTGTACAAGTTTTTGTGTGGACATATGTATACACATATGTGTAGGTATACACGTAAGAGTAGAATTGTTGGGTCCTGTGGTAGCTCTGTGTTTAGCCATTTGAGGAATGAACTGTTTTCCACAGTGGCTGCACCATTTTGCATTCCCACCAACAATGTGCGAGGGTTTTGATTTCTCCACATCCTTCACCACAGTTGCTTTTTTCTTTGATTCTTGCCATCCTAGTGGCTGTAAAGTGGTATCTCATTGTGGTTTTGACTTACATTTCTCTGTTGGCTAATGATGTCAAGGATCATTTCATGTACTCACTGGCCATTTGTATATTTTCTTTGGAGAAATGCCTGTTTATTTCCTTTGCCTATTCTTTAATTGGGTTATTTATTAGTGAATTGTATGAGTTCTCTGTATATTCTAGATATAAGTCCCTTATATGATTTGCAACTATTTTCTCCCATTCTGTGAGTTATCCTGTCACTTTGATAGTGTCCCTGAAGCACAAGTTTTTAATTTTGCTGAAGCCCAAGTTATCTTTTTCCTTTCATTATTTATATTTTTGCTGTCATATCTAAGAATCATTTGCCAAATCCAGGGTCATCAGGATTTACCCCTGTGTTTTCTCCTGAGAGTTTTATTGTTTTAGAGCTTAAATTTTGGTCTTTCATCTATTTTGAGTTAATTTCTGTGTAATGGTATGAGATAAGCGTCCAGTTTCATTCTTGTGCATGTGGCAGTCCAGATGTCCCGTCACCATTTGGGCTGTTGTGTTGTTGCTGCGAAGTTCTCTCCTGTACCATAGGTGGCCTTTTCTTTTTCTTTTCTATACTGGAGTAGAGTTGATTAACAATGTTGTGTTAGTTTCAGGTGCACAGCGAAGTGACTCAGCTATAGGTATACTTGTATCTACTCTTTTTCAAATTCTTTTCCTGTTGAGGTTGTTACAGAATATTGAACAGAGTTCCCTGTGCTATACAGTAGGTCCTTGTTGGTTCTCTATTTTAAATATAGCAGTCCAGCACCATTTGTTGAAAAGACTCTTCTTTTCCCATTGAATGGTCTTGGGACCTTTGTAGAAAATGAGTTGACTGTAAACACGTGGGTTTATTTCTGGACTTTCAGGGTTTTTTTTATTATCTGTATGTCTATCCTTATGCCATTACTACACTGATTATTGTTACTTTTTAGTAAGTTTTGAAATTGGGGCAGGTAAATTCTACTTTGTTCTTTTTTTAGATTGGCTCTTTGAGGTCTCCTGCTACTCCATATATAATTTAGAATCAGCTTGTCACCTTCTACAAAGAAGTCAGCTAGGATTCTATAGGGATTACACCAAAACATTTTTCTAAATATACTTCATTTTTTTTAAAAATGCAAACAGACCAAAAAGGGTTTATGATGGGAAGTTCCCCTCCCCAGAGACAACCAGTAGCTGGTCACAAACAGTTCATTTCGTGTTCTTCTAGAAATTGAAATTGTATATGAAGCATATTTATACCTTTTTTTATACAAATGAAGCATAGTATTTTACTCTCTGTCTTTATCAGTGTTTTTGTTTTTATCTCTTTGAGAGTATTCCATGTCAGGCATTGCAGATCTGCTTCTTTTAAAAATGACTGCATAGGGCTTCCCTGGTGGCGCAGTGGTTGAGAGTCCGCCTGCCGATGCAGGGGGCGCGGGTTCGTGCCCCGGTCCGGGAAGATCCCACATGCCGCGGAGCGGCTGGGCCCATGAGCCATGGCCGCTGAGCCTGCGCGTCCGGAGCCTGTGCTCCGCAACGGGAGAGGCCACAACAGTGAGGGGCCCACGTACCGCAAAAAAAAAGAAGACTGCATAGTATTTTGTACATGATCTCTAATCAGTCCTTTTTTGACAGATCTTAGGGTCTTGTTTTTACAAACTGCTGCAGTAAAAATTTTGTGCATACAAATTTTGCCGACACCCAAGTATGTTGGCAGAAGAGATTCCCAGGAGTGGAATACTGCTCTGTCGAAGGATATGTGCATTTTTAATCTTGATAGATGTATCATTTAGGCTTGGTTATGCTGCTGTAAGAAACTGTGTCTTTAAACAGCAAAGGTTTATTTCTAGTTCACTTGCCAATTAGATTAGCTGGTGGGCTCTTCTACATCATCCTCACTTAGGTGCCCAGGTTAAGGGAAGCTCCATCTCTGTGCTTCCGTGATTGCTCAGGCAAGGCAAAGGACATACAGCAAATCAGCTCTGACTCCTTAAGCTTCTGCTCCGACACTTGTTACTCTTTAGAAAAAACAAGTCCACATAGCCACCCCTAATTCAGAGAGAATGGAGAGGCGCCGTTCTACCACATACCTGGAAAGCAGAGAGGCCGAAATATTTGGTGAAGGACACTGATGACCGCCTCAGAGCATGTTGCCAATTTTAATTTTGAGACTCTCTCTAAAGAGATTCTACCAGTTTATACTCCTATATTTATACATGGGGAACATTTTTAGTAATATTTATAAGAATGTCCTTTTCTTCTTTCTTTCTCCCACCCATCACTATGCAGGTGATTGAAAAAAATACATCTTTGTCTGTCTGATAGGTAAAAATATATTGTTTTGTGTTTTTAAATTTGCATCTTTGAATATGAGTGAGGTTGAGCATCTTTTCATGTATTAATTTTTAAACCATTTGTATTTCTTATTTTGTGAACTTGCTTGTTTTGTGCCTAGTCTGTTTTTTCTAATATGTTGTTACTTTTAACTTGGTCAATAAATTTTTTTGTTGTTTTATAAATTTTTTTATTTTTGTACATTCAAACTTTTTAATCTTTTTTTCCTCTGGCTTCTGTTTATGTTTAGAAAGCCCTTCTCCACTCCAAGATTTTGAGAGAAAAGAACAGAAATCTTGTGTGTATCTCCTCTTTAGTTATAGTGATACTCCTTGAACTCATATTGAACTGGCCTTATTTCTTATTTCTCTTTCATATGGCATCCCTTCAAAAACTTGAAAATAACTACCATATCCCCTTTTAAAGTATAAATCTTTCTAAGCTATGAACATTCCCAATTCCTATTATGGTTCATCCAGTTGTATTTCTTTGAGGCTTTTTAGGTGTCTGTAGGCCCCAGTTTTCTTCTTCTCTAAAACAAAGCTTTTAGACAGTATCTGTATCATAATGCTGTAAGAGTACATGCAGCATCTTAATTATATGCAAATAAATGACAACAAAGTTGTCTAGCAGGGGTCCCATACTCATCTGTTATTAATACTAATATATAAGTAATTTAAATTTCTTAAAAATAATTATAGAGGTTAAGCATTATTTTCATGGTTTTGTTGTAAAATGTGTTGCCCAGATTACAGGCCCAGTTGCAACACTGTTGCAAGATCTGATTTCAAGCTGTCCTTAAAAGTGGCAAAATAGATTAAAACATCAGCATGCTTTATTTTAAAGGGTAATTGCCGTCTCTGAATCTTGTGACTCAATCACCAAATAAGTGATTGTAATTATACAGTGGTATATAAAACATCTAAATATCCCTGCTGTCTGCAGTTACAGTCCAGAGAAATCTTGATTTATTTTAGAAGGTGGCATTGTGCCTTTTGGGGTACAATGACTTAGGCCACATGGTACCACACTTGGGCATTTAAAATTGCCCTGACAGACAAAAATTTTAAAGACAGTAGAAATAAGTGTCTTATGTTTCCAGTGATAAAGTTTATCTCCTTCACTCTCTCTCTTTTTTTTTAAATAAGCCTAAAATCTTTGTATCCATAAATGCCTGGTACGTTTTCCAATGGCAAAGGCATCTTTTTTTTAATATGCCCATCCAATTCTCTTATTTTTTTTTTTTAACTTCTGGAGAAATTAGATGTCATTTACATTTATAGAATGCCTAAAATTAGTAAAGCTAGCGCTGTCTGAAACTTCAGGTGAGTTTTTCTATTTACAAATAAAGTTGAGTAATTAATTGTCTCCATTGTTTATTGGAAGCTGGCCAAAGTTTGGTAAAGACTACGTTTTCCAAGATTGCTGTGTGAAATATCTAGTATGCCTATAGAAGCGGTTTTAAGAGCCTTAGTAATTGTCAGTTATTTTAACAACCACCAGGGGGCGTTGCATGCCGAAATTACTTTTATTCATTAAAATTTAATTTTGACTGAAAGAAGATTTAAAGCGTACTGAGTATTTTTTCTCTACCTGTTATTCCTCCTCCTTTTTTGTGTATTTAAAAGGACAAGGTGGATAGTTAAGTTTGGAAAACTGAAGAAATCGTTGTATGATTGAAATGTTAAATATAACCCTTATTTCCTTAGTAGAACTAGCATATGAAAGAGCCATCTTTCTGCAGTGTCAGCAACCTAAAAAAGTCTTGCCATATTTTAAAATTATTAAAATTTTGCTAAGTAAAACATATTAGAAGTACACATTCAAGGAGACTTTAAAATAAATGTCCAATTTTGTTTTAACAGTATTTCCTAGACATTTCTATTTCATTTTACTATCCATTAAAAGTCAAATTATTGTTATTTTACATGTAATAGGTATTTATCAAGTGCCTACAATTTTCAGGGTTAAAAATAGATACAAGATGGTACAAAAATGTTTACCCTCAAGGAGATTGCAGTTTAATTGAGAAATGTACTTTATCATGAAAAATCTAAAACGCTGAATTTTTCCAAGTGAAAAATGAAATGAACTCATCTAACAAAAAAAGATTCCCCTTTAGTGTGAAATGATTTATAAATACAAAGTAATAATATGTAAGCTCTTGACGTAGTTTATTGCCTTTGTTTCCTTCCTTCACACTTCACTCATGGTAGTAATTTACTTAATGCCCTTTGAAGTAGTACAAAAAGTAATTTCAGTTCCATTACGATTTAAATAATTTAGGATTCCAGAATAGGGAAAATTAATGTGATTTGGCTGAATAATTAAAATATTATTACAATGCAAATATTACAAATGAAGCTGCAGCATAGTCGTTACCTGTGCCTTATTATGGTTTAACTACTTGTATATAATTGGATATTATTTTAATTTTATCAAGGTATACATGCTTGTGTGTGTGTGTGTATATATACACACACACACATATATTCTATGTATAACTACTCTATATAGACCACAGTAATGTATCTAGGTATAGGTCTTTTTTTTTTTAATCGTCCATTTTTCTGCATTCATTGGACCTTCAGTTTGAAGGCTAGCGTCTCCCTTCAGACCAGGAAATCTCCTGGTTTCCAGTTTCTTATTGCCTCTTTCCAGAACTTATTTTAATCAGCTATATAACGTCCTGGACCAATTTTCTATTTATTTCTCATTGTCATATTCTCAGTATATCCCACCTCCTTGTCCTTCTGTTTTGTAGTTGAGATTTCCTTAAATTTTCTTTCAGTCCATGTATGAAATGTTCATTTCAGCAGTAATGTTTTTAATTTCTAAGAGCTAGTTCTCCGATTCCTTTTTCATAGCCGATTGCTGTTTTATTAAGGATGCTCATTGTCTGAACTCTCTTAATGGTGTTCATTAGAAGTTGAGTTCTCTCATCTCCCTATTCAGTTATATTCACTTAGTCTGGGTTTAGTCTTTCTCTTTATCTAGGTCTTTCACATGTCAGATGTTCCTCAAACGTGTGGTGATCCTTGGCTATTGCTTCATATTTGAGAATGAAGGACTATGAGGGCTAAAAGCCCTGGGTAAGCAAGTGAGACTCATCACTTGGCAGACTTTGCTTTGTGAGGAATAAGTGAAGAGCCTTCTGCTGCAAGAGAACACTCCACTGTCACCACCTAGCATTCTTTGTGTATGGGAACCAGCTTGAGAAATGTGTGTTTGAAGGAGCCTTAAGAATAAGCATACAGCTACCTGCCCTTCCACAGGATGGGGAGAGATCAGCTGTTCCATAAAGAGACATCCAATTAACCCCCTTTTCTGGCCCACTCCTCACTTCTGCCTTCTGTTGTTACCTTCATTCTCCAAAGTCTGGAGCCTCTTTAGGTTTCTGCAGGCAAGTTAGCTGCCTCTTTGCAGTACAGTACTTGTCTATGAGACTGTAGCTTCCTCCTTCATAAACCTATGCCACTTCATCTACTTTCATTCTCCAGAAACTTGTTGAAATTTCTCGTCCATTTATTGCCTTCTTCCTATTTTTTATCATTGTTGGATTCTATCAGTTTTATTCCTCTGTCATTTTCATGGGGTTTCAGGAGGCAGAAGATTATGTAAATGCAATGCTCAATCATCTTTAAATGGAAGTCCTCTCTAATATAATTGATTCTTCGTATTTAATTGTTATAACTCCTTACTTTGAGGTTCTCTCCCTGCCCTCGTGGTATGAATTTTGACCACTCAGAGTGTAATATAGGTTGAGTTTCAGTTTCTTAGAAAATCTGTTCTTATCCCCTCTCCATATATAATATTAAATAATATAACAAATGTATATCTTATTTTCCAATTCAGCGCACATATGAATTATCACATATCATTAGAACCACTAAGTAAATGTGTTTTAGAAGAGTAGCCCCCGCTCGCGGCAACTAGAGAAAGCCTGTGCACAGCAATGAAGACCCAGTGCGGCCAAAAATAAAATAAATAAATAAATGTATTTTTTAAAAGTTGTGGGTTTTTTTTTTTTTTTACATATTTAGGAAAAAACTTTTAGGGAGAAAATCTCCATTACTTTTAAGAAATACTGCTTTTAAGTAATCATTAATTTGAACAAATGTCTAATGCCACTTGAGACATGTTGGTAGGTAGTTAGGGTTTAGAAACGAAGGAAAGTGTATTACGTACTCCTAGTTCTCCTTTGCCTTGCCCTTCATTCCCACTTCGTGCCTCCGTCTTTCTCCTCTTATTATCCCACTCAAAAATTAACAGCCCACTCCTCATCTTTTTTAAGAGAATAAAATAAACCCTAATGCAGAATTCTTATATTTTGGAAATAGAGGGATAAAAGTCTGCAATTCAAATAAAATAAACCAAATTAATAAAAGCCTGACAGAACAAGCTTGGGGTAGGTATGGAGGTACAGAGACATGGTGAGTTTTCTACCAGGAACATGTGTACCTCCAAAAACACTGCCCTGTGTTCTTAGAATATATATTAAAATGGGAGAGAGGGTAGCAAGAATCAGTCATGGTTTTTAAAACTTGAAACATAATGCCCTAATACTCTTTTCTTCCAATAAGTAAGAAAGAAGAATTACAGAGGAAATACCTGTGGATTATATTAGTGTCAAATTTTTGTTGGGAAAAATTATGTATTGTTTAAAGTTAATTTTAAAGTACTTGAGCCTAACTAGCCTCCCACACCTCACACCCTAATTTGATTCTAGAATACACTACCAGATTGAATGGCCTGAATGTATATAGCCTTTTCCTTATTTTTTAGATTCATGGAAATTTGAGTTTGATTGATGATGACTGTTTAGCATTAATCTAATCTGTTTAATCGACTTGACTTTTTCATTTTTAGAGGTTATTTATTGTATTTTCCAAAATCTGCCTGTTTTCTCATGGTAGAATCATCCCAAGCTGCCTTTTAATAGAAGTCTATTCAGGTATCTTCACTACCAGTCCAGTGTCCTAAGAAGTGAAGCTCACATTGTCCAGAGATGGCAGGAACATATACCAATTTTTATGGTTTAATAAGGTTTCCCAAGCAATTCATCATTCATGCGACAAGATTGATTGCTTATTTTCTTTCCTTATGAAATCTTAGGAAAATATTTTCACAAAATGTAATTGCAATATAAGAAAATGTGTTTGATTTATCTGAATGGTATTGTTTTTAATTTGCAGTTTGAGGAATTTAATGTTAACATTCATATGAATTGAAATCAGTTTTATTTGTTGTATACATCAAAATGGATTTAACCTAACTCATGTTCCCTTCTAAAATATCTATAACATGTCTATTTTAGGATACCTTATGTATAGTCCAAACATGTCAGACTTTTTGGAGTAGAGGGGCTTATCCTTTCAAGGGGTCAAATTTGAATTAAATAGTAAGTAGGTTAATTGACTCTACTAGACCTTTTGAGCGGTTATAGGCAAAAATGCTGTCATTGGCCATATTAAAACCTCCCCCCCCAAAAATGAGTGACATTTGTATGCTTAAATGATTAAAATAATTTTCAAGTAAAAAATTTTGAAATTTTAAATGTTTAACTCACAATATTTTGTGTTATTGTTATCTTTGGGGTTCTTGGCAGCCTTTTGTTTGTCACAGAAGTAGTCATTTGTTTTGTTTTCCCAAGGCTGTTTAAAGGTTAATTGACTAACCTGGGTGGGTCCTCATATTTACTAATATGTATTGCAGCTCTTTTGGTACATCAGAAGGCCAGAATGGAACGACTTCAAAGAGAACTTGAGATTCAAAAGAAAAAGCTGGATAAACTAAAATCTGAGGTCAATGAAATGGAAAATAATCTAACTCGAAGGCGTCTGAAAAGATCAAATTCCATATCCCAAATACCTTCAGTAAGTCTCTTTCTCTAACTGTTGTGCCTGCTATGCTTGAACATGAGAATAGGCAATCTGTCATAAGTATAAAAGCTTGATCTTGTTTTCTAGAAATGCTCTTAATTCATACTTCTTTCTCTGTCCTTACCTCCCCCTGCAAAATTTCACTCTTTCTTAGCTAATAACACAAGAGTTCAATGTAGATCCTTCTCACATGGAATTATTTTTCAGCTCGAAGAAATGCAGCAATTGAGAAGTTGTAATAGACAACTCCAGATTGACATTGACTGCTTAACCAAAGAAATTGATCTTTTTCAAGCCAGAGGTAAAGTTCAATGCATACTCAGCTGAAATTCATTTTTACCAACTCTTTTCCCATGGCTAAAACCAGACTTATCAATTGTGATCTTACTGTTTCAGATTTGACTTTGGAGCGTATAGTGCTACTTGGATTTTTGTTTTCACTCACTCTCCACTCCCCCCCAAAGTTATGTATTTGGTTGAGGAGTAATTTGATACATTGTATAGCCTTCAAATCCCCTTTAGTCATGTGTTAAGGGAAGACAGTGATTAGTATGTCTGGCTGTATTGTCAAGTATTGCTGTTATGTATTAGTATAATCTGGTACAATATTTAATGAGATTAAGATGTACGTACCTCATATACCTTTTTCCCTTTCAAGAATTATGCTTTTAAGAACATAATTTAAAAGGCATCGCCACCCTAATGGTACTTTCTTAATTGCTAAAATAGAGAAGAAAATAAAAATACGGCTTATATATTTTTAGGACAATGATAGCTTATTATATACTTGAGCTATTCTTGACAAGCAATAACTGCTTATTGTAAAACAAAAAAATGTTTACAATTCAGTTCGATAGACAACTAAAAGGAATATTTATAACTTAAACCTAATTCTGAAGTTTAGAAATAATAGAAATATATAGAATGGAAAAGACAGGAAAGGGAAGAAGCCAAAAAATAAGCCCTTAATCATACTTCTTAGTATGTGCCAAAATCCATTAAACTGAAAGATGATTTGTTTTATTTTAGTCAGTAAGCAGTTTATCTTGAAATATTCATTGAAAATGCCATAATTTAACTTTGGAGAGAAAAAGGAAGTTAGTGCCAGTCTAGAAACTATAATTCTTGAACTTGTTGCTTTTGTTTAAAATCTGAAGCATTGTATTACATTACTACAAGGTTTTTATACTTACTTGAAGCCAAGCTATTTAGTTGCTTAAGACCATGTTAAAATTGTATTTTAAATTGTTAAATTTTAAGTTATCTTGTCACATAGAACAGGGGTCTAGTTCTAATTCTGTTACTGTCTTACTGGCATTAATTTGACTTCTTCCCCAATTTACCACTTAGACCTCTGTTATGGGTACTATATTATACCTATCTCAGCTGTTTTTGAAGCCCTGACATGTAATTTGACATTAGAGGTGCAAAAAGTATTTATTTCTTCTATTTATACTGTGATATTTTTTAGAAAAAAGTATTTGGTTTTTTTTAACAATTTTTTTAATATTTTTGAGCTATAAGCATTGATATACTTACTTTTTATGTATTTCAGGACCACATTTTAATCCCAGCGCTATTCATAACTTTTATGACAATATTGGATTTGTAGGTCCTGTGCCACCAAAACCCAAAGGTTAGTGTGTCCAGTAAGCGTGAGAACTGTTGCATTTTGAAAAGCAAGGTTTTGGAAAACCTTCCACTCTAGAAGTGCTTCAAACTTCGGCATTCTTGGATGGATTCATTCGGAAGATATTTATTTTCACTTACATGCTGGGATTTGGAGGGGTGCAAAAATGTAATGTACTTAGCTCTTGAAAAGTAATATGCATGTCCTAAGGATTCATCATATACTCCCAAAATAGCAAATCTTGGCCAAAAAAAAAAAAAAGATCACCAGGTGCGGAAACTTGCATTCTTTGAAATTTTAGACAAACATTAAGGAAGACACCTTAGGAAAGTTTATTTTTCGTGAGTATTCTGTCCTATATAGTTTACGCATAGTTGTCTGTAATCAAAATACTCTGAATTTCAGACGAATGGTTTTTTAAAATAATTACCTATTATCATTTTTACATCACTGATATTCACAGACTGTATAGACACCAAACTAAGAAATGTGGGAACATTTGTGTGGGTTTTTTTACTCCAGGCATTAAAAAACATATAAAATGGGAATAAGAAAGAAACAAGTATGTTACTAGTTTTTTAGTTTGTTACAAGAATTTTCATAGTCTCTTTCAGTATCCTTTGCTGTCCACTCATTTTTGTTCAAGTATAATTTAATTAGGCCTAGCTTTATCTTCATATTTTTTAATTTAAATGTCTTTAAACATCGTTAGCTGGAACGTAATGAACTCTTATTACAAAGGAGTAAAAGTGAGATTAGGGTATTTGGCATAGTACGTGGGGAAGCCAGTGTTCAGACATTGGATGCTATTTGGATGTTAATTGAATATAGGGATAAAGAAAACAGTGGTATAGGCTAGCTTCCTAAAATAAGCAAAGTGGGTATTTTAGCCTCTAAATGAGTTGCCTTAATACACTCTTTTTTACTGTCTTTCAAAAACTAAAATTTTCATATAAAAAGATTCTGTTTTGTTTCCACATAATCCAGTACCAGTACCTATGTGTTGAGGTTAGGAGGGAGGTGGAATATAGATGATATAAGATTTGTCTTGAGAGTTGTAGAAGCAGGATAAGTGCCTGAGGATTTATTTCACCGTTCTCCCATGATAAAAAATTCGAAAAGAAAAACTCCAGTACTTAAAAACCTTTGCACAAAAGATAGAAGCTTGTGTACTGGCTACTTTGGGAGAAATAAAGAATCAGTCATTTTTGCCTTAAAGCTAAAATAGGGAGTTACTAGTTTCACTTATAGAGGTTTACTTAGTTCTTGAAATCAGTTCTGCTTCTCAATGCAGGGGTGTTTTTTGTTTGTTTTTTTTTTTAACATCTTTATTGGAGTATAATTGCTTTACAGTGGTGTGTTAGTTTCTGCTGTATAACAAAGTGAATCAGCTATATATATATATACATACATCCCCATATCTCCTCCCTCTTGTGTCTCCCTCCCACCCTCCCTATCCCACCCCTCTAGGTAGTCACAAAGCACCGAGCTGATCTCCCTGTGCTATGCAGCTGCTTCCCACTAGCTATGTGTTTTACATTTGGTAGCGTATATATGTCCGTGCCACTCTCTCACTTTGCCCCAGCTTACACTTTCCCCTCTCCGTGTCGTCAAGTCCATTCTCTACGTCTGCGCATCTTTATTCCTGTCCTGCCCCTAGGTTCTTCATAACCATTTTTCTTTTTTTTTTTTATTTTATTTTTTTGCGGTACGCGGGCCTCTCACTGCTGTGGCCTCTCCTGTCGCGGAGCACAGGCTCCGGACGCGCAGGCCCAGCGGCCATGGCTCACGGGCCCAGCCGCTCCGCGGCACGTGGGATCCTCCCAGACCGGGGCACGAACCCGTGTCCCCTGCATCGGCAGGCGGACTCTCAACCACTGCGCCACCAGGGAAGCCCCCATTTTTCTTTTTTTTTAGATTCCATATATATGTGTTAGCATACGGTATTTGTTTTTCTCTTTCTGACTTAACTTCATTCTGTATGACAGTCTCTAGGTTCATCCACCTCACTACAAATAACCCAATTTCGTTTCTTTTTATGGCTGAGTAATATTCCATTGTATATATGTGCCACATCTTTATCCATTCATCTGTCGATGAACACTTAAGTTGCTTCCATGTCCTGGCTATTGTAAGTAGAGCTGCAGTGAACATTGTGGTACGTGACTCTTTTTGAATTACGGTTTTCTCAGGGTATATGCCCAGTAGTGGGATTGCTGGGTTGGATTGTATGGTAGTTCTATTTTTAGTTTTTTGAGGAACCTCCATACTGTTCCCCATACTGGCTGTATCAATTTACATTCCCACCAACAGTGCAAGAGGGTTTCCTTTTCTCCACACCCTCTCCAGCATTTATTGTTTGTAGGTTTTTTGATGATGGCCATTCTGACCAGTGTGAGGGGATACCTCATTGTAGTTTTGATTTGCATTTCTCTAATGATTAGTGATGTTGAGCATCCTTTCATGTGTTTGTTGGCAACCTGTATATCTTCTTTGGAGAAATGTCTATTTAGGTCTTCTGCCCATTTTTGGATTGGGTTGTTTGTTTTTTTGATATTGAGCTGCATGAGCTGCTTGTATGTTTTGGAGATTAATCCTTTGTCAGTTGCTTCATTTGCAAATATTTTCTCGCATTCTGAGGGTTGTCTTTTTGTCTTGTTTATGTTTTCCTTTGCTGTGCAAAAGCTTTTAAGTTTCATTAGGTCCCATTTGTTTATTTTTGGTTTTATTTCCATTTCTCTAGGAGGTGGGTCAAAACAGATCTTGCTGTGGTTTATGTCATGGAGCGTTCTGCCTGTGTTTTCTTCTAAGAGTTTTATAATGTCTGGCCTTACATTTAGATCTTTAATCCATTTTGAGTTTATTTTTGTGTATGGTGTTCGGGAGTGTTCTAATTTCATTCTTTTACATGTAGCTGTCCAGTTTTCCCAGCACCACTTATTGAAGAGGCTGTCTTTTCTCCATTGTGTATCCTTGCCTCCTTTATCAAAGATAAGGTGACCATAGGTGCATGGGTTTATCTCTGGGCTTTCTATCCTGTTCCATTGATCTATATTTCTGTTTTTGTGCCAGTACCATACTTTCTTGTTTACTGTCGCTCTGTAGTATAGTCTGAAGTCAGGGAGCCTGATTCCTCCAGCTCCGTTTTTCTTTCTCAGGATTGCTTAGGCTCTTCGGGGTCTTTTTTGTTTTCATACAAATTGTGAAATTTTTTGTTTTAGTTCTATGAAAAATGCCATATGTAGTTTGATAGGGATTGCACTGAATCTGTAGACTGCTTTGGGTAGTATAGTCATTTTCACAGTGTTGATTCTTCCAGTCCAAGAACATAGTATAACTCTCCATCTGTTTGTATCATCTTTAGTTTCTTTCTTCAGTGTCTTAGATTTCTGCATACAGATCTTTTGTCTCCTTAGGTAGGTTTATTCCTAGGTATTTTATTCTTTTTGTTGCAATGGTAAATGGGAGTGTTTCCTTAATTTCTCTTTCAGATTTTTCATCATTAGTGTACAGAAATGCCAGAGATTTCTGTGCGTTAATTTTGTATCCTGCTACTCTACCAAATTCATTGATTAGCTCTAGTATTTTTCTGATAGCATCTTTAGGATTCTCTATGCATAGTATCATGTCATCTTCAAACAATGACAATTTTACTTCTTCTTTTCCGATTTGGATTCCTTTTATTTCTTTTTCTTCTCTGATCGCTGTGGCTAAAACTTCCAAAACTATGTTGAATAATAGTGGTGAGAGTAGGCAACCTTGTCTTGTTCCTGATCTTAGTGGAAATGGTTTCAGTTTTTCACCATTGAGAATGATGTTGGCTGTGGGTTTGTCATATATGGCTTTTATTATGTTGAGGTGAGTTCCCTCTCTCCCTACTTTCTGCATGGTTTTTATCATAAATGGGTGTTGGATTTTGTCGAAAGCATTTTCTGCATCTATTGAGATGATCATATGGTTTTTCTCCTTTAATTTGTTAATATCGTTTATCACATTGATTGATTTGTGTATATTGAAGAATCCTTGCATTCCTGGGATTAACCCCACTTGATCATGGTGTATGATCCTTTTAATGTGCTGTTGGATTCTGTTTGCCAATATTTTGTTGAGGATTTTTGCATCTATGCTCATCAGTTATACTGGCCTGTAGTTTTCCTGTTTTTGTGGCATCTTTGTCTGGTTTTGGTAGCAGGGTGATGGTGGCCTCATGGAATGAGTTTGGGAGTGTTCCTCCCTCTGCTATATTTTGGAAGTGTTTGAGAAGGATAGGTTTTAGCTCTTCTCTAAATGTTTGATAGAATTCGCCTGTGAAGCCATCTGGTCCTGGGCTTTTGTTGGAAGATTTTTAATCATAGTCTCAATTTCAGTGCCTGTGATTGGTCTGTTTATATTTTCTGTTTCTTCCTGGTTCAGTCTTGGAAGGTTTTGCTTTCCTAAGAATGTGTCCATTTCTTCCAGGTTGTCCATTTTATTGGCATATAGTTGCTTGTAGTAATCTCTCATGCTCCTTTGTGTTTCTGCATTGTCAGTTATTACTTCTCCTTTTTCATTTCTAATTCTATTGATTTGAGTCTTCTCCCTTTTTTTCTTGATGAGTCTGGCTAATGGCTTATCAATTTTGTTTATCTTCTTAAAGAACCAGCTTTTAGTTTTATTGATCTTTGCTGTCATTTCCTTCATTTCTTTTTCATTTATTTCTGATCTGATCTTTATGATTTCTTTCCTTCTACTAACTTTGGGGGGTTTTTGTTCTTTCTCTGATTGCTTTAGGTGTAAGTTTAGGTTGTTTATTTGAGATGTTTCTTGTTTCTGGAAGTAGCATTGCATTGCGATAAACTTCCCTCTGAGAACTGCTTTTGCTGCATCCCATAGGTTTTGGGTCATCATGTTTTCATTGTCATTTGTTCCTAGGTATTTTTTGGTTTCTTCTTTGATTTCTTCAGTGATCTCTTGGTTATTTAGTAGTGTATTGTTTAGCCTCCATGTGTTTGAATTTTTTACAGATTTTTTCCCGTAATTGATATCTAGTCTCATAGTGTTGAGGTCGGAAAAGATACTTGATACAATTTCAGTTTTCTTAAATTCACCAAGGCTTGATTTGTGAGCCAAGATATGTTCTATCCTGGAGAATATTCCATGAGCACTTGCGAAGAAAGTGTAATCTGCTGTTTTTGGATGGAATGGCCTACAAATATCAATTAAGTCCATCTTATTTAATGTATCATTTAAAGCTTGTGTTTCCTTGTTTATTTTCATTTTGGATGATCTGTCCATCGGTGAAAGTGAGGTGTTAAAGTCCCCAACTATGATTGTGTTACTGTCGATTTCCCCTTTTGTGGCTGTTAGCATTTGCCTTATATATTAAGGTGCTCCTATGTTGGGTGCATGAATATTTACAATTGTTATATCTTCTTCTTGGATTGATCCCTTGATCATTATGTAGTCTCCGTCTTTGTCTTTTGTAATAGTCTTTATTTTAAAGTCTATTTTGTCTGATATGAGAATTGCTACTCCAGCTTTCTTTTGATTTCCATTTGCATGGAATATCTTTTTCCATCCCCTAATTTTCAGTCTGTATATGTCCTTAGATCTGAAATGGGTCTCTTGTAGACAGCATATATATGTGTCCTGTTTTTGTATCCATTCATCCAGTCTGTGTCTTTTGGTTGGAGCATTTAATCCATTTACATTTAAGGTAGTTATCGATATGTATGTTCCTATTACCATTTTCTTAATTCTTCTGGGTTTGTTATTGTAAGTCTTTTCCTTCTCTTGTGTTTCCTGCCTAGAGAAGTTCCTTTAGCATTTGTTGTAGAGCTGGTTTGGTGGTGCTGAATTCTCTTAGCTTTTGCTTTATCTCTAAAGGTTTTAATTTCTCTGTGGAATCTGGGTGAGATCCTTGCTGGGTAGAGTAATCTTGGTTGTAGGTTTTCCCCTTTCATCAGTTTAAATATGTCCTGCCACTCCCTTCTGGCTTGCAGAGTTTCTGCTGAAAGAGCAGCTGTTATCCTTATGGGGATTCCCTTGTATGTTAATTGTTACTTTTCACTGCTGCTTTTAATATTTTTTCTTTGTTTTTAATTTTGATAGTTTGATTAATACGTGTCTTGGCGTGTTTTTCCTTGGATTATCCTGTATGGGACTGTCTGTGCTTCCTGGACTTGATTGACTATTTCCTTACCCATATTAGGGAAGTTTTCAACTATAATCTCTTCAGATATTTTCTCACTCCCTTTCTTTTTCTCTTCTGCTTCTGGGACCCCTATAATTCGAATGTTGGTGTGTTCAGTGTTGTCTCAGAGGTCTCTAAGACTTTCCTCAATTCTTTTCATTCTTTTTTCTTTATTCTGCTCTGAGGTAGTTATTTCTACTATTTTATCTTCCAGGTCACTTATCCGTTCTTCTGCCTCAGTTATTCTGCTATTGATTTCTTCTAGAGAATTTTAAATTTCATTTATTGTGTTATATGTCATTGTTTGTTTCCTCTTTCGTTCTTCCAAGTCCTTGTTAAAGGTTTCTTGTATTTTCTCCATTCTATTTCCAAGATTTTGGATCATCTTTACTATCATTACTCTGAATTCTTTTTCAGGTAGACTGCCTATTTCCTCTTCATTTGTTTGGTCTGGTGTGTTTTTACCTTGCTCCTTCATCTGCTGTGTGTTTCTCTGTCTTATCTTGCTTAATTTACTGTGTTTGGAGTCTCCTTTTCACAGGCTGCAGGTTTGTAGTTCCCATGTTTTTGGTGTCTGACCCCAGTGGCTAAGGTTGGTTCAGTGGGTTGTGCAGGCTTCCTGGGGGAGCGGACTGGTGCCTGTGTTCTGGTGGATGAGGCTGGATCTTGCCTTTCTGGTGGGCAGGACCACGTCCAGTTGTGTGTTTTGGGGTGTCTGTGACCTTATTATGATTTTAGGCAGCCTGTCTGCTAATGGGTGGGGTTGTGTTCCTGTCTTGCTAGTTGTTTGGCATAGGGTACCCAGCACTGTAGTTTGCTGGGTGAAGCACTGAGTGGAGCTGAGTCTTAGTGTTGAGATGGAGGTCTCTGGGAGAGCTTTCGCTGTTTGATATTACGTGGGGCTGGGAGGCCTCTAGTCGTCCAGTGTCCTGAACTTGGCTCTCCCACCTCAGAGGCTCAGGCCTGACATCCGGCCAGAGCACCAAGACCCTGTCAGCACCCGATCTCGCTTCGGAAGACAGGGCTGGGCCTTGAGAGAGACAGAAGACGTGGAAGTGTGTGGGTGGTCTCTGCAATCAGAAGTCCTGAGTTCCAGTGCTGACTTTCCTGCTAACGGGTCTTTAGCCTCTGTTTCTTTATCTGCTAGTGTTGGAGGGTCTCCTGCAGAGTCGGCGGTGGCTGTGGCTCACTATGGGGACAAGGACACTGGCAGCAGAAGTTCTGGGAAGTTCTCCTTGACGTGAGCCCTCCCAGAGTCTGCCATTAGCTCCACCAAAGAGCCCCATCCCATGACTCTTTTTGAATTATGATTTTCTCAGGGTATATGCCCCGTAGTGGGATTGCTGGGTCGTATGGTAGTTCTATTTTTAGTTTTTTAAGGAACCTCCATACTGTTCTCTGTAGTGGCTGTATCAGTTTACATTTCCACCAACAGACAATGCAGGGTTTTTTATGGGTTTTTGTTTGTTTGTTTGTTTGTTTACTTTTGCGGTATGCGGGCCTCTCACTGTTGTGGCCTCTCCCGTTGCGGAACACAGGCTCCGGATGCGCAGGCTCAGCGGCCATGGCTCATGGGCCCAGCCGCTCCGCGGCATGTGGGACCTTCCCGGACCGGGGCACGAACCCGTGTCCCCTGCATCGGCAGGCGGACTCTCAACCACTGCGCCACCAGGGAAGCCCAATGCAGGGTTTTTTAACAGCTAAAATGAAGTGTGGCAATCACAAGTCATCCTGTGCCACCTAATTTCCTTTTTTCAATTCTGGTGGTTACTTAGTTTCCAAATACCACTCATAAATAAGAGTCATAATTCTAAGTACCAAAAGAGATCGTGCAGATGTAAGAAAACCATTGGAGATTTTTCCATTTAAAAAAAAATTTAGGTCCTCTATTGATACCTTAGATATTACTTAAATAATGAAGAAGATTCTGGCACTTAATAATAGATTGAAGTGTTAATATAGATTGAATAGCCTTCCTAAAAAACCTTTGTAGTTAAACAAAAAGGAAAGACAAGGTTTTACTGAAAATGTGCCAGGTAGGAATGTTTTCTAACCTCGGTGAGACCAAAATTCTAGTAAGTAGACTGGATTATCCCCAGATTAAAACAGTTATGCTATAAAATGTTTCCCAGGTATGGAGTGTGAAATAATTGTAGATGGTAAAAAGTCAAACTTTTTTTTAACTGTATTTATTTTAATGTGTTTTAGAGGATACTAATAAGTACTGTCAGACCCTTGATTTTTCAAATATTTTTACTTAGGTAAACCTTAAATAGATATTTGTTTTAAAGTTATTCAATTTAAAGAAAATTACTGTATAAATAGTACTTCCATGCTGCCCATGCATGTGCCAGAAATTGTGGTGATGCCTAAAAAATTCTGACCAATGCTTAAAGTGGGAATTTTGCAATAAAGTGTTTAACGCCAAACAGTAAAGTGCTGCTAAAGGGGTACAAAGTACCAAACATAACTTAATGATTTTAAATTTGTTATAGAAACTTGATATTTTCATCTACTATATACAATAGTTTGTCTTTTAAAATAGCAGAAAAGGATTTAGTTATCAACTCCATGGAGCAGGTAGAATTTTCAAATTAATATACATTGTCTTAACATAGTTTGGAAACCACAAATTATAAACCTTGACTGGAGAGATCCAACAATGCATGCTCCTTTTACTTGAAACGTCTCCACAATAATTTGTAGGGATACTATTCTGAAATTATAAATGGTACCTCCCTCCCCCCAAAAAGTAGTTTCATAAACGTAATTTCATCTTAGATACAACCATGGAGGAATATAATTATTCCCTATATTTAAGTTACCTCTCTACATTCAAACATTCTAGAACATTGGCCTCATAAAGCTGTAGTGACTTTATTTTATAGGTAAGAAAGATTAGATGTAGAGGTTACATGATTTATTATCTAAGATCAGAGAGCAAAGAAATTAGTAGTTAGTAACAGAGCCAGGAGTAGAACTCCATTCTCACAACTCTTAATCTTTAATCTAATAGTCTTTCCAGTGTTCCATAATAAATATGATTTTAAAATAAAGTGAGAAATAAAGTCTGGTAAACTTTTGTACTGATTTACTCCTCCAAGGTCTATTGTCGATATTTAGTTAAATAAATAAGATTTTAGAAATTAGTTCATCTTTATATTTCATTTGTGTTGTCCAGATAGAGAACATTTAACAAAAACTTCCATTCCTGGTGGAAAACAAAAATATAAATACTACTTCAGTGAGAAATGAAACTCAAACTTTAATCAGACATAAATGCACTAGCAGTATTACATTGTAGTTGGACACCTTTTCACCATATTAGGTGACATTATGGTAATCTTGGCTATTAGTTACCATATGAATTGACTTCCCTTTTCTCCTGCTATAAATTGGGGGAAATGATGCTCTTTTCCCCTTTGAGGAGATATTGCGGTGGTTATGTCATGTACATGTTGCTGTTCCCCAGCAGAGAAGTGCCAGCCTGATAGAGACAGGTTGTAAGGATCAAGCATGTGTGTCAGTTTCAGCTAGATGCTTCTCTTGTTTAACAAGCTGTTTCATGCTGTGCAGTACAAATAGTGTTTAAAGTTGCCAGTAATTTATGACTTTGCGATTTTTGCTTCCTTACAGATCAAAGGTCCACCATCAAAACACCAAAGACTCAAGACACAGAAGATGATGAGGGGGCTCAGTGGAATTGTACTGCCTGTACTTTTTTGAACCATCCAGCCTTAATCCGTTGTGAACAGTGTGAGATGCCAAGGCATTTCTGAGCCAAGAGGCCCTATATCTTCCCTAAAACCACATCTGAAGTTCAAGAAACTAGTCTGTCATCAGGGGAAACGTTTCACTGCTACATAGGATTTTGTCAAATTGAAGGTGTGACAAGATGGTGTTGTGCTAATGTTAAATGTCAGCCCACAGAGCTAATAATACCTCAGTCTAATGTCATGGGCAGTTGAAATTCATCACGTGAAGGTAATCTGCTGAAAGACTTGGTTGCCCACTGCCTAACCATGTACAGTGTTACCAGTAGCCCATTAAGGATAATTCTCAATATATTAATACCTAGGTGTTCCCAGTACCTTTTCCCCTCATGTCACTACTGAATTTTGACAGGAGGAAGGAATAGAACAATGGCTTTTTTTTTTTAAAAAGCTTTCGGTGAAACACTACAAACATGAAGAAAAGGAACAAGGTTTAACTATTTAGAAACTGTTTGCTGCCATATAGTGCCAATGGATAGGGGAAGAACTTCACAAATCTGTGGTACTCTTGGCTTTGTCTTTGTCTTCCCTGAAAACGTCTCCACTCTGTGAAGCCAGCATCTAGGGTCTAAAGATGAAAAGAAAAGCAGCATGCATTGTCTGTACAAACATGGAGTGAGATATCCCAAAGCCTTTCCTACTGTACAGATCTCTCGAGTCTGCTTTAAGTGATTTCTTTTCTTCCTTATTATTTTCTTGTATTTCTATATGTATAGTGTAATAGTCTTTTGTTAACTAATTTTCTTTTTTCCTTTTAGTGATTAAGCACGATCGTGTCCCTTTTTAAGCCTTACCTGAGAGAAGCAATGCCTTAAAATAAAAAAAGCATTAATGAAATGAAACTATGCACAAAATAACTTTCCTCTACTTATTCTGTACTTTGCCCTCATGAGTGCCGATGTTCTGTGAAGACATACAGATGCTGCACAGTGAATTGCAGAAAATATTACAAGACTTACGTCTATAGGTCACACTATATACTGACTTTAGCAGTGGGTAACACAACACAGTGTTTTATCTTCCACAGGGAAGCTTAAAACAAAAGATATTTTTAACCCACTGACAGCAACAAGGTTAAGCTTGCTTTATCTGCCTCATGTCCCACAGAACTCTCACGAGAGATTACTATTGGGAAAGTACAGTTTCAAAACCAGCAACAGCAGCAGTACCTACAGCCCTTTTTTCGGAGAGAAGTTTAAATGCTTTACTGTTGGGGCAATCCGTTTCTAAACCTGACTTGGTGGCAGTATCATGTATATTTATAAAACAAGGCTAGTCATATTTAGGACAACTGAAGAAGAGCTGGAAAAAAGAAAAACAAGCAAACTTGAACACTGAAGCAACCTCAAGCATCTCTTTATTTTGATGATATATTTTTATAAGGAAAATAAATATTCAGATGATCAGGAGTGTATATAACTAAATGAAATCAAGAAAAAGAAATAACAGTATGCATTTTAAAAAACAATTATGGAATTATATATCAGTGCTTAGAATGGGCCTAAGGGAAGTGCTGAAATGTAGCAAAAGATAGGTAATGTAGACTGTCACCCACTGTAAATGTTTGCAAATGAATATTTTTAAATAAACAGGATTATTACAGGTGATTCTATATGAATGTCAAAGCCTTAACTTCCAGGCTTTGCATCTTGTATATGGGAAGAACTATGACAATCCTAGTTAATTAGACAAACTCAAAGCCCTTACATTTGATGCGTTTTGTTTTAAAAATAGGCCTTGTTTTTCAGCTTCATCTGCAGTTCTATGTGAAGATTGATAAATCAGTTTTTACTTGTTTTATTAATAAAACGTAATTTGGATATCTTGAGTTGATGGTTTTGTGATTTAGCTGGGTAAAAACTATCTTTGTAACAGATAAGTTATTTATAAAAATTAAAACACTTCTATTCTAACGTGGATTTTGTGACTTGTTTTTAAAGTCTGTGGGACAGGAGCTAATTTATGCCCCAGCAGAACCTTTGATAGTTAATATAAACCAGAGAAAACTCACTCTCCAGAGTCTTCTCATGACATCATGGCATTCCACTGCATTTCTTGGATTATTTGTATCAATTTCCGCAGGCTTCTTTTTAACTAATGAATGAAAGCAGTCATGTTTAAGCTAAGGCAGAAAAAGGAATATTGCTTTTCTCAGAGTTTATTATAGCTTTTTCTTTTGTTTCTTTTGGGGTTTTTAAGTGTGATTTCTTGGGCCATGTAGCCTGAGTAGTCGTTGAGGTAACGTTTGCTCTCGTATCATGTGTAAGTGCTGAGGATGGTGGTGCTTCTCTTGAAGAGAACCTTTACGTTGGGTTTTCAAAAAATTATGACTCCGTTTTTCTGAGCTTGAAAAGAGCAGAGTGGCGCTTGCTGACCTTGTTATGACATAACTTACAGAAAGCTCTGCCTTGCCCTGACTGGTCTTTTAAACCTAGTAGGACATAAATATTCTTTGCCAGGGAATATGAGGTCTGGATATGTGGGTGGTCTGGAGACTACCTTCAGGAATTATTGCACTAAAATAGAACTGCAGGTACTAAGAGCCTCAGATGGGAAGATGGACTTCGTTTCTCATTGCTGATCATCCTTGGGTGCTGACATGCTTTATATTGAAAGGGGAGGTGGGCAGTTAGCGGTTCATATAAACTGGACTTCTCAGGAAAACTTTTTTTTTTAACAAAATGTTGGCCAGTATCTACTATATAACTAGTATGTTATACAAAGATGCATGCTGTATTGAGAATTTTTGTGGAAAAAATATAAACATTTATTTTTCTTTTAAAAGTTCCATTTTTTTTTAATGACAAGCAGGGCCAAACTACAGTGTAATATTAATTGACTTTATATTGGAGTATTGAAATTGTATATAAACTCATATCTATGATAGCTCAAAACTATATTAGCTATTTAACTTATATTTTAATCAAAGCATGTATAAATAGCAAGGTTAACTGACATTTCATCAGTTTCCTCTATCCCGGTTTAATGTTGATGGGAAATTATAGTGAACAATGATAAGTTTAAGTAAATGGTATGAGATATAATCGTCAGTCTGTGAGTAATTGAAGTTGACCGTGTTGCCTTAGAAAATAATATTAAATGGCACCAAACGCCATTCCAGATTTGATATCTGCGTGCCAGGTATTAGCATAGTTTCCTATATAATATTACAAAACGCTTATATTTCTCCGTGACAAGTGAACGTATATTTTTTTGATTCTAGTTTTTAGAAACTATAACTATCCATTTTACTTGAAGATGAAATGACTCAGGGCTGCATTTTAATTTTTATTGTTTCCATCTGAAAATATAATTAGGCGACTGAGAGAAAAGGCTTCCTCTAAAGAAAGTACAATTTTGTAGCTTTATATTTGTTAAATTGGATTCCCCCCCCCCTCAATATGTAGTAGGCTGTTTGGTGTTTTTCTGTTGTTGTTCTTGTTGTTTTTTAAGGGAGTGTAGTTAGTCATTAAAAATGCTTGGTAATGCATTGTCTTTGCAACTATAAATTTCTTCCTGTATTACAAGTTCAAAAATAGAATTGCCATGTTACAGTACAATAGTTCATTAATTTACCTAGTTATTTAAGAAGGTTATGAAAGCAGTTGCATTTTTAATACTGTGCCACCTTATTCCCCAGATACACCCCTCAAATCTTAAGAGTCAGGACAGTTGGGATCCAATTCGGGCATCTCCCTAGATTTACTCTGTAACCCTGGGATAGTCCTTTGCTTTTCTTTCCTTGCCTTGTTAAAGGAAGATAATTATATTAACGTTAAACCCTCCTCACAGAGGTGTTGAGGGGCTTAATGTGGAACTATCTGAGCCAACCTCTTTTCTCTCTAGGAACCGGATTATCCTAAAACTGGGTTATGTTTCTGTATGAATGGGTTTTGAGGCATTTTTCTCAACAGTATTAATGAACAGAATGGTAAGTTTACTATTTATTTCTCTGAATTGGTCTAGGGACATCTCAGTCGATCAGAATTTGGTATTTCAGTCACTGTAATTCTTTCCCTCTTTTAAAGTCAAAAGGTTGATTGCTTTGCAAAGGTTACAAAGCTGACCTGGAGATCAAGTGTGTTTATATTTCTCTTGCATGTCCAGCTCTCTAAAGAATGTACGTTTTATGATGGAGAATAGCAAATTATTTCTCTAGGAAAATAAACACTTTCTTCAAAGGACTTAGTCCAGTGTTTGCACATCTGCATATTTGTTTTAAGCCTAAAATTGACCCAAGGTCCACTTCATTCTAGCCTCTCTTTACAGATCCCCTTCTTTTACCTCTTTCTTTCCCGCCCCCCACTTCTGAGGGCAGAAATATATCCTTCCTCTGATCCCAACTGCATTCGGCCCTCCGTATCTGCAGGTTCTACATCTTCGGATTTAAGCAACCGCAGATCAAAAATACTCAGGAAGGGACTTCCCTGGTGGTCCAGTGGTTAAGAATCCTCCTTCCAAAGCCACGGTTCGATCCCTGATCTGGGAACTAAGATCCCACATGCTGCAAGGCAACTAAGCCCACACGCTGCAACTACTGAGCCCATGCACTCTGGAGCCCGTGTGCCACAACTAGGGAGAAACCCACGCACTGCAATGAGCCCACGCACAGCACCGAAAGATCCCGCATGCCACAAGGAAGATCCTGTGTGCCGCAACTAAGACCCAGCGCAGCCAAATAAATAAATAAATGTTGGGGAAAAAATGGGGGGAAAAAGATTCCAAAAACTTCCAAAAAGCAAAATTTGAATTTGCTGTGCACCAGCAGCTATTTACATTGTATTAGGTATTATAAGTAGTCTAGAGATCATTTAAAGCACAATAAATACTACACCTTTTTATATAAGGTACTTGAACATCCTTGGATTTTGAATATCTTGGGGGCTGTCCTGGAACCAATCCCCCGTGAATACTAAAGGACGACTTGCATAGTAGAACCATTACAACTTACCAATCTACATTCCAATAATGCTTATTGATCCTCATAGCACAGTGAATAAATACTGTGGTATCTTCAACGTGGCAGTGCTTTCCAGAGAGTTTACAAAGAAAAAAGTTGGGCTTCCCTGGTGGCGCAGTGGTTAAGAATCCGCCTGCCAATGCAGGAGACACGGGTTCGAACCCTGGTCCAGGAAGATCCCACATGCGGAACAACTAAGCCTGTGAGCCACAACTACTGAGCCTGTGTGCTACAACTACTGAAGCCTGCGCGCCTAGAGCCCGTGCTCCACAACAAGAGAAGCCACCGCAATGAGAAGCCTGCACACTACAACGAAGAGTAATCCCCTGCTCGTCGCAACCAGAGAAAAGCCCACGTGCAGCAACAAAGACCCAAAAGCAGCCAAAAATAAGTAAGTAAAATTAAAAAAAAAAAAGAGGGCTTCCCTGGTGGCGCAGTGGTTGCGAGTACGCCTGCCGATGCAGGGGACACGGGTTCGTGCCCCGGTCCGGGAAGATCCCACATGCCGAGGAGTGGCTGGGCCCGTGAGCCATGGCCGCTGAGCCTGCGCGTCCGGAGCCTGTGCTCCGCAACTGGGGAGGCCACGGCAGTGGGTGGCCTGCGTACGCAAAAAAAGAAAAAAGCTCCCTCCCACCTGTGAAACCACCCATTAGTTCCTAGTAGGCTCAGTGCCTTTCGCACTGTGATCTAACTGGTTCTGCCTCTGGCTTCTTCCTCTTACCTTGCACCTGCAGCTAGATTAAAGAGAGAACATCATCTCCATGCTCTCTTCAGAAACCTCTACTGTTTCCCCATTGCTGACTGGGCTTAACTTGTACAATTCTGTCGTCTTTTCGGGATGGTTTGTTACTTTGCAACAGAATACTCTTCCAGCTAAATTGGCCTAATCACTTCCCTGAAGAGATCTTGCACGCCCCACATCACCCCAATGTACTTTTGTCCATCCCATTTCCCCTGTCTCTACTTAAGTTTAACCTTTCAAAGGTTAAACTTGGTGCAGCCAAAACTCAACCAGGTCAAGGGTCAAGGTTGTGAGAACTTTCCAAAGTGCACCTTCTCATGGCGCTTGCTGTATTTTCTGCCCACTTGTCATTCATTGCTACTTTGACCTCTCCATTTACATCCTGACAGGGCAGGTATTGTTACACACCCGCTTTGTGTCCTCACAGTAAATGCCCTCATGTACAGCAAGAAGTCAATAATTGGTGATGGGGCTTCCCTGGTGGCGCAGTGGTTGAGAGTCTGCCTGCCGATGCAGGGGACACAGGTTCGTGCCCCGGTCTGGGAGGATCCCACATGCCGCGGAGCGGCTGAGCCTGCGTGTCCGGAGCCTGTGCTCCGCAACAGTGAGAGGCCCGTGTACCGCAAAAAATAAAAAATAAAAAAAAATTGGTGATGGTGGTAATGATTCTTGATGACCAAGTTAATTTCTAACATTTAGTTCCAAGTTAATCGGTACAGCCATTTTGAACTTGATATGTATTTTCTCATAGGACCAATATCATAAGTGATAGGTTCCCAGGCCAGATCACTAATTAACTGGACTGCTTTGCATTTGAAATACTGAAATAAGGTGCAGTACTATTGGGGTAAGTAAATTAACAATGAAATTAAGTGAAAATGTTTCACATCTCTTATGTGTGTTTCTGGAAGAGGGTGGAGAATTAGAGAGCTTTGCGGATATTCTGGAAAATTCAGAAATTTGAAATTGAGTCTCCTGATTCTGTTACATCTGATTTCACTTTAGAGCTTTAATTCTGCCTTTTTCTTCGATAAAGATGTTTGCGTGGCTTGTTCTTAAACATAACGAGGATCAATTTTTTTTTTAATTCACAATTGAAGCAGAGAAGGACATGAGAGAATATTTTTCCTGAGAAAACTGGTCTAGAGAAGAGGAAAGAAAGAAGAAAGTGAAATGTGAAATAACTCCTCCCCTTTCCCAAGAAGGGGGTGGAAAGACAGGCTTCCGACTAAAGGAACAATAGCAGAGAGCAGGGACTAGGTGTATATTTGTGACTCAGGCATGTATAACCAAGACACTGCCTGTGTGTTGGGCACCATGAAACAAGGTTACATTTTAGTACACGAATTGGCTTGAAGTCATAATGACTATCTTTTGGGGTTTTAATAGAATTATTTCACAAACCCTTTCACTGAAGCGCCAGATTCAGTATCCCAGAGCATAATTACATTACTATCAAATGGTAAAAACACACAGCAAAGTTTTTTAAACTTGTCACTGTATTTCTTTATCAACCACAATCTTACTCTTTTCTACTGTTCACAACCATTAACGTACCATAGTTAAAGGCACTGACGAGCTTCCCTGGTGGCACAGTGGTTGAGAGTCCACCTGCCGCTGCAGGGGACACAGGTTCGTGCCCGGGTCCAGGAAGATCCCACATGCCGCGCAGCGGCTGGGCCCGTGAGCCATGGCTGCTGAGCCTGCGCGTCTGGAGCCTGTGCTCCGCAACGGGAGGGGCCACAACAGTGAGAGGCCCGCATACTGCCAAAAAAAAAAAAAAGGCACTGACTTCACATTACATGAAACAAATGGCCTCCACATTCCAAGACAAATGAAATAAAGAATAAGCAGGACTCGCTGAAAACCTTCGGCCAACTGGCATTTTTTTCCTTTGAGCACATGTGCTCTGACATCTATGTTCGCTACGGTGCAGAAATCTTGAGACCTTGAGTCTTATGAAGCTTTCATTTTTCATGGCATTTTTACATAGTCATGAGTCCACAAGTAAAAGGATTTTGTTGCTATATTGAGTCATTGGGTTCTATTTTCTCAGGTTTCTACAAGGGTACAGAGGAAAAACTGCCCTTCCGTTCTCAAAGAATACAGTTCAGTAACCCTTCAGC
Source organism: Phocoena phocoena (assembly GCF_963924675.1). Lineage (NCBI taxonomy): Eukaryota > Metazoa > Chordata > Mammalia > Artiodactyla > Phocoenidae > Phocoena > Phocoena phocoena. The sequence continues at coordinate 16,017,956 of NC_089230.1, read as the reverse complement.
TTTCTCCTCTAGACAGAATAACGACCTTCCGTCTTTCCTCATACACTCTGTTTTCCTTTCCTAAGGCCCCAGCTTCCTCTACCACGCTTTATGAATTATAATTGGGCATAGAACCTTTGGCATCTTTATTCGTTCAGAAAAATGGGCTTAGGGCTTCCCTGGTGGTGCAGTGGTTAAGAATCTGCCTGCCAATGCAGGGGACACGGGTTCGAGCCCTGGTCCAGGAAGATGCCGCGGAGCAACTAAGCCTGTGCACCACAACTACTAAGCCTGCGCCCTACAGCCCGTGAGCCACAACTACTGAGCCCACATGGCACAACTACTGAAGCCCACGCTCCTAGAGCCCGTGCTCCGCGACAAGAGAAACCACTGCAATGAGAAGCCCATGCACCACAACGAAGAGCAACTCCTGCTTGCTGCAACTAGAGGAAGCCCGCACACAGCGACGAAGACCCAATGCAGCCAAAACTTAATTAATTAATTAACAATTGATTGACTAAAATAAGAAAGAAAATGGGCTTAATGCTTGTTTTCTGGCACTTGTATGTCCTGTGCTTTTCGCTACACGTTTGGGGCATGTGGGAGGTTTCCTCCTGTGGCGTTTGTCACACAGCTCTCTGCCTGTGCTCTTCAGGGTGATTTCATGGACTCAGTTGGCCTTAGAATTGTGCTACCCAGTTACTCACTCGGTTTTTGCTTTTGTTATGTTTTGTTTCCTTAATCCATCAGTGCTTTTACTTCATGGCTACTGACTTCATGCTGTTGTGGGTTTTTTGTTTTGTTTTTTGGGGGGTTTTTTTTGGCTGTGCCACGTGTCCCAACCAAGGATTGAACCCAGGCCAATGCAGTGAAAGCACAGAGTCCCAACCACTTGACTGCCAGGGAATTCCCTATGCTGTTTTTATAGAACCTTTTTTTTTCTAATATTTTAGAGTATTTAAACTTTAATTTCTCTTTCAGTGTTAACCGTCCATCCAAAATTAATCCTTTTCTACATACTGAACATTTTCTCAGTAGGTTTGTATGTGACTCACCAGGAGACGAGCAAAATGGGGTGGTGATTCTTAGCCTCAGGACCAACCATGACTCAGTCCTGATAACATCTTGGAACATCTCTACTCGGCATGTCCTCAGACTACACAGTTCACCTGAGAGCCCGAGACCCCCTTTCCTGGCTTGATAATGAGATGCCCAGGAGATTATCTACCTCATATTCCACTTCCCTGTTTCTCTTTAAAAGGTAAATCACCTTGATCTGACAGCAGATGAATTGGGCACTGCGTAATTTTCAAAATATGATCAACACCTGCTTTTTACTACATTAGGCACTGTTCCAAACGCTTTACAAATATTAGCTCACGCGATCCTCATAACAACCCAAAGAGGTAGAGGATAGGATATTCCCATTTACAAAAGAAGAAGTGAAGCAGAGAGGTTAAATAACTCTCCCAAGGTCACACAGCTAATAGGACCAAAATTAAAAACGGAGCAGTCTGACTCCAGTCATGCTTTTAACTACTACAGTGAGCTACCTTCAGGCTCTCCTGAGGGGCTTGCAGATGGATTTTTGTTGCTGTTTATTCCAAGGTAGCTATAGTAAGTGATCAGCTCTCAGTCTCTGGAATCTTCTTTCCATCTGAGGAGAAATTTTACATTTCCATTTTTGCTGCTCCTTCTGCTAGCCTTCCTATTCTTACTCCTGCGAGTGAGGACAGGGTCTCTCGTTTTGTTCACCACTATATACCTGCTCCCCATGTGGGCCTGGCACATTGAGGTGCATAACAAATTTTAAGTTACCTGATCAATTGGGTGACCTAGTATAACTTTATTTTTCTATCAGTCTCCCCCAAATGCTTCTCAATATCACATTCCTCCCATGGGCCAAGCATTGTGTTAGATGACATGGCAGATACAGTCACCGCCTTAGAGCTTACAAAAGGGAAATCAGTACAGTCAATCCTTGTTATTCTTGGAATTCCATAAAATTTGTGAATTTGTCTACTCACTGTAGTCATTCATGGACATGCACAGATCGATGAAAAGTTTGAGTTTCCTGACACTCAGGCTCAGGTCAGACAGACAAGGTGAGGACCCTGCCTTTTTGTTTCAGCTCTCCGACTATAAACACCTGTCCTGTTTTTTTGCGGTACGCGGGCCTCCCACTGTTGTGGCCTCCACCGTTGCGGAGCACAGGCTCCGGACGCGCAGGCTCAGCGGCCATGGCTCACGGGCCCAGCCGCTCCGCGGCATGTGGGATCTTCCCGGACCAGGGCACAAACCCGTGTCCCCTGCATCGGCAGGCGGACTCTCAACCGCTGCGCCACCAGGGAAGCCCGACACCTGTTCTTTTTTATGGTCTATTTAGTGCCATAGTTTTTGCATTTTTGTGCTTTTTATTGGTGATTTTGCTGTTTACGATGACCCCCAAGCATAGTGCTGAAGTGCTGTCTAGTGTTCCCGAGTTCAGGAAGCCCAGGACGTACCTAAGGAGAAGAGACGGTGTGTCAGGTAAGCCTCGTTCAGGTGTGAGTCATGGTGCTGCCAGGGAGGTCAGAGTCAGTGAGTCAAGAGTACCTATGAAACACACATGGAAACAAGGTCATGTATTACTTGGTTGATGAAAACGTGGTGACCAGAGGCTCATGGGAACATAACCCTGTATTTCCCTAGGAATGGGAGTTTAGTATTCACTAATACAGTGTTTGTGGAGACTTTATAGAACACAACTACCATAAATAACAAGAATCGACTATAATTATAAGGCAAGTGCTGTACAGAGGGGTACAAAGTTCAGTGACGGGAGAGATGACTTCTGATGGTTGAGTCAGAGACAACTTATGAAAGGGAGGCCTTTGAAATGGGACTCGTGGTAGGCGGGAATCTGACAGAGGTGGGAAGACATTCCAGGTGTGGGAAACAGTGTGAGCCCCAGTGGAGTCCAGAAGCTACAGGGGCTGTGCAGAGATCTGCAGGGGACCTCGCTTGGCTGAAAGGTGAGGACAGGTTGGGAAGAAAAGACAGGAAAGGTAATTTGGACCATTCTGTGGAGGGTGATTGAGAGCGTGCTTAATTTAATAAGGCAATAATGAGCCGTGGAAGGTTTGGGGGTAACTTGCCCAAGGAAATGAAAACAGAAGTCCACATAGCAAGTTTACCCATTATAGCCCAAAACTGCAAACAACCCACATGCCCATCAATAGGTGAAGGGATAAACAGATGCGGTCTATATATACACTGGAGCACTACTCAGGATTAAAAAGGGGCAAATGCTGATACAACAACATAGACGAGTCTCACATGCATTCTGCTGAGTGAGAGAAGCCAGCCAGAGGAGCACATTCTGTATGATTTCATTATTGTGATATTACAGAAACAGCAAAGCTAATCTCTAGTGACAGAAAACAGAGCAGTGGGATAGAATTCGCTGAAAAGGGCACAAGGGAACCTTCGGGGTGATGGATGTGTTTACATCTTGATTGTGGCAAAGTTACATGGGTGTATCCATTTGTCAAAACTCATTTAAAAATGGGGATTTTTGTATGAAAATTACACAGTTTATGTGAGTGTACTTCATTGTATTAAAACAGTACGTATTAAAGTAATAAATTTATCTTAAAAGAAACTTTAGGGGAGGAAACATCTGTTTTAATACCTTGGGGGGAAAGCTGAAAGTTCTCACAAACACCCATGAGAAAGACAAATAAGGGGAAAAGCAGAAACACAAAACAAGTTGCCAGCTAGGTGCCCTCTTAGTAATTATCAGCTATAAGGTGACCTTGTCACATCTGAAGTTAAAGACTCACAGACGTCATCCTATGTGGGAATTTTAACTATCTATACTGTCACTAACTTGTATCTTACTTACAACTACATAGTAGTAGAGTATATATGAATTCCTCTGAAAGCTATCACCACTGTCTATCAGATAACTCCTGGTCAGTTTTCTTCTCAAACCATTGACTGAATTAATGCTAAGCAAGATGAGGTCAACCTGTGCTGAGGAGCTTCGTGTTGTCATCTGTTCTGGGGAGCTCAGCATGAGATCAGTGACCGTGAGGACGCCGTGAAAGTGGCCGGGTGAACGCTGCCACATGTGCACCAAGATCAGAGCCGTCCTAGGACTTTGAGTCCTCAGGTCCTTCCAGAGGATCATTCTTCGTGAGGGAGGGAAGAGCTGCCTCGTCCTGGCGGTGCTCACTCCCATGCAGCCACTGCTGGATGTTGCATAAAGGGACACAGCATCAGCATCCCAAGGACGCAGCCTCTGGCCTTCTGGCAGCTTGAATTCTGCAGAACAAACAGATGCTCTTCAGGGAGCGACCCATGTTTAGCTTTCCCCATTCTGACTGCCTTTTCCTTAAACTATTTGTTTAATTCTAGTAATTCTCTTGTATATAAAATTAACATCTCTGGTTACACTCACTATGTAACATTTTATGCTGACAAATCCCGAACAACTATCAGATGCTTCTGCTTTCCAGAGTTAAACCTTGATTTAGAAATTTCATTTCTTTCTTATTCATTCAAAAAATGCAGTCCTATGTGCCAAGCACTCTTCTGGTTCTGGAGACACAGACTTGGCGTTACAGTTACCACTGTGCCCGCCTGTCCCCCGGGATCTCTCACAGCCCTGGACTGCCTCTCACGTGCCTTCTCTGTATGTTGCCCGGTTGCTTTGAGAGTGGTCTTGTCATATTTTGGTTTCAGGTTCTCCCATTAGTAGCATGTGCTCAAATTTAAGAGAATACATTTCTAGTAGTTTTGGGGGTTTGGGGGGTTTTTCTGTTTTGTTTTGTTCTGGCTGAGCCTCAGGGCATGCGGGATCTTAGTTCCCCGAGGAGGGATCGAACCCACGCCCCCTGCAGTGGAAGCAAGGAGTCTTAACCACTGGACACCAGGGAAGTCCCGAGAATACATTTCTAAATGAGAGCAACCATTTCTTTTACTGAAGAACGATTAAACTGTGATCCTTTCCTGGCTTCTGCTTCTGTGATATAATGGAGAACCTCACTTGTCAAGACGTGTTGCAAAATGCTCCAAACATTAGCTGTTAGTCTCTTCAGAGCGGGTCTTGGTTGTCATATTGTTGGGGCGGGTGGAGAGGAAAACGGGCAAGTGAACAGCTCTGGGGTCACTGTTCCCGAGAGGCTGGAAAGTGTCGCTCTGACCCTACACTCGTTTGTCTCTTCATGTGCGGTCTGCTCAGCAGCAGCTGATTTTAAGTTGGATGGATTCCTAAATCTCACATCGTTTGTTGTTCATTTCTCACGTCTTTAAATGTTTTCTTTAATAAGGAAGGGAGAGTGGACGGTATCTCAGAAAGATGATGCCCTTCCCCCTTAACCGCCGTGCTGGGGAGGACAGAGCACACGTGTGGCTTCTCCCCTTGGGCTCCCCTTTCTCGTTTTCTGAGCACATCGTGAGGACGTCTTCCATCCGCTGAGCCCTGTGTGGCACGGCTCCTAACTGCTGAGTAAACAGAATGGAAGTCAAGCAGAAGAAAAGCACGAATACACACAGAGACATAATTACACGGGAACGTTTTTAAGTTTAAAACATTGCTCACTCGGAAAAAACTTTAGAGAGAGGAGTTTAAGCTGTTTTCAGTTTTCCCTTCAGAAATATTTTCTGACAGGGCTGATATTTCCATAGTTCAAAAGAAACTTTTTGAGCAGAGGATTAAAGTTTTGATTAATTCCAAAAGACAGCACAAACGTGGTAGCAGCCTTCAAAAGCACCTGTGATGCTGATCATAGGAAACGGATATCAAGCAGAGGAAGCAAAGACTCCACGGAGGGGTCTGGACACGAGCAGAGCAGCCAGCATCCAGGACCTCGATGCTGTCACTTCCAACTCCATCTCAGAAGGGGCTGTTTGAAAATCCACGTGAAGCCGTCACCTCTACTGCCTGAGAACAAAGTCCTTCCCACAGTGGGCCTTCACCCACCACCTGTGTTGGCCGGGTTAGGGCATTTATCCTTGCATAAGTCCCATCCCTACCCCTCTTCACAAATCATTCATGGGAAAAACACAGCAGCCGCCACAACGTGAGCACAAGTTTAGTTCACGGCTCATCAAGAGAAACAGCAACAGAGCCAGGGGAGACAGGAGAGCCCCCAAGAGGGACTTCTACTCCGGCGGCCCCTCGATGCCAGGCTTCACGCTGTTCCCAATCCACACTGATTCCTTCAGCGATCTGGAGCAAATAAAAAAAATTAAAACAATATGCTGCATTTTCATAGCTGATTTTGTTTTAAAGGCTGCCTTTTGTTCTAAACATTTTAAAACTTCTTTGTAGACCCTTAACCCCTTGAGAAATGTCCCAGCAGTAGAGCTTTTAAATCCAAAAAGCCTCTCTATGGGACTTCCCTGGTGGCGCAGTGGTTACGAATCCACCTGCCAGTGCAGGAGATACGGGTTCGGGCCCTGGTCCAGGAAGATCCAACATGCCGCGGAGCAACTGAGCCCGTGAACCACAACTACTGAGCCTGCACTCTAGAGCCCGTGCTCTGCAACAGGAGAAGCCCCAGCTCGCTGCAACTAAAGAAAGCCTGCGTGCAGCAACGAAGACCCAACGCAGCAAGAAATAAATTAATTAATTTTTTTAAAAGAGTTTTTTTAGGGCTTCCCTGGTGGCGCAGTGGTTGAGAGTCCGCCTGCCGATGCAGGGGACACGAGTTCGTGCCCCGGTCCGGGAGGATCCCACATGCCGCGGAGCGGCTGGGCCCGTGAGCCGTGGCCGCCAGGCCTGCCCTTCCGGAGCCTGTGCTCCGCAACGGGAGAGGCCACCACAGTGACAGGCCCGCGTACCGCAAAAAAAAAAGTTTTTTTAAAGAGCCTCTGTGAGTTCACACCCTCCAAGAAGCCGACCCGAGGCGAGGCGAGATTAGAGATGCACAAGAGATGGGGGCGGGGAGGGCGGCAGAGCTCGGCGTGGCCTGAGCCCTGGGAAGCGGGGAGGAAGGACTGGGCACACAGACTCGGGCCGCAGAACAGATCTAAGGAGGTTCCAGCCGGGGCAGTGGGGAGCCCTGAGCAGTGGCGGCCTGTCAGAAGCGCCCATGCCTTCAGGTCCTGGTACCCGCTGGGCTCCGTCAGTGGCTGGAAACTGCCTCAGCGCAGATGCGCCGATGGATCCGCCGGGACAGCGGCTGGGGCCTCGGTCTCAGCGGGACGTCTGGGCAGCTCACGTTCACGGCTGTCGCAGTTCAGCCACGCGCCTCACGGACCTACTTTACCTCTTCACGTGGGTCTGGGGAGCAGCGCCCCCACAGTCTCCGTGGGCCTCTTGCTAAGGAGGGAGGCTGGTGGACACACTCCCGCTCCTGTCTCTGCAGTTGATCGGGGGCCACAACGGAGACTCACCCCCTCCCTCTTCCACTACCAGTTCCCAGTTCCCCTCAGCAGGTCTTTGGGGTGTCCCTGGTGTAACCCAAGCCTCCTGGCCTGAGGGCTCGGAGGCCCGGCAACCACAGGCTGCACAGCCCAGGGGCTGCCAGGGTCTACGAAGATCCACGCTGAGGCGGGAAGCGGGAGGTGACCACAGGGGTCACCCGGGCCCCACACACACTCCTCCCGGCCCCCAGGATCGTGATCGTGACTCCTCACGTGCTGGGCACTGGACACAAGGGCGAAGGTACCACAGCAGTGCTCGTAGTTCAGTGGGACTTGCCGTGCACTCTAGCAAGAATGCACCCCCTTCCTGGGCTGGGACCTGCAACCCTGCAGGGCCCAAAGTTGGGGAGGGAGAAGCACACAGTCCCCCAGTGGGTCATCGGTGGTCATGGTAAGTGGAACCACTTGTGTTCCACCACTTGTTTCCTAGCCCCATGGACTCTTACTGGGGACACAGTCCCACAATAGAGATTTCTGACTCCATGCCCGAACTGCTCTCCGAAGGGTGGCACCTCTCCTTTTCCGAACGTTACTGCTAAGCTGGGGCTGCAGCTGGGCTGTTAGCCTCTTCAGGGCTCCACGAGGCCAGCGTTCCCGGCCGCTGCAGTTTGCAATATGACCAACAGATCTCATGATCGAGGACACGCTCCTGCACCTCGTTCACTGTGAAGAGCATCCCCTGGCCTTACAGTGTGCTGTGTGGGATTCTGTGCCCGTGGATAAGGCGTTCAGGAGGCCCCCAGATAGTGGTGCTGGCTGAAGCTCTGTGGGCAGGAAAGGCAAACCCACACCAAGAATAGGTATCTACTCTGATGAGGAAGAACTGAACAGAACAGGAGGGGCCAAGTGTAGCTGACGTGCTCCCAAGAGGTTGGCGGTTGTCCTTTGAGGAAGACTACATATCAGGGGCTCAGCACTGGCCCTCAGGGGCCTGAAGTAGAGGGAGTGGACTTAGAGTCCACGTTAGGTATGTATTAATACGTAGCCTCCTTCATTGTCACCACGGCCGCTCCATTTGCGCACCCATCATGCCAGTTCCAGGGGGTCAATAACAAAGTTTGACCGATGTCAACTGGCTAAGTCATTTTGTCTACTTGGTTGTTCAGTGCCTTTTCCATAGTGATGCTTTCTGATGGACATAATGTATGATAACTTCTCATCTCATGCCCCGCCCCGTATGTCCATCACATGGTCTAACCCCAACCTCCTTGTCTCCCATCTTCCAATCCTTTTTATTTCAAGCCCCTGATCAGACATCCAGGCATTGGCCACTGCCCAGGGTGATGTATAGTCTCACCTTAGGCCGTTTCTCCTTCCACTTAAAGTGGGAGGCCACAGCTCACACTTCCACTACTTGGGAAGATTTTCCCTCTCCACTGCCTTTCAAGGCACCCCTGAGTGTAGCTGTAATGCAGCCACCATACGTTTGCAGCTTGTACCCACATACTGATGAACCCATCCATTAACCAAGGTTGGGTTTTTTTCCTCCTGGTCACATAGGACCCCTCTTAAGGCCATAAGTGTGAGCTGGGGAAATGACACTGGTGATGGTGTGGGTTCCGGCTACCTGCTCACGCAGCCCGCCTGTGCCATCTGGCCCTGCGTAGGCTTAATTCTGGATGGACCATTTCCACCTTACAATGGACTGATGGTGGGTCCGTTCAACTTTATGACTTGATGAGTCATATGATAGGACCCATAATGGACAGTCCTGCATGGTCACTTGGCACCCCGTGATCAAGGCCCAGTAACATACCAGGAACTATTTCCCAAAAGAACTGGATAGCATGGCCTTGTTCCAAATTTCGAGGGTCTGTGTTGTGATTCTCCCGCTCGAGGGGTCTCCATAAGCTCTACCCTGCATCTTCTTTCACCACTGACACCTTCAACACCATGGGGTCTGATGGATACTATGGGCCAAGCAGCCTGGGCCGGCTACAAAACTGTTTCCTGCTCCCAACCCCACGCAAAGCTGACAAACTTTCATGTCACCGGGTATATGGGCTGGAGGTGTGGAATGTGTTGCTACTAGGAGCCAAAGAGGCCCATCAGGTACTGAGTTTTCTTCTCTGAGATGGACAATGCATTTGTCTTTTATTTTGAAGGAGACATCTGGGCATGCCCCTGACCACTGGACCTCTGAAAACGTCACTGAAGTGGTTGGTCCCTAAATCTTCACAGGGTTTATCTCCCACCTCTTGTGAGCATATGTCTTAGCAAGGCCTCTGCTTCCTAGTCACCTCTTGCTCTCCGATGTGATCAGCATATCATCAGTGTGACTGATGGGTCAGTGTGATGTTCCATGGGCAGTTCAGGCAATCCAGCTCTCTTTGGACTAGATCGTGACAGAAGACAGGAGAGTTAACATAGCCCCGAGGCAAAACTGCAGATGAATTTGTTGTCCATCCAATGTGAATGCACTGTTTCTCGTCTTCTTTTCTAATTGGAATAGAAAAGAATGCATTTGTCATAGCCTCCAGATGCCTGGGTATTGTCCTTTCTGTATACAGTCACCTGAGTAACCGGCCACAGGTCCCTCCAGGGAGAGGCTGGGGGATCATCACGGTACGCACTTGCCACGGTGTCACAGGGTCCTTCTTCCTAAGGACGTGGCCACTCGTCAGTTAATGGGTTCCAGTCCTGAAAATAGACTCTGGTCCAGAAACTGAGGAAAGGATCAGGACTTTATTTGGGTGAGTTCCCTTGGCTTTCCGCTCGTCCAGTCTTGCCTTTCTCTGGCTGTAGATGTTACGCAGTGCCCCTGCTGGCTCCCCAACTACTTGACCTCAAGGGTAACCATGCTCTAATGACCATCCCCATGATTCTTGCTGGTCAAGCCCCCTCTCATCTTGCTGTAAAATCATTGTAGCCTCCAGTTCCTGGTAGCTAAGCATTGACACCCAGCTTTACTACTCCATGGGGGTGGGAAAGGGATATTAACGAGCCCTGCTCTGTGCCATCCCTTTTACCATCAACCCTGGGCTGTAGCAGAAAGCCACCGCCGAACTTCCTGGTGATGCTGGGTCCCTCTCCCCCATGTGCTCCTGATGGCCCCGTCTGGAACCTCTTTGGGGGTCTCTGGCCTCACATAGGATAAGCTTTCGAGTGTGGCCATTCCCCTCAGTCTCTGTTCCTTCCTTCACCATCTGTTAGGGCAACTCAGGCCTTTTCACCCCACCCAGTGTCGGCTGCCACACTTCAGGCTTCTAACGGCCACCTCAGCAGGGGTCTGCCCCTCCTCTGGAGGCCTTGCCAGGGTGTTAAACCCCACGTCTGATAAAGTGTCCCAAATCGATGCACTCCTGCTTATCCAATCTTATATTCTAGCCTCTTGGAGGAGGCCCCTCAAAATCCAGTCCCAGACAGACTCCCCTGGCTCCTGCCCACACATGCTTGCCGACTCTCCCAGCACCTCTGGAATATAATCATTTTCCTCCCTGATCAGGAACAGTCTATGTCCAACCAAACTATGCTGGAATTGAACCCTAGTTGTCAGCCTGGCGGCCAGGAGAGGAGATGAGGGCAGCTCCTGAGGGGACTCCTGCCACCCTGCAGGACCGTGGCCTCTGCAGTGTGTGTGTGTCTTTCCAGCACAGGGAAGGGCCATCTTACTGGGGAGGGGCCACTTCCACAAGCTCTGAGGGCTTGGGAGAGGGGGGAGCAGGGCTGTCTGCAGAGCCAACATCCTCAGAGGCATCCATCCAGATGCTCCCATCACATGCTCATGGGTCATGTTTTCCCAGCCAAGGCAAAGACCTTAGCAGCCTGACAGACCTGCCCTGACGGAGGATTTAAACATCTCTGAAGCTCTGAGTCTATCAGGTCCTCAATCCACTCTTCAGCTGTGTCAGTTCTACTGCAGGAGATAAAAACCTCTTTACCAAGAGGCCTCACGCCCAGGCTTTAACTGCTCATTAAGGGCATAATAATAGTGATACGTATTTATTATCCCTCTGCGGGGCCTTAAGGCATCTTAGCAGTTACCAAAAGCTCCACTCCTGTAGACATTGTTTTCCGACCTCACGTTGGAAGGATAATTTCCACCACCAGGACCTTTTTCTTGGACCGCCACTGATGAAATCTTTAGTGACGGGGCTGCCACGGAGTGTCAGGGGCCCACATACCACTCAGCACGGTGCCCTCCTCGCCCTGGGCAGTGAGCCAGCCAGTCCTCAGCCCCATCTCGTTTCCTGGGACCCCTCCCAGCACCACTTGTGTTGCTTCAGCTTCCCACTGAAGTGGATACCAAGATGGGTTAGATGTGTGAGCTGTGCTGGGGAAACACCAGGGTAAAGGAGAAAGGAGCGATGCAGACCTCACCGTGTGTGTGTGTGTGTGTGTGTGTGTGTGTGTGTGTGTGAGAGAGAGAGAGAGAGAGAGAGTAGGAAGGAGGTTGGAGTGAGGAAGGTGGAGAGCTCAGGCTGCAGGTGACTATGGCAGCTGCACCAGGCCAAGGGAGTGCTTGAAGGAATTTGCCCACCAAGGAGCTCAGATCCCTCAGCAAGGGGTCTGAGCGAGCGCTCCTGCCCTGTGCCCCGCCCTGTGTCATTCGCTGGGGCAGCTCGTGGGAAAAGTGGCCTCAGCACGGACGCAGCGGGGGATCCAGAGAGAAAAGCTGGGTCTGTCCGTCAGCCCAGCCGTCAGCCCGCAGAGAGAGCTCGGAGGGCTGCGTCCCCGCGGCTGTCACAGCAAAAGCCCCTCCCCCCACCGTGGGCGCCCAGGATGACAACTCCCCGGGAAGTTCCCACGGCTCCCGGCTCCCGGACGGGACCTCCTCCCGGCCAGCGGGGAGCAAGGCCATTCCCAAAGGAGCCGGCCGACTGCGGTAAGTCAGAGAAAGACAAGTGCCAGACAATCCCACTTAACGGGTGGAATCTGAAAAAGCCGAACTCAGAAACAGGGTAGAATGTGGTTACCCAGCCGCGCGGGTGGGAAATGCGGAGATGTCGGTCGAAGGGCGCAAACTTCCAGCTAATAAGACGGATACGTTCTGGGGCTCTGTGCACAGCCTGGTGACCGAAGCTTACAATACTGTGTTATATACCTGAAAGGTGCCAAAGGAGAAGATCCTAAATGTTCTCACCACACACACGCACACGCACACACACACACACAGTAAACAGGTGAGATGATGGGGGTGTTAATTAACCCTATGGTGGTACTCACTTCGCAATACGCTCAGATCGAACCATCACCTTGTGCACCTTAAACTTACACCATGTTATAGTATCTCAGTAAACCTGGTCGGGGGGAAACCTGAGCAGGTCAGCAAAGCCACATTTTTTCAGGCTCTCTTGGTCCAGTATTAATAACGCAGTACCACGCTTTGGGTTTTTTCTCTTAGGAAGGCTCAAGCGCACATGAGATTTAATTACACTCTGAGAAAGGCCTTCGTTAGGCGGAAGGAAGGGAGTCCGGAGATGTTTAACCACACACAGTAGTGAGGGCCTCAGACAGCTCTGGTGCAAGCGTTCGTCATTGTATGCGTTTTTCTTTCTCTTTTCTTTTTTTTGTTTTTGGCCGTGCCTCATGGCTTGCGGGATCTTAGTTCCCCAGCCAGGGATCAAACCCGGGCCCTCAGCAGTGAAAAGTGCAGAGTCCTAATCACTGGACCGCCAGGGAATTCTCTATATGCATTTTTAAATCTCATGACAGCTTGCAGCCTTGATATATATAGAAACTGTATCTTATCCTCCCAAGTCTTACCCGTTTTTATCCAACAGGGGCTTGAGGAGATGGGGCAGACGCGGCAGGAGGTGAATGAGGGAAGGGAGAGTGGAAAGATCTAGCACCTGTGCATCCAGCATCTTGTCTTCACGACAATGAGACCACTGGGGTCCCGGGACCCAAGAGGCTGCTGGCAGCACATTGATCAGGCTCACGGGGCTTCCCTGAAGGGACCCTGAAGCCCTACATTCTTCTGGGCTTGGAGAGTTTCAGGAGTTGGAAGAGGAGGTCGGCCACGAGTGGAGAAAACTGTGCCTCAGATGCCCTGAGCCAGGAGAGAGCCTGGCACATCTGAGGGACTAAGAAAAGTCCAGGCAGCTGGTGTCCAGAGAGATGAAGGGGCATGGCCAGAACGGAGGCCGCAGCGGGTGGTGCAGGTCTGAGGCCACCTATGAGTCTTCGGCTTTGAGAAGCAGGGGCTTGTTAAACAGAGCGGATGCCTGGTCAGGGCTGCCTTTTCTAGAAGCTTTTGCTCTGGCAGCAAGTGCAGAGAACAGACTGGAGAGGGCAGGAGGCTCCTGTGGGGGCAAAGGTCATGAGCAGGCAACTCAGAGATGAGGAAATGCACAAGGGGACTGACACTAAGCCTCCCTTGTAAACAGGAAAGTGCAAATCAAAACCGCAGTACAATGTGATTCACACCCATCAAGTCCGCAGCAGTGGAGAAGCTGTCAGTACATTTTTGGTGAGAATGTAGGAAAACAAGCCCTCGAACCTTGCAAGAGGACAATTTAGCAGAATCTAATGAGGTTGCAGATGTGTTCTGTCAGCAATTCTACTTGTAGGGAGGTGCCCTGTGGACACCATCTGCATGTGAGAGAAGGTGAGTGTAAGAACATTTAGTAAAACATGGTTTGTAATGCAAAAAGCGGGGGGGCAGTAACTTAATGTCCACCAATACGGGAACAGATGTGTAAGTTCATGCCGTGGAATCTATACAGCAATTAGAATGAACTGGAGCCACACGTGCTAACAGAGCTACATCTCAAAATATAATGTTAAGTGAAAAAACCAAGTTGCAGGCAGAAGGATTATGTGGCATTTGGTATCACTTATATAACACTTTAAATGCATCATACCCTGTATTCGCAGACTTATATGTATGTTGGAAGTATAAAAATAGAAGGGAGGCCACCAGCTGTAGAACACTGGTTACCCCTGGGGAGAGACGATGGGTGACAGGATTTAGAGTCATAAAGAGAGTTTCAACTATATCTCGTATTCTCATTCTTTTAAAAATGTGATGCATTTAATGGCTAATGTTAGCATTTATTAAGTCTGAGTAGTAGGTTGCATAGTTGTATAACATAACTTTTTTTTTTTATTTATTCATTTATTTTTGGCTGTGTTGGGTCTTTGTTGCTGCACGCCAGCTTTCTCTAGTTGCAGCCAGCATGGGCTTCTCTTGTTGCAGAGCATGGGCTCTAGGCCCATGCTTCAGTAGTTGTGGAGTGCGGGCTCTGTAGCTCCGCAGCATGTGGGATCTTGCCGGACCATGTCTTGAGCCCGTGTCCCCTGCGTTGGCAGGCGGATTCTCAACCACTGCGCCACCAGGGAAGTCCCAACATAACATTTTATATGTTGAAAATTCTTTAGGAAAGTTGGGGCGGGGGGAATGATTCAAGTAATCCAGGAGAAAATTCACAGGAACAATCACAGTGGAGATGAAGAGAGGGCAGGTAGGAAGCAGAATGGACTGGCTACGTGATAGTATAACGTGGAGAAGGAAGTGGGTCAAGGATGTCCCCCAGCCTCTGGCAGGGGCAGCCAGGAAGACAGTGGAGAGCACGGAAAGAGGCGGGTGTGCAGGGAGAGCAGATGGCTGAGCAGGGAACACAGATAAAGGGGATTTGGGGGGGAGAGTCATGACATCAGATGTGAGTGTGCTGAGTCCCAGGCACCAGTGAGTCATCCAAATAGAGCTGTCAGGGGGCGGTTGAAGCCCAAGGTGTGTTCTAGGATGCAAAGGCAGCTACGTGTCAGTGACGATCAAGCCCAGAGTAAGACTGCCAACAGAAGGGCTGTCGAGTGAGAAAAGGACAGTCTGACCAGTACACCTGCCCATCACGGTCAGGCAGAGGAGAAGGGGTGGTGGTGGTGGTAATGAAGTGCAGGGTCCCCTGCATTACTGACGACGGGGTAGATCTGCACGCCTTCTTGGAAAGCAGTTGGGCAATAGGCGTCAGAGACCTTAAACCATGTGTTACTTTGCTTGTGCCTCTAGTAATTCTACTTGGTGTAAATTCTGGAATGGTGAAAGAGCTTCATGCCAAACATATTTATATGCATAATAGCAAAAGAGAGGAATAAATAATGTGGAATAAATTAAGTAAATTATAGTCTCTCCATTTCAAAAAATATGTAGTTCTAACAGATGATGTTTACAAAGTTTATAATAAGAGGAAGAAATGCTCATGTTACAATATTATAGGAAAGAACCAGGATTTTAAATTATATCTGGAGAATGATCTCAACTGTACATCTGCAAACAAACAGCAGCAACAGAAACTTATATATTAAAAGCATATGAGAAGGAAATACACCAAAATGTTACGTGGTTGATTTGATTTTTTTTTCCTCGTCATTTTTCTGTATCTCCTGTGTCTTCTCTAATGAATATGTATCTCCTTAACAGTGGAATACACATACACATTATTTTCCCAAGAAGAGTTGGTGTTAAGGAGTTGCACTCAACGTGTGGATGTCTGCATTGTGTGGTAAAGTGAGGTGGGGCACAATCCCCCTGCTTATGAGAAGGAACACGAAACAGAAGAACCTGCGGTGGTGGCTGCTCCGGCTGTCATGTGACTTTTCACTGCATCATGGTTTGGGTTCAGCTGCCTTTTTATATTTCCCCAGGAAAAGCAATAGTCTTTATCGCATTTCCCGAAGAGCCCATTCAAGGGAATAGAACACAGGAGATAAACCCAGAGCAGCCTCACAGATTGGCCAGCACCAGGCACGCAGCTGGACTTTGTGCAGGACAGCAGCCATGAGCCACGTGTGGCTATTTAAATTTATAATTAAATTAAGCAAATTAAGTAAAATTTAAAGTTCACCTCCTCAGTCACACTAGCCACATTTCAAATGCTCAATAGCCAGACATGGGTGGTAACTACTCTCTTAGAGCAGAACATTTCCATGACCACAGAAACTTCTACTGGTCCGCACTAATGGAGAAAATTAACGGGCTTTTCCCATATGCAAAGACAGTTCAACATCGATAAATTATCAAAGAAATGCATATTAACAGATGAAAGGGGAAAACTGAATCATCTCAGTAGATGCAAACAAAGTATTCGGGGAATTCAAGATTTATTCATACAAAAATAAATACACCAAGAAGAGACTATGGGAAAATGGAAAGAAAAAAGAATTCATTTATAATAATAATAAAGACCACAAGGTATCCAGGAATAATTTCAATAACGTATGCACCCACACCTTTGCAGAGAAAATTGCAAATTATTACTAAAGGAAATAAAAGACAACCTAAATAAATCTAGATATATGCCATGTTCCTAAATGGAAAGATTCAGTATTATAAAGATGTCAATTCTCTATGAACTGATCTATACATCTATAAATTCAAAGCAATTCTAATAAAATTTCCAGTAAGGATTTTTGTGGGACTTGACAACCTGATCTGAACATTTATCCAGAACAATTAAGGGCCAGAGATAGCTAAGACAGTCCTGAAGAAAAAAGAAAAAATGAGAAAAGAGACTTGCCCTACCATTTATTCATTCATTCATTCAACAAATACTTATTGAACACCTACTATGTGCTATAGCTTTAGATGCTGGGAATATGATAGTTAACAAAAAGGTCACTGATCCCTGCCCTTGTAGAGCTTAGTAACATTCCAAATGTCAAGACTTGCTCTAAAGCTGTAATGATGGAGATGGTGTGTATGGGCACAGGCGTAGACAAACAGAATAGAAAGCCCAGAAACAGAAACTTGACATGGAATGTGGTTTGATAGAGGAAAAGGACATCCACATGGAGAAAAAAATTCCTCACCACATACAAAAACCAATTATAGGTGGATTAAAGACTTAAAGTGAAATGTAAATTTTTTTTAATTTTAGAAGAAAATGTAGAAAGATATTTTTTGACCTTGGGGTAGGGAAACATTTCTTATAAGATGTGGAAATGTTGATAAATTTGACTACATAAAAATTTACAACTTTTGTCCGACAGAAGTCCCTAGAGTTGAAATAAGCCACAGATTGGGAGAAGGTATTTCCAAAGCATGTAACTGAAAAAGAATAATTATCCAGTATATATAAGAGACTGCTACACATCAATAGGAAAAGACAGTACTTTAGAAGATGAGCAAAGAAAATGAATAGGCAATTTACAGAAGAGGAAATGCAAAAAGCCAATAAACACTGAAAGATAGAAGTTAGGAAAATGCAAATTAAAACAACAAAATAACTACACAAATCTGATTGGCAAAGAAAGGAACAAAATTAAAGAAAATAATATGGCCAAAGAAGAAGTCTAGGGCTTCCCTGGTGATGCAGTGGTTAAAACTCTGCCTGCCAATTCAGGGAACATGGGTTCGAGCCCTGGTTCAGGAAGACCCCACATGCCGCGGAGCAACTGAGCCCGTGCGCCACAACTACTGAGCCTGCGCTCTAGAGCCCACAAGCCACAACTACTGAGCCCACGCGCTGCAACTACTGAAGCCTGTGCACCTAGATCCCGTGCTCTGCAACAAGAGACGCCACCGCAATGAGAAACCCATGCACTGCAACGAAGAGCAGCCCCCGCTCACCGCAACTAGAGAAAGCCTGCGTGCAGCAACGAAGACCCAATGCAGCCAAAAAGTAATTAATTGATTAAAAAAAACAATACATGGTTTCATTAAAAAAAAAAGTCTACACACCACTGGTAAGAGTGTAAATTGATTCAACCACACAAGGCACGATAAAGCAAAAGTTGAGACTTGAAATACACGTGCCCGCGGCCTTTGCAATTCCACTCTTCGAGGGAGAAGCTGTCTTGCACGTGAGCACAAAGAGACCTGTGTAATAATAATCATTGCACAGAAGGTAGTTAGTAGTTGCCTGGCTGGCCTGGGACTGGAAATTAATGGTAAATGGGCATGGGGCCTTATTGGGATGATAGTGAAATGTTTGAAACCTGGATTGTGGAAATGGTTGCACAACTTGGTAAATTTACTAACAATCATTAAATTGTATACTTAAAGTGGATAAACTATATGGTATGCAAGTTACACTCAAATAAAGTTGTTTTAAAATTGTCATTCCAGCCTTATCTGCAATGAGTAAAGACTTGAAAACAGCCAGTAATTTTACAAATTGATTGCTGTAGAGATTCACTTGAATACAATAAAGTGATCCAAGTAAATAAGCCAGAGCTACTTATATCGACATGAATAAACCTCCAAAATGAAAAATAATGGTTGAGGTAGTAAAAGCAACTTGCCAAACAATACACATAGTGCGAATGGTAACATTTACCTAAAAGTTGAAAACACCCAGAACGATACTATATAATCTTTATGAGTACAATAAATACAACGATGGCATAGAAATACACAGGAATGCAAAACACCAAATTCAAGATAGTATTGTCTCTGGAGAGCCAGCAACGGAGCTTCAACTGTATCAGCAATGTTTCATTTCTTTAAAACAAACACTGAAACAAACATGGCAAGATGTTACAGTTCAACTCAAATGTTTCTCATAATAGTCTCCGCAATTTTCTGTATATTCAAACTAGTTTACTATGAATTTAAAAATACAATGTAAAAATATATTTTATTTGCCTTTCCTGATGTTCGTGATACCCACAGCTCTTACATCTTCCACAAACAAGGAGCTGTAACTGCCAGTGCACACGTGTAGTGAGCTTTACCTATATTCTGTAAACACCGTCCACTGTTTACTGGTTGCTGGCCTCAGGCCGGGCACTGCTAGATGGTTAAAGCTGGAGCACTGTCAAGCGCCTGGAGTCCAGGTCAATACAAGTTGTGTGCAACAGGGACACCTAATGGTCAGAGAAGGTACTTACCTGTGCTCTTGGGTCTGAAGGACTGGGTAGCAACAGGCCAACGCTACCAGCTGTATTTGGAGGCCTGTTCTTTCTGCAGCTAAGTAAAACAGAATGAAGGATTCCGGATTGGAGTGGATTACAGCTGGTCAGCTCCCTTCTCAGCCGAAGCAGATGAACATAAACTAATTCGGAGAATTTCGATTGTGCTTTTCCTCTCCTTCCAAGAGCTGAGCCAAGTCGTAAGTCCTGAAGAAGCTTTCTACTGGCATCCCCGACAACACCAAGGCAGCGTCTGGAGCCCTTTGAAAATAATGTCTCAAACCCACATGTGAAGTGAGCTTTGAGGGGAAGAAATGTTTCTGTAGTTGGATAGGAAAGACTGCATGGGGTAGGGACAGGTACTTTTATCCATTTCAAAGCAAGCTGGTTAGTGATGCTACATAAATGGGAAGTAGTTTTCAAAAATCATGGAGTGTCGGGGCCAGACAAGACCTTGGAGCTCATGTTACCAACTCCCCACAGACACTGGACGTCTTAAAATGTCTGAGAACGTACATGTGACCAAGAACAGAAGTAACTCAATAACACTAGTGTTTCTAGCACTACACCGAGGACCAGTGACGTGTGTGTTCCCCCAGACAATACACTCAGATGCGCCAGCCTTTCTCCTTCCACAGCTACTTATAAATCCTCTAAGTCTGCACAGTAACAGGCCACAAACACAACTGACTGCTTATTTGCTTTGACATTGAAATCATCACCAGCCTGAGCCTTTCAAAATTACTAAAAAATCAACATCTTCATTTGAAGGTCATGAAGTAATTCGCGCAGGGAGAGAGCTAAATTCATCAGTATAATAAAGGTTCTCCAGAGAAATAGGACCAGTAGGAGAGAGAGAAAGGGAGAGAAAGAGAGAGAGATTTATTATACAGAATCAGCTCCCACGATTATGGAGGTAGACAAGCCCCAAGATCGGTAGGGTGAGTCGGCAAGCTGGAGACACACAAGAGCTGATGAGTTAGTCCCAGTCTGAGTTCACAGGCCTGAGGGGAGTAGCTCCTGTCCACAGGCCAGTAAGTTTGAAACCCAGGAAGAGCCAATGTTTCAGTCAGAAGGCTGTCCAGCAGGAAGAACTAGGGGGAGGGTCAGCCTTTTCATTCTTTCTAGGCCTTCACCTGATTAGATTAAACCCACCCTTACTGGGGAGGGCAATCTGCTTTACTCAGCCTCCAATTCAAATATTACTCTCATCCAGAAGCATCCTCACAGACCCACCCAGAATACCATCTGACCAAACATCTGGGCACCCTGTGGCCCAGTCAAGTTGATACATAAATTAACCATCACAGTCAGTAAGAGTTAATCCCCTGGAGGATGAGGGTAGGAGCTGAGAGAGGCAAGTGCCCACTGCCCCACAGGTGCCCTGGCCAAGGGCCTGATTCCCTACGGCCCAGCTTCTTGTTGTTTTCTGTTCCTGGAAAGTGGGTTGCCAGGCTTGTATCAAAACCCTCCTCTTGGGCTTCCCTGGTGGCACAGTGGTTGAGAGTCCGCCTGCCGATGCGGGGGACACGGGTTCGTGCCCCAGTCCGGGAAGATCCCACATGCCGCGGAGCAGCTGGACCCGTGAGCCATGGCCGCTGAGTCTGCGCGTCTGGAGCCTGTGCTCCGCAACGGGAGAGGCCACAGCAGTGAGAGGCCTGCATACCGCAAAAGCAAAACAAAAACAAAAAAACCCTCCTCTTTCCCTTCTCCAGGACACATTCCAGTCATTGTGGATATTGGAGCAGAGGAGGGTGAAAGCCAATTCTTGTAGCATTTCTGGAGTCTTTTTACCTGGAAGTTTGCCTCGGGGGTCATGGATTTGTGAGGAGCTGGGGTGACCAGCTGTCTGGTTTGCCCAGGACTGAAGAGTTTCCTGGGGATGTGAGGCTTTCAGTGCTAAAACTGGAGCAGTCCTGGGCAACCTGGATGACTATCACCCAAGGAGCCCTGCCTTGCCTGAGGGGTTTCAAGTGGCTCCGTTCTTTGTCTCCTTTGCTTTAGATACCTTGTCAACCCTGGACCCATAGAAGTGTCCAATGGTCTCGTGGTCAAGCGACTCAGAGAGGGGTCAGCTGCAACTTTGGACCCCAGATGTTTTCTTGGTGGTGCAGTAGTGATGGATGTTTTGTGGCTGCTTCAAGTCACTGCTTGATGTGCAGCCTTTGATACTGTGATGGGGCAAAGCCCTGCCCACAGCCCACAGCCAGGCTCGGGTTCTTGCCAGCGAAGTGCCCACTCCCGGATGGGCCCGGGCTGTGCCTGTCTCAGCTCCCAGACAGGCTGCCACTACTTGCTTATCTGGGAAGCATGGGGCAGTCGGTTCCTTGCAGATGCAACTTTAACAGGAGCCCTGAGATGTTAGAAGCAGAAGGGACCCAGGATCTCTTATAGCCAGATATTTCTATGTGGTCCCTCCCCCACTGAGAGATGCAGGAAGATTCGGGATGTTACTCAGACCAGCTTTCTTTCTTTTCCTTTTCTTTTCACTTTGTAACAGCTTTAATGAGGTATAATACACAGGCCATACAATTCACCCATTTAAAGTATACAACTCAAGGTTTTTATACATTCACAGAGCTGTACAACCAACACCATGATCTAATTTAGAACATTCTCATCATCCTAAAAAGAAAACCCATACCCTTTAGTTATTATCCCCTTACTTCTCCCAACAGCACCCGTCCCCCAGCAACCACTAATCTACTTTCCATCTCTATAGAAATATCTTTAGTTACATAACTCTTTCCTGTGTACTGAAAAACATGTAGCTAACATATCAACCCAGGACCTCACAGATACTGCTGCTTGGAAAATGCTAGATAAAAATGGGTAAGTGTACAGACACAAAAATAAACTCCAAGTGGATTAAAGACCTAAATGTAAGACCGGATACTATAAAACTCTTACAGGAAAACATAGGCAGAACACTCTTTGACATAAATCGCAGCAATATCTTTTTCAATCCATCTCCCAGAGTAACGAAAATAAAAACAAAAATAATGGGGCTTCCCTCCTGGCTCAGTGGTTAAGAGTCTGCCTGCCAATGCAGGGGACATGGGTTCAAGCCCTGGTCCAGGAAGATCCCATATGCTGCAGAGCAACTAAGCCCGTGAGCCACAACTACTGAGCCTGTGCTCTAGAGCCCGCGAGCCACAACTACTGAACCCATGTGCCACAACTACTGAAGTCCGGGCACCTAGAGTTCATGTTCCACAACAAGAGAAGCCACCGCGATGAGAAGCCCGCTCACCACAACAAAGAGTAGGCTCCGGTCACCGCAACTAGAGAAAGCCTGAGCAGCAATGAAGACCCAACGCAGCCAAAAATAAATAAATAAACAAACAAACAAAAATAAACCACTGGGACCGAATTAAACTCAAAAGCTTTTGCACAGCAAAGGAAACTGTAAACAAAACTAAAAGACAACCCACAGAATGGGAGAAAATATTTGCAAATGACGTGACTAACAAGGGATTAATCTCCAAAGTTTACAGACAGCTCATGCAGCTCAATATCAAAAAAAGAAAAAAAAAATCAAAAAATGGGCAGAAGACCTAAACAAACATTTCTCCAAAGAAGATATACAGATGGCCAAGAAGCACATGAAAAGCTGCTCAACATCACTAATTATTAGAGAAATGCAAATCAAAGCTGCAATGAGGTATCACCGCACACCAGTCAGAATGGCCATCATCAAAAAAATCCACAAACAGTAAATGCTAGAGAGGGTGTGGAGAAACTGGAACCCTCCTCCACTGTTGGTGGGAATGTAAATTGGTACAACCACTGTGAAGAACAGTATGGAAGTTCCTTAAAAAAACCAAAAAATGAGCTAACCTATGATCCAGCAATTCCACTCTTGGCATATATCCAGAGAAGAACATTGTTCGAAAGGAGACATGTACCCCAATGTTCATTGCAGCTCTGTTTGCAATAGCCAAGACATGGAAGCAACATAAATGTCCATTGACAGAGAAATGGATAAAGAAGATGTGGCACATATATACAATGGAATGTTAGCCATAAAAAGAATGAAGTAATGCCACTTGCAGCGACATGGATGGACCTGGAGATTATCATACTAAGTGAAGTAAGTCAGACAAAGACAAGTATTATATGATATCTCTTATATTCAGAATCTAAAAAAAAGAGAGAAAAGAAAAAACCAATACAAATGAACTTATTTACAAAACAGAAACAGACTCAGACTTAGAGAATGAACTTGCAGTTACCAGGAGGGAAGCGGCAGGGGGTGGGGAGGGTATAGTATAGATTGGGAGGTCTGGATTGACATATCCACACTGCTATATTTAAAATAAAATGCCTTTCCATGAAAAAGAAAGTATGAGAATAAAAAATAAGAGATTAAAAGAATGGGTAGGCAAATATAAAATAGATAGCTAGTGGGATGCCGCCACATAGCACAGGGAGATCAGCTCGGTGCTTTGTGACCACCTAGAGGGGTGGGATAGGGAGGGTGGGAGGGAGACGCAAGAGGGAGGGGATATGGGGCTATATTTGTACATATAGCTGATTCACTTTGTTATACAGCAGAAACTAACACAGCATTGTAAAGCAACTATACTCCAATAAGGATGTTAAAAAAAAAAATGGGTAGGTGTAAAATCAAGTAAGGAGAAGTGCCAAGTAAACACTAGTACTGGTACTCTGGTGAACGGACAGAACTGGGAAGCTGGTATTTTCTCGTACTTTCTCCTTTGCTGCTATCACTTTCTCCCTTCCCTGCTCCTCCCATTTTCTAGCTGTTCCTGGAGCACTTATTTAAGAAGCTGCCTGTGCCCCACATTCCTTGTCTTTCCACCAAATCTCCAGGGCATTTCAATGCCGGGCCTGAAATGAGAAGGGCTACCACCTTCAGGAACTTCTCCCCCCGCTCCACTAAGGTGTCCACGAAGGGCCAGAGAAAAAGGCCCTGGACTGCAGAGCAGAGACTGGACGGGGGTCAGGAGAGCAGTCCAGCAGCCCAGCCACAAGGGGACCTACCTGGAGGAGTGGGCCCTGGGAACAGCCAGGACAGGGCCCTGTGCTCCACGGAAGGCCCGGCAGCCCTGCGGTCTCTCCACAGACCAGCCCCCACGTGCCCCTGAGCCTTAGATGGACCCACCTCATTCAGTGGGGACACACAGGGCAGGGGCCCCTCCTGCTGGACTCTGTGCAGGACAGAGAGGCGACGGGGTGAGGCTGGGACCCAACTCACAAGACTCACAGTGAAAGCCGGTCCACATCAGACCCTCCAGAATTAGTTCTTTTGGGATCACGTTTCTATGCAGTTTTTGTTTTTCTTCTAAAGAGTTTTACTAAAATGTAATTAACATACTACAAACCGCACATATTTAAAGTGTACAACTGATGAATGTTGACATCTGTATACACCCACGAAACCATCACTGCAATCAAGATGATGATGTATCCACGGCCCCCAAGTTTCCTTGTGCCCCTGGGTAACCCCTCCCTCCTCCTTCTCCCCACTCCCTTATCTCCAGGTAAAGTTGCATCTGCTTTCTGGCACTAGAAATCAGATTACATTTTCTAGAGTTCTACATAAATGCTATCATACATTATGTACTCTTTGAACTTCCCAAAGCTTCTGTCTACTCCTTATGGCCTCCAGGTCTCCAGAGGTCCCAGCAGACAGCCATGCTTTCTCCTTCGCAAAGAAGAGAACTATGGGTCCCTGCCCAGAAGGGTCCTGGGGCCGAAAGCTCCCCTGGGCCTTGAGCGAGCCTCCCAGGAAGGGAGTCCCTGGGAGTTTCCTTCCAGCTCCATCCTGATGGGAAAGCACCACATCTGGTCCACCAGCCGCAATGGCTCCAGCACAGCCCTCACCTACAGCCCCCAAGAAGGAGGCCCAAGCCACCGGAGTCCATGGGCACCACAGGCCCTGGCTGTGCACCCAGACTCTGTAATGAGCTGACCCATCAGAATCAATACAAAGTCATGTGGCTCAGCTCCCAGCGAGGAAAGAGCAGGTGTGGAAGACACGGGGGACGAAGCGGGGCTGCAGGCGGCAGCCGTCCGGTGAGATGCACGCTGGGAATCTCCTCGGGGGCTTCTGGAGAGGGGTTAAAAGCCGGAGACTATGAGTGACGTGGTCCAGCGAGTCCAAAGGACAACTGCCTCTCCATATGAGATATGAGGCTGAGCTCCGACCAGGGTGTGAGCCCTGAGGGCAGGGGCCACGCGGTCAGGTCCCGGGGTGGAAGCGCTAGGGAACCCTTCTTGGCACTGCAGCTCCTAAACCACTCTTGGTAAACAAGCAAAGGGAAATTTCCCCAGGGCCCCAGGCAGGGACTTGCCAACAAATCAAAGGTCAGCAGAGCCACGAATCAACTGTATTTGCACCAAATAGTTTATGAAGAGTTATTTGAAAAATGCCTTGGCCAGAAAAATTCCCTGGAGCTGAATCAACTCAAAGAACACAAACAGAGAATGGGAAATGTGCATCTTCCTCCTCTCCCAGGCGATCAACTGAACAGTGAGAGCTGCCCCCTCTCCCCGGCAATAGCACGATCCCAGATGTAAGTGTTCGTGGCCCAGGGTGCCGAAAGGTCTTCATGCGACAGCCACTGCAGCCGGCAGACACAGAGCTTGGGCGGGGCCTGCCCAGATCCTTCAACCTTCCCGGGATCCAGGGCCTGCATGAGATGCTCTGGCAGTGGAACCAGCATGAGACTCTGCTCACCTGGACTGTGATGTCACTGACATCAGCCAGGTGTGACCCGGGCCCTAGCCCATGAGGACCCTCTTTCAGTTAAATATGCACGCATGTATGGAAAGAGATCTGGAAGGATCTACACCTTGGTGTTATCAGATGTCAATTCACGATGCCTGAATTTTCTGAATCTTTTATAATGAATGTGCACTTTTATTATTTTTTTAAAGGCAGCATTGTTTAGCAAGAAATTGTTTTCTTGTTACCAAAGTTATTAGCTATAGAAGATTTAGAAAACTATAGAGACCAAAAAGGGGAGAGGGCCACCTGTGATCATAATCCCCCCACCCGGATATATTCTCTTGAACTTCTAGTAAATTTCCTTTGGTTCTTTTCTATAAATATGCATTTTTTACACAAAAAAGAGAGATCATATGGTACATTCTTTTTATAATCTACTTTTCTACTTCATAATGTATGCTCAACATTTTCTACGTCATCAACATCCTCCTACGATACCATTTCAGTGGCTTACAGTATTCTATTAAATGGATGTACCATGCTTCATTTAATTCGTTCCTTCCCCTGAGGTTTTCAATCAACAGACACATCTCTCTAAGCCACTGCAGGCAAATTGTCATAGTGCTGTTCTACAAATATGCCTACCATATGCAGACATACAGTAGAATTGCATTTTCCTGCCCCTGGGGAGTTAGGTGTCGTCATATCACTTGTTTTGGCCAATGAAACGAGAGCAGTGATGAGCCTGGGAGGAGCTTTAAGCGTCTGTGCCCATTTGAGAGCGGTCTGTGCACGCACAGCCCCAGCCAACCTACAACGGACACAGAGCACAGAGGGGAAACGAGCTCTGGGGTCTTAGCCATTGGGATTACGGACCGTTTTGTTTCTGTAACGTAACCTCTCTGGCCTTGACTGCCTGGCCTCAGGGCTGATGGAGAGACAAGGTTAAAGACAGAGTCCCAACCCTCCAAGTGTGTGTGGTCTTGTTGGGGACGTCCAGCCTGAATACAAGGAAAGAGTTCAATGATGAGCCGCCAATCACCATTCAGAGCCAGGACGCCACGGAGCAGACGGGAAACGTCCAGCCCCTGAAAGGACAGCAGGACGCCATCTGAGCAGAAGGTGCTGGGACGGCCGGGCAGGCTTTGTGGAGGAAGCATGAAGGCTGGGGAGGTTTGAGGGCAGGGGTGCGGGTCAGGAGGTCAAGGGCGGTGGGAGAGCAAAGGCGTCGTGATCGAGCACAACACGGAGCCCAGAGGACTGCTGAGCAGGTGATTTCGTGTGAAGCAGAGGTTCGGAGCAAACGGGGGCTAAAAACAGTCAGGAGAGAGAAAAGGGCCTGTTTGGGAGAAATCACTGCTGCAAGGAGAGACGTTCCCATTTTTCCTTTGGAGAAAAAATGCGTCCATAACCTGCCTCATCAAGAATGGCATGGGTGAATCTGAACTTCGGAGGTTTAATAGGGCTTGTTTACGTCAAGCACACCCTTGAATTGAAGACAAGAGTAAGGTGACTTCAGATAGAGTCAAAACTATTGTGGTTTTCAAATCCTATTTGAGTGATCTCTCCCCACAGCTACAGGTGCTGACCACACTTTCCATCTTATCAGTCAGCCAGTGTCAGTCAGTCAGTCAGCCAGCCTGTCAGTATCAGTCAATCCACCAATCGTTGTCTGTCAGTCAGCCAGTCCGCGTCTGTCAGTCAGTCAGCTAGTCAATAAGTACAGCATTCAGCTGGTTTCTGAGCGCCGTGCCCATTTGCCTCTATCTACCCAGCACCTTTCCTGTTTCTGTCATGGGGATAGGTATGTCATTCCTCCACGAGGACACACAGGTGATGTTTCCCCAGGAATTCAGAACAAAGTAATTCCCCAGCTGGGTCGGGCCCTCAGCCCCTCATTTTCAGCCTGGCTGCCAGCTGCTAGGCTGAGCGGCTGTGATCCCAAGGCTTCCTGAGGGCATCAGCTCAGAAGTGACTGAAAGGGACCCAGGTCACCTGAGACTCTGGGGAGGCACTTCCTTCCCTGCAGGGGTTTTGCAGGCTTCCCACCTAAGTGCTCATCTGGCCACAGTCCCAGGACTGGCAAGATGAACACAATGATACCTTGGGTCCCGTAGCAGCAGGGCCTCCCAACTTCCTCCCACAGAAAGCTCTGCCGTCTGCTGTCTGTGGATGTGACTAAAGGGAAAGTGAATACGCACAGCAGCTCCTTTCTCGGGTGCAGCCAGTGTTGGGGGTGGGGGGGGGGGACGTCCTAAGTCCTGGTGCACAGGGACCTTCCCCAGTGACAGACCCCCTGTGTTCCCCATTTCTTGCTTGTAGAAAAAGCTTTAGTCTCCTAGGCCTTCCCTGAGTTCCAAAGAACAGGCCCAAGCAGTTAATGATTAGAGAAATAAAAAAGCAGAAACAAAGGAAAAGCAGTGAAGCAAAAAAGTAATAATAACCTAAATAACAGTCCAGCCATAAAAGAATCGCAAGACTCCGAGTTTCTCCTTGAGGGAGATAAACTTCTGACTCACATTTTTAGTTGTTTTTACAGGAGCCAGGACCCCACCAAGTGAAAACTGCTGACCACAAACACGTAGACCCTAGACTGGTTGGACCAGAAGGTTGATGATTGAGACTACTGAAACATCACACTGTTACCTCACCACTAACCAATCAAAAAACTGTCCATGTACTGTGCAACCCTCAGCCTTGCTGTTGCCTTTTAAAACCCTTGCCTGAAAGCCATTGGGGAGTTCAGGTCTTCCCAGCACCAGCTGCCCATTCTTCTTGCCTGGCTCCATGCAATAAATGCTGTACTTTCCTTCCCCACAGCCCAGTGTCAGTAGATTGGCTTTGCTGTGCATGGGGCATTTGTTTTGTCTGCCTGGACACTGTCCCTGCTTCTTGGAGGGAACCACTCACCATCCCCAACTCCCCACAAACTACCTGGGTTCAGGTATGAGCTGATAATCAGTGTGCACCTAAGACCCAGTGAACCAATGGTAGAACCCCACAGCAGCTGGTTGGGATGGACACGTGATCCAAGCCAGGCCAATCAGAATTCTTCCCAGGATTTTTCTGAGGCTGCCTCCTGAGTCCTTTAGCCAGAAGGATATGTGCCTGTCTGCCAACAGAATGGCTTTCACGGTGCAGGGAATGATCGCACATATAGAGAAATAGATCGCACATACAGAAGAAAACAGATGAGAGAGTCCTGACAGGGTTCGAGCCCCTAAATTCAGTCAACCCCACAGCTGCCTCCATCCTGGCCTCCCGCCATTTGGTTTGTGAGCCTTGCTTGTAGAAAACCACCTCGCCCGACACAAATGAGCATGCCTGCTGCCCTGTTAGAGCCACGCCTACGTACATCTGCTCCTCCCTTGGAAGTGGCCGATCCAGTGTACAGTTTGCCCAATCCCCCCGACTTCCCCTCTTCAGTCTCTTGCATCAGAGGTGGGCACGTAGAAGGGCCCCATGCTTGTTTCAATGCTCAGCTGCCAATGTCTTGAAATTCTTTATCACTTTTGAACAAGGAGCCCTATTTGATTTTACATAGGGCCCCACGAGTTAACTTTGCACAGGGGCCTGGCTCCATGCGTTCCCTCATGGTGGGATTTGCGATTCCACTTCGTTGCTCCAGTTCCCAGGGCCCCCTCCCCCATCACCCACTCCTTAATAACCCTTCCACTCACCCCCTTCCCCTATGCTCTTCTCTCCCACAGGAGGCTTTTTTCCCAGAGGCAGGGAGCCATACCCGTGCCAGCTGGGAGTTGTCTATTTGCTCCCCATCTGAGCTCTCTGTAAAATCCTGAGAGCAGGGATTCACTTGACCCGGGACAATGCCGACAACAGGAGTGGCTTCTCTTGCTTCTAGCCCTCAACCCCCAACATTCTGCAACTGTGTCTCAAACCAGCTTCCAGAGGCCTCTGAGAAAGCTACACCACATAGCAAACAACGGTCCAGCAAGGGGAGCCTCAGATATGAGTGACGGAGGACGCTGCCTGTGTCCTCGGGTACGTCCAGCAAAGGCACGTCCTTGCCTCGGGCTTCGCTGCTTCTCCTGGAAAAGGTGAATTCCAGCCCTCTCCCCACCTCCCCCAAGGGGGAAATAACAATGAATAAAGCAGCTATAACCTCAGCCTTCACACCCACAATATTTAACGTGAGAAAACCGCCCTGGGGGGGAAAAGCCGACACAAGGGAAACTGACATACAGTTTGACAATGGAGAGTCCAGGTGTGGGTAAAAGTGATTTATTTTTGGAGCACAGTAATAGTTATGCAACTAGGAACATTTCATTCACCCCCATCCCATTCATGTTTTGTGTCACAAAGACATACCAAGACTTTGGAAAGAATTCCAAAGGGGATTACATTGAAATGTGCTGTTTCTTCACTTGTTTTTGTGCTTTAATCACAGTGCACCCAATAAAATAGCTTTACAGCTTACTAAAACTCAAACTTGTCCTCAAAGGAAGCAGTTTAAACATTTCTAACTGTAAATCAGCAATGCAAGGATTCCAAGTCAGGACACAGACCCAAGAGACAAAAGCAGCTCTATCATAAAGCTTGTCTTGTCAAAAAAAAAAAAAACCACACCACCATGAGGGGAATCCAATTTGCCTAGAAAGAGTGGGTCTTCTTCAGGACTGCAGTCCCAAAATATTAAGATACAATTGTGGGTGTCGTCTTTGGGGAAAAAAAAGGTGAGGAAGAGATTTGACCTAAGCCGCACTAAGAATCTGGTTTAAAAAGATGAAAGGGCTCACAGGGGACACAAGGTCTCTGTATCTCCAAAGGAAACATTTACCCCACTGAAGGGGGCAGGAGCAGATTCTCCGGGGGGCGCACCGGGCTGTGCCAGCCATGCCCATAGGGAGCGTTTGCCAGTCTGCAGGAGGCTTGCCTGGGTTGGGAGCTGGTTTTCCACTGGGAGGTACCTCACACTCTCCTCGTGAACAAACCAGCCAAGATCTGTGAGCTGGACTCACGACCCTGAGTGAATGGGTGGACACCACCCAGAGATGCCAGGGCCCCTGAGGACTCAGGGCCCACGTCCTGGCAGCACTGTCTCATCTCTTGTCCTTTGCAAATGAGTGGGCCCCTTCCCCCCAAAATTCAAAGCAGTAGTTAGCTAGGAGAAACAGCCATGGTTGAAGGTGGCGAGAAACCTCCATGACTGAGGCTCAGCCCAGCTCTGAACAACCCCCCAGAGGTTTCTGAGCAAAAGTCCTGACTCACAGGGCTTGGGCTCAGCTGTGAGGGGTAGCTCAGAAGGCTTGGCCAGTATAGGGCCTGGGCTGGAAACTGCCGTGATGGACGGCTGAAAAACAGGGACGCTTAGCCCTGAGTCAAGGGGCGGGTGTGTGTGTGCGTGTGTGTGCCGTGTGCCTGTGTGTGGTGTGCGTGTGTGAAGGGTGTGAGGACCCCGGCCAGATGCCCCTGCCACACCCCCACAGACCAGCACAGCCACGTAATCTCAGAGTGACAAGTGGAGCCCACACGTGGAGGCTAGAACTGGGTTCCCCTCAAGAGGTTAGAAACAGCTCATGTGAAAACCTCCTGACGCCAACATCTGCACCAGCCAACTGACTAACTATTTCAAACGTGATTTGACGTAATGAAATTCAAGGCCATTTACCAGTTTTCCACCTTTTGGCCATGGCTGCCAAGGGCATACAGTAGGCACACCCATAGCTAACAAAGGAGAGTTTCCCACTTAGCCTGATTATGTGGGGTGTGTCTCCCTTCCACTCTATTTCGGGTGTCACCCACTAAATTGATCTTGGGACCCACTTGTGGCTCCCAGTTGCAGCTGGACCAAAACAGCCCTGGAGTGTTCTGAACAAACCCTTGGAGCCCTAGGGGGCCTTTGCAGTCCTCAGGCACGAGAAACCACGCCCTCTATGGAAGGCCACCTTATTCTGCAGAACACGGACCTCCAGCAGCAGCCCCTGTGTGGTCAGGAAGGTCACCAAGTGCCACCGTGGGCACCGCAGAGGGTGAGGAAGCTGGCCTCCTCCAGGGAACGGACCATCTGTAAAGGAAAGGGGGCTCCACAGGGTGGGCCAGCCCAGATGCCGGCTGACCACGGCCACCAGCCCGGTGGGGTCGCAAGGCAAGACTGGGACAGCACACGTGGTGGCCTCGATGAGCTCCTCAGGGCTTCCCCACGGGCGCACCGGACCTCTGGAACCTCTGGATAAGGAGGATGAGCCTGGCGATGTCGGAGAGCTCGGGGAACAGGGCCATGACGCTGTCCACCTGGTGGGGCGGGAAGGTGCTGCACAGCACGGTGCGTGCCCTGGCACGCGAGTCCACCTCGGGGGCGGCAGCCTGGGGCACGGACCCTGAAGCCCCCCCGAGGGCGTCTTCATCCCAGCGCGACCCCGCCCAGGCCGAGCGGCCCAGGAGCCAGCCGGCCCCTGGAGGAAGGGCCCACGGGTCGGCGGGCTGCCGGCGCGGGGGGCGCCGGTCACTCTGCGGGGCCCCGGGGCGGTATCCGCCCCGTAGGCCCGGCGGGCTCCGGGGGCTCTGGAGGCCGGGCGGCACTGGCGGGGACGGCGCGGGCCCGGGCGCCACCCAGTCGGGACAGGGCGGCCTGGGCGCGCGGCCGCTGCCGGGGCTCCGAGGGGGCGCGCAGAGGGGCCCCGGGTCGTCGCTGAGGACGAGCCGCGAGAAAACGCCTCCGAGAGTCGCCACGTCGGCCGCCCGCGCGCTCCCCCGCTGCGCCTCCTCGCCGCCCGCGCCCCGCCAGGCCAGCGTTTGCGCGCGGAGCTCATCGGCCACAGCCAGCTGCGCGTGGTGCGGCCTCTCCGGGTGGTAGAACTTGCACTTGATGCCGTAGGTGCATTTCTTGCCTGGAAGGGGCGGGGCAGGGGGAGAGGGCTCCTGGTGAGAGACCTTGGATGGGGAGGCCCGGTGTGGTCCGGACAGTGCCCGCCCTGCGCGGCCTTTCTCGTTGGAGGTTCCTCCGGGAAGGCCCCCGGGCCTGCTGCAGACTTGTCAGGTTTAGGGCGGGACGAGGTGGGGAGAAGTGCCCTGGGGCGCAGACAGGACGAATGAGGGTGCAGCACCCCACTCCTCGTGGTATTTCCCACTGGACACGGCACCGCAGTGTTACCCGCCCAGCGCAGGGGGACTGTTGTCTGGAAGTTCCCATGACCAGGGACTGAGACCAAATCTCTGGATCCAATGACCTTCATTCAGCCTCCACTTCCCCAGAGACACTGTGGACCCGGCCAACCTAGTGGCGGGGGGTTGGGAGTGGGCGCTCATGACATAGGATTCTGCCTCCAGTGCTGACTCAGTTTACCCTACTGTCCACATCCCTTGTGCTAATCATTGCCCTCCCCTTACAGACTGTTTTAACAGAGGTGATCAAATAATTTATCATCCAAACCAGGGCCCTTCTGAGAGTGGAAGGGAACAGGATGGGCCACCTCAACGTGTGTGTGTGTGTGTGTGTGTGTGTGTGTGTGTGTGTGTGTGTGAGTATCACTTACGGCATCTTAAACTTCTATAGGCACAAAAAACGAGGCCTGGGGACATTAAATAACTTGCCCAAAGCAAGCTAGTGAAAGAGCTGGCTAGAAAGCTAGCGTCCCTGGAGGGCTCTGGGATAGAATCCTTAATTCTTAATGGATAGCACCAACCAGAGTCCCTAAGGGTAGGTAGGGGTTTAGGTAAGACTGTGGGGCAGGATGTGGGCACAAGGTGCCAGGGGAGGGACTGAGAAAGGAGAGTGTGGGGTGCACACAGCATCCCTGCTCCCTGGATATGACTTTGCTCTGTATGTGACCCCTGCATCCAGCCCTCACAAACCGCATGCAACAGGGGTCCAGGATGGCAGTTCACCATTACAATAACCCTGTCGGGAAACTGCCATCCAGAGAGGGTAAGTTACCTCCCCCGGGGTCACACAGCTGATTAAGGGCAGAAGCCGGGCTAGAACCCAGGCTGCGGACCACCCAGCCAGAGCTTCTGACCTGAACAGGGCCCACGAGGCGTGGGGCGCTACCCACCATAGGGGCAGTGTTGCCAGGACGGCTCTGGGGGCTTTGGCTTCCTGCTCAGGAAGTTGCTCAGGGTGGGTCCCCGACGGCCCAGGGGATCATCAGGAGGCAT
Source organism: Phocoena phocoena (assembly GCF_963924675.1). Classification (NCBI taxonomy): domain Eukaryota; kingdom Metazoa; phylum Chordata; class Mammalia; order Artiodactyla; family Phocoenidae; genus Phocoena; species Phocoena phocoena. The sequence goes on along the minus strand of NC_089230.1, from coordinate 15,983,956 downwards.
GAACCTGGAAGACAAGCACAGGGGAGTGACTGCGAGGCCCACAGAGACCCGCCGCGGGCAGCACCAGGGCTCTTGCCGTCCAGGACTCTTCCTCCCACCCAGGGGTTGTCACAGCGTGTTAGAGCAGCACAGCTCCACACTGACGCGCACAGAGCACAGCACTGACAGATCCCAGGACAGCAGCCCCTGGGCCTTGTCCAAGTTTTTCTCCTGCTGAGTCAGCAATGCCAGAATCACTTAGCAACTCCTGGAAACATGCAGGCTCCGGGCTTCACACCAGACCTGCTTAATCAGAACCTCAAGTTGTTCAGGAATCTGCATTTTAACAACTTCCCAGATCATTTTTATCCACTAAAGTTGAAGCATAATTGCACTAGGTCTCCCCTGGGGCCTAGTCTGAAAGCGACTCTAAGCTGCATTCCAATGTCCTCAACAGAAGGCTGGAGACCTCCGGGGGGCCCGGGGGACTCTCTGGTCCTGGGAGCTCCATTTCTCCTGTGTCGCCCCACAGGTCTGGGCCTCTCAGGTTGGGGATGAAAATTAACAGAGTTCAAAACGCCAGCTGGTGGGTCAGCGAAGAAGCGGATCGGGGCGCTGCGGCACACACAGCCCCAGGGCTCAGCGCAGGCTCCACCCTCCTCTGCAAACCATGGGTGGGGGTCACTTTGTCACTCTCTGACACCACCCTGCCCCCCGCCTGCCCCTTCCCTTCCGTGGCTTTGGTCTGAGGAGGAAGGGAATGCATCCTCGATGCCCGCAGCTCAAAAGGGAAAACAATTTTCCTCAGAAGGGAAACTCCCTCCTCCAGCACAATCCACTTTTCATATGATACTTTCTTTCCCAGCAGGCACCTCCAGGTCATACAAAGGTTCCACTAGAGAGGGAGTGGATTCTAATCGGGGGCTTGTATTTACGGGCTGGTTTCCCCCTTAATGTCAAGGGTCACGCTGGGGTCCCACCGTGCAGACCACATCCCCCACGCCGGCCCCGAGCTGGGTGATCCCTGGTCCCGGGTAGCCTCCGTGGCTCAGATCCCAGCTACACAGCCGGCTTCTCAGAGTTGGGCCCTGACCAAGAATCCAGGGAGCCACCCAGTGCAGTTATTAAAAGTTCCCAAAGCCGTCACCTCCTGCTCTTTCCCGGGCCTCACAGCCGGGAGCTGGGCCAGGAGGGCCCTATGGACGTGCCCTGGGCACGGGGCGAGCGTCCTTGCCCACAGGCAGGCGGCAGGCTCTGCCCTCTGGCAGTCGGGGGACCTTCGGGCAGGCCCTGAGCAGAGGCCAGTGTGTCAAGAGGACTTGGCCTGGACCCCAGGCTGTCACCAGGTCAGAGGCGGCCATGATCCATCAGAACTCAGTGAGGATTTTCGGGATCCGATGGTGCCAGCCTTGCCAGATTGCTCCGGGCCTGAGCCAGAGAGAGGGAGCCTCCAGCCTCCTGAATGTGGAAATGACCATGGGGGATACTGCGGAGTAGCTGCTGTGACCATCCGCCCTGGGGCTTAGGAGGGTACCTCTGCCTCCTTGGCTGTGGGCCGAGGGGTAGTGGGGGCAGCAGTACGCCCTGGAGGCACATGTCCTGGCCTGGCCTGAGAATAACCGCTACCACTAGGGGTACATACAGTCCTCTCTGGTCTTCACAACCATCCCAGAGGTAAGTGTGACTGATCCAAGGGTAGATTATTCAAGGTGAAGAACATTCAGCCCAGTGAGGTTGAGAGCTTTCCTCACCACACACAGCCAGTAAGTGGCAGAACCTCAGTTTGAAACTTCATCTGCTGCTTCCAGAGCCCTAGCCCTTTCCACCACACACACAGCCCCGCAGGCTCCAGGTCAGGAGCTGGTCTGCCGTGTGCAGGTGGCCTGATATAGCAGCCACGTGGCCTCTGTCTCCCCATCTTCCCTACCCGAGGGCTGCAGCCATTTACACTCACTCACTCAGTAATCTACAACTAGTCACTGGGTGCCTATGATGCTCCAGGCTGGCTGGAGCTGTGGCACATAAGACACATATAGTCCCTGCCCTCACGGAGTTGGGGAGCTTGTCCCAAACCACATTCCTACAAGCCAGTGAGAGAGCCCAGAATGAGGACCGAGCTACCATGCCTGGAACAGAAATCGGAATGGGAGTGACGTCCCAGCCTGCTGTGACCTCCCATCTTGTCCCACCCTGTGACCACGCCCACCTTGCCAGGCTCTTCAGCATGCCCCAGGACACCTGCAGTGGACCAGCCATCACATCCTGCCCACCTCAGCTCCGTCTAGGGGCTCACCCAGCACCTGCTAACTGGTCTGTGCTTTGTGGACCAGCCATCACACCCTGCCCACTTCAGCCCCGTCTAGGGACTCACCCAGCACCTGCTAACTGGTCTGTGCTTTGTGACCCTAACTTCGTCCTCCTTTCGCTGTAGCTGGTTGGTCCAGGGGGGACCTGACCCAGGAGAAACACCCTAGGGGACAGATGAACCAACCAGATTCTCTTGAAAGTGTCAACCAAGACGTATTAAGACAGAGACGGTTCCAAGATCTTTACAGCCCCAAAGAAAGGGTGATGGTGCCCACTCCCATCCGTAATTCAAAACTTTGAAAAAAAACAGACAGAAGCATAGAAGAAGTGAAAGGGAGTGCAACAAAGTTCAGATTCTCCCCATGACGACAGTTCCAGTGCTCTTATTTGAAATGTTAAATTCTTCAAAAATAAAAACAAAAGGAAGGTCCCCCCAAGGCCATGCGTCAGGCAACTGGATGTGGGCGTGGGAACAGAAAGGTCACAGGACAGTTGGGACAAGACAGCCCCGTGGGGGAAATCTGGTCACGAAAGAGAGGAGGCAGAGAGGGCCAACAGAGAGATGTGCGACGGGGAAGGGGCGCGGGCGGCCCGGGGCAGGGGGGCTCTGAGCCCGTGACTAAGCCCCGCGGGGGGCCCCGTCACCACCCGCCCGCCCGCCCCGGGACCCCACGGGCCACACGCACCGGTCGTTGACGAAGGAGAACATGAGCAGCCTCTGCTCGATGAACCACTTCCACTCGGGGTTCTCGCTCTGCAGGTCGCGGTAGTTGTCGTTGGAGACGATGACCCCGTCCTGCTCGTAGGCCACCTTCACGATGTAGCGGTCGTCGTAGCAGACCACGCGCTTGCCGCTCACCTTGCGGGACGGCGTGTACACCAGCACCGCCTGCCTCTCCAGCTCCTCCAGCACGTGCTGCTCTGGGGGCCGCAGGGCGGGGACCGCATGAGGCGCTTTCTCGGAGGGACTCTCCACCCCCAGAGCCGTCCTAAACTCCGGAGCTGCTCCGGCAGCTCAGGGCTCCTCTCTGATCAGCTCGCCCCTCCCACCCGTCCCCGCCTCCCTCCCCCTACTCCCCCTTCCCCTAGACCCCTCCCCCTCTCCCCCCTCCCCCTCTCCCCTATGGCCCAGCCTAGCAGGCGAAGAGCAGGGAGGTCTCAGAGGAATTTGCCAGCAGCCTGAGGTCAAGTGGGCTCTTGGCTTCTGTCCTGCCTGCGTCATGACAGGAGCCCTGAGGATGGTGCCCAGCCAGGGAGACGCACTTTGGAAGGAAGAGTGAAGCCACAGCTCTTGTCGTTGTGATGGTTACCTGCCCCGTGCCCCTCCCACGGTAGACACAGAGGCCTTCTTCTGGAGAAAGACATCCCTATTTTAACTAGAATCCCGGCACTTAGGAATTACCAGGAGCCCTGCATCCACCTGGAAGAGTGCTGCCGGGGCCCTTAGCGGAGAACCACTGCCCCCCCTCCCATGACACAGGAGTCTGCTGGGACACCTTCAGGACGGAGCAGCCCACAACTGACAGCTCTGAGGGACACAAGAATGTCACGCAGAGAGGCCGGGATTAGGAATCTGCCGCCTACATTCCGCTCTTAGCTCCAGCTCTCGGGTTTTTCACCCCTCTCTGAACATCAGGTTTTGCACTTATAAGATGAGGAAGATGACTCCTGCACCTGTCTCACAGCATCTGTGGGACGACTGGACCAGCGCATGTGGGGAGAGCCCCCAAGAAGCCAGGGAGGAGGGAGTGTGTCCTGGGAGCTGCAGACGTTACAAGGTCTCTTAGCAGGAGCTAAAATCTGCATCTCTGGACTGCCTACTCTTTGATCTTAGTTTTGCCTTCGGAGACAAAAGAAATCCCTTCCACACGAAACAGTTACTCCGCATGTGGAAGATTGTTAGCATATTCGTCCCCCATGTCTCAGTCCTTTCCTATATGACATGGTTCCCAGACTTTTCAAAAGTGCATAATGCATGTATGGTACAAAGAATAATTTTTTTTCAATGCCGTGTGTGCGGTGATTTTTTTTTTTTTTTTTTTTTTTCGTTACGTGGGCCTCTCACTGTTGTGGCCTCTCCCGTTGCGGAGCACAGGCTCCGGACGCGCAGGCTCAGCGGCCATGGCTCACGCGCCCAGCCGCTCCGCGGCATGTGGGATCCTCCCGGACCGGGGCACGAACCCGCGTCCCCTGCATCGGCAGGCGGACTCTCAACCACTGCACCACCAGGGAAGCCTTGATCATTTTGTAATGTATAAAAATATCGAATTGAGACAGGAAGGAAGGCGGAAGGACACAACTATTGAAAGAATGCCACAACCATTAAGAAGAATGGGATGCGACAAAAACTGGTTAGAACCTACTAGGCGCAACATGGCAGAACATTAGACTTCCCTAGACCTTGAGCCTCATTATACCCTTATTGTAATGCATTAACTAAATGACACTATGACAGGCACCATGACAGTTTCAAGGCTAGCCATAAAAGGCCAAAAAGTAGGGGTGCCCCAATTCCTAGAAACCCCTGCCCCTTCTCCAAGACAGAATATTCCTCCCACTCGTTAGCCCAGCCCATAAAAACTAACCACTCCATATCGCAGGGCCGGTTCTCACCCTCTGAGATGGCCCACACTCTGTCTATGGAGTGTGTAGCTCTCTAAATAAACCTGCTTTCACTTTACTATGGTTCATTCTAGAATTCTTTCCTGCCCAAAGCCAAGGACCCTCACTTGGTCGTCTGTCCCAAGGACTCACTCAAGACCTCAGACATGACTATCCTCGTGTCCCATTTTTCCTGCAACAGAATCACTACGTTGTACATCTGAAATTAATACAACACTGTAAGTCAATTATACTCCAATTTTAAACTACAATTCATTAGCTAAATGCCATGTGTGCGGTACTCCCTTTGAGAAATAGAACATGGCCCGTGCTTTGAAGTCCCCATTGCCCCTCGAAGTTTGCATCTCCCTCCACTCCCTTTAAGATAACCCAGTTTTGAGAACTTTGTGTTTATAATTCCCTTGCTTTTATTTTTTTAAATGCGTATATATGTACCCTTCAAAAGGACAATTTCCAATGTGATTATGAGCCTCCAGACTTTACACGAATGGAATCACCTTGCACATACTCTGGGGCAACTTCTTTCCTCATTGAACATTGTGTGCATGAGGTCTGGCCATGTCATGACTGTCAGTTTTGCACAGACGTCTCCTGGTACAGAAGGACAAGGGTTTCTCTAGGGTCTGTCTTAAGGAGTGATACTGCTGAGTTGTAGGGAAAGGCACTTTACAAGGTAACGCTGCATTGTTTTCCAAAGTAGTTATATCAAGTTACTACCCAACACAGCGTCTAAGGCAACCTTGCCAGCACTTGGCATTTGCAGGTTTTTAAAATTTTTCCCAGTCTGGTGGGTGTAACGTGGCCTCTTGCTGTGGTTTTATTTTGCATTTCTCTGGTCACTAATACAACTGAGCATCTCTTCATATGTTTATTGACCATTTGTGTTTTCTCTTCTGTCAAATGCCTTAGCACATTTTTCTATATATGTGTCCTTTGTCTTGGTCTTATTAATTTGGATAAGTTCCCTATAGATTCCAACAGGAATCCTTCATCAGGGATATGTGATATATGGCCTCTCCCAGGTTGAGGCTTGTCTTTTCGTTTTCTTGTTTTTGTGGTATTCGCTAATGAACGGAAGCTTTTATTGTAATGTAGGCAAATGTATGACTCTTTCCGCTGTCTCTCTGCATTTGTTGTGGCTTGTTTAAACATTCTTCGTACCCCAAAGTGAATTCCCTACTCGTTATCCGTTACGTATCGCACAATATATATTGTACAACATTGCACAGCTGTTGGAAGCCACCATTCTCCATGTTCAGACCATAAAGAATAATCTGGGACAACTGGTCCATGATGAACACAAGTGTTCATCCCCCCTCCTTCTCATAATCCCATTGAAAGAGAAGAGAAGCAGTACAGAAGGGGTAGGGAATCCATAAGCACATTAAAAATGGGCTTGGGGACAGCAGCAAACCCAGGATTTTGACAAATTTTAGGAAGACAGAAAGCAGGTAGGATCAGAGACTTCCCTGGCGGTCCAGTGGTTAAGACTCCATGCTTCCAATGCAGGGGGTTTGGGTTTGATCCCTGGTCAGTGAACTAAGATCCCACAATGCCACACGGCAAAAAAAAAAAAGAAAGAAAGAAAGAAAGCAGGTAGGATCAGAGACTTCCCTGGCGGTCCAGTGGTTAAGACTCCATGCTTCCAATGCAGGGGGTTTGGGTTTGATCCCTGGTCAGTGAACTAAGATCCCACAATGCCACACGGCAAAAAAAAAGAAAGAAAGAAAGAAAGCAGGTAGGATCATATTGACCCTACAGTACAAAGGGAACCACAGCCCAGATGTGCATGGAGCCCAGATGTGCATGGAGGCTGAAGAGGAGGTAGAGCCCCTTCCCTGCAAAGTCCCAGCGCTCTCCAGCAGGAGTGGCGAGTCAGCAGAAGTCGGATTATTAACTGAAAGGCTACCATGGGGCAGCTGCATCCACCCTTTCTGGTCCCTATCACTGCATGGAAAGTGAAGATATAACTAGGAAGGAGGAGGTTCCCATGTGGCCTTTGACCTCCTAAAGTAAAACCATCGTCCTCGTGGCACTGGAATGTGTGGTGGGCAGAGGCGTCCAGCTGCCTGCCTGCTCTGCGCAGGGTGTGCTGAAGTGAACTCCTGCTCAGCACATTCAATGGTCAGTCCTACCTTTTAGGGAAAGATCCAAATACCAGGAGAGGAAGCCCATGGCAACTGCACAGGTACGTATTTAACCAATCTGGTTCTTTTTTCACAAGTAAACACTGACAAGCAAAGGATCACCAGACTTTTGAGAAGAAGATTTAACAGCACAAAGAGAGAGATGAACAAACAGAACTGACCCCAGAAAAAATAAATATGATTCATGGAACTTCAGAGAACTTTTTAAAAGTCTGTATTAGTATAGAAATAGTCAAGAAGATACCGTATCTGTAAAACAAGAATAGCGTTTTACTTAAAAAACAGAATCCGAAAGAGAAGAAGAAGCAACTGGTAACCACTGACAGAACTGAAAACAAAACCAGCAACTTTTGGTTAAAAGGCTGGAAGAAGAAGTCAATGAAACCTGCCAGGATCACGAAGAGGTCGGCCCCAACACTGCGGACTTGGCTGACATGATACCAGCAGTGGCTCAGCATGTGACTTCTTATAAGAAAGTCAAACAAACAAAAAACCCTGTTTATTTAAACCACCTGTTCTATTATTTGTAGCTGAAAATATTCCTAGCTGATACAAGAATTAAAAATAAAGAATTCCCTGGGTCTCGTTTTCCTTTGTTTGTTTGTTTTTTAAATGAAGAGATTGAACTAGATGTTCAGTTAATAAATATCACTGGACCAAACGGATGCCTCTTTCAGTTCCTGTATTCTACTAGGGGTGGGATGCAGACCCAATCTTTCTGCAGAGTGTTAAAAGTTATAAGATTCTATTATTTTTGGAACTTAATCTTTCACACTAAAAGAGTAAATACTTTGTTCATTTATCTATCAACAACTATTTATTGGGCACCTGCTATATGCCAGCTGTTACGCTAGGTGACAGGGCTCCAGCAGGGCACACTCGTGGTCAGTGCTTTCATGGAGCTTATAGTCCAGTGAGGAAGACAGACATCATCAAACAAGCGGTAAGCAGATAACTGACTGTGATTTTCAGGAGTACTGTGGAGGAAAGGTGTATAGTCCCTCTTGAGAATGTACCTGCTTCAGCATACCTCTAATCGGGGTATCAGATCTTGGTGGTTCTTTCCTCCAGGAGGGGACAAAAACTTTGACGTAGGTGTGTCCTCTGTCCCTGAACCAGTCCACAGCCAGCTGGATTCCGCGGCAAGAGAAGGCTTCTTTATTTCCATGACTGCAATGAGAAAACAAAGACATCTGCAGAGAAACAGGAAGGGTTCCTCAAGAGTGACTTTTCCTGGGAATAGCCTGGATCATAGTCTCATAATCAAAGGGAATCAGGCAAATCTGCATTTTAAAAATAGGTCATTCTTTGCACAGAATATATCCCTTAATTGGAACCAATTAGTTTGTGATAATATGTAGAGGGTCTCCGGCTCCAAGGGGAGTGCATTCCAAGGATTAATAGACAAGATCCTCTTATTAACTGAAGCTAATATGGATCAAGAGAGGGTTGTCAGGGCCTTCCCTGGTGGCGCAGTGTTTGAGAGTCCACCTGCCGATGCAGGGGACACAGGTTCGTGCCCCGGTCCGGGAAGATCCCACATGCCGTGGAGCGGCTGGGCCCGTGAGCCATGGCTGCTGAGCCTGCGCGTCCAGAGCCTGTGCTCCGCAACGGGAGAGGCCACAACAGTGAGAGGCCTCGTACCGCAAAAAAAAAAAAAAAAAAAAAAAAGAGAGAGAGGGTTGTCAATGTGATATTTGTCTCCCCAAGTCCAAGTAAGGGTGCCAATGTGCCCCCCAAATTCCACTGTAATCACCCATCAGTGGAGGCAGGAAGGAGAGAGTAGTGTGAGAGGAGGCTCAAGACCAGGCAGGGGGACTTCCCTCATGGTCCAGTGGCTAAGACTCCGTGCTCCCAATGCAGGGGGCCCAGGTTCATTCCCTAGTCAGGGAACTGGATCCCACATGCTGCAACTAAAGATCCCGCATATTGCAACGAAGATCTCACGTGCCGCAACTAAGAGCCAGAGCAGCCAAATACATAAATAGAATAAATTAAAAAAGAAAAAGACCAGGCAGGGTCTTAGGAGCTAGAAGATCTATCTACTCCTAAGAAGCATGAGAGCTGTAGAAAGATTTTAGGATTCTAAGACCGGGGGGTGTATGTGATGTGATGAGATGTGATCTGATGTATGTTTCAAAGAGTTCAACCTGGCAGCACAGAGGACAATAAGTTGGAAGGATCCAGAGTAGGGGGGACACCAGTTAAGAAGCAGCTGTAGTCATCAAAGCAAAACCTGATGGTGACCTGGACCCAGCTGGTGGTGGTGAAGAGTAGGTGAACCTGAGGGATAGTTAGAAGGTAGTATCTCCAGAAGGTGGTGATTGACTGGGTACAGGGGTGATAGGGGAAAAGGCACTGAGGAGACTTCTGGCTTGTATAAGGGGATGGAGGGCTCCCTGAGACAGACTCTGTTTGGGAGGAAGACAGGATTTAGAGAAAACGATCCTGAGTTTGGTCGTGGACACATGGCGAGTTGGGAGGAGCCTTGGTGACCTCTAAGTGGAAATATTAAATAAACAGCTAGGGTTCAGAAGAGAGGTCTGGGTGATAAAACATGTGAGTCATCTGTTTAAGCACCAGTTGGAGCCACCGCGTGGGGAGAATTGCCTGGACAGAGTGAGCATCCAGGGGCTGGACCTGGAGGAGCCCTGGAACCGAGCAGCTGATTGCAGGTAGAGCAGGACAACCAACGAAAGAAGCAAAGGCATCTCTCAGAAAAAAAGCGGGGGGGCTTCCCTGGTGGCGCAGTGGTTGAGAGTCCGCCTGCCGATGCAGGGGACACGGGTTCGTGCCCCGGTCCGGGAGGATCCCACATGTCGCGGAGCGTCTGGGCCCGTGAGTCATGGCCGCTGAGGCTGCGTGTCCGGAGCCTGTGCTCCGCAACGGGAGAGGCCCGCGTACCGCCAAGAAAAAAAAAAAAAAAAAAAAGGAAGAGAAGGGGGTAAAGCAGAAGAGGCTGCACCGTGGAAGCCTCGGGAGGAAGGCAGCCAAATGCTGCTCTGAGGGGCCAGTGAAGCCTGAAAACACCCCTCAGACTTCATGAGTGGAGGTCAGCGGCATTTTGCTAGAGAGGGAGACAGGTACATAGATTTGAGATACTGAGAATGCAGACTCAGTGGGACTCGGCCGTGGTCTGGCCTCAAGACTAGCTCACCCCCTGCTCACAACTTCCACCCAGCCACCGGCACTCCCTCAGCCCTTTGTCCTGACCATGCATCTCCCTTCACTCCCATCACAGGGCCTTTGCACCAACTATTTCCACTCCTCTCAGCCCAGCCCATTCCTCCTTCGGCTTCATCGTCACTTCCTCAGGAAAAGCATCCCCTCGCCTCTAAATTCCGTCAGATTCCCCTGTTAGTAGTCCTCACAGCACCATCCTTGTCCTTCCTGGCACTTATCACAGTTGGACATGCACACTCCCCCAGGGGATGAATTGGGCCTCCCCCTTTCTAGAGCATAGGTTCCTGTTGCTGCCCGTCGTTCCCAGCACCTAGCATGGTGGTGCCTGATAATTGGTAAGGGCTCAACAAAAACATGCTGAAGAAATGAATGACTGAGAAGAAACAGGTCTTATGAGCAGCCAGAAGAGAAGCAGCCCAGGCACAGGGAAGGGTTGGCTGGAAGGACCCTGGTGCAGGAAAGGCTTGCGCGTCTAGGGACTGAAAAGAGGACAGTACGGCTGCAACCCATGGAGCAGGCGAAGGGGAGGTGGGAGAGGCAGGGCTGGGTGCTTAGAGAGCCAAGGGTCCCCATGGCCCTCGCATCCTCTCCACATCCAGGCAAGGCCAACACATCAGATCTTCACATTTGTGCTTTCTCTTGTGCGTGGCTTCTTCCACTACTTTCTCAGAGAGGATTAGGATAGGTCCAGGTTTATAAAGTAAAAAAGGGAGTCTTAGAAATGCTAATCAGGGGCTTCCCTGGTGGCGCAGTCATTGAGAATCTGCCTGCCAATGCAGGGGACATGGGTTCGAGCCCTGATCTGGGAGAATTCCACATGCTGCGGAGCAACTGAGCCCACGAGCCACAACTACTGAGCCTGTGCGTCTGGAGCCTGTGCTCCGCAACAAGAGAGGCTCCGACAGTGAGAGGCCCGTGCACAGCGATGAAGAGTGGCCCCCGCTTGCCACAACTAGAGAAAGCCCTCGCACAGAAACGAAGACCAACACAGCCATAAATAAATACATAAAATTTTTTTTAAAAAGAAAACATCATGAAGTCTTAGTATATGACACCATATGGTAAGAAGTCATTAATTCTTTAAAAAAAAAAAAAAAGAAATGCTAATCAATGGTGTTAGAAGTTGGGCTTTGTGGAGATTCAAGAGAACTCTAGATTCCTGTAGCCCCAGTGACGTATCAGGAACCAGGCCTCACCCCCCTAGATCTGTAGGGTCTTCCAGCTTAGAGAAAATAGCCCTTTGGCCGTTGTCGCTGAGCTGTGAGGCTTATGCAAACAGTAAGGAGAAAATATCAACAGGGGGACTTCCCTGGTGGCACAGTGGTTAAGAATCCGCCTGCCAGGACAGGAATAAAGGCGCAGTTGTAGAGAATGGACTTGAGGACTCGGGGAGGGGGAATGGTAAGCTGGGACGAAGCGAGAGAGTGGCATGGACATATATACACTACCAAATGTGAAACAGATAGCTAGTGGGAAGCAGCCGCATAGCACAGGGAGATCTTCTCGGTGCTTTGTGTCCCCCTAGAGGGGTGGGATAGGGAGGGTGGGAGGGAGACGCAAGAGGGAGGAGATATGGGGATATATGTATATGTATAGCTGATTCACTTTGTTATAAAGCAGAACCTAACACACCATTGTAAAGCAATTGTACTCCAATAAAGATGTTTAAAAAAAAGAGTTTGTAGTAAACGTAATTTCATCATGTAGAATTACATTATCTACTTAATCCATTATTACTGAACATTTACGTTATTCCCAGTCTTTTGCCATCATAAATAATGACATAGTTAACATCTTTGTGCATAAAACTCTGCTTGTATTTCAAAATTATGTCGTGAGGATAGATTCCCTCAAATTAGAATTACTAGGTCAAAGAACCTGAGTACTTTTATTAAGGGTGTTGATACATATTGCTAAATTATCTTACGGAGAGACTGTCCCAATTCACATTCCCACCAGTTGTGTATTAGAGTACTGCGTCATTTCAACAGTTTGGTAATTTTATTGGCAAATAATGAAATCTTGCTTTAATTTGCATTTTTTGATTACTGATGAGATTGAACGTTAAAAAAATATATGTTCATTAGCCATTGTTTTTTCTCTGTGAATTTTCTATTCATGTCCTTTGCTTATTTTTCGATTGCATATCTTTGGGGATGTCTGTTTTTTCTTTCACTTGTAAAAACACTTACCTGTTAACGATATTAAGCTTTTGTCATATTATTGCCAATGTTTTTTCTAGTTTTGTTGGACATGTAATTTTACAATTCTTGATATGCAGAAGTTTCAGATTTTTACATATTTAAGTGTACCAATCTTTTTCTTTGCAGTTTCTTCTTTTTTTTTAACTGAGTTTAGAACATTATTACTGATTCAAGGATATGATAAATAATCAACTTTGTTTTCTTTAGTTTTATGACTGTTTTTCATATTTATCTTTTTAGTATTTTAGAATTTGTTTTGTGGTAGAATGTAACATGCAGCTCTAAGCAATTTTTCTCTTTCAAAGTAGATAGTTGGATTCTGTACACAATTGATTGAATAACCCAATTTCTTTCCCATTGACTGGTGGCCCTTTCTTCATCTTATATTACTTTCTTATGTAGTCAAGGGTCTATTTCTGGGGCATTTCCTCTGCAATGGTTTGTGGTTTTTGTTCTCAAGTAATACATTGTTTTAATTATCAGCAATAATACTACTTTTATATCTTCTTTTCCTACAGTTAATACCCCTTATTTCTAATTCAGTATATTTAGTTAGACTAGGATTTTTTTTAGAAGAGTGTCTAATAAAAATGGTAATAGTAAAAAAAAAAAACCACAAAAAATAAAAGAATCCACCTGCCAATGTAGGTGACATAGGTTCGATCCCTGGCTCAGGAAGATCCCACATGCCGCGGAGCAACTAAGCCCATGTACCACAGCTACTGAGCCTGCGCTCTAGAGCCCACAAGCCACAACTACTGAAGCCCACGTGCCACAACTACTGAAGCCCGTGCGCCTATAGCCCGTGCTCCACAACAAGAGAAGCCACCGCAATGAGAAGCCCGCGCACCGCAACAAAGAGCAGCCCCCACTAGCTGCAACTAGAGAAAAGCCCACATGCAGCAACGAAGACACACACAGACAAAAACAAAAACAAACAAATAAATTTATTTTTTAAAAAATCAATGGGGCCTTCTGTGGTAAAAAGGAAGAGGAAATGAAAAGCTAGTCCCTTCGGCCCCAGCAGAAGTTGCAAAACAAGGAGACGGAGGGAGAATGAGGGGCCACTCACAGCGTCCTTACCCTGCCCCCCAGGCCTGCCCCACTCGCTGAGCCATGAGGGGACGGAAGGGCTGGCGACACCGCGATGGATGTGAACAGGAGGCTGAAGGATTTTCTCTCAGCACAGCCTGGGTCTATCGCAAGCCTCTCAGAGAAATCGTGGTTTCAGTGGGTGCAGCCTCCCACAGGGCTACAGAGCTGCCGTGGAGGAAAGTGGCGGATAGGTGAACCGGAAGCGACACCCCTGGATCCCTTGCTTCCCCGGGCCTGGAGGATTTCACGCAGCCTGGGAATGGACAGGACTTTAAGCCAGCATGGTTCCCCAAAAGGACAAATGGGACCGATGACCCTCTCTGTTGACCATTCCGGAAGCCAGGCCAGCCCATTGCTCTGCAGAGGAGCCCGGTGACCGTCCCAGACCCCTCTGCCAGAAAACACCAGGTCTCAAAAGCCTCCAGATGCCATTTGGGAGAGGGGCAGGGGAAGGGAGAGGAAACACGAAGCCTGAGTCCTCCAGAAGACAGAAGACACTGAGCTATCACAGACGGGCAAGTGTAAAGTTTGCTCCTTCCCGCTACCTAGAAGGTGGCGAAGAGATTTCACCTATCATAGAAAATAAGGTCTGTGCTCTGTGCACATTGCAGCAGTGATGTGAACATCTGATGATACCCACACTCCCACCCCGCCCCCGAGCATATGTATCTCTTGGCCGCAGCAAAGTGCCCACAGTCCATTCTCAAGAAAACATATCGTTGCCACAATTCTTTTAAAATTTGTTTCTCTGGCGTGCCATGTGGCATGCGGGTTGCAGGATCTTAGTTCCCCGACCAGGGATAGAACCCGGGCCCCCGGCATTGCGAGCATGGAGTCTTAACCACTGGACCACCAGGGAAGTCCCTAAAATTTGTTTCTTGACTGCTCTCTTTTCTGTGACTACCTATCTGTCTTTAACTGTTCAAAAGCCAACTTTCCATCCCTGATGCCTTTGATGGGTGTGTGACTTGGGACGGGGGTTGGGAGGTATAAATCTCACACCCATCAGAGGTATCAGGCACCCCATCCCTGTGAATGGGCAATGGGGAGCAGGGTGACGAGTTCCAGTGACTCTGGAGGCAGGTGGAGGGGAGGCAGTTGGAGGTGCAGAGATTCAGGAAGAGAAGAGCTAAGGAATGGGGCCACCATCAGCTTCATGCAGCAGAAACTGGCCCCACGGCCTCTCTGATACAGGACTCCAAGATGGCAGACCCCAACCAAGAGGCTCCAAAGGACAGTTACGTACACCCCAGACCAGTGGAAGATGGAGGGAGTGTACGTCTTCCCATCAGTGCGGCCAGTATCTTCCCTCTCTCCCTCAGAGGTACCCTCTCTTCCAGCCTGAATTCCAGGCACAGGGAGGTTGGGGACTGGCCCTGAGAACCCCTAAGTTGGTCTCTCTGGAATGGAGGATTTTTCATTCAGGTCCACCGTTTTGCACACACTCTACCCCAGCCTCATGAGCCTTCTGGTCTCTAGAAATGTGAAGATTATCTATGTTCAGTCCTTGCCATGTCTTTTTTTACCAACCTCAAAACGCCATCATGGCTGCCCTAGTCCTGGCCACAGAAAGCCCTGAGCAATGGCAGGGTTGATGCCACAAGCAGGGGTCGCCTCCTCACCACGTGGGGCTCTGTTTCTAGGAGGCAGCAGAGCTCTCAGTCAGGTAATAAAGTTCAGCGGTCACCCTGGAAGCCCACACCCCACGTACAAATGGGAAGTACGTTAGCCAGAGGCACCCCTTCCCCTGGGCTTCTCCCCCACTCGCTCAGCATGCAGCTGTGAACATCCCCGTCAGCAGGGCGCTGTGCTGGGGGCCTGGGGAGCAGTGAACGAGGCAGACCTCGCCCCAGCTTCTTGGAGCTCATTCTTAACAGAGTCCTGTGTATCTGACCACTTTGCACGTGTGCCTAATTTAATCATTGCAAGAAGCCCTTGAGGAAGTGACATCGGCCCCATTTCACCCTTGAGGAAACTAAAGCAAAGCCATGTGCTGGCTTGCTGATCTCAGAGCCTAATCTGTTGGGCTGCAAACTCTTCCTTCCCATCTCGATTTATCCCATCTCGATTTATTCCTCTCCAGTCTCTGCTCCTGGGACCCAGACAGCAGCTCCTTCGGAGCAAAAATTACCACCTGTCCACAACACTGTAAATCAACTGTTCTCCAATCAAAACTTTAAAAAATTACCAGCTGTTAAAATGCTCGAGCTGGGGGAGGGACCTTAGCGCTTCTTAAAAGCCACTGAGAACCACTTTATCAGGCAGAGAGCTGAGCGCCAGGCCTCGGGAAAAGGAAACAGGAGTGAGAGGATTTGAACAAAGGGAGGTGGTAACGGAAGTGGGTAGGTACCTGAGGCAAATCCTGCCTGACGAGTGTGCCTGGGCAGCCACCATCAGCGCGTAGCCATTTACAGTAACTGATAATCTAAGTGAACGCCCCTGTATCATTCATTAACTGTTGCCCAAGAAGTCTCTGCAGAAACCAGCAGACGGTCTTATGAAGAGCTAGGCGGTGGTTTGGGGGTGGGACGAAAGGAAAGACAAGCGGAGATTCCTTTGGGGTGTGAGATGTAAAGGCCCAACACTGATTGACTCTGTTTCTTACTTGGGGTTAAACTGCAAACACTCTGAACCTGGAGTTTCTAGCCCTTCCACCAAGAGATCTCCCCAGCTCAGGTCAGCAGGGAGACAGGGGGTGACCTCTGAGAGAGGGTGCTCCCTCATCTCATAAAAGGAGAAATGGGTGCAGACTTAGGTGGGAACCCAAGGCCAACGTTGGTTGGAGTCCATTCAGGGGCTGAGAGGCAGGTTGGACCCCCAGCCCAGGAGTGTGCCCCCTACACCCACTGAGAGGGGCCTGATGAAAACCTCCCATTGCCAACCTCAGCTCTCTCATCACTGAAGATTTGTTTCTCCAGAGTACGCCAGATTCTGTTAAGGTTTTTAAGAGTTTAAAAAGGTAAACAACAAGTCAAACAAAAAACCCTGTACACCCCCAAATGAGGAAACACTCAAATGAAACCCTTGTCAAGGCCAGTAAGAGGATGTGAAATTATCAGGTGTTTTTTCCCCAGGCTGAAAGCCTTCAACTCACTCCTTTCCTAAATCTGCCTACAGAACATACACCACTGGTACTTGTCAGTACGTGTGGGTATTTGTGAGTTTGCCAGGCAAGAAAATGTTGGCAAGAGTCGGCAGCGAGAAGCAACATTCTTCCCAAACACCACAGTGCAGCTGGTCACATGCTTTCAACGAAAGTCACCTTTTTAAAACCTCTGGACATTTTTCTTAAGGCCAAGCGTACAGCGACTCCAGAGCTCGGCTCACAGCTTCCCCTTTCCTGCACATGCCCACATGCACAAACACGTACGCCTACACACCCCTGAAGGTGTAGGGACTGAAAATCCGTCTCTGTGCTGCTGGTCAAGCAGAGCCACCATTCAATGCACGTGACCTTCTGAGGGTTCCCAACAGGCTGGCAGCTGCAGGAGGGGCATCCTGGCCCCTGGTGAGGGAGAGGGGTCTGGCGTGTCCTGTCTGCAGCGGGCACGTCTGGAGCTCATCGTGCCTGGGGAGGACTTTGGGCAGCACAGGAAGGCTCTGGCCCCGGAATAAAAGTTTATGGGGTCAGGGTCTCCCACTCTGAGACCAAAGATACATGGAATTAGCAGCCCAAAGATACACAGTGCTGGGGAAATGGAAAGAGCACTGAAGCCAGAGACTGGCACTTACTGCTCTGGGACCTGTGGCAAGTTACTTACTCTCTCTGAACCTCTGCAGAAGAAGAGACATTCCTTTATGAGAAAAATGCATCTATTTCTTTCACACATGCATAAAGTAATCACCCTGAGTCCTAGAATGTTAGAGATGAGAAAGTACATAAGATTATTATTATTCAGTCCAACCTCTTACCTGTATAAACAGGGCTCAAAAAAGTCAGGTGACTCTATTTACAATAGCCAGGTCACGGAAGCAACCTAAATGCCCATCGACAGACGAATGGATAAAGAAGATGTGGTACATGTATACAATGGAATATTACTCAGCCATAAAAAGGAATGAAATTGGGTCATTTGTAGAGACGTGGATGGACCTAGAGACTGTCATACAGAGTGAAGTAAGTCAGGAAGAGAAAAACAAATATCGTATAGTAACGCATATATGTGGAACCTAGAAAAATGGTTCAGATGAACCGGTTTGCAGGGCAGAAGTAGAGACACAGATGCAGAGAACAAACGTATGGACACCAAGGGGGGAAAGCGGGGGGTGGGGTACTGGGATGAACTGGGAGATTGGGATTGACATGTATACACTAATGTGTATAAAACATATAACTAATAAGAACCTGCTGTATAAAAAATTAAATTACATTAAAAAAATTTTTTTAAAAAGGTCAGGTGACACATGTGGAGGTCACACAGTAGGTAAGCTGAGGAGCTACAGCTGTACCGTCCATTATGCAGACACTCACCACATGTGGCTATTTACATTTCAAGTTAATTCAAAAGAAATAAAATTGGAAATTCAGCTCCTCTGCCACACCAGCCACATTTCCAGTGCTTGGCAGCCCCATGTAGCAAGCGGCCACCATATGGACCACCATATGCGGGTAAAGAACTTTCCATCGTCACAGGGAGCTGCGCTATTGGGCAGCCCTAGGCTAGAGGTCACAACTCAGATCTTCGGACTCTTAAGCCCTATGTTCTGTCCCCTGCTCCTGACCTCCCTAACTTCCCATGTGAAATACAAGGATTTCAGCAAAACTACGGACAAGCATGAGATCTGCTTCCCAGGTCCCAATCTTACACGCCCGCCACTGCAACTTAGAATTCACATTGAAGTTGACCCACCACTTAGGAAATGGTAAATGAAGCCATTGCTCCTGCTTGTAAGAACCAAATAGACTCCTTTTGTTGTTACAGTGAGGAGATGGGAGGTTTTTGGAATTGGGTGGTATGGTCCTTTCGAAATGACTTGAACAAGATGTATGCTCTGAACAAATACATTCCCACTTATTTTAAAAAGCACTTGGCCAGTGACCCTCACTGCCGATCTCCAGAGAGCAGCCACCCCAGGCCTACCGGGTTCAGCCACTACAAATAGACTTGGCCTACACATTCTGAGGCTCTGGGGAGAGGAGCCCATGGAAACTCCTAGAGTGATGGTATGGTCAGAGCACAAGGCTGGAGGCCAGGGTCTGATGGAGCCAGTGTTGATCTTGGCCAAGCCCTTCTAGGCCCTTCCTGTGCTTTTTCCTCTCTCGACTCAGATGGTCAGAGGCAAGGACAAATGACCCCCTCTCACATTCTCTGTGCTAATGGAGAGGCTTAGCGCCCTGCCGTAAAGCATGACATTATCTAGAACTGCTCATTCTACATCAGTGTTTCTTTACATTTTGGGGATCACAGACCTTCTAAGTAGCTATTGGAAGCTGTGGATCTTCTCCCAAGGGAACCAATATATGTATACAGATTCTACTTTTTGTAAATCATTTCAGGCCACTGCTGGCTTTGAAGATGGAAGGGGCTATAAGCCAAGGAATGCAGGTGGCCTCCAGAAGCCGGAAAAGGCAAGAAAACATATCATCCCCTAGAGCTTCCAGAAAGGAACACAGCTCTGCCGACACCTTGATTTCAAACCAGGGAGACCCAGGCCAGACTTCTGACCTCCAGAACTACGAGACGATACATTTGTGCTGTTTTAAGTCACTACATTTGTGTGGTAATTTTGATATAGCAGCAATAGAAACTAATACAGATTTGTTTAGTCTTTAAAGATCCACTGAAACACAACTTCCCAAAGATAATGAGAAAAAAAACATGGCTGAAAAGTCAGGCTCTTGTTCTCTGTGAGCAAAGGCAGACACAGTCCCAGGCTCCAGGGGACAAAGCCACAGTCAGCAAATCAGCAACAGTCACCCTATAGGATGCTGCTGCCAACAGAAGACACGCTTCTCACCTGCTCAGGGCAGAAAGGACATGCATCCCAACCTGTCTTTTAGGCTCCTCCCCACTCCTTCCAGGACCAGACAGCACATGAAGCAGCAGCATCTTCGAAAACAGAGAATGGCAATGCCTGCGATACTACAAAACCAGCGAAGGAGAACTTTCAGAAACCATGTTTCTGAGGTTAACTGAGTTTTGAGGTCAGCAGATAACGAGTAGACACCATGCTGGGTTTCAGTAATCTGGCCCCTCTAAAGATGCACCCCACACTGGGAGCTATCCTTTACAAACGAGGATCTGGCAGAGTCTGAGGTCAGGGGTCCTCTTGAAACTCTGGTTGGAGGACACGGGAGGTGTTATTGTAGGAGAAGGAGCGGGTGTGGATCTGAACATCAGACCCCAACTCTCTCCCAGACGTGCCTTTGAACAAATTAAGTCCCGCCATCAGGGAGCTGTGAAATTTCTCTTTTTGTTCCTAACTAAGGGGATGCAGGGGCGCAGGGGAGGGGATGTTTGTGTAATGTGCATATATGTACGTACACACCCTGAGAACACACACAAATACATGTGTTCTAGGTATCTGAGGTCGCTTGTAGGCAGCGCAAGTCTGAAAGAATTCATGTTCTGACACACACATGTTCATAATAAGCCTGAGAGATGGTTTCCATCTGTAAGCCACAGACTAATTACAATCGTAGGAGGTGAGGGCGGGGTGGGACTAAATGGATTTACCCAGAACACGTCTAGGTCATGTGCAAATAGAGGACGTGGTTTAAATGTGAATTCCAAGCAGCAACAGAGACTTTCATCAAAAGAAAACCCTCCACCATCACCCTATTGTAGCTGTTCCTAAAAAACGTCTGGTCCCTAGGGCCTCCCTGGTGGTTCAGCGGCTAAGACTCTGCACTCCTAGTGCAGGGGGCCTGCTTTCGATCCCTAGTCGGGGAACTAGATCCCACATGCCACAACTGGGAGTTGGCATGCTGCAACTAAGAAGATCCCACACGCCAGAACACACACGGCAACGAAGATCCTGCGTGCCGCAAGCTGAGACCTAGTGCAGCCAAATAAATAAATAAATATTAAAAAAAAAAAAAAAATTCTGGTCCCCAAAGAGAGAATGCTTTCCTGTAGCACCTGAAGTAGTTGTTTTACCCTGCAGTCATTCTGCTCTTTTGATCTGGAATCGGAGAGCTCATATAATCTTAGGACTGGAAAGGTCTTCGATTTAAGCAATATCACCTTACTTTAAATACAAGCCAGGGACTTCCTTGGCGGTCCAGTGGTTAAGATTCTGCCTTCCAATGCAGGGGGTGCGGGTTTGATCCCTGGTAGGGGAGCTAAGATCTCACATGCCTCACAGCCAAGAAACCAAAACGGAAGCAATATTGTGACAAATTCAATAAAGACTTTAAAAATGGTCCATATCGAAAAAATCTTTACATGTAACCCATGTCTTTCTACTGATGTCTAGAAGAAGAGATGCCTCATCCAGACCAGGCAGAGGCCAGGCCCCTCTCAGAACCCAGCAGACTTTCTTCCTAGGATGCTCAGAACCTACTGGATTCTTAAAAATCCCTTTAACTCCCCCAGAGATCTTGAATTAAGCGGGATTTCAGAGTCTCACCTATCTGGTGCCTCCACAGAGCATGTGTGAGAATGCCTTAGAGACCGAAGGAACGGCTCCTAGGCCCCAGGGAAAAGGCAGGGCTCCATTGCCTATTGACATAATCAAGCCCAGGGAGACTTGGCTGGCTAAAACTTGAATGAACGCTTGAATGAACTTGTCCTACACACCAAGCAGGGCATATTGGAACCACCCCCAAGCCTGTGCCATCTTGAGTTAACCTTTCCACACTTCTGTCCTGCAGCGCCCAATCCAAAGTGAGCCCAGGGACTTCCCTGATGGCGCAGTGATTAAGACACACACACCCCCAGTGCAAGGGGGCCAGGTTCGATCCCTGGTCAGGGAACTATAGATCCCACATGCATGCCGCAACTAAGGAGCCTACCTGCTGCAACTAAGACCTGGCGCAACCAAATAATAATTTTTTTTTTTAATTTAAAAACAAAAAAGCGAGCCCAAATTTTCAGGGAAAACCACTCGGTCTGTCAGCCAAAGAATACCCCGTTGACACATTCAGCGCCGATAACACTGCTCTTCTCCATCCACTGTGGCTCAGCTTTTGGAAAGGGACGTGTGTCTATTTGTAGTTGTGAGTGACCGACTTCCTGTGGCTCTGCCCTTTGCTGGGCTGCAGCTAAGCCAAACAGTAAAATAACGCGCTTGTTTGGGCAAAGCCTCCTCTGTGCCCAGTGCGGAGTGTGGGTGAGGCTGCAAAGCTTCTCTCTCAGCTGAACTTGGCCTCTCCGGGAAAGATGAGTTGGGGCGCGAAGCTCTCATCACCGAAACACACAAGATGCCAATACACCAGTATAACACTGCCTCTAGAGCTCAGGGACCACAAGCACACCTCCCGCACCCAGCTAGGGAGCCACTCCACCACCAGGGCCGCCACCAGCACAGCTCACAACCCCCAGCAGAGGGCTTCCAGCACGGTTCAAGTATTACGTTTTCCCATCTGCTTCTCATAACCTCGAGGGGAGTAGAAGAGTTCTCTCTTGACCTGTGTCACAGAGGAGGAAGCTTGAGATACCCCAGCTTTCCCAGAGTCACACAGCTGGTCAGGGACAGACACCAGACAGGGAGCCGTGCTCACCAAGGCCCAGCTCTAGGCTCTTCCCCGATTATTCCTGAGTTAGTACGATAAAAGCTGCCGTTTGTTGAACACTTACTTTGTGCCAGCACTGCCCTAGGCATTTCTGTGCAGCTCCAGTTCTTACAATTACCTTCTACGGAGCTTGTAGACCAACGTTACAGGTGGAGGAAGTGAGGCTCAGAGGGGTTAACTGACTTATTGAAGGCCACACAGCTACTGAGGGATGGAATGGGGATTCCAAGCCCCATCCATGGGCTCCAAAGCTCCTCGGACAGACCCACTGAGAAGAAGGTTAGTTCTCCCCGCCCGCGGTTAGGGGACGAAGAAAGCTACCTCATTGCCACGTTGCTGCCGTCGATCACTATGGGTCGCAAGGAACTGGCTGGGCCTCCTCTGTCCTCTTCCGGGTCCGCCCTCAGCCCACGCTGGGCAGAGTCGGGGTTCCCACAGGAGCCCCTGGGAACGAGCAGGGGCGCGGCGCTGCCCTCGTGGGCACTGGGCCGGCTGCCCGTCTGGATCAGCTCCTGCAGCACGTCGTTGACCAGGGCATCCTCGCCCAGCTTGCCCAGCACCCTGACCACATCCTCCCGGCCGTAGCCCAGCTTCTGGAAGAACTCCATCTTTCTCGAGCGCTCCATGCTGTGCCAGCTGGGCCCCCGTGAGGGTCCTGCCGCTGGCCTCCTCCTGGCAGAGCCCTACCGGCATGAGCTAGAGAGAAAAGGCATCCATCAGGTGTTTCCTGGGCAGAGGAGGTGAATTATGGGTGCTCTCTCCCCCCACTTATCTGTCAGGAAGTCACGTCGGGGCCTGGTCCCCTGAGGAGTTTCAGTGGCTCAGTGTGCTTGAAGAGCTGTGATGCAACCACGGTGCCTGTACTAGTGGCTCTCCCAGGCCTTCACCCCACTCCCGGTCCTGCAAGGGGGCCAGAGGGACCCAGAGCCGCTGAGCAGGCCACCCAGCCCTGGGGACATTTGTGCACAGGCCAAAGAAATGTTTTTTAGGCTCTGCTATGGCTGAATTGTTTCCCCCGCCAAATTCATATGTTGAAGCCCAGCCCCCAGCCCCCCAGTATGTGACTATTTGGAGATAGGGTCTTTAAAGAGGTGATTAAGGTAAAAGGAGGTCAGTGGAGTGGGCCCTAATGCAATAAGACTGGTGTCCACATAAGAAGAGGAGATCCGGACACAGTTGGGTACAGAGGGAAGGCCATGCGAAAGCACAGGGGAAACAGGCCATCTACCAACTAAGGAGAGAGGCCTCAGAAGAAACCAGCCCCACCGACACTGTGATCTCAGGCTTCTGGCCACCTGAACTGTGAGGAGGTGATGATAATAATAATAGTAATAATAATTATAATAATAAAT
Organism: Phocoena phocoena; assembly: GCF_963924675.1. NCBI lineage: Eukaryota > Metazoa > Chordata > Mammalia > Artiodactyla > Phocoenidae > Phocoena > Phocoena phocoena. The sequence goes on along the minus strand of NC_089230.1, from coordinate 15,960,390 downwards.
TAAAAATTTAAAAATAAATCTATAAAGTCATCCCTTGGTATTGAGGACAGGGGGCAGGCTCCAGGACCCCTGCAGATACCAAACTCTGGATGCTCAAGTCCCTTATATAAAATGCCTTAGTATCTGCATACAACCTAGGTATACGCACCGGTATAGTTTAAAGCCTCTCTAGATTACTTATAATACCTAATACAATGTAATGCCATGTAAACAGTTGCCAGGGCGTGGGAAATTTAAGTTTTGCTTGAATGGCCCAGGTCTCAGGCTTTGGGAACTCTTTGAGTTTCATTAGCTGTTCAGGGTGAACGGGGGTTAGCCAAGACAGAGGAAGCAGCAACAGGTACAGATTCCCCCTTCCTCCGTGGGTCAGTCTTGCCCCTCAGCCAGGCCCCCACCAAGCCAGGAAGGAGGACAGGTGGCGGGACAGCTTCTCCAGTGCCAGAGCAGGTGAGGGGCTCAGCCTTCCAGGGCCTGGGTCTGGGAAATTTCTGGGATTTTTTTTCGAATATTTTGAATCCACAATTGGTTGAATTCGAGGATATGGAGGGCCGATTGTATACATATTATACGTGCATAAAATAAATACCAAGTCTGTGGTATTTTGCCATGGCAGGCCTGGCAAACTAATACAGCTCCACGGCTTAAATAGGGGAAAACGCCCCTTGGTGAATTCTATTCCCAGAAACACAACGCTCTGACCTAAATTCAGCTCTGTGCACTGGCACAGCTTTCCCTAGCAATAAACTCAGATCGTACTGAACCTCTAAAATGGAAGGGCCTAACCCAAATTTGATCCTTTCCACTCAGCCATCACTGCCTGGCCTGCACCTTTGGGGTAGTGTTGGGCAGTGGGCTGCAGCCTGACAGACGTTTACAAGAAAAAGACGAGAGAGCCAAAGGGGACACTCTGGACAGACTGGGTCCCTCTGTCTTTTCTCTCTTTTCTACTCACAGAGACCTACATCTTTCAAAAAGCCTTTTAAAATATAGAAATAATCACGAAAATATATTGAGTGTGAAAAATTGAAGCAATGTAGAAGTATAGCAAATAAAAAGATATAAGGTCTCTTCATACATACCCCAAATCCCACTTGCCTCTCCTGTCTCCTTCTAGAGTTTTTTCTATGCATTTACTTGCATATCTAATAGATACACACATATACTGTTTAAAGGAGATGATTTTCACATAATAGCATCATTCTGGACTTATTGTTTAGCAACGTACTTTTCTTACTAAAAAGGCATTTTGGAAAGCTTTCCCTGCCGGTTTACCTGTTCTGCTGCCCGCCGTAACCCCAGCATTTAGAACAGTGCCTGGCGCAGCTGAATCTCAATGCATATTTGTTGAATGAATGAATGAATGAATGGTGTTTATCCATATGCCAAATGACGGAAATTTAGATGGTCTTCGATCTTACCCTGTTACACTTCATGCTCAGCGCACATTCACACACGTCTATCAGTTCACCTCATCCCCTCCTCAGTATTACAGGTTCTTTATCCTCAGTTCCTAGTCTCTTGTTGGAATCCTCTGCAACATTCTCTCTTCTGGGTTCCCAGCATGGCCACTCCCTCTCCTGCAGGGTATCTCCCTGTAGTGCTGGAACCCAAGCAGGACTCACAATGCCTGGGGCTGGCAGGTCAAGGGCACTTGCAAGCCAACCTCCTGGATGGAGAGGTCTCTCCTGCAGCCTCCACTTGTCAGCTCCCACCCACCTGGCCCACTGACTGCTGCAACACCAAAACTGCCCCCAAGGTCACCATGACACCCTAACTGCCAAATCCAACAGCACCTTCACACGCCTCGCCTTAGGCAAACTCTCTGCGACTTTTGACTCTGTGGACCACTCCCTTCCTTGTGATTTTTAAATCCAAAAATTTTGGACCATCTCCTTCTTGAAACTCTCTTCTCCCTTAGGTTGTACAATTTGGCCTGGGTCTCCTCCTAAGTCTTTCCAGCTCTTTCCTTAGCCTCTGCTCCCTCGTTCAATGTCAGGGCCCTGCCCAGGCCATCTTCCCTCCCCCTCATGCCCTCCACCAGCCCCTAGATCAATGAGCGCACAACTGCGCTTCTGGCTCAGACCTCTTGCTAAGCACCAGGCACACATGGCTGCAAATCTAGGAGATAAATGCCCTGCAGGCTATTCGATAAAGTGCTGTGGGAACTCACAATGCTGTCACTCACCAGGCATTTGCTGAGCCCACTTCAGTGGTTCTCAAAGTGGGGTCCAGGGGGAGCCCAAGACCCTTTCAGGGAGTCTTTAAGGTAAAAACTATTTCCATAATAATGCTTAGGTGTAATTTGGGTTTTTTTCACTCTCATCCTCTCACGAGCGTACCATGAAGTGTCCCAGAGGCTACGTGTTGTGTGATATTGTGACAGCTTGAATGTGGAAGCAGATATGAGAAGCAAGTGGTCTTCTATTAAATTGGCTACTAAAGAGATTTGCAAAAAATGTAAATCAGTCCCAGTCTTCTTACAAATTTGGGGGGTTTTGGAAAATAGAGTTCTTTTTCATAAAATGCATCATTTATATTAATATAATTGGTTTATTCTGATTTTAAAATAAATGACTATTTTTAAATTTCATAGTTTTAGTTTCTAATAAGGTACATATGCATAGATAGCTAGAACCCACATAAGCAAAATTTCTTTGGGGTCCTTAATAGTAGATGTCAAACCCTTCAGCATGAGAGGCAAGGCCCCTCACAACGGCTGCAACCCCTTCTCCAGTCTCGATGGCCACATACCTCTAGTTCAGTCTCACCTTTTCCCTGACCAGTGGCCAGTCCTTTTCTCTCAGGAAGGTTGTTCCCTTGGGCCGGGGTCCAGCTTTGGCCCAATGTCCACAGAGGAAGGGGACACTCACCTGCCCGGCAGGCCAGCCTCACACCAGGGATTGTTCACTGTCCCTGAAAGACTCTGGTCTCTCAGGCCTGGAGGCCTCCCCTCGGGCCCTTCCCACTGTGGAGCGCCTGCCCCTCCTCTACCAGACTGAACCCCACTGTCACCTCCTCCGAGAAACCTTCCCAGTCCTGGCGGCCCCAGTCGCTCCCACCTCTACCCCTCCCTGCTTACGCCTGCTCTGTAGCACTTATTTGGGTTTGGAAGAGAGAGAGAAGGGAGGCTTGAGAGGACGGGTGGAAGAAAGAAAAGAGGGAGGGAACACAAACGAGAGAAAAAGAAAGAGAAGAAAGACAGTACAGGCAACACCAACGTAAAAGTCTGTATTCACGTTGTTCTTCGTTTCCACGTCGCTTTCTTGTAGAGACTCTTACTTGAACTTCCCATCATCCCCGGTGGTTAGGGTAGATAAAAGTACTCCCTTCTCACAGATGAAGAAACTGAGGTTCAGAGTGGTACAGAGTAAAGGCTATAAAGCTACTAAATGGCAGAGATTGACCATAAGTAGATGCCCAAAATAATGGGTTGCTTTGAGTTGTGTTCAGGACGGAGGCAACACCTTGCCATCACAGAAATGGAAAAACCAAAATACGACTGTGTCAGGTGACTTCTCTTGGGTCACCAAGTAACAGCTACGAGGAGAGTCCACATTTGTTTTGTGACTTTGCGTTCTGGTATGACAGAAACATGAACATTTTCAAACTGAAAAAACTTGGCCTTTTCCCCTGGGGCGGGGGAGAAGGAGTGGGACCCTGACCTTGGCAGCTCCCCACAGAACCCTCAAGTTTCAACAGGGCTCCTTTCCTGAGCAGACTTCTGAAAGGCTATGTGTGGGACAGGAGGGCTGTTTTTACACGAAATTAACTGAAAGAATTCACCTACTTCAGAGGCTTCCCCCCTCTCCTTGAGACTTTAAAATAACTTCGTTTCCTCATAAAATTTCCAAATAAGGGAGAACACGGGGGTGGGAGGCTGCGGTCACAACCCTCCCCCTTCAGCTGTGTCGGTCCTTGAGCTGTACCACTGCCAGAGCTACTTTTTCCTTTCTATTTTTAAGACCTGAAAGTATGAACAATTTCATCTTAGTTTTCTTCCTCAATCTTGACTGGAAGTCACAAACAGCACAGATGATTAGTGACACTTTGAAAATCTTCTCAGGTCTCCTGAGCTCTGACAACGGTCAGTGTGGCACGCTGCTCTGTGCTCAGTGTCAAGGCTGTGGAGGTGGGTTCAGGACCTGACAGAACAGCAGGAAAGGAGGGGAGGGACACCTCACAAGTGGAACAACGGGGGTCAGATCAGGTCTTCTAGAATCAGCCAATCCAGAGGGAGGGGCTCTGGGCCAAAAAGGCTGTAACCTCTGGCTGGAAGAGCCCCTAAGGAAAAAAATAAATGAGAAACAGAAGAATGAGAAAACGAGAGGGATAGGAGCTGTAGAGAAACAGCAGCTCACATGGGCACTGTGTTTTCTAGTTACAAGTGCCTGCTGCTATGTCACCTTTGGAAAATCCCAAAGTCCCTGGGACACGGAAAGAGTTCCCCACGTTGCAGGTGACAAGACTGAGGGAAAGAGGTTTTGATGGTGTACCCAGGATCCCACAGCTAATGGATGGGAGAGACTAGGCTCCCAAGGGCGCCCCAATTCCTGCCAGAGGGTGCAGTCCAGGGCTGCTCGGCGGCCACAGAGCAGGGCCAGCCCTCATTCAACACACGACCCTGACCCCCAAGTCCGTTCCTGGGTCGCCTTTGCCAGCTGCAGGGAAACCTACCACAGACACCCATCAGAAGTCACCCACCATGCTGAGGAGAAAGTTCTAAACAGGGTCCACGCCGAAGTTTTCTGGCTCAGCTCAGATCTAGAGGCCCTCAGGGAAGCTGTCAGAGTCTGAAGAATTCACAGAGAGGCAAAGACTTCAGCCCGTGAGATTTGTGGTTTGCGTCTGGCCTTTTTTTTTTTAACGGAATTATAATTTTTTTAAATTGTGGCAAAATGGTCATAATATAAAATTTACCGTTTTAATGATTTTTAAGAGTGCATTTCCGCGGCATTAAGCAACCATCACCACCATCCATCTCCAGAGCTTTCTCAACTCCCAAAATGGAAAGTTTCTCCCCATTAAACACTAAGTCCCCACCCCCTCCCTTAACCCCTGGTAAGCACGGTTCTACTTTGCGTCTTTTTGAATTTGACCGCTCCGGGTACTTCATATAAGTGGAATCATACAGTATTTGTCCTTCTGTGACTGGCTTCTCTCATTTGTCATAATGTCCTCAAGGTTCATCCATGTTGTAGCAGGTGTCAGAATTTCCTTCCTTTCTAAGGCAGGAAATAATAATACTCCATTGTGCGTATATAGCACATTGTATTTATCCATCCATCCATCTACTCAAGCAACCCAGATGGCACCTGGGCTGCAGCCACGCTTTGGCTGTTGTGAATAGTGTAGCTGTGAGCCTGGGTGGACTGGCTTGGTCTTTCGTTTTCCCCTCAAACTTGTCTCCTGCTCTCGTGTGCTGTCGTAGGTTACTTCGGGCATACACACAAGTATTTACAGTCCTGATCGATATCCCAGGGCAACTCTGAAGCAAAGTTTAAAACAAAACCCTCTACTAAATGCCACTCCCAGACGCAAGAGAGAGGGGATATGGGGATATAAGTATACGTATAGCTGATTCACTTTGTGATACAGCAGAAACTAACATTGTAAAGCAATTATAGCCCAATAAAGATGTTTAAAAAAAAAATGCCACTCTGGGGCTTCCCTGGTGGCGCAGTGGTTGAGAGTCCGCCTGCCGATGCTGGGGACACGGGTTTGTGCCCCGGTCCGGGAAGATCCCACATGCCGCGGAGCGGCTGGGCCCGTGAGCCATGGCCGCTGAGCCTGCGCGTCCGGAGCCTGTGCTCCGCAACGGGAGAGGCCACAACAGTGAGAGGCCTGCGTACCACAAAAAAAAAAAAAAAAAAATGCCACTCCCAACGTATTCACGTGCCAGGTGTTGGCACTCCGTCATCTTGGCAACGTCTGGCCCTGGAGAAGAGGTCATATCTTAGGGTTCATGGCCAAGCATTCTAATGGCTCCAGGGAACTGGCCAAAATTACATTCACTGCCATCAGGTGAAGACTTATTTCCATGTCCTCACAGGCCTTCTTGAAGCCCACAGGGTCATCTTCTAGAGGAGACGGCATTTGGGGCCACTGCCAAACGTTCCTGATCTGCCAGGAAACTAGACACCTGCCAAAAAACATCTAGTCTAGAAGATACTTTCAGGAGCACAGAGACAGGTTTCAGATGTGCTTGAGAGCTCTAGTCCTTCTGAGTTCATAAAATTAAAACATCTTCAAAGACCACAGCAAGAGTTTTTACTTAAACTGAAGAGTTTCCTCTCATTAATCTTTCTCCCACAAAAGCCCTCTTTTTTAAAATAATAACAGAAAGCTTACTGAGAATTTTTTTATGTGCTAGACATGGTGCTCACACTTGACAAATTCTCATTCAGTCCTATGACAACCCTTCAAGGGAGGTACACAAAAGCCCTCTTGACATTAACTACAATTTTGCTAGAATGAGCAAGGTTTCACCCAAAGGAGGTTAAAGATGCTTACCTAATTGTTTTCTACTGAGCCCTCAAAGTAACTGAAGGAGATGATATTGCTAGGACGCCACGCATCCAAGAACTGCTCCCCCTTCCCCGTGTGCTCTGTCTCTCTCCTCCCACCCCTGGACCCAAGTCTGACAGCATTCTGTCACACTGAGGGATGGCCAGGGGACATGCACTCACCAGCAGGGCGTGTCGAGGGCCCTCACAGTGGATGCTGTGCTCCCCTCAGCAGCGGTCACACGCTGTCCTCCCTGCTGGCCAGGTGTCCCCGAGGCCCGGGGAGCCACTTCAGGCCAAAGCTCCACTTCCTTTCACCAGAGTCATGTTCAGCTGCAAAGGTAGTTTTGCTTTGCACTTAAAAAAAAAAAAAAAAAGGAAAGGAAGAAAGCAATCAGATGAGGGAGGGAGATAAAGCCTGTGCCTCAGTATGAGTCACTGAATCAAAGTTCAACAACCACATGCAAAACACGCTCTGTGAGGGCAGGGCTGGCCGCAGACAAAAGCATGAGCTCTCTGGTCTCCGACAGTGGACACAGCTGCTCCCACTCATGCCTCCAGAGGAGAAGAGCATCTGAACTTAGATGCTCCTTAGGAGGCTGGGTGCTCACAACTTCACAAACAAAACTACAGCATGGGGCTTCCCTGGTGGCGCAGTGGTTGAGAGTCCGCCTGCCGATGCAGGGGACATGGGTTCGTGCCCCGGTCTGGGAGGATCCCACGTGCCGCGGAGCGGCTGGGCCCGTGAGCCATGGCCGCTGAGCCTGCGCGTCCGGAGCCTGTGCTCCGCAACGGGAGAGGCCACAGCAGTGAAAGGCCTGCGTACCGCAAAACAAAACAAAACAAACAAAAAATACGGAATGCAGGAGCCAAGAGGGGGCAGGGCAGGGAGAGAACAGACATGGCTGTGGAGACTCCGTGCACGGGGGTGTGGGCAAGTGCCTGCCATCACAGGGGTGCCAGGCAGGTCACAAAGTCCTTCCAGCTCGAGGATCAGGGCACTGGCCTCTGTTGGGGATTATATGACCCTGGGCTCCCCTCTCTGCAGCCCTGTATGGGGTGTGCAGCTGCTTCTCTCTCACTGTGGCAGGAGGAGCCTAACCCTGGACACCGTGACCCCAGCGTCCGGCGGCCCAGCTTGCTGCAGCCTCAACAGGTACAGGCAACAGACCCCGAGCTCTGTGGTTATCTCCTGCATTGGAGGATGCCCATCAGGGGTCAGAAGAAGAGGAAGGAACACAATCAAATTCCAGAGCAGCCCACCTGCCAGCAAGTGACAACGGCCCTAAAGTGACTTGTCCAGAAATGCACAGTCAGCCAGATGGTCAAACTGAGTTTAGATCCTGGGAGTTGGTGCTGAGGAAATAAAGTCACAAGTTACCAGACCTTTGCTGCTTTTCTTTATTTATTCCCCATCTGTCTCCCACAGAAGATTGGACGCAGTCTGGAATATTAAAGCACCTATAGAATGGATCATCTAAATAAAAAAAAGTACAATCAGAGGAGGGGAGGGGTAAATTAGGAGTTTGAGACTAACATCAACACACTACTATATATAAAATAGATAAGCAACAAGGACCTACTGTATAGCACAGGGAATATACTCAATATTTTGTATTAACCTGTAAGGGAAAAGAATCTGAAATATATATATGACCGAATCACTTCGTTGAACACCTGAAACTAACACAACATTGTAAATCAACTATACTCCAATTTTTTTTAAATGATGAAAATTCATAAAATTAATAAAAAATAAAAGAATAAAAGTACAACCAGAAATCATTCAAAGAAAAAAAGAACATGTACTAGAACTGGATGAAAATAGTCACTTCATTTGAACACCAATCATAGCTTAACTTTCCATCAAAGTTTCCTCATCCCCACAATAGCTCTACGCATAGGAATTATTATTGCCATTTTTGAGATGAGGTCATCAAGGTTGAGGAAGGGTAACTAAACTGCCCAAGTTCACTCAGTAAGTGGCTGAGTCAGGATTGAAACCCAGGGCCGACAGGCTCCAAAATACTCTTTCTTTTTTTTTTAATTTAGGCTGCGCCAGGTCTTAGTTGTGGAATCTTCATCGCGGCATGTTTAGTTGCCGCGTGAGGGATCTTTAGTGGGGGCACGCGGACTCTTAGTTGCCACATGTATGTGGTATCTAGTTCCCACACGAGGGATCGAACCCTGGCCCCCTGCATTGGGAGCACAGATTCTTACCCACTGGACCACGAGGGAAATCCCCAAAATACACTCTTTACATGGTCACGTGTAGCCTCTCAGCTCCCACCCCCTAGTAAAGCATGCACAGTTTTCAAGAGAAGTAAATATTTTCCTGACACTGAATTTTAGGAGCAATCAAAGTCCTTATGTTAAGTAACATATCAGATAATATCTTCAGCTCAAGTCCTATAGAAGAGGCATGGGCCATCAAATGCCCCTTCTTTACTGGAAGCCTCCGTCAAAGCGGAATTGTCACACCTCAACTCAGGAGAGGGTTTCTGTGGGGAAATGACCTAATGTTGTCCAAGAGCCTTGTTCTCTGACTGTCTAAGCCAAATAAAGCTATAGAACTCAGAGCCACACACTGCAAAGGGGCTCCTTGGACCATCTCTCCCAAATACCGGATTCTGAGCCACAATATTTTTACGTACAGGATAGAAATCCATCAAGGAAGGAGTTCTCTGTGGAGATTGTCAAGTGCCACCATGCTATGAACTTAATAAAAGATGAACCTGGGCGGTGAACCTTATGAATCCTGATCTGTGTCAACCCCAGGTGAGTGGCACCTCTGCACAGGACAGGCACCACAGTGGCCAGCAGCTAACAGTTTCGCCAAAAAGATGCTTGAATCTGCTCAACTATCAGACAAGTAAGTATTTGGCAGACATCCTAGAATTCTGTGTCTGAAATCTTGGAGATGTTATGTAGACCAGAAAAATTATTACTTAGCTGGCTTCCTGAGAAAAGAGCCACCATCTGGTGACTTTAAATAACATAATCTGATTTAAAGAAATCTCACCTTGATTCCTCTACAGCTAAAATGACTTAGCTGCCACCACTCTGAGAAGCCAAAAGATTTGCACCACTGTTTAGGTTATTTCTCCCCAGTTGTAACTTGCCAGAGGTTACAATTTTAGGTACTGTATCACTCACCCCAAACTAGACTCTGTCTACAGTAGACTGAAAAGAGGACAGCAGCTTCCCACTTGCAGAGGTAACTGGGTCAATGTCTACATGTCTCTAAAGCTATTAGACTTGGAGAACAGTGGCACACTTCCTTCTTCTGCTCTGTTTAAGATTGGCACTGAGTCTGCCCTGAGGCTATTTTTTCTGCACTCTGGCCCTCGTTGTAAGAGACAGAGGTCTGTACTTTCAGGAAGCAGCCTGGAGGTGTTGAGACAGTGTTCCTAAATGTGGGGTACAGACCCTCCCCAGAGAGGAACACACGAACGCGTGGGCAGATGGCATGGGCTGTTTCAGGACCCTGGGAGCCTGCGGATGGACCCAGGGCAGGACCCCTGGCTTGGCTACCTCCCGTCTATGTGTAGCATCAGTGAGCACCAAGAACAGTCTTTTATTGTATGATCTGTTTTCTCTGTGAGCTGAAACAGGGTGCAGCTGTTTGTAGCTAGGGCACGCAAAGGCTCAGCCCTGCTGGAGGTCACCCAGCTTCCTCCCCAGAGACTGCGCTGCTGGCAGCGCGTGGGAGTTCTTGTTTCTCTGTCACCCCATGAACATTTGAGCCTGTGAAACTTTTTGCTTCTTGCCAACCTGATGTGTGAGAAATGGTTTGTCACGTCTCATGGTTATTTTAACTTTTATTTCCCTGATTACTAGTGAACTTGAGGATTTTTTCATATGTTCATGGAGAGTACAGTTTTCTTCTTTTTTCCCTCTATTGCCCATTTTCCTACCGTGTAGTCTTTTCCTTATTAATTGGTATTAACCTTCATATATTCCTCCTACTAATCCTTTATGTTTTGTATATGTATATCTTCTGTAGCTTTCAGCTCCCAGTCAAATGCTTGTCTTTTTAGCTTTGTTTATGATGTTTTGGGGCCTGCAGATGTTTTTCCCTTCATGTAGTCAAATCTACTGGCTTTTCCTTCATCATTTGTGCTTTTTGAATCTTGTTTAAGAAATCCTTCCCTATCCTGAGATTGTAAAGATATTTTCCTAGATTGTCTCTAAAGTTGTAAGTTTCTATTTTTTATAATCAGATCTTTTATCATGATCTGGATTTTTTTTTTTTTACAAATTGTATGAGAAAAGGCGTAAGCTTATCAGGATAGGCAGTTTGGTGTCATGAACTTGAAGTCGGGCTGCCCTGTCACTTACTAGCTGTGTGACCTTGAGCAAATTATTTAACCTCCCTGTGCCTCCATTTTCTCATGTGTAAAATGGGGATAATAATTACACCTATCCCACAAGGATTTCCTGATAATTAAATTAATTAATGCATGTATAGTGCTTAGAAGAGTGCTTGGCATAGAGTAAGTGCTTAATAGTTAGATGTTATTATTATGAGCACAAATTTTAATGAAGATAGGATTACCAGAACTTATGATGGCAAAGTCTAGCACCCAAGGGAACACTGCAAAACTGTCAGAGGGCTACAGGGACAAGTAGAACAACCCTCTGGGTCATCAACAGGGAAGTGTACGTCCACTATCCACACAGAAGCAAGTGGGAAAGCTGCTGTCATTGTTCTATCACTTAGCCAATAATCTAACCTCAGTTGTTATTGGCTTAGCCCAATAATCTAATTTAAAACAATTGTGCATTTAAAACAATTTTTGTTATTAAATAAAATCTATGTGTCACTTTCTTTGAGTTCCACCTGAGATGTTACCATAAACAAGTGCAGGGATTAAGGCAATAAAAACATTGCTTTAAAAAAAAAATTGCTAAATTCATTTCAGTTTCATTTCACACCACGCACCGGGCTGAGAACATAAACACCAACTAAACAAAGTTTCTGCCCCCTGAGTGACACGATTGTCAACAAAGAATGACAGAGACACTGTAAATGTTAGTTGAAGCAGCGTTAGACTAAAGCAACCTCGGCACCACTGATGTCATGGGCTGGATAATTCTTTGCTGTGGGTGCTGCCCTGTGCAGGGTAGGACGTTCATCTGGCCTCTACCCACTAGATTCCAGCGGCACAACCTTCCACATGGCGACAACTAAAAATGGGCCCAGACATTGTCAAGTGTCCCCTGGGGGTAAAATCACCCCTGATTCAGAACTGCTGGGCAAGAGGTTCCATCAAAGAGGAAGTACTGACTGCACGAGGGGCAGAGGAGGCCTTGTGGAGGACAGGGTGGCTTGGGTGACTTCGAAGGATAGGCCAGAGTGTCCCGAGAGAAAGCTGGGTTCTCTGGGATATTCCAGATGGAGGGAAATCTAGGCAGAGGCTCAGAGGGACAGGAAGCATGCCCAGCTCCCTGGGGCTGAGGCTCGGACTCAAGGGGAAACAACTCAGCTTAGGAAAAACTTAACAAGCTTTTTTTTTTTTTTTAGGAAGCATTTTCATTTTTTAAAATACAATTAACTGAATCATTAATATGTTCTTTCACACATGGGTTGTTTTGTCGTGATTTCCATTTCTGGGCCGTCATGAAGCTACCAGGTTGGGAAAACCGAGGGTATCAGAGTACTCGAGGTTATCAAGAGAAAAGCCTGGGGCTTCCCTGGTGGCGCAGTGGTTGAGAGTCCACCCGCCGATGCAGGGGATGCGGGCTCGTGCCCCGGTCCGGGAAGATCCCAGGTGCCGCGGAGCAGCTGGGCCCGTGAGCCATGGCCGCTGAGCCTGCACTTCCGGAGCCTGTGCTCCGCCACAACAGTGAGAGGCCCACGTACCGCAAAAAAAAAAAAAAAAAGAGAAGAGCCTGGCCTTTCAAAGGTCGTCTAATCTTTGAAGCATCTCAGACCTTCTTACCAACCAGAAGTAAGAAAAGTACCGGTTTTCCAGGGCACTGTCCAGCTGACTCTATTCTTTCTCCAACCTTGGTTACCGAATTCGTTGCGCTATTGTTTAGTGTCTGAGTCGCTGACTGAGGGCCCGAATGCCTTTGTGTTTGGTCCTGGAGACAGTCTCTACTTAGATCGTGAGATTGCATCTATGTAATTATAATAAGTTGGCATTTTGGAAAAGCTGCTGCAACCACAGTTACAGTTTCAGTTGACTCTGGGGAACCCACATTTTCTGGAGTCCGTAGTTCTCTCACAAAAAGCCTTGAGGGAAATATGAGACGGTCTAACACTCTAGCCATTGCAAGGAAGAGAGACCGTGAATCAAAAGGTGTGAGGTCTATGGGAAACAGCTGGAGGAACCCAGGTTAAGGGCGTAGAATGAGTGACAATACATGTGTTCAGATAAAGCACTACTCTGGGTCTAATGACAGCAGATGTAAGTGGTCACATTTGAACACCTGCAACACATTCTACGTCTAGAAACTTGGGCTCTAAGGCTCAGCTCCATATTCTCTTAACAGCATCTTTTCTGGCCTCTGGCCAAAGTGCTGCAGAGGCTTTTCTTGAACTTTGCAACACCTCACTCCTTGCAGTGGGTTGAACTGTGCCCCCCAAAAAGATATGTTCAAGTCCTCACCTCCAATATCTGTGAACGTGACTTTACTTGGACATAGGGTCTTTGCAGATGCAATCAAGCTAAGATGCTGTTGCACTGGATGAGGGAGGCCACCACGTCCAATGACTAGTGTCTTTATAAGAGAAAAGATCTGGATACAGAGACACAGAAGAGCTGCAGGGAGGAAGGCCAGGTGAAGAGAAGCAGAGACTGGAGTGATGCAGCTATAAGCACCAGAAGCTAGGAAGAGGCAAGTTACGATTCTTCCCTAGATCTTTCAAAGGGAGCACGGCCCTGCTGACACTTTGACTTTGGACTTCTAGCCTCCAGAACTGTGAGAATCAACCTCTGTTGCTTTAAGCCACCCAGTTGGTGGTAATATGTAATGGCAGCCCTAGGAAACGAATACACCCCTTAACCTCCAAAACGCCTTCCCTCAGGGCTCTTAGCCATGGTAACCGCTGACTAAGCTAAACACACTCCTCCTGTGTAGCGGGAAGAGTTGAGTCCTTGCGCCCAAGGGCTGCTTGGCCGGCCGAGAAGCGGCTGTCTGCACGTGACGCACACGGCCTGTGCCTACACATGCTGGGTGTGTGCAGCGAGAAGACATCTAAGACAAGCCTGAAGATCAAGCAGGTTTTACGGGGATGCCTGTCACATTCTTTCCCATAAGCACACGCTAGGGGAAAAGGCCATGAATGTGTGTCTCTGGTTTACTTTTAGAGAATGAATAGTAGATAATTATCAACATAATGATGAAACACCACTTATGATAAAGTTAAAAACACATTACCGGGCTTCCCTGGTGGCGCAGTGGTTGAGAGTCCGCCTGCCAATGCAGGGGACACGGGTTCGTGCCCCGGTCCGGGAAGATCCCACATGCCGCAGAGCAGCTGGGCCCGTGAGCCATGGCCGCTGGGCCTGCGTGTCCGGAGCCTGTGCTCCACAACAGGAGAGGCCACAACAGTGAGAGGCAAAAAAAACCACATTACTGCCATCTGCTGAGATCACAGAATCTGTGGGCTGGTTTCCCACTGAGGTGAGGCACTCTCCTGCGTGTCAGATGTGCAGAGATGAATCTGACGAGGTGCCTGTTCTCAGGACGGTTCCACGCTAGCCCTACACACACATCCCACCAACGCAGTACGAAGTGAGCAGCCCTCAGCCAGGGGGTCTCCATTCCGACCCTACACCACATCAAAGTTTTACTAAAAGCATGTCCATCTACCACCATTCCAAAGATATTTGAATTGTTTTCTATAACGCTCAATGAGTGATTATGTCACCAAGATTGTATGAGTTTTACAAATTTTATTGGGCGGCCCATTCCACGTTCTGCACCAACTTGGATATCAAACACAGAAGGTGTCAGCGTATATACACCGTCTCCCCTGGGAAGCCTGCTTTGATGTAAATCTGGATTGGGGGCTATGTGTCAATAGATGACAAATGAATCACATGCAGTGCCATCTGAGGAATTCGGTGCCAACCCTTGAGTAACTATACACAACTCCCAGAGTAACTTTCTCAACTATCCCAGTGCCACTTCCTTTGTTAGGAATATGTTCTACTTTTCCACTGCCTGGCAAATCAAGTCCAAGGTGCCCAGTTTTGCATTCAGCTCACTCCCTTCCCTAATCTCCTCCCGCCTTTCCATGCTCTCTGCTTCACAGTCCTCTGCTTTAGTCAGACCAGCATATTACTCTCCCTCCACCTCTTGCCTTTTGATTTGTTTTCTGACTTGGAATCCCAAGCTCTCTCCACCAGATCACACTGCCTGGAGGAAACAAAATTAAACAAAATTTGTCTCTTTTTCAGGAACCAGAGGTCACTGTGGTCTTTTTCTAGATTCACAAAAACAGAGAGGCACTTTTCTAACTTCCCATTTTATGTAAGCTCTCTTGCTCGTAAGTTACCATATTTTTGATTCTTTATGTATCTTGAGCATGCTAGTGTCCTAGGTAAAATAAATAATAGCAATACAACCTTGTAATTGCACATAAAACATCTCTCATAAACTCTGCCCATCTGCCCATTCAATGCACAAGGAATAGGAGAGGAAGCAAAGCTAAAATTAAACCTAATTAGCAGTCCTGGGTGGGTAAGGTAGGGTAAGAGCAAAGAGTGTCCCATTAGAAGGAATAATTGAGGTTACTTGCTTTTTAAAAAGGGCAATTTTAAAAATTAAGGGGATCTCCATATTCTATCATTTAACAACAGGAAGCACAAGCTTCTCTAAAATTTCCCATCAAAACATGGTTTCATAGCAACAGCTACTGAAAGGTAAGTCTTCTGTGATTTCGATTTTACTATCTATAATGCATTCTTTGTGACTCGATCTAGGTGGGTAAGAAATGTCAAATTCAAGATTAAAAATTTTTTATGATGAGTGGAAAACATAGGTATGAAATATATCTTTCAGTAATAAAAAGCAACCAATTTACTAAAAGACGTTTGTGAAAGTACGGACCTATTTAAAGTTTCTCTTCTTTTAGCCTTTAATAGTTCCGATCAAAACCTTTGAAAATTCAACGGGTAAGGGAGATCAAACCTGAAAGTTTACAGCAAAGTTACAAGGAATGAGCAATTTCGTCCCAAAATAACTATTTTTTTCCTCTTAAAGATAAAAATACATACCTACAGCTCACTTTTTTTTTTTTTAAGCAAAAGTAAGATATTACTGGAGCCTGGTTTTAAGAGTTCACCTAAAACCTAGAGAAGCAAAACAGAAGAAGCAGGGAACATGGTCACTTTACCCTACTTGTTAGCAATACTAACATAGCACCACAGCTGCCCTGTATCTAGTCAAGGAGACTTGATGGACACTGTAATTAGAGGTCATCACCATTAAAAACACTTTCTGATTAATAGGACTCAGTGTTTCCATATATACAACTTTGTTAAAACTAGAGTCTTTCATACCTAAGATATCAGCTATTGCAATTAAGGACAGTTTTTCCTTGAAACAATAGGTTCAGAAATTTTTACCACTTTTATTCTTCCCACTGAACCTATTGAATTCAAGTTTTAGTTATCAGTAAGTTTTTTCTTCTCATGACTCCTGTCACAGTCAGCAATCATTTCTCTCTTGCTCATTTATCTTTCAAACCACATTTTAGAATCTTCTGCGTGGACAATATTTATTTTTCTATATTCAGGGTGATAGTTTCTTATGTAATGTCATTACAGTTTTCTTCTATTGGTGGCTAAGGGTTATGTATACTAGCGGAGAGACGTCTGCTCTTAGCAGTGTGGTGGGCTGGATATTCTGAACTGTAACCATACACATGCCAGATAAATCCACATGTAAGATAAATCCAGATAAGTCCCAGCAGTCGTACTTTAAATGCATTGATGAGATTGTAAGACAGTTGGGGAAACTCCTCAAGATCAAAAATATATAAACAAAATGGTAAGCAAACCACCAGCCCTCAATGTAGAGCTCTGGGGACTAACAGCCTCAGGCCACAGTGATGAAAGACATTGATGGAGACTAGACTTTAGGCTTGAAAGAAAGTTCAGAAACTGAATCTAAGATTTTCACATGAAGCCAGGAGATTAGAAGAGAAGGACTAGGCTAGGAAAAAAAAAAAAAATCTTCAGGCATCTTCCCAGCTCTGCAATGATGGAGATGGCGATAGATCCTAATAATAGACTTATCTTCCCTAATATTTTGTAAACTCTCACTATATTCTGCGGTTCAAAAGTACACTATGTATGCACATGGAAATAGTAAGCCAAGAAATTAAAATGGCCCCAAGTGATAACATCACCTGGAGCCTAAAAAATAAACATAAATCTTCTTTGGAGAAAAGCATCCTCAATTCAGATACCTTGGGAGTCCCAAATTATGTATCCCCCATTTAAAAAAACATCAGAAACACACAAAATAATCCACTATGCACAAGTTAGCAGAAAAAAACTAAAGATTCAAATTCTCAAAAAATTTAGATATTGGAATTGTCAAAAACACAATATTAAGTAACCATGGAAACAAAACAGAATGGAAATAAATAAGCAAGGAAAATGTAAAATAACCATACAGGATTTTCTCACCTTCTGAGATGGCCCACACTCTGTCCGTGGAGTGTTTCTCTCTAAATAAATCCGCTTCTTACCTATCAAAATAAATAAATAAAAATAAGCATACAAATTTGAAAAAGAATTAAATGGGACTTCTAAAAATGAATCACTGAAATCAAAAATTCATTGGATGGATTAAATAGCCGATTATGTTTATAGGAAGAAAGAAAGAATCAGTGACCTGGAATATAGATCTGAAGAAATTATTCAGAAAACACCATATGGAAAATGAGAGTTAAGATTCAAAGAACCGAATGAGAAGGTTTAAACAAAAAACTGATTGGAAAAAAAAAAAACTGATTGGAATTGCAAAAGGAAAGAATAGAATGAACAGAAGAGAGGCAATATTATGGTAGAGAAGTTTCCAGAATGGTGAAAAGTATGAAGCCATCAAACATAGAAATTATATACCAAGAATGATAAATAAAATAAATCCATACCTAGACACATCATAGTGAAACTCTAGAATACCAAAGACAAAGAAAAACCTTTCAAAGCTGCCAGAGCCTTTTCAACAAATCATGCTAGAGTGAGTGGATATCCATAAAAGAACCTCAACCTAAGTATTACCTCTTACTCAAAAGTTAACTCAAGGGCTTCCCCGGTGGCATAGTGGTTGAGAGTCCGCCTGCGATGCAGAGGACACAGGTTCGTGCCCCGGTCCGGGAAGATCCCACATGCCACGGAGCGGCTGGGCCTGTGAGCCACGGCCGCTGAGCCTGCGCGTCCGGAGCCTGTGCTCCGCAACGTGAGAGGCCCGCGTACCACAAAAAAAAAAAAAAAAAAATTAACTCAAAATGGATCACAGACTTCAATTTTAAAACTACAAAGCTTTTAGAAAAAGAAAGGTAGGAGAAAAACTTCAGGATCCAGGGCTAGACAATTCTTATTCTTGACACCAAAAGTACAGTCCACAAAAGGAAAAATTGATAAACTGAACTTGAATAAAACTAAAATCTTTTGTTCTACAAAGACCCTGTTAACAGGATGAAAAAAACAAGCAATACGCTGGGAGAAAGTATTTGCAAACAACATACCCAACAAAGACCTAGTATCTAGAATATACAAAGAACTCTCAAAACTTAAAAGTAAAAAAATCCAATTAGAAACTGGCAAAAAACCATGAAGAGACATTTCACCAAAGGGGATATATGAAGATGACAAAATGAGTACATGAAAAGATGTTCAACATCGTTAGCAATTAGGGTAATGCAAATTTAAATCACAGTGAGATGTCATTATACATCTACCAGATGGCTAAAATAAAACATAGTGTAAACACCAAATAGGCAATGATGCAGAGAAACTGGATCACCCATACACTGGAAATGTAAAATGGTATGACCACTCTGGAAAACACTTTAGCAGTTTGTAAAAATTTATGCAAGCAATTACTATATGTTCAGCAATTGCACTCCTGGGCATTTACCCAAAAGAAATGAAGATTCCTGTTCACACAAAAATCAATAGCAGCTTTATCCATTATAGCTCCAAACGGTGAATAACCCACTGTCCTTCAGTGGGTGAATGGTTAAACTGTGGTACATCCATACCAGGAAACACTACTGGCCATAAAAACAAATTAACTATTTTTTTAAACATCTTTATTGGGGTATAATTGCTTTACAATGGTGTGTTAGTTTCTGCTTTATAACAAAGTGAATCAGTTATACATATACATATGTTCCCATATCTCTTCCCTCTTGCGTCTCCCTCCCTCCCACCCTCCCTATCCCAGCTCTCCAGGCGGTCGAGCTGATCTCCCTGTGCTATGTGACTGCTTCCCACTAGCTATCTACCTTACGTTTGGTAGTGTATATATGTCCATGTCTCTCTCTCGCTTTGTCACAGCTCACCCTTCCCCCTCCCCATATCCTCAAGTCTGTTCTCTAGTAGGTCTGTGGCTTTATTCCTGTCTTACCCCTAGGTTCTTCATGACATTTTTTTCCCTTAAATTCCATGCAACAACCTGTAAGAATCTCTGGAGAATTAGGCTGAATGACAAAGAAGCCAATCTCAGACGGATACACACTATGTAATTCCTTTTATATAAAATTCTTGACATGACAAAATTACAGAAATTGAAAACAGATTAATTGGTTGCCAGAGGTTAAGGAGGTACTAGGAGAGGCAGGGCAGTGGGTGTGGCTATAAAAGGGCAACTGGAGGGACCCTTGTAGTAATGGGAATATTCTGCGTCTTCACTGTGTCAGTGTCGATATCCTGGTTGTGATATTGTACTACAGTTTTTTTGGTTTGTTTGTTTGTTTGTTTTTTGGCTGTGTTGTGCGGCATGTGGGATCTTAGCTCCCCGACCAGGGATCAAACCTGTGCCCCCTGCAGTGGAACCACGGAGTCTTAACGACTGGACAGTCGGGGAAGTCCGTGTACTACAGTTTTACAAGATGTTACCACTGGGAGAAACTGAGTGAAGGGTACAAGAGTCTGTTTATTTCTTATAATTGCATGTGAATCTACAACATGAAAAGTTTAATTAATAACAACAAAATAACAATGTTAAAGCATTTCTTTAGAAATGGTTGAATATGCTTCTTAAATGTGATTATAGACCACTATAATTGTTGACATTCTTTTTAGAAGTTGTGAAATGTTACAACTTATGCTTATGCAGATGCAGTCTTCTCAGTGCAGTTCAATAAAGACTATTTATACTAAATATAACAACAACAACAATAGCAACAAAAGCAACCAGAAAGAAAAGACACATTACCTCCAAAGTAATGACATTAGGAATAATAATGGGCGTCTCCACAGCAATAACGAAAGATAGTAGAACGTCTTCAAAGTGGTGAGAAAAAAATAACTGTCCACTTAAAATTGTGTATGTAGAAAATCAACTTTAAAGAACATAGGTGAACTAAAAACATTTTTGATAAGCAGAAACTAAGGGTTCACCATCAACAGACTGTCACTGAAGAAATATCAAATGTCGTGTTTCAGAAAGAAGGAAAATTACATCCTATGTGGAAGATCTGAGATGCAAGAAGAATGGTGAGTAAAGAAATGATTAACACATGGGTAAATCTAACAACTACCTATATAAAGAGAGTAATAACAATGTCTAATTGCTAAGGTTAAAAATCACAAGCTTAGACTAAAATACTGGAGGATTATGGCACAAAAGTTGGAAGAGGGGTGATTGAAACTTAAAGATTTCTAAGATCTTCAATTAGAGAGGAAGGTGAAGATATTACCATTACATTTTAACTACGGATGGTAAATTCAAAAGCAATTTCCCAAAACAAAGATGAGGGGAAGGAGGGTAGATTTTATTTATTTATTTATTTTATTTACTTTTGGCTGCTTTGGGTCTTCGTTGCTGCACGTGGGCTTTCTCTAGTTGCGGCGAGCAGTGTGTACGCTTCATTGTGGTGCGCAGGCTTCTCATTGCAGTGGCTTCTCTTGTTGCGGAGCACAGGCTCTAGGCGCACGGGCTTCAGTAGTTGTGGCTCGTGGGCTCTAGAGCGCAGCCTCAGTAGTTGTGATGCACGGGCTTAGTTGCTCCGCGGCATGTGGGATCTTTCCGGACCGGGGCTCGAACCCATGTCCCCTGCATTGGCAGGCAGATTCTTAACCACTGCGCCACCAGGAAGTCCCTAGATTTTCTTTTTTTAATGTTTTAAATTAATCCAAAGGAAAATGAAAGGAAAGCAAAAACAAACAAAAAAAGCACAAAATAAGGTGACAGGAATAAATCTAAATATATCAGTAAATAATCAGGACTAAACTCATCAGTTAAGGTTAAGATTAGATTAAATATAATCCAATTTGCTATATGCTGTTTCTGGGACACACTAAAACATCTGGACCAAGTAAGACAAAATTAAAAGGGAAGTAAAAAATCTACTAGGTGTACTGTGAGCATCTTCATGTTAATAAATTTAAAACTTCAATGAAAATGACAAATTAACAGAAAGATGTAGTAATAAAAATGACTGAACTTTTTTTAATTTAATTTTTTTATACAGCAGGTTATTAGTTATCTATTTTATACATATTAGTGTATATATGTCAATCCCAATCTGACTAAACTCTTGAGAGAAACAGAAAGGCTAACAATTCTATAATCATTGAAATCTAATCATTAGTTAAATTTTCTCACAAAAGAAATACAAATGTCAGACAATTTTATAGGCACCCTCTATCCAATATTCAAGGAAGATATTTAAATCTTTCTCTTCTATTTCAATAGAAAAAAAAAGAGAACAGTCACTAAGTTATTCTATAACATGGACATCAAATCCAGACAAGAGCAACACAAAAATGGAAGATTATAGGCCAATTTTATCACGGTACTAGAAATTTTAGCCAGCAAGCACTATAAGAACACCACTATCATTTACTGTCCACATAAAAGACCCAAGAGGACTTCCCTGGTGGTCCAGTGGTTAAGACTCCATGCTTCCAATGCAGGGGGTGGGTGCAGGTTCCCTCCCTGGTCAGGGAACTAAGATCCCACATGCCACAAAGCATGGCCAAAAAAACAAGAAAACCCTATAAATTTTAAATATAAGACTTTTAGCAAAATGACTGGATATAAGAGGAGTAGTCAAAAATATAACTTCTTAGGTCAGGAAAAAGAAAAAAAATGTTTTAAGGTATCATTTGTAATAGAACATAAAAGATAAAGAAGCTAGGACATACCTGGTGGCACAGGGATATTAGCTCGGTGCTTTGTGACAGCCTGGAGGGGTGGGATAGGGAGAGTGGGAGGGAGGGAGACGCAAGAGGGAAGACATATGGGAACATATGTATATGTATAACTGATTCACTTTGTTATAAAGCAGAAACTAACACACCATTGTAAAGCAATTAAACCCCAATAAAGATGTTAAAAAAAAAAAAAAAGAATCCGCCTGCCAACGCAGGGGAGATGGGTTCAAGCGCTGGTCCGGGAAGATCCCACATGCTGCGGAGCAACTAAGCCCGTGTGCCACAACTACTGAGCCTGCGCTCTAGAGCCCATGAGCCACAACTATTGAAGCCCATGCTCCGCAACAAAGAGAAGCCACTGCAATGAGAAACCCGCGCACCGCATGGAAGAAAAGCCCCCACTCGCCGCAACTAGAGAAAGCCCGCGCGCAGCAACGAAGACCCAACACAGCCAAAAATAAAGATAAATACATAAAAAATAAATACATAAATAAACAAGATAAATAACATTACTCTTCTAAAAAAAAAAAGGATAAAGAGGCTAGGAGTAAATCTAACAAAAGATGCTCAAAAGCTTTAAAAGGAAACTTCTAAGAACTAAATGGAGGGGTATGCTATCTTTATGAATAGGAAGATTATGAAGATGTTGTTTCCACAAACTAATCTACTGTTTGATTGCAAATGCAGCTGAAGTCCCAACAGAATTTTTTCGGAAACCTAACAAGTTTGTACCAAAATTGCACAGAAAAAAAGAGCCACAGTATTCCTAATGAAACAGATGGCAGGGGGGGGGCGGTACTGAAATATCAAGACTTCCTATAAAGCCACAGAAATGTAGATGTTTAGTATCAGTGCTGGAATAAACAATAAACCAGTGGAGTAGAGAGCCCATGAAACAAAACCCACATATATAAAGAAACTTATATGACAGATCAATGGGGAATAGATGAACCACTCATAATAGATTTTGGACAGTTGGTTACATCCCTAAGTGGAAAAAAAAAGTGAATTTGAATTCCTATTATCACACCATACACATACACACATACAATTTAATATGGATTAAAGTCAAATGTAAAAAACAAAGCTTTATAACCTT
Organism: Phocoena phocoena; assembly: GCF_963924675.1. Lineage (NCBI taxonomy): Eukaryota > Metazoa > Chordata > Mammalia > Artiodactyla > Phocoenidae > Phocoena > Phocoena phocoena. Next base: position 15,937,435 of record NC_089230.1, on the reverse strand, counting down.
TAGAATATGGGAGAATATCTTTATTAAGGACTTCTTAAACAAAATACAAAAAAGCACAAAATACACAGGGAAAGGCTAATAAATTTGACATTAAACTTAAAAATTTCTGTCTAAAATGCATAACCTAATTTCAATCAAACATCGAGACTTAACTTAGTTTACAGAAAGTAGAGAGGATGGAGGACACCATGAAGATACCGTCGAATAATTCCAGAATGTGGAATATTCTACAAAGCAACTGGCCTGAACTCTTCAAAAAGTCAATGTCATAAAAAAATTTTTTAAAAACATGTGGTTGGGGTGGATGGATGGGTAGGAAACTCTTTTAGATTAAGAGAATAAAATGACAAAACAACATGCAGTTCATGAAGCTTGGTTGAGTCTGGGTTTAAAAACAAACCAACATATAAAAATGACATCCTTGGGACAATGGGAGAAACTTGAGTTTATACTATATATTACATATTATGAGATTACTGTTTAATTTTTTTCAGTGTGATAATAGTATTGTGGTGATATAGGACACTTGCTTTTTAGAAAATGCATGGTGAAATACTGAAAGGTGAAATATGTTTTCAATTTACTTTCAAATTGTTCAACAAGAAAATGTTACTGTTTAATTTGGATGGAATATATATGGATGTTCATTATGTTTCTGTGTCGCTACACATGTATGAAACTTTTCATATTAAAAAGTTGAGGAAAAAAGTTGGGGGGAATTTACAACTTGTGCCCTCCCAAGGGCATCAATAGGTGAAAAAATAACTACAAACTGAGAGAAAATGTTTACAACATGTAACAGTAAAAATGGACTAGTATCCACAATCTATTTTTTTTAACTCCTTAAGAAAAAGGCAACAACGTAATATAAAATGGGCAAAAGACAGGAAATAAGCTTTTCACAGAGAGCAATCAGGAATGAATATAACATACGTGAAAAGCAGCTCAACCTTGTTAGAATTTAGGAAATGCACATTCAAACAATGAGACTCCCAGTCTGGCCAAAATGGAGTAACAGGGGCAGAATTTCCCTTCCCCAAATTAAACAACGAAACACCCGTACAAAATATGTACAATAAAGTTTTTCAGACATTGGACAACTGTGCAGGACAGTGACTCTTGAGAGGAGAACAAACAGGGAAAGTCCTACCATTGCCCAAGCTTAATGCAGGGAGAGCCTGGGCGTTTCCCTGGGTAGAGCATTTAGGGGAGCCAAGGTAAAATCTGTAGGGTAGAGTATTGGAGAGAGGAGCTACAGAGGGAGGATTCCAGATCTACAGAGAGTTCCCCTGAGGCTTCGGCTAATCAGTGCACGCACTTCAGAAAACTACCCCAAGCTGAGAAAGAACCAGAAAAGAATAAGTGGTAAAATTCAAGTTCATACAGGGCTCAGGATGGTTCTCGCTCTCAATAGACAGAGTGGAGAAATCTCATAGTAAACCACGTGTAAGGAAGATTATTCAGAAGGGTATTATCTCAGTAGTGAGCCAAATTAGCCTAGATTAAAGGCTGTCTGGTCCTATCTCATTAAGTATAAAAGCAAGCTATGAAATGATCAAATTATTTCTAAATAACTATGTCCCAGAACAAAACTCAACATATTAAAAGGAATACAAAAACCTCCAGCACCCAACAGTGTAAAATCCAAAAATTATCAGGCGTGCAAAGAAGGAAATTACAACCCAATAATGAGGGGGAAAAAAATCAATCAATAGCAACAGACAAGAAATGACAGATGACAGAATGGTCAAGTATATTGAAACAGTAATGTTCAGTCAGATGTTCCAAAAAATAGAGGAAAGCAGGAGTCTGGAAGGAGAGACAGGGAAGATATAAAAAAGACCCAAATGGAACTTCTAAAGATTAAGAATATAATGTATGAGGTAAAAAATACACTGGATGGGCTTTAACAAGAGATTAGATACTTCAGGAGAAAACATTAATGAACTTGAGGACATAGCAATGGAAACCAATCTGGAACACAGAAAAATAAATAAATAAATAAAAAGACAAAGAAAAATAAAACAAAACAGAGCATCAGAGTGCTAAGAGACAGTTTTCAAGTAGCCTAACATACAATTAGAGTCCCAGAGGGAAAGAAATGAAGGACAGAGACAGAAAAAAATAAATGAAAAAGCCTCCAAAATTCCAAATTTGATGAAAACCATAAATCTACAGGTAAAGAGCCCCAGCAGAAGAAACATGAAGGGGGAAAAAAAACTACACCAAGCACATCATAACCAAAGTGCTTAACAGCAGTGATCAAGAAAAACCTTAAAAGCAACTAAAGAAAAAGAGGGGCTTCCCTGGTGGCGCAGTGGTTGAGAATCTGCCTGCTAACGCAGGGGACACGGGTTCGAGCCCTGGTCTGGGAAGATCCCACATGCCGCGGAGCAACTAGGCCCGTGAGCCACAACTACTGAGCCTGCGCGTCTGGAGCCTGTGCTCTGCAACAAGAGAGGCCGCAATAGTGAGAGGCGCGCGCACCGTGATGAAGAGTGGCCCCCACCTGCCACAACTGGAGAAAGCCCTCGCACAGAAACGAAGACCCAACACAGCCAAAAATAAATTAAAAAAAAAAAAAAAGTTTCATACAGAAGAACAAATGTAAGAGTAATAGATGTCTTCTTGCTGGAAACTACAATAATATACCACTTAACAGCCACTGGATTGGCAAAATTAAAAAGTCTGAAATTAAGAAGTATTAGAAATGCTATGAAACAAAGGTAGTTCATATAGTGCTGGTAGGGATATGACTGGTATAGCCACTGCAGAATATAACTTGGCATTATCTTATAAAGATGAAGATATCCAGGGGGTGGCGCAGTGGTTGGGCGTCCGCCTGCCGATGCAGGGGACATGGGTTCGTGCCTCGGTCCGGGAGGGTCCCGCATGCCGCAGAGCGGCTGGGCCCGTGGGCCATGGCCGCTGGGCCTGCGCATCCAGAGCCTGTGCTCCGCAGCAGGAGAGGCCACAGCGGTGAGAGGCCCGCATACCGCAAAAAAAAAAAGATGAAGATATCCGTATCACATGACCAAGCAAATCACTCCTAGATAAAGAATGTTCATAGCAGCATTGTTTGCAATAGCAGAAACAAAAACAAACCCCAAACATCCATAAACAGAAGAATGGATAAATTATGGTCTATTCATATAATATAGCAATAAAAATGAATGACTGGGCTTCCCTGGTGGTGCAGTGGTTGGGAGTCCGCCTGCCGATGCAGGGTACACGGGTTCGTGCCCCGGTCTGGGAAGATCCTACATGCCGCAGAGCAGCTGGGCCCGTGAGCCATCGCCGCTGAGCCTGCGCGTCCGGAGCCTGTGCTCCGCAACGGGAGAGGCCACAACAGTGACAGGCCCACGTACCGCAAAAAAAAAAAAAAAGAATGACTTTCCAAAAACACTAAGCTGAAAAAAGCAAGTCACAGAAGTAAACGTACTTTATACCATTTATATAAAATTCAAAAACATACAAAACATTTCATTTAAGGATACGTACATACGTTGTAAAACTATAATAACAAGCAAGAGAATGACAAACACAAAATACAGAATAATAATTATTTGAGAAGGAGAGGGCACTTTTAAAATGCCAGTAATATTCATTTCCTAAGCTGGCCAATGGGTACACGGCAGATATTATTCTTTATACCTATATATACACGTTTGTGTATTTTTGTAGGCATGAAATACTTCATTAAAAATAAAGACTGAAAAATATGAAAGACTTTAAAAATGAAGACTACTATTTATGTATAACAATAAAATTAGTGTAAAAAAGTATACAAAGAAAATGTTCAATTCTTTATTTCTTTCAGTGCCCCGTACAATCAGTATTAATCTAAAAGGGCTATAATCCTACTGTGAAAAAAAAATAACAGGCAGTGTCTTTAACTGCTTTGACACAAAATCTGAACGTCTGGTACTCGAAGTTATACAAGAGCAAATATGTTAGCCACTCATGTCTGATTCTTCAACTTTCATCTGTACTTAGACTTTTCTTTATCTTTGGATTTCTTGGGACTCCTGCTTCGTTCTCTCTTTTTACTCCTTTCTCTTTCATAGGGATCTGTCTGGTATTTGGATTTGTGACTATTACTATAGTGGCCATCCCTTTCTCGAGATCGGCTACGACTTCGGTTTTGAGGTCGGTCTCTCTTTTCACTCTTTTGCTTCTCCCAACAACTTTCTTCTTCTTCATAGTGACCAAAGCCCATTTCCCTGTAGATATCCTGTCAAAGGAATAAAGTGAATCAGTAAAATAATCATTTTGTACACACTATCAACAAAACTTAGACAAGTCCTCCATTAGCAAGCAGTTTTTACAGCTCAAATTTGAACGCTACCACTAAGGCCAAGAATCTTGTAAGTTAAAACGCAAAAATAATTCAGAAAAAGACTTAACCATTTTCTCATCGATCTCATTTTTCTGTACTTACTACTTCAGCTGAACTGAAAGATCAGATCCAAAAACAAGGAACTGAAATAGCCCAATTGAAATAAGAAGTCTCTAGGATGAAATTGCAATACCAAGGATTCTGGTTATGTGCGGTCACATTTCCACCTCCCCCTCTCCACTCCCCAAAAATGTGGTTCCATCACTGATCTGCAATGAAACTACTAAAATCCCCATAAGAATCCTATAAAGAAGACATCATTTAAATAACATAGCCAGAAGACGTTTCAGAAGGTCAGTCAGTCTAAAGAGAAGAGAAAACAGATTCTGAATACTTGGGTCTGAGCAAGTATTTTTAAAGTATTTTTTTGTGACAGCTCCTCTCTAAATCTCTAAATAAAGTTTCTGGTTTAGACTAAGCTGATAAATGTTTTTATTAAAATCATTATTGACATATTTCTTTAAAATGAGTTAAGAAACAATGAAATAATTCACTGCCCCAAAGAGAACAAAGTGGGTACATTTAGTTCTATTCTCAATAACTAAGGAGCAGTAGTAACGTTTCCATATGCAAAAAAGGGCGAGTTACAACACAACAATTCTATCTCCGCTTGTGTCTTATCCCTGATTAAAATGAGTACCTCCACAAGTGGCTGAAATCTAAAGATGCCAGAGCCAATGCTCTTTTAAGAATAGTTCATAAAATTCAACTTTCTTAAAAGATTTCTCAAAGGAAAGGCAAAATTCTAAGGACTGAACTCCCACGTGCCCAACTCTATCACCTTAGACATTATAATAGTAGATGTAAATATCAAGGTTTAAAACCCAAGTGGTGAAAACCCATGGTTAAGGACTGGGCTTTAAGCAAATGATTCACAATTATTCCATATACTATCTAGATACTGTACATTATGCCTGGCATAGAGATTGCAGTATGTGAAAACAGACCTAATATGATTGTTACATTCCACAGTGTTTGTGGAATACCTCACTATAAACTGATTCATGATTTCCCACACAATACCAATAGTTCTTGTCATTCTATAAGAGTCCTGGAGGTAGAAAATGAGTAGGTGGTTCAGCTTAACCTTTTATCAACTATTTTCGAGCAAAATGTGACATCCCTAGATAAAAGAATTTTTTGTGCTTCCTGTAACATACACAAAATCTATGTACTATTCTGACTGTACACCTAGTACTTATTTCTGTACTGGTTGAGGCAAGAAACTTTAAATGGAGAGACTGTTTTAGCTGATGTATAATCCTATAAAGTCTTCAGCACATTATTATACAAACAGGCACTTAAATGCTTTGAGTGTTTAAAATAAGAGAGAGAAAAGATTGTGCAGTATTTAATTCTTTGAAAAAATTGACTAAGCTGAAAATCTGAAATGGACTGAAACCTTAAAAACCTCTCCTACTTGGCACAGTTTTCAAAGCTACACAAGCTTTGAAGTCGGGCAGCTCTAGGTTCAAATGGTCTTTGCCATTTAGACGTGTCAAACAAGAAATGCTCGAGGTTAGATTTATCAGTGAAGGTTTCATAGAGAAGTTATAACGGACTTGAGATGAGCCTCAAAGGATGAGTGGGTTAGGGCTTGGAATGGCTTCAAGAAGACTAATGCAAGGAGTGTTAAGTGAAAACTGAAAAGCAAGGAAGAATGAGTACTGTATGTATGAAGGAGAAAAGTTTAGGCAGCTGGATGAAGCCATATTAGAACAGATCTAAGTATGTGCTTGCACAGTGCTAAGTGCTTTTGGAGTACAGTATTATCCTCCTTCCAGATATAAGGAAACTGAGACGCAAGGGATCCCCATAGGTTGGAGATAATTATTTCATTGACCAGTAACTCTACATATAAAATTGAAAAGGGGGTGGTATAGAGTAATGAAAAAAATAATACCACATCCAACTGAATTAAAATAAATGTTAAACTTCCAGTCCTCCCACTAAACTATAAGGCCCATGGGCTTGTGGGGTCAGGATCTTCATATCTAAGGTGAGGGAAACAAATCACATGAGCTCTAAGTCCTTTCCAGTATGGACTTTTAAAAATTCTATTTGTTTTATACATTTAAGACATAAGACAAGATGATTAAACAAACAAGCAGCTGAAAAAAAGAAAGAAAGAAAGAAAAAGAACACCATAAAATGTTCAATTTAAGGCACTCAACCGAGCCAATAATTTCACGTTTAGTAGTCAAAAAATTAAAAAATCAACCAAAAACTGTCCTTGCTGAGGTCTCTGGGAGTAAATCAGAGGTTTAGTTACATCTAAATCACTAAAATAATATTAAAAGATTAAAATGACAACAAAAAGAGAGTCCCAAATTATAAGAATACTGAACACCTATGAAAACCACAGAGGAGGACAGGCAAGTAGTCTGAGTACTTCTCAGCCAGGCAGCCCACGGCTGAGTACTCATTTCCTGTAACCCCAGTAAAACTCAAACCTCAAGAACACAGTAACCAGCTCTGGAATTAAGACATGTGGTGGAAAAATTAAACAGAGATTTCGAATTGAACAGTAAGGCTGTCATTCAATAAAAAACAAAGCCCTTGAAGAAGTAAGTTAAAACATTCTTAGGAAACTAAGCTCACCAAGCAAAACACCACCGAACAGGAAAATCTGAGCTATACCTGAAAATTCCCTAGCACTGAAAATTCCCTTTAATGATTATGTTTTTGAGATTAAAATCAAAAGGATAAAAAGCAGAATAACAGAAAAAAACTGGGCCCACTGAAATCTTAAAAATGGACGCTATTTTATTAGAAGAGAAAATTAGTACAGCTATATTATTAAATCAAAGTACAAAATCAGAAACAATTGCTTTAATACACTTTGAAGGGAGAGATAAAGTTAGAATATTATTGCAGAAAGAGAAAGACATTTGCTACTGTAAAGTTTTAAGTAATCAAACAGCAAGATAAAAAAGATTCACAAAAAGGCAGGGGTGCAAGGGTGGGAACCACAGACTTAAAATGCAGCCAGTCTTCGGAGTTTTTAAAGATGTCTGATTATCTCGAACACACCAATGTGTATTTCGGGCCTAAATTCATTGAGGAATCCATGTACAAGCGCAGGATGAACAGCTGTAGCTATAAGCAACACATGGTGGGTGGGGGGATTAAGGAGTTTTAGTGGAAAACCTGCTAAATATTCACAGAAGTGTGATACAACCACCATTAAAAAAGATGTTGGGGTGATCTTCGGCTAAATTAATAGAGTATAAAAACTAAGAGGGAGATGTTCCTATTGGATGACACTGGAATATTATACTATGAGACAAATTATATTAGAATTAACAACTGGAGTTAGGAAGGAAAACTGCTGACAGGAATATATTCCAGGTAAGAAGATTTAGAAAGAAACTGACAGAAATATATTCCAAGTAAGAGGAACAGCAGTAAGGGTACAAGTCCAAATTTAAATTGTGGTTCCATTACTTATTAGCTGTGAAAAACCACTGGCAAGTGGCTGAACCTCTTTATTCTTTACTTTCTTTTCTGTGAATGGAGACAACGGTATCCACCTCGCATTATAAGGACACAGAGACGTTACTATTACCGATTCATGTGAGGATTACTTGAAGGATTGACAAGGATGTAACTTAAAAACTGAGGGCAGGGGGCTTCCCTGGTGGCGCAGTGGTTGAGAGTCCACCTGCCGATGCACGGGACATGGGTTCGTGCCCCGGTCCGGGAAGATCCCACATGCCGCAGAGCGGCTGGGCCCGTGAGCCATGGCCACTGAGCCTGCGCGTCAGGAGCCTGTACTCCCCAACGAGAGAGGCCACAACAGTGAGAGGCCCGCGTACCGCAAAAAAAACAAAACAAAATACAAACGGAGGGCAGGGCATAAATGATGGGAATCTTTAAGTAGTAAAAGGTTTATGGAAAGAAGAGAGATTAGATCTCTGCTGGATGACAGCAAGGAGTAGGAAGATCGGCTGTCTAGAAAATAGGGTGCTAAAAATATATATAAAAAATGCGGGGCTTCCCTGGTGGCGCAGTGGTTAAGAATCCGCCTGCCAATGCAGGGGATAAGGGTTCGAGCCCTGGTCCGGGAAGATCCTACATGCCGCGGAGCAACTAAGTCCGTGCGCCACAAAACTGCTGAGCCTGCATTCTAGAGTCCGCGAGCCACAACTACTGAGCCTGCGTGCTGCAACTACTGAAGCCTGCACGCCTAGAGCCCGTGCTCCGCAACACGAGAAGCCACCGCAATGAGAAGCTCCACACCGCAACGAAGAGTAGCCCCCCCTCGCTGCAACTAGAGAAAGCCCACACGCAGCAACGAAGACCCAACGCAGACAAAAATAAATTAATTTTTTAAAAATGCATTTGCTGACAATTTTTAAAATAAAGAATAAAACACATAAAATGGTTACCTTTGGGGAAAGAAGAAAAGGGGGAAAGGACAGGGATGGAAGCTAGGTTTTCTATACGTACCATTTTGTAGATTTTACTTTGGAACCATACAATTATTATTATTATTATTTTTTGCGTTACGCGAGCCTCTCACTGTTGTGGCCTCCCCCGTTGCGGAGCACAGGCTCCGGACGCGCAAGCTCAGCGGCCATGGCTCACGGGCCCAGCCGCTAAGCAGCATGTGGGATCCTCCCGGACCGGGGCACGAACCCGTGTCCCCTGCATCGGCAGGCGGACTCTCAACCACTGCGCCACCAGGGAAGGCCCAATACAATTAATTTTTTTAATTACAAAACAAAAGAAAAAATTTTAAGCTATCTTTAAACATCAAAAAGAACAAGTTAATTTAAATATGAATCCAGTTAATGGCCTTACCAGAGAAATTATTCCAAGTGATTTAAAACACAATGATTTGACTGTAAAAATAACAGTAACAGCCAGTGTAGAAAATGTTTGCACACACATTTTTTTTTTTTCACTTAACTGTAATGTGCCTGGACAATAAATATTATCTCGATTTCACAGAGGAGGAAACTATGGCTCAAAAAACTTAAATAATTTGATGAGGTCGCATCAATGATTAGCAACGTAGAAATCTAAACCCAGCTTTTCTGACAGCAAATCCTTTACTTTGCCAATCACACTAAATCTCTCCATCTCAGTGTCTTTGCTTAACATTCTCACAGTCTTGAGTCTCCTCTGCCAACTGAAAGCCTCCTCGTCTACCAGGGCCCAGGTTGAAATGCCCTTACGTGGCAAAAACCATAGCAAGGGAATATAACGTAATCTGCTTTTCAATTAACTGAGAGTCAAAATACAGGCTGGAAATGATTTCTTCTCTTTATAATTAATTTTCTTTGGGGAATTTTTATTATCATTGTTTTAGAAAAAGTATTGTTCAGGAAAGCTTTGAGGATGATCAAGCTAATTATTAGTGCTTTTATTTCATATATACCATATGGAAGGGCATAAACGTTTCTCAGGTCCTAAAACCTCAAGACCTGTAAGTGCTGTACATAACACTTGGTGATAAATTAACATGATACATTATAAGAACTTTTTTACCATACCACACTTGTTTTTGATGGGAATAAGTGAGTGTCCACAGGTATGAAAATCACTCTTGCTTCACAATGTGGAACTATATGATATATTAAGTTATTTCAAAAACAATCTTTTATAATCTGTTATATATATTCTTGAAAATTAAAGTTCACTACCCTAGTGAAACCATTCTACATCTTAAGAGTTAGGAACACATCCATCCCTGTTCAGGACTATACCCTTATCTCCTAAATTAAGATGTAATTTACAAATGGATGAAATATTTATTTCTCTACAGCTAAGTCTGAACATCAGTAAGTACCTGATTTGTATTTTTGACTGGCATGTAGTCCTCATCTTCTTTTTCTTCAGAGCAGTGGCGGGTTTTCTTCTTGTGTTTTTTACTTGTGTGTGAGTAACCTGACTTTGAGTCTTCTGCCTGCTCATCGAGTATAAGATCATATTTTGCACTGCAGCAGCTAGTTAAGGACAAACATGAGAACTGACACCGGTAATACATCAAAACATAAGAATCTGGTAAACAAAGTAGGCCATGAGGTTAAAGGTAACTTTTTAAAGCAAGAAACATCTCAGAAGCACAGAGTATATTTCTAAAACAAAACTAATTCATATTTTACTTCATTACAGAGTCAGGAAAAATGGAAAGAACACCTGTCTTTAATAAACGGTTATAAATTGGTAAGTGGGCCAAAAATATAGAGTAAAAAAAAAAAAAAAGAAAAATATAAGTAGCATAAAAAATAAGGAAGCATATTTGTCAATAATGAAAAACTTAAACTTAGAAAATGAGGCACATTTTTAACTAGAAAAAAGTAAGACATTATAAACCCCAATGCCAGAGAAGCTGTATAGATGAAAAACATACTCATGTGACTCTTCTGAGCGTAAATTAGTTCAGTCCTATAGGAGAAAATTTAGCTATGCATACCAATAGTTAGCATGCTTAAATTCAAATAAGAATTTATAAAATAACAGTAAGTTAAATGAACATAAGCACAGCTGTCTCTCATTATCCACAGGGGATTTGTTCCAGGATCCCGACGATACCAAAAGCTGCAGATGCTCAAGTCCTTTATATAAATGGCATAGTGTTTGCATATAACCTACGCACATCCTCCTTTATACTTCAAATCATCTCATTACTTAAAAACCTGACACAATGTAAATGCTATGTAAACAGCTGTAAATACAACATAAACGCTAGTAAATAGCTGCCTGCGCAGCAAATTGAAGTTCTGCTTTCTGGAACTTTCTGGAATACTTTTCCTGAATATTTTCCATCTACAGTTGGAAATCCATGGATGCGGAACCTGCAGATACAGAGGGCCGACTGTATACGTAACAGGATTTTTTTTTTTAGGATTATTTTTAATACAGAAACTAAGAACAATAAACAGCCTAGTAATAAAGATATACTTAAATACATCAGGGTATTTCAACTGATATATTACTATAAAGGAAGTTATTAACAATGACAAACGAATGCTATTAAATAACCTGGGGGAAAAAAAAAAAAAAAATAACCTGGAATGGTGTTTATAAAAAACTAAAAGTGGAAAAAGCCTGAAGCAAAAACTGTATCTACCACACAGTGATTATAACTTTATAAAGCTTTATAAAAGATCAAGGCTGGAGAGGAACAAGGAGAAATAAAAAGTATCATTTGCCTAGGTGGTAGATTTATGAGTGAATCATTTTTAAATTTCACATAAATGTTATAAAAATTGTAATAATATGTTTTAATTCAGAAATAAGTGTTTAATATACTATAATGTCTTAGAATAAGAGAAAATGTAAGACTATTAGAACCTCTTCTAAAAAGAATCTTAAACTCTAAAACAGATTCTGAGGAAGGCTGACAAGGACTAGAACAGTGGTTTTCAAAAGAAAGGCTAGGAGGAAGCCCAAAGCGCAGAGCTATTTCAGTGGCGTGTGGGACTAGAGTAACAGTAGACACACTTCCCTCAGGACTAGGGCTTCACCAGGCTACAGCTCTATGCTTCCTCAGCGATGTCTCTCATTCAGTAGGAAAACACTGCAACTTCTGGCTTTTCACAAGACGGCTAACGACAGCTAATCAGCCTGTACCATCCTATTATTACTCTATTATCTCCAACTTCTTTTCTCCTTTATACCATGTCGCAATGTTTTCATAGTACCTTCTGGATGGTCTCCTTCTCCAGATACAAATTCAATAGTCCTTGCCTATGATTTTACCTCAGTGTTTGCTCTACACATGCTGCTCCCTGTCCAAAGTGCTTCAGAGGGGGCTTCCCTGGTGGCGCAGTGGTTAAGAATTTGCCTGCCAATGCAGGGGACACGGGTTTGAGCCCTGGTCTGGGAAGATTCCACATGCTGCGGAGCAACTAAGCCCGTACGCCACAACTACTGAGCCCGTGTGCCACAACTACTGAAGCCCATGCGCCTAGAGCCCACACTCCACAACAAGAGAAGCCACCGCAATGAGAAGCCCGCGCACCGCAACAAAGAGTAGCCCCCGCTCGCTGCAACTAGAGAAAGCCCGCGCACAGCAATGAAGACCCAATGTAGCCAAAACTAAATAAATAAATAAATATTTAAAATAATAATAAACTATTCAAAAAAAGTGCTTCAGAGTGTTTCAAACTACTGATCATAATCCATCAATGAGGTGTAAAATCCAGTTAGTGGGTCACCAAAAGCCAGCATTTTAAAATAACATAGACTAGAAAATAGAGTACATGGCATCTAATGAAAATATTATTTTATAACACTGTTGTTTCAATTATGTGTGTGTGCGTGAGAATGATTATATACTTGGACTGTACTGAGTCAAGATGTAAACTGTATTTAATGGATCACAGATAAAGAAAATATTGATAGTATCCCACCTCAGCCCTCCTCTCCCCCCATATTCAAGCTGTAGCTTTAATGTCACTAAGAGTATTACTTGAGGATCCTCTGACCCCTTACCTCTATTATGAGTCCCATATCCCACAAATGCACTTCTCTGTAACACTCTAGACGTATTTAATTAATGGTGATTATTTAATGTCTGTTCTTAATGTCTTTAAGGTCCAGGGGCTACATTTCATTGCGAAACTTCACTGGGCATGTAACAGATGCCAAATAAGTATCGGCTGATTACTTGTAATACCACCAAGACACTTGTTGTATCTCTTCCTTCCTTGCTCATCCACTATCTTCTATTCACCACTACAATCAAGACTTTTAGAAGACGTCAAATCTCTCCAAAATCCTACTTTGTGATCTCCCTGTCCTCTTTTCCCCAATTACTTCCCTGAGGTCTAGTGCAGCCAAGTTAAACTTCTCTCTTCTACTTCTATTTTTGAATCTTCTTATTAATGGTTTAACAGCACCTTCTCTCTCATGACCTATAAAGTACATCCCATGTCTTTCTAATTGGCTTATCTGTACTTAGATTATCATCAGAATCCCCTTTCTTCACCATGGTAATAATGTATGTGAAAATATATATCTATGTGCTACATATGAAGACATATGTTCTGTCCCTCTATAATTGTACGTATAATTTGTAGATTACAAATGACTTGCTAAAATGAAACCTATCAACTACCAGGAATGTAAAGATCATCCTACTGGGTCAGACTCATGAATTCCTTTCTCTTGTTCAGTATGCTGTTTGTGAATAATGAATAGTGGTTTGCACCAGGACATGCCTGTCTTCTCCATCAACTTCAAAAGGTTAAAAGCAGCACTGTTCAATACCAGCCATGGGTAGTGGTTTAAATTTAAATTGATTAAAATTAAACAAGTTTTAAAATCCAGTTCCTCAGTCCATTTCACAAGCTCGATAACCACATGTGGTTAGCAGCCATACTGGACAGTGGAGTTACAGCACATTTCTATCACTGCAGGAAGTCCCGTTAGACAGCACTGGCCTAGAGACTGATTCTCAAACACACCGAGTTCCTTTCTTAACTCTCAGTAGTCTATCATCTTGAATTTAAAACACTTTAATACTAGGTATCCCTCCTTTTCAGCCTGAACACCTGCTATGCGGGGAAGATGCCCCCTCCTACTTCATACTCCACAGCTGACCTTCCTTTCATTTGTCCTACACACTTCCCTTCTTCCAGCTGCAGTTTCTAGTGGTTGGCCTCAATTTAATTTCAAAGATTTGGTGAATAAGTCACAAGTGTATTCCATCCACACCTTTTATGATTCTAAGATTTCAATCATACCCCCTCTAATGTCCATGTTTTCAGACCAATCTTAGTTTAATGTTTGGTTTGTCTGTATGTGAAAGCCTCTTTTCATGCTGATTATGTCAGTATACTCTAACTCCTTACAATGCTTTGTGCATTAGACAACCAACACAATAAAAAATATTTAACAGGTCAACCTGATATTCACCTTTCCTGATGAATACTTGGAAAAAAAACGTCTATATAGTATGGGCAAAGAGAATCCCTAAAACACCAACAGAAACTAGGAAACAAAGAAACTACTTACGAGAAAGAATCACAAAAGAAATAACCTTTGCCATGTATGCAGTGATAGATTTATAACGAGAATATCAATGAACAAACTAAAATGACATAATATGAGAAGTATGTTTCATTGCTCCTTATTTGTCTCAGCCTAAAACTTGAAAGAAATCTATAAACTAAAGGGTCAAGTCAATGGATTTCTTTTTAATCCTATAAAAGTCAACTCTTGTACACAATAGGAGCCCAATAAATATTTGTTGCTAGACTGACAATGTATTATGCAGAAAGAAGCAATCTAATAACATAAAACAACAACAGGATTTTGTTATCTACATATTCACCAACTCCAAAGAAGTTAAACATATAAGAAGGGTTAACACAAAGCATTTAGCTTAGCTATAACAAAGAAATTTCTGACTATGAGAAAATTAAAACATTAATATTATATATAGAAAATACAACTCTTACCTGCAGATCTTCTGAGAATAAGAGATAACCTTAACCTAAGTGTAGGGAGGTAAAAGAATTAAGCTCAAAACTTCTTTCAACCTTAACTTTCTCCATACAATAGAGAATATACTGAAAAAGCAAGGTATACATATGTAAAATGGTGAAAAGAGATAACAATAAACTAAGTGATTTCTTCACAAACCATCTGGATTCAGGAACTTGTCTTCTACAGCCTTTTTATAAGGTATCACACTCAACTCTCCAGATTGGATGGTCAATACGTATTGACCAACTGGTTCTTGTGAAGGATACTCCTGTTTGGGCTTTACTTTATCTTTCAGAACCAAATTACATGGTTTATCCTGTTCCTTTTCATACTCCTTGAAATCACTCTTGGTGTACTTCCCACCTATTTATTTAAAAAAAGAAGAAACAACCTAGTAATAAAATCACCTGATTCATCAAGAACAATAATTATTTTATAAGAGGTATAATATATAAGAACTATTTATAAGTGGCATATATATCAGGGGATAGAAAAAGGCTGAGAAGAAAACAAAAGAATCATAGTAATTCACTCTCCACCACTATTTTAACTGAAATCAGATATCCATTTTGCTAGGTAGCCAGATGCTGCCCCCTAATGACATACATGAATATTACAACACCAAACTTCCAAATCCTAAATTACGCAGTGAATACAATCACTGGAAAATAATTCAGAGTTCAAGTAGAGCCATTAAGTCTATGAGAAAAAAAAAAAAAAAAAAGTCTATGAGAACATTAGGCCCAAAGGAAATTGAGAGCTTGGGACCTGTGTCTGAGATCTGAGAGGCTTATAAGCATCAAAGACAAGATGAATCTATTTGGCAATTCCAGAAGCTCTGTAAAGGAAAAGGGCCAGTAGGCAAAGTTTCATATAAATGTGAAACAGACAACTGTAAGAGTTAAAATACTGGTAACTGTAACAAACAGGCATCATTTCATCACTGAAAAATATGTGCCATGTGCCTGCCATTAGAAGTCTCACTACGGATGAAGCAGTTATGGTATATAGTAGAAGGAGCAACAGATCAAAGTGAGAAGTTCTGGATTCAAATATTGACTCCAGTGGGAGGTCCTAGGTAGGACACTTCAATTCTCTGAAAGTCATTCTCTTCATTTAGGAGCTGAAAATAGTATCAACATTTCACAATGCTGTTGGAATCATTAAACAAGGCTATAAGGAAAAGTACTTAGCACTGTGAATGGTACACAAGATATGTTCAATTTTTTAAAATGTGAATCCATAATATACAGAATTATCTCAGGAACCTCCCTGGTGGCACAGGGGTTAAGAATCCACCTGCCGGGGCTTCCCTGGTGGCACAGTGGTTGACAGCCCGCCTGCCGATGCAGCGGACGCGGGTTCGTGGCCCGGTCCGGGAAGATCCCACATGCCGCGGAGCGGCTGGGCCCCTGAGCCATGACCACTGAGCCTGCGCGTCCGAAGCCTGTGCTCCGCAACGGGAGAGGCCACAACCGTGAGAGGCCCGCGTACCGCAACAAACAAACAAACAAAAAAAAGAATCCACCTGCCGGGCTTCCCTGGTGGTGCAGTGGTTAAGAATCCGCCTGCCAATGCAGGGGACACGGGTTCAAGCCCTGTCTGGGAAGTTTCCACATGGTGCGGAGCAACTAAGCCCGTGCTCCTCAACTAGAGCCTGCGCTCTAGAGCCTGCGAGCCACAACTACTGAGCCCGCGTGCCACAGCTACTGAAGCCCGTGCACCTGGAGCCCATGCTCAACATGAGAAGCCACTGCAATGAGAAGCCCACGCACTGCATCAAAGAGTAGCCCCCGCTCGCCACAACTAGAGAAAAGCCCGCGCGCAACAAGACCCAATGCAGCCAAAAATAAATAAATAAATTTATAAAAAATAAATAAATAAAAACACTGCATCAGCAATCAAAAGCCCATAGTATTTCAGTATACACAGATTCAACCTTAAGTTTGTTATGGTACCACTAGCAGAAATTTGCATATGTGGGATATGTCATTATGTGTAGGGATAGGACCTAGTACACAGAAGATCTTTTAATTTTGTACCGTATGACAACTAAAACAAACAAATTTTATAAAAAAGAATTTTTTTTTTTAATTTGTTTTTGGCTACGTTGGGTCTTTGTTGACGTGCATGGGCTTTCTCTAGTTGTAGCGAGCGGGAGCTACTCTTTGTTGCAGTGCGCAGGCTTCTCAGTGCGGTGGTTTCTCTTCTTGCAGAGCACGGGCTCTAGGCACGCCGGCTTCAGTAGTTGTGGCACACGGGCTTAGCTGCTCCGCAGCATGTGGGATCTTCCCAGATCACGGCTCAAACCCATGTCTCCTGCACTGGCAGGTGGATTCTTAACCACTGCGCCACCAGGGAAGCCCCAGAAAAAAGAATTTTTAAGAGTTTTGCATCTAGAAGAGCCAAACCACCAAATGATAATTACTTTGGAAACATGTTATGTCTGCAGTGGGGTAATTATAAGTAATTTATAATACAGTCAAACAAAAAATATATTCATCATCAGTTTAAAATACACATATACATCAGAGAGAAGGACAAATATCATATGATATCACTTGTACGTGGAATCTAAAAAAATAGTACAAATGAACTTGTTTACAAAATAGAAATAGAGTTACAGATGCAGAAAACAATCTTACGGTTAACAGGGGGATGGGGGAGTGAGACAAATGGGGAGACTGGGTTTGACATACACACACTAAAATACATAAAACAGATAACTAGTAAGGACCTACTATATAGCACAGGGAACACTACTCAATACTCTGTAATGACCTACATGGGAAAAGAATCTAAAAAAGAGTGGATATATGTATATGTATAACTGAATCACTTTGCTGTGCACCTGAAACTAACACAACATTGTAAATCAACTATACTTCAGTAAAAATTAAAAAATTTTTAAAAATACAAATATACACACTCACACACACATACCCCCATCTTATATACTAGATAGCAGCTAGGTAAAATCAAATAGCAGGAGTTATATCACTGAACATTTCTAATTAACAGCACTGTCAAAAGAGGTACACACACACACACACACACGATGCAAAGCAGAACAGAAACAAAGGAAGATGAACCAACATACCTTTTCCTTTCCATTTAACCTTTGCAACAGACTGGCTAAAGTCCACATGTATTCTTCTGTCATCTATAAGTACATTGTCCATTTTGAAGAACGCTTTCTCACAATCTTCTTCCTGATAGTAATTATAAAAACTCAAGCATAAATCTCTATGGAAAAGATTTCTGCAGCTAGAACAAATACTGAAAATACAAAAAGTTTCTTGTTACTAAAACTAATATTTGAATATTTACTATGCACCAAATGCTGTTAAATGCTTTGCATCTATTATCTCAATTAACTCTGATAACAACCCTATGAGGTATTACCTCTTATTACCTCCATTTTGTCAAAGAGAAAACAGAGGTTTAGAGAGGTACAGAAGTTACTAAAGGGCACACAGTTGGCAAGGGCAAGAGCCAGGATTTGAACCGAGGCAGTCTGATTGCAGTGCACATACATATACTTACCAACTGTGTTATACAAATCCATAATCCCTTTTACTCAAAACCCAAAAATATCCTGAAAACTGTTTTTATAAATTTGGTGTTAAAATCCATGTGACAGCAAAACCTAATGGAATGATAAACCTTAACTTATTCTACTTAGTATGAATATTCATTTGTTTTCACAGCAGAAGTATTTCTGTGATTACGGAATGCTGACCCAGAAGTGTGCCACGTAATCCAGAGATATGTGTGTTGCGCGCGCACACACACACACACACACACACACACACACAAACATGCAGTATTACATTTCTAAATTCTGAAAAAGTCTGAAATGGGAACAGCTATTCCCAAGGATTTTGGATAATGGATTGTGGGCCTATGATACCAAGGTCTATGTTACATAAGAATCCTTGTCAGTAACTTTGCAAGCCCTACATCCCCATTTCTGACATCTGAAGACTAGAAATGACACATTTCAATCCAGCACTGATCAATTTTCTCCTAGGTCCCTGGAAACTTATTTTTTGGTCTGTTCACAGCTCAACTAGAAACAATCCAAAGAGAAGCAGATAAAAGAACTAGCTATAATCATATTTATTTACAATGTATATCAAGAATTAAATGGAATATAAACTCCAAGGGACAAAACTTTATTCATCTTTGAATCGACATCATTTAGACCATCATCTGGCACATGGTAGGCAATCAGTGCATGTTTGATAAATCTGACTGATGACCCTTAGGCAGGCATAATTCCATCACTGTGCCATTTCCCCAAAGAGAAAGTTCTCAGATACTTTTTTTCAGGAGGATAGTATTTGCAAATACTCAATTTACTTATACCTAAACAATAGTTAAGGAATCTCTTCAAAATTTAGATTAAACACAACATTGTAAATCAACTACACTTCAATTAAAAATTATAAAAAACACATATGGAAATGCATGCAAAGGACAAAAATATCCAAGAAAATCTTTAAGAAGAACAAAGTTGGAGGACTCACACTACCAGATACCAAGACATTATAAAGCTATAGTAATTCACACAATTTGAGAGTGGTGCAAGGACAGACAAATAGATCAGTGCAACAGTGCAGCATCCAGAAACAGACTTTACACATGTGGACACCTGATTCATAACAAAGTTGGTACTGAAAAGCTATGCAAATGGGTCAACCTTTTTAACGAATTTCGCTGGGTCACCTGGCTATCTTATGCAAGAAAAATGAAATTTAACATGAAACACATAATATACAAAAATCAAATTTCAGATCTAAATGGGAAAGATAATTTCGCAACAAAGCTTCTAAAGATAGAATAGAGAATATTTTCATGACTTCAGGTAGGCAAACATCTTTAAAAATAGGCAATAAGGAAGAAAAGCTGACAAACTGAACTAAAAATTAGAAATTTCTGCTTATCAAAAGATACCATTAAGAAAGGGAAAAAGGCAATCCACTGAGCAGCAGATACTTGCAACACATACAACCAAAAAAAGAGTTTGTACCCAGGAAGTACAAAGAATTCTTACAAATCAATAAAAAGGCACAAACACCCAATCCCAAAGTGGCCAAGTCTTGAACAGGTACTTCATTTTTATAAAGGACGTTTAAATGGCAATAAACATATGAAAAGGGGCTCAATCAGGAAAATGCAAAATAAGACCACAATAAGATACCACTACACACCCACCAGAGTGGATAACATTTAAAAGACAGACCATACCTAGAGTTGGTAAAGCTACAGAATAATAGGGACTCCCATACATTGCTAGTGGAAGTGAAAATTAGGATAATCCCTTTGGAAAGCTGACTGGAATTATCTCCTGAAGCTACACCTACCCTATGACCCAGCAATTCCCTCTTGGATATATACCCAACAAATATGCATACATCTGTACACTGAAAGACATGACAGAAATGGTTTAGAGCAGCACCATTCATAGTAGCCAAAACTGGGAAAGACCCAAACGTCCATCAACAGCAGACTGGAAATCTAAATAATGTTATATACACGCAATGAAATACCATATGGCAACGAAAATTTACATACACACAATAAAATACTATATGTCAGTGAAAATTTACATGCACACATAAAATACCGTATTTCCAATGAAAATTAACAAAAATGTTAAAAGCTACATGCAGTAACGAACAAATCTCACAAATGTTAGTTTAGCACTGAGTAAAAGAAGCTAGACAGCAAAAACACATTGTGTTTACACTGATATCAAGTTTAAAATTAGACAAAATCTATGATATCAGAAGTAGCAGCAATGGGGAAGTTTGTGGAAGGGGACACAGGTGGGGCCTCTGGGATTCCAGTAACCTTTTTTCTGCTGGTGTTTTGTTCCTTGACCCGGGTGGTGACTTACATGGGTGTATTAACTGTGATTAATTCATCAAGCTGTTCACTCATGAGCTGCAAGTTTTCGGCATGTATTTCATTCCTCAGTTTCAAAAACATTTTGATCAGATTATCCAAAGCATAGAGAACTTGCATAACATGCAAAAAAGACTCAGCAATGGACACTTACAAAGAGGCTACCGCTCATGAGAAGCATGAAGCAGAATAATATAGCTTAATCTAATTTTCAAGAAAAGAGAAAGGCTACAAAAGATTCACCTCAGGGACTCCCCCGGTGGCACAGTGGTTAAAGAATATGCCTGCCAATGCAAGGGACACGGGTTTGATCCCTGGTCCGGGAAGATCCCACATGCCACGGAGCAACTAAGCCTGTGCACCACAACTACTGAACCCATGTGCCACAACTACTGAAGCCCACGTGCCTAGAGCCCGTGCTCCGCAACAAGAGAAGCCAGTACAATGAGAAGCCCGTGCACCGCAATAAAGAGTAGCCCTCGCTCGCCGCAACTAGAGAAAGCCCGCGCTCAGCAACGAAGACCCAACACAGCCAAAAATAAATAAAAGATTCACCTCAAAAACTGAAATGTTGAATCATGATAAAGAATCCATAGATTCTAGGGCTTCCCTGGTGGCGCAGTGGTTTAGAGTCCGCCTGCCGATGCAGGGGACACAGGTTCGTGGCCCGGTCCGGGAAGATCCCACATGCCGCGGAGCGGCTGGGTCAGTGAGCCATGGCCGCTGGGCCTGTGCGTCCGGAGCCTGTGCTCCGCAACGGGAGAGGCCACAACAGTGAGAGGCCCGCGTACCGGGGGGAAAAAAAAAAAAAAAAAAGAATCCATAGATTCTAGAACCACTCTGTGCTCTACAGTTGACCTGAACTATGTATTCATGGCAAATGGGATACGTGCAGAAGATATTAGTCAATCTGCCATAAACAAAATGAAATTATGTTTGTAAGCAAATAAACAATATAATCTATGCTCAGTGATGGAATAACACTGTCAAGTTGACAAAAAGTATTCATAGCAAACTAAAGGTAGAAATCTCCTTTCTGCTGACACCAATGTACCTTGTAAATATTATTTCTGGTACACCTGACACAGTGTCTAGGTATAATGTGTTATGTGTCTGTCTTCCTCAACCCTCCATTATTCATCTTGTACCCCTAAGGCCTACTGCAGTGCCTGAAATATAAAAGGTGTTTGACAAGTACTTTGGAATAACTATAACAGAATGAGCTACTATTGGACATACTTCAGTCCAAAGCTGCAAAAAGAAATAACGTAGCCTAGCAAAATGGCTAAACACATTGGGAACAGCATCAGACATATCTAAGTTCAAATCCTAAGAGCAAATACAAGCTTTTTTCTGTTTTGTTTTGTTTTGTTTTTGCGGTACGCGGGCCTCTCACTGTTGTGGCCTCTCCCGTTGCAGAGCACAGGCTCCGGACGCGCAGGCTCAGAGGCCATGGCTCACGGGCTCAGCCGCTCCATGGCATGTGGGATCTTGCCGGACCAGGGCACGAACCCGTGTCCCCTGCATCAGCAGGCGGACTCTCAACCACTGCGCCACCAAGGAAGCCCAAGCTTTAGTATTTATTTATCAGATGAAGAAAAGTGCAAAGAAGAAATAGAATTAATACAAATGTTCCTAGTCACTGTATAAGTCACACTTAAATTTGATGGTTTTTTTAAAAAGAATAACACTAAATTTATGAGTATTAACATTTTAAATCTGAACAATTTTATAAATATGGGTGGTAGTTAATATTTGTTACATAAAATGTTAATTGAGTTATTAACTATTTCTTTGAAAATAAAACAGCAGGACAGAAGGCTATGACATTCACTAGGTACATGATTTTAAACAAGTCACGCTACCACTGTGTGTCTCAGTTTACTTATTTGGAGGAGGAGGACAGTACCTATCTCAGAGTTGTGAGGATTAAATGCAGGTCAAATAGCATAATGCTTGCTTAAAGAAAATTACTTGAGTAACATAAGCTATCATTCCTATTATAGATCTAGAAAGTACCCATCTAACCTAATACTCAAGCTTTACTTATAAGGAAGATAATGCCTAGAAAGAAGAATTCTAAATAAACTGCCAAATATCATAGAACAGCTGGTCAGTGATAGAGCTGAAATTAATATCTAGATCATAACACCCAGACTGGTTCTCTTTCTATTACTCAATTATCATATCTACCTAAATAGCACTGAAAAATTATTCATAGAATGCGAAGAACTTTACCTAAAACTTTAAAATTTTAAAGATACATTCACGTAGGTTGAAACTGAAAAGTAAAGATAAATATAAAGTAAAGATAAAAAAGTAAAGATAAAAGTAAAGTAAAGATACATATATTAACATTGATAGATGTTAAATTTATCCCCTATTTGAATATAACAAAGTTATTTTTCTTGGGTGCCTAAAGAAAGGGCAAACTAATTTTCTAATCTTAGAGACTAGAAAAAGTTCTATACATTTTCACACTTTAATATCATAGAACAAAAAAAATACATATTTAATATATCTATATTATGACCTACTTTTTCAAATTCAATAAAAGCGTAACACAGGGATTCTCCAGTCTTCCAATCCCGGATAACTTCACAACTGAAAAATAGTTCGGAAAAAAGTGACTTTAAAGAAAAAGCATTCACTCTTACTCTTCAAAAGTAAAAAACAAAATAAGCCAAAGTTAAATTCACAGAACTATATTTCTCCAAATCTCTTCAATAATAACTATTTTTTAAAAAATAGTTCATCAGTCTAGAAACTAAATTATCTAGATTCTACTATAAATGCCCTATCTAAGCCTACAATCCTACATTCCCAAAACACTGAAGGAAGAATAAGATAAAAATATTTAATTTTCCTTTGGCAAAGGGAAATTACTGCTAAAAATCCTTTTAAATCGTAATTTATTTGTAGTCCAAATACAGATGAATTACAGATTATCTAATGTAGAATAATGCACACACATTCATACATATACATATGTTTAGTAAACTTACGATTTGGGGTTTTTGAATTTTAATATAAACCAAGCTCAAATGTAATCGCATAAGTCTAGCTATTATACAGAACTAATCCATCTTAACCAAGTGAAAGGGCCAGTAAGATGGAATTTAAAGCAACTGGCTTAATCCTTTTTCCTCATGTATCTCAAGCCTCATTTTAAACACATGAAATGAAACAGGGATATAAAACATTGTGAGAGAAAGGAAAAGTAATCACATTATAGCATATGGTTCAGCTGCTACAATATTTAAGTATACATTAAAATGTAAATATTGAACAAAGATCTAACCAAAATTATGATACAACCAAAGTTGTAGGCAGGTAGAATGAAGAGGGCAGGATAGAAATAGACGTGAATCCTCATCTTCCTTAGCAAGAAGTTAGAACATAATGTCTCCAATTTAAAAATAAGAAGTAGCAGTATAGGAAATATTTTTATAAAGATGATATATTATAAGTGAGTAGAGGAATAAAGCCAGGTAGTCTTTTATAGAAAGATTTTTCTTTCAATAGGAAGAATAAAGAATGGCTTCATAGAGAAAAAAAAACATGAAATGAAAGGAAATTCTAAACTTAAAATAATATTTTTTAATCAATTACAAAATATTCCCCTTTCTCACAGAAATACTAGTTTCATAAACTTTTGCATTAATAATACAAGGAAAATTAACCAAAAGAAAAATTTTAGAAAACTTAGATTCAAATTAATTTTGACATAGGTTGCTGGTAATTCTAGGGAGAATTTAAATGAGATAGATATTTAAAATATTAAAGAAGAATACTACAGAACTAGACTTAAACTGTTCCATTCACTTCCTGTTTTAGAGTTGAAAATGTCTGTGCTGGGAGTGAGAGAATCATTCAATGTATAATGCATACACACACATTACAATATATATACACACATATATCTACTCATACACATTTACATACATGTTTTTCTTCCCTACTGTCCAACAGACTCATCTGTAAAACTCACCAGTATAAAATTCACTTTGAGTTCACAGACTCATCAAAAATGTTATTAGAAAACTACTAACTAATACCTAGTTTTTCTAAATCTTTCACTAATTCTAGAGACTACCTTCTTATTGGCCCAAATCTTGAGAATATTATCTCCAGATCTTCATCTGTGGTCACTGGATTCAATTTACACACAAAGAGCACATTTTCTGGAGGTTTAATATCTGCATCAGGTAGATCTCCCACCTAAATGACAAATAAACAAGAATATAAATCAACTCCTTTATTTAATTCGCATTCTAAATATCCCATATTTAGCCCACAATGCTGATTCCCTGAAATATCTAAATTTACATTATAAACTACAGCCTCAGGAAAATAAATCTTAATAGATTTCAAAATTCAAAACTCCATGCTTCCTGGCAGTAACAATATTAATAGCCAAAATATTTACCAGATCCCTACTTTGTGTGAAGACCATGTTTGGCACTTCATATACATTACTGCCAATTCTTAAAACAACCATGCAATTTCCATTTTACTTTTCCATGAGTGAAAATTCAAAAAGGTTAAATAACTAACTTGCCCAGGGTCACACAGTTGTAAGCAACAGAGTTGGGATTTGAACCCAGGTCTACCTGGTTTCAAAGTCCCAATTTTATCTCCACTTTTTCTTTCTTCAAGTATTTAATATATTTTTGAAAGAATTTATGTAAAGTATATCTAAGTTATGAAGCATGAAAATAAAAACACCCATGATGCCACCAACTAGCTTTAGAACTAAAATGTCCCCTGATCCCATTATCCCTCTGCCTCTCTCACCACGAATGAGCTTTTTGGTTTTCCTTTCTGGCCATTCCCTTACAGATCTTTATAGAGTTCTGACACATAAGTATATACCCCTAAGTAACATACTGTTTAGTTTTACTTGTTTTTAAACTTTTGAAAAATACCGTCATGCTGAATCTAGCCTTCGGCAATAAGTAATGCCCAATTCTTCTCCACATTATCACTCAGTATGGAACACCAACAATTCCTGGATAGTGTTTCTAGCTTTTTAATCTCACCCTCACTATCATCTTCTACTTCAGTCAAACCAAAGTCAACTTCATGGTCAACTACTGTGCTGAGCCGAGCCTACCCCTTCCTACTGAAGAACTAGAGAGGGTGACAGTAAGAGAAAACCATGACATAATGAGATGATATAATGATGGTGTTGTTTTCCTTGTGGGAAAAGTATGGTGACCATGAGCCTTTAGGTGAGGAAACAATATACCTTCATACATATATTCAAAAACTCTCAGAGATGATTTCAGGTAAGATTACTATATAAAGTGTTTCCTCTTGGATAAACACATTAAAAAAAAGAGAGAGAAATCTTGGAAATCATAAACAGTAAGAAGCAACTGGGCCAGTAAGATCTGCTCAGTGTCTCTAAAGTCTATCAAAAGATAGCAATAACCTATGCCCAATAAGCAGCATTACAACATATGTGGGGAAGAGCAAATCAGGAAAAATCCCAAAAGGCACCTATAATGGCAGAAATACATCTAATGGAAGCACAAATGAGAAAAAAAGTTAATGAGTTAAAAAAGAACTTGTTATACTACTTAGTCAAAGATAACTTTAAAATACTACAAGGAAATTTAAAATATTCATAAGCTATGAAGGTCAAAACAATATTGCAAAACACTAGCTGAATTACCATTACATTATACACAAATAAAGCGAAACTGATGTTCTTAGAAAATAGAGGAAACTTGTTAATTGTGAGAATTGAAAGGACACAGGATCACCTAATGGAACAGCTAAAACCCAAAACACTGACAACACCAAGTGCTAACAAGGATGTAGAACAACAGGAAGTCTCATTCTTGCTGGTGTGAATGCAAAATGGTAATTCAATTTGGAAGAGAATTTGGCCGTTTCTTACAAAGCTAAACCATACAATCCAGCAATTGTGCTCCTAGGTATTTACTCAAATGAGTTAAAAATTATGTCCACACTAAATTCTACACACAAATGTTTATAGCAGCTTTATTCATATTTGCCAAAACTTGGAAGCAACCAAGATATTTAATAGGTGAATGGATAAACAAACTGTGGTAGACCCATATGAAATATTATGTAACTATCAAGAGAAATGAGCTATCAAGCCATGAAAAGACATGGAGGAACCTTAAGTATACGTTGCTAAGTGAAAGAAGCCAATCTGAAAAGGCTACACACTGTATGATTCCAATTATATGACATTCTGGAAAAGGCAAAACTATGCAGACAGTAAAAAAAGATACTGGTTGCCAGGAGTTAGGGGGATGAACAGGTGGAGCACAGAAGACTTTCAAGGCAGTGAAACTATTCTGTACAATACATGGCATTTGTCAACACAAAGAGTGAATCCTAATGTAAATTATGGATTTTAGTTAATAATAATTTATCAATATTGGCTCACCAATTGTAACAAATGTACCACACTAATGGAAGATGCTAATTAAAAAGGTAAACTGTTGGGGAGGGTGAAGGGAGTACATAGGAACTCTCTGTACTTCTTGTTCAATTTTTCTGTAAATCTAAAACTACTCTATAAAATAAATTCTATGTATTAAAAACAAAACAAGAAAAGGAATCCACAAGTCCATATAGATAATGAATATATGCTAAGTAGAGATAATAAAGGAGTGCTCTTCCTTACAAAAGAAGGCAGGCTGACAAGTGTGGAAAAAAGGGCAGAGTTGGGAAATCACCACTTTGCACCCATCAGAGTCAAGATTGGTTCAAGCAATAGTCACGGATGGCTAAGAAATCCAGAGGGACAGTTTGACAAGGAATAAGATATCTGAAGGTCTCAAAGTGCCTTTCTACAGATGGCTTATTAGTTGCAAGGGGAAAACAGAAACTATGCAGTGGAGTCCCCAGACAATGGATTACCTTGACCAAGTGATCAAAACAAAACACTTTCCAATGAGAGGCAGATGGATATTATCCACCTCCAGATGTGACATCTGAGAAGGATACAATGTCACCTATGTAGTACTCTGGCTATGGGTGTATAACCTGAATCTTAATCACAAGGCAACAGCAGGTAAACCTAAATTGAAGAATATTCTACAAAATAAATGACCTGTATTCTTCAAAAATGTTAATGTAATGAAAAATAAGGCAAGTTAAGGAATTCTTCCAGCTTAAAGAGATTAGAGCAACATGACAACTAAATGCAACAGATGATTGATCATGAGCTGGATTCTAGACTGGCAGGGAAAAAAAAAATCTATGAAGGATATTACTGAAGTAACTGACAAAACTGGAAGGTAGACTGTAATTTCTATCAATTTTAAATTTCATGATTTTGATATCTATACTGTGAATATGTAGGATAATACTGTTGCTCTTAGGAAATACACACTAATGAAAGAGAAAAGATACCTGCACCGCAATTTCAAATGGTCCCCCCAAAACAGTATGTGCGTATGTGCACGTATAATCAGAGACAGAGAGGGAGAGGAGAGAGAAAGAGAAAATGAACGATCAAAGCAGATGTGGCAAAATGTTAAAAATGGGTGAATCTGGGTAAAAGGTATATAGAAGTTGTCTGCGTTATTTGTAATTTTTCTGTAAATTTGAAATTATCTGAAAATAAAAAGTTTAAAGAATATGTCAACTCCTCTTATTCTGGCATAAACTTTCTATACTTTGTTGATGAAAGCTCTGATGATAAGCTAATGTTCTTTCCCTTATAAATCACTTACTCTTGCTGCCCAGGTGCTCAAAGGATTTTTCTTTTAAGTCCAGTAATTTTCTTAGAATTTATCTTGGTGTTGGCTATTCTGGGTCAATATTCTCAGATAACACAGTGTGCTCATTAAACTATATTTTAAATTTTTTTTCAATTCAGTAAAGTTTTCTTGAATTATAATCTTTAGTATTTGTTCCTTCAGACTAGTGATGCTAATACGAATTTTAAAACATAATGAACCTGAAAGCTCTACTATATAAAATAATGATAGTAATAAAAACTTAATTATTATCCATCGATTCCAATATTATTGATGACCTACTACGTGAAAGGTATACCTATTCCACAAAAATAAGAAATGGGAAAAATGCCTAGTAGGTCAACTAATCATGTACTGAATAACTGTTCCCCAAATGACTTCATATTGCTAGTAATACAAAAAAGAGTATACTTTACGGTGTTCAATTTCTGCCCAGGTTTTATCCTGTACTTAGTATTTTACTATTTAATCTCAATACTTGAGACGTACAAAGAATTATTCTCTAATATACTTAAAATTCAGTCCAAGAAACTCTTTAAAAATGAGATGAGTATAAACAACTGAAACCCAATTAATATTTGTAAGCTGGATATCCACTTCCCTTTTTTTTTTTTTTTTTTTTTTGTGGTATGCGGGCCTCTCACTGTTGTGGCCTCTCCCGTTGCGGAGCACAGGCTCCGGACGCGCAGGCTCAGCGGCCATGGCTCACGGGCCCAGCCGCTCCGCGGCATGTGGGATCTTCCCGGACCGGGGCACGAACCCGCGTCCCCTGCATCGGCAGGCAGACTCTCAACCACTGCGCCACCAGGGAAGCCCCCTCCCATATTTTTAAAAAGGCACTTAGCGGGCTTCCCTGGTGGCGCAGTGGTTGAGAGTCCGCCTGCCGATGCAGGGGACACGGGTTCGTGCCCCGGTCCGGGAAGATCCCACATGCCGCGGAGCGGCTGGGCCCATGACCCATGGCCGCTGAGCCTGTGTGTCCGGAGCCTGTGCTCCGCAACAGGAGAGGCCACAACAGTGAGAGGCCCACGTACCACAAAAAAAAAAAATAAAATAAAAAAAATAAATAAATAAAATTAAAAAAAGGCACTTAGCACTATATTAATAGTGGAATCAAATCTGTTTACTTTCATACGTGTTATTATGTCATACAAAATTTAATCCAGAAAAAAACTCTTAGCTAAATTTTTTAATATTTTAAAGACTATCAAAAAGTCAGAAATAAACTCACAATGAGTATGTATTAAATATATTGCTGAAAAACTATTCGAACAAAGTAATTATCTTACCATTTCTAGTAGAATAGCTTGAGTTTTGGCCTCTTTTTCTGCCTTTATTTCTTCTACTTCTTCAGCCGATCTTCCTTTGAAATCATCAATTTCTTCATCTGCTCCTATCCGACCACTCTGTAAGGCAGAAGTTACTCATATATATATTTAAAGAATAGAAAAATCTAAGAAACATGAGAGACATTATGCTTTATTCTTAGTTCCATCAAATGTGTTAGAACATTTGTTTCACAAATGTGAAACAAACTTACAAACCTCTGAAAATTGATTTAGATGAATTCAATAATACTAGCCAGACTAGGCATCTAATTTATTTTAAAATCAAAATAAACATTTATATAGGAACTACCTGGTAACCAACTAAGTGCTGAATACAGAAGATAAATGATCTTAGAAATTAAGCATTAAATCCCAACTATAAAGATAAATTCAGCTTTGAGGAAGCCTCATATGCAGAAATTTTTACCTCAAAAGATCTGAGGGAAAAAGTCTCCATTATGCCACAGAAATTTCTGGGTTCTAGCCTGGCTCAAAAGTATCCCCAGTTGAAAAGTTCCTTCACAAGCTGATAATTTAATTTAGCCTCAAAGCTACACTCCTATCTAGAGTTAAGAGATAAGAGAAATATTTCCCCAAGGTATTCATATAAGCTTCCAGAGCTAAGGAAAGAATATTAGGGAAATAAAAAGATAGGTAGAAAAATGAGTATCTCCCTGGAAGAGAAAAAAGAACTTTAAACTTGTCCTAGTATTACTGATCAAGCAAGATAATCATTCTGAAGAAATAAGTTTTAATAAGGTAAAAAGCAAATTTTATGCAAAACATTAATATGTATATACATTCAATCACAAGAAGACTCTACTTACATCTAGTTGTTCCCTTGTAGGTTCTGGTGATCGATCAGGAATTAATAGATCAGGAGGGTCATCAAATGGATCATCTAAAATCACTGTATGATTTATCCTTACAAAATAAATCCAAGTCAAATGTTACATTTATGTCATTTCAGAATCCATGTTTTACTTTTTATAAAAATTATAACAAATATCTTAAGTATCTCTAACACCAAAAAAAACCATCAGCTCTTAAATTTTATTGCACAAGGATATTACTAGTGTATACTTTCACAATTAGTGTTACTGTTTTTGATTGTTTGATATTATATATTATATTTATTACTCTGCATTATGCTAAGATGTAATATAAATGACTAAATCCTAGTAATTTTGTCATAGCTCTCAATAATCTGCATTTTTTAAAAGATAAAGGATTAATAATTCCTCCCAACGTAAGCATTTATAATTAGTATAAGTATTTTTTTAAATAAAGGTCTTCTCTATTATAAAGATTCTTATAGTCACACATTTTAGAATTGTCCAAAAACCAGTCCTATGTATGCCATCCCCATTACCTGTCAAACATCACATATAAAACATTCTAGTACATTTCAACAGTAAACTATAACCATACCTGATATCTTGATATGGTACAAAGTCCTTATCAACAAAGGTCTCATTAATTTTCTTAATTATGTCCATGCCCTCTGTCACTTCACCAAACACTGTATGAACACCATCAAGGTAATCTAGATTATCTCCTGTTGTAATAAGAAACTATATAGAAAGACATAGAATAAATACAAATATATATATAATTCAAACTGAAATCAGTTACAAAAGACTACATTAATTGCATGAATTCTCACCTACTTGTCACTACTACTAAGTATAAGGCACAAAGCTTAAACATAAAATATCAATAAATACAGATGCTCTGACTGTTTAAAATACTTGAACAAACCAAATCTCAGTTTTTTCACATGTAAACTGTGAGGAAAAAAATGCATCTACTCCAATGGGGCTGTTGTGACAATGAATGAGAGGTGCTCAACACGACCTGTTTTGAAATAAGTAATCAATACTGAAAGGAAACGGGCCACACTGTGAACAGTGATATTCCAGGAATGGTGGGATTGTAGGCAACGTTATTTTCATCTTTGTGCTTTTCTGTATTTTCTAAATTCTTCCCAATGGACATGCTTTACTTTTAAAAGGACAAAATAATGATTTTTTTAACATAGGAAAAAATAGTGTCATTTTTTTCTTCTAACAAATATCTTTGATTGAAATTCTCTCATTACTAGATATTTACAAAGATAATTTTGTGGGTTCCCTAGAGCAAAACTCATCTCCTCACCCATTTCCTTACCTGAGATCCATGCTGATCACTGCCATTGTTCACCATGGACACAGTGCCCTTCTTCTTGTGCTTAATTCTTGGCACTTTTTCAGCATCGAAAAAGCTTGCTTGATCGCCATACAGTTGACTAAAAATACATCCAATAAGGTTATAAAATATAAGTATACTCAACATGAAATATAAAACTACTAGGGTTACATATAGGGCGCTAGGGTTAACATATAAGGTTACCATTTGTTTTTGGTTTTTTTCAGCTGTGCGCATGGCTTGCGGGATGGAACCCATGCCCCCTGCAGTGGAAGGGCAGAGTCTTAACCACTGGACCGCCAGGGAAGTCCCAGGTTACCATTTCTTTATAGAAATGCCACTATGATTCAAAATATTCCTTTTATTTGCTATAGACATTTATGGAACTTGGGGGAAATCTATCTATCTATCTATATATATATATATTTTTTTTTTTTTTTTTTTTTTTGCGGTACGCAGGTCTCTCACTGTTGTGGCCTCTCCCGTTGCAGAGCACAGGCTCCGGACGCGCAGGCTCAGCGGCCATGGCTCACAGGCCTAGCCGCTCTGCAGTATGTGGGATCTTCCCAGACCGGGGCATGAACCCGCGTCCCCTGCATCGGCAGGCGGACTCTCAACCACTGCGCCACCGGGAAAGCCCGAGGCAATTCTATTTTTACTCGTTTGAAAATAAAAGAACTTACCCAAAAACTGACTCTCCTCCACGGCCAGTCCCTGTAGGATCACCAGTCTGTATGATAAAATCCCTCTATAATATATAGGATACTTTGTTAATTCAGAGAGCTTGCTAGATAGTTCCAATAACAAAGAACATGACTAATATCCACCAACTCACCTGTACATTGTGAATAAGGCAATAATTGTAATATTTTATTTTGCACAACTTCAGGAAATTCAAGCAAGCTGAAAGAAAGTAAATAGTAAATGTATCACAGTAGTTCACAAATGTATTTTTAACCAAGTAAAAGCACAGTTAGTATAGTTTAATTTCTAAGTTACCATACAAAAACTTCCCCAAATGGTCAAATGTCCAAAGCCACTGAAAAAGGTAGTAATCCTAGAAAAAGGCAATATGTTTTAAATTATCATTTTATTCTCTTTTTCTTTGGATTTCTTGGGCATCTGAACTGTATAGAAACCTGAAACTTATCTGGGACAAGCAATCATTTGTTGATGAATTGATTTTGTAAGGGAAAGAAAAAATGAAGAGGACACTATGACTGCAAAGGATCTAGCAGAGTATCTGAAAATGGGTACACATTATTTATATTAGAGAAAACAAAATATCTGGGACCATTTTTTTCACAATGATTAAACAGCCCTTCACAAAAATCCATATACTTATCATGTACCATGTTTTTTAAATAAATTCACTCATTTATCCAATAAACACTGACTGAGAATCTTCTAAGTACCTGTCACTGTTGTTAGGCCAAATGCCATTAAATCTCGATTTCTACCCTTAACAAGTTTTCAGTCTAGTTGCAGAGAAACATGCTAACAACTTCTCGAGGCACTAAGCTAGAAACCAAACAGTCAGAAAGACATATGAGGCGGTCCCTGCCCTCAAGGAGCTTATACTAAGCTAGGGTCCTTTCACCTGAACATAAATAGTTACAATAGTGGGCACACCTGATAATACCATCTGTGCACTTAAATGGTACAAAGTTTAAAAGTGCTTTTAAATATGCCACACAAGTTGAAAAGAGATTGTTTCTGGCTGGGGAAATGAGAAGACCTCCTGGAGGCTTAAGGGAGCATTAAAAGAACTGGATTGGCAGAGAGTAGAGAGTGGGCATTTCAAGCTGGGAAGACATTATGAAATACCCTGGAAGCGGGAATTTAAATGTTTTGGGGAGGGTCCAGGAGACCAGTCTAACTTCTATAACTTCTCCAGTGACACAGAGGAATAGAGGATTAAAAAGCTGGAGAGGTAAGATGGAGCCAAGTTATTGGAGGTTCTTGAATATCAGGCTTTTGATCATTTTTCTAGAAAAAAAAATATATTCCTGGAGTTACTGTTAAACATATAGGAGTAGTCCTTTAACTAGAAAACAAAATAATGAATCTAAGTAGTGATCAACAATGGTTGCCAAAATCTTTAGGTGAAAAGCTAATGGGAACACTGTTAACAGATGTATCAGGTAGACAGGCCTGAACCACTAACCAATCTTAACATCACAAAAAGGTCCAACCAGACATCAAGTGCCTCCTGAACGTGATGCAGCTGGAAGTACAGACTACCTGATATGAAATATTCTTGCCAAAAACATTAAACCTGAATCTGATTAAGGCTCTGGATCTAAGGAGCAACTCATGAGAAATAGAAGGGATAGAAGAATATATTAAAAGATACAACAGGGATAAAATCAGTCAAATCCAAAATGAGAAAAATCTATCAATGACCCAGATTCTTTCTCAAAAATTTTTCAGGGAAAAAAGGGGGGCGGGGGGAACTTACAGATTAAAAGATATTTAAGAGATGTATCAACCAATATAATATAAGGACCTTCTTACAAGACTAGACTAAACACACTCTTATCATACAATCCAGCAATCATGTTCCTTTGCATTTACCCAACGCATCTGGAAACAGGTCTATGCAAAAAC
Organism: Phocoena phocoena; assembly: GCF_963924675.1. Classification (NCBI taxonomy): domain Eukaryota; kingdom Metazoa; phylum Chordata; class Mammalia; order Artiodactyla; family Phocoenidae; genus Phocoena; species Phocoena phocoena. Next base: position 15,902,804 of record NC_089230.1, on the reverse strand, counting down.
TTGCACACGGATGTTTATAGCAGCTTTATTCATAACTGCCAAAATTTGAAAGCAATCAAGATGTCCTTCAGTAAGTGAATGGATAAATAATCTGTGGTACAACCAGACAATGAAATATTATTCAAGGCAAAAAGAACTGAGATACCAAGCCATGACAAGACGGGGGAACCTAAAATGCATTACTCAGTGAAAGAAGTCAATCTGAAAAGGCTACATACCGTATGGTTCCATCTGTATAACATTCTGGAAAAAGCAAAACTATGGACACAATAAAAGATAAGTGGTTGCCAGGAGATGCGGGGGAGGGGAATGAACAGGCAGAGCACAGAGGATTTTTAGGGCAGTGAAATTACTCTGTATGATACTGTAATGGTGGATACATGTCACTATACATTTGTCCAAAGCCACAGAATGCACACCAACAAGAGTGTACCCTAACATAAATAATGGACTTTGGGTGATAATGATGTGTCAATACAGGTTCATCAAATGTACCACTGTAGTAACAAATGTAAAGTATGTACAATGTTACATGGTTGAAACATTACAAATGTATCACAAATGTACCATTCTGGTGGGAGGTACGACAATGGCAGAGGCCTATGCACTGGGTGTAGGGGGAATATGGGAAATCTCTGTACCTTCACCTCAGTTTTGCTATGAACCTTAAAGTGCTTTAAAAAAATAAAGTCTTAATTTTAAAATGGGGTGGGGGAGAACCTACAGATTAAAAGATATTTAAGAGAGACTTCCCTGGTGGTCCAGTGGTTAAGGCTCTGTCTGCACTTCCAATGCAGGGGGTGCGGGTTCCATCCCTGGCGGGGGAACTAAGATCCCCCAAGCCGAGGGGTGCGGAAAAAAAAAAAAAAAAATTTAAACATCCAGTGGAGTGGGGCTATAAATGAAACATTTCACAACTGTTAAGCAGAAGCTGATCATCAGTACATGAGGGTTCATTTACATGATTCTACTTCTGTGTATGTTTCAAGTTTTCTATAATAAAAAGGTTTAAGAAAAAGAGGGCTTCCCTTGTGGCGCAGTGGTTGAGAATCCGCCTGCCGATGCAGGGGACACGGGTTCGTGCCCCGGTCCGGTTAGATCCCACATGTCACGGAGCGACTGGGCCCGTGAGCCACGGCCGCTGAGCCTGCGCGTCCGGAGCCTGCGCGTCCACAATGGGAGAGGCCACAACAGTGAGAGGCCCGCGTACCGCAAAAAAAAAAGAAAAAGAAGGGAGAGAAGGAGGGAGGAAAAATGAAAAATAAGTCTGGATATATTTACTATAAATTGATAAGTAGTTACATATAGAAGTAGATACCCAATCACATGCTTATAAATATATACAAATAGGGTGGACTTATGTTTTTAGTGTCCCAAGCTATCTTTTCAGAAACATTGCTTGTCCATTTTGTCCGTGTTAATTAGATGAGATAACCCTACCTCCCCTTTATTCTCTCATAGTTCTACGGAAAAAGGCCCACAAACTTGCCAGGTGCTGCTCCACATGGAGCGTGTCAAACTCAAAGGAAAGCAAATCCAAGAGATGAAAAATACAATTCCCTATAAAATCCTGTGTACCCCCTGGTCCTGCCATCTTTAAAGCTTACCCCAGTAACATGAGGCAATCAACTGTTTTCTTTAAGCCAGTTTGTGTTGAGTTTCTATCACTTGCACAAAGAATCCTAATACAACACATATATTTGCATTACTCAATATAATGAACCTTTGGTGTATGCCCTCAAAGTGTCAGGCACTGCAGTAGGTGCTCAGGATATAGAGATAATTAAGACACAGTCCCTATTCTCTTAGAGTTTACATTCTTGAGAGGAGCCCAGGACTTGCAAATTAATTCCAGGAAAATAGGTAAATGTATAACAAAATATGTACTGTGATTTATAAAGGACCTGAGACAGAACACAAGAAACCAATCGAACTCTACTTAGGGACACTGGAGAGTTTCACAGAAGAGATCATGCTTGATCTGAAATTGAATAATAAGCAGGAACTTTGCCAAAAAGACAACAGCGGAGAGAAATGTGGGGTAGAGGCAACAGTATGAGAAAGGCATAGAGGTATGGCTGAGTGTTGAGGGGTGGCGATAAGTGAGCGTGGGATAAAGTGCAGCACGTCAGAAGGCACTCATGGTACCATATTGCAGCTTGTTTCATCTTCTTTCATAGACTGCATTCCATGGGGGCAGGACCCTGCTTGTAACTAAACTCTCCTGGTCTCCAGCTTCTCTCCACTCTGAAACATTCTCCACACTGCTACTTATTATCGTCCTAAAACAAGAAGTCTGCCATGCCTCCATCCTGCTCTTAATCCCTTCAAAGACTCTGGGCTCAAGGCTATTCACGACCTGACCTAACCTAAAAACGTATACAACCAGACTCGCAGTCGGCCATTCCACTGTCAAGCCACGCGGATCTACTTGCTATTTCCATTAAATTCCAAGCAAACAAGAAAACCCTCGCTCCCACTCATTTTTCAAAGAGCTAGCTCAAGGGCTCTGAATTCTTTGCTAGCTTTGCTTCTCCCCGCCCCCTGCCAAAATTACACCCTCCTCTGGTTTCCATGGCAACTTACACATTCTTCCACTACAACGCTTAAGAAATTAAATGGGTTGCGGCGCCTATTTCCACCAATGGAAAATTAGACCCTCAAGGGTAAGAGGCCCATTCTACGGCTTGGCACAAAGTCTCGCATAGTGGGCGATCAATGAGTGTTTGCTAAGGTTGGGTGCACACCTCTGGACAGCCCTTCCTCCAACCACGAGGGAGGCCCACACTCACGGCTCCAAGCCCATCCTCCCTGCTTTCATCAGGATATACTGATTACACACGAAGGAATACTGCTTGCGTTCCTCTGACTAGTGAAAAGCAGTAAAGCCGCAAAAGCTATGGGCATTGTATATGCTGCATTACACACACACACACACACACACACACACACACGCATTTAATAACCACAAGCACCCGCCACCCGGACCCAGCACTAGATGCGGAGAAGGGCTGCTCCTCAAAAAAACTTTTCAACCAAGGCCCGCTAATAAAACAGCGCAGTCGCGGGCACCATCAGCCCAGAAGCTCCAACCAGTCCACGGCAACCTGGCAGAAAAGGCAAAGTGGGGAAGGCAGATAGCGGCCCGGCGGAGAGGTGAGCGGGACCCGGGCCTCACCGCGCGGCCGCTCCTCCGTGTACAAGTCGATGACGACATCGCCCAAGGTGGTCTCCAGCAGAACAGCCATGGCGCCCGCTCCTCCTCTGCAACAAGCCCCGGGGGTGACAGGCTCAGCCCGACGTCAACTACGCCAGGCGTCACCCTCGGCGCGACGCCTTTTACATCATCCCTCCGACGACAACGCCCCCTTCCGGGAGGCTCCTTTGGGCGGATCTGGTCGGTGCCCCGCCTCCCCCGGCTGTCGGGCGGTGCCCTGGGTCCTGCCCATGGCGCGGCCCTTTTGAAAATCGTTCTTAGCCCTTGGCGACTGGCGCGGAAACCTGTCACTCAAAGGGGCTTCTGTGAAGGGTTTGTGACCCTTTTGTGCTCCATCTCAAAAATGGGGCGCTCTTGCACTGTTAGTGGGAATGTAAACTGATACAGCCACTATGGAGAACAGCACGGAGGTTTCTTAAAAAACTAAAAATAGAGTTACCACACCACCCGGCAATACCACTCCTGGGCATGTGCCCTGAGAAAACCATAATTCAAAGAGAGTCATGTACCACAATGTTCATTGCAGCACAATTTACAATAGCCAGGACATGGAAGCAACCTAAGTGTCCATCAACAGATGAATGGATAGAGAAGATGTGGCACATACATACAATGGAATATTAGTCATAAAAAGGAACGAAATGGAGTTATGTGTAGTGAGGTGGATGGACCTAGAGTCTGTCATACACAGTGAAGTAAGTTAGAAAGAGAAAAACAAATACCGTATGCTAACACATATATATGGAATCTAAAAAAAAAAAAAAGGTTCTGAAGAACCTAGGGGCAGGACAGGAATAACGACTCAGACGTAGAGAATGGATTTGAGGACACAGGGAGGGGGAAGGGTAAGCTGGGACGAAGTGAGAGAGCGGCATGGACATATAGACACTACCAAATGTAAAATAGATAGCTAGTGGGAAGCAGCCACAAAGCACAGGGAGATCAGCTCCGTGCTTTGTGTTCCCCTAGAGGGGTGGGATAGTGAGGGTGGGTGGGAGGGAGACGCAAGAGGGAGGGGATATGGGGATATATGTATATGTATAGCTGATTTGCTTTGTTATACAGCAGCAACTAACACAACAATGTAAAGCAATTATACTCCAATAAAGATGTTAAAAAAAAATAAAGAATGGGGCGGACCTTTCTTTAATGCTCCTCAGGCCCTCCCTTCATCGCAGTGTGGGCGGGGGCGGGGGGGGGGCGGGGAGGAGGACCGCGGCGCCACCTTCCCCTGACCTGTTGGGACAACCACTCGGAGTTTCCTAGTTGGTCTCTTTTTATCTCCCAGAATCAGAAACTTTAGGCCTTAAAGGCAGAATTTGCTACCCAGAAAGATGGTTAACAGGCAGTTCTTTCCTGGCTAATTGCATCTAGGGAAAAGACTATACCTGTTACAGCAGCAGATGGTGGGTGGGTCCTTAGTGCAACAAGCTAAAGATGGTAGGCTTCAGCCTGTATCTCTACTGGTTTTATCAGTAATCTTGATGAAATAAGAGAAAACAATTTTAAGGCAAGACAGAGAAGTTCAAGATCAATGATTGTAATAGTGTAACTCTAAATGTGAGAAGAAGCAACAATAGGGAACATTTCCTGGACCATAATGGACTAGTAAGACAGGTGGTCTAGAGGCTTTGGGCTACTGTTAACAGGGTCTAGTACAGTCATAGCACATTGAGTGGCCTATCAACGAAATCCTCGCTTGACCTGGAAATGAGCATTCCTAGCACCCCAGGATAGATTGGTCATGATATGCCTCGCAAAACTTGGTTGAAATTAAGACCTAAAGGGAAAGGATTGTAAAATTAAAAAATGTTGCCCACCATCCAGCTCTACAAGAATCAAGTCATCGGCCACTGCAGTCACTGGCCTCTAATACACCTTGAAAGGAATTCAGGGCGAAGGTCAGGATGAGGCACTTTGTGCTTTGGGAAAAACTGACAGAACTGGCCCTCGGTTAGATATTTTCAGGAGAAAATTTCATGAACCCGGTTTCTTGCATCTTCTCACACTTAGAAAAGCACTAGAACCATTAACTAAGATATTTGTTTCTCTCGAATAGCAGTAACCTACTAAGGTGATGGATTTCATGTACTCCTTCACCAAAATCACGTATATACTGGCCTCCGCCTTTACCTCTTCAGAACAGTTCTCAGAGCTCTCTGAGAGACTATCTCCCAGGTTATAATCCTCAGGTTGGCTCAAATAAAATTTTCCATTTCTTTTATAGGTTGACTATTAATTAATTTTTTCATCGACACTCTAACTTAGAAGACTTATGAAACTACTTTTGTCTTCCTTTGAGGGTTTCCATGAAAAGTTTATTCCCCAAACTCTCCTGGTCAAGCTGACCACTCTTTTTCATGCCATTTTATACACACTTATAACTTCCAATAACTTCATTTCTGACTAAAAACCAAAGTTTCTATAGTCTACAAGGCCTTACATGACATTCTGCCACCCCTGTTCCTGTCTTCACTCTTAGTCCCCTGAGGTCACACTAGCCTTTGCTATTCTTTGAACACTATGGGGCAGGGGATGGGGTGAGGGGTTCTGCCTGAGGCCCTTTGCATTGCTGTCCCATCTGGTTGGAACCCTCTTTCTCCAGCTATTTGCATAGCTCTCTTTCACCTCCTTTAGGTCCCTTGCTCATATGTCACCTCTCAGTGAGCCCTTCCCTGACCACTATAATTAAAGCTAACCTAGGACTTCCCTGATGGTCCAGTGGTTAAGACTCTGCACTTCCACTGCAGGGGGCACGGGTTCGATCCCTGATCGGGGGAGCTAAGATCCCACATGCCTCGTGGTGCAGCCAAAAAAAAAAAAGTTAACCCCACATACATACACTTTTACTTTTCTACATAGTGCTTTTTACCATCTAACATGCTAGTTAGGAATTTGTTTATATTTGTATGTTGTTACTAGAATGTCAACTCCAGAGGGAGAGCCAATTTTGTCTGTTTTGTTTACTGCTCTATCCTTAGTGCCTATGACAGCCTGCCACATAATAGGTGAATAATTATTTACTGATGAATGAATATTGGCGATTAATTAAAGAAATGCAAATTAAAATAACAATGCAATTGTTGATGGAAATGTAAAATAGTACGGCCACTTTGGAAGACAGTTTGGCATTTTCTTACAAAGCAAAACATTACCTTACCATGAATTCAAGCAATCACTCACCTAGGTATTTACCCAAATAAGTTGAGTCTTATGTCCACACAAAAACCTGCACACAAATGTTTATAGCAGCTTAATTCATACCTGCCAAAATTCAGGAGCAACTGAGACATTTTTTTAATAGGTGAATGAATAAACAAACTGGTTTAACAAGCTGGAATAAACAACCATGCAATGGAATATTATTTAAAGATCAAAAGAAATGAGCTAGCAAGCCATGAAAAGACATGGCAGACCTTAAATACATATTGGTAAGTGAAAGAAGCCAGTGTGAAAAAGCTACATACTGTGTAATTCCAACTATATGACAACTATTCCTTTTCTGATAAAGGAAAATTATGTAAACAGTATAAAGATCAGTGGTTGCCAAATTTCTGGCAGAATGAGGGAGAGATGAGTAGTTGAAACACAGGCATTTTTAGGGCAGTGAAACTATTTTGTATGATGCTATAATGGTGGCTATTATGTATTTGCCAAACCCTGAATAACTGTATGACAAAAAGAGTGAACCCTATTATAAACTGTGGACTTTAGTTAATAATAGTGTATGAATATTGGTTTATCAGTTGTAACAAATGTGTCAGACTAATTCAATATGTTAATAATAGGGGAAACTGGGAGATGGAGGAGAGGGTATATAGGAACTCCCCATAATTTCTCCTCAATTGTTCTTTAAACCTTAAGTTGCTCTAAAAAAAGTGTGTATACAGAAAAAAGATTTACCATTTTTCAACTTTTACTTAAGTGATTCAAAAGATAAACAGTCCTAAATATTAAATTTTACATATATACCACTTAACATATTTTATGATTTTATGGTTATATTTTCCGTGATTATCTCTAAATATTGAGTCCCCTGAGATAGTAAGCTTCCACTCCTATCCAACCCCACTCATATAAAAGTCTTAAACTTACTATAGCAGGGGCTTAGATCCAGGGGCTTTTGAGAACATTTTGATTGGCTGGAAAGCAGGACATTCCGCCCTCTCTGGGAGCAATCTTCACCTGCTTCTTCGTCTGCCTGTCCTTGTCAAAGACTTTAATTGCTCTTTCTTTTCTTTTTTTTTGCGATTTTATTTTTTTTAATTTAATTTTATTTTTTTATACAGCAGGTCCTCATTAGTCATCAATTTTATACACATCAGTGTATACATGTCAATCCCAATCTCCCAATTCATCACACCACCATTCCCACCCGCCACTGCTTTTCCCCCTTTGTGTCCATACATTTGTTCTCTACATCTGTGTCTCTATTTCTGCCTTGCAAACCAGTTCATCTGTACCATTTTTCTAGATTCCACATATATGCGTTACTATACAATATTTGTTTTTCTCTTTCTGACTTACTTCACTCTGTATGACAGTCTCTAGGTCCATCCATGTCTCTACAAATGACCCAGTTTCGTTCCTTTTTATGGCTGAGTAATATTCCATTGTATATATGCACCACATCTTCTTTATCCATTTATCTGTCAATGAGCATTTAGGTTGCTTCCATGACTAACTGCTCTTTCTTTATTGTGATTATTTTAGCATGACCTTTTCAGTAGATATTGGTATAATGTTTTGAAATGTGGGTTTTAGTATTATTCACACGTGGTGAGGACAACAGATCCCAAGAGGAGGGGGGACACACCATGCCATGAAGGACCACACAGGAAAGCACCAGGGTGGGTCAGGAGGCAGAAGGAGGAAGAGGAAAGCATAGACAGAAGTCTTTACTGTGGTTTCTTTGGAGAAGGCAAGACAAGGGAGCGTAAGCAGGATTAGCACTGGCTGGTTTGAATAATTTCAGTGGGCTCTGGGGGTTGGAGGCTATCTCTAGTTTTCTGGTACGTGGCCCTGGGATGATTAGGGCAGAGAAATATTGCCTCCTGCAGTTTAATAAAAGCCTGATAGTGGAGGTGATCTGGAGTATAAGCTCTGGATTGGTTGGTTTACATATGAAAGGCAGGCTCACAGGGGAGCAGTTTACTAACTCTAGAAATTAGCTTAGCCCTGGGAGTCTCTCTTGGGTCAGCCAGGCCCCAGACAACAGAGCATCCAGAATACAGAAAATAAGAAAATATAGTTAATACATATAGATTATGAAGTTGCCCATAATTTTGCCACCAAATGCGGTAGAAGATGATAAAGTGCAGCTTCTGTGTTCTAGGGACTCAAATATTGTGAAGCTTGACTCAAAAGAAGGAAATGCACTCCCCAACACTGGAAGCCCAATGAAGGCGGAGAAAAGACATCCTGCAATCTGCTTCTGCTTCCACATGGAGGCCCCTTCCGTTCCTAAAAAAGTCTTAAAAGTTCAAAGAAGACAAATAAAAATGCAGGCTTTTGCTTCCCAGGTGTCTGTACATAGCTTGTCTTTGTATCAGAGCACTCTCCTGTGTTCTGCTTTAACAGACAACAGCTGTATGAGGAAGACAGTGTAAATAGAATACAAATTAAACTGGATCTCTATGGCCTAGGTTTTGTACATACAGAAACTGCATGGTATTTAAATTACTGTTTGTCTCTAATGAGGTATGCAGTTTCTTTAAAAACAAACCTCAAAAAAAAAAAAACAAAAAACAAAAAAAAAAAAAAAAAAAAAAACAAACCTCAAAAAAAGTCTTAAAAAAATCAAAAAACAAAAAATGCAGGCTTACTACAAAACATTACCTACTTAGCTGTGTTACTGAATATGAAATCATCCCTAAATAGACTCTCAAAAGGATTTCTACCTCCGCCATTGAATTCTTCCTGCAATATTTATCACAGATGTCCTATATTTTTGAAATCGCAGAGTATTTTTAAATATTTTGGATGTTTATTTTAATCTTTTATTTCCAGAATTTTTATCAGAATACAAATCAAACACTGATTTACAACTAATTTAACATCCTTGGACACAGATGTCTCTGCATGCTTTCAGGTTATTGGAATCAGTTAGCTGGGGGAGCAGAAAGCAGGGACGGCCTCTTTGTCCTGGGGCCCCTCTGGCTACAGTTGGGGTGGAGAAAGAGGCAAAGATCTCCCACGATTTCCTGTTTCTTCATTTCTCTCAAGGCAGATCATGTTCTTAGAAACTCAATTGAACAGAACACTTTGTAATAATCTCTATAAACATATAAAAACAAAGAAAATTATGACTTTTACTTTTTAAACAACTTCTATGAACCAATAGAATGTATTAATTCAGAATACCAGGGTTAAAAACCACAGCTCCATCACTTAGTATCCTGTAACTCAGGGCAAAAAACTTAATCTCTATAAATACACAGAGAATAAGGGTACAGTCAAAACAGTTTTAAAATATCTTAGGAGAAAAATAAGGTAAAATGTGTAAATGGCTCTGGAGATGTAAAAGGAATATCTTTCTTGATTTCCTTTTTATCATCTCCTGGGGGTATTCAGGAAGTTCAAAAATGTGTAGTTGAGTAACTCTGGAAAATAATGGAGTAGACTGTGTTGCAATAGAAATGCAGTGATTCACTCTCTCCCAGAAATTGGAAACAGATACAGATTATGTCCCAGGCTTCTCTTTGGTGCCGAGCCTGCTTTTGGATTACAGAAAAAGAGGAATTCAACTTCTGAGTGTGAGAATAATAAAAACAATGGGATCAGTAGTTTTTGCTTTTTTTTTTTTTTTTTTTTTTTGCCACACCGTGCCGGCATGCAGGTTCCCTGACCAGGGATCAAACCTGTGCCCCCTACAATGGGAGGGTGAAGTCTTAACCACTGTACTTCCAGGGAAGTCCCTAGATCAGTTGTTGAAAAAGGAACTACCTTAAAGTTTGGAGTCAAAGAGTACTATTTTGCGTGAAAATAAAGACGTATTTTTTATACCTCATATAGTTATCTATGTATCAAATTTTTTAAACAATATTTTCTGCTATACGAAAGATTATCTTCAAGAAACATAAAGCAGGGGGCTTCCCTCGTGGTGCAGTGGTTGGGAGTCCGCCTGCCGATGCAGGGGACGCGGGTTCGTGCCCCGGTTTGGGAGGATCCCACATGCCGCGGAGCGGCTGGGCCCGTGAGCCATGGCCGCTGAGCCTGCGCGTCTGGAGCCTGTGCTCCGCAGCGGGAGAGGCCACAACAGTGAGAGGCCTGTGTACCGCAAAAAAAAAAAAAAAAAAAAAAAAAAAGAAATATCTTTAAAAAAAAGAAAAGAAAGAAACATAAAGCATGTAATGTACACAGAACTACATTGGGTTTCTATAGGCAAACTGAACTCTTTTGGAGACAAACAAGTGTAAGAATAATGGATGGTCAGACAAAGGGGAGGGCTCTGTGAGTGACATACAGACTACGTCACTCACCTTCCCCAACTACTCTTTCTTTCAAATGTATTTTGGAAACTTATATTACTAATTCAAATTACACAGATCCACATATGTCATATGTTCTGACCATTAGATTCGATTTGGTTATTTATTTATTTATCTATTTTGGCTGCACCAGGTCTTAGTTGTGGCATGAGGACTCTTAGTTGTGGCATGCATGTGGGATCTAGTTCCCCAACCAGGGATCGAACCCTGGCCCCCTGCATTAGGAGCACAGAAACTTACCCACTGGACTACGAGGGAAGTCCCAGATTCGATTTGTTTTTAATCCCAGAGGTCTGAAACAATGAAAAGGCCAGTGGTTGCAGTTGAAACCCACCAGTGGGTGAGGCTTCATTGCAGAAACCACTTGCCAGTTAATAATGTTGTTGGGTATCTCATCGTAGGCAAGGAATTAGTTGAATGACTATAGTTTACCATACAACAATTTTGGCCAAAGATTTTGTTGTTTACTCTAGCTGAAAACGCAGGCATGGGGGGAGGGGTTGATAAAAGAGGAAGAGGAGCTAAGAGAGAAACAGATTTCTTTTTCTTGTCAAAAGTTCTATTTTTTTTTACTATTTTTTTTCAAAAGTTTTATTTTAAAGAAAGACTGTTTCTTACTCTCCCTGAATGGGACCATCTCCAAGTTCTTCTCAATCAATATGCAATCCTGTTAACCTGAAAATCTGAATTCTTGGCATTTTCTGTGTTAACCTTAAAAATAAGCCAGTTATTTTACCAGCAAAATGAGTTTATTCAAGACTAGCAGAGCAACTGCAGTAAGGGACATGAAAACTAGATGAACCATAGGTTAAGTTGGAGGACAAAGGAGAGGGACTTGCTTTTATAGAGAAAAGGGGGGAGGTTAAGAGGGACTGTTTTGAGTAGAAATCCATTGGAAGAGGGCAGGCGTTCAAACTTCTCATTGGCTGAATGTGGCAGTTTCTCATTGGCAGGCTACTGCTGGGTAAAGATAAAATCTTCCTTCTGCTGGAGTATTTCAGTAAGCCTCTTCCTTTTGGACATGCATGGTACCTCTCTCTTTCTGTTTGGGGTCTGCAGACCAAGGAGTGATCATGCATGAGAGCTCCTCCAGTCCTTCCAGATTTCATTTTATTTTATTTTTAACTTTTTAATTTAATTTTGTCACTTTTCTTCCAATTTTATTGAGATATCATTGACATATAACACTGTTAAGTTTAAGGTATACAGCATACTGATATGACTTACATACATCATGAAGTGATTATCACAATAAGTTTAATGAATATCCATCATCTCATATGTATACAAAATTAAAGAAATAGAAAAAAAATTTTTCTTGTAATGAGAACTCCTAGGATTTACTCTCTTAACAACTTTCGTATATAACATACAGCAGTGTTGCCTATATTTATCATGTTTTACATTACATCCCTAGTACTTATTTATCTTATAACTGGATGTTGTACCTTTTAACTGCCTACATCCTATTCTCCCTCCCCCCATCTCCCAGACTTTATTTTTCTTTTTTTAAAAAAATAATTTATTTTATTTATTTAATTTTGGCTGCGATGGGTCTTTGTTGCTGTGCGCATGCTTTCTCTAGTTGCAGCGAGCGGGGTCTACTCTTCGGAGCACGGGCTCTAGGCACGCGGGCTTCAGTAGTTGTGGCATGTGGGCTTCTAGCCTACTCTAGAGCGCAGGCTCAGTAGTTGTGGTGCACGGGCTTAGTTGCTCTGCAGCATGTGGGATCTTCCCGGACCAGGGCTCAAACCCATGTACCCTGCATTGGCAGGCGGATTCTTAACCAGTGCGCCAGCAGGGACGCTCCAGACTTTATTTTAAATGGGGTTTCTTTCATTTCATTTCACATTTGCTTTAGAGGGTTTCATCAAAAAAAAATTATTTTTTTAATCTTAAAGAGGGAAGAAAATCTATCATCTTCAATTTATAGATTTTAATAAGCTCACTAGAAAAGTCCTGAGAGCCCAGGTGGCCTGGCTTTCAGTGGATTGTTGTTCCCTCGCGTCTCCAGCGATCCGCTGAGTGTTGAACTTAATGCGGGGTTGATCCTCAACCTTGTCACAGTAAATCACTGGGGAACTTTAAAAACTACCAGTGCCCAAGTAGCTGCCCAGACAAAGTAAATCAGAAACTCAGGTGTCCCAGAAGATACCAGAATCAGTAACTTTTAAAAGTGCTCAGGCAATTACCAAGTGCAACAAAGGTGAGAAGTACCGCTTTAATAAATCTGCCCCTCTAAACGTGATATACCTTATTTTCCCGTACAACAGTGTTCTGATACATTACCACTATTTTCACTTTGTAGATATATGTAAATATATACACGCAGAGACATACCTATGTACACATACAGTATATAATGATTCAAAAATAATGGCAATGAAAATGTTTACACTCTTTTAGGTGAAGAAACTCTCTCCAAATCAGAGTGCCGGTCTAATGACGGAATCAGACCTTCTGTTGACTTGATTCCGCCCCGGAACGTTGCTCCGCGGCCCGGAGGCCTAGACCTCCGCAGCTCTCGGAGCCTTCCGGGTCCCGCCCCACCTTCTCCCCGCCCCCGCCCCGCCCCTCCAATCCCCTCCCCTCCTAAAGGCCCCGCCCCTCGGGCTAGCTCGGCCCTCGCCTCCCAGCCGCCCCCGCACCGCCCCCGACGCCAGCCGCCCGCCGCCGGCCAGTCTAAGATGGAGGGCGCTCCGCGGGCGCCGCTCGCCCTCCGGCTGCTCATCGTCGCGGCGCTGCCAGTCACCGCCTGGCTGACGACGGGCACCTTTGAGCCGACGCTGTTGCCCCGAGCCCCGAAGGTAGGGCACGGCGGACGCGTCTCTGCCGGGATCCTCGGGAGAAGCCGGGACCGGGGACGTGGGACTGCGGCGTCCCCATCGACGCCTCCCACCTCCGGCGGGCAGGCCGTGGTCTGGGGGCCGGGCCCCCAAAGCGGGAATGGGGAGAAGCAGCCAAGGAAATGGAGGCAGCAGGGGATGGGGGAGGCGAGAGCGCAAAAGAGGCTCTTCAGTTTGAGGTTCAGCGCGGCGCAGAGAAACCGATTGTTGCGGCAGTCCAGGCAGTTGCAGTCCTGATGGGGGTGTGCCGTCGAAAGTAATGGATCACTAGTGATCTCAGCCTTTTGTAATGGCGCCTAAAGAGCCGGGCTCATGGGGCGAGGCAGTGTTGAAGTGCTGGGGAAACGTGGAAGTTGCTCAGTTGAGAGCAAGCGGGAGCGTTTCCGGGCCACCTGTCTGCCCCGGCCGGCGGCGGGAAGGAATGCCTTCCTTCCCCCGGCGTGCAGGGCTCCGGGTGCACGCCAGCCGGGTCGCTGGGCCGGAGAGGGAGGGAGGCTGCAGGCCAACGCTGACCCCGACGTCGTCCCTTTGGCGGGAGTTGTTAGAGGAGTGAATCTTCGAGCGCGGTGGAACCAGCCGTACCAGCATCCCCTGGGAACCTGGCAGAAACGCGCTAATCAGAAGCTCTAGGGTAGGGACCCAGCAGTCTGTTGCAGCAAGCCCTTCAGGTGATCCCGAGGTCGGGTAAAGTGTAGGGACCACTGCATGCTTGTCCTGAAGGGTGGCTGGTTCTTATTGCTTAGGCCGGGTGGAATTAACCAGTATTTGCCTTTCATTAATTCAATGTGTGGTAGGGAAGCGTCTTAAGACTTTAAAGTGCGATTTTCCCAGAATGAAAAGAAACGACATAGCTGCGCCTTTTCTTACTATATCAAGACTTGAATGCTCAAAATTCAGGGGTGAGGGTTACGACGTTACCCTTCCTGGGTAGAATAATAGCATATCTTAGTTTCAGTTCTCTTGGGACATTCCAGGAAGCCACAGCATCCCAAGCTCTAAGAATCACTTATATCTGATGTGGACCACAGTTGCAGCTGTTCAAAAATATGGATGTGAGATCAAGAGACCAAATAAAAATGAAATAATTCCTAGAGTTCTGGAAATAGAGACATTGTTTTTCCCTTTTCCAGATTTTAAAGATTCATCATAGTTATTTATGAACCCGAAAGACATTTGAGTCTGTTCCTATAATATGAAAAAAAATGCATTTAGACTGCAAGCTGAAAATACACCACACCCTGGGGCTCTTAGTGAGTTCATCATTTCAGTTCTCCTTATGACTTCTTTCTACTTTTGGAAGGTCCAGATCTACACTCAGAATTTCATAGGTTAAATGAATGGTGTGCAACTAGAAGGAGAATCTCATTCCTTGGAAAGGTGTATATGGGAAACTGAGGCCTCTTGATTTCACAAAGTTTTACTGTGAAAAATTTCAAATGTACAGAACATTTGAAAGAATTTTACAGTGGTCATGCATATTTGATAGGAGCTGTCCAGTTGACCTTTGTGCAGTGATGGTGTATGTCTGCTCTCCCCATTACAGTAGCCACTAGACTACTGTGGTTACTGAGTATTTGAAATGTAGCCAGTGTGATTGAGGAACTGAGTTTTTAAAATGTTATTTAGTTTTAATTAACTTAAACGTAAATAGCCACATGTGGTTAGTGGATGCCATATTGAATAATGCCAACTTAGACTACCATTTATGTTTTACTACACACATCTGTTCATTTGTTCATCTTTGTATCCAGCCTGACCTAACTGTAAGAAAACTGGTTGAAGTCAGAAAAATTCTCCTTGTATCTCTTCAGTGACTCATATTTATTGTGTTATAAGCATTTTTCTGTTGTTGTTTTTTTTTAAATAAATTTATTTATTTATTTTTGGCTGCACTGGGTCTTCGTTGCTGAGCGCGGGCTTTCTCTTGTTGCGGTGAGCGGGGACTACTCTTCGTTGCAGTGCACGGGCTTTGCACTGCAGTGGCTTCTCTTGTTGCAGAGCACGGGCTCTAGGCACGCGGGCTTCAGTAGCTGTGGCACGCAGGGTCAGTAGTTGTGGCTCTCAGGCTCTAGAGCGCAGGCTCAGTAGTTGTGGTGCATGGGCTTAGTTGCTCTGCAGCATGTGGGATCTTCCCAGACCAGGGCTCGAACCCACGTCCCCTGCATTGGCAGGAGGATTCTTAACCACTGCGATGCCAGGGAAGTCCCGCATTTTATGTTTTGTTTACATATGTAGTTGTCAGAAGTTGAGGTTACACAGATTGTGAAATTAAAAAAAATTGGGAAAAAAATTGTTACAAAGATTGTGAAATAAAAAAAAATTTGCAGTACATTCTTCTAATATTAAATGACTTGGTCACCAAAGAGAGGGAGGCATCCAGAGGACACTTATTTTCTTATATGTGTAAGTATTTCATGTATTTCCCTCAGACTTATTTTAAACCAGGTATTTATTACCTTTGTCCTTAAGAAGCCATTTTGTTCCAGATGGGCACTTGTGAGTGAAGGAATTAGAGGAGAATTGAAAATGAGTGGGGAGAAACTTCAGTTCTGCCACTCACTTTCTAAGCATACACTGCCCTGGCTGACAAGCCTGAACTTCCAGTTAAGTCAGAGGCTCTCAGGAAGAACAAGAAATATGCTGGCTCTGAACTTTGGGTCAGGAGGCAGTAAGGGTTGAGAGTTTCCCCTGATATGAAATCATTCAAGAGGGTCAAAAGGAATTTAATTGAAGTTAGTTTTCTGGAAAATATAGTGCGCTAGACAGTCTGTTAATTGTCTTTTACAAACCGCATATTTCTACTGGGCAAATGATGTATGTAAGTGCAATAAATTACTCACAATATAGTGTATGTTCTCTACTTGAAAGGCAGAAGCTATAAAAAGGTTTCTCAGAACACCATGAGTGGACGGTTATCTCTGGGCTATTAGAAGAACACTAGTCTACAGTTTTCAAACAGATCCTCTAGTTTGAAAAGAGGAATGAATTCTTGGCTGGAATTTGGGCATAAAACAATACAGCCACCAACTTGATGATTTATTGAATGTCAGTTTGTTCTAGAGATGAGTTTATTTGTTCTAGCCCACACTTAATTCTAGATAAGCATGGGCCAGGAGAAAGCCAGGCTGGATCTGAGGAATCACTAGTCCTAAAGCTTCCTGGGCTCCTATGGGAGTTGGGAAGTGTACCAAAGTCATCCTGAATAAATGGTATGAATTTACATGTTAGAATCCTGTTCCTCAGATTGTCCCAGGAATCAAGCCAGTCTCATAAAATCACTCAGTCTTAGTCTCTCATTTGTTAGAAATATATAAAGTATTGGAGTTGCGCACAGATATGCTATACACTTGTATATTGGTTTGATGTTTAGAATAATTTTTGTCTTTTCAAAATTAAGAATACCCTCACAAAAAAAGTATTTAAGAGGAGTCTTGTTTTCATTCTATGATAATAATGTCTGTCTGTGAATACATTTAGGAAAGAATTTGATTTACAGATAACAAATCATAGTTCCTGTGACCCTGATTACTTAGAATAATGCTTTCTTGTCTGTAGTAAGCATGTCATGAGTAAACTTAAATATTTGAGCAGAGTGCTTTTGAGCATACCTTGAGAGGCACTGAAGCTGTGCACTGAAAGACCTTGTCCATGGGCACTAGGGGACACATGTAAGAAGGGTTAGAAAAACTTTGTATATGAAAACAATAGAGTTGGAAACATTTCAGATGTCCACTGATAGGGAACAGTTAAGTAAATCGGTAACAATTTGATGGCATATTACACAATGCTGTAAATAAATGTCTACAGCTGCATACATAACAATTTTAAATGAAAGAAGTTCCAGAAGAATACATTATAATATTATTCCACTCATATAAACAACAATATGTTGTTTAGAGAGAGATAATACAAATGGTTAAACTATAAAGAAAAGCAAGAAATGTTAACATAGAAGACAATATAGGGATTCCTTCTGAGGGACATGAGGGGAATGTGACAGAAAAGGTCATGCAGGGGACTTCTAAGGTGTGGATGACATTCTAGTTTTTAACCTAGGTAGTAAGTATGTGAGTGTTAATCTTTTCTTTTAAACACTATATTTTTGCATTTTATATGCTCAGATATGTGATATATTTCATAATTAAGTGGAAAAGTATATAGTTTATAAAAAATTGGAATTGTGAAGGGTATTTAAAAGGCTGTAAGGATGAAATTGATGAGTTTTAAAAAGTGGTCTTTTAATGTTGCCGTAAGTGATCATACAATAAGTATAACTGAGAGGAGAAGAAACAGAGCTGAGTTATTCTCAGTTTGCGAGACGCAGACCTGCCCAATTTGTATATTTGTTTTGCAGGACGGCATCAGAATTAATGTAACTACCCTGAAAGATGATGGGGAGGTATCTAAAGAACAGGTTTGTCTCTTTTGGTGATGTTTTTATTATATCACTTAGCTAAGTATCATGCAGCCTATTTTATTTTTTAATCTATATATCCAATTTAGTTAGATAATGTATTTTTGACATGAAGAGTTTGTCATCATTTGTAAACCATTGGAATTAATGTATATGCTGCTTTATTTTAAGGTTGTTCTTAACATAACCTATGAGAGTGGACAGGTATATGTAAATGACTTCCCTGTAAATAGTGGTGTAACCCGAATAAGCTGTCAGACTTTGATAGGTAAGTACTGCTAAATTACTTCCGTAATTGTTCTGTTTTTAATAATACTAAATTAGTGAAACACAATTCTTTGATGTTAAATATTTCCATTTCAAATTAATACTACACATCATTACTAGAGTATACAATAACACTTGTGTGTACTCTTTTCCTACTTTATATTTCTGGCATATTCACATTTTCTCTGTCATGAGATTGGCATTGCTTGGAACTTCATGTCTGGTAGGTTGATAACAATGTAAGAATGTGCCTGGAGGTAGTAAATGGAGATTTACAAGCAAGAGACAAAATCTTCAGAGGAGTGCTTATCACAGTTGTAAAAAATAAAGAGAAAAGTGAATTGTGTTTCTGATTCTTCCACCTTTATGTCCATATAATGTTTTCCTTTTTTTTAAAAAGATTCCTTTTTTTTTGAAATGGTACAGTCACTTTTTAATTTTATTTACTTTTGGCTGTGTTGGGTCTTCGTTTCTGTGCGAGGGCTTTCTCTAGTTGTGGCAAGTGGGGGCCACTCTTCATCGCGGTGCGCGGGCCTCTCAGTATCGCGGCCTCTCTTGTTGCGGAGCACAGGCTCCAGATGCGCAGGCTCAGGAGTTGTGGCTCACGGGCCTAGTTGCTCCGCGGCATGTGGGATCTTCCCAGACCAGGGCTTGAACCCGTGTCCCCTGCATTGGCAGGCAGATTCTCAACCACTGCGCCATCAGGGAAGCCCAATGTTTTCCTTTTTAACCTTTTAAAATCTTGAGTTGTTTAAAGACAAGCAAATATGTTACATTGGAATGTGCCATTATTTGAATGAAATAAAGGATATGAAAAATTTGTATAGTATTCCTATTACCTGTTTTAATATATGCATTTGAGGCAGTAAATGTTTCTCTGAGCAGTTGTATCCTATACTTAATTCATTATATATCTTTATTATCATTCCATTCATGGTGTTTTCTAATTATTTACTGTGATATTTCCTTATCCTATGGGTCATTTTGAAGTATATTGCTTAATTTTCAAACATTTTTTCTTTTTTTTTTACTGATTCCACCTCTATCATCAGAGATATAAGCTGTATAATTTTAACCCTTTGAAGTTAGAGACTTGCTGTATGGCTTAGCAGATGGTCAGTTTTAGTAAATGTTGCTTTCTGTGTGTACTTGAAAAAAAGTTAATTATGTAATTAGTTGGATATTGATGTTCTATATATGTCAGGTCAAATTTGTTAATCGTGTTCAATCCTTTATGGAATTACTGATTTTTTTGTTTATTTCTTTCCTTGCCCTATCAATTACTGAGAATGGTATGTTAAATCTCCACTATGTATATTTGTCTGTTCTTTCAGTTTTGTCAATGTTTGTTTTATATATTGTGACACAATATTACTAAATCCATACATATTTAGAGCTGTTATGTCTTCCTGGTGAATCCACTCATTTATCATTATAATATGTCCTTATTTATCTCTAGTGATGGTCTTGCCTTAAAATCAGCTTTATCTGTATTATTTTACTAATCACTGCTTTTTGGCCAGGCATGGGGGAGGGACGTGGATTGCTTTGTGGTATCTTTACATCTTCTTGGAGTCTTCCTGGGTCCTTATAATTGAGGTGAATGTCTTACAAGCAGCATATACTTGTGGTTTCTTTCTTTCTTTTTTTTTTTAATCCAGGCTGTCAGTCTGTCTTTAGTTGGAATTTTAATTTATTTACATTAATGTAATAACTGATGTATTTGGATTTAGATCTTCTCTCTTAATTATTTGTTTCCTATTTGTGTCTCACCTGTTCTGTTTCTTTTTCTTCTCCTTTTTTGCCCTCTTCTGGGTTATTTACTTTTTGTTTCATCATTCCCCTCTATCTTGTTGGATTTTATATTATTTTACTATTCTTTTAATGGTTACCCTTGAGATCAGTAAACTAGTACTTTTATCATTTCCCAACCAATGTAGGACCCTTAGAACGTGTAAAGTCCATTGATTCCCTTTATGCTTTTTAAATTTTTATTTTTATTTTTTTGGCTGCGCCATGTGGCTTGCAGGATCTTAGTTCCCCGACCAGGGATTGAACCCAGGCCACAGCAGTGAAAGCACTGAATCCTAACCACTGGACCTCCAGGGAATTACCCCCTTTTTGCTTTTGTGTTGCTATTGTCATGCATTTTAACTCTTTGGGTTCTTAAACACTAAGCAACATAATTATACTTAATGGTTTTCTGTAGTCCAGTATTCATTTATGTTCATCCTCACAGTTACCCTTTCCATTGCTCTTCATTCCTTCCTGAATATCAGTGTTCCCCTCTGGGGTTATTTTCCCTCTGCCTAAAGAATTCCCCTTAGTATTTTTTTAGTGCAGATTTGAGTGTCTGTGTTTATATTCTTACATGTTTTCTAGTGGTTCTCAGTGAGAGAGTTGGTGTACTACAAGCTAATCCATCATAGCTAGGAAAAGAAGTGCCATTACTGGCTTGAAGAATATTCCACTGATGCTGTATTTATTAGGAATTTGACATGGAGTGCAGTCTGGCTGCTTTATTTGTTATAGTCATCTTTCTAGTCATCCCAGTTGCACAGAGTTTATTTCCTTGGAAGTGGAAGTAAAAGCCTATCTTATCAGTTACAAGAATCTTTAAAACATTAAATGCAACTACAACAAAAAGTCTTCTATGCTTAATTCTTTAAAAAAAATGTCTTCTTTGTAGATACATTAGTTATACTGCTGTGTAACAATTTCACCCCCAAGTTAGTAGTCTTTGTCAGTGTTATCTCCTAGTTCTTGCAGGGCAAGAATCTGAGCTTGGCCTAGCTGGGCTCTCCGGCTCTGGCATGACTGGCGAGGCCCGCTTCCTAGCGCACTCACATGGTTGTTGACAGGATGTAGTTGCTTGTGCACTGTTGGACTGAGGCCTCCGTTCCTCACAAGATGTTAGCTGGAGGCCTCCCTCATTTCCATGCCACATGGTCTCTCTGTAGAGTATCTCACAACATGGCAGCTGGCTTTATCAGTGAGAGTATGAGAGACAGTGTCAGGGAGAGAGTACCGGCAAGACACAAGTCACAGTCTTTTATGATCTAATCACACCGGTGGCGTTCCAGCACTTTTGCTGTATTCTCTTTGTTAGAAACAAGTTACTCGGTCCAGCCCACACTCGGCAGGGGCAGTTACACAGGAGCGTGAATGTCAGGAGGCAAGCGTCATTGAGAGCCATTTGGGAAAGCTGTCTACCTCAGTAGGGAAAGTCAGAATATGGAGGGCTTTTGTTCTTATTAGTTTTATTCTACGGCAGCAGTACCAGCTTTGGAGTCTGAAGGGTCCCTGCTTTGATGTTTTTATATGACTGCATTTTCTCATGCATTGAATCTGTGTCCTAGTACACTGGCCTTTGGGCATACAACTAGGCTGACGAGGAGCCCACTGTTCCATGAGGGAGGCTGATGGGTAAACAGTGAAAACACTGACATGGACCACGAGAGAAGGGACGTTTTCCAGTTAGGAGCCTCAGATGATGTGAGGGAAGTTAGGCAGACTAGAGAGAGGGCACACTGTAACGAGCCTGAAGGAGGAGGACCAGGCAGAGAACCACCAAAGAGGTCACGGGGGCGCTGCTGAAGGCGTTTGCACAAGGAGACTATAATCAAAACCATGTCATGGTAAGATTAATCTGGTGCTGTGGTGTGAATGGTTTGAAGGGGGGAGTGGTTACGGAAGGGGAGAATAGGTAAGTATCGTAATAGTAAGTAGCTAATGAACTAGACATTGGGTGGGGAGGTAGGTGGAGATGGAAAGGACAAATATAAGAGATACTTTGGAGTGGTCCAAAGGAAGCAACTGACTGGATACAGAGGACGAGGGTGAAGAAGTCAAAGGTAACCTAGTAATTCCTGTCCTTGGTAGGTTGGAGAAGGGTGGGTTTATTAACAGAAACAGAGAAGTCAAGGAAGATTGAGACCAAGGGTTAGGCCACTTGTTTCTCAATAAAAATATCTGTACCTGTTTAAAAAATTACAAATGTTAGTCTATACCCCCCAGAGATTTTGATTTATTAAGATTAGAGTGAGGCTCTGGCATCTATACTGTTCCCAGGTGATTCTGATGCATAGTTAGGATTTAGAACCACTCAACCAGGTGTCTGAACATTATTGACAATTTATGATAGGATATTTACTTTAAATTATGTATTTATAATCTTGGGTGGAATCACTGATTCACAAAGGCTATAGAACAATAAACTTGATGCATTCTCTCAAAGAACTCAGCCTAGTTGAGGAGACAGGTTTCTAAACTAAGAGCTACACTACAAGAAAGTGCTTAAAAAAGAAGGCATGAACTCAGCATTGTAGGGATACGGTATCTAGAACTACCCAAGTAGGAGTTTATTAAAAATGTATGGGAGGAGGGTGAATAATGGAGAGCATTCTATAACATTTTTTAAAACTTTATTTAATTAATTTATTTATTTATGTTTGGCTGTGTTGGGTCTTAGTTGCTGCGCGCGGGCTTCTCTCTAGTTGCGGCGAGCGGGGGCTCCTCTTCGTTGCGGTGCACGGGCTTCACACTGCGGTGGTTTCTCTTGTTGCAGAGCACGGGCTCTAGGCGCCTGGGCTTCAGGAGTTGTGGCTCGTGGGCTCTGGAACGCAGGCGCAGTAGTTGTGGTGCACAGGCTTACTTGCTCCGTAGCATGTTGGATCTTCCCGGACCAGGGCTCGAACCCATGTCCCCTGCATTGGCAGGCGGATTCTTAACCACTGCGCCACCAGGGAAGCCCACGGGGAGTGTTCTAGATCAAGGGAACAGCTCTGCAAAGGCACAGCATCACTTTAAACAGCTGGATTTGCATGCAGAATATCCATCTGCGTTCCTTTCTGGCAAGTAATTCTCAGACAATAACATTTGAGGAACAGAAGCAAAATGCTTCTTTTGCGGCAGTTTCGTTGGTTTCTATTGATTTATCTTTTTCTTTTTTTTTTTTTTTTGATTTATCTTTTTCTATCTCTTTCACTTTCTTGGCTTTATAAGCCAGCTGCAACTGCTACACCCCGTCACTGCCAGGGTGGGGCGGGGTTTCTCAGCTAGAGAGGAGCAGGGCCGGTAGCTGATCCTACCCCATCGTCCATTAGTGGAGAGTCATTAAGGGCTCTCCCACCCTCTTCCCCATTCCTGACCTCTCCAACAGTAACAAGTCGCTTACTGGAGACAGGATTGAGAAAAAGTCTCAAGTGTCCTTACTGCTTGGGCCCCTTCTATCACTGGATTTTGTGAACGAATGAATGGATGGATGAACGTGCTCACTTTGCTAAAACATGGGATTGTCTGTGTCTTCTGGCCTGCTTTGTAAATAGCTAACGCCTTGTCGGTTCCTCACTGACAATGTATATAAAAGAATAGGGAGGATGTGGCTAGTGTGGAGCTCGGTACAAAACCTAAAGGCCATCAGGCATTTTCCCTTTTCAAATGAGTGTAAGGACTGTAAGGATTTGTCAAGTTGTCTTTGTTTTCATAGATCTGAAGCATCAATATGAGGTCAGAGATGAAGAAAGGCAAAGATATTGGTACAACTGTCTCGTTCCATGTAAATGTCATCAAAATAATCAAATGCAGTAACTGATTTAGTGGCAATTTTTGTTAAAAGCTGTCACGACTTTTTTTTTATAGTGAAGAATGAAAATCTGGAAAATTTGGAGGAAAAAGGATATTCTGGAATTGTCAGTGTAAGGATTTTAGTTCATGAGTGGCCTATGACATCTGGTTCCAGTTTGCAACTAATTGTCGTTCAAGAAGAGGTAGTCGAGATTGATGGAAAACAAGTAAGATAGTATGCTTACTGATTGAGAATTAAATTATAAAGATTTGTGCTCGGTGTTATGCATGTGTTCAGTTATTTTACTATTTATTTCTGACTTAATAAGGAAAAAAGTTACGTTAGTGTTGCGTGTATCCAGTCACTCAGAATTTTTTACTTGTTTAGCATTTGAAGTCTTAATTTTAAAAAAGATCATATTCATACATGTTTATTCATACATGTTTATATCACTTTAAAATATTGTAAACATCATTAAACAGAGCAAGTAAGTGAAGAGATTGAATTTGGTTCGTAGCTCTGCTGCCATTTCCTCTGGTTAAGTCTCTCTAAGTCAATGAAATGGAACTGAGAGCGAGCCTCTAATAGTGAGCACACAGGAGTGTGATTAAAGTTGCAAATTAAATGCCTTAAAGTGGGGGGGAAAGAAAAGGAATTGTGTGTGACTAGGACAAGGTTTTTAGTTTCAGAAATCAGGGAGGAAAATTCAGTCTTAGTTTCTTACCAGCTTGTGCCATTATTTAAAGTAAAGAGTTGCTTATATTTTCTCATAGGCTCAACAGAAGGACGTTACTGAAATAGATATTTTAGTTAAGAATCAGGGAATACTCAGACATTCAAACTACACCCTGCCTTTGGAAGAAAGCATGCTGTACTCGATTTCCCGAGACAGTGACATTTTATTTACCCTTCCCAACCTCTCCAAAAAAGGTACTTTAAAATACCATTATTTAAAGTGTTAAGGAAATTATTTCTTTAGTTGGTAACTTTTTAATCATAATTAATATGTTTCAAAGTAAGCTTCTCTTAAAAATGCTTTGTAACATGTATTGCTTTATATATCCATTTGAGGACTTTGCAGAATGTGATCAATGCTGATTACAGAGTGACATTTTGCTGTAATCATCTATCTACTCTAACTCTGGGTAATCATCACAAAATACATAATAAGAATGTCGTTCATTTAAGTTCATTTAGAGGAGGAAGTATCCATTTTTCCCACTGAAACACAGAACTTGAAAAAATTTGACTTTCTATGTGACAGAATCATAACTGCTGTAGCTCCCTTTTAACTGTCTAAACTTGGGGTTCCTTTCTGGCATTTAAAGCTAAACAAGCAAATGTTTGTTTTTCTCCCATGGAAAAATGTATGTTCTTGCTATCTGAAATGTTACTGGTGTAGTAGTCTTAGGACTGGTGGGAGGGACACCAGCATATGCCTAGCATTTTGGTAACCTGGCTCTTCCTCCTCAGGAGAAAGTGTTAGTTCATTGCAGACCACCAGCCAGTATCTTATCAGGAATATGGAAACCACTGTAAATGAAGACGCTTTACCTGGCAAATTACCTGAAACTCCTCTCAGAGCAGAGCCTCCGTCTTCGTATAAGGTAAATCAGGCGTTTGGGGTTCTCTTTATACGTACTACAAGCATTTATGGTTATGGTAAAGAAAATAAATATCAGCATTTAAAATGAGGTGGAAACCATGGGATATTGTTAATAATGAACTCATCACTGTTTTACTGTGGTACTTTTAGGTATTCCTGTCTTCCTTTTCAAGTTTCACTTAGTAATGTGGTCAGATAATGATGATTAAGGCATTAGACTTCATTTTGTTTGGGATCTTCCGTTTCAGAGGCTTTCTCATGTCCCCATTTGTCTGTTAGTATTCTGTGACTTCTGACACAAACACACGTGCATGGTCCCCTCGGGACCGTGTGCAGTGACTGAGCACACTTGGTTAAGAGTGTACTTTCTGGAATCAGACTGCCGAGGTTTGAATCCTGCTTCTGCCCCTCACTAGTTGTATCATCTTGGACAAGTTCCTAGCCTCTCTAACCTTTTCCTTTATCCGTACAGCAAAGGTCCGTAAAGTGATGCCTTTCTCATCAGGTTGTTGTGAGGACTGAAATAAGATGGGCGCAAATGTAAATACGCGCTGGCACCGTCAGGGACTTGTATATTCTTAGTGACATTATACTCCTGACTGGGAAGATATTCTGGGTTCAGAGAGAGTATCCTGGAATCTCTGTGTTAGCTAGGCCCCTCACTCCGAATAATTTACATTTAAATGAGCAGGATCTGTGGTTAGTCAAAATGGATTCCAGAGATGATTCTTTGAAGAGGTTCTCACTGAAGGTTAGGACTGCTTACTGGGGTCACTTTGTGCTGCGTGAACTCTAGCGCCCTCACTGTCTGCCCCACCTCCTTCAGAGCCAGGAAGCCCAGAGCAGACTCTCCAAAGCCCATGCCATCAAAGCACACCTGAGTTTCTTCTGTCACTGTTTAAGTACAGAGATAGGTTTTGTGCACAGTGAATGCCCCGTCTGTTTCAAAAGCGACTGCTATGTTTCTCTGTCTCTCCGTCTCTTGTCCTCCAAATATTGGAAACACATAGTTGACGAGTCCATTTTATGTAAGTGGACTAGCCTTCTTCTTGTCAATTAGCAATTATTTTCACTTGGTTTACAGTTAGACAGCAGTGTAAATAATTGTAAAGTATAGCAACATTTCTGTGCCTGTTGTGCATAATTTTTAAAATTGTAAATAACTGAGGTACATTTAAAAATAAAAGGCACCCACTTAAAATGTACAGTTAGATAAGTTTTGACAAGTGTAGACACCCATGTAACCACCACCACAGTCAAGGTATGTAATGTTATCATCACCCAAAACTAGAACATAATTTTTAAAGTTTCTTAGAGCTCAAATGAAACTTGCATATCTAATCAAAACCCTTTTTTTTTTTTAAAGGTGATGTGTCAGTGGATGGAAAAGTTCAGAAAAGATCTGTGCAGATTCTGGTGTAGTGTTTTCCCAGTATTCTTTATGTTTTTGAATGTCGTGGTGGTTGGAATTATAGGAGCAGTTATAGTAATAACCATCTTAAAGGTCCTTTTCCCAGTTTGTGAATACAAGTAAGTATTTCTTATTTTGGATCAATTTTAGTATTTTTAATGATTAAAAAGTAGTTGTATTTACTCTGTTTCAGAGTGGAAAATATAAACATTAGGAAGGATAAGAGAAGTGGGAGGGAAAATAACATCGTTTTTTGTTCTAGCCCATCTTTCAACTTTAGCAAAATTAAAAGACATTAGATACCTATTATGGTCAAGATACTTGTCTTGGGAATTCATATGTGGATAGAATAAACTCTGCTGTGTAAGAACTTAGTTTATGAGAGAGAGAAAGGAAACAAATCTCTATAATGGAAAATGGCAATGTGTATAATAAGAAAGAAATGAAACAAGAGGGCTTCACTATTTTCAACCCCTAAGTATCAATTTAAAATGAAGCAAATTTTTGAAGACTAACAGGATATTCACGGCAGCACTGCTTGTAACAAAAAACAAAAGCAAAGAGGAAACCTCTGAACTGTTTATAGGTGGAGGTTGATAGCTAATGGTTCACACATGCAGTGGGATTCTGTGTGGCTTATAAAAGGAAGAAGTCCAGGCTTCCCTGGTGGCGCAGTGGTTGGGAGTCCGCCTGCCGATCTAGGGGACACGGGTTTGTGCCCCGGTCCAGGAAGATCCCATATGCCGCGGAGCGGCTGGGCCCGTGAGCCATGGCCGTTGAGCCTGCGCGTCCGGAGCCTGTGCTCCGCAACGGGAGAGGCCACAGCAGTGAGAGGCCCGTGTACCGCAAAAAGTAAATAAATAAATAAGTAAAAGGAAGAAGTCCAAGATGTATTAGATGGGGAAAAAAGTTGCCTAATGGTATCATCCAATTTGGGTAAAAGAAAAGTATGTGTATATCTATATAAATGCACAGAAGATTTCCAGAATGACAAGGGAGATGTTATGTCTAATAAGTGAGAATGAGAGCAGGAGTGGAGAGACTTTCCCTTTTTCCCCTTCTGTACAGCTTGATTTTTTTTTTTAACTGTAAGAAATTATTTTATAAATTAAAAAATGAATTTATTGTTGGCATTTTTACAAGTTAAATAGTCATTTTAGTCGTCTTACTAGAAGTAAATCTCAATAGAGATGACAGGTTTTTAAAAAAATTTTTATTTATTTTATTTTTGGCTGCACTGGGTCTTCCTTGCTGCGCACGAGCTGTTCTCTGGTTGCAGCGAGCGGGGGCCACTCCTTATTGCGGTGCGCAGCCTTCTCATTGCAGTGGCTTCTCTTGTTGCGGAGCATGGGCTCTAGGCACGCGGTCTTCAGTAGTTGTGGCACACGGGCTCAGTAGTTGTGGCTCGCAGGCTCTAGAGCACAGGCTCAGTAGTTGTGGTGCACGGGCTTATTTGTTCCGCGGCACGTGGGATCTTCCCGGACCAGGGATCGAACCCATGTCCCCTGCATTGGCAGGTGGATTCTTAACCACTGCGCCACCAGGGAAGCCTGATGACCACAATTTTTGGCTTAGCTAAATTACATTGGACTATGTGGAGAAGACCATACGATTTATTTTTTTTTAAAAAAGACCCAATTTAAACACTTGCTTTTTTTCCACTTGCTTGTCAAGAGGTCTTCAAAATTTCCATTTCTTCATGTGTAACACTGAACTAATGCCTCCCTTAAAGGATTGTTAGAGGTCAAAGTCATAATACAAACAGAGCAAATGAGAGTAAAGAAATATTAGTGCCCCTCCCACCTTTTAGTTTGTGTTTCCCCTGGAGAATTCCCATTTCCCATTTCTTTCTGATAATGAAAATTCTATAACTTAATAGTTTCTTCCTTTTTCCTTTGACTGCCAGGAAGCTCAGGACTTTTTTTTTGATCTTTATTATGCAAATCTACATAGAAAACAGTGTTGTAAATTTTTAAATGGTTCTTTTACCAAATGTTTTATTTATCATGGGCTCCTCTGTGTGAAAAAATGCAATGTAAAATTAAAAACCTAATTTTCAATATACTCTATCATTGGCAATTGTACTGAGGATTCTTTCTGGTAGTAGAAATTTTATCAATACAGAAAGTTAAAAGTACCTTTTCACTTCCCTGTTCTTTAATTCTTGTATCTAGAGGTCGTAATTGTTAACTGTTTGGGTATGCATCTTTTATCCAAATTCTGTGTATTGATGTAATTGTATACTAGATACTTATAATTGCTTATCAATCTAGACTCTTAACTGTCCCACAAATTGTATTACTCACTTATAACAGAGGTTCCCAGACTTTCTTGGTTCATAGCACTCAAGTGTGCCAGGAATTTTTTCTTGGTGCCCTTACCTAGGCCAGAAATAAAACTGAAAGAAAAAATATTTTTTATTTCTTAACTTACTAATGGGATTGTGTACCTACAGGGCACTACACAATACTCATATCTTAGAATCAGATTGGACACTGCCACCCTCATTTCCCATTCAACATTAGTTTTTTGTACTGTATTTGCTTTTTATCACAATAACTGCCCAAAATCCAGCTTTGCAAAGATGAGACCTCATTGAAAAAAGAATGTGTAGTACAATGTAATGTTAAAATCGTGAACTACCCTCAAGCTAGTATTACACATAAAGTCTTGAATTTTCTTTTTTTTTCTTTTTTTTTTTTTTGTGGTATGTGGGCCTCTCACTGTCGTGGCCTCGC
Source organism: Phocoena phocoena (assembly GCF_963924675.1). Lineage (NCBI taxonomy): Eukaryota > Metazoa > Chordata > Mammalia > Artiodactyla > Phocoenidae > Phocoena > Phocoena phocoena. The sequence continues at coordinate 15,873,249 of NC_089230.1, read as the reverse complement.
CCGTTGCGGAGCACAGGCTTGACGCGCAGGCCCAGCGACCATGGCTCACGGGCCCAGCCGCTCCGCGGCATGTGGGATCCTCCCAGACCGGGGCACGAACCTGTGTCCCCTGCATCGGCAGGCGGACTCTCAACCACTGCGCCACCAGGGAAGCCCCTATCTATATTTTTAAATCCCAGACTGTGATTTGTCTTTTGCTTTTATTTATGGTATTCCGTGTCATACAGAAATTTTAAATTTGGGGTCAGGGCAATTCATGTTTTCCCTTTATGGCTTCTAGGATTTAATTTTTTCTCAAATAGACCTTTCCCATCTTAAAATTACATTGTTTTCTTAAAACTTAGTTTTTACCATCCCTTTTTTGTATTGTTTGAGCTAGTTGATTTTGCTTCCCAGAGAGGCCATCGTTCTGTTGCCCATTGACTTGGAATATTACCTTATTATGAACTAAATTCCCATGTTTCTGGACTCTCTTCTTCCAGTGATCTAGTCTATTCCTGTGCCAGTAGCATAGTTTTTTTTTTTTTTTCAGTAGCATGGTTTTAATTTAATAAAGTGTTTTAATAAATTCTCTGCTAGCTGGTTAGGGCAACTGTCTCTTCTCTGCATTGTTCTTTTTAAAAAAAATGTTACAGCTATTCTTGCAGTTTCTCCCTTGTGAACTTCAGCATCAGCTTGTTCAGGTCTATAAACAACTTCTGTTTACATTCTAACTAGGGTAATACTGAGCTTGCAATACAGGGTTTTTGATCCAATCCAAAGATCTCCCTGGTCAGGTACTTTAGTAACAGAAGGAGAAATGCTGTCTAAAGATCTAAGGTTGCGTTCCACCGGAGTACTGGTTAGAAAGATGCTTGGGCCTAGTCTTTTTGCCCAACTTGTGCAAATCTAGGACTGTTTGCCTTGGAGATCTGTAACTTACCCTGTCATCTCCTACAGTACCAGGTAAAGAACTTCCTCTTATTCCTTTCTGTTCCCTCAATCAGTTTGGTTAAAGTGAACTTTGGACTTAGGATTTATATAACCATCATAAACTAAATGAAGCAAAATTACCTAACATGAGGTATATATTTAATTATAACCTCGAAGTAACCCTATCTTACTTTAATTTTATATTTCAGAGGAATTCTTCAGTTGGATAAAGTGAATGTTATGCCTGTGACAGCTGTCAACTTATATCCAGATGGTACTGAGAAAACAGCAGAAAACCCTGAAGATAAAACATGTGTTTAATACACCATCTCAAATCATGGACTCAGAATTAGTCTATTGGTTCAAGTTTGCCACTCGAATATAATTTTCCTTAAATTGTTAGGAATCAGTTTGTACAGTAAAGAAATTGCTAAACTCCTAAAACTGCCTAAAACTTGACCTTTAAAGTGATAGTTAAAGTTCACCTTATTAATGGGACTGGCTGTTCAGATGGTGAGTTATTAAAGAAAATTTAAAGGAAATGGAAGAGAAGATGTGAAGAAACTTTGAAACTACCAAAAAAAAAAAAAAAAGGCAAGACAAAATGCCATGTGCCAATACTTCTCAAGGTGCCTTTGTTAATGAAATTATATACACTTAATTGCTATAATATATAAGACTTTATGAAAAGCACTTTATGAAATTCTAATTTAAAAGCTCGAGAACTTAACACTTATTTTTTTATTGAGTACAATGTGCCTTAATATTAAGTATGTGACGCAGTATAAAATCACTGAAGTATATCATGATTTAATTGTATCCTGTACCAAGACTACTTACCTTGAATGAACCAGGATTTTAAAATAGTGACATGTTCTCACTCTAAAAATAAATTTTTTTGAAGAAAAAAGTACAATCTTTTTGGAATAAAAACTTTGCTCACGTGCGAGTTATATATAGTAGCTGCTTTCACATAACACTGGCTGAAACCAAGGCTCACATCAGTTGATGAGTCCATCAATGTCATGGAATTACAACGTGCCTTTGCTCTTGTGGTTCTAAATATAGTCTTATTTACCCCACAATAGTGTTTAACCATCACCCAAATTGACGTATATTTTACAGTGTGATCTAGGACATATAATACTTATTAAAATTCTTCTTTTGATTGCAACCCATCATTTAAAACACATTACTCAAAAAAGAAATGACTGGTTTTTAAGACCAACCACCTTAGATTTTGACTAAATAGAAGTATGTGTGGAGGAAAGATGAAGGCAGTAAAGGAGTGATGTTTCATTCTGCCTGTTTTGTTTTTTTTTAGTATTTATTTTTGGCTGTGTTGGGTCTTCGTTGCTGCACGCAGGCTTTCTCTAGTTGCGGTCAGCGGGGGCTACTCTTCGTTGCGGGCTTCTTATTGTGGTGGCTTCTCTTGTTGCAGAGCATAGGCTCTAGGCGTGCGGGCAGTAGTTGTGGCACAGGGCTGCTGCTCCACGGCATGTGGGATCTTCCCGGACCAGGGCTCGAACCCGTGTCCCCTGCATTGGCAGGCGGATTCTTTTTCTTTTTTAATTAATTAATTTTATTGTTGGCTGCGGTGGGTCTTCGTTGCTGCACGCGGGTTTTCTTGTGTTGCAGTGAGCGGGGGCTACTCTTCGTTGCGGCATGCGGGCTTCGCATTGCGGTGGCTTCTCTTGTTGTGGAGCACGGGCTCTAGGCACGCGGGCTTCGGTAGTTGTGGCACGCAGACTCACGTGGGATCTTCGCAGACCAGGGCTCGAACCCATGTCCCCTGCATTGGCAGGCGGATTCTTAACCACTGTGCCACCAGGCAAGTCCTGCCTAGGTGCTTTTAATAAGGAATAACAGCCCTGTAATGTGCTATCTCCATATTATAGACGAATAAATCATAGTATGCAGTTTACAATTTGATCCTCAAGTCACCCAGCTGGTAACACTTTATTTTTTTATGTCCTCCTCACTCTCTCAGTTGCTAGAAATCACCAGTTCTAACTTTAAATGATGACAGGGTCTTATTTCATCCATTAAGCATAAGCTTGAAGATTCTAGTGAGGAGAACAATGAGGGAGGCTTTTGTTGGAGAGTGTAGACTTTGCAGTCAGCAATTCCCATCCTGACTTCTCTCCTTACCTGTGAGGCTTGGGACCACGGCAAGACACTCAGTCTTCTTGAGGCTCTGTTTTCTATGGTTGGGATGCCACAGTGTTTTTTACAAGTAATTATAAACAAAAATCTTACCTAAAATTTTATACCATTAACCTTTATTTCATTTATTAACTTTTACTTCCATCATTAACTATTACATATTTTACTTATGCTTTGTATCCATGAGTGATGGGTTAGTGCGTCTCACTGGACGACAGTGAGCAGCACGGGCTGAAAAGTATCTACTTGCCTACAGTGCAGCCTCTTACACAGGCAGAATAAAGTCAGGCAGGCAAGGTTTTACATAGATGTATAGAGTTTTTCCTTTTAAATGCACAGTAAAATGAATGGCCTTTAAAGCTCTCTCAGGACGAGGAGGGAAGTTACCGTAACACCACGCAGGAAGGAAAGCACACTGGGTGTGGTTCATGCATCAAATGGCTACTTGTATAAAAATGTTCAGGAATTTTCAGCTATCCCCTGGCACCTGTGGAGCTAGAGCCAGTCTTATTCTTTAGAAGGAACAGCAGCCGCAGGCAGTGGAAGAGAAGATAGTATACTTAGATGTACATATAAGACAGTTTTCCAAGCTAAGTAACGGCATCTGTGCCGCAACATTTGTTGTCAGTGAAAGAGAAATACAGTAATGCTAAAGTAAAACATATTTGCTTGTAACTTTTAAAAATTTCCTTTATTCAGAATCATACTTTTTTTTCACTCTTACCATTATGAAAATTTAAAAAAATATAGCACTTGGTGCAATGACATACTACTTTTAATTATTATTCAAACACTTAATGCAGGTTTCTCACAGTTTACATGTGAGAATTTAGCATGATCCAAACTCAAATATCCACTTCTCATATCTTTCAATGTCTGCAGCAGATACTGACTTAGAAACCTTTTTTAAAGCCATTTCAAAATCCTCCATAGTTGTAGGCATGTGCATTTCTTCTCTTGAAAGATTTCTGATTTCTTCTGGGGTCAAACCTTCAATGCGCCTTCTCATTGCCATCAAGGATGCATCCCTAGGTTTTAAAAATGTGTAAACAAAAAAAATTTTCAGTGCATATGTTATTCTGTAATTATCTTATTACATATACATATGTAGTACTGCATAGAATCCAGTACTGGACTATAAGGCCTGTTTTTGAGTTGTTTTTTTAGCAGTTGAATCTGAGCAAAAAGCCCAAGAAGAATTAAAAGGATATAATAAGATAGCAATTCAATTTTATTAAAAGTGTACCATAATATAAAGAATAAGCATCACAGAAACAGGAGAGAGGCTGTTAGCTAACACTAACATAATACCAAAACTTGTGTCTCTGACTAGATTATAATGTGCGTCTTTATTCTTCATCTATCTTAATTCAGCATAAAAAGTTCATAATAGAAGCTTATACCCACAAAAACCTATGCTTCAAAAAAAAAAAGAAAAAAAACACCTATGCTTCCAAAATAATTCATACCTGCACACGTTGGTAATGTCCGCACCTGAATAACCTTCCATGTTTTCTGCTATACTCGCAAGGTCAACATCATCAGCCAATTCCAGCTCACGTAGACTTATTCGTAATAGCTCCTCCCTGCCTTTTGCTATTAGTAGAAACAAATTTAAAAATATAAGCCTTCAACATAAACAATGTTTTATTTTTCTCCAGTCTACTTTGAGAAGTTGTTTTCCAATTCTTAGAGCTCATTTGCTTAAAAAATTTAAGACCTATTCCTTACTGAATTTACTGCATTTATTTTAAAATTTTAATTAATTTTTATTTTTTAAAATTGAAGTATTTCATTGAATTTTAAATTTCCTAGTATCAAGGCTTTAGGCTCCAGATACAGCCAAACCAGTTAAAATAAGGAAAGACATCCTACATTTGTCTTGGAAAGTTAATTAATACCAAATTTTAAAATTTCTAAGCAAAACTACCTAAGAGTTAACAAGACCTTTCTGATTCAAATAAAGATACCTGATGGCAATGGAATATAGATTCTTTTTTCAAGACGTCGTCTTAAAGCCTCATCAATATCCCAGGGAAAATTAGTAGCTGCCAGAACCATAACCATTTTGGAAGGGTCATCATTTTCAGAAGCACCTCCAACACCTTGAGGAAGGATAAGAACACAGTAAAAAAATAAAAAACAAAGCTCAACTACTTACAGATCATCAGATATTTAGCACAACATTAAAAGCATAATCAAGCCTCCCTAAGACTTATAAAGCTAACTGGTACGTATGTGAATTTGTGGTCCAAGAAAAGTGAGTTTTTGCAGTGTGCAAAAAATAGGACTCAAAATAGATTTGATCAAAAGACTAGTTCAGCACAACTACATAGCAATTTAAGAAATTCTTCAAAACCATACATATCCCTCTCTAAGGCCAATTAATCGGCATTTGTTTCAATTTCATGGCTAAAAATGAGATCAGTGTATGACAGAGGGTGTCCTGTGAATAAACAGCCATAATTGCTGGTGTGTCACCACTGTCAGCGCACCCAGTTTACCGCTGGCAATCTCCAGGACCGACTGGCCAGCCCCGCGTCACTGGGGCTGTGTGGGTCAGCACTATGAGTGGGGCTTGCTCAGCTCACGCAGAGACACAGGCGTACCGTCCATCTGAATCAGCAGCTCGGCTTTCACCCTTCTGCTTGCCTCGTGCTCTTCGGAAGTCCCTCTGCGGCTACAAATGGAATCTATCTCATCAATAAATATGGTGGCTGGAGAGTAAAATCGAGCCTGAGGGAGAAAGCGTGCAACACCAGGTTTTTATTTCATTTAAAAGTCATCTATAGTTTAGCAATTATTAAAGAGCTGTGGAGCCTGCCACCCTGTGCGTCTCTCCCTCTTTGCCTAATACTGGGGAGAGAGGATAGAATTGGAACAGCTAAAATACAGCTTCTAATATAGACCTATCATATACTTAAATCTTATATGGCAATTTTTTATACTATTCAATACTATAACTGATTATCTTCAACATGTATTTGTTTACGAGTCATATAAATACAGGATTATCCTGTACACTACAATAATATGGACAACAATGGTGGGAAGACATTTACAGATACTGACGTGTTCTAAAGTTCTAGAAAAATTTTTGTTAAAGAGAACCATTACCTTAAATAAAATCACATAGATTCCCTCTAAGGGATTCTAATTTAATTGCCATTTTTCATTTGACTAATACAAGTACACCTGACCCTTGAACAACTCGGGTTTGAACTGCATGGGTCCACTCGTATGTGGATAGTTTTCCATAGTAAATACTACGGTACTACACAGTCTGTGGTTGGTTGAACCGAAGGATGTGGAAGAACCGTGGATACAGAGGGCTCACTATAAGTTATATGCAGATTAACCTTCACGTTGTTCAAGGGTCAACTGATTTTTATCCTCTTAAGTTGTCAATTAGAGGTCAATTTAAATGGCCTCAGTTTTTTTTTTTGAGATAAAATTCATATACCATAAAATTCACCATTTAAACCATTTTAAAGTGACAATTCAGTATTTAGTATATTAACAATGTTGTGCAACCATCATCACTATCAAATTCCAGAACATTTTCACTGCCTCCAAAAATAACCCATACTTCCCTGCCCCTAGCCCCTGGTAATCACAAATCTATTTTCTGTCTTTCTGCATTTACCTATTCTGGACATTTCAAATAAATGGGATCATACAATATGTGGCCTTTTGTGTCTGCCTTCTTTCATTTAGCATGTTTTCAATGTTTATCTATATTGTAGCATGTACAGTACTTCACTCTTTTTTTTGTCTGCATTGGGTCTTTGTTGCTGTGTGCAGGCTTTCTCTAGTTGCGGACAGCGGGGTCTATTCTTCGTTGCAGCGTGCGGGCTTCTCATTGCAGTCGCTTCTCTTGTTGCAGAGCATGGGCTCTAGGCACACAGGCTTCAGTAGTTGTGGCATGCAGCCTCAGTAGTTGTGGCGCACGGGCTTAGTTGCTCCATGGCATGTGGGATCTTCCCGGACCAGGGATCAAACCCGTGTCCCCTGCATTGGCAGGCGGATTCTTAACCACGGAGCCACCAGGAAGTCCCAGCACTTCATTCTTTTTTATGGCTGAATAACATCCCCCAAGTTTATTTTTGTACGTTAAATGCATTTCTTCCCCAAAGCAAAGGACAGGGAAGATTGATCCATTAACTAATAGATCTAGTCAAGTATTATCTAGTAAACAGCTGTGTAAGACTCACCCGTTTCTTAAGGAGACTGAAGAGGCATTTAATTTTATTTACTTATTTTTTTTGTTGTTTTTAGTAGACTTTTTTAAATTGGAGTATAGTTGATAAGAAGCATTTTATTATAGTAACTAATGTTTATCGTTAATCATTTTTTAAACAAAATATCCAAACTTAGAATCACTGCAAAAGAAAGCTTGAACGTAAAATGCAAGTCCACAATGGCAAGTGAACATTACAGATTTGAACACGCAATTGTACTGGGTTCATCAATTCTTTGGACCATGAGGTTATAATTCAGTATCCTCTAAGAGGTGATTAATTGTGTTGAAAGCACAGTGCTTCCAAAGTATAGATTTAGTTTTAGTCTGTTCACTTGGAAAATCCTAATAGTTAAATCTCACTTTCTTTTCTAGTTAAAAACTTGAATTCTAAGTCATCTACTGCCTCCAAAGGGATAGTAAGATAATAATAATAATTTAAAATTTTATTTATTTATTTTTGGCTGCGTTGGGTCTTTGTTGCAGTGTGCGGGCTTATTGTGGTGGCTTCTCTTGTTGCAGAGCACGGGATCTAGGCGCACAGGCTTCATTAGTTGTGGCATGCAGGCTCAGTAGTTGTGGCTCGTGGGCTCTAGAGTGCAGGCTCAGTAGTTGTGGTGCAAGGGCTTAGTTGCTCCGTGGCATGTGGGATCTTTCTGGACCAGGGATCGAACCCGTGTCCCCTGCATTGGCAGGCAGATTCTTAACCAAGAGCCCTAATAATACATTTTTAATAAGGTATCCTTACTTGGATCTTAGGTACTGTGTACAAACATTTTTGTACTTTCTTTTCAAGAAACAGAGGGAGAAAAATAAACTGGATGGAGGGAAAGAAAGAAAAAAGCAAACATGCAAGAAAATTTATAATTGAAATTCTAGCTAGCAACCATCTACCAACAGAACCAACAACAAAAATTAAATTTCAAGCAAAAATTACTAGATTGAGTCTTCCCAAATACTGAGGGTGTGCAGAAAGGTCTGACTTAAAGCAGAGACTATGTGGCACATTTAAAATTGGCTTTGGATGACCTGAGAAAGTAATGTAGGGAGACGTAGAGAGACTCGGAGAGGAAACCAATTGTTTCTGCCTGCACAGCATGGCTCCTTATGATAAGAGAAGCTCTCTTTTTCATTTGTAAATCATCTCTCTCTCATTCTTATTCTATTACTTCAAGAGAGGCCAACTCTGCTGGAGTCCCAGCAGGGTCCAGGCAGAAACAAGTGACTCAAGAGACCAAACATTAATCTCTGGAATTTTGCTGGAACAACTGAGATTGTTGTTCACTTGATTAGATTTCTGACCCTTGAAAATGAAAGTTCCTGACAATACAACAAAAACTGTACAATTAAGTTTTTATATGTGTTTGTTACCATGTCGTGTGAAAAACCCTGGACAGACTTTTATAATATTTAAGTGGCCTTATTCAAAATACAGGCCCTGAGGAATGCTCACTTTGAGAGGTTCAGGGGGAGGGGCACTCAAGGGAGAGGCAGTCATCTGTAGAGCAGTCAAAACCAAAATATGAGGCAGTACAATTTTACTGGAGAGAGTCCACATGAACAGAAGCAAATCAGGGTGGTTTCAAATGAGCCCTAACCGAAATTCAGAAAGGCAGAAGCTCCCGTCTGCAGGCGCTGGTTTGTGACTGAGCCACTGCTCAAGTGGGCAACTCAAGTAGCACGCTCCAGAGAAGCAAGGATCTGTTTAAAGATGGTTAAGATTCTCCTGGGCAATACCAGGGAAGCCAGTAAAAAATAAGTTGTTTGATATGTCTTTATAAACCGCAGTATACAAAAATATTGCAAATTACTACTTTGTAAGAGGCTTTCCCTCATAGAAGAAAATAGTCCTCTTTCCTTAATATAAAACCCTACATTAAAAAAAATCAAATAACTCTTAAACAGTAACAGTTAATATTTATGAGTCCTTATGAGTCAGGCTCTGTATTAAGCAGTTTACATGTATTGGCTGATTTCACCCTCCAAACATTACAGAGGTAGGTCCTAAATTACTGTCCTCCTCTTATAGATAAAGCAACTGAGGGACAGGAGAGGAATTTCCCCACAGTTAGCCATCTAGGAAAGTGACAGAAGTGGGATCTTTACCCAGGCCACCGAACTCTAAAGACGCCACACTTAGCCAGTCACCCTATTTACTTTTTTTTTTTTTTCTTTTTTGGCATGCGGGATATCTTAGTTCCCCAACCAGAGTTTGAACCTGTGCCCCCTGCAGTGGGAACGTGGAGTCTTAACCACTGGACCATCAGGGAAGTCCCCATTCACCCTATTTAGCTTACTTTTTTTTAAAATAAAATTTTTTAAATATTTATTTTGGCCGCTCCGGGTCTCAGTTGCGGCATGCAGACTTCTTAGTTGCGGCATGCGTGCGGGATCTAGTTCCCTGACCAGGGATCGAACCCGGGCCCCCGGCACTGGGAGCGTGGAGTCTTACCTACTGGACCACCAGGGAAGTCCCCTAGCTTACATTTTAAAAAGGCCTAGTTATTCTGGAATACTGACAATATAATTTTTCCCCTGAAGCAAATAGCAAGCTAATTTTTCAAAAGGATCTGAGCGGTTCTCCATTAGATTCCTATTGTGGGATGGACTATTAATAATCCATAAGAACTTGTCAGAATCTACATCCTGCCTCATGAATTATCGAAGTTGAAGGAGAAAGAAAATGGGAATTGAAACAGGAAGAAGCCTTTACAGAAAACAGATAACATGAAATTGTGAGGGGTTTTGTTTGTTTATTCTCAGCCTAGGAAGGAAGATCTGGTATAATATTAGCATGGTCATCTAAGGTTTTGTCCACCACGACCAGGAATGTAAATCTTTTTCACTATCTATATAATAAACATAACTCTGTCCTCATGCATATAACTACACAATTTCTTAAATGAGGTAAGATGGAAATAGTAAGTGAAACAAAGTCTGAAGTCTAAAAAGCTGTTGAATTCAACCTAAACACTCAAGCAGAACTTGTTGAATTACATTTCTTCTACTGATACTCAGATGAGTGGCAGTGGAGGAAGGAAAAAGAAACTCAAAGAAGCGAAGAACTTAATCTAAAGACTGGGTCATTAAACTCAGGGTATTTGATATAGTTAATAGATTGGAGGTAATCTCAGTTCCATATCTACTTATGATTTTCACCTTTTCTCATTTTTGTTCTAATACTGCATTTACTATAACTAAGCCTGATTTAAAAACCATAATAATTTCACATTCCTATAGCAGATCAGTAATGCAGATCCCGTAACATGAGCATGTCCATAAGCTAACAGAGACAGCCTTTCATCCAGAGAAAAGGAGTCAAAGAGAAACGCAAGTTATTCATGTTAGTATTGAATAAAAATTTTCTACCTTCAAGAGCACAGGAATCACACTCTGGGCACAAAAGCATCCTGCCTAGCGATTCTACACGCTGTAGTTACAACTCACTTTCTCCCCTTCTAGAGGTAAAGAATCATTAGAGTTAGCTCAAGCACTCACCATTTCGAACAGAAGACGAACAAGCTTCTCAGACTCTCCTCTGTATTTGGAAGTCAGAGTTGATGAAGAGACATTGAAGAACGTTGTCTTGCATTCAGTAGCTACTGCTTTAGCAAGGAGGGTCTTTCCTGTGCCAGGTGGGCCAACCATCAACACTCCCTGTTGGGAATATAATAGCATCAGCAAAGGATTTATGTGCCATTGTTCTAATTCACAAGAAGTCCATTACTAAGGATCAATTTTCAACCAACTTACACATAATATTAAGACAAGTAAAAGACAAAGATAAACAGAAGGATACTTTATCACAAATTTACTTTTTCCATTACAAAAGTAGGGTAACCTACACATTATTAAAAAATTGGAACTAAGAGATGAGAAATAATATAATCAATATTAGAGTACTGATATAATATCATACCCTAACACGGGTACCATTAGTATCTGGATATATTTCCTGCTAGTCTTTTTGCTCAAATTAGTTTTTTTTTTTTACATAGCTGTATGTCCATAATTTTGTATCTTGCTTATCACTTAACCTTTCAAGAATTTTAAAAAATAAGTACAGAGTTAGCCATTAGCACATTTCCCAAATCCAAGAGTTTTTTGGACAGTCTCTTTTCATATCAGCACATGACTTTTAAAAAGTACTCATTAGATACAGATATATCTTATTAGTTTCTTAAGAACAATTCCAAGAAATACAGATGTAAGTTCTGCAACACAACACGTAAAATGGAGCATTTTTGCATTAGGTGACCTGTTCATATTTGCAAATGTAAGCTCATAAATCTGCTATGTGTCCAACTTTCCAAATATCACATTGTACCTATTCCTTTTTTTTTAGTAAATTTATTTATTCATTCATTCATTTATTTATGCTGTGTTGGGTCTTCGTTGCTGCGTGCGGGCTCTCTAGTTGCAGTGAGCAGGGGCTACTCTTCGTTGCAGTGCGCGTGCTTCTCATTTGTGGTGGCTTCTCTTGTTGCAGAGCACGGGCTCTAGGTGCACAGGCTTCCGTAGTTGTGGCACATGGGCTTAGCTGCTCTGCAGCATGTGGGACCTTCCTGGACCAGGGCTCGAACCCGTGTCCCCTGCATTGGCAGGCAAAGTCTTGACCGCTGTGCCACCAGTGAAGTCCTGTACCTATTTCTTATTCTGGAAACCATGCAGTAGCTCTTGGTCTAAACAAAGTTCTGAATAACACAACATAGTGTAAAATAATTTTCTTTACCTGCTCTACTTTCTCCTCCCACTTCCCCCAACACAGATAAATATTGGCTTTCTATAGCAATGCACCTGCCTTTTGCTCTGACAATGCCGTTACAGTAATACACTTACTTTCCATGGTCTCCTAATGCCTTTGAAGAATTCTGGCATCCACATTGGTAACACCACAGCTTCCTTAAGCAACTTTTTAGCTTCTACTAAATCAGCAATATCATCCCTGAAAGAGAAGATATTTCATCAACAACCTTGTAGTTGTTGATAAACTAACTACAACCACCTAACTCTATGTAGTCATTCTTGAGAATCACTGAAAGCACATGATTTTACGTTGCTGACAGAATGCTAAGCTTCTTCCTAGGCACTAGTGAACTAACACAGTGACGAGGCCTCTGCCACAGCAACCAGTATACAGAAAGAGCACAATCTGAATCTTCGATTCTTTTTTAAGTTTTTAAAATATTTATTTATTTATTTGGCCGCATCAGGTCTTAGTTGCAGCACGTGGGATCTTCGTTGCCGTGTGGGGAATCTTCAGTTGTAGTGTGTGGGATCCGGTTCCCTGACCAGGGATTGAACTCGAGCCCCCTGCATTGGGAGCGCAGGGTCTTACCCACTGGACCACCAGGGAAGTCCCTGAATCTTCAATTCTTGGGAGTAATGATTTTCAGCTTGGTGAATGAGAACACAGGTCTACAGGCCTACAATTTAAGTATTATTATGCCATTTCATTTTAAACTTCTGCTCTTAAAATGCTCATTCCATAAATTCCATGATTTAGAAATAATGAGTCCATTAAAAAAACCCATAAAGAATAAAAAGGGCATAAAGCAGATACAGGTTGCAAAACTGCTGTTTTGCCCCCAACCCTATCAAGAGATAGACACCAAGATTAAAGAGTATCATAGAAAAAAAATTAAAAATAAAAAAAAATAAATAAAGAGTATCATAGAGATTTCTGTGAAGTCATCTCCAACCACTAGAACACTACTACTACTACAACAACCGGTACACATGGCATGATAATATATTATGATATATGACATGATAATATATTATGATATATGACGTGATAATATGATATATGACGTGATAATATATTATGATATATGACATAATAATATATGATATATGACGTGATAATATATTATGATATATGACATGATAATATATTTTAAAATATCCCTCAAAACTATACCGAAAAATAATTAAAAGTTTTAACAAAAAACGTATAACAGAATGTACCTAACTTTGTGGGAAAGGGAGATTTATAACTCACTGTGATAAATTACAGTTCTTTGATTAGATATAGTATTTATTTTTTTAATTGTAGTTGATTTACACTTTTGTATTAGTTTCAGGTGTACAGCAGGGTGATTCAGTTATACATACAAGTACATCTATTTTTTTTTCAGAGTCTTTTCCCTTACGTTATTCCAAAGGGATCCTTTTCCCTTTAGGTTATTACAAAATATTAAGTATAGTTCCCTATGCTATATAGGTCCTTGTTGGTTATCTATTTTATATATAGCAGTGTGTGTATGTTAATCCCAAACTCCTAACTTACCCCTTAGATATAACAGTAATAAAGTTGAGAACCACTGCTCTAATAGGATATAAAAGCAACATATATTGTATAAACCTAAGATAACAAGCAATACACACGCATAAGAATGACTGCCATTTTACCACTGGAGAATGTCCCCAAAAGATGTAATTTCTGTTATCTTGTTCCCATTCTGTATGTAGAATTTTTAATTTGATAAGAACTTTATTATTATTTATTTCATTAAATTAAAAAATCTCAGACAAAAACTGGTACAGCCTGAACCAAAGTCAAGTTTTTCATTATGTGTCATGCTCACATTATATGTGCTCAGGTTCTATCCTCAAGGACTGATCTTCAGTACATGCCCACATTTGTTCCATTTTCTGTTCCAAAAAGCAACATCCAATTATTTTGTTGTGATATAACTTACCATCGAACATTGGGATTCTGAGAAATTATATCTCTTTCCAAAGCTTCTACTAAGTCCTTATCGTATCCAGTACTATCAAATTTATTTGTCTCTGGTTCTGTAACTGCAGCAGGTGATTTGTTCTACACAAACAGAGAGAAAAAACAAGAGCTTTTGATTGACTCAAAAATTATATTTTGTTTCTATGAGTCAGAAACAAAGATTGGACTTAAGTGACATTTTTTAAAAAGCTAATGTAATAGTACCAAGTAATAAGGACAGAATCAAAGACTACAAGTCATCCTTCAACATCAGAGTTTCATACTGAATTTTTATTTTTACATAAAAAGTATGACAATGGTATTAAAGAAAAATAAAAATATTATGCATATGAACTGACAATAGTAAAAATTAATATTGAGATAAACTGTAGTCCCTAGTGAATATTAGATATGTATGGCATTTATCTCAAAGCTTTAGAAGAGATAAGGTTATAGACAGATGGTTTATTTAGCTAAGATTATGGGTCAATCTTTAACACGTACTCAGTCCCCACTGATGCTCCCCAAACATCCCTTTTCACTATTCCCACATCCCTCCAAAAGACACCTCAGTCCTTCGGAGAGATTTTCCCTCCCCCACTCTGTGAGGACAGTCATTAGGGCCGCAAGATGCACACTAAAGCACTCCAAGGCACAACAGTGAACTCACAGGGCACTGCAGGATTTTTCAGATTTTTGAGGGAAATACAAAAACACCTGTTTGAACATTGGGTGAACTACCGGCTCGAGGTAGTTCAGTTTCTCCATTAAGACTGCTGCATTCCTTTCAATAATCCCATATTTTTTGTGAGGCTGGATTTTTGGCAGTTGCTGTGAAAAAACATATACCGGGAAAAATCAATGTGGAAGAGGAATGACAGTGGAATGTCCACTATGACTCCGAGGTCTGAGAAACTGTACAGTGTCCAAAAGGTGTTGTTGGGACATGAGTTGTTTTAACCAAATTTCAAATGGATGGGTATTCTTTTTGTCCTAGAGGTGCTATGAAAAAACTGCTGAGACAGTCATGAATTTTATAAGCCAAGAAAATTTATGAAACTTTATATTGGTGTAAATAATCATTTACTTGGTCTTGTACTAGGATTGTTACCCCATCTCCAAAATCCATAACATTTTTTTGCCCATAACATGATGATTTCTTTGTCACTGGTGCTGTCTAAAGTCAGTACTAATGTCTAGACTTAACCAATATTTACGATATTCAAAGTCTTACACTAGATGACCAAATAAGTGCCTGTCTCACAATTTACATATTTAGTATCTAATAGGAACATTAAAGATTCAAGGGAGGTGTTGTATAACATTTAAAAGAGGAGGTTATCTTTTCTTCTAAGTATTTATGAAGTTGTTATTCATTCACAGATACTAATCTGTTCTGTACGAGCAGCTGCGGGGGATAGAAAGAAGACACTGTTCCTGACTATTAGAAACTTAAACTGCAAGCCCAGGGAAACACAAATATAAGGCACTTTACATCAACAGTTCTCACCTTATTTTCTCCCAAAGAACACAGTGCTGAGGGAATGTTTGCAGACAAAGCAAAACAAATTTCAGACAGGCAGAAAGGAGAAACAATTCTATAACAGGTTGGCCAAGGGGAGCTATGGAATTTCAAATTTTGACATTTCTAAGGGAAAATACTAACAACTACCAGGAGGTAAAAGAAAGCAGCAGAGGCTAAAAAGAATGTAGACTCCTTCTTGGTGCTCAAAATAAATTTGACATAAATTTGACAACTTCGACAAAATGGATCACTATTTGAAAAACACAAACTACTACAACTCAACTATTATGAAAAAGATCATTTAGACAGCCCTTCAACTTCTAGGGAAATTGAATTCATAATTTAAAAACTTCCAAAAAAGATATCCAAGCCCAGATGGTTTCATTGGAAAATTTTATCAAACATTTAAACAAGAACTACCAATTCTACACAATCTCTTCCAGAAGACAGAATGAACATTTTCCAATTCATTTTATGAAGCTACTATTACTGTGATACCAAAATCAAAGAGAATTAAAAAACAAAACAAAAAAATTATAGACCAATATCCCTCATAAATATAAATGCAAAAATCCTTAACAAAATATTACCAAATAGAATTCAGTAAGATATAAAGAGAATTATATACCATGACCAAGTGAGGTTTATTCCAAGGATGCAAGGCTAGTTCAAAATTCAAACAATAAATAAATCAATATAATCCACATATTAACAGGCAAAGAAGGAAAACTACACGATCATGCAACAGATGCCAAAAAGCACGTGACAAAACTCAACATCCATTCGGGGTAAAGAGGAATTTCTTCAACTTGGTAAGAAGCACACACAAAAATTCTACAGCGGGCTTCCCTGGTGGCGCTGTGGTTGAGAGTCCGCCTGCCGATGCAGGGCACGCGGGTTCGTGCCCCGGTCCGGGAAGATCCCACATGCCGCGGAGCGGCTGGGCCTGTGAGCCATGGCCGCTGAGCCTGCGCGTCTGGAGCCTGTGCTCCGCAACGGGAGAGGCCACAGCAGTGAGAGGTCCGCGTACCAAAAAAAAAAAAAAAAAAATTCTACAGCTAACATTATATTTAATGATGAAACACTGAACGCTCTCCCCACTAAGATCAGGATGTCCACTTTCATCACACTTATTCAACATAGTGCTAGAAGTTGTAGCCAGTGTAACAGAGCAAGAAAAGGACATATACACATACAAATCCAAAAGGAAGAAATAAAACTGTTCTATTTCAGATGGCATGATGTTTACCCAGAGAATTCCAAGGAATCTACAAAAATTCTCCTAGAATTAATAAATGACTTCAGCAAGGTGGCAGGATACTAAATATACGTAAAAAGTCAATTTTATCATTAGGGAAATGCAAATCAAAACCTCAGTGAGATACTAGTTCACACCATTTGGATGGCTATTACAAAACTATTACCAAACTAGAACAAACTAACTAACTAACTAAAAAAACCACACACAGAAAATAACAAGTGTTGGCAGGGACTTTCCTCGTGGGTTAAGAGTCTGCCTGCCAATGCAGGAGACACAGATTCAATCCCTGGTCTGGGAAGATCCCACATGCCATGGGGCAACTGAGCCTGCACTCTAGAGCCCACGAGCCACAAATACTGAGCCCACGTGCCACAACTACTGAAGCCCATGCGCCTAGAGCCCATGCTCCGCAACGAGAGAAGCCACTGCAATGAGAAGCCCGCACACCACAACAAAGAGTAACCCCTGCTCACTGCAACTAGAGAAAGCCCGCGCACAGGAACGAAGACCCAACGTAGCCATAAATTAATTAATTAATTAATTTTTTTAAAAAAGAAAATAACAAGTGTTGGCAAAGATGTGGAGAAATTGGAACACTGTGCACTGTTAGTAGAAATGTGAAATGATGCAGCCACTGTGGAAACGTTTGGTGATTCCTCAAAAAACTAAAAACAGAATTATACACGAATACTTCTGTATATGAATATATATATATATCTCCAAAAGACTTGAAAGCAGGGTCTTGAAGAGACATTTATATACCCATGACATAGAAGCATTATTTACAATAGCCAAAAGGCGGAAGCAACCAGTGTCCTTTGATGGATGACTGGATAAACAAAATATGGTATATACATGCAATGGAATATTAGCCTTAAAAAGGAATGAAATTCTGACACATGCTATCAAATGGATGAACCCTGAAGACATTATGCTAAGTAGGAAAAGCCAGTCACAAAAGAACAAATACTGTATGATTCCACTCATGTGAGGTACTTAGAGGAATCAAACTCATAGAGACAGAAAGTAGAATAGTGGTTGCCAGGGGCTGTGGGCAGGGGGAAGGAACAGGAAATGCAATATTATGATTTATAACAAGAAATACATACTTAGTTTTAGTCCTATTCCTGGCATATAACTCTAAAACCCTTATGATTTCCTAACTGATAAGAACAATGGAAGCATCTTTTGTTATAATATGCAGTTTTTGTTCCCAGCTCCTGAAATAGATCCAGAGCAGTAAAGGTGAAAGAGGTGTTTTTTGATACTCATAACAAGCCCCTGAGTTTACGTTAATGAGGTGATTTTTGGAAAGCCCCTAGTTAATCACAGGATGGGGACTGTTGTCAGGGGAACCAAACCTGTGATTAGAGGGTTGGAACTTACAGTGCTACCACACAACCTCTGGGGAGAAAGAGAGGTTGGAGGTTCAATGAATCACCAATGGCCAATGATTTAATCCATCATACCCACGTAATGAAGCCTCCATAAAACCCCAAAAGGATAGGGTATGGTGAACGTGTGGAGGTGCTAGGAGGGTGGCGTATCTGGAGAAGGCATGGAAGCTCTGCGTCCCTTCCCACGTACCTTGCCCTGGGCTTCTCTTCCATCTAGCTGTTGCTGAATTGCATCCTTTGTAATAAACTGGTAAATCTAGTAAGAAAAATGTTTTCCTGAGTTCTGTGAGCTGCTCTAGCAAATTATCAAGCCCAAGGGGGTTGTTTTGGTAACCTCTGATTTATACCAGTTGGTCAGAAGCACAGGTGACAAGCTGGACTTGCAACTGGCATGTGATGTGGAGGCACCCTGTGCAACTGAACTCTTAACCTGTGGATCTGATGCCAGTTGAGTTAGACTGCAGGACACACAACTGGTGTCAAAGAATTGCTTGATGTGGAAAAAATATCCTACACATTTGGAGTACAGAAGTGTTTTGTAAGTAGCAAGCAGAAAGAAAAATAGAGTTTTCCTTATCAGGGAGTTATTGGTTAATGGGCACAGAGTTTCAGTTTTGCAAAATTAAAAACGTTCTGTGGATGTATGGTGGTGATAGTTCCACAGCAATGTGAATGTACTCAACTGCACTTTAAGAACTGCATACTTAGGGCTTCCCTGGAGGCGCAGTGGTTGAGAGTCCACCTGCCGATGCAGGGGACATGGGTTCGTGCCCCGGTCCGGGAAGATCCCACGTGCTGCGGAGCGGCTGGGCCCGTGAGCCATGGCTGCTGAGCCTGCGAGTCCAGAGCCTGTGCTCAGCAATGGGAGAGGCCACAACAGTGAGACGCCCGCATACCACAAAAAAAAAAAAAAAAAGAAAAGAAATGCATACTTAAAAATGGTAAATTTTACGTTCTACATATTTAAACCGCAATTTAAAAGAATTTTTTTCTTTTTTTTTTTTTTGCGGTATGCGGGCCTCTTACTGTTGTGGCCTTTCCCGTTGCGGAGCGCTCCAGACGCGCAGGCTCAGTGGCCATGGCTCACGGGCCCAGCCGCTCCGTGGCATGTGGGATCTTCCCGGACCGGGGCACGAACCCGCGTCCCCTGCATCGGCAGGAGGACTCTCAACCACAGCGCCACCAGGGAAGCCCTAAAAGAATTTTTAAAGTCACTTGTATTTCTATATACTAGCAATAAATATGTGGATACTGAAATACAATATCACTGATACAATCACTTAGAAAAGTGAAATACGTACGTTTAAAATCTAACAAAATATATGCAAGACCTGCATGCTGAAAACTACACAATGCTGATGAAAGAAATCAAAGATCTAAAGGAGATAACATGTTCATGGATTGGAAGACTCAATGTAACAAAGATCTTAATTTCCCCCAAACTGATACATAGGTTTAACATAATTCCTATCAAAATATCAGCAAGATTCTTTGTAGATGTAGAAAAGCTGATTCCAAAATTTACATGAAAAAAAGGAACTAGAATAGCTAAAATAACTTTGAAAAGGAAGAATAAAATGGGATGAATTAGTCTACTCAATTTCAAGCTTACTATGTACATAATGCAGTATATAACTATAGTAACCAAGACTGTGTGGAGTATTGGTTGAGAGACAGATACATGTATCAATGAAATGTAATAGAGAGCCCATAGACAGACCCACACAAATATGCCCAAATAATTTTTGACCAAGGTGTAAAAAATTTATTTTATTGAAGTATATTTACAATGTTGTATTAATTTCTGCTGTACAGTACAGTGACTCAGTTATATATATATACATATATATTCTTTTTCATATATTTTCCATATAGTTTATCACAGGATATTGAATGTAGTTCTCTGTGCTATAACAAATCCTTTTCAACAAAAGGTGCTGGAGCAATTGAACACGTATAGGCAAAAAATGAACCTTGACCTAAGTCTCACACGTTACACAAAAATCAACTCAAAATAGATCATGGACTTAGATGTAAAACATAAAATTATAAAACTTTTAAGAAAAAAATTTTGGGATCTAGGGCTAGGCAAAGAATTACAAACTTGACACCAAAAGCATAATTTATAAAAAGGAAATGTTGGACTTTACCAAAATTAAAATCTTTTGCCTTGTGAAAGATCCTGCTAAAACAATGAAAAGACAAGCTACACACTTAAAGAAACTATCTGCAAAATACATAACTGACAAAGGACTAGTCTCTAGACTATATAAAGAGCTCTCAAAACTCAAGACTAAAAAAAAAAACTCATTTGCATAATGGGCAATAGACTTAAGAGAGACATTTCACTGAAGACACTTGTTTCTGTGCTCTTATTTCCTTTTCTTTAGTCATTTGTACAGCTACTATTTAGAGGAATAGACCAACTCAACATAGAAAGACTGTTAGGATACATTGATAATCGAAAAGAACAGGCTACTTTATGATTCCGGTTACGGTAAAAAAAAAAAGAAAAATCACGCAATAGAAAAGCATTAAAAGCATATACCATGAGATTAACAGAACTCTGGGTGGGTAAGAATGTGAGTCTGAGTTTTCTTTTTTCACTTGCTCTATTTTCTGATTTTCTAAGTGAATAGGTAACAAAAGGTTTTAAATAGGAAAAAAAAATTATTCATTCTTTATGACTTAATGGCTTTATCTCTTCCATGAAGCTTTCTCCTTCTAAGAATTCTGCTATTTTTAGTCACTAGCTACCACCAGTTTAGCGTCTAATTGTTCTATAATTGTTTGAAATATATTATTCTGATCTCCTCAAATGTAAGTTTCTCAACATTGGGCATATATTACCAACAAAGACACACTGGCTGATTTGGGAAGAAAATCTATTCTATACACTTACTCTTTGGCTGTCAAGTCCTGAGGATTTTAGCACGTAAGTCATGTCTACACTCAGCAAAGACACAGATATCTCCTCTTTTTTTTTTGCAGTACGCAGGCCTCTCACTGTTCTGGCCTCTCCCGTTGCGAAGCACAGGCTCCGGACGCACAGGCTCAGCGGCCATGGCTCACAGGCCTAGCCGCTCCGCGGCATGTGGGATCTTCCCGGACCGGGGCACGAACCCGTGTCCCCTGCATCGGCAGGCGGACTCTCAACCACTGCACCACCAGGGAAGCCCCTAAGATCTCCTCTTAATGTAGCTGATTTTATGTTTATTTATTATACTTTGTCCTCTTGCCCTATTCTTGAAACAGTAGAGAATCAAAGGGTGATGGAAACACTATTTGTTTTAAACTGAAGGCTAAAATACTTCCATTGGTAAATAAGAACGTTTTTTCAAAGTGAGCCTCCTTCTGGGGAAGGTAGAAAAAAAAGTTATCTTGGGGCTTCCCTGGCGGCGCAGTGGTTAAGAATCTGCCTGCCAATGCCGGGGACATGGGTTCGAGCCCTGGGCCGGGAAGATCCCACATGCCGTGGAGCAACTAAGCCCATGCACCACAACTACTGAGCCTGTGCTCTAGAGCCCACGAGCCACAACTATTGAGCCCGTGTGCCTAGAGCCCATGCTCCACAACAAGAGAAGCCACCGCAATGAGGAAGCCCGCGCACCACAACGAAGAGCAGCCCCTGCTCAACGCACCTAGAGAAAGCCCGCGTACATCAACGAAGACCCAACGGGACCAAAAATAAATAAAATAAATTTTTTAAAAAAAGTTATTTTATTTATCCTACAAAAACTCTATAAGACAGGCGTTAAAGTAATTTTATATATGAGGGGATAAAATTTAGAAAGCCCAAGTAGCTTATGGTAATACATCCAGAAACAGCAGGGATGGTGCTTAAATACAAGTCTACATGATTCCAAAGCCCATACTCTTAATCACCATGCTATATTTTTGAAAAGCTTTATATCTTCCTGTTTTAACAAGCAAATCATATTAATTCAATTTAATTTATCTTGGACAACTGATTTGCTGATTATAGTACCTCAGGTTCTACACATCATTTCTCAGGGTATAAAAGTATAGATATAAAATGAAAAAGGTATAGGACATTGAGCTCTGCAAACCACAGATGGTTAAAAGGCTTACAACCCAAACCCTACATGATAGGTGAGGGCAACCTTGGTATTGATAATACTGCCTAAGGCCAGAGGCATTAGCCACCTTCCGCATACCCTTCCTTGTTTCAGGAACTACAATAGCACTGCTGTTGCTGAAAGTACAGAAATACGGGACTATGGAACGATGGTGAGAGGGACTCAAGGGAACTGACTATCCAGATGTACAAGGGCAAATGACCTCCAGAAATGGGGAAGATGGGGAATAAAGGTGATGACACAAAATCAAGAGCTAAATGCACATCTGTATCTATATCAACAAGGAAGATTATATTTAAAGGTGTGGCTTGGCTGGTTACTGGATGAGGTTCTCAAGCAGAATTACAAAGTTAGATTGCAAATTTAGGAAAAAGATCTTGAAGTACGGGCTGATATGATGGTTTTTTTGTTGTTTTTTTTTTTGCGGTACGCGGGCCTCTCACTGTTGTGGCCTCTCCCGTCGCGGAGCACAGGCTCCGGACGCGCAGGCTCAGCAGCCATGGCTCACGGGCCCAGCTGCTCCGCGGCATGTGGGATCTTCCTGGACCAGGGCACGAACCCGTGTCCCCTGCATCAGCAGGCGGACTCTCAACCACTGCGCCACCAGGGAAGCCCATGATATGATGTTCTGAAAAGGACTGAATGGGCAGCACTGGGGGCTTTACATTTGCTTAACCCAGTTTTCACTTTGCCCAGGTGGTGTGGAGGGGTCCTTTTGGTACAACAAGCCAAGAAGTGAGCCTGTATTTTACCATTTCATAGACTAGGTATGTGCCTGGGGCAAGGGACTGGGGAGGTGGAAGTAGAGAGGACAGAAACTAGGTTCTCAGAGTCCCATATATTTCTTACTGTAAGAGAGCACAGGCCCTCAAATAATAATTGGTAGTGAAATCTTGGTTTATAAATCTCATTCCTCACTAACAGGAACCAGGGTTTCCTGGAGAAGTGGGGTAAATACATGAGGAGCCTGGAACATCCTATTTTGCCAGAAAATGAGGAAATACTCAGAGAATGGTGAGTATGTGTCAAAAAGACTTAAGACCCAGCTTCAAGGGTCTCCCACTCCTCACATCTTGGGCAATTTAAGCATCAAAAAGATAGAAATAGATTTTAATTCACTGAATAAAATAAGAGTCCACCAGTCCATACTGATAAAATTAAATAAAGGGGAAGAGACAGAGTTTTTTCTTACAGTTCAATGTCAAGTAATTAATGTAGAAGAGAGAATAGCATTAGAAAATGATTTTTCAATTATCAGAGGAATAACTGCTTCAGGCAAGAATCACTGGATGCTAAAGCAAGTAACTGAAACTTTAATGAGAAATACAATATTTATATCACCTCAAAGTATCTCCCCACAAACTACTATAAAGGGAAAAAGAGTAACTGTATAGTGGAGGGACTTGGCAGACACCACCCTAACCAAGTGATCCAGTTTATCACAAGTAATAGAACAAATAAACATCCTGTGCCTCCTTATATGATACACTGAGAAGAACAAACCTTCACTTCAGTGGTATTCCTGCCAAAAATGCACAACCTTAAATCTAATCACGAGGAAACATCAGGCAAATCCAAACCGAGGAAGATTCTACAAAGTAACTCTTAAGTCAGGCCAAAAAAGATAAAGGCAGAGGAAATGTTCACATTAAAAGAGACTAAAGAGGACTTCCCTGGTGGCACAGTGGTTAAGAATCCGCCTGCCAATGCAGGGGACACAGGTTCGAGCCCCAGTCCAGGAAGATCCCACATGCTGCTGAGCAACTAAGCCCGTGCGTCACGACTACTAAGCCTGCGCTCTAGAGCCCACGAGCCACAACTATTGAGCCCGCACGCCACAACTACCGAGCCTGCACCTAGAGCCCGTGCTCCACAACGAGAGAAGCCACCGCAATGAGAAGCCCACGCACTGCAACGAAGAGTAGCCCCTGCTCACTGCAACTAGAGAAAACCCTCATGCAACAACGAAGACCCAATGCAGCCAAAAATAAATAAAATAAATTAAAAAAATAAAATTAAAAAAAAATAAAAGAGACTAAAGAAACGTGACAACCAAATGCAATGTATGCTTCTATATTGGGTCCTGGCACAGGGGGGGCAGGGGGAGCTATAAATGACATTATTGGGATAACTGGCAAAATTTTATAAAGGTCTGTATATTAGATAACAGTACTGTATCAATGCAAAATTTATCATTTTTGATCACTACATTGTTTTTATGTGAAACAATGTCCTAGTATTTAGGAAACTGACTCTAAAACATCTAAGGGTAAAATGGCATGATTTCATTTCTACAACTTACTCTCAATGCTTCAGGAAAAATAAAGTATATACAGAGAGTAAATGATAAAGCAAAAGGGACATAATATTAATAACTGGTAAAACTGGGTAAAGAATATATGGAAGTTCTTTTTTTTTTCTTTTATTTATTTTTTTATACAGCAGGTTCTTATTAGTCATCCATTTTATACACATCAGTGTATACATGTCAATCCCAATCTCCCAGTTCACCACACTGGAAGTTCTTTATACCATTCTTGTAACTTGTTTGCAAGTCTGAAATTGTATCAAGATAGAAAGTTACAAAAAACAACCAAAATAGGGCTTCCCTGGTGGCGCAGTGGTTGGGAGTCCGCCTGCCGATGCAGGGGACACAGGTTCGTGCCCCGGTCCGGGAAGATCCCACATGCCGCAGAGTGGCTGTGCCCGTGAGCCATGGCCGCTGAGCCTGCGCGTCCGGAGCCTGTGCTCCGCAACGGGAGAGGCCACAACAGTGAGAGGCCCGCGTACCGCAAAAAAACAACAACAACAACAACAACAACAAAACAAACAAAAAACCCCCAAATTATTTGTTGAATAGTGAGTAGGAAAAGTCCTAGCCTAGGTGGAGTGTGACTATGGTTTTATTATAGTAGCAGATTTAATTACTAAAAATTATTAAAATTTGTACAGTCTTCATTTTTAAGGTTAATAAATAACTTTTTCATTTATGAAAACCAGTAACATTTACCTTTTCCTCTCTTCCTTTATTCTGTTCTTTCTTTTCCCGACAACGAACAGCTTTCCCTCTGTCATTGTGAACACTGTGTGCGGATGGACGGTGAACTCTGACAGTTGTACTTGGACGGTTACCCTGTGGTTTAGGGTCACTGTACTGAGACGACTGGCGTTTTCTAGGTCCTGGTGAGGGTCTAATCAAATACAAGATCATGAAAATCATACTCAACTCTTGGAGTTGGTCCATATATAGATGAACACACATAGTGTGTAAGTTAGTTTATGAACTAAAGAAGCAAAGGCATAACTGAACACAAGATAAAACAATAAACTTGAGGTCATTGAAATCTAAGGTCTAGCATTTAAACTGGGCATAGCTGTCTGTGGTGCACTATGGTTTTATGGTAGAAATAATAGAAGTCAAGTGATCATCACCTCTCTTTTAAAAGGAAATAGCTATTGTATATCGGATTAGATGAAAAATTAGTCTGATTCTTGGAAACTGAAAAGAGAACAATAATCAGAGAAGGGAGTTTTATCGGAAGAGCAAGAACAAAGCACAGGTGTAGACTTCACACTTATGTACTGATATATGTGCAATTTGGTACCATTTTATTTAGAATGTATCACAGTTCTGTTTTAATTAATAAAATTTAATCATTTTCCCATTAAAAAAAACTGACATAAGCACTGGCTATGGACAGTTACAAGAACTCATGTATGGTGCTTTACCTCTATGTAGATCACTTCATCTTTATTTCTGTGGCAGGATTTAGACCTCTCAAATATTTATTAGGCTTCTACTACACTTCTAGACTTGGTTGGGGCCAGTAAAATAAGCAATAAAAAAAGGCAGGGGAGTCCTATCCTCAAATACCTCAAGTATAGTTAAGAAAGAAGATACATAAGACTAGGCAAGTATACTAGAAAGTGTGGAAGAGATCTAGTACTGTGGCAATGGGAGTGGCCTCTTGAAGACAAAGTAAATTGGACCTGGAAACACAGAAGTTGACCTAAACAAGATGGTACAATTGCAGACAAGAAAATCAGTGAAGAAAAGCAAAGAAAGCAAGATGAGCTTAATCTATGTAAAGGTTATAAAGTTACTAACTGTGAAGACAATGGTAAACATTAAAACATGATACTGAACAGATAAGGTGGTTCAGTAAGTAGATCTAAACACTGCCAGTTCAAGAGGCTTGGTTTTTAGCTGGCAGCCACTGAAAAGGTTTTAGAAAGATCAGTCTAATAATAAGATACACTGATGAAGGAAACACAAAAAGCAGGGAGATGTTATCAAGGCATGAGATGAGGGCCTAGCTCAAGGAGTAATGATAAAAATCTAAGAGACACTATGAAAAAAGATAGATGTGAAAGGTTGAGAATGAGAATTTGGGAGGATGATAAAGCCAAACCAATATATATGTGAAAGGAATGATGAGGGTTCAATTTTGGATTTAGAAACTTGGATAGCCAAGTAGGGATACTGCTTTAAAATATATATTTATTTTTCCTCTTAAGAAAAATAAAATAGACACTGAATTATAATAAAGTATAAAGAATTTGAAAAAGTCACCTTAACCCCACTATCCAGAGTTAACCACTTAACATATTAGTTTATTTTCTTACGGTTGCCTTTCATTTAAACAAAATTGGAACTGTTATATACACATATGCTCTTATTTTTCTCTACTCATTATATCATGAGGCATTGCCGGTATTCTTTCCTCTATCATCACCTCATAAATGACTTTTAATGGCTAGCTGGCAGTCAGTCACATAAAATGTGTCATACTTTATCCACTTCTTTTATTTTTTTGGCCGCATCTTGTGGTTTGCACAATCTTAGTTCCCTGACCAGGGATGGAACCCATGCTCCCTGCAGTGAAAGCATGGAGTCCTAACCACTGGACCGCCAGGGAAGTCCCTTTATCCACTTCTTACTGCTATTCATTTATCCGAAAAATAATTTACTGAACTATTACTACTGACAGGCACTACTCTGCATTTAAAGTAAAAAAATTTTTTAAATAACTTTAATAAAAGCCTTTACTCTCACAGGCTCACATTCAAGTGTGTGTGTGGGCAGAAGGGGTTTCAATGAAGAAATAAACAGTACATCAGATGATGCTAAATGCTATCTAAGAAAATAAAGAATGGTAGGGTCTATGGAATGATATAGGTAGGGTCATCAGAGATGGCCTTTCTGAGGTGACATTTAAGTAGAGACCTGAAAGAAGTGGGAGAACAAGCCATCAAACATCTGAGTTGAAGGAAAGGCAAGTGCAGAGAACTGAAACATTTGTGTTTGACTTGTTCAAGAAGGCTGAGGGAGAGAACTGTAAGAACTTAGGTCACAGAGGTGGCAGGGAACGAGATCTCACAGGGTGGCACTGAGGGACATACAGAAAACTTT
Source organism: Phocoena phocoena (assembly GCF_963924675.1). NCBI lineage: Eukaryota > Metazoa > Chordata > Mammalia > Artiodactyla > Phocoenidae > Phocoena > Phocoena phocoena. Next base: position 15,845,511 of record NC_089230.1, on the reverse strand, counting down.
GTGTTTTATTCAGTGAGATGAGAAGATGTTTGAGGGACATCAGCTGACTTTTAAAAGACATTTTAAAAGAATCATACCAAAAAGTTTTATTCTATTTCTAATCTTTCCTCTAAGAGGCTTCAGTGAACCTCCTGTACAAACATATTTGTGCACAGCACTAGAATGCTGGATCAGTTAAATCTGTTCTTCAAATGGGATTAAAATTTAGGCAATGTCAAGGTTAGAATCACCACGGGAGCCGAAAGAATAAGCGCTCTTAAGCATGAGTACAAATTAAGACCAACAGAAAAATAAAGAGTTTTGAGGGATATTCAGTTGAGGAAGCAAGTAAAATAAATTACAGGAAGAAACAGAAAGATGCAGCAAATAAAGTCAAAGAGGAGAACTTTGTAGTTAATAGTAATCCAGGGCATTTAAAATCAGAGACAGAAAAAAATACTGAAGAAAAGCCAGAAGCAATAAGGAGGGACACTAGGGTTCATCATCATAGACTTTTCAAGATGAAAGACTCATTTAAGTCAACTTTCCATTACCCCTAAGAGAGAAGCCTCCTGCCTCAACATATTAGATTGTGGCAACCAAACAGTTCATTAAATTTGAAATCAACTGAATAATCACTGGGCACATCTATTCACTGGAAAGTTCTTACCAGTAATTGATAAAGGAGTCACAGGGCTGTTACAGACTGAATGTTTGTACCCCTCCAAAATTCATTATGTTGAATTCCTAAACCCCAATGTGATCATTTGAAGTAAGGAAGTAATTAAAGGTAAATAAGGGGCTTCCCTGGTGGCACAGTGGTTGAGAATCCGCCTGCCGATGCAGGGGACGCGGGTTCGTGCCCCCGTCCGGGAAGACCCCACATACCGCGGAGTGGCTGGTCCCGTGAGCCATGGCCGCTGAGCCTGCGCGTACGGAGCCTGTGCTCCGAAACGGGAGAGGCCATGACAGTGAGAGGGCCCGCGTACCGCAGAAAAAAAAAAAAAAAAGGTAAATAAGATCAAAAGGGTGGGGCCGATCTCGGAATTAGTATCCTTATTAAGAGACACCAGAAAGCTTGCTGTTCCCTCTGCCATGTGAGGACACAGAGAAGAGGAAGTCACCTGCTCAGGAAGAGTCCTCACCAGGAACCAAATTGGCTGGCACCTTAGTCTTGGACTTTCTGGCCTTCAGAACTGTGAGAAATAAGTTCCTGTTGCTTAAGCCACCCAGTCTGTGGTATTTTGTTATGGCAGCCAGTGTAGACTAATACAAGGGCCAAATGATGATTCTCCAGAAGGAGGGAAAAAAAAGAAAGTAGGAGTAAGACATATTCATAGGTAAAATAAAAACACAACTTGACTCATCTATTATTAGTTCTACTTTTGAAATTAAGAAAAAGTAATCATAAATGTGGAAAAATATTCACTTTATTTATAACAACAAAAAAGGGGAGGACTTCCCTGGTGGCGCAGTGGTTAAGAATCCGCCTGCCAATGCAAGGGACACAAGTGTGATCTCTGGTCTGGGAAGATCCCACATGCTGCGGAGCAACTAGGCCTGTGCGCCACAACTACTGAGCCCGCGTGCCCTAGGGCCCGTTCTCCACAACAACAGAAACACTGCAATGAGAAGTCCACACCCTGCAACGAGGAGTAGCCCCGCTCGCCGCAACTAGAGAAAGCCTGTGTGCAGCAATGAAGATCCAACGTGGCCAAAAATAAATAAAATTTTTTAAAAAAAGAGGAAACAATGAATAAGAGCATGATTAACTATGTAGGTTATATCCCTCAAAAGAGTAGCAAACAACCCTTTAAAAGTAGCAGAGAATAAGGTCTAAGATGGCTTATAAATTATCAACGTTTACAATATGAAGAGCAAATTACTTCACCTATCTAAGCTTAAGTGTCCTTATCAGAAATTGGGGCTACAAGTTTAGTACCTACCTTCTAGGACTGTTTTGAGAATTAAGTAATATATGTAATACATGTAAAGCAGTTAACACGGTATTTGGTAAGTGTATGATAATTGTTGTCTACTTTTAGGATTTTTTAAGGAAACAGGGTACAAGGTTCTATATTATGGATATAGCACAACTACAACTATGAAAATAAACAATGCATAAAAGACTAGAAGTTGCACTAGGATGACTCTATGATTTCCCCCCTACTTTTATGCATTTTCCTATTTTTCTTTAATGAGCCTATTGCTGTACTTTTAAAAAAAATTTTAGTGAATTCTAAAATAAAACAGAAAATATACATAAAAGTACTTAGAGTAAGGGTAAAATTTAGTAAATATTCAGAAGGTATCAGAGTCAATAATAGAACATTAGTACTTTTATCTGGAGCTGAAGAAAATCAAAGTGGCTAAGAAACAATCAATATCCATCAGTTAACTTTAAACTGGAGGGGGAACACTTTGGTATGGTACTTCTCGAAGTGTGATCCATTGACCACCTGTATCAGAATCACCTGAAGACTTCTGGGCTCCACCTGCTATTACACCAGATTCTCTGGGAGTGAAGCCCCAGAATCCACATTCTGAATGAGTATCCCAGGAGATCTTTATGTATGCTAGAGTTTGGGAATGACTGGTATGGCAGAGTGCCAGCTTTGTAATCAAACACATCTGGATTCGAATCCTAGCCCCACCAGTTACTACCTCTGTGATAATTGGAAAAAGTTACTTGACTTCCCTCTACCTCAGCTATCTTACCTGAAACACAGAAAAAATATGACTTATTTGGAAGGCTTATTGTAAGAAATAAATAAAATAACACGTGTATCCTACATTAGTGCTCAGAACTCCGTGAGCACTCAATATCTAGCACCTATCATAAAATACAATTGAGAATTAACAGTTATAATGATAGAATCTTAAACACCTGAAAAACACCTGAGCAACGTTTTAATGCAAGGTTCTCAAACTGGTTAAGGGACAAAGAACCTGAAAGTCAGTGTTTTTTGTACAATGCTATTTTACACTAATGTATTTAAACCCACAATATAAACTAGGAAATCTATTATGTGAGTAAAATAGATAAATGACACTCACTTGCACACTCGTCAGTTAAAAAATATGCAGTGGAACTAAGCATAATTGGCTCTTTTGCATTTCAGTAAATATCAACTTTCACTAATTGTTCATTTGCTGGCACCAGGTAATAGGAAACTGGGGATAAAAATACCAAAGAAAAAAACCTATAATTGAGAACATTTTATCTTTTCTTTTTTTCTGTGAACTAAAAAGCCCATTTTTAAATTTTAGCAGCAGTATAGCTTGATAAATAGCAGTATTCTGTGATAGCTTTTTGAGAACCACTGTTTTAGTCTAATTCCCTCACTTTACATAACAAAAAGCTGAGCTCTAGAAAGGTTACATGATTTTCCCAGAGCTACAAATAATGATACAGACCTAGAGCCCAGATATTTCAATCTCCATCCCCATGTTCCTTCCATAAGGTAACAGTGCCTCCACTACTTCAAGCTCATTCACGAAAGCATATTTTTGGTCTATGTCTACCTAAATTTAACTTACTGAAATGAGGCAGAGTACATGATGCACAATTTAAGAGTTACAAAAGGTATTCAGTAAAAAGCCCTCTCCCATTCCCGTCTCTCAGTCCCCAGTTCTCTTCCTAGGTAGAACCAATGCTATCAGTTTTCCGTGCCAGTGTGTTTCTTAAAGGGTCTCCACTTACCTTCGTTCAACAGGCACAGGCAGGGACCAGACTTCTCCCTCGGACGCTGGAAGCTCATGCTGTGCAGCTTTTAATGGAGTGCTGTCTAGTTTAAAGCTTTCTAGTGTTTTCATGATATCCTTAACGTGTTTAGCTTCCACATTTATTTCCTGCCAAACCTGATTTCAAAGGAGAATATGGCGCTTTAAATTTCTATAACTAATAAATCACTGCCAAGATTAAGTTGGGCCATTTATTAAAGATGTCAGAAGCCTCCATTTTGACATCAGATATCCAGGAAACCATACCAAAATATTCTGTTGAAATTTTAATAATGGTTCATGAATTCTTTATTTCTATTTGCAAAATTAATTCTGATAAAATGAATTAAGTATCCTGGCTAATGAAGCCATCATGACTGACTTATGGTTCTTATTCAAAATGCATAACAAATTTAAAAGTTAGCTGTAACTTCAAAGTTTGGTAAAAACAATACTTTTGCAAGTTGTGCTTTCATGGTTCTTATGCTACTTAATTGACTTTAAAAATGTTGATCAGAATCCACTAATTTCATAACTCACTAATGGACTGCATCCCACAGTTTGAAAAATAAAGCTTCAGAGGATAAATGGCTCAATCCACACACAACCAATACATATTTTTTAAAAGCAGTCTTGACTCAATTTTAAAACTACATACACACACACACACATGAAACACTGAAATGAAGTTAGTCATATTTGGTTTTAAAACTAAATGATTTAAATATCCTTATAAAAAAGCTTAGACTTTTTAAGTAAAAGCTGCTGGCCTAAGAACAAAAGGTCTTAAAAGTCTTTCAGTGACAAATTTAAGACTCTTTATGAAATAAAGTGTTTTCCCCTTCTAATGTAAAATATGCAGAGGCAGACTTAAGGAAAGAGGTTAAGTTCAAAGAGGTAGAATATTTCTCTCTTTTAAAGAAATTTAGGACAAATATGGAATACTATGAAAAAAGCAGTTTAGTAGAATCTGAGGGATAATACTCTACCTAAAAGACCAGCACAAAAAGACTATTATAGAAAATATTTCTCTCCTGTGACATTGTTGAACCCTATTATAAATGCCATATTCAACTGGACCTGTTTATAGTTTCTACCTATAAAGTTTTACTGGTCCTCAGTGACTGAAGTTCCTCAAGTGGGATGCAAGAATGGTCTGCTTTATGATGTTCTATAGAGAATATGGTACTTGAGAGATTCAGGTGTCATCTGCAGTTTCAATAATGGCTTAATAAAGTCAATTCTAAGTTTACCAGGTAAAAATGCGATCTAGAAAAAAATGTGAAAACCATTACTATTAGATTCCAAAAATTAGAATAACTGAGAACTCATCATACTGATGATGGCGAATATGGACTAATATAATAATCAAGTTTTAAGAAACATTATATACAAATCCATGTAATAAATTATACACTCTTAACGTAAAGCTGCAAAAGCACTACCTATTTACATCTGAGTATTTTAAACTATTAAAACAAACATCAGTCATGTTTCTTACCTGTTGCCATTTCTGCTGGAGGTATGTATCTTTGACTGAGTATAGATACTTGTTCATTTGATCAAGAACTCCCTGATAATAGACCATTGCAGAGTCATAATTTCCCAGCAATGCATATTCACGGGCCAATTTTACATTCTCACTAATCATAAGAAGACTCATGCTCAATTATAAGCTAAAAAAGAAAGAAACATTTAATATTATCTCTTAAAAATAAGTACTACAAAGAGTTTTTTAAAAGTATACTTTCCAAGGATCCCTGAAGACACTCACAATGTACTTTCCATCTCTATGCATTTGTTCATGCTAATTTCCACTCCTTCAAAGAAATTTCTCAGGTTCTCACAGTCAAACCCTACCTATGTGTCAAAACCCCACTCAGGTGGCAATTCTCCCAGTATGTCAACCTTCTGAACTTCCCAGTTCAAAATAAGCCCTCCCCCTTCTAAAGTCCCCTGGCACTTTACTGGGGCCTTCATCTCAAGGCACTTGTGTACCTTGAATCTCTAAGTTCTTTTAGAGCAGGATTTACAGAGGAAAGGTCTGAGATGGTAACTTCAGTGCGTGACATACAAGTCTTATTGAACATCTGCAGAACAAATGTAGAATGTTAGATCATTTTTTGGAGGGCACTGTGACACAGCAGAAAACACACGTGCTTTGAGGTTAGAAGAATCTTGGTTGCAACTGTAATTCTGCCACCTTTGTCAAGCCCCTTAACTTTAATGAACCTTAGTTTTTAAATCTGTAATTGGGATAGTAACTATTTCCAAGAGTTGCACTAGAAGGAATAAATGGCTATTTAGAGTCCCTACCATAGTACTTGGCAAAGAGTAGGTCTTCAATAAATGCTAAATGCATCTTCCCTGAAACTTTCCATATACAAGAACTAAGCATAGTCTTTGTACTTAGGAGGATGTGCATATATGGATATGGGGTTTTTATAGGTGGATTTTTACCTACCCTCTAGACAGAAGCTAATTCCAATTACAGAAAAATTGGCCCAGAAAACAAGGGGAAAACGAATCAACTTTTTATGAGGTGAGAATCACCTCAATTTCAAAACTAATTAACAGCAATAAAAAGTCTATTTCACTTATGAACATGATATGGTAATCTTAAATAAAAGATTAGCTAACTAAAAAAAAGAAAAAAACGATTAGCTAACTAACAATGTATCAGCGCGCAATTCTCTCTCTCTCTCTCTCTCTCTCTCTCTCTCTCTCTCTCTCTCTCTCTCTCTCTCTCTCTCTCCCACCATGACCAAGACAGGAATGCAATTATAATCTAAGCTGAGAAAATCCATCCTTGTAATTCCTCACACTAACAGACAAAAGAACTTCATACAAAATCATACAAAAATGGGTAGCGGGCTTCCCCGGTGGTGCAGTGGTTGAGAATCTGACTGCCAAGGCAGGGGACACAGGTTCGAGCCCTGGTCTGGGAAGATGCCACATGCCGCGGAGCAACTAGGCCCGTGAGCCACAATTACTGAGCCTGCGCGTCTGGAGGCTGTGCTCCGCAATGAGAGGCCATGATAGTCAGAGGCCCCGCGCACCGCGATGAAGAGTGGCCCCCACTTGCCGCAACTGGAGAAAGCTCTCTCACAGAAACGAAGACCCAACACAGCAAAAATAAATAAATAAATAAATAAATAAAATTTTTTAAAAAATGGGTAGCGCATAAAGGCATAAAGCGTAATTCATGGAAGGGAAATCCCAAATGGTTACAAGTACAGATACTAGTAATAGAAGAATGCAATGAGAGACCCCTTTTACATTTACCAGATTAAAAAAATTAATAAATCCAATAATACTAAGTATTGGCAATTATTTGGGAAAAAGGACATTCTCACATAGAATGTGTGGGCAGAAACTGGTATAATCATTTTGGAGAGCAATCTGGCAGTACTTAGAGAAATTATGTATGCATATATCCTACGACCCTGCAACCCTACTTTTCTGTAAATATTCCAGAGGAAATTTCACACAGATCCACAAAGGGACTTGTTTTTGGATGTTAATGACAGAACTGTTTGAGAAATCAATAGCTGGAGGTAATTTATCTATTCCCTGCTAAGAAAATAGATAAGGAAATATGGTGGATGCACCCTATGGAATACTACGTAGCAGATAGAAGCAATGAACAAAACATGCAAATAGCAACATGGATAGATCATCAAAATACAGGGTTGGGTGTAAAAAATACTTAGACATAGAACAAGGTCTAAGTGTCAAGATCATTTTTTTTTTTTTTTTTTTTGCGGTACGCAGGCCTCTCACTGTTGTGGCCTCTGCCGTTGAGGAGCACAGGCTCCGGACGCGCAGGCTCAGCGGCCATGGCTCACGGGCCCAGCCGCTCCACAGCACGTGGGATCCTCCCAGACTGGGGCACGAACCCATGTCCCCTGCATCGGCAGGCGGACTCTCAACCACTGCGCCACCAGGGAAGCCCCCAAGATCATTTTATAAACTTAAAATTATGCTATATTTATTGGGCTGGCCAAAAAGTTTGTTCGGGTTTTTCCGTAAGATGTCGTGGAACCTGTACGAACTTTTTGGCCAACCCAATATATATGGTGAATAAAACACTCTTTTTTAAAGGACACATACACACCGAAGAACATATATTAAATATATTACAGTGTCTGTGGAGGGTGAGATAGGGAAATATGAATGAAGAAAGAGGATGGAGGGTAGGGGAGTAACCAAAAATAAATACAACAAAAGAAGGGTCTTATATCCATCAATAATCACAGAGAGCCTGTAAGATGGCTCTCAATGACCTCTGCTTCCTAGTGTCCATAACCTTATGTAATCATCTCCCCTTGAATGTGAGCTTGTAACAAACAGAATATACAAAAATAATGGAACATCATTTCTGAGATTAGACTGGGACTTCCACCTTGCTTACTATCTTTTGCTCTCTCGTTGGACTACTCTAAGGGAAAACCAGCTACCATGTTGTGAGTTGCCCAGTGCAGAGGCTCACATGGCAAAGAACTGATGGAGGCGCAAGGGCAACTGCCAGTGAGGAACTGAGGCCCCCAGTCCAACAGACCAGAGGAACTGAATCCTGCCAACAACCATGTGAGGGAGGCAGGAAGTTGGATCCTCCCTCAGCTGACCCTTGAGATAAATGCAGCCCTGACTGATACCTTGACTATAGCCTGTGCAAGACCCTGAATCAGAAGCACCTAGCCAAGTTATGCCCAGAGCCTGACCAAAGAAACCGTGAGACAATGAATGTTTGTTGTTTTAAGCCATTAAGTTTTCGGGTAATTTGTCATGAAGCAATACAGCTATGAACTAAGGTCTATAAGTAATTCAAGACTGAGCATCTGGGGTCCAAAAGAAAAGCAAAAACAATCCCATGACTGAAAAGCATGACCAATGATAATATTCCATCTTTTTTTTTTTTTTTGCTGTACGCGGGCCTCTTACTGTTGTGGCCTCTCCCGTTGCAGAGCACAGGCCCTGGACACGCAGGCTCAGCGGCCATGGCTCACGGGCCCAGCCGTCCCGCGGCATGTGGGATCTTCCCGGACCGGGCACGAACCTGTGTCCCCTGCATTGGCAGGCGGACTCTCAACCACTGTGCCACCAGGGAAGCCCATAATATTCCATCTTAATAAGAGCTCTGTGGTCAGGGACCATGGCTCTCTGCTATTTTATGGATATATCCCCAGCATCTAGAACCATGCTTCCTTTCACACAGCAGATACTCAGTAAATCTTCGAATGAATGAATACTGTCAGGTTTTGTCTAACTATTAAGATTTCTTACTTTTGTCCAGTTTCTGACCCTCAGCACTCTCACACTGCTTGATCCTCAAATCACCCCTACCAGAACTGTGCGACTGCTTTTGCTCTGAAGCTATATATGCCCTACAGTGACGCCTAGTCTGAGCAATAATGTTATAAGGGTACAGCTGGAGCTGGCTGCTGGCAGTATATCGCTGATCTGGATAAGCACAGATAGCAAGACTCTAACGTCTCTTCCTTCTCTCTCTCTTTTCCTTAACAGACTCCCTCCAGATCTTTCTTCCGTTTCCCCAACTAAAAAAAAAAAAATCTAAATTGTTACTTATATATAGGTTGTCCCTTTGTATTTCTGAGGGCCAGGGCTCAATGTTCCAAAATTCACAGAAGTCACTCCAGGCCTTCTCTGAAGGTTCCGTGTTATGGATACTTCTTTCTAGTCAGATAAAATTCCTGAGGAGCCAATGAATCAACATTTTCTAACAAACAAATGTAAAGTCAATCCAAGGCCACATTAAAAATGACCTGAAAAATTCTTGGTTATCAAAGAAATGATGTGTTTACTGAAAATGTATCAAAATACCATGCAATGAATAAATGTTAGACAAAAAACAAACTTTCCTATTCTCTTAGTATCACACATTCTTCTCAAATGAACGTCAACACTGTAAATTTATGAGATTCTTCAATTTTCAAGAATATGTCCTTATCATTGCCAAAATTACACTTTAGGAAGACAGAATTTGGGTCTACCTGACACAATATCTGGCAGTACTTGAAGAAATGAATATATGTGAAGAAAAGCCTATAGACAAAGTTTAACCACAGTGAACTGTAAACACTACCTGTTGGTTCAATTAATAGAACAAAAATGAGATTATAATTATATAATTATAATATAATTAAATTAAATTATAATTTAAATATAATTATAAATTATATTTATAATTTATAAATTTATATATAAATTATAATTTATAATTATAAATATATAAAATATAATTATAAAAAAATAAAAACTGAGACTGTCCAAAAACACAGACTGTTGGTTTTTAAAGAGATTATTAAAGAGAAAAATAAACATAAGCACAGGTGACGCATGCTTTGTCTTACAGCAAGCTTTTCTTTTACATGATCCTTCCTATCAGAACCACCCTTTTGCTTAAGTGTACTGAGTATTTATTTATCTTAATGACTAAATTCATTTATTTAAACTAAGTAAGATGCAACATGAAATTTTAATTCAAATAACAGAGTCAAAATTTTTTAAACACTAAAAACTCAATATTACGGCAAAAGTTCTAGCAAACTTAATGTGATGCTGTGTGGTCCACAAAGAGTATTTTTTAAGCAGTCAAACAGCTAAAAAACAACCCAGAACCACTGTTGTAAACAGAAATTCAACATTGTTTTTAATACAGTAAATTCTACAAGATTCTCTAATCCTTAGTATTTGTCAGAATTGTGATACCAGTTTCAAAATAAGATGCAGAATCCGTTGTAGACTATATAATATGCCTAATACTGAATCTATAAAATGTAAAAAGGTCTTGAATAACCAATGCCATAAAGGAGCTTTATATAACTTTTCATAGTCTAAGAATGCTGGAAAGTCGATTGGCACTGCTTTTTTTTTTTTAAGATATGAAACAAGTCACAAGTTATTAATACTAATACAAGACAAAGAGTTTTGCCACTATTTGTGTGAGAACTCAATGATTACAAAAACCATCTCCTTTGGAAAAGAAAATAAGGCTGCACACTGAGATATTTAGGCCTGTATGAACATCACAAGAATCTTTCAATACCTTGGTGTTCTAGCATTGTGACTATGGGGCAAAGATTTATCGCACACATTCTAAAACGTTAGGAATGTCCTCAGCAGTATCTAAAGGTCTGATTTCAAAGAGGAAGACAAATGAGTGCTTTCAAGAGAGGAGCAATGTTAGTAACTGATATAAATGTTAGTAACTGATATAAAAATGGCACTTCGCAGTTAAAAGAGAAAATTATTTTTGAGTAAATAAGGGCCTGAGACTATCCACTGCAAAGCATTAAGGATCCACATTCATCGCTAACTTCATCACCATATAATATACAGTATGAAACAAAGTTTCGAGGGATACGTTTTGTAAAAGGTACCGACTCTAAACAAAAAGGGCCATAGCCTCCCAGAGGACGCCCGGCTCCAGAATAAACTAAATAAGAAAGAACATCCTCAGCAATAGCACACCTACCTAACAAAACATAAGAAAGGAAGCTGCATCCCCAAAGTCAAGGCTTTTTGTGTTTTTTTTAGGGTAGAGGGTTTCGGGCGGGGGCGTGGACGAACTCGGGAGAGGACCCGTCAAAAAAGCGAGGAAATAAAAACAGGTTGTCTCGGCCGGAGACTTCTCTAAGGAGACAGGCCTAGAGTGGGATCGGCAGGAGCCCTCAGAAGTCTCCGGCCGGACAAGACTCCTCCGGTAGGGGGACCGTCATCCGAGCCACAGGTGTCAGCGACAACAGCAAGGACCTAGGACCTCGGCGCAGGCACCGGCAAGTTCACAGCAGAATGCGCAGCGGGATCGCATCACAGGCTCCCGAATCCCTCGCCGACCCGGCCACGTGGGTCGGGGATTCCCAGGAGACCTAGAGAGCCAACACTCACCTGTGTCTCCGAGGCTCCTCGGGAAACCGCCCAGCGGCAGGCGGAGCGGGAGGGCCGAGCGGGGCACCGGGCAGCGATGAAGGAGGGCCCTGCCCTGTCCTGCCCCAACCACCCTGTTTTGTGCTCACGGACCCAGCACTGCCTGGTCACCAGTCTCGGGGCGCTGCTTCCACTCGCCGAGAATTTGAAGGCAAACCCGCCAGGGTCACTTCCGGTGTTGGGGGGAACCTCGGTGACTCCGGCGCAAGCTGGGCTACGCCCCGGGAGCGAGGACGCCGGGCGGCGTGCGCGCGCCTGGCGCCGGTTGGGCGGGGTCGACAGAAGTGGGGCGGGGCCGACGAAGGCGGGGTGGGGCCGACGGGGGAGCGCCTGCGCAGTCCCGCGCCACAGCCTCCCGCACGGACTGGGCAGGGGCGGGTAGTAATGACCCAAATTAGAGCTACCGTTTCGTGTTCCTCAATATGTTTTTCGCAGTGCTTCCTCACTTTTCCTCCCACTTGATTTTCATCACCCTCTTCAGAGGTTAGGAGGTCAGAGTGTCTATTTTACAGGTGAGTGTCAAGGGTCAAACAATTCGTTTGTGACAAATCCTGTTCTAGAACCAAATACTCAGAATTTGGCTGAGGCGCTTGTCACGACATAACATGAATAAAATAGAGAATGGGTAAACAAAGGTATTCGGACACAATGATGGTGGAATTTTATATTCTTGATTTTTTTGGTCAACGTATTAATGCAACCAGACAACAAAATTATGTTCCACGATGTACAGAAACATACGTACTCGACAGTACTAGTGGCCATGCTTCCTCCAGGATCTCCATCCTCTACTTCCACCTAAGGTGGCATAGAGGGACTTAAGAAACGTTATCCTCTAGGAATGCATGGTAATTAAAATTCTGATTTTAAAACATCCCATTAATTTAACACAGACTTATATAAAGGCAATTCAAGGGAAATACATCCATTCAGTCCACAGATGTTTACTGAGCAACTAATACATGCCAGACAGCATTGTAGGCATTGGGTAAACAGTGGTCAACAAAATAGAATGTTTCATGAAGCTTAAAGTCTTGTAAAATTCTCAACTAAGTAGAAAATAATAGTTTCGCTATGATGGATTTGAACTCTATTGTAATGTAAAGTATAATTAGTATAGGAAAGTATAATTAATATAGCTTTTTGAAATGAAAAAACAATTCAGGGAGGTACAGGTTAATTACCCTAGTTAGACTGAATCAACCTTCATTTTTTATATGAGTGAAAAGGTATGTTGAATTATAAAGGCAATTTATAGTCTAAAAACTTCTCAAAGGGCATATAATGAATACATATTACATGACTCCATTTATATGAAATTCTAGAACAGGCAAAAGTAGTCTGCAGTAACAGAAAGGTGGTCAGTGTTTGCCTGAGGCTGGATTGGGGGCTGGGAGAAGTGAGGTGAAGGACTAGACTGCAAGAAGGCATGAGGAAATGTTTTGAGGTGATGGAAATGTTCTATATCTCAATTAGAGTCGTGGTTAAGCAGATATATATGTTTATTAAAACACTGAACATTTAAAAAAAAAAAACACTGAACAGTGCACATAAAATGGATGCATTTTATTGTACATAATTTATACCTCAATGAAGTTAATTTTTAAAATTAAGAAACAAAAAACCTCCAAACAGTGGCTTACATTTACTACTTCTGTTTCTTCACTAGTTGTACTGGTCTAGGAAGACTAGGGTACCCTGTAGTAACCTCTCTAAATTGAAGAGGTTTCAAACGCCAGGAATTTTTTTCTTCTCATTTACTCTATATGTTCATGGTAGAGTGGATGCGGGCACTGGGACCCTGGACAGTGGAAAAAAGAAAATGCGATAACTTGCATAACTTCTGCCTGGATATAAGACGTGCCACTTCTGTCCACATTTCATTGGCCAGAGCAAGTCATGTGGCCAAGCCTGATTTCAAAGAGATGGGACACTGAGCTCTACAGTGTGCCCTGAAGGAAAAACAGAGTATTTGTGTACCGCCCTCATGACTACTACACTAGTCATTTCTTCTTTTACAGTGTGGCTTCTACAACCACCATCCCTCTCAAATGATTGTGTCCAAACTGGGACTCAGAAAAATTGGAGATTATTTTTTCTGGTGAATGGTGACAGTAATTTGGCAGGATCATGGGACACATACCGGGAAGTTAATGAAAAGTAGGTAAAAAGGTAGGTGCCAGGGCTTCCCTGGTGGCGAAATGGTTGAGAATCGGCCTGCCGATGCAGGGGACAAGGGTTCGAGCCCTGGCCTGGGAAGATCCCACATGCCACGGAGCAACTGGGCCCGTGAGCCACAATTACTGAGCCTGCGCGTCTGGAGCCTGTGCTCCACGACAAGAGAGGCCGCGATAGTGAATGGCCCCCGCTTGCCACAACTAGAGAAAGCCCTCGCACAGAAACGAAGACCCAACACAGCCATAAATAAATAAATAAAATTAAAAAAAAAAAAGGTAGGTGCCAGTAAAGAGTTTAAATTTTGTTCAATAGGCACAAAGGAGCCATTGAAGGTATTCAAATGAAGGCATAATTTAGATAGGAAATAGGAAGATTGATTTGGCAACTGTGAGTAGAAGGGTTTGGAGGGGAGAGAGAATAGATTGGGCGACTCTTGCAAGAAGTGTTGTGACTCCTGGAATTACACAGGAGGGAATGACATGCAGACCATTTCTTGACATTATGTATTTGCTGTCTCTCTTGCCCCAGTAGGTAAACTTTAATGAAGTTAGATACTTCCTCCATTTGACTAGGGCAATGTCTAGCATATTGCAGACATTAATTAGATATTTGTAGAATAAATACATTAAATCAGTAAAAAATAGAATTTGGAGACACTTTTTACATTTCATCAGAGAAATCTAAAAGGACTTTCAGGACTAGTTTCACTCACCTGGTTATTGCAACCGGCAGTCCTCCTCTACCTCCTTCAAAACTTTGAGCCATCTCTTGGGATACAGAGTATGTAGACTAGAAAATTCTAACCATGATTAAGAATCTGCTTAAAAGAAAAAAAAAGAAGAGGGAGTTCTTTGGTGGCCTAGTGCTTAGGATTCCAGGTTTTCACTGCTGTGGCCCAGGTTAAGTCCCCTGGTCGGGGAACTGAGATCCTGCAAGCCGTGGATCAGAAGCTGCTGAATTTTTAGATTATGTCACAGTTTTTGCAGCAACAAACTGAGACAGATCCTCAGTGCTGTTCACTAACCTTATGCACATTCTTCCTAAATAATAGCTTCCATCACAGACCTGCTACTCCCAGATTGCTGAATGCCATAGGAAAAAAAAAAATCACACCACCTTGAAGATTGATGCACCACAACTGCATGATGTCTAACCCACCTGAAACGTATTTTTCTGCATGTTCCACCTCAGTTATCTCTCTTACTCTTCACATTAGTTATTTCAGACTTTCACCACTGTCCTCATGCCAGCCACATACCCCTTCCTGCCCTTTCAGCAAATCACTATGTCTCCACCTTCAGAGAAAATAGACGCTGTCAGGTTGAAATTCCCTCAACTTGCTCAGTGAGGCAGAGACTGCCATCTGCCCACCAAATACACATTTTCCTTGGTAACAGAACCTAGCTTGATTAAATTGGGCTGCCTGGAATAAGGACTACATTTTCCAGACTCTCATGCAGCTAGGTGTGGCCGTGGATCTAACTTCTGGCCAGTGGACGTGTTGTATAGAACTTTTAGGAAGGTACCTTACAGGGAGAGGCCCTGAAAATCCCCCTTCCAGTCACATCATCCCCTCTTTTCACCAGGTTAGAACAGGGGAAAAAATGGATAGAGTATAAGCAGCCCACTACTGACCATAAATGACCTTTAGGATATAAGCCATGTGATGAAGATAGCAGAACTGAACAGACGAAGTGTGGAATGACCTTGTGGAGCTGTTATAGCAGGTGTGGACTGCCAACTCGATATTGTCTGTCTAAGCAGTCGTTTTGGATTTCATATGCAGCATAACCTAATCCCAATACTTTGACCCTCCAACTTAACAAATGTCTCTACCTCACTCTTGCCCTTTGGTTTTGCCTCCTATCTCAAAGAAAGTGTATCTTCCTTTGTCTAAGCCCCATTCCTCCACTTGAACTTAAAGATTTTATTTATTTCCATTTTATGAATTTATATTTGGATAGGCAATGCATTTACATGGTTCAAATTCAAATGATACAGAAGCTTATATAGTGAGAAGTCTTTCTACTCTTCTTGCTACCTTAGAAATCCAGTTCCCATCCCCAGAGACAGTAACATCAAACTCGTTAACTACCTTCCAGAGATACTTTTATTATACATGCAATTAAATAATGCAATTTATTAGACCTCTCATGAGCTTTCTATAATTTGCTAGTTTATGTCTTCAATCAAGGAAAATTTCCTTTTGGTAATTTCTTATAGCTTCTATTTTCTTGTTGGGATTGCCTATTTGTATATTTATGAGAATGTTTTTCTTTACATCGTCATGCACAGTTATAAGAGCCATTGTAATATCTTTGCCAATTCCAGATGTTGGAAATAAGATCTTGGGGTCAGCCTCCAGTGATTGTGTTTTCTCTTGAGACTAGGTCATATTTTTATATTTATGTGTATGCCAGGTAAGTTTGGATTGTATCATGGATGTTGGATATATTAAGTTACACTCTGGATTCTGGGATATGCCTCTGGAGGTGTTCTGCTTGGTTAAGCAAGCAATTAACTTGGTTTAATTTTCTTTCTGTTGGGCAGCATCTCAAATGTCAGTTTAGTTCTTTGATTCTTAGGATGCTTGGATTCCTCCCCACACATATGTGGTTCGTGATTCAGCTAGAGATTTGGGCCATTCTCAGGCAAGATATCCTAAAAATGAGACACTCATCTAATGCCACTCCTCTCTCCCAAGTGTTGACTTCCACCCAGAATCTGCCTGCTCTTGGTTCCACTTCTGTATCTTTAGTTTTTTTCCCCCGAATTTATAGTTGTTACATATGATAAAGTCAAT
Organism: Phocoena phocoena; assembly: GCF_963924675.1. Taxonomy (NCBI): domain Eukaryota; kingdom Metazoa; phylum Chordata; class Mammalia; order Artiodactyla; family Phocoenidae; genus Phocoena; species Phocoena phocoena. The sequence continues at coordinate 15,828,878 of NC_089230.1, read as the reverse complement.
CCATCAGGTGCTTACTTGCTCATACTAGAAGCAGAATCTAGAATTATCTTTCAAGTATGTCATTTGGTTGACAGTTGGATAATAAACTTGAAGGACCAGAATGAAGTCAAAGACTCCAGTTAGGAAGTTATTACAATAATTCAGTCAAGAGTTAGATGAAGACCTTCACCAGTCAGAATGGCCATCATCAAAAAAATCTACAAACAATAAATGCTGGAGAGGGTGTGGAGAAAAGGGAACCCTCTTGCACTGTTGGTGGGAATGTAAATTGATACAGTCACTATGGAGAACAGTATGGAGGTTCCTTAAAAAGCTAAAAATAGAACTACCATACCACCCAGCAATCCCACTACTGGGCATATACCCTGAGAAAACCATAATTCAAAAAGAGTCATGTACCACAATGTTCACTGCAGCTCTCTTTACAATAGCCAGGTCATGGAAGCAACCTAAGTGTCCATTGACGGATGAATGGATAAAGAAGATGTGGCACATATATACAATGGAATATTACTCAGCCATAAAAAGAAACGAAATTGAGTTATCTGCAGTGAGGTGGATGGACTTAGAGACGGTCATACAGAGTGAAGTAAGTCAGAAAGAGAAAAATACCATATGCTAACACATATATATGGAATCTAAAAAAAAAAAATTGGCTCTGAAGAATCTAGGGGCAGGACAGGAATAAAGATGCAGACGTAGAGAATGGACTTGAGGACACGGGGAGGGGGAAGGGTAAGGTGTGACTAAGTGAGAGAGTGGCATGGACATATATACACTACCAAATGTAAAACAGATAGCTAGTGGGAAGCAGCTGCATAGCACAGGGAGATCAGCTCGGTGCTTTGTGTCCCCCTAGAGGGGTGGGATTGGGAGGGTGGGAGGGAGACACAAGAGGGAGGGGATATGGGGATATATGTATACATATAGCTGATTCACTTTGTTATACAGCAGAAACTAACACATCATTGTAAAGCAATTATACTCCAATAAAGATGTTTTTTTAAAAAAAAAGTGTTGATGAGGGCCTTAACCAAATTAGTTTAACCAAACAATGGGGATGAAGATGATGAATTAGAGAAAAATGCACCAGGTAAATAACCGAATTTCATGAATCATTGCATGGGAGACAAAGTATAAAATGACCTCAAATTGTTTTGCAAATCAGATTATACACGAACACAAAGTACACGTTAGTTGGGGTACAAGTTCAGCAACAGTAACAAAGGGTATATATATATATGAATTTTTTTCCTTTTAATATTCTGCAGTTAGACAGACAGCCCTGCTTCATGCCATCTTTCAGGTAGCCAGGTTTTATTCATTTTGTTAATCCACCATCACTAGGGTATTTTCCTAGATTTTATGGGTCAATATAAAGTCATGATTCTATGTTCCATCCTGTGGGAAGAGGGAAGGAGCAAGTGAAAGGCAAACAATATCAACTTTAGGTGTATGAAGTAGTTTTTTTTTTTTGCGGTACACGGGCCTCTCACTGTTGTGGTCTCTCCCGCTGTGGAGCACAAGCTCCGGACGCGCAGGCCCAGCGGCCATGGCCCACAGGCCCAGCCACTCTGTGGCGTGTGGGATCCTCCCGGACCGGGGCACGAACCCGTGTCCCCTGCGTTGGCAGGCGGCCTCCCAACCACTGCGCCACCAGGGAAGCCCTGAAGTAGAATTTGCATATGTCACATCTGCTCATATCCCAGTGGCCAAAACCTAGTCATGTGGCCACAACTAATTACAAGGGAATATGAGAAACATGGGCTCTAGTGGGACAGTTGAAACATGAACAGGGATGGGGGCTCTATTAGTAAAAGGAAAACTGAGAGAATGGAAGCTGGAGAACAAGAGCAGCCTGTGTCATTAGTCAACCCCTCTGGGAGCTAGGAACTCTTGAGAATCCCCCTTTTCACTACAGAACAAATTTAACCCTCCTCCAGGGAAAACAAAGTCCCACCCAGACTGTGAATCCACCAAAATGTCCCGGATCTCTGGGTGACTTTATGTAAGGGAGAAGGAAAGACTGGATACTTGGGAGGACAACTGCCTGTCTCAAACATAAATTTGATATCCTCCCTTTTGCCTTCACACAAAAGCAGATACATTTTCTGTGTATTTGCCTTTGGCATAACAATGTATGGTCACAATTTTAAGCATGCCAAACATGGATCCAAAATGCAGTAAAATGAGAGAGCCAATGAGCTAGACGCAGGGTCCCACAATGGCACCCGTCAGCACCTGGGTCCACGCAGTAGAACAAGCTCCAAAGAACGGCTGCCACCAGTGTCTGTGTTCCCAGGGTGAGCCGCAGCTGCCTCCCACCTCAACAGGAGACTCTCCAGGACCAGGAGTGTATGTCCACCATTCAATCATCTGCTAGAAGATGGTGTGGAAGTCACAGAAAAGTAGCTTGGGCAAGAAAGAAATTAAATTGTGATGCAGGTCTGCTGAAACCACAGCTAACCTGGCTGAGAGCTCCTGGACGACGACGATGACATATGAAGGCAAACACATTGTATTAGAGACATTTTCTCTGGAACATATCATCAGAATTAAAAAGAAATTGGATTCCATGGAGTCCTTATCACTTCTCACCCACCAAAAATATGCTAACTAAACGGACAAATAAATACATTAATTGGAAATCTTAAAAAAATGTAGTAAAATGAATCATAAGCATAATGCAGTTTGCATGAGCTATACAACAGCCTCATATAGACCAAATATAAATTTACAAGTGGGACTTCCCTGTAGGTCCAGTGGTTAAGACTCTGCGCTCCCAACGCAGGGGGCCTGGGTTCGAGCCCCGGTCAGGGAACTAGATCCCGCATGCCGCAACTAAGAGCCAGCGCAGCCAAATAAATAAATATTAAAAAAAATTGTTTACAAATGAGTGCAAACAAGAGGATAAAAGGAGACCTAAGAATGATGGTAGGGACTTTCCTGGGGACACAGTGGTTAAGAATTTGCCTGCCAATGCAGGGGACACGGGTTTGAGCCCTGGTCCAGGAGGATCTCACATGCTCCAGAGCAACTAAGCCCGTGTGCCACAACTACTGAAGTCCTTGCACCTAGAGCCTGTGCTCCGCAACAAGAGAAGCCACTACAATAAGAAGCATGTGCACTGCAATGAAGAGTAGCCCCCGCTCCCTGCAACTAGAGAAAGCCCAGGTGCAGCAACGAAGACCCAACGCAGCCAAAAAAAAAAAAAAAAAAAAAAAAAGAATGATGGTAATGCTTGAAAAAGGGGGAGAAAAAATCCTAAATATTTGTTCATCTTTGTAAAGTTGATTTAAGATGTAACATCAGCATATATACTTTATTTGGTAGGCAGTTCATGTGATAAAGTAAAAAGATTATAAATAAAGGAAAAGAGATTAGCTAATAACTTCACATTTTAAAAATTACTAACTGGGCTCAAATGATACTAAATGCAGAGTTCAATAATTAAAAAAGGTTTAAATCTGTGATCTAAAGGGAGCCTTTAACATGAAATATTTATTGTACTTATACTGGGCAAAACGAAAACTTTACTGGGCTACATTTTTAGTTTGCCTTAATTTAAGTAGGGATTATCATTAGCTATATATGTTTTAATTTCAAAGCATCAAATTTTTTTTTTTTAGAACTTTAGTACTTTTTATATTTTTTATCTTTGTCTGCGTTGGGTCTTCACTGCTGTGCGCGGGCTTTCTTCTAGTTGTGGTGAGCAGGGGCTACTCTTTGTTGTGGTGCACAGGCCTCTCATTGTGGTGGCTTCTCTTGCTGCAGAGCACGGGCTCTAGGCACGCGGGCTTCAGTAGTTGCGGCACGCAGGCCCTAGCATGCGCGGGCTTCAGCAGTTGAGTCGTGCAGGCTCTAGGGCGTGTGGGCTTCAGTAGTTTTGGTGCATGGGCTTAGTTGCTCTGCAGCATGTGGGATCTTCCCGGACCAGGGATGGAACCTGTGTCCCATGCATTGGCAAGCAGATTCTTAACCAGTGTGCCACCAGGGAAGTCCTTAAATTTTTAATCATAAATTTTCTCTGAGAATAAAAAGATTAAATTTTTGAATTAAAAAATCAACTTAACTAAGCAGCCTAAAAGTCAGCCTTCCACACATAATTTAAAGATTTGAATTTTGCTTTTTTTTTATTATGATCCCAGCAAATGTTACACTAGAGAAAATGATTGGGGAAATACAAATAGATTCATTAAGAACACAGGCTGATTATTCGTATCTACTACATTCAGAAGTATGCAAAACAATTTAGTTATATTGCAATGCTGTAACTCCTTTTCCTAACAAAGCATTATTTTATAAAACTGTAGTGTTGTATTGATTCAATTTTAATACAAAATACTTATATACATAATACAATATAAAAGTAAACTGTGGTATAGTGCCTTCACAAAGGGATCTATTAAGGCGCTTTACAAATACACCATTATGTTGATCCAAATTACTTTTTGTTTTAGATTAAAACAAACAGGCTAAATGTTTCACTTTAAATACCAAAGGGATTTTTGTTTATTTTTGTTTATTAAAGAAAAATTTCTAAAGTACCTTAGGTAACAGCAGCAGCAATATCTAAAAATCCTCCCACTGTATTCTCTAATTTCAACATATTATTAAGTCAGAAGAAAACATTTCCACTCACAGTTTTGCACTTTGCAACAGCAGAAGGTAATAACTTTTTAAAAAAGTCAATCTCAAAGTGACTTCTTAGTCATACATTCTATAGTTTCTATTACAAATAAGGTAGAAAAGATACAGCAACAGGGCCTGCCTTAGGACGTCACTGGACAATACATAACTGTATCTACAATTACATAATTATAGAACACATTTCATAAATACCACTGATATGCATAAAAGGGGTGAGTATAAGAAAGACAGCAAGTTTTTTTTTTTAATGAGTGGGAAAATTATTTAAAAAAGAAAACGTCAATGTTTTCACTCCATTTCAATTGAGAGCATACAGATTTTCGACATCGTTCTCATCTTTTTGGTCAGGAAGCACCAGATTCTATACTGGAAGATCTGGATATAGTTTGGGAATAAGACAGCTAATAAGTATATCCAAACTGCTAAAAATGCAGATACGAAAGGCTTGTACACTGCTTCAGATAAACACAAAAAGCTTATACTGTCAGAGGAAATTTAAAAGAATACAAAATTTGTAGTGTCTGTTACATTTGAGGAATAAGGGCAACACAGATTTTGGGGGGAGGGAGGGGGAGAAGACAGCACCTTAGTTTTCCTACAATGTAAATGTAACAAAGTTGGTTTTGTTCCGTATTGCACCATAGTCCAGAAATAAAACAACTAAATGGAAATTTCAATAAATCTGACTGAGAAAGCCCGAAGAACAAGGGGGATAACTTAAAAATTTGAGTACTGAGCTAGAAAGTTCTTGAACTAATTTGTTTTGCATAGAATTTTACAGGACTAATCAAACGTTCCATGAAGTGAAGACTGCCATCTTATATAGTGCATTTTCCTACAATCCTCTGAGTAGAAGTCCTTCAGAAATATTTATTAAGCTTGTAACAAGCCAAACATGTATTTCAGTGCCCTCAAAAGGGTGTGTTTAAAATGTCTTGGTGCTGTACCAGCAAGAGAGGCAGTCCTAAGGATATCTTATCACATGGTACAGACCTTTCACACCATAAATTATCAGTGTTTATACAAGATGTGCTAATCTGAGTACTAATTAGTAAACTTACAGCAAAGTTCCTAGTTTAATATATCAGTGTTCTTGCAGGACAGAGGTCCCTAACCAAGAGTTTGTGACAGGTTTCAACACATCCAAAATCCCTAAACTGCATGCAACATTTTGTGCGTATGTGTTGATGTGCATTTTTCTGGGAAGAGAAGCCACAGCTTTCATCAGATTCTCGGAAGGGCCAATGACTCCCAAAGACCTACCGTTACATAGTGGCTAATGCACTGGTTTACAAGCTGAGAAGACCAACTATAGAAAGGCCACCTATAGAAAGGAGGGAAGTGTGAGCTGATAAATCTTTTTTGCTCTCCCCAATTTAACCAGAACAGCTTTGCCTTTAATTTTACTTGCATACATGATTCCATTAGCTTTTATTTGAAGAAAGCTGTAAGTTTGAAAAATCACTAAAATTATGCTTCTTCTCCACAAATATTGTTTTGATGAAACAATTCCCTATCAGTGGAGCTTCAGGAAATAAAATACAAATTTTACTAATGTGAGAATAGAGCCCTTTCCCCCTTCCTAAAAGTTAAGCTAAATGTATTTTGGTATGAAACCACAAGTTGTCCTTATACCTAAGTATTATATAAAACAGTAATGCTGAAAAACATACTGTTTAACCTTAATAAGTTAGGAGGTTTTGAATTTTCCTAAGACCACTATGTATTTTTTCCTAATTACTAATGGCCACCTTAATTAGGAGTTAAATAATGTTTTTTTCACCAATTAATCTCTGCCTACAGGTAAAATATTGCCAAATAGCCACATTTTCTTTTGCCAGTAACAATCTGTGTATGCATCTCTGTTCTGAAAGAGGAAAACTATAACATTACTGATGACATAATCGAAACTGTCACTATATAGAAAAAGTACTTTTCTAGTAAGTACCCACAAATAATTTTTAATTAAAGTTTCATATGAAGCTGAAAATGATCTCTCTGCTTAGGATGTGGAACTTTTTTTAAATTTCAAAGTAAAAATATGAAAGATCTTATTAGCTTTTAGTATTGAAAATTTAATTTATGGCAGCTTTGTTCCCTTTAAAAACTGAAAGCAGCATTAAAAATACCAATATGAAAAGAAAAATGGTAGTGCTTTGCTTCTTTCAAAGCCAGTAATTTTCTGAGATATGTTAGAAAATTAAATATTCCACAGATGGGATAAAAGGATAAACTGCACTAGTTTTCATTTGGATGAGCATACTGTTTCAACCTTGTATTTCTTAGTTACAAAATGTGAATTATACAGATTATCATTAGCCTAGGAACACTCACCACCATGATGGCTTCATTTCTATAGCTTATTTTTTTCCAAAAACAAATTATGGGGGAAGAAAAAAAAAACACCTCTGTAAATGTGGGGTATATTTCATATTTGGTTAAAGCAAGATAAAACTAAAACTGTCTTTCAAAAAATTTCAAAAATTCTTGTTTTTTTAAAAATTATTTAGCATATGTACAAATAGATATCAGGCTTCTCCTTTTAAACAAAGCACTATTTTTTATTTTAAGTACTTTAAGTACCAAGAACTGACTATAATATTCAGCTCATAATTTACTTTATAACAATTTTTTTCTAAATTACTGATTAAAAAGGCTGGAATAAATTAACATTTCAAAAGGATTTCCCATAATTTAGGAACATAAAAAATTGTACACAGAGCACACATACATAGCTCTGTTACATTTGCATAATTTTACTCTCAGAGCTTCAAAAACCCCTGCGTTTCAGGCCTTTTTGCAAAGCCTCATTACAATGATTTCCTAGTGTGTTAAACATACACTAGGTCACGATTTTTGATCTCTGAGCCTGTGTGCTGATCATCTTCATCTGACTGTTGCTCTGGGCCTTGTGAATTAATATATTCATATTCAATAGGCTTTGGATAATTATATGGGTAGCCATTGTCATCAAAAAACCTCCGAAAGGTAAATTCATAGAAAGCATGTTCAGGGTGCTTTCCATTTTTATACCATCCGTTCAGAGTGTCATTTACATTTTCTTCTTCATTATCATCACTCCGTAACTTATCAGGATCAACAGGATCAAAATTTGATGTATCTGTTGGGTGTGTGATTTTAGGAATGTATGAAGCAGATTGCTGTCTCAGGTCACTGGAAAAATCAATTGTTTTAAAAAACGGATGAGCTTTTATTTCATCAGCACCATTCTTGCCTAAGCGATCTTCTGGTCCTCTGCAGAGTTTAATAATAAGATCAGAGGCTTCAGGACTCAGTTTAGCTTGTGGTGGGATATGAAGAGATGTTTGCCAGTTGATAACCTTTAAGGAAGATTTTTAAAAATTAGAAGGAAAGAAATAAGAAAAACAAAAATTTCCTCCAAGTTTCAATTGCAAAAATTTTACTGGACTATCAGTATTTTCTTAAAATAAATTGCATTGTATTTCACCTTCCTTACCTTTTTATTTTACTTCATTTTTTTGGCCACGCCGCACAGTTCGTGGGATCTTAGATTCCCCCATCAGGTATCGAACCCAGGCCCTTGGCAGTGGAAGTGTGAGTCCTAACCACTGGACCGCCAGGGAATTCCCTCACTTTCCTCACCTTTAATAATGAATCGGTGGGAAATAACTTTTCTTTCCATTCCCTCCTCTCTAGGCAACTTATACTCATATTACATGACTCACTGTAAGTTTTAGTTCCCCTGTTAAGACCTTCAACCTACGGTAGAAATGACTTTCTACTGTGCCTCCCCAGTTCTATATATTTCCCTGTAGCATAATATCTCTAATACTTTGTGGTATCTATTTATGTCTGTGTCCTACTACAGTATAAAATTTCATAAGGCTATAGACCACGTTTTGTCTTTGCATTTCCCAGTGTTTGGCAAATTGCCTGGCACATAATTAATAGATATTCAATAAACACTTATTGTTTTGAATAAACTGGAATGAGGGAGGGAGAAAGGAAGAGAGGGAGAGAAGGGGTAGGTCTCCATAAATATTTATTAAATAAATGAATAAATGAACTTCATTCTTCCTTATTCATATATGAGCTTATCAGCACTGTGTAGGGAAGAAAATTAAACGCCCTCTTCAATAACCAAAGTAAAAACTCAATGGACCCTTTAGGCCTTGGCACGTGACTCGGCTCAGTCCAGTTCAAGATGCTGATAAACAGGCTGGTGCTTGAAAGCTTTTTGAGGAGATAACATGTATTTGAACATGTTATGATTGATATATACAGAGTAGAGGTTTTTGCTTACTGTCCCTTTCATGGTGGTAGCAGGGGAGAACTTCTGAAAAGGTGCCAAATATCTGCAAGAACATGTATCTGCCCCATAGAGAATTTCTGTAGAATTCAATTCCATCTAAACTATTTAAAATCATTTTTCTGCCAACCAGCCCCAGCCTGAAGCCCAACATAGTAACTAGACTAGCTATCCTAGCAATACAACTATCCTAAGACAACTTTGTCAGCTGTTTTAACTTACAAAGGTTAGTTCTAAATCCCATTCTTTTGACTATTCTAAACATTGTATGTTTCAAAGTATCCTTTTAAAAACTTGATTTTTTGTGCTTACATTTTTTTCTATAAGAGATTATTTTGATGATTAAATTTGACCCCTTTGACAGAAAATGGATTAGTGGATTCCTAAGGATCAGGGAGGAGTTTGTGCATAGGGTTTCGGGGGCGGGGGGGGGGGAGGTGTTGAAGAACTGTTCTACACTTTGATTATGGTGGTGATTGCATTTGTCAAATTTCAGAGTGAGTTTTACTGAATGTAAATTCAACGTGAATAAACATGACTTTAAAAACTTAAAAAAAAACAAAAAACAAAAACTCAATGGATGGGCTCAACAGCAGAATGGAGATGTCAGAGGAAAGAATCAGTGAACTTAAAGAAAACTCGATAGAAATGATACAATCTGAACAACAGAGAGAAAAAAGAGTTTGAAAATATGAGAACCTCAGTAACCTGCGGGACTATACCAAAAGGTCTAATGTTGGTGTCAGAGTTCCAAAAGGAAAAAATATGTGGTACAGAAAAAATATTTGAAGAAATGATGGCTGAAAATTCTCCAAATCTGATACAAGACAAACCTGTAAATTAAAGATGCTGTTTGGTGTCAAGAGACACCAAACAGGACAAGCCCTAAGAAATCCATGCCCAGACAAATCTTAATTACAACACTGAAAGCTAAAGAAAATTTCTTATATGTAGCCAGTGAAAAATGATGCATTACTTGAGGGAACAATGATTTGAATTACTGTAGATTTCTCATCAGAAAACTATGGGGGACAGAAGTGGATACGTTTTAAAGTGCTGCAAGAACTGAAACCCAGACTTCTATTACCAAGTGATAATATCCTAAGGAAGGTGAAATAAAGACATTCTTAGATGAAGGAAAACTAAAATGATCTGCTGTAAGCAAACATGCTCTAAAATATTTGCTAAAGGAAGTTCTTCAGACAGAAGGGATTGATAGAGAAAGAATCGTAAAACATCAGGAATGCAGGAAAGCAAGGAAAATGCTAACTATCTGCGTAAATACAAATGACTGTTCTCATCTTGAGTTCTTTAAAATAAGTTGATGGTTGAAAACAAAAACTGTAACATTGTTGGATGAGGCTTTTTATTTTTTTTGATGTGGACCGTTTTTAAAGTCTTTATTGAATTTGTTACAATATTGCTTCTGTTTCATGTTCTGGTTTTTTTTTTTTTGGCCAGGAGGCACGTGGGATCTTAGCTGCCCATGCTTTGGAAGGTGAAGTCTTAACCACTGGACCACCAGGGAACTCCTGGATGAGGTTTTAAATGTATGTAGACGTGATGTATAAAAAACTAAGACACGGGGCTTCCCTGGTGGCACAGTGGTTGGGAGTCCACCTGTCAATGCAGGGGACTCGGGTTCGAGCCCTGGTCCGGGAGGATCCCACATGCCGTGGAGCAGCTAGGCCCATGCGCCACGGCTACTGGGCCTGTGCTCTGGAGCCCGTGAGCCACGACTACTGAAGCCCGCGTGCCTGGAGCCCATGCTCCACAACAGGAGAGGCCACTGCAGTGAGAAGCCCACACACCGCAACAAAGAGTGGCCCCTGCTCTCTGCAACTGGAAAAAGCCCGCGCGCGACAGCGGGGTCCCAGTGCAGCCAAAAATAAATAAATAAAAATCAAACAAAAAAAACCTAAGACACAAAGGGTAGAGAATGAAGGGGCCTATATGGTAGCAAGGTTCTACACTGAACTTTTAGTGGTAAGATACTGATTCTAAGTAGACAATGAAAATTTAGTACGTATCTTGTAATCACTAGAGCAACCTCTAACAGAACTATATAAAGAGATAATAGTCAAAAACACAGTAGAGTGAGATCTCATGGAAAATGGCAAATAGGAAGCCTCAGTGGTCAGTCCCTCCACAAAAACAATCATTAAACTGAGAAAAAAAAATTCAACTCTTATCATAATCAACCATTTTGGTACTGTGGAATCTGACTTGACCCTAAGAGCAATGAGGGGGGTGCTTCATGAAGGGAAAAGCTGCTAAAAACTGTAAGATAGCAGTGTGCATGAACCGACTACCATTCACCATTGCTCAGCCCCACCATGGGTATGGAGAGGGCAGCCCATTTTCCTGGTATGGTGCCAAGGTAGGCTGTAAGGACCCTGCCTTCCAAAAATTTGAGGCTGTGCATTTTGGTTGGTCTTGGTGATTCCCTGAGGGACCAGTCCAGAGGCCTGCCTTTCTTTTGACCCTCTCAGGAATACGTAAAGAGAGAGACATGTTTTTCTTTTCTGATACAGGCATTTAAGGAAACCTCTATCAAGTCACTGGATTAGGCTGTTTTTCTTTAACTTCTGAGAGTTCTTAAATAGTCTAGAGATAAGCCTGCTGTTGGGTATGTGACCTGCAAGTATTTTCTCCCAAACTGTAGCTTGTCTTTTCATTGTTTGACTATGTCTTTGGCAGACTGAAAGTTTTTAATTTTTGATGAAGTCCAAATTCTCAACCTTTTCTTTAATGAACCATGATTCTGATGTCATTTCTAAGAACTCTTCACCTAAGCCCAGGCCATAGGGATTTTCTCCTACATTTTCTTTTAAAAGTATAGCCTTTATGGGGCTTCCCTGGTGGCGCAGTGGTTGAGAGTCCGCCTGCCAATGCAGGGGACACGGGTTCGTGCCCCGGTCCGGGAAGATTCCACATGACGCGGAGCGGCTGGGCCCGTGAGCCATGGCCACTGAGCCTGCGCATCCGGAGCCTGTGCTCCGCAACGGGAGAGGCCACAACAGTGAGAGGCCCGCATACCACAAAAAAAAAAAAAAAAAAAAAAGTATAGCCTTTATATTTTATCTAGATCTATGACTCATTTTGAGGTAATCTTTGTGTAAGGTGTGAGGTTTATGTTGAATCAGTATTTTTTGTATATGGCTGACCAATCTTTCCATCACCATTTGTTGAAATACTATCCTTTCTCCATTTGTACCTTTGTCAAAGAACAAATGGCCATATTTGTGTGGTCTTATTTCCCTACTCACTATCCTGTTCCATTATCTGTGCGTGTATCCTCTTGCCAATATCATACTGTCTGGACCACTGTAACTTTATAGTAAGACTTAAAATCAAGTAGTTGATTCCTCAAACTTTGTCCTTCTTTTAAAGAACTGTTTTTGTGGGACTTCCCTGGTGGCGCAGTAGTTAAGAATCCGCCTGCCAACGCAGGGGACACGGGAAGATCCCAAATGCCGCGGAGCAACTAAGCCCTGTGCGCCGCAACTACTGAGCCTGCGCTCTAGAACCCACGAGCCACAACTATTGAAGCCCGCATGCCTAGAGCCTGTGCTCTGCAACAAGAGAAGCCACCACAATGAGAAGCCCACGCACCGCAACGAAGACCCAACATGGCCAAAAATAAATAAATAAAAAATAAATTAAAAAACCCCCCCTGTTTTGTTATCAGTTTCTTTGCCTACCCATATGAATTTTAGAATTGGCTCACCTATACCTACAAAAATTCCTGCTGGGAATTTTTATTGGATTTGAGTGAAATCTGTAGATTAGTTTTGGGGGAACTGATAGCTTTACTATGTTGAGTCTTCCAATCCATCAACACAGTATGATTCTCCATTTATTAAGATCTTGTTTTTTTCCATCAGAGTCTGTAACTTTTAGCATTCAGATCTTGTTCATGTTCTATTAGATTTATACCTAATAGAATTATAGGTATAATATGACCCAATATTATACCTAAGTATTTCATTTGGGGGAAGCTACTGTAAATGGTATTGTTTTAAAATTTCATTTTCCATTTGTTCATTGCTTGACTATAGAAATACAATTGATTTTTACATAGTACCCTTATAACCTACCTTATAACCCTAACCTGGCTAAACTCACTTATTAGTTTTTTGGAGTTTTGCACAGATTCCCTGGGATTTTCAGTATAGAAAATTATGTCATCTGTGAATAAAGCAAGTTTTAATTTTTTTCTAATCTTTATGCCTTTTATTTTTTTTGTTGCTGTATTACACTGGCTAAGACTTCCAGAACTTTGTTGAGTAAGACTCATTAGAATAGACATCCTTGCCTTGTTCTTGAAATTAGGGAGAAAGCATTCAATTTTTTACACGCACAGCACCCACACAAATACACATGTATTTATACATATGCATATACTTACAGATATACATATATATTAAAATGAAGGGGAAATAAGGACACTTTCAAACAAACCTGACACAAACCTGAAAGAATGCATTACCAGTAGACCTGTAATAAAAGAAATTCTAAAAGAAGTTTTAAATATAATGTATTAAATGCAATGTCAGAAGTTGTAACCTGAGGAGAGCATCATAGAAAATATGATATCTTAAGACATTCTCAGAGAATGATTAAAATGACCAGGAGTGAACCAGAAAGGGGGAAGGCTGTGAAACATGGGAGAGAAAGAAGGACATTCCAGACAGAGGGAATGGTACGAACAAAGGAACTGAGGACAAATTTGGACTTTAACCCACAGACAAGGCCACTGAAGGGTTTTTTAATGGGACAATTTATGGTCAAAATTGTGAGCAACTTTTCATTTAAGTGCCAGGGAGATACAGACATTTGTTAGTAGTTTGAGGCTAGAATGTGCATGAAAGGAAACAAAGCCAGCAGCCAGTAGTAAGAGTAAACTGGAATACATCTTCAAAAGGTACTAAAAACTTCTATGAGAATGAAATATGAATGTAGTGTATGAATGAGGAACAGTGATATGATGGAGATAAGCGTTCACTCATGGAATTTTAGTGGGTTCCTGTATCCTTACAAGTTCTTTCTTTAATTCTACATTAAGATGCTCAAAGTAAAGGACTGATAAAGGTGTATGGTATTGGGACTTCGTAACAATTCTTTTGGTATAGATTCTACACCTTACCTTCACTTGTGTTTCAAATGGTGTTTGTGCCAAGAAAGGAGGTTGTCCCACCAACATTTCAAAAAGAATGACACCAACACTCCACCAGTCACATAACTGTGTATAGCCTAAAATAAGATACCAAAGTTATGGTTATTCATAAGCACTTTAAAAAAAGTGCTCAGAATTAATACAATCAAAATTAATATTAAATCAACAATTTATACTGTAAAATTAATACTTTTATTATAAGCCTGAAACGAGCCATATTCTAATATAAGTTTCAGCTGGTCTAAAGGCATACTGAGATTATTTATGAAACAGACGTTTTACCTGTTCGTAACAACACTTCAGGCGCAATATAATTGGGAGTCCCAACCAAAGAATGTGCAAGACATCGCTGGTGCTGGCGTGCAGCTCTCCGCTCTAGCGGCTTCAGTCTATCTCCACATCGACAGTTAGAGGGGTCACCCCATTCATTACTGAAATCCATACTATCTTGCCGTGGATGGTCACCTGTATAGTAAAAAAAAAAATAAAAGCAACAAGAGTAAACCTAGTCTGTTTAACCTTTTGACGTCATAGTTCAGATTTAACAACGCTTCCCCTTGTTGACAATCAGGGGGATTGTCAACTGATGGTGTTTATTAATAATTAGAGCCTGCACTCTTGAAATATCAATAGGATAAGTTTTACACTAAGAAAAATAAGCCTAAGATGCAGTAATTTACTCAATATTAAGTGATGACGGTAAAAATCATTTGAGTAGGTAGGATTGAGAATTTGGTACTCAGAATGCTCTGCAATACTACTCTGGACAAAGTTTCAAACAAATTAGATTTGTGTTTCATTCATTCAGCAAATGACAACGATAATAATAAAGACACTATTCTCCTCTCAGGCAGCTTCTCTGTAGGGGAGAAATACAACAAACAAATACATATATAAGAAACATAGTGATGCATTCCATACAGAGAATCAACATGGGGTGGTGATATGGCAAATGTTCTAGGGTGCCTTGGGAAGACCAACTGAGGTGACATTTGTAAAAAAATAAGAGGAACTCAACCATCTGAAAACCAGAGCAAGGCACCCACACAATCCCAACAGCACCAGAGAGAAGAGCAGTGTGGTTCGTGAGGGGAGAACGGTAGGAAATAGAGCAGGAGCCAGTGCACAAGGGTGTGCGAGCGAAAGAAATGGTCTGCTTTTTCCTCGAAGTGCAGCAGGAAGATACTGGAGAGTGTGAAGCAAGAGAATGAAAAGGTCTGATAAATGTTTAAAAAAGAAAACTTTAACTGCTGTATAGAGAATAGATTATAGGGGGAACAAGGGTGAAAAAGAGATCAGGTAAGAGGCTATTACAGTGAAGTTTGGACTGTGATGGTAACGGTGCACATGGAGAAAAGTGAACAGATTGAAGATATATTTAGATATATTCTGAGGTGGAGTAAGCAGGACTTACTGAGGGATCAGATGTGGAGTGTACGGAGAAAGAATCAAGGATGGGTGGTGGTAGTACAATTTACTAAAAGGGAGGGGGAACAAATATGGAGGGGGAGAAAGTAAGAGTTGTTGATTGGCAATGTTAAGTTTGAAAGATCTATTAGGAATCCTTGTGAAAGGGAGAGGCTGTTTCTGAAGAGAGATTTGGAAGTCATTGCTGTACAGCTAGTAATTAAAGCCATGACTGGATGAAACCATCTAGGAAAAAAAATATTTGAAATTAACCTAACTGTAATAATCATCTAGGACGTTTGATTAAAATACAATTTCTACCCTCAGTGGAGATTTTCAATCAGAAGACTGGAACAGAGCCTAAGAATCATATTTGTAAGATGAACCCCAAGTAATTCAGGTGAATCTGGGGAAACATTAAATTATGTTAAGCTGAATATTAAAGTAGGTTCAGGATCTACTCCTAGTAGTACCTCAGTTCTATCCATTTAATGTCAATCTACTTGTGTTCACAAGAAGCACTGGAGGCCAGTTATACTTACCTCAGAGGATTGCTGTAAGCATTAAATCAGAAAATATGTAAAGCACCTAGTCATAGTGAGTATCCAACAAATGTTAGGTTGACTTACACTTCCATTAGTGCTTGGAGGGATCTTGGTGAGGCAGTGTGGTATAGAAGAAATAACATGGGCCCTGTAGGCAGACAAACCTCAGTTCAAAGCCTAGCCCTTACACTTATCTTCTGTCTGACCACGGGCAAGTTTCTTATTCTAACTTAGCCTCGGTTTCTTCACTCTGCCCCACAATGACGTTGTGAAGATTAAACAGAATCATGTACATAAAGTGTTTAAGGTTAAACAAGCTGTATAACAGTCATACAACAGAAGCCTAAACAGTCGTGAAAATAAATGTTATATGCAGGAACACAGATGAACCTCAAACAAATAAAGGAAGTCAACACCGAAGACTACATATAGAATGATTACATTTAAATAAAGGTTCAAGAGAAGGCAAAATGAAATAATAAATTATTTAGGGATATATACATATGTGGTAAGAGTGTAGAGAAAAGTAAAGAACTGATTATAGCGTTCTGAAATACTCCTGTGGAAGAAAGAAAAGGAGGTGATTGTTTAGGGTCTTCAAATAATCTAGTTCTTAAGCTGAATGGTGGGTATGGGGCTTCATTTAAAAATTATTTTCAAATTGTTATTTGTCTGACATATTTCAAATTAATAAAATGTAAAGAGATTAACTCAAAAATGTTAATGATATTTAGAAATAATTAATTCTAGCACACTCTTTCATTTTATAAATCTAAGTGTCTAAAGGATTCACCCACATTTATCCAGTGGAGTCAAGACCTGACCCAGGACTTCTGGCTCCCATCCAGGGATAATACCATCTTATATTTTATTGCATTATAAATCATATGCATATGTCCAAACAAATTTTATGATTTTACTCACCACTCTGATAGTACTTAGAATCATGCGTCCATCTGAAGCCAGTGCAGAGGCCGAAGTCAGTCAATTTAATATGACCATCACGATCAATCAAAATGTTATCAGGTTTAATATCTCTATGAATAAAACCCATTTTATGAACACTTTCAACCGCACAGGTAAGTTCTGCTATGTAGAATCGTGCCAGATTTTCTGGAAAGATGCCCATTCTAATTAATAGGCTCATCATATCACCCCCAGGAATATAGTCCATTACAAAGTATAAATTGTCCTTGTCTTGGAATGAATAATAAAGACGAACTACCCATTCGTTGTCAGCTTCGGCCAGGATATCTCTCTCAGCTTTAACGTGAGCAACTTGATTTCGAAGCAGAACATCTTTCTTTCGAAGAGTTTTTGTTGCATATAAAGCCTTAGTATCTACTTTTCTTGCTAGACAGACTTCACCAAATGCTCCTATTCCTAATGTCTTTATCTTCACAAACATAGACTTGTCCATTTTAGCCCTCTTAAGACGGATGTAATTAGACTCTTTTTGGCAAAGCATCTTTCTCATTTGATCTTGGGCATCTTGAGATAATCCAACCTAGGCAAATAAACTAAATGTTAAATGAGGAATTATCTTCTATACTGAATATTAAGAAATCGCTTGGAAAAAATTCAGGCATATATTTAAAGGTTAAATGCATAATAATTTTTAATAAAGCATGTTAGAAATCTAGAATATACTTCAGAGAAAATTAATTATCAAAAGTGCAGCATAAGAAATAGTTAACAGGATACACAAGGTGAGTGTATATGCAGAGTCTGCTGTAGAGAGCAAGGAGAAGATGATATCAATGTTCAGCTTTCTACTCTTCTCTAATGCACTCAAAAAACACGTTCCCATGTGTAATAGCCAAACATGTTAACATGCACCCTCATCTATCTCTCCATGCATATTCATCCCAAACTACGTAATTAGATTGCTTTCATTATATGCATCTTTTTGTGGAATGCCTATGCCTCAAATAGTCTTCTTTTCATTTTATCCTTCATGAAAAGAAATTCTTCCACTTCAGGTTCATTTATTCTAAAAAACTGATGTATTGAGAACAAAAGAATGTCTTTCCTAATCTAACCACTCATTAACAGTCTGTCTTTCCTTTTATCTTTCTCAGGGCATTAGAGTAAGGGTAGGACTCACAGCCACCACTAATGCAAAATGCAAAGGGTATGTCCTACCTTTTTTAAAAGGGACAACTTTTTTGATTACAAGGTATCTTTTAGATATTTTGGAATGTTTCAAAGAATAGTCAGTGTGACTTATGAAGATACCAAAAAAACAGATAAAAACAAAAACCAACGTCTAAGTAGACATGGAATACCTGGATTCAGAACGAATGAATAGCTCATTTTTGACTAGTTAATGAAGAATTAACTTAAGAATTTAAATAGAGGGCTTCCCTGGCGGCGCAGTGGTTGAGAGCCCGCCTGCCAATGCAGGGGATCCGGGTTCGTGCCCCGGCCCGGGAAGGTTCCACGTGCCACGGGGCGCTGGGCCCGTGAGCTATGGCCGCTGGGCCGGCGCGTCCGGACCCTGTGCTCCACAACGGGAGAGGCCACAGCGGTGGGAGGCCCGCGTACCGCAAAAAAAAATAAAAAATAAAATAAAAAAAGAATTTAAATAGAAAAGGAATTTGATTTGAAAAGTAGAGTAGAATTCTAGAAATGCAAGACTAATTAAAATATAGCAACCTCATGCTTCTGTCAGGATGCGCGATTGCATGCAAAATCTTTTAAGGGTGGCATGCCAGACTTAGTACAGAACTATTTCTCTAAAAATCTTACTTGCCTACACAGTAATGGAGGCTACAGAAGTCAGCAAAGCTTCCAACACCATAAAAGTTTAAATCAGCTATTAGTGAAAGTGAAGAGGAAAAAGGAAAAATAAACTAAGAAAATACATACAGACAGACTTTAGTAAGAAATCCTAAGAGCTAAATATGGATAAGTCATACAGGTTATCATGGTATCTCTCACCTCACAAAATTCAATTTATAGCAGGAGTAACTATACTGTGAAATCAGATTTAGAAAAATCATTTTAAAAGAATGGCTCTCTCAAGTTTCACAAGGAAGTTTAACACAAATTTAAGCCTCTTGGCTTTTGAGCACTAGATGTAAGATTAGGAGCCAAACCTTTAAACTGTAAATACAGGATAAAAATAATAATGAGAGTACCACCGTAATATCTAGTGAAGAGATCTACATGGAATCAACAACAGATATTAATCTAAAGTGTTTAATTATTCTGATCTCCTTTTTAGTAGTTTGATTTAATAATTTCAACATATTTTTCTAGTACATTATAAAATTAGAAGGGGAAATAACTGAAAGGAGATGTGTCTTGACACTTTCTAATAAGACCAATCTGATGAATAAGCCCACAACCCCAAAAACTACTGTAAATAAAAATAAATGTTTCGTAAGTTTATCAAGAGATGGGACCCAGATATTTCTAGTTTATTTTAAAATGTAAGATAATGTGTAAACTCTAGAAAAAAACCCTTGCTCCAATTTCCATTAAAGGGATTATGCATACCTAAACTACACACTGTAAACTTTACTTTTCTTAATTTATTACAACTTTATTATAAAAAATTCTGAGTAAATCATGAAATGCTAAAATAAAATGGTATAATCAAAAATACTTAATGTTTACTGACTTTTAAATAATTGATAATATATTTAGGATAAAAAGAAAGAAAAATACTGGACCACAGTATTTTAAAATAAACAAGCAAATACATAATCAAGTATAAAAATGGACATTTTAAAAGGTTTTATACTCAGCCGTAAAAAAAGAATGAAATAATGCCATTTGCAGCAACATGGATGGACCTAGAGATTGTTACACTGAGTGAAGTCAGACAGAGAAAGACAAATATCATATGATATCGCTTATATGTGGAATCTAAAAAAAAATGGTACAAATGGACTTATTTACAAAACAGAAATAGAGTCACAGATGTAGAAAACAAACTGATGGTTACCAGGGGGGTAAGGAGGGGGGAGGGATAAATTAGGAGATTGGGATTGACATATACACACTACTATATATTAAATAGATAACTAATAAGGACCTACTGTATAGCACAGAACTCTACTCAATATTCTGTAATGGCCTATATGGGAAAAGAATCTAAAAAAGAGTGGATATATGTATATGTATAACTGAATCACTTTGCTGTACACCTGAAACTAACACAACATTGTAAATCAACTATACTCCAATAAAAATTAAAAATTTTTAAAAAGAGGTTTTACCCGCATCATTTCGTTCTCTAATTGTTTTTTACGATGTAGACGCTGCTGATGAGATTTGAGTACATTTTCTACATGTTGCTCCATAAAGAATTTAAATGCCTGAGGAGAATAACTTTGGATACGAGATTCCCTTCGCTCTTCATCTTTCTTGTTTTTCCTAACGGTGATAGGTGAAGTGGTAATCTGTTTCTTTTCTTTATCTCCATTATCAACATTTTCATAACTTTTCTCACTCTCATCTTCCTTGGGCAAGCTCGGCTGTTCCTCTTTGCTAGATTTATTGACTGACTCATATGGAGGAACAGATGGGTTTTGGTGTAGCAGATGTTTGGGGTAAGGTGGTGGTGGACCTTGATAGTTTGGAGCTTCAGCAACAGGCGGCATAACGGTCATATTTGAAGTGGTACCCTCAGAAAAAGGACCAGGTTGAACAGTTTGAATTGGCTGTGGTATCCAAGAAGGGTGTGTAGGTGCTAAAGCAGTCTGCAGCTCTGGTTTCAATACACGTATACTTTTCACAGGCTGTTGAATGGGAGCTGGTGTAATAGCAGTGACTGTTGTAGCCGAAGGCTGCGAATTAGCAGAATGACTTGTTCTATTTCCTAATGGGTTATTAAAAGAATTTGACCTCACTGGTATGTTAGGTTGCCATGGAGGGATTTCATGTCCACTGCTCGGGGATGACTGGGCAGGAGCAGAAGATGACTGAGGCCAAGTTGTTTGCAGTCCAGGTACATTAATGTTATAAAGTTCCATGTTATGACTATTTCTGTTTGGCACCATCATAGACTGAGGAATATTCCCATTTGTGTATGATGAAGGAGCAGCAGATCCTCCTGTCTGTAAAGCAGAAGGGCTTTGTCCATTAGCTGGGGTCAGAGGGTATGGAGGCGGTGGCTGCCGATTCACAGCGCCAGCAGGGACAACATTTTGGTGTATCATAAAATCAGTCTGGCCACTACCATTCTGAATTCCAGGTCTCCCTGGTGGAAAGTTAAATTTGTTAGCACTCTGCATGATGATTGGTTGCCTGCCAACAGGAACAGAATTAATGCCTCTCTGTCCCTGATTAGGAGGATTCATTGGGGACGTGTTAAGAGGTGGTGGAGGATAGCCCTCCTGCCAGGCTCCAGGTGGAACAGGAGAGATGCGGGAGATTACGTATTCCATGTTCCCAGAATAGCGCTTTGTTTGAGTGTTTGGTTCCCATGATGGGGGAGGTGGAGTTGTACCTCTTGGCGGGGGAGTCTGGCCTCTTGGAGGTGGTGGAGGAGTGACACTCCTGACTTGAGGAGGTGGGGGGGGGTTCACTCTCTGTCCGTTGCTAGGGTGAGCTTGAGTAAATGCTGTTATACCAGATCCTGACAAAGGTCTTCCTACATCTGTCTGTGAGTTGGGACTTTCAGAACGATAGGCCACACTTTCTCCTAGTGGTGGGCCATGTCTCTGAGGAACTAAGGATTCTTTAGAACCTTTCCAGCTTTGTTTGCGGTTAACTGATTGTTGCACACTCCCTATGGGAATAAAACAAAAACAAACAAAAAAAAAACATGTTTTTTTAACCTCTTACTTTTGAAAAATTTAGCTTGGAATTCTAACACTACTAAATGATAATTCTCTTTCAAGAATCACAAAAATCAAA
The DNA here is from genome assembly GCF_963924675.1 of Phocoena phocoena. Classification (NCBI taxonomy): domain Eukaryota; kingdom Metazoa; phylum Chordata; class Mammalia; order Artiodactyla; family Phocoenidae; genus Phocoena; species Phocoena phocoena. The sequence continues at coordinate 15,806,935 of NC_089230.1, read as the reverse complement.
TTTGAGTATGTGCTTTTATTTTACCTTTTAAAATTTTATTTATTTTTGACTGGGTAACACATTCTCATAGCTCAAAATTCAAGCAGTACAAAAGGACACCCACCCCACCCCTTGGGCAACCAATGTCACTGAAGGTAACTAATGTCATCAGTAAGATATTTTAGGAATACACAGGTAAACAGTACTAGAAAAGGGAAAGGGAACCCTCCTATGCTGTTGGTGGGAATGTAAATTGGTGCAGCCACTGTGGAGAACAGTATGGAGGTTCAACAAAAAAACTAAAAATAGAGTTGCCATATGATCCAGCAATCCCACTCCTGGGGATATATCTAGACAAAACTATAATTTGAAAAGATACATGCACCCCTATGTTCATAGCAGCACTATTTACAATAGCCAAGACTTGGAAACAACCTAAATGTCCACTGATAGATGAATGGATAAAGAAGATGTGGTATATATATATTTTATATATAACACACACACACACACACACACACACACACACACACAATGGAATATTACTCAGCCATAAAGAAGAATAATGCCATTTGTAGCTACATGGATGCAACCAGAGATTATCATACTAAGTGAAGTCAGTCAGAAAAAGAAAGATAAATACCATATGATATCACTTGTATGTGGAACCTAAAATATGACACAAATGAACTTACCTAAAAAACAGAAACAGACTCAGACATAAAGAACAGATTTGTGGTTGCCAAGGGTGGGTGGGTGGGGGGAGGCGGGGAAGGGTTGGATTGGGAGGTTGGGATGAGCAGATGCAAACTATTATATACAGAATGGATAAAAAACAAGGTCCTACTGTAAAGCACAGGGAACTTACATTCAATATCCTGTAATAAACCATAATGGAAAAGAATATGTATATGCATAACTGTATCACTTTGTTGTACATCAGAAACTAACACTGTAGATCAACTACACTTAAATTAAAAAAAGGATACCTCCTATATATACTATTGTGCCTGGGTCTTTTCATTAAAAAAACTGAATATTCTGTAGTAGTACATAAAGTGTTTCTTTACCTTTAAAAAATGTTATTACAGTTTTTCACTATATGGATGTACCCAAATTTACTTAATCAGTTTCCCTACTGATGGCTGTTAAGGTTGTTTCCAGTCTTTTGTTTTACCCCTCCCCCACAAAAAGCAATGAAGAATTTTGTACAGATACCATTTCATATATATGTTAAGTAGACAAATTATTAGAAATGGCATTATTGAGCCAAAGGATGTGTCCATTTGTAATTTTCATAGATATAACACTAATTTTAAATACATTTCAGTATGGCTTTTAAAACAAAAAAAGGCAGTAGGGGATAATTAGCTGAACACTAAATAAGGTAGAGATTTACAAAGTCTCTATTTAATGGAATTTCCAAATAAATTAAACAGGCAAGAAAACATACGATACCAAAAAAAAACAGAAGTATTTAAAATAATCTGGTCACTAAGAAAAGTATAATACATTTAAAATATATATATAAAATACATTCGTATAAGATATGATACATATAAATAATACATTCCAGAAGGATTAAACATTTAAGTGTTAAAGATGAAACCATACAAGTACTAGGAGAAAACCAGTGAACATTCGATAATATTGGGGTACCTCTTTGTACCTCCTGGGAAGGTCTTCCCAAGTATGACAAAGGTAGAGAACATACAGTAATAGACTGATAGATTTAAATACATAAAACACTTAGCACCATTCAGAACAAAACAAGAAACAACCACAAATCTGAAGGGTCAACATCGTCCTGGGAGAAAATACATTTAATAACACATGAAAAAAACCTGGTAAATATTCAGAATGTACAGTTTAACATTCTATTTCATCTAGGCTGGGCAGCATCCTGGGTCTATGACTTCAGGGAAAGTCATCACTCTGGGCAAGCTAGACAAGTCCTCTGACCACAGGCTCGGTGTCACCTTCCTCGGATAGTCAGCTGAGGCCAAATGCACCAAGTCACTCTCCCAGCTTTTACCAGGTAAGACGAAATCTCTGCAACCCTCAAGTACACTGCCATCCCTACTGCTCTGCACCTCCCATAAAGTTCTCTGTGTTCTTCCACTTCCTAAACCCTCCCACTGTTGCCCTCTAGACACACTCTGTTCTATAACTAGCAAATGCCCCTCGATCACTAACCTCTGCTCCAAGCTTTCCCCCCACGTCCTTAAAGCTGGTTATCGTCTGCTGACATTACTTTCCTTTCAGTCCTTTGCAATCAAGGTTTTCTTCAAAAATAAACTGGGCTAAAAGGTGGAACTCCACTTCTTTGCTCTCCATTTATGCTTCCAGATCATTGTTATTTCTGCAAACTCTTTTTAAAAAGCCAGTTCTTTGGAAGCTCATGCTATCTGTGGGAGGCCACATTCATTCCTCTACTGGTCACCCAATAAACACCTACGTGCTCGCCCTCATTTACCCATAACTCTGGCATTCTACCCTAAGCCCTGACAACATTTTATAACTTCAACATCCACATGGACGAACCATCCATCACCCTGGTTCCGGGTTCAATCCCTGGTCAGGGAACTAGGATCCCACAAGCCGCGCGGCGTGGCAAAAAAAAAAAGAAGCGAAAACTGGGTAAGAATTTTGAAGTACCAAGTTAGAATCCTGAACGAGTTCTGCAAAATAATGGGACATCCTCGCTTGGATAACTCAATGAACCTAACTAAACCTTATGTCTAAAACCAGACTTATGATCTTTCTCCACCAAATCCTGTCCTCCCTTAGCATTCCCTTTCATAATGTGAGGTACCACCATCCATTTTTATACACCAAAAGCCTAAGAGTCATCCCACTCCATTATCACCCACCATATGCAATCTATCGCCATGTCCTTGTCAATTTTACTCCTCCTATCTCTTTCTTATTTCATTCAATTTTCTCCACCACCATCTCCCTAGTCCAAATTACCTTCATTTCCTGTGAATTGTATTTCTTATCAAGTCTATCCAGACACCCTCCTTTGCTCTCTCTAATCCGTTCTCATCCATTGCAGCTATCTTTCTGAAACACAAAGTTAATCATGTCATTACCCTGCTTGAAATGTTTCCATAACTTCCTGCTGCTCTTAGGATAAAATCAATAGACAGTCCTGCATAGTCAGGCCCCTATGCACTTCTCCATTCATATCTTATACTCTTGTTTTCAGCATTCTAGCCACTTTCATTTCTTCGAATGTGACATCAAAACCAGCCAAACAAGCCATGCATAGGAACATTCCTCCTCATGAAACCCATCCCCATTAACCCTTGTCTTTCTTCAGATATCAGCTCTAGTATCAGTTTCACAGGAAGGTTTTCTCTCATCTCCTTGATCAGGTCAAAAATCCCTCTATTATATAAGTCCATAGTACCACATAACTGCCCCCTCTTCATTCATACTTACATAGTTGTAATTCTACATGTATTTGTGTATTTGAGCTCCCTTACTAGAATCTCAACTCCACGAAAGGGCAAGAACTTTATATCCAATGCCAAGCAAAGGGCCTGAAATAGTAGTTGATCAAGAAAAATTTGCTGAAAGAATGAAAAAATTAGGCCTCTTATAAATCAATTTAAAAAGACAAATACAAGATTAGGAAAGAATTAAAATGTCAATTTAAAAATAATAAACAAATGTTTAAGCTCACCAGTGATCAAAGAAATGTGAATGTAAAATGATAGTATTTTCACAACCATTAAATATACAAAAAGGATAATACCTAGGATTTACAAATATAGGCATTCTCATATTAAACTGACTGGGACAAAACAAGTTGGCAACACCCTTCTGGTCAGCAATACAGGCATACCTCGGACGGAGATGGTTGCGGGTTCGGTGCAGTTAGGTGAATATTGCAATAAAGTAAGTCATGTGAACTTTTTGGTTTCTCAGTGCATATAAAAGTTATGTTTACACTTTATAATATATGTATATATGCACATATATATACTACAGTCTAATAAGTGGGCAATAGCATTATATCTAAAAAACAATGTACATATCTTATTAAAAAATACTTTATTGCTAAAAAATGCTAACCATCATCTGAGCCTTCAGCAAGTCATAATCTTTACTGGTGGAGGGTTTGAAATATTTTGATATTTATCAAAATATGACACAGAGACATGAAGTGAGCAAATGCTGTTTGCAAAATGGCACCGACAGGGCTTCCCTGGTGGTGCAGTGGTTGAGAGTCCGCCTGCCGATGCAGGGGACACAGGTTTGTGCCCTGGTCCGGGAAGATCCCACATGCCGTGGAGCAGCTAGGCCCGTGAGCCACGGCCGCTGAGCCTGCACGTCCGGAGCCTGTGCTCCGCAATGGGAGAGGCCACAACAGTGAGAGGCCTGCGTACCACAAAAAAAAAAAAAAAGAAAAAAAAAAAAAGAAAAAGAAAAATGGCACCGACAGACTTGCTTGATGCAGGATTGCCACAAACCTTCAATTTGTAAGAACTGAAATGTCTGCGAAGTGCAATAAAGTGAAGCACAATAATATGAGGTATGCCTGTGAGAAAAACTTTTTGCAAGTCTTTGAAAATTTACTTTTACCAAATCATCAGGAATGTACAAAGATTTAGGTACAAGGGAATTTACTGCAGTGCTGTCTATAATGGCAAAAAAAAAAAAAAAGGAAACAAGGCAAATGTCAAAAAATGAGACTGGTTAAATAACATATGTGGTAAGTCTACCTTACTGTAGCTAAGTATTCTGTAGGCCATTTAATAACAAGGGAAGTTATACATGGTATACTAAGTGAATAAAGTAGGTTTTAGTATGACCCCATTTTTTGCTTAAACAATAAGAATCAATGTACACACATATAAACCCACTCCAGTTTTTGACTGAGAAACAAAACATACCAAAATCTTGTGGGTATTAATAGCGTTTTTTTCGCTTATTTACTTTCTAAATGTTCTATGATGAACGTGTTTTACAATAAGATTATATACATAAAAAAGGAATAGTCTGAATTATATTTATGGTTAAAAAGAAAACTATTTCAGTGGCATTATAAGCAATCAAGCAGTTCTCAGCCTAGACTGCTGCTTATCAGAACTACCTATGGAACTTCAGGGCCCCATCTGCAAATTCATTTTGGTGTAACACTATAATGTTATTTTTCTAGCTTGAGGCTTTCACTTACCGTGATGCTTTTAACAATTTCTAAGACAAAACACTTTATATACTTAAATATTTTTAAGTATTATAAAATAAGAGACTAGGAAAAAAATTTGATTAATCACCTGGCTTTAAGTTGGCATTAATAGGTCTGGCAGCTGCTGCAGCCATCTGTTCCCGTCGAGGATCTTGGTAACTCATTTTACTAATGAATTCAATTGCAGCTTCTATACTTCTGTTATTAGTTTTCTGAAGAGCCTGTATAACCATATCCTGGTATGAAGTTTTAAAAACAGAAATAAAATTTAAATCTTATAATTAATAAGAAGGAAACAACACTATAACTTCCACTGGAGAAATTCATAATTTTGAAGAACAAGGCCCCAAGCCAAAATTTAATGTCCTGTTTGTAAAACTACTTTGCGGGGAGGGGCAAGATAAGGGTAGGGGATTAAGAGGTACAAACTACTATGTATAAAATAAATAAGCTACAAGGATATACTATACAGCACAGTAAAACTATAAAAATCCATACAATCTCAAATTACTAAAGAAAACAAACCCTCAAACTCTTCAAATGTTTCTTTAATATTTTCACCTTTATGTAATGTATTACTGTTTTCTTCTAGGGTTTTTTCCCAGATACATGCTTCTGAATTTCTCATTCTTAATTTCATTCTTATATAAACAAACAGACTATCAGATTGTTAAAAAGGTATCAATCAACATACTGGAAAACACTCTTTCGTACTGTTAAAGTATTTTATTAAGCATCTTTATCATTGTGTTTACTAGTAAAAGAGCTATGTAGTTCTGGTTCCTACCTTCTTAGAGTTTACATTTTCACACAATTTTATTTATGAGGACACAAATGTAGGACAAATGGTAGAGGAAAAACACTCAGACTTTATATGATTTGATGAAGACTTTAGGAGGCTACATGGTATGAAAGAAAAAACAGGGAGTTTGGAATCAAATGGAACCAAAGAGGTTGAGTTCCAGTAGCCCTGCATTACTATGCTTTGTCTGTCATGCTTAGAAGCAAAACTACACTCGAGTGATTGGAGATTTATGTGCCCCACTTTAGAACTGTGTGAACTCTGGTAACTTATTTAACATTTCAGAGCTCAGTTTCTTCATCTGTAATACACTCAGAGTTGATGTGAGGATTAAACAAGAAAACATGTAAAAGCACGGCGCCTGGAGCTCAGATATGGGTTGTCCTCCTGCTCTGTTCCGTGTCCTTTATTTTATATGTAAACATAAATTATACACTAACATGCAAAAAGTATACTGATACACATTTTTCAAGAGGGAGGCAGCTACTTACTTGTCCTAGAGGATTTAGTATTTCAAACAATATTTTTAAATGAGAAATGGCTTAATAAGACTAACGGGTGACCAGGCTATTGATAGATGATCCTCTTACTCAAAATGACTGGAGATGATTGAGGCCAAGCAAAAAAAGGCTGCGGCAGAGACTTGTTGCCTACTCAAGACCTAGTCTCCATTTTTTAGAAAAAGTTCCTAGGATTTTTTGAAACAAGTTTTCCTTATAGCTACAGCGGCCACATGAAAATTCTGACCAATGAGACAAAAACCAAGGATTTCTGGAAGAATATTGCTATCCGTGATTTACGTGCTGGTCCCTCCTGTACCCTGTTTCCTAGACAATAGATATGACACCTGTGCTACAGCAAGTTGCCACCAAGAAGGAAAATTCAAGAGATTCGTGAAGAGTTGTAGTTTGATATTTTTAAGAGACTGAACCGATACTAGCTATATAAACTGAGTCACTATTTTGTTTAAAGCATTATTATTCGGATTTTTATTAAAAGCAACCAAACTCAATCCTTAACTGATAAAAAGGTACAGTGTGGTCACATTTTATGCCAATCAGACTTTGCAAATTTGTAGTGAGATACAAAGGATTAGTAAGTCTCACTTTATGTGCAAATTTAAAATAATACAAATCATCCAAATTAAAATTCACCAGGGAGTGCTTAACTTTAAAAGTGGTTAAACCAAGTGAACTGTAACTGTATTTATGCTAATATCACATGGCAGCGCTATCTCAGTTGGTAAGAAAACTGACACCCACCATTCTTTTTCAACACTGTAGGAACCATATCGTTAAATGCACTAGAATTTCAGCCTGTGATTTTGGTGGTGATTATGCTGGCTTTGATTTCTTAATTTTATTGCTATATGTTAAAATATTTTTTACACCGGTAGCAATATCAACCAAGTGCTCCTTAAGTGGGGGTCTTAGTGCCAGTGTGGAAAAGAGCACCCTTAAATCAGTAACTTTGGAATAGAAGTCTTATGTGCTAAGAAAACATTATGTCCCCATTACTATGCTTTTGTTCTTCAGGCTTAGAAACAAAAATACACTCCAGTGATTATAGCTTTATGTGCCCCAAGAATGCATCAATCCTTAATTTTTAACATTTATTCCTACGAGGAAATTAATCTTGAAATATTTAAGGTTTTAATTTTATAGAGCACCAGAAACATTCTCAAAAAATTTCAACTGCCTTGAACTTGGCATACTTAAAGGAATAGATTAGAGTTTATGAAATGATAAAAATAATGAAGTGAAAGGAATTCCCTGGTGGTCCAGTGGTTAGGACTGTGTGCTTCCACTGCCGAGGGCCCGGGTTCAATCCCTGGTCAGGGAACTAAGATCCCATAAGCTGCGTGGTGCGGCAAAAAAAAAGTGAAAACTAGGTAAGAATTTTGAAGTATCAAGTTAGGATCTTGAACAAATTCTGCAACATAATAGGAAGCTACCAGAATGAGTGATTCAGCAGGTAGAAGAAGTAAAATTGCCATATTCTTTATATCACTGTGAGTATATATAAAACCATTCCTTCGTTATTTGGATAAATGTCTAAATGCTTTTAGTAAAGCAACCTTGCTTAAGGGGCTATTAATGTCATAAGGTAAACAATTTTGAAATGTGTGATTGCAGTAAAGCTAACATATCTTTGTAATGCAAAGCAATTATTGTTATTATTGCCAACAAATAAAGAACAGGGCACTGACGAATGCCTTACACTTCTTAAAACTGTCTACATTAGAAAAAATTTTTCAGTTCCTTAAAGGTACAGACCATCTTTGGTATGATTCCCTATCCTGTTTGACGGGTTCACACACAGTAAGGGCTCCATAAATACATATTTACTGATGTGATTTATCTGACATACACATTACCACTTAAGGGCCTTTACAGCCATGTGATTTTCTAAACTCCCTTTCCCTAGCAATATGTAAGAGGAAAGAATAAGACCAATGATTCAGCCTTCTCTTTATTCTCTGCCTTCTGGCTAAAGGATTAGGAAGAAAGTACTCTAAGAGACTCTCCATTCAAGCCATTTCCTTAATCCTCCAACTACTAACCAGGAAAACATCCCAGGATCTCCTCTCCTCCCCGACCCCCATATATTTTCTGGTGCAAATCCAATATATTCAGAACACTTAAATATAAAATTAATAGGAAATAATAATAATCAAGTGAAGAGAATGGGCCAGAAAGAATAATCTTTTTTTCTTCCTAGTTTAGTAATAAATCTCCCTTTTCAAATCCTTTACTATAATGCATACTTATGTTCTCATTTTTAAAATTAAATAGAGATATCTGAAAACGTGGTCACTAAAATATTAACAAGGTGAAGGAATTTTAAGGGTAGTTATTTTTGTATAGTGGAGCTAATTTTTAGTTTCTTCCTTATATGGTTTAATTTTTAACAGGGAACAGATATTACTTTTTTATAATCAGGAAAAAAGTTACTATCATTTTTAAAGAAAATGTAATCAATGCTTGATTATTCACATTTAGTTACAATTTCCATGGCCAATTTTTACCTAAAATGATTTCTGCTATCTAAAATATTCATCTAAACTATGTAATCATGGAAAATAAATTTTATTAGTAACCTAAACAAAATGGGTATGACTAAATAATAAACAGACTATGAAAACTTTAAAAATGAGTTCTAAAAGTAAATATTAAAGACTTAGCATAATTGACATGAACTGAAATTTCACCAAAAAAACTTGAAATTCTTGGAGACTGATCACCAAGTAAATTTTTAGTTTTTCTGAAGTTAAACTTTGAGTCTGAGAGGTCTGTGAGCATTAAGTGCTGAATGATGTCTCTGGCCGCTCTTCCTTCTCTGTAGTATAAGCTTAAACTTCATCCCCTTAGGGCCCTCATTTCTAAAACAGCCACTCGGCTCACCCTCACCAGGGAAACTACCGCACACAGACAGATGTCCTTGCCCTGCCCTCACTTGTGGCTTTCCTCACCTGCACTTCCACTCTGACTTCATGACTTCACCTTTTAATCTCAGAACCACAGAGAAAGCTAAAGAAATAATAATTATTTTGTTTTAATAATTAATGAAATTGTAAACAACATTCTTTGCTGATAGAATATACAAATTTCTATACATAGTTAAATTCTCTCAAAGGAAGCATCTGGGCAGGAGGTCACCTAAAAAGTGTTATGTAGTGTAAGGTAAGGAAAACCCTTTCTTTTGTTTTTAAAAATTCTTACCTCATCAAATCCAGCAGCTTGCAAGTCTTGAAGCATTTGTGGATTAACTTCTGAAGTACTCCGACTTGTTTCATTTGCAAATGGTTGGAGAGAGTTTCGAATTTCCAGCAAGGCTTTATGATGCATCCCAAACTTGGGTGGATTTCTGACTTGTCGCGGATCCTCAGCTGACATTTTACTCACGTTATGCTCAGGCTTAGCAGCATCGGATGGTTTGGATAAATTCCTAAGGGATTCCCGAATTTCTTGCAGCATTTGTCGGCTGCTGCCAGTGTAGTTACTGGCAGGAAAGGTCTTAGGCCTCATTTGTCTATATCCTTCTGGCTTTTCACTCCTCTTCATGAAAACATCTATATATATAACTCACACAAAAGACTTCTTTAAGAGCTACTTGATAGATTCAGAGCTTTCCTTTGAGCAAAACTGAAAAAAATCCTTTGTAGAAGTCCCCAGGAATGTTAAAATTTTTACGACCTAAATAAAAAAACAAACAAAGCTATAAAGTGACTGATAAAGCAATACCATGTATAGTAGTCAGGCACCCCCTTAATTCCGGGGTATACCTTCTAAGACCACCAGTGGATGCCTGAAACCTCGGATAGTACCCATCCCTATATATACAGTAGACCCCTGAACAACACGGGTTTGAACTGCATGGGTCTATTTATATGTGGACTTTTTTCAACAAATAGTTGAAAAGACGGTACGACGCGACCTGGAGGTTGGTTGAACCTGAGGATGCAGAACGGAAGGCTGACTGTAAAGTTATCTCCGCCCGTTTTCAACTGCACAGAGGGCTGGCACTCCAACCCCCAAGTTGTTCTAGGGTCAAGTGTACTATGTTTTTTCCTTTACATACATATTTATGATAAAGTTTAATTTATTAATTAGGCACAGTAAAAGATTCGCAACTAACTAATAATAAAATAGAACAATTATGGGAATTCGCTGGCAGTACAGTGGTTAGAACTCTATACTCTCACTGCCAAGGGCCCAGAGTTCAATCCCTGGTCAGGGAACTAAGATCCCACAAGCCTTGCGGCCAAAAGAAAAAGAAAAAAAGAACAATTATAACCACATACTGTAATAAAAGTTATGTGAACATAATTTCTCTCTCAAAATATCTTACTGTATAAATGAAATGCTTTTTCCATCTTAACTAAGCACTTATCATATACTGTGGCCATAACCTTTACAGTTTGAGGTGTGACAGCAAAACTAGCACAAATTTCTTTTTCCTTCTACACAATTTCATGTAGAGAAGATTCGTTCTTACCGTAGATCTTAAAACCTTGGCACACTATTTTTTTTTCTTATTAAATCAAGAACGTTCACCCTTTCACTTTAAGGAAGCACTTTACGGTGTATCGGAATTGCCAGCATCACTACTCTTGCGCCTTAGGGCCATTATTAAGTAAAACATGAGCTGCTTGAACACAAGCACTGCAATATCATGACAGTCATTCTGATAACCCAGGCGGCTGCTGAGTGACTAATGAGAGGGATACACTGGACAAAGGGATGATTTACTTCCTCGGTGGGATGGAGCCAGATGGCATAAGATTTCATCCATGCTACTCAGAACGATACACAACTTAAAACTTATGAATTATTTCTGGAATTTTCCATTTAATATTTTCAGACCACAAGCGACCATGGGTAACTGAAACCTTGGAAGGCAAAACCACAGATAAGGGAAGACTACTGTATTAGGGAGGAAAAACCCCCACTGATTTATAAGTTAAAAGACCTAGGTTATAGTTCTGGCTCCATTACGGATTACTGTATAGTCAGGACATGTTAGTTGTGCCTATTTCCTAATCTACAAAATTACCTCAAGTACTGGTTATGACGATAAAAATAATTTCAAGAGTGCTTTAGTAAGCATATGAAGTACAGCTGACCCTTGAACAACACAGGGGTTTGGGGCACCAACCCACCACAGTGGAAAATCTGGGTGTAACTTATAATCGGTTCTCTGTACCCTCAGTTCCAAGTCCGTGGATCCTGTATTACAGTAGTATTTACTATTCAAAAATCCACGTACAAGTGGACCCACACAGTTCAAACCCGCGATGTTCAAGGGTCAACCGTATATACGAATGCGAAGGATTTCTAGTGAACAATACAATGGGCAACCTCCCATTATTAAATTCTTCATCTAGTGGCTACAACTTTAGGTTTTACTACCAGACTTCAAGTATACAATTGCTTTAAAAGAAAGGGGACAGCCGCTTTTAAAAAGGTTTTTAAATCACTAGTCCAGAAGATACCTTTATGCTTCAAAAACAGATGCTTGGATTTATTTCTCAAACTGTGGACTGGGACTCTAGAGACAGTAAGCTTATTAACAACAGGGTGAGGAAAGGACCTCTAAGGACTTGTCTAATTCCTTACTTAATGCATGAATGGCTTCTACAATGCACTGGAGCAATAGTCACCTAAAATCTACTTAAATATCCCCACTGATAGGGAAATCACTAACTCAAGAAAGCCATTCCATTTGTGATCTGCAACAACTGTTAGAAATGTTCTATGTGGATCCAACACCATGAAATCTCACTCAGTGCATATTCAGAGCCTATTACAGGCTGATGCTAAACAACTTTGTCTGCATTCTTACCAACCATCATGTAATGTTGAGTGGTGATTACACTTAATGAGACTAGAAATAGGTGATAATTAGCAATGTTTCATATCCCCATGGTTCCAGTTACAAACTGCTTCACCCAAACTCTCTGAACCTCAGTTTTCTCATCTACAAAGTAGAGGCAATAAACCTGTGTTACCTCCTCAAAAACCCTTTCCCCAGTTACCTAATTACCCTGTTTTATTTTCTTGTTAATACTTACCACTATCTAAAATTATCTTACTTGTTTACTTGTTGTCAACCTCCCCTCAACTGAAATAAAAGCTCCATAAAAGTACAGGACCTTATTTGTCTCATAAACACTGTCTGTCTACCACCTATATCAGAGCCCGGCACATACTGAGTGCTCGATAAATATACATGTTAAACAAATGAAATAAACATGTCTCCTAAACATCCCAGTTCCTTTAACTGTTCTCCAATTCTTGTCATGCTTTTCTGGATACACTCTAGTTTGTAAAAATCCTACTGGTGCTAGAAAAGCACAGCACTTGTAATGAAAAAACAAACAAACAAAAAATATTCAAGTATTTGTTCTGTTAATTATTAGCAATGTGAACTTTGGCATTTAATTCTCTCAAAAATTGCCTCCTGAGGCATAAAATGGTTAGAGTAAGAAGGTTTACCTTATGGCTTGAACAAGGATTAAGAGGAACAACCCAATACAACTAAAGGAATATACACACAAATGTTTAAAACTGTAGAATGCTCCTGGCAATACCATCTATAAGAGCAAATATAGATGTCATCAATCTAGATGCTCATCAGTAATTGTTTGAGTATTTATAGTACATCTATATAACGTGATGAAGGAGATGTTAAAAAGACTGATGCAGTTCATGAACAGATACCCATAATATTCTTTAATATTCTTAAGCAAAAAAGGCAAATTTCAAAACACTTTGTATAAAATAAAAGCCAACTTCTATTCTAAAATTAGACTACTGTGATGGAGAACCTAATATATAGCAAAGGGAACTCTACTCAATGCTCTGTGGTGACCTAAATGGAAAGGAAATCTAAAAAAGAGTGGATATGTGTATACGTATGACTGATTCACTTGGCTGTACAGAAACTAACACAAACGTTATAAAGCAACTATACTCCAATAAAAATTAAAAAAAAAAAAAAACAGGAGGGCTGCAACAGCCCCAAAAGCAATGCAGCCCAGTATAAGAGCCATATCAGTTTCAAAAAAAAAAAAAAAACAAAGATTATCACGATGGTTGTACAGGTCTGTAAACATACAAAAAAACACTGAATTATGCACTTTAAATGAACAAACTCTATGGTATATAAATTGTATCATACAGCTGTTAAAAATAAACCTTTTTATTTTAAAAAATTATATTTATGGATATTAATTACATATATATACATACATGAATATTTGCAGAAGGCCTGAGACAGGATGAAGTCCTGAAGCAGACCACTAGAGGCACAGTTTCCTGATGACTTCACCTCAATAATCAGTACTTTTGTGGTACAACTGCTAAATTAGTTATGAATCAATCAAATTCTACTTGACAAGCAGCCCACATTTCTCCATTTTGTAAAAACAAAAATAATGAACTTTGTCACTGTTACGTCTGTCTACAACATGACCCAATCTACTGATAATTATTTCATAAACGAAATTCGGCCTGATACATCTTGTGCTTTTATGAAGAAAGCTGGTCTCTAATGATAAGCATTTTTTCCCCTCAGCCTTCCCAGAATATTAATAGCTTACTAATGAATTTTTCTAGGTTTAACACTTAGCTCACCAGTCTAAAGTTGCAGAATCAACTCTCTACCCTTTCTAAAAGGGAAGATATTTTCCACTTCCAGTCTAGAACCTATCATTTCTCCATCATCAACGATTAACAACAGTGGTTGTGCAATGTCACATGTCAGTTCTCTCAGTATCTGGTTTGCACTTAATTTATAGCATCTAGGCAATCCTTTAATATCTCACTTATTTTGGGTTTCAACTCCAAGTTAGCCATCATTTTTTTTTTTTTGGGCCGGGCGGTGTGGCATAAGGGATCTTAGTCCCCCGACCGAACCTGTGCCCCCTGCAGTGGAAGTGCAGAGTCTTAGCCAACTGGACCACCAGGGAAGTCCTTAGCTATCATTCTATTTTTTTTTTAATTTTAAAAATTTAAAAATTATTTATTTATTTATTTTTGGCTGCTCTGGGTCTTCGTTGCTGCATGCAGGCTCTCTAGTTGCAGTGAGCAGGGGCTACTCTTCGTTGTGGTGCACGTGCTTCTTTCTCATTGTGGTGGCTTCTCTTGTTGCAGAGCACAGGCTCTAGGCGCACGGGCTTCAGTAGTTGTGGCACGAGGGCTTCAGTAGTTGTGGCTCGTGGGCTCTAGAGTGCAGGCTCAGTAGTTGTGGTGCACGGGCTTAGTTGTTCTGTGGCACATGGGATCTTCCCGGACCAGGGCTTGAACCTGTGTCCCCTGCATTGGTAGGCGGATTCTTAAGCACTGCGCCACCAGAGAAGCCCCCTAGCCATCATTTTATTATTATATTATTTTACCACTTCCAAGATCATTCTCCTTGATAGAGAAGAAAAACCAAAATAAGCATAGTTTTGCTTCTCTCTGTCAAGATACTACATTTGCCTTCCATCCCCCTAAAACAGAAACTGGTAAACAGCAGGCAGTGCAAAAATACCTGTTAAACTAATAAATGCAGGTGATTTATTCCTTCTTTTTACTCTTAAGAAAATATAATCTTGGTTTTTTTCTAATTATAAAAAGATGGGCCTTACTTAAAAATTCAAATATTATATAATTATGTAAAGTAGAAGTCCCTCATAAGCCCCTCCTTCAACAGAGAGAGAATCACTGTAGTAGGCTGAATAATGCCATCCCAAAAGATAATCACTTCCAAATCCCTGGAATCTGAAAATGTTATCTTATTTGGAAAAAGGGACTTTGCAGATGTCATTAAGGAATTTGAAATGGGGAGATTATCAACAATTATCCAGTTGAGCAGTACATGCATGGGAGGCAGGGGAGATGTGATACACAGAATAGGAGGAGGCAATGTGACCATGGAGGCAGAGACTAGAGGGTGCAGCCAGAAGCCAAGGAATGCTGGTAGTCAAAAGAAAGATAGAAATGGCAAGGAACTGCTTTTCTCCTAGAACCTCCTAAGGGAGAGTGGCCTTGCTAACAACTTGATTTTGGGCCAGTGATACTGATTTTAGAATTCTAGCCTCCAGAACTGTATGAGAAAACATTTATGTTGTTTTAAGCCTTCAATTTTGTAGTAATTTGTTACATAAGGCACAGAAAACTAATACAATCGCTATTAATACTGCATAATCTAACATATATTACTCTTAATCAAAATGGGATCGTAACACACAAAATATGATGTCATTCTTTTACATTATCATGTGACTTTACAAGAAGAGAATGTCGTGTTGACCAAACTTTTCTGACCAAAGAACTTTTTCCCCCAGAGCATTTTATGGGATTCATGCTCTATGTAATATACTTTAGAGAATGCTGGACCAGTGAGATTCACTCTAGTCCTATATTCTGTAACTCTGTACTTTGACTAACATTCCTAACATCCAAGTGAGTGCACAATGGTCACAGAAATGACTGAGTTCTGGGATACGTGTGATAATGGGTTATAGGTTTAAATAAATGATTAGTTTACACTTAGCTCTTTCATGTACATGCAGAAATACTTGTGAATAAGATATGATGCCTGGTATTTCAAAATAATTTGGTTTTGTGATGAAGTGGATGAAGATTTGGATGAGACAAAAGTGATAAACTGATGATTGTTGTAGCGGGTGATGGGTACATGAGAGTTCACTGTACTGTTCTCTTTACTTCTGTGTATACTTGAGTTTTCCAAAACCAAAAGCAAAAACATAAAGAAAATGAAATGACTATAGCGCTCTGTATCTTGGAATGGTTCTGCTACAAAATATTTATTTATTTATTTTTACATCTTTACTGGAATATAATTGCTTTACAACGTTGTGTTACTTTCTGCTGTATAACAAAGTGAATCAGCTGTATGTATACATATATCCCCCTATCCCCTCCCTCCTGAGCCTCCCTCCCACCCTCCCTATCCCACCCCTCTAGGTGGTCACAAAACACGGAGCTGATCTCCCTGTGCTATGCAGCTGCTTCCCAATAGCTGTCTATTTTACATTTGGTAGTGTATATATGTCAATGCTACTCTCTTACTTCATCCCAGCTTCCCCTCCCCGCCTTACAAATTATTCTTATTCAAATGCAAAGTACACTAAAACACACAGGATTTCTTTAAAGAACCATTAATTCTATGTAACAATATTGTTTCAACATTAGCTTTTCAAGGGAAATAACAGAAACATTATGTTTAAATGTTCATTTCAATTGTAATATGATCTGCATCACCTGATGTCAGAAATGGTGAAATGGAGGAAATGTGGCATGTCTTTATCCAATTGCTTTTGATTAATACCTGTGGAAGAGACTACACTAACATACTGCCCTCTATTTCCCAGTTAGTTGCCAAAGCCCCGCTAGTAGGTATCTGTAATGTGTGTCCATTCTGGGCCAAGGCAGTTAAAAGCCACTGTGCTTCTTCATCTGTTGCTTTCCTGCTTCAATGACAATCCAGGTCACATTTTGAGATGGTAGCTTCACATTATAGGGGACTGTGGGTCCCTAAGCCACTGGATGGCTTACTAACGACCCCCATTGGACTGTGTGTGAGCAAGATAGGAAATCTCTGTTAAGTCATTGATATTTTGGGATTTGTTACCACAAAACAGCCTAATATTATTGTGGCAATAAAGACCGTCAAAACAAGCAGAGTCTATTTATTCAGAGCTTGCTATTGGGAGGGAGTTGGCCACCGTCACTCGTGTTCAGCAGAGACTCAAAGGCAGGCAGGGAAGCGGAAAAAGACTTCAGGTATGCTCTAGTTGTAGGCTGCTGTCATGAGGAAGCTGGAGGCCAGCTAACTAAAAGTGGGACATCCTACGTGATTGTTTTGGGAAGCATATTTGGTTTTCTCTTGTTGGTCCTGAGAGAAGCTGGCATCTACTGACCAAGACTTGACTGTTTGGGACTATTGCTACTAAGACTGTGGGTCAGAGTTCTACTTTCATATATGATCTAGCCATTGTCTATTTGTATACGTAGTCTCTCATTACCCTAATACAGAAATTGGTACCTAGAAGTGAGGTGCCGCTATAATGTAGGCCAGTACGGCCAAGTGGTCAGATTGAGGGCTTCAAGGGAACTGATACTGGAGGCTGGAAAAATGGAGAACCATGTTTCACAGTGGCAAAATATTTGATAAAGTGGTTCGCCTGTTGTAACTCACAAGGTAACAAACAGCCTACTGAACTTGTAGTTCTATGACAAGAGTTTAGAAAAGAGAATCTCAGAAGTGTATGCTGGCTGCTATTGGCTATTTGGCAAAGCAATATAAATAAATGACAAGGTCATGAAAAAAAGCAGCTTATTTGCAAACAAAAATAGAAAGGGACAGAAAGGGTTCAGAAATTTAAAGTCTTGCAGAACTGGAAAAGCAGCTCGCTTTTAGACCCCAACATGAAGAGGTAGGATTAAAAGATTCTGAGCACAGATGCCCACTGAAACTTCTTGGCTGATTAAAGTACCTCAGTGGTTTAAAACAACAACAAAAACCAACGTTAAGGGTATGGCCTTCCCTCAAATAACCAACTGAGAAGCGAAATGGGAGTTCTCAAATCTTTGGATGAGGTTACTAACACATGTGAACTTTGGTTATGGTTACTGACACATGCAACTGACTGGAATTAAACACATCAGAAACTTTCTAAATTGAGGAAACTGTTTTGTTAAAAAAATTTTTTTTTGAAAAACCACTCAAGCTCAAACTAAAAAACCCTTCAACTATTCAAAATTTAAAACCCTTGGGCTCTCAACTCCTATGAGCAGTAACTTAGTCAAGAAAGATTTGCACCTTCCAAAGACCGACTATTCCCCCAAAGCTCACACTTCATAGGTGACCAAGGATGATTAAGGAAAAAGGACTCCCGGGAGGTTCTTGGAGAGCAATGGCCAACAGTTACAAAAAACAGTGGATGAGGGAGTTCCTCCCAGACAACTGAATCAAGGTCCAGTAAAGGAATCTCCCCTTCCTCCAGCGCTGGTTGCTTTCACAAGATCTGCCTATGGTGGTTTTAAAATTATTTTATCAGCAATTGCTATTTCTCATTCTTCTCCTTTTCTAACAGTACTGCTTATTATGCCCTCCTGTCTCTGTTTTACTATTGTGTAATGTGGTGAGTGAGTGGGAGACAAGAGAGCGAAGATAACTTCAAAGGTCTCTGGGCCAAGAGGAGCTATATCCGGACCTGATGAAGAGAGTACTGGACATATGGACCATAGGACCTATGAATCTAGCTACTGCTGATTAGGGCCCAACATGCTAGCAAAAGAATAACATAATACTATGAATCTCTTCCTAGGACATAAAGTATAGTGTTTTCTTGATTCTCAGATACATGCTTTTCCACATTTTAACATTTCTAAAACTGAGTATATCTTAAAATCAGTATTAAAAGGAATTTGCCAGCTCCAAAGTGGAGTTCTGGAATAGCAGACAACACAAATAGCTAACCTGACCATAAATAAAAGGCCAAATTTCCTTGTCACTTCAATTGTATTATTTTCACTGGCAGCACCACATGGTTGAATCTAGACCCTTGATTAATGCTCAAAATGTCTTCAAAAAGATTCCACTATAATGCAGCATTATGTACTCAGAAATTGTCATATAATAGACAATGCAGGACTTCCCTGGTGGCACAGTGGTTAGGAATCCACCTCCCAGCGCAGGGGACGTGGGTTTGATCCCTGGTCCAGGATCTCACATGCCGCGGAGCAAGTAAGCCCGCAAGCCACAACTCCTGAGGCCGCATGCCTAGAGCCCATGCTCCACAACAAGAGAAGCCACCGCAATGAGAAGCCTGCACTCCACAACAAAGAGTAACTCTCACTCGCCACAACTAGAGAAAGCTTGCGCTCAGCAACAAAGACCCAAGGCAGCCAAAAAAAAAAAAAAAAAAGACAATGCAATTAAAGGCATAAACAACTGCCAAATTTAGGTGAGATCACTGAATTTTCAAAGGTAAAAGTCTTTTATGAAGTACAAGCACTCAAATACCTGTCAACCCTTTTGAGTTACCTTCAGAAGAAGCTGTTTAATTTCTAACAATAACTCAACTGAGGAGAAAAAACAAAACTAAGAGTTTAAGCAAAAGGAAAGGAAGACAAAACTCCAGTATTCTTCGACGTGCCTCAAAATCATATACTCAATCATAAAGTCAATAAAGAGGTTCATGATAATTAACTGGGGTTATGAAAAGCAGCACGCCACCATGATGCTATCTGTTAACTAACTAAAGCCCAAAGTAAATCAGAAGAATTCTAGATTCTGAATGTGAATAAAGCTAAGACTCAAAAAAACTGAATGGTATACAATTGAATGGATAAATGTGTTCTATTGAAGGTTAGTTAAAAACCATGCTTGGGCTTCCCTGGTGGCGCAGTGGTTGAGAGTCCGCCTGCTGATGCAGGGGAAACGGGTTCGTGGCCCGGTCCGGGAAGATCCCACATGCCGCGGAGCGGCTGGGCCCGTGAGCCATGGCCACTGAGCCTGTGCGTCTGGAGCCTGTGCTCCGCAACGGGAGAGGCCACAACAGTGAGAGGCCCGCGTACCAAAAAAAAAAAAAAAAAAAAAAAAAACCATGCCCCTGAAAAATTGTTACTAAACAGATTGCTTGTTTTAGACTTAATGGTGTCCTGGAACTGAGGAAATATGACAATTCAACCTCATCTTTTTAAAATAACTATACATTGAATTACATCATGTAGACGTATCATAACTTATCTATCCCCTACTGATGGTCCTTTAGGTTATTTCCAATTTTTGCTATTATAAATAATGTTTTAAACAGTGATAACTTCAATTGTATTGGTAATATTCTAGTTCTGAGGATGGGTGGTAAGTTCATGGATGTTCATAGCTTACATGTATACACATATTCCTTCTACATATAAAAATTAGTTAATAAAAACTGTGGCAATAAAAATTCTTGTGCTGGGATTTCCACTACAGGCGGCACGGGTTCAATCCCTGGTGAGGGAACTAAGATCCTGCATACTGCATGGTGGTATAGCCAAAAATAACTAACTGACTAAATAATAAAGTGTATAATTCAATGGTTTTTAGTATATTTACAGAGTTGTAACCATTTAAACAATCCATTAAAAAAAAATTCTTGTGCACCCATTATTGAGCATTTCCCTTAAGATAAATTCCGAGAATTGGAATTGCTGGGTCAAAGAGAATGCATATTTAAAATTCTGATACTTATTGTCAGGTTGTCTTCCAGAAAGGTATACTAATTTACAATCCCTCCAACAAGGTATGGTTGACACTGGCATTAACAAACGTGAAACTGATATGTGAAAACTCTAATAAGTAAAGAGAATTTTTAGAAGAACACTTCAACACTAAACAGCTTACCTCTTTAACCCATGCTACACTGGTGCCAGATGAGTCTTCCTAATACATAGTTCTGATCATGTTACCTCCCTACTCCAGAACCCTCAATGATTCCTTTAACTTAGTTAAAGTCAGAGATCTGGGTCAAAGAGCAGGGTACAAATCCCAGTTCTACCAGTAACTACAATAGCTTTGTGATCTCAGCAAGCTGTGCCTCAGTTCCTTCATCTTCAAATGTGCGCAATAATAGTCCTATTTAAATAGGGTTATTTTAAGCATTAAATAAGTTTAATGCATGTCAAATGTTTAGAATAAGTGCCCGACTCAATAAATGTTAGTTATTATCTTCTTACTCTTTCCACTATCTTACCCAGATTCTAACCAAGCCAGATTACCTGCTCTCAGCTAATGTACTTTGTGCTTCTCTACTTTCATGTTCTTACTCTTCCTGTTCACTACTCTTGGAAGAGCCCCACTGCCATATTTCTTCTTGTAGAAATTATACCCAACCTTGAAGGTCCCATTCAAATGCTTCCTTCCTGAAGTTTTCATTGAACTGGTAGCTGTCAACCTCCTCTGAACTCCAAATGCACTTTGCACAGTCAAATAAAACTTATTTTTCCTACTAGATCACAGATTGACAGAGCATAGGTGTCTTGGGGATATATAGATATAAACAGATAGATTGATACGTATATCTATCTATCTCTATATATGTATATCTACCTATATATCTACATATATATATTTATAATTTCAGATGAGCAAATGGATCCAGAGAGGTAATGTGGCCTGCCTAAGACCATTTAGCCATCTCAACATCATGCTAGGAATGGACTTGACACATCCTGAACCAGCCCAGGGCTCTTTTTACCATACCTACATCTTGAGTTTTCCTAAGGGATTATAACTACTCACATTCTTTTAAGAGATACTTAAACTGGTTAGACTGAAAAGACAAAACCTCCATTTCTTAGAAAGTTCAGACCTTCATCAAATGTGAAAATGTGAGTCCAAACAAATATCACTGTCCAGCTTAGAAGAAGAATAGATCCCATTACAATAGAAGATTTCAAAGTGTTACCTTAGGTTGAATCAGGTTTTTTTTTTTTTTTGGGCAGTACACGGGCCTCTCACTGCTGTGGCCTCTCCTGTTGCGGAGCACAGGCTCTGGGTGCCCAGGCTTAGCGGCCATGGCTCACGGGCCCAGCCGCTCCACAGCATGTGGGATCTTCCCGGACCGGGGCACAAACCTGTGTCCCCTGCATCGGCAGGCGGACTCTCAACCACTGCGCCACCAGGGAAGCCCTGAATTAGGTTTTTAAGAAAGATGGCCTGTCTCAAAGGTTGACTAAATCAGTCATAAGAATAGCAACAGTAATATGTACTGTCATAGCACCATAGTCTTAGTTGTTCATACAGCAATATTCAAGAATCTCTGCATACTGATGACATCTCCAATTCAGTTTCTAAGAATTAACATCAAAAGTGAAAACAATCACCATATTTTATCTTCATGCTGAAAAATGACTGCCATTTCTACTTGATAAAAATGTTGATCAATGACTAAATAACTTTTGCGGTCTACAAAAATCCCCCACTAATGTAAATATAACATCTAGAACAAAAACTAAATAACCAGAGCTGAAACTGTTCCTAGACTACATTTACATAGAGTAACAAGGAGAAGCATTAAAAACAAAAACAAAAACTCAACCTACAGAAGGATATCCACACATGATATCAAAAATATGTAGCAGAAGTATTTTATTGTTTGCTTTTGAAGAGTGGCAAGTCATATTCAATAAATATTCAGGCATAGAAAAAAATGCGCCTTCCCTGGCGTGTACCATGATCTAGTTTCTTGCAGGAGCAGCCGATCAGAGGAACACAATGCTACTTCTTTTACTGTTAAATCAGTCAAATTCCTCCACTGCCTTAGGGAATCAACTAGCTCATTTGACCTGTCTGTCAACTTATTACAGAAATAACCTGAGTTAAATCACAAACGTAGACACCTTAGCAGAGAACATTCATTCCAATTATAATGTCCTACCGTTTCTTCCACATGGAGGAAATTTGATAAAAAATTCTTAATCCTCAATATATAATCCATAAAGGCCGGACAAGCTTCACATGATTCAAATTCATTTCCCTAACCGGAGTGAAACAATATTATTTGTGCGAGATTATACTTATTTCTCACTAGATTTATGAATAACTTCTACATGATGATATATTTTGAGTAATATTAACACATGGGTCAACAGACATTAAATTTTCTTCCCTTAGAAAAGAGCTTTCAATTGGAGAATGGGGTTAAATCAAGTCACCTGAGAGTCATTCTTTGTGATACAAATTCTTTTTGAAGTTATAATAAACGATGTTCCCTTAATTTCCTTTCCTTCTTTTTCTGTATTTACATACACACGCCTACTCCACAGAGATCCCTCCATCTCTCCTACCCCTTCCAGCTATGAACAGTACCCTATTTACAGTGGACTGTAAGTAGAAATTCCGAGAATTTCTTCAAGGTATATCCAGCATCGGGTCCCTCTGGGATGAAACAACTGCGTCTCTGTTACTGCGAATTTCCTTCAGAACTACCTTTCGCTTTTCCCACCTTTCGCTTTTCCCTCGTTCCTGAACACCGCTGACCCGTGCGTGTTGGGGATAAGGGTGGAGGTGCGAGGGAGTCCGCGCACGGCCTCCGACGACACCGGCTCTTCCTAGCCCAACCTGAACCTCCAAGGCCGCAAAGCCCGGGGCTCTTCCTCCAGCCCCGGACGCGGCCAACCCTCGCTTCCCCAGGGCAGGGCTCCGCTCAGGTCCGTGCAACCAGCCAAGTCGGGCCCGCACCGGGCCGGCCCGGCCCGCCAGTCCGTAGCAGCCCCTGGACCCCCGCCAGCGGGGATGGGCGTGGGCCCCGGCGGCCACCGCCCCGCCAACTCCGGCTCGGGAGAAGAGAGTGCGCCCCACCCGCTACGCCAGCCTCGGACCTACCTGCCGGGGAGAGAGGGGCTCCTGGACAGCGGCCACGGGCCCGAGGGCGGGCGCCGAGGCGGCCGGAGGCCGTCCCGGGGACTCCAAGTATACCCGGTGGGGCAGGGCGGGCAGAGACGCCGGGGGACTGCCGCGGGCCAGCGCGGCCCGTCGCGGGGGTCGCGGGGACCTGGCTCTCCCCTTAGCACCAGGCTGCCGCCGCCGCCGCCGCCGCCATTTTGCCTTCCACTCGGTGTCGCCGCCGCCGCACTCCGCTGCAGGTTTCCCGGATGTGGGCATTTCCCGGCGTCGCTTGCGCGGGGGCCGAAGACTGGGGGCTTCGGCCCGCCCGGCGACGGGGAGTGAGCAAGCCGCCTGCGGCCTCCCGCTTTCCGTAGTCGCCCGTTTCTCTGTGTGTCTGCGAGCGTCGCCTCTGCCTTGCGCCGCTCAGGTGACTCGCCCCGGCTGGTGGCGTCAGGTTCCCTCCAGCCTAAGCCCACTCATTTATTTCATTGTCTATCTCTTTTCAGTTGAACTCTTTCTATGGACGAATATAGGATAAAAGATGCACATCTGGAGGAGTTTAATTCTCAGAACCTCGCTGTGGACATCGGGATTTCTAGACGCTTTGAAATAAATTGATATTTGCTTAGCACTCTTTCCCCGAGTAAATCCGTAAGTATTTTCTGAATCAGCCAGATTAATATATTCTCGAACCAGGACAGATTAGGGAGTTTAGAGATTTTTTAATGTCAGCCGACTCGGTAGAAGAGGAAGTCGTTATTGCCGTAATTGGGATAATGGTAACTGCGAGAAGAGGTTTTATTTCTTGTTAGATTGAATTAGAAGTTTGGGATGGGATCAATGGTTGTATGATGTTTAAAGGTACCGCCCACCCATTGTAAAGAGCGCCTTTGCCAATTCTGCCTCTAGAAAATATATACACTTAGTATTTTCAAATATCTCATCCTTTTTTACTAGAGACAATTTTTTTAAGACTTTTTTCTGATGTTGAATTAGTTGCTGGCTACTGTATCCAGAAGTTCAAATGTGAAAACCTGTTAAAAGATTACATTCCACGAGCACTTGGTTGAAAATCTGTATTCCACAATCACAGAGTCTGTAGAAGACATGGCCCAAAGTGGCTGACTTAATAGCTCTAGGTCTTACTTTCTTCAGCTGGAGAACTAAGTAACCTGCAGGGTATCTTTCAGCCTCAAAATTAATATGAATTATATGAATCTAATATGTTCACAGGCCTGCTTGTCCTTTGTAGATGGATTATGTATCTGGAAGAGCAGACTGCCGCCTAAACCTTGCCACCTCTGTCACCAACCCTCAGAACTTCTTTATTTAAGCTCTTCATCTCTCTAAACCTAAAGATGGGCATCTCCAAAAACTACTGTCTTTAGGAGAATTCCTAGATAATTCAAGGACCTCAGTGAATGGCTCTATATATTAAGAGGTTTACTCCTGTGAAGTAGGGGGAGAAAAGAGCAGGGAAAGGAGAGAAGGAATGTTCAGGATAGAAGAACCAACCAACAGGATGAAATGTGGCTGAGACTGGGACTGGGTGGAGGTGAAAGACCAGGAAAATGCCTACTAAGGGTGCTGATGTCTGAGAATGGCAATACCTGCCATTGTGTTTGGAGGTCTTTGTGTTGTTGCTGTGATGGAAAACCGTTGGTCCAGCTTCAGCCTGTTCAACTCTTCAGTGCTTCATGGAAGAGGGATATTTTGATTTTGTTGTAGTTGTGTGGTTTTTGTTTTGTAAGTATAGTTGAGTTACAATACTGTGTTAGCTTCAGGTATACAGCAAAGTGAATCAGTTCTAAATATATGTATTTTTCATATTATTTTCCATTATAGGTTATTACAAGAGACTGAATGTGCTGTACCGCAAATCCTTGTTGCTTATCTATTTTATGTATAGTAGGTTGTCTCATTTTGTTTTTATCAACAGATGTAAGGGGCAAGTCTCATGCATGGATGACTGTAGGAACAGAGGCAGCACACATGGAAAAAGTTTGGAGAGCACTGTGGTCCTGAGAACACAGGCTCTCCCAGGAATTCACACTGTCTTAGGGGAAGGCTCTCAACTATGAGCAGCCCACACTTAGGAGTGAATTGTGTTCCACCTCCTTGGGAGTGAAGAATCTACACAAATTATTTGGAATTCTGAGCAGATTTGTCTCTCATCCATTTTTTTCAAACACTTATTCTTATCAATGTGGACTCATGGATATTTATTTAATAGTTTGGGTATTTCTTGTTTTTGATCAAATTGTTCCAGCTTTGGCTATTGGAGCTCTTCCAGTTAGCTTCTGTGTCCCTATAACATACTCCTATCGTTGTTTTTTTTTTTTTTTTTTTCCTTAACTGTCTTCCTTTCTGGGACTACAAAAATGCTCCAAACTATCTGGTTTATTTCCTGCACCTCCAAGGAGCCTTGGTTCCTTTTACTGGAGAATGGTATTAGAAACCAAATCTGGGTTCTTGGTGTGCTCATTGCTACTGGGGAATCCTTGCTTGTAGGATCTCTCTGGCTAATAAGTTGATTCCATACTATGCAGGAGTAAGATCTGTGTTTTGATTTGTTGCAGCTAGTATTTTACAGTCTAGTATTAATTACAATTTAGCTTCTTATAACCATGGTCTGTACAAAAATTGTTTTGACAGTTGATGCATGTCTGATGGCTATGTTAGGCTGGTCTGTCAACTACTGTTCCCCCAAAGTCCAGTTAGTCATGATAGTTTGGAATTGACCATTAGTTTATTTTTAATTAATTAAAGTTTATTACCTCATCAGCTAGATTCTAGTCATTCTACTTCTCTCCTCTCACCCCCCACCCCCTTTGTGGTTTTCTCCCTCTACTAATATAGTGAAATGTTGTAATTGTTTTGATGCTAAGATGACTGTAGTCTAGGCTGTTATTTAATTATTCTGTGTTGCCACTTAACATTAATTGTGGTTCAGAATGATACCAATGAAATAGTTTAAATAGTTGCATATCATAGTTTGGCTCTCCCCAGGTTACATTATCTGTAAAACAAGAGCACTGCTACTGCTTCAGACCATCTAATTAGTCTGAGCTAGATATCATATTGATACCATAAGTTTAAATGAAGGCTTGATATAAATTATACACTCATGAACTTAGTATGCTTCTTAGACAAGATTCTAAAATGGATTATTAAAAGGATGTTTCCACAGTACTGTGAAATAGAAGTGTTATTCACAAAGGACAAGGAATTTTTCAATTATGCCAAAATTTTGATAGGATAGCAGCTGTAGCACAGGTGTTCTCTCACATAGCCTTATGAACAAGATAAATGTGGCAGAATGTCAATAAGTTAGGTTGGTTTATAAATATTTCAACAACTGTAGCCAAATGCCAATGATTCATATGTCACTGATAATTGGGAGGTGGGCCTAAGTCCATTTAACCTATCTCCTTACCAATGGGATGAGGGTGTAGAGAGCACGCTGGGCAATTCTGAAAACGATCAGCTTCTGCAGAAAAGATTCAAAGGTGATTGTTAGCTCTTTCCTAAAGTGAAAGAAAATTTGTCTTCTTAAACAGGAAGGATGGACCTATAGTAAGAATCACAATCATCGGCATTACCTCAAGAATAGGGAGGTATGGTTTAGGGAGTATCAGGTGTGAAAATTAAGGGTTTAAGTTAAACTAGTCAGCAGTCAACTGAACAAATATCAGAATAGGTAAAATAAGCTGAGACAGCATTACAAAGGAATATTGTACCCAGAACCAGGATGGCAGATTTCTGTCATACTCTCAGCAAGGCAGACACCACTGGAAAAGTATTCATTTTGGAAGTCACACTTTAATGATGGCCTTTATTTTTTAAAGGGAAAACAAAATTGTGAGTTTAGTTCAATTCAGGCTAATTCAGGGCTTACTATGTATCAGATACTGTGTTAAACATTGTTCATACAACACTAAGACATGGGCCCTGTTCTTGAACTTGTGGTCCAGTAGAGGGAGACAGGCTGCTTAGCAAATGGCTGTAAGCACAATATAAGCTCTGCACAATGGGCTTTTGATGCCGAGTACAATTTAGCCCAGATTGTCAGAGGCCAGGGAGAACTTTCTTGAGAAAATGACACCTAAGAGGAGTCCGGAAAGGTATGCAGGATTTAGCCAAGAAGGGCAAGAGAGGTGGGGAAGGGAACCTTGCCCACAAGAAACCATTGAAGGGATTTTAAAAGTTTACCCCAAAGAAGCTACAATACGTAGTTCTGAACATTTGAATATATGATGAAAAGAATTAAATTTGTTTTTTGTGGCTCCTGAGAAGACAAATGGAAGCAAATTTCAGTTCAGTATGTGAAAATTCATTTATTTAGTTGAACCTTATAGTAAAGCACCCCAACAGAATGCAAATTCGATAAAATGGTGTTTGGTTCCATCTCATAGGTTCACATGATCATTTCATTAACCCACAATAATGATTCTTTTTTTATAGGATTGTTTTGGATCCCACTCACACTCTAAAACCCTGCTATAATGCAATATCAATTACAGCTATCCAAACAAGGAGGCTACATTGGGAAATGGGAAACTTTATCATGGTATATTTTCAAGTAGAGGTTGGATGATAATTTGTTGGGGGTGCTGTGGAAGTGTTGATTAAATTTAGTATGGAGATGCCCTCCAAGATATCTTTCACCTCTGAGATCCTACAGCCCTCAAAAGAAATTTTATTTGATAGTTTCATGAATAAAAGCAGTGAGAATTAACAAATTCATAAATTAGGGTTTTATTTATCAATAAGGATAGAGAAGTTTCTTATGTTTCTTATTAAGTCTGGCAGAACTCTTCAATTGGTAGAAAATGTAACACTATTCAAATGTACTTCCTTCTACTTATGGTTACAAATACCCTTAAATCAAATCAAAGCTTCAAACTTCAAACTTGTTTCCATTCCAAGCTAGTATGCTAAGCCTGTATGTCTGGTTCCCCCCCCTACCAATTACTTACTTTAGTGATCAAGGGAAATTGTATACATTGCTGCTGGAAACTGAGAAGGGTGCTAACAACGTACATGTAACCTTCAAACTTTTCAGCAGCAGATAATACGGATCGAAGCAGAGGCACAACAAGTTTGCCATTCACTGTACACGGAAAATGTGCCACCTGGGAGCTAGGGTCTTCCAGTGATGAGATCAACTCTGGGCCATTCAAAGCAAAGATGTTAGCCTGCCGGGTAGAATGGGAGGATGCCTGTACCGGATGAAGAGAGGGACACTGTAGCTTAGGCTGCAGCAAGACATTCATACAAAGGGAAATAAAAAGTCAGAGGAAAATTCTTAGCTATATTCTTATTATTGAATTCATGTGTTGACTGCTAGAGAATGTGCATCTACAAATATAACATGTATATTTCATTTTTTTTTACAGAAAAACTATATACATTGATGGATAGAAGACAGTGTGAAAAGAATTGTCTCTCTTTGAGATTAAGTACTTACAATTTTCTTTTGACTGTCTTTTCTACAATGAATGACTTTTGTAATAACAGAAAGTTTTAAAAATTAGCCCCAGCAATAAAACTATAAACAGAGTAAGAATTCCTATCAGCAACATTTTCTTTCCTTCTCTGATTCTTTGGAATTCTTTGGAATTCTTTGGAATTCAGTTACTAATTATCTTCAGTCGATTTTTTTTTTTTTTTTTTTTTTAGGCTGTGCTGTGCAGCATGTGGGATCTTAGTTCCCAGTTCCCCGACCAGGGATCAAACCTGGGCCCCCTGCATTAATCACTGGACCACGAGGCAAGTCCATTCAGTCAAATATTTTTGAGCCAAATATATATAAAACAGCAGATGCATATATGTATTCCATTTTAAAATGTTAACAAAAAACAAAATCCAAAAAACCCTGAGGTAAGGTGGCATAAAAAAACTGCAAATATTTATTGGGACAGAAAGACAAAACTTCATAGTAATTATTGTTGGAATTGTAAAGTAAATAAACATACACTTCAATTGTGTAATAGGAGTGATTTGTCATTAAGGTCTTAACAGTTCAATAATGCATTTAATCTAACAAACTTTAGAAAGACAATATCATAAAATTGTCTTAAAACACTGCATGTTAGGTCATCATTAACATTAAAGATAAAGATGGCAAAACTCTGTACTCCTACCACATCATCATACTAGTCTCTGCATGTTACCTATCAAATTCGTCTGTAAGTCAGCTCACTTATCAATGTCAAATCCTATTTTATTGCACAATGTCCAATTCAGCAATTTTCAACTACGTTGTAAAACTAAATAAAAGGAAAAATCCTTAGGAAAAATGTACTTGTCTTTTTTTTCTTTTCAAGAGAAATAAAGTTGGGTCTAAGGAGCTGACGGAGTTCTGTTCAAACCCATTCTAGTAAAGGAAACTGTCAAAACATTTTTACCTTTAAAAAAATTTGAACACTACAAAAATTTTGCCATTTTTGTTCTCAATTCTTTCTGAAAAAAGTTTACAAAAATTATTAAGTAAATAAAATGTGGAAGAACTGAAGAAAATACTTGTAGTAAAAAAGAATAAATACTAGCTAAGGCCACCAGGGAGGGGTATACCCCACACACCATTGATAAAAAGGATAGGAACCCATTGGTGGTTTGACATTTTTGAGGCCTGCAACATCAACAATGAAGAGTTGGTTCCATGAGCTGTCCAGAATTGTGCTGAAGGCAGTGCATTTATCAGCACAAGGATCCCTCTGATGTTCTTCCACATGGTCCAATTCTTTTGCCATCAGTCATTAATCAGACTCTAGATACTAACTATTAGAAGAATATTCAACTAACAAAAGCTGAAACTGGGCATCAAAATTAACAATGGTTTATGGATGCTTCCCCTGCAAATTTCACATTTTCCAATAATAAAAATTTGCATAGAGAAGCTGGAATTTGAAAGGCTATAACTGTATGTTTTACATGAAATCTTTTAGTATCTTCATGAAAAAAGTTGTCTAGTAACATAAATTGCTTCTGCATCGGTTCCACAAACAAGACAAGGACCTAAAACATCCAAACTGTTCACAGACAAAGTCCTGTTGGGAAGCAAGCTTGTGATTTCAATACGGTCTTTGGCAGGGTCAGTGATAAGCCAGGAGCTTATAAGAGATTGATGAACATTAGCTTGGTTACTAATGCTATGAGACAAAAAAGTACTATTTCTTCCTCCTGGGAAAAGAAAAGAAAAGGTGAAAACTTCTTTCAAGACTAATTTTATACTAGTAAACATCTGAAATTCTAATACTTAAAAAAGGCAATGATATACATTGTTTTTAATTCTCAAGAATAACTGGCTGATAATTCCATTATAACACATCACCATTTTTGACTAAAGGCTTACTCAGTGATATTAAATACTCAAATTTCCATGGGATAATATGGCAATCAAACTTGAAATCTTCAGCAAAGCACAAGATTCATTTAGACCCTGTCTTCCTGTTTATTCTTTAATGGAAAGTCTCAGAAATGTACCAAAATGCCTAGAAGACAAGTAGAATAAATGTAGATAATATATGGAAATCTAAGTTCTTAGATAATCAAAAAATGAAAATTTCTGGATGTATTTCTACATAAATATTTCTAAAAATATATTTATTTCTATATGTCTAAAAATATAATCAACTTGCTTTAGATCTCCTTTTATTCTTCGCCTTTATTTCAGGTAAATGTTCTTAAAAGTAGAATTTAAGAACACTACCAGATTATAAACTTTTATGTCTGACAGTGCTCTTCATTTAATGCAGGATTAAGTGGGGCAGAAGCAGTATATTTCAGTTTTAGCCTTCATTTGAAATTTTCTTTCCTTTCAACTTTCTGCCAGATCAAATAAAGACAGATTTCATTTACTCAATAAATGGCTGAGTACCTACTATATGCCAGGCGGTGTGCTAAGTGCTGGGAATACAAGGCAAAGTCCCTCATATCTTGAAGCTTAAAGATTAGTGAGTTTAAATCTTGCTGATTCTTAAAGCCCAGCTCAACTTCCTTCTCTAAGAAGCCTTTGAAGATGACTCTAGTTCATGCTTCCCTTTTCCTTCCTGGAACCCTCAGCACTTATACGTACCACTAATAACTTACTACCTTATAACATTTCTTATACGATTTAACTTTGCATGCCCCCTTCTCCATAACTCAATTAAGTATTTCTTAAGGGCAGGTTGTATAGATTATATTTATTTTACCTTTTCACAGTGTCTAATATTGTTCCTTGCGATACTAGGCACAGAATATAGTAAATGGCTCTTTCCAGTCTAACCAAGGTTCTTCAAACAGTAAAATCTCAAATGCAAGATAGTGGGGGTAGGGGAAGAAGAAATAAAAAACCAAGTGCTTAGCTAATCCTTATTATTTATTAGAAACTAATAATATTCTTAGTTTCTCCATACGCGAAGTTATTAGCACAGGCGTGCTGCAAGCTCTACACATGCGACACTTCTCCAGAATTTTTCTGGAGATGTTTTAGATTTTTCCTTCTTAGTTTTTGTTTACCTTTTACTGCTCCTATATTTTATATTACTCTTGAATACTGTGAAAATTAACATTAGAACCACTGTGCTAAGTCTCCTCCCTGGTCTCCCTGCTTCTGCTTTTTCCATCCCTATCCCCAGTCTATTTTCTACACAGTCACCTAAGTGATTCTTTGGAAACGTAAGACAGATCACCCCACTCCCCTGCTCAAAATTCTCCAGTGGCTTTCTGTCACATTCAGAAGAGAACCTGAAGCCCTCATCCCTGTCTGCAGAGTCCTCCGCAGCTCCTGCCACCTCCGCACACTCCCGGCCTGCTGAACTGCAGCCACACTGGCCTCCTTGCTGTTCTGTCTCAGGCCCTTGGAACTGGCTGTTTCCTCCACCTGGCACGCATTCCTGTGACTTGTACCTCCACTTCCTCAGGTCTCTGCTCAAATGTTCTCCCTGCCAAGTGGCCCCTCCTCCACTAATTCTTCATCCTCCTGTTCTCTTCACTCTTCTTCATAGGCATCAGGGTATTTGGTCCAGATCTATTCCTTCTTGCTGTCTCCTTTCCTACTTTGCTGTGCTCTACTATGTCTTGCAGGGACAAACTCCTTTTTCCAAGCTCCCTTGCCATCTGCCTTCCAGGCAGACCCTGCCCATGAGAGGCACTACGGTGTGTGACTGGAAGGCAGACGGGGTCGGGTGGGGGAAGGAAAAGGCTCCAGGTTCCTGGCAACGACAACACAGGCTGTAATTCCAGCCCCGGCTGAGGTAGCACCTTTTCTGCTGATCCAGAACCAACTTGGACAGCACTTCCAACTGTACAGCAGAGGTATTAACAACTGTTGATTTCTGGCATTCCTCTTTTTTTGCTATTTGCTCTCCCAGCATCCCTCCCATTCCCTTTTGTTCTTCTAGCCCTTCTAACACACGTGAAACCAATTCCTTCTAAATCCAGGGTAGTTTCTGTTTTTCTGCAGGGACTTTTACTGAGACATTATCTATCTTACTTACTGTCTACTGGACTATTTGCTCTATGAGCCTCGAGGCTTTTCTGCTCACTGTCATGGGCTCTAACACCTAGAAGAGTGCCTAGCACGTGGTAGGCACTTGATAAATATTTGCTGAATGAATGAACAAATAAACTTTGGAACCACAGACAAACTTAAAAACAAGAAGGTTAGAAAATGCAAAAAAAACAGAAAAAAAAACCTCTTGATTTTAAGTGTATAGTTTCTGGCTGACCTTTACTTACCTCTGTCTTTAATCAGGAGACAGGGCCTTTTAGTCTGAGGAGAAACCAGTACCTTAATACATAAAAGATCAACTTTGGTCTTGCCATACACCCTTGACAATGTAGTATAAGAGAGCTGTCAATGCCTATCCTATGGCATGAGGGCCCACAACAATGTACTCACAAACAAGACCCCTGGCTGTCCGAAGTTAGCCAGCTAACAGCATTTCTAGTCATCAGCAGTACAGTGGTCAGTAGCTGACAGTCAGATTTCAAGCCCTGTGATACTAGAATTTACCCTGAAGCCAGAGAATGGAAACATTTTGTCATTCCTTAATGTTAAAAATATGAGAATTACGAATTTGGTATTTAAAAATATAATAAAATTACACACAAGAACCTTCATTAAAATTTTTTACCTTGGTGAAAGAGTGATGATTTCTCAGGTACATCTGTGGAGGCATCCCAATGCCAGAGAGATCCATCTTCAGAACAAGTAAATAGATGATCTGGGTTGGATGGGTGAAAGTGAACTTCCCACACTAAAAGATAACAACCAAGAAGCTTATTCTTGTGTAGATTAGTTGAACAAACATCAAAACCCTGTCTCTAGGCATCACCTTCCATTAACCTCCATCACACACCTTCAAACTCCAAGCCTGTGATAAAAATCAAAGGCTTCAGGATCAAAGAAAAGACATAACTCTCCAAATGGCTAAAACATGTAGATAAGATAAAGAAGTCAAGTAAATCTACTTGTGTATTGGGCCAGCAAATGAATGAAAATAAATGCTAGTCATTTGACCTATTACAATTTTTTTATGGAAAAGTATGACAATGGAATAATTCTGAAAAGATTTTTTGAAAATTGTTAAGTTCTCTTATTTTCAATTCCTGTGTCATTAACACATGAAGGTTATATTATTGGAAAGAGAGAGAAGACCATAAAAGTAGAATACAAATGAATTTCTAAGAGACATAGTCCAATTTTGGCTCATGCCAAGACTCTGGATTCTTCTGGCCTGTATCACAGAAATAGCAACTAGCTCCCAGCAAACCAAAACCTGGAAATGCTCCAAAAATCTGGATCCGGTTTCAAATGAAAGACTTAAGAAGCCAGCTTGGGACTGGGGACTCCTCAAGCTCTAAACTTTAAGGGAACTTTGTGTGCCAATAGGTATCTGGGAGCCAAGGACTGCCCAGGACGTCTTAGGAAGACAGCTGCATCATGAAGGTAAAACAGTCTGTGAACAAGGGTTTCGTGATTCTGGGTTAGGTAACCATAGAGAGGCAGCATAGAAAGTGCTCAGAGTGTAGCATAAAAAGTGCAAGGCACATGTCTGCAAGCTGGCATTTTCATTCTGACAGTTACCACAATTAAACACGCCGGAAAACAAAAAGGTCACCTTCCTCCGGAAAGGAATGTGTGCTGGTGAGTCCCTGTGTAAAGTACATTCGTACTGTTTCATTAAAACAAAGTAAAACAAAACAGCCTATACAGCCATTAGCAGACTGCCCAAATCTAGATTCTTATGTATTTATATACTTTCAAATTAGAAAACAAACGTCTATAAAACATCTTATTTCTAGCCAAGAGTCAAGATGAATTCAAAATACACTACAAGCCACTACACTTGTGTGTTTTGTTGAACAGTACAGGCTGGCGTTTAAAAATGGGCTGGTGAGAAGATATCTGAAAGTTTGTAATTCTAACTACCACTAGGTTAGCAACAACAGGCTCTAAGGGCACACCTATTCCTTTTTATTCTTTTTACCTGGACATAGCCATACCTGGAAGAGGGGAAAAGTTTCTATTTGCTTCTTAAATATAATCTTAAAAATTATTTATCTTTCCAAAGTATTAATAATGTGAAACAAACTTAGAAGTTGCAATACTGGTATAAGGTTTGCTCTTCTATAGTTTTATTGAAGCATTAATACCAACTTCTCTTAAGTCAGAATTTAAAACTATAATCCACCCTGACGTGGTGATAAAATGAAAAATTTCTGTTCAGCCAAAAAATCTCCACCAAAATCAAATGACAAACATTAAAAACAAGGCAAGAGCCTATATCTTTTGTTCTTGTTAAAAGAAAAAAAGAAAAAGGTACAGTAATAAATTGAAGAACACACAGATTAGCAAATATAAAAAATAACAGCCTGCATTTGCATGGGAAAAGTGCATTCTCACATACTGGTGTGGCAATATAAACTCGTATTATTTTTATGTAGAACAATTTGACAACATGAATCACAGCTTTAAAATTATGCAAACTTTTGGACTCATCAATTCTATTTCTAAAAAACAATCCTAAGAAAAGAAGCACATAAAGATGAATATGTAAGGGTAATCACTACGGTTTTGTGTATAATAATCAAACATGTTAAAGAACGTAAATTTCAAATAAAAAGGGATTAGTTAATTATTATAAATTTATACAATTCAGTCAAAAACTCTGCTGTAGAATGATCCATAGGTATCATTATGGAAAGCTGCTTATAATACATTGTATAGCTCACACACCAAAAACTTATGTATCACCACAATACTTACTTTCAGCTTCATGAGCCTTCAGTAGAGACACGGGCATTGTACCTTGTCTAACATCCCAAATACTTAACATTCCATCCTGACCACCGGTAGCTACAACATGCTGCTGGTTGGGATGTCTATCAACACAGTGGAGTGGCACTCGGTCACCAGTCCTTTAATGGGAGATAAAATGACTTCACAAAGTTGTAAAGTATAATTTATCTTTGAATAACCTATGAAACCTGTTTCTTTCCAGTAACGAAACGATAATTTTGTGGCTGGAGCTACTGGCTAAACTTAAATCATGTCAAAAAACTGACTACGTTAAATATATCTCTAAATATTAAAATTTTTGAGGGGAATTAAAGGCCAGAGTTATTCATTCTCTCTTCAATTTGTACACATAAGGAACAAGATAATTTGATGGTAAGATATGCAAAACATTTCCATTTCTTGGCTTTTTAAAAACATATATCAACTAAACAGCGTATTCCTTACTTCTACTCTACCTTATTTAATGCTTAGTTTATATAACTTTTTTTCCAGCTTGACACATGCTATTTTCTAATTAGAGAAGATTGCACATATAGAAAGGGGATTTCTGCTCAAAAAAATATCTTGGATTGTATTTTTCTCCCAGTCACATCTAGAGTGTATTATTAGTAGAACAGAATATTCTATTAATATATTAATAGAATATTCCCACTATTAATAGAATCATTTGATGAGCAAAAAGAAGTTCCCCATTAAATAACATAAGCTTCAAAGAGATTAATATAAACTTCTGAATCAATACAACAAATATTTACCAAACGCCAAGCCCATCCAACTATACAGCTGACCCTTGAACAACAGGGATCCACTTACATATGAATACTTTTCCACAGTAAATATACAGTGCCACATGATCTGAGGCTGGTTGAATCTGCAGATGTGGAACCTCTGAAACAGAGGATTCCACGTATATTGAGGGCTGACTATAAGTTTTACAGGGATTTTCGAGTGTATAGAGGGTCAGTGACTCTAACCCCCTACATTGTTCAAGGGTCAACTGTATTTGCTTTATCAGATTTAGTCAGAGATTATTCTCTTAGCATGCAATTAAAATACAATATGGTTTAAAGTCAGTTGCTATAAACAGTCAAACAAATTTGCTTCACACTACTGAAATTACAAATCAAAACTTACAGTGATAATATCTGAGAGGGCTCATTTCCTTGTTGTCTAAAATCCCATATTTTTAACTGTCCAATTGAATTTACTGTAAGAATCTCAGGAGTTCGAAGGAAGGTTACAGCATGGAGTGTACTGCTATCTGCATTGTCTACAAATGAAGAAAACAGCATTGTGTGTTAACAGGCCCCCCTTTTCCATGAAAATTTTAAATTGCATTCCCTCCACTGATTGAAATATTACAAATGAAATTTTAAATAAGTCACAGTTTAATTTCTATAGAAAAATGCAATAATATACATGTTAAAATGGACTCTCCTTTAATAGAAAAATTGTATCACTCACAGGACATCTGAACTGTTTTCCAAATGGAGGGCTAAGTTTTCACTTATTTCTCTAGTTCCACTTTAGGTTGTTACCCTCCATTTCTGAGACAGCTGTTCAGGTTCCTTTATATCCAACGTTACTTCCCTCTACTGCTTAACACAGAACCTCCATCTATTGAGCCAAACACCCTTGCTTCCTACAGAGCTCATTCTGACCTATATTATTCCGCTGACTTATCTCAAATCTATACATCTTTATCCTCATCAGCTCTCTTCTCCTCCATGAAGTCCTTCCTGATTGCTTTAACTGTCCTTTTCCTTTTCATAGTGTGTTTAAACTTATACCACTTAATTTACTATACACTTAAATTGTTTTGTGACCCTCCTCCAAACTGCCACTAGGCAGTGGTCCCTAAAAGCTAAACAAATAGTGTTCCTCAGAACTAAAAATCATAACAACACAAAAAAACTGATTCATGGGCTCAATCCAGATGTTCTGATTTAGGGAGTCTACGGTGATGGCCTGTTAAAAATCTCCTCAGGCAAGTCTGTGCAAAGTATGGTTGAGAACTACTACACTGGAATAATCCTTCTAAAGCATGACACGGGGTACATCACCCCTTTGCTCAAAAACTTTCAATGGCTCCGTAGTTGCCCACCTAACAAAACGTAACCTCTACAGCTGTGCATTAGATTCTTCACAACCTGACCACAATTTACCTTTCTTGTTTCATTTCTTACTTCTCCTATACAAATATCTAAAGTCAGGTCAAACTACACTTTCTGTCATTCTCTGAATGGTCTTACCTTGCCTCCATGCTGTTCCCTTTATCTGGTGTGCCACCTTTTAGTATTATTTATGGTTTGGAACCTAGATTAAATGGATTGCCACCTGCCCCTCAATTCTTTATCTGTTAATCCCCTCTGGCTCTCCTCTCCACAAATTTCTTTTTCTTCTAGTCACTCCTTCATACAGGCCTTATCAACATACTGTCTTGATAAAGGGATCCTGCTTTGTATATTTTTAAATCCCTCACACACCTAGCATTGCATTTACTTAGCACATGGTAGCTGCTCAATTACTATGCAATAGACCAAAGAAATAGGATTTTTCTTACCTATAGTTCTTATAGCTTCCTTGTGATCAGCTCTGAAGAGATTTATTCGACCATCTTCTCCAACTGTGACAATTTCTGGGTTGCTGCACACAACACCTGTGCATGGCGCACTGCTACAGGAAGGACTGCCTGGACCCGTGTGGTAATGAGCTGTTGTCCACTGCTGGCTGACTGACAGAGTCTACATGTCACAAATGAGGCTATGATTAATCAAAGCAAAGCTCCAAAAAACTAGAGCTTTCCCCAACTAAAACTGTGTCTCACACCTTTCTAGAAACATAGTAACTCTCTTCCCTTTGTATTTCCAAGCATTAAGGTCTAGAAACTACTTCCATTAAAGCTCTGTATATACTGGATTAGATTCAAAAGAAACGCTTTTTAATAACATCCCAAACTTATCTCAAACTAAAGAAATGGTTTTTAGGTATCAGGTAATTATGTGTTCAAAGGCAGCTCTAAATTCTTAAGGGGGCTGGCCTACATTTAAGAGAAAATCTCTGTAGTGCTTTCCAAATGACTCCATTAAGAAAAATAGTTAAGACTTCCCTGGTGGCACAGTGGTTAAGAATCCACCTGCCAATGCAGAGGACCCGGGTTCGAGCCCTGGTCTGGGAAGATCCCACATGCCGCGGAGCTACTAAGCCCGTGCGCCACAACTACTGAGCCTGCGCTCTAGAGCCTGAGAGCCACAACTACTGAACCCGTGTGCTGCAGCTACTGAAGCCTGTGCACCTAGAGCCCGTGCTCTGCAACAAGAGAAGCCACCGCAATGAGAAGCCTGCACACCACAACGAAAGAGTAGCCCCCGCTCGCCGCAACTAGAGAAAGCACGCGCGCAGCAACAAAAGACCCAACGCAGCCAAAAAAAGAAATAAATAAAAAATAAAAGCATTGCTGAAATAAACAGTAAAAAAAAAAAAAAGAAAAATATTTAACTAGACCTGGCTCTTGTATTTACTAGGCATGCCTATTAGTAAGATGACCTTGATTAATCCCCAAATCTAAGTAAGCATTCTCTTCTAGCAACTTAAAACTTTTACTTCAAGTGGGCCTATTTTAAAGGACTGCCCTTACCACTATGCTCTGAAGATCAGCAGTCAGGCTTTGGCACACACAAGAAAGGCTTTGTAAAAAATGTCAAGCCTTCATATAGTATATCCTCTCTTTCAATTGAAACCTAGGTTCTATCTGAAGCAAGGTAGCTGTTCCTGTTCTCTCTCATGATGCTTGAGCTAGAAAGTGTTCTTTCTTTCTTCAAAAGACCAGACTAGGATCTTAAAAGAGAATTACAGGAAAAGTACTTGCCAGAATACCATATTGTTAAATCTAACCTAAGAGAACATAAGAGATACCCAATTTGAATGAAGGATCACACAAACATGGTTCTTGAATTAATCTACTAAAAGATGGGTAATACAATGATTTTTCCCCTCCATGTTTTAAGACTATAAAACTTTATTATTTGTGTCATTATTAAGTACAGTTTTCTTTAAACCTTCCAAAAAAAATTAAAACGCAAATTGAGATTTCAAACAAAAGTTCTTTACCTGGTTATTTGGATGGTGAAGGAAAACTGTTACACATCCTGTTGATGAAGCAGCTACAATTCTTTCCTGGTCAAAAAACTAAGAAAATTCTTGCTTGTTATAGATTCATAAATATTAGCAGGGAGGAAGCCATTTTTTTGACTCAATTAATAGTATAACAATTTTAAAATGCAAAGAGGCTATAAATGCTAAGCAAATAAAATGTGAGAGTCAAAATTCCATTCCCACCACTTACTACCAGCTTTGAGACCCTGGCCAAGTTAAGTTCTCTAAGCCTTGGTAAACTTGCAAAACAGAGAACTAATCCCTGCTAGGCTGTTATGAGAACTCAAAAAGCAAAAACATGTAAAGTGCCTTGCACAGTATTTGTCACATAGTACATGCTCCAAAGATCTTAGTCTCAGTGTTCTCATTAAGACAGAGATAACAGTATTTGATTCAACAAGCATGCGATGAGAATGAAATTAACTTATGTAAACGGTGCTTGGCAGATAGTAGATGGTCAATTGGGCAAACAAACAAGCTAGGATTAATTCCACATCCCCTTCCCCAGTCCTGATTCTGCCATTAAGCAGCTATATGATGTTGGCAAATCATAACCTATAGGGAACTCAGTTTCTTGTAAACCTGGGGTGAGACTAGACAAACTTTAAGGTCCTTTACATCTCTAACTGTAAAGATCACTCTCAGTTTTTTAAAAGTTAGCTTTTGGATATTACACAGACTTACTTGTAAATCCATTACATCACCATGGTGTCTGATATCACACAATAACTGATGGTCTCCTTCAAATCCTCCATCAGAGTCCAAGTTCCCAAAATCTCCAATAGACCACAGTGAAACATAATTTTCCTGTAAAGCAGAAAATTTTATCTTGAGATGAAATATATGTCAAACTCTCCGAAATTAAAATTTGCACTGCCTTCAATCAACCTTGCTTTAAAAGCATCCCAAGCAAATGGAATGATAATCATTAAAAAAGAGGAGATACGGGGCCATCAATGGCTCTGAGGTACAAGGCAACCGAGCCTGAGACGTGCATTTGGGGGACAGAGAAGGGCGAGAGGAGCCAGAAGACGAGAGAGTTCGCGCGCCGGCGGCCGGGGGCTCGGTTCCAGGAGGGAAGGAGGAGGAAGGGGCTTCCCGGGCCGGGAGCGGGGGTACCTCATTGTCCCAAGAGCCCGTGGCGAAAGTCTCCACGGTCTGCAGGCTCCCCGGAGGTACCGGTCGCCAGCGGGTCTTGCTGATTTTCTGTGACACAAACTTAGCATAAATTTCCTCCATGTCGAAAGCAACCAGGCCAGGGACAGCCAGAAGCACAGAGCGCGCCACTCAGTCCCGCCCCTTCCCGCTGAGCCCTGATTGGAACGGACCGTACGAGGGACGGTGGCTGCAGAGAGCCAATTCTCCTCTGTAGGCAGTGCGGGAACGAACCACCAACTCTCAAGTGGGAGGTAGGTGGGACGCCCTACCCGACGCAGGAGGCTCTGAACCCAGGCAAGGGTGTTTCCCGTTCTTGTGCTGTAGGACCTGCTCCTAATCTGCAAACGATATAGAAACACCGAGACAATACATTTGTGCAATAACTTTGCAATGTAAGACAAATTTAAGAGCAAAACCAAAACAAAATCAATGCAAGAGAAACGACCTAGTAGCCACACCTAAACATTGTCTTGCATTTCACCGCGCATAGAAAATATTCAAAATTCTTAAATTCTCCTGGAAGTACGTCCGTCAACGTACCAATTTGTTATTCAAAACCTCTCCCTCCCCGTCCCCCAAACAAATCCTTTTCTTCAACGTTGTTAATACACACTGTCAGAAACTGGGGTTGCAATTCTGAGGACCCCAGTTCTAATTTGGACTCCCATTGCCTCTGTGACCATCCTCAATTCATTTATGTATATAATTAAGAATGATTTTTAATTGTAACGTCGACAGCTCAGGAATCAGAGCCTTAGGTTCCTTCGTGCTTTTGATTAGACCTATGATACACCCTCCCCCGCTTTTAAAAAATTCCTCTCAGAATCCTGCCCATCCTTCAAGCACCCGTTCTTTCCTCTATCTTTTCCTATTTCTCCAGCCCATGATGATCTAAATAAACATGTCCCTTAATATCTAGACCACTAATAGCACTTATATTTTGCCCCGTTGCTAATTTTCTTTTGATGCAAATCTCCCCAATTTGAATGTAAATCTTATTACCTACAAGAGGTATGACTTATTCATCTTAAAAAAAAAACTCCTTTATACTATATTCATAACTGTGTTGGTTGTTTCTTTAAAAGGGGCCATGATTTTGTTTCTAACTGATATTGGCAGTCCTATTTCCTAGCCACAGCTTATGGAAGCACCTCATGGAAATGCAGTCCATCTAGGTCAGCTTTAGAGAGTTTTCAGGTTTATTGAAAACTGACTGGTGTCGTTTTGTTTTGTTTTTAACTGGAAGACTATTAGGGAACAGCAGAGAGATGAAATAGAAAATTATTAGTCCCAAACTGACAATTTTATTCCCAATATTGAAGTAAAGAATACTGTTTCATTTATTATCGCAGAACACAGGGAAATAGTTAATATATAAGTATATTTAGGATTGGAAGTAGACTAGATACCACATTTGCTAAGGTCTGGTTAGAATACGAAAATTGTTGCTGACGCAGTAGCATCGATGTCTTGACATAGCTTTGTTTCCTTCCTTAAAAGTGTATTGGACTAAATGTGACTGGATTCTTCCAGTCTCAGTTCTGATCAGGAGTCAGCAAGTTGGATGCTACAGGCAATGTTCCTTGTCAGCTTCTCACTCAATGTCTTGCACAGCTGATAGCAACAAACCTGGTGTCCAGTCTAACGGTGGAATTTGTGAGGCTTAAATAGCTGAAAACGCACGCTTGTGTTGGGCGAATAACACATTCGCCATAGGATACTGTAGTATTTTTAACCAAGTGCGCTGTCCTAAGGAGCAAAGGATTCCCCACGCTCCACCCCCCCACCCCAGGTCTCGGTATTCTTCCACTCTCTGAATTTGTGCTTTAGAGTTGAGAACAAATCACGGTCCCAAAGTCTCTGCTAACGAAACACTAACGTACTTGTCACAAGCCAGAAGCTGGAGTACTCGGGTTAGAGAAGACCTTTGCCCTCCAGTTCTATTAAGATTATCGAGGCTCCACCATAGGGACCTCTGTCTCCAACCGACCTAAATATTAGTCATTCATTGGGTTGGGTGAGGCAGGACGAAGGAAGCCCACCGTCTAACAATCTGGACAGATATAGGAGCAGACCCGCCGCTCTCAACAGCTGATCTAGCTGAGACTGCGAAGCCACCGGCAGCAGCGGAACGAGGCCCGCCCTGCCATCCCGCCACCGCGCTCAGTGACCAGAGCCGCAGTGAGGCTCACCACCGACCGCGCCAGGGCCCACCCCGCTTGACCACAGGACAAACTCAGCAAGGAGGCGTTGCGCAGCCCGAGGCCTCAGAAAGGCCACTCAGAGGTGGCGGTGTTGGTGGCGCTGACTCAGCGGGACCAACCCGCCACACCCGGGCGGCCGCAGCGACCCCTCACGCGGGCGGCAGCGCATGAGGCCACCCCCGCCTCCTGCCCCACCCGGCCGCACCCGAATCCGCGCGGCGTCACTAAGCGCATGCGTGCCGCGGGGTATGCCGGGAGCGCGCAGTGGCGGCAGCGGCGGCGACGACAGTAGCAGCGGCGGCTACAGCGGGGACGCAAGCGGGGCGGTGACCGTGTGGGAGGTGGTCTCACTCTTGGGGAAGCTGCTGGGCACTGTCGCCGCGCTGAAGGTGGTTCTGTACCTGCTCCGGGTGTGCTTAGCGATGGCCTGGAAATCCGGCGGCGCCAGCCACTCGGAGCTAATCCACAACCTCCGCAGTAAGTGCCACCCCCGCCCGGTGTGGGGCAACTGGGGAAGGCCAGGCCTGAATCGGATCCCCTGGGCCGTCCGGAACGTTCCGTATACCCCTGTGCCTGCTGGAGGGCTTCGGCGCACGGTTGCACCAGCGGTCCCGAACGGCAAGCTCTGGCGATTGCCTCCCCCGGGACCTGTCACTCATCGGCGACGTGCACAGGAACCAGAGAGAAAGAGTCAGGGGCCGCTGCTAGTGGGGCAGGGGCAGGCGTCTCCCCGCGGGCCTGGGGAAGGGGGCGCGGCACAGGTGGTGGGGCTGTCACTCGAGTCCGCCACCTCCCTGTCCGGGTCCGGCGGGCGAGGGGCGTGCCTTGGGGAGTGGGCTGTTGGCCAGGGCTCGTAGAGACTGGGCTGGAACTAAGGGGACCCCGCCCTCGACCCCCGCGTCTTCTCACTTCCTCCTCTGTCATATCAGTCGAC
Source organism: Phocoena phocoena (assembly GCF_963924675.1). NCBI lineage: Eukaryota > Metazoa > Chordata > Mammalia > Artiodactyla > Phocoenidae > Phocoena > Phocoena phocoena. The sequence continues at coordinate 15,762,322 of NC_089230.1, read as the reverse complement.
CTAGCTGCAAGCTTTCTCCCGGGTTCTGCCTCCCCCGCCCTTCGTTTTTTCCTCTGGCGGGAGATGCCACCGTCTGATACTGGCGAGGGGAGGGAGAGGGAGATGAAAGTAATGTCATTGCGGATGCTGGGAGAAATTTCTGGGGCGGCTGTCCAGTGGAAAGCTTCGTGGGGGGCGGAGGAAGAGATAACTAGGAGATGCTCTTCCTGAGGGACAGCGTATTTCAGGAGCCTTTAGAGGTCCTGGGATCCAGCAAACGATTGTGTGTGTGGAATGTTCAAACTTTTTTCAGGGCTACCATATGCTTTAAAAGCCTTGTATGGAAGTTTCTTTACACCATTATCTTTAGTAATTGTATTCCTTCCTCTGATGATGATTTTAGGGTGGGACCAGTGCTGTGTCACTTTCTTATTTTAATCGAAATGTAGTGTCGCCTTCTGGTCGGGATACCAGGAAGGACCGCAGTCCATCATACTCTCACTCTGGTCAGAATTTATAGCACTCTTCTTTGCACTGACTTTGCAAATAATCACAATCCTGCCACGTGGTATTTTTAATTGTTATGGATTATTTAGCTTTTCATGTGTTTGTCATGTTTCTTAATTCGATTTGTAACCTTGATGGCTGGGGCTTTTTTTTTTTTTTTTTTTAGTATCTTTGAATCCTCTCAAACAATTTAATTTAATAATCATTCCTTTTTTCATAAGTGCCAATTAAATATATATTATATGCTTGGATCTATACTAGGAATACCAAGATTAGTGAGAGAAATAAATAGTATTGGCTGGCACATGGTTAGTATTAATACTTAATATTAGTCATTTGACTTTTTTTTAACCAGTATTTAAAACTTGTTTCCTTAGCGTTTAGTAATGAATGTTTAGGTTTTAAAAATCCTGTCAAGCATTGCCAGTATTCACTTTATGGAAGGATATTTGATTGGAAGTGTAAATTTATGTGCTGAGACAATATTAAGTGTGATTTAGGTTCCCATGGATTGAACAGAAGCTCAATATGTTGTAAATATTTTAATAAAATTTCTTCAAATGATCTAGTGCCTGCTAGTACAGCATACACACCTGAAACATTCTGTACTTGAATTGTGATTAAGTAATTTTCCACCAGTAGGTTATCGCAGTAGACACTTGGCTGTGGCAGAAATTGTAATCAATCAGGCTCTTAAAGTCTCTCCTTTCTGGGCCAAATTTGTAGTCAGCCAAAACTAGATCTTTTCCCAGTGGTTTTATAGTTACTTTAATGTATTGCATTACTATTCTTAGCTGAAATTTCTAAGGATGTTTTCCTATTAGAAAATTTAATGAGAAATATTTAACATACATGGATGTTGATATTGTGGATATTTCGTTTTATACTAGAGCTATGATTGGTAAGAGGAAATAAGAGTGCTCAAATTGTTTAGCCTCTTTTGTAACACTTGTGCAACTTTAGTTTCAACTTCTTGCTGAATTGATTCTAGCCAATAGATTTCTTTTTTTTTTTTGGTACGCGGGCCTCTCATTGTTGTGGCCTCTCCCGTTGCGGAGCACAGGCTCGGGACGCGCAGGCTCAGCGACCATGGCTCATGGGCCCAGCCGCCCCGCGGGCATGTGGGATCTTCCCAGACCGGGGCACGAACCGTGTCCCCTGCATCGGCAGGCGGACTCTCAACCACTGCGCCACCAGGGAAGCCCCAGATTTCATTTTTATTTATTAGTTTGTTACAACAGTAATATTTGCTCAAGGGAGAATTTCAGTTGGCACAAATTGAAAATTTCTCACTCTTTACTGGTTATTCCACCCTTGTGTATTCTTCCTAAGACTTCTAACTGAATCTTTAGAAAAAGATTAAAATGTGATTATGCTGATATTGAAGTGAAAAGGGATCTGCAAATTGGAAGAGGAAGCAAATTACAGTTTTAATTTTTTTTTTAACGAAACAAAGTTCACGATTGGTTTCATTTTAATATTATTATAATTATTTATTGAAAATACCTACTGAGGCTTTTCTTTTATAAGGCGTAATAGAAATGATTGTTTATGATTTCATACTTGATATATCATTTACAGAATACTTTAGACTCTAATGGTACATCTCATAATGTCTCATAGCTTATGTTGTGATGATAAATGCTCTTAAGTGACTGAGAACAGTGGTCTAAAACTTGAGCATGCTTCAAAATCTCCAGGATCATCTGGAGAGCTTGTTAAAACAAATTAAGACAGATTGCTGGGGCTGTTGATAATTTGTATTTCTAACAAGTTCCTAAGTAATATGCTCCTGCTGGTCTGGGGACCACACTTGAGAATCACTGACATAGAGAACTGAAAATTACAAGATTAAACCCTGCCAGTGTTGTAGTTGAATCAGTTTTATGCTTTAAAATAAAATTTTAGGAAAAAGTCTGTAGCAATCCTGCCCAACAGAGCTGCTTGTAATGTCTGTATCTGTGCTGTTCAGTACCATAGCCGCTAGCTACATGAGGCATTGAGCATTTGAAATGTAGTTAGCACAGCTGAGGAACTGGATTTTTGTGTTATTTAAATTAACTTTAACTACTAGCCACATGTTGGACATTACAGGTCTTTAGAAATGAAAAGTATTATTTTATAATTATAGGCTGATAAGGTACTCATGAAACAAATTAACTTAATTCAAAACAACTGTGAGCCTACTTATTCCAGGGAATGGGAAAATTCAAGTAATGTTTATATTAGAGTTTATTTTCTACTTTTGTTGGGATAATTTCACGCCATGGTAAAAGGAAAAGAAGGGGGCAGGACCGGATGAGCTTGAGAGAGGTGGTCTCCTAGAGCAGGGATGTCCAAGCCAGAGTGTTTGTGGAAGGTTAACTCTTAACAGACTTCAAATGCTGTACTGGCCACTTAAAACAAAGCTAAAAATTGTTCTTTTACCTATTTTATTTTTGTAAAAAAAATTCAGTCCACTACCCTAATCCATCAGTTATTTCTACTTATATTTCCCTTGCATCCTTGATTGTGTCATTTTGCATGTATAATGTATATAGAATTTGTCAAATCCGTCAACTGATATTTGACTATCTTCTATATGCAAGACACTGGGGATACAGCAATGAGAAACAAACATCTATTCTCTCTTGTAGCTTACTTCTTGTGGGAGCAGACAAATAAAATATATGTTCACATGATAAGTGGCAAAGTAAGGAAGGAGGATAGGGCGTATGGTGTAGTAGGTTTGCAGTTGTAGGCAAGAAGGCCTCACTAAGGTGTCATTTGAGTAAAGATTTGGTGACAGGGAAGAAATTCAAGCCATGCAGGTAGAGCTGGGGAACAGGTATTCTAGACAGAGAAAATAGAACGTGCTAGATTTGGATTTGCGGTGTAGGAGAAAGACTGCAGTCGAGGATATGACACTAAGGTTTTAGACCTGGGCAATGGGAATGATTTGCCATTTTCTGAGTTGGAAACAAGTGAGTGAGCAGCAGGGATTTTGGGGGTGGGGTGGGGGGATGCAAGGAAGTGTGGGAGAGCAGGGGTTTATTTGGGGAGATGTTTGGTTTGAGTTCCTTATAAGACATTAAAGTGGAGACCTTCTTCAGTAGGCACTTAAATTTGTAAGCATTATGATAATTTATAGTTTTTGTATCCTTATTTATCTCTGCAAATAAATGGAAATTATTCTATTTAGAGTGTCAGTTCTTATCAACTAGTAGCATAAACAGTGGAAAAGAGAATATTCTATTAGTTTTATCATGTGCATTCATGGGCCAAAGATAGCCAGGTAATAAAATACTAAGTGACTTTTTTTCAGAAATTTGGGCTCATTTAGAATCCAGAAAATACTTCCTCATTTTAACTTACATCACGTCAGTCTTATGGGTATATACGAGTAAGTAAACTTACAGTGCATTGAATAAGATTTAATAGGTAAGATTTTGAGGGAGAATTTTAATATCAATGTGTCTACTTAAATTTAACTAAAATTAAAAATTCAGTTCCTCAGTCATACCAACCACATTTCAAGAGCTCAGTAGGCACACGAGGCTAGTGGCTGACCTGCTGGACAGTGCAGATGTAGAACATTTCCATTATCATAAGAAGTTCTATTGGGCAGCACTAAATCTACATAATAGGTTGTATTACATTCTATTCAATGTGATCTTAGTTCCATTGTGCTGTTCCACATATTTTTATTAGTGTTGCATTTAGTTCTGGCCAACATGCTTTAAGCGTAACAGTGAAAAACTGAAGATTATCAGACAAGAGTGCTCAAGAGGACAAGAGCATCAGCATTTTATATGATGATTTGATGAGATGGAGGTTGTTTGATTCAGCAATGAGAAAGTTACAGAGAGCAGTAGTGTTTAAATATTTGAGGGAAATCATGTAGTAGAGGGTAAAACCAGGACAAATGGGAGGCACATTTTGGCTCATTTTAAGGAAGTATTCACAAAGCTATCCTAACAGTCAAAGATTTGGCTTTGAAAAGTAGTGTTTTCTGTCACTGGATATGTTGAAGCAAAGAATGGTTGACCATTTCACTGTAAGGGATATTGTGGAAGAGATTTGTCATCTGCTTTCACTGTATACTAGACCTCTCAGGACCCTTCCAAATCCAAGATTCTGTCAATTTAATCACATCATGGTTTGCATGAAATCACCTGTGGGATATGTATGTTGGGGTGGGTGGGTGGGTGTGTTTTAGGAGAGAGCCACAGAAGTTAACTTTTGGTTACCTATATTTTAGAGTTTTGCATAACATTTTAGTTTGTCAGAGATGTGAGGAGTGCAAGGAGCATCCTCCTTTGAGAAATAGTGTCAAGATAGTTAATTACATGTATTTACTAAGACTGATAATGGTTTAGAGAAAGATGTATTTTTTTTTTTTTTTTTTTTTTTTTTTTTGCGGTACGTGGGCCTCTCACTGTTGTGGCCTCTCCCACTGAGGAGCACAGGCTCCGGACGCGCAGGCTCAGCGGCCATGGCTCACGGGCCCAGCCGCTCCGCAGCACGTGGGATCCTCCCGGACCGGGGCACGAACCCTTGTCCCCTGCATCGGCAGGCGGACTCTCAACCACTGTGCCACCAGGGAAGCCCTGTATTTTTTAAATTAATTTTTATTGGTATATAGTTGCTTTACCAATGTTGTGTTAATTTCTACTGTACAGCAGAGTGAATTGGCTATACGTATACATATATCCCCTCTTTTTTAGATTTCCTTCCTATTTAGGTCACCACAGAGCATTGAGTAGGGTTCCCTGATCTATACAGTAGGTTCTCATTAGTTACCTACTTTAGTTTATTTATATATTAGTTTTGGCTGTGTTGGGTCTTCATTGCTGTGCGTGGGCTTTCTCTAGATGCGGTGAGTGGGGACTACTCTTCGTTGCGGTGCGCGGGCTTCTCATTGTGGGGGCTTCTCTTATTGTGGAGCATGGGCTCTAGGTGTGCGGGCTTCAGTAGTTGTGGCTCACGGGCTTCAGTAGTTGCGGCTCGCGGGCTCTGGAGCGCAGGCTCAGTAGTTGTGGCGCACAGGCTTAGTTGCTCTGCAACATGTGCTATCTCCCTGGACCAGGGCTCAAACCCGTGTCCCCTGCATTGGCAGGAGGATTCTTAACCACTGAGCCACCAGGGAAGCCCATAGTTATCTATTTTATACAGAGTATCAATAGTGTATGTATGTCAATCCCAATCTCCCAATTCATCACCCTCTTCCCCCCCTCCAAGAAAGACGTATTTTTGAATAATCTCTGGTCTTAGATGATATGCTTTATCATAACTTGACATCACTTAAAATTCTTCTTTGATTGTAGTGTGAATTTAAAACTAATCCCTTTCAGATTTTCTGTATGGAGAGTGTCTCAGGCTCCACTCACCTCTTACCACACCTAATCATTCTAGATGGGAAATAAAAGGGGACCATTTTGTTCATTTCTTATTGTTTTCCCTGGCATTTTGTTAGTGGAGAAGAAATAGAGAGTAGATGATTAACAACCACTCAAGTCATAAAACTAATATAATTATGTAATATTTTATTGAGATGTAACTTTGTAACAAGTTACTTACGGAAATTTAGAGAATGTTTCTACATGACTTGAAATGCATCTGCAGCTTATTTTCTTACCTGTGTTTTCAGTGCTTCATACCAGCACAGGATCTCTTCTTTCTCCATCTCTGCCAGGATTGCTTCTAGTCTTCTATTCTCCCAGATCAAAAGTCTTGGAATAGTTATTGATTCTTTCAGACTGTCCCCAAATTAACTCAACAGTTATTACAAATACCTTTCATAGTCATCCCTTTCACTGTATTTTCACGGACACTGTCCTAGCCTGGGTTCTTAGTCGTCGCTTGGAGTGATATGCCTTCCAGTGTCTGATTGGTCATCACACTTGCAGTTTTTCTCCCCTCAGGTTCATTCTACACATTACACTGATTGTCCTAGTGTACTGCTTTCTGTTACGTCTCTTTTCTCCCTAGATTTCTATTGCTTACTGTATCAATTGTAAACACCTCTTGCTCAGCTTTCAGGCCTTTTAAGGGTCTTCTACAACCTGTTGCCCTGCTCCAACTCCAGTCCTGTTCTTCAGACTGATCTCATTTTACTCCTCAGATACCTTGTGTTTTAGGGTACCTGTTCATCTGCTGTAATAAAGACCAAAATAACAATGGCTTAAACAAAACGAAAGTTTCTGTTTCACGTAACAATCCAAGTATAAGCAGTTCAGAACTAATATGGTGGTTCCATGGTCTTGAGGACCTGGGCTCCTTCTTTCTTGTTGTGCTTCCTAAAGTCTTTCCCTCATCTACAAAGTTGAAGATAGTTTACCTCCATCCTTTCCATATTCCAGCTGGTGGGGAGAAAAATGGGGAAAGGAGAAAATGCACATTTTTTTAAGGGCATTATCTAAAGTTGCGTTCATAATTTCTGCCTGTGTTCTCATTGACAAGAACTTAACCATAAGGCTACACGTAACTACAGAGAGGCTAGGTAATGCACCCAGTTCTACCACTGTGAAAGAAAAGGAGTACCTGGGGCTTCCCTGGTGGTGCAGTGGTTAAGAATCCGCCTGCGGATGCAGGGGACGCGGCTTCGTGCCCCGGTCCGAGAAGATCCCACATGCCGCGGAGCGGCTGGGCCCGTGAGCCATGGCCGCTGGGCCTGCGCGTCCAGAGCCTGTGCTCCGCAACGGGAGAGGCCACAACAGTGAGAGGCCCGCGTACCGCAAAAAAAAAAGAATCTGCCTGCCAATGCAGGGGACACGGGTTCGAGCCCTAGTCTGGGAAGATCCCACATGCCATAGAGCAACTAAGCCTGTGCGCCACAACTACTGACCCTATACTCTAGAGCCTGCAAGCCACGACTACTGAAGCCCACGCATCTAGAGCCCGTGCTCCGCAACAAGAGAAGCCACCGCCATGAGAAGCCGGTGCACCGCAACAAAGAGTAGTCCCCGCTCCCCGCAACTAGAGAAATCCTGCACGCAGCAACGAAGACCCAGTGCAGCCAAAAATAAGTAAATAAAATAAATAAATTAAAAGAAAAGAAAAGGAGTCCCTGCCACATCTTAACATCTTGCTCACTAGAGCAAATACACATTGTGTATACATCTCTATAGGTACTATCTGTCTGTGATAACAAGGTTAGGACAATTAAGATTAATTTTCAGTCGAGTAACCATGTGTACATATTTAAAGATAAAATAATACAGAAGGGTTTATAATGAAAAATAACAATTGCTTGCCCTGTTCCTCCCTGCTCCCAGACTGCCTCAAGTGAACACTTTTAACTACATATTTGGGTCTTCTGGTGATTGTCTTCAGTCTCTAAAGCATATGCTTAAACTGCTATTTCTTTATCAACTTTGGACATCATCTACTGACTTCTTGCCAAGATGGAGGAGTATTTACACCCTCTAAACTTACTCCCTTCCCCACATATAGTTATACCGTAATTTTTGCTTCCTCTATTGTGGTTACCTTTGTAACTTTGAGTAATATACTTTAACCTCAATTTTTTGTTCCATAATTTGTAAACTGACACTATCCCTTAACCCTTCCACTTTGTAAGAAAGGATACTGATTTTCCAACTTATTAGGGGCTTTTTTTTTTCGGCACGCGGGCCTCTCACTGCTGTGGCCTCTCCCGTTGCGGAGCACAGGCTCCGGATGCGCAGGCTCAGCGGCCATGGCTCATGGGCTCAGCCGCTCCGCGGCATGTGGAATCTTCCCGGACCGGGCACGAACCCGCGTCCCCTACATCGGCAGGCGGACTCTCAACCACTGCGCCACCAGGGAAGCCCCTAGGGGCTCTTTTATATTGTCAGAGCTGATAGCATTTCATTTTGTTCTGAGCAATAAATAAATCTTCTGCATTTTGTTGATTTTTGTGTTGAAAAGTAATAACCATCATCACAAACATTAATGACTGGGTCAACACTTTGCTGAGCTACGTAGCATGCAAGAGTTTATTCCCTGCTCTTTGTTTCTAATATCACAGACTCCTCTAGTATTGAGGAGGAATAGTCAGATGTTTTTCCTTTTTTTTTTTTTTGGCCATGTGGCTTGTGAATCTTGATTGCCTGACCAGGGATTGAAAGCAGTGAAAGCATCAAGTTCTAACTTCTGGACCACCAGGGAATTCCTTGTTTTTCCTTTTTTTACACTTTTATCAGTTGCTTGAAATCATGTCACAGTTTCTTCTTACCTAAATCATGACTCTTGTATAGTATTTTTGTCTTTTTCCTGGAATTTATCTCCCTCTTCACCCTTCCCACTCCTCAGGTTGAGAAGAGGAACAGATACCTTCTTAACGTGGCTCTAATTTTTTCAAGTTTTTTAAATTATTTGGTTTATAGCTTGGATTCTATTGCATTCTCCTTTTTGAATTCTGCTAACTTCTCATTTGGATCCATTGCATATTAGGATCAACATTAGCCATTATTATAATTATTTAATTAGGATCTTTGGTCCTTAGGGTGCAGGAAAATTGGGCATGGGTAGTTTTAAAACTGTTCACTAATTTAGAAAGCCTAATGGTAATTTATGTTTACTCATAATTAGGCTATACATGCAAAGTGAAATGTTAAATTACTTTGCTGTTTGCTAGAAATATTTCAGGGCACTGGCAATTGTATATGTCAGATTGTCAAAAACGGGAAAATGATTTAATAACTTAGTAAATATAGCTTGCTTTAGGCATCTTTCAAAATATGGAATCCTGGGAGAAAGCAAATAATAAGAACCTTGTAGTGAAAATTTTGGAAACCACCCAATAATGGTCTAAGGAAGCTTTATCCTGAGCCTTATGTGTTCCGCTTCTTAATAAATGACTGGTGACATGCTTTTAAAACTATTTAGGGTTTTTTAGTAAATTCTGTGTCCCTCTGTAGAGTAAGAAATCAGCCAAAGAAACTCACATAAGTTTGGTAGATGTATATTATCTAGCTTAGGGGAAGTAATCTCTTTAATTTACTTGATTTTTAGAATGTGCCTATAGCAATGTGTTTGATTTTAGATGTCACAAATATTCATCTAGAGAAGAATGAGTAAGTGAATATGATGGTAATTGGATGTATTGAGTGAGGCTGCTTAACCTGAAAAAGATAAGGCTTGAAATGGTCATGATATGTTCAGGTGTGTAAAAAGTGTTGGTTGGATAGAAAATTCAGCATATTCTTTGTGACTGCAGAGCGTAGCACTAAAGGTTTATATAAGTGAGTTATAAAGAGGGAGATTTCCTCTTAATACAGGGAAGTGTTCTGATAATTAGTGTGGTCTGAATGTGCAAAGGACTGTTCCACATCAGTGCAGCTCTTCAACTAGAGATCGTGGTACCAATTTATGAAGAAGTTAGACTTGATGACCCTTCTGACCTTGAGAGTCTATGAATCACCCCTCTGGAATTTGAATTGAATTCAGGGCAAATGACCCACTCAAGAAGTATTTTGAGAAATGAATTAGTAGAAGTCACTAAGCTATTTGAATATGGTAGCAGTACAGTGAACTGGTCAACAGGAATCTAACATCTCAATTTGAATGGCCCTACCCCTTATTTGCTCTGTGATCTGGAACAACTTAGTCTTTCTGAACTCAATTTTATTATCTGTAAGATGGAGTAATAATAGTGCTTACTTTATAGGATTGTTAGAGACAGTATAAGATTGTTTCATAGTTTCTAAGTTCTTACCTCAAAAGATAGTGTATGTAATGTGCTTAGGATTTTGTCTGGCGCATGACAAATATTTAGTAAATGATATCTTTTTTTTTTTTGAATTTACTTCTTTATTTATTTTTTGGCTGTGTTGGGTCTTCATTGCTGCGCACGGGCTTTCTCTAGTTGCAGCGAGTGGGGGCTGCTCTTCGTTGTGGGGCGCAGGCTTCTCATTGCGGTGGCTTCTCTTGTTGAGGAGCACGGGCTCTAGGCGGGCTTCAGTAGTTGTGGCACGCGGGCTCAGTAGTTGTGGCTCACAGGCTCTAGAGCACAAGCTCAGTAGTTGTGGTGCACGGGCTTAGTTGCTCCGTGGCATGTGGGATCCTCCTGGACCAGGGATCGAACCCGTGTCCCCTGCATTGGCAGGCAGATTCTTAACCACTGCGCCACCAGGGAAGTCCAATATCTCTCTTATTACGCTGCTTTTAAAACTTTTTAAAAAATGCTTTCACTGTTTTATTTTAATGAACTTTACAGGTAGCTTGCCTAAGCTTATTTGTGTAGAAACAGTACTTTCTATTTGGGTTAATTAATCCAAAGTTTATAATATTTTCAAATGGATGGATGATTTATTAATATAACCTAGTCTGTGAGTATTTAAGTGTTTCTCTAGTTGGTGTGCCTTGTTTGCTGATTTTTTAAAATATTCTTTTGTTATTTGGAGAGTCTGTATTTATACCTTTTATAGTGTCCTTAAACCACCTTTTCTTAACTATTTACTGTCTGGTCAGTCAGTATTAAATGGTATCCTTTGATTCCTCCTGTCACCTATATGACTCAATGATCTAATTCTACTTTCCCCTTTTTTTCCTCTTCCCATTGTTTTTAGTTGCCTTCTTTCTATTTTGTCAGAACAAATAACGTTTAAGTATTATTATTCCATCACTGTCTTTACCCTTTTAGTTTTTTTTAAAAAATAGTTTAAAAAACTATTACCTATTTAAAAAATAGTATAAAATAATTTAATAAGAGTTAAAAACAGATGTTATTCAGAAACTATTGCAATAGGGGAAAAGAGACCTCAGTATAAAGCTGGGCTCAGTTCCCAATACAGCATGAGCAAGTGGGGATTTATAGCCTAGGAGCAGGGTGGGCATCAGTGGGTAGAAAATTACTAAGAGGAGACATCAGGGGTAATGGGGGATTCTGGCTAAAATAACTTGACAGGATTCTTGCTGAAGGCAGACCAATCCACCCTTTTACTTTTAGTCTTTGCTCTAAAATTGGATATGTGTCCTTTTCTGATGTATCCCTAGTAATCCCTTGTTTAGATGAAGCACATCTTCTACAAGATTCCTTAGGAAGGGCTTGTGTGTACAGCATTCCCTGAGTTCTTGCACATTCAAGACTTTTTTTCCTATAACCTTGATATTTGAAGAACAGTTTTGGCTGCATATAAAATCCTTGGCTTACACTTTTAAAAAATCAGCTTTATTGAGATATAATTTATGTAAAAACGCACCAATTTTAAGAGTATGATTTGAAAATTTTGACAAATATAGGTGTGTAACCACCACCCTAATGAGGTAAAACAGGGGTGAGCAAACTACATCCCACAGGCCAAATCTGGCCTGCTGCCTGTTTTTAGAAATAAAGATTTATTTGAACATAGCCACACCCATTCATTTATGTCTTGTGTGTGGCTGTTCTTGTACTTCAATGGCAGAGTCGCATAGTTGCAACAGAGACTATACGGCCTGCAAAGCCTAAAATATTTACTGTTTGGATCTTAACAGAAGTTTGCTGATCTCTGATGTAGAACATTTCTTTCACCCACTAAGTTTTCTCGTGCCCTCTGCAATTAATCTCCTCCTTTAACCCCTGACTCCTAGCAACTGCAGATTGGCCTTCTGACACTATGGTTTTGACTTTTCGGGAATTTAATATTAGATGGACTCATATAGTGTAAATCTCCTGGCTTCTTTCACTGAGATTAGTGCTCTTGAGATTTGTTCATGTTGTTGGGTATATCAATAGTTTGCTCCTTTTTTTTTTTTTTTTTTTTTTTTTGCGGTACGCGGGCCTCTCACTGTTGTGGCCTCTCCCATTGCGGAACACGGGCTCTGGACCGCAGGCTCAGCGGCATGGCTCACGGGCCCAGCCGCTCCGCGGCATGTGGGATCTTCCCAGATTGGGGCACGAACCCGTGTCCCATGCATTGGCAGGTGGACTCTCAACCACTGCGCCACCAGGGAAGCCCTACCTTTTTCTTGATAATGTCCTTTGAAGCACAAAAGTGTTTAATTTTGATGAAATCCAGTTTATCCATTTTTTTTTCTCTTATTGCTCATGCTTTTGGTGTCATATCTAAGAATCCACTGCCAAATCCAAGGTCATGAAGGCTTACCCCAGTATCTTCTTCTATGATTTTTATTATTTTAGTTCTATGTTTAGATCTTTGATCCATTTTGAGTTAATTTTTGTATTTGATATGAGGTAAAGATTGAACTTTATTCTTTTCATGTGGCTATCCAGTTGTCCCAGCCCCATTTGTTGAAAAAGACTGTTCTTTCGCCATTGAATGGTATTGGGACCTTTGTTAACCTACTGATGTTTAAGTTCCTTCCTTGTAGCCAGTACAGTGAACTTCTAAGTCCCAGACCTGTGTTCACTATTTTAGTACTTAGTGTTGTAGTTTCTCTTTCTGGGAGTAATTTTGTCTGTGCTTCATCTGCATTCCCTACTTCCTTCTACTTAGTCTTTTAAACTTCAGTCCCTACCTTTGCTTTCTATACCCACAGGCTTGCAGCAATAGCAAAAGCTTTGTTGGAATGTGTTGTTTATTTTTCTACTGATAGGTAATATGAAGTCTGGATATTCTCTATGTCCTAGTAATGTGAAGGCATGGGTCATGTGTGGTTTTGTTTATGCCCCTTCTTGATCTTAGGTTTAGGTGGTTTTTGAATGGCTATGTGGAGAAATTCAGATTCTGGTGGGCACCATTACCCTCTAGAACCTGGAGGCTCCACAGTTGATGAATACATTAAATTCATTTGCATAAATATTTTAAACTTCTCATGATGCTTAAGTCTCATTTTAAAATAGCTGTGGCAACCTACTGAATGGGAGAAGATATTTTCAAATCATATATTTGATAAAGGGTTAATACCCCAAGTATATACAACTCAATAGCAAAAAAAATCAAACAATCCCATTAAATAAACGGGAAGAGGATCTAAATAGACATTTTTCCAAAGAAGACATACAGAATGCCAACAGGTACATGAAAAGATGCTCAACATCATTAATCATCAGGGAAATGCAAATCATAAACCACAGTGAGGTACTGTCAGCTCATACCTGTTAAAATGGCTGTTCTCAAAAAGACAAGAAATAACAAGTGTTTACAAGATTATGAAGAAAAGGGAACCCTGGTGCACTACTGGTGGGAGTATAAATTGTTGCAGCCACTCCAGAAAACTGTATGGAGCTTCCTCAAAAAATTAAAAATACAGCTACCATATGATCCAGCAATTCCATTTCTGCATATTTATCCAAAGAAAACAAAAACACTGATTTGAAAAGATATACGCACCCCCATGTTCACTGCAGTATCATTTACCATAGCTAAGATATGGAAACAACCTAAATGTCCATCCATGGATGAATAGATATGGATGCTGTGATGTATATATACAATGGAGTATTATTCATCCATAAGAAAGAATGAAATCTTGTCATTTGTAACATGGATGGACCTTGAGGCTATTATGCGAAAGGAAATAAGTTAGAGAAAGACAAATACTGTATGATCTGACTTACATGTGGAATCTAAAAAAATAAACAAAAAACCAAGCTCATAGATACAGAGAACAGATTAGTGGCTGCTAGAGGCAGGTGGGGTGCAAAATGGGTGAAGGTAGTCAAAAGATACAAACTTCTAGTTGTAAAATAAATGTCATGGGGATGTACAGTATGGTGACTGTAGTTAATGATACTCTGTTGCATGTGTGAAGGTTACTGAGAGAGTACATCTTAAAAATTCTCAGCACAAGAAAAAATATTCTGTAACTGTATGGTAATAGATGTTAACTTATTGTGGAGATCATTTTCTAACATATACAAATATTGAATCATTATGTTGTTTATCTGAAACTAATATAATGTTGTGTGTCAATTATACCTCAATTTAAAAAAAAGAAATCTGAAAAAAAAAGTTGTTCATAGTGTAGCCAAATTAAGCAAAGCATGTTTTGATTAAAAAAATTTATTTCTGGATTGTTAAAGTCAAGTTGATACATTTAATCTTACAGATTTTAGAGCTGTAAGGACAAGAACTATGCTATTTTGTTTATTATCACCCTAAGTATGTAGCACTGTGTCTGGTATATATTAGACAGACAGTAAACTTACTGAGTGAGTTAATAACGCCTTTATTGAATAATTACCGTGTGCATGGTTAATAAGGGTTATTGAAGTTTAACATATTATATTTAATCTTAAAGAATTGATAGTTGGGGGAGCAAATATATACAGTCAGCCTTCTATACCCATGGATTCTATCTCCATGGATTCAACCCACTGTGTACTGAAAATATTTGAAGAAGAAAGAAGTTCCATAACATTTCAAAAAGCAAAATTTGAATTTGCCACATGTTTGGCAACTATTTACATAGCATTTACACTGTATTAGGTGTTATAAGTAGTCTAACCATGATTTAAAGTATATGGGAGGAGATGCGTAGGTTATATGCAAAAACCATGCAATTTTATATAAGATGCTTGAGCATCCACAAATTTTGGTATCTGCTGGGGTTGTGGAACCAACTCCCTATGGACACTGAGGGAAGAGCATATTGACCTTGCTTTCCTTCTTGAAAAATTTGTTTCTCTTGGGCTCTGTAACAGTATATCTGCTTGATTTTCATCTACCTCTGTGTCTGCTCCTTGTCATAATCTTTGAAGGCTCTACTTCCTTTGCATTTCTCCTAAATGTACACTTTTGTGTATTCTTACCTGGCCACTTTAGTTCACTTCCATTGGTTTAGTTGCCATCTATACAACTAGTAATTTATAATCTCTGTTGTAGGTTTTTCTCCTGCGCCCCAGATGCATTTATCCAACTGACTGCTATATATCTCTATGTGTATGGTCAGTAGCTCCTAACTGAATAAATAACTTGTCCTTTTTTTCCTTAGCTCTGATCCTTGTCTAGGATTTTGCAAATCAGTATATGACATCAACATTTCAACCGTTAACCCGCTCCCACCTCCAAATCTAGTCAGTCAGGTATACATTACCTACTAAATATAACTCAAATCCTTCTACTTTTCTTCATCCTTACTTTCATTATTAAAGACCAGGTTGTGATTACCTGAGCCATTGCGACAACTTTCAATTTTGCTCTCTTCCAATCTAGTCTCTACAGTGTAGCCAGAATAATTATTCTAAAATATGTCTGATCATGCCACTTCCAGCTTAGAATATTGCTTCATTCATTTCAGAAAATGGAATCATCAAGACAGATAAAGTATTTGAAGTAATGCTGGCCACAGACCGCTCTCACTATGCAAAATGTAACCCTTATATGGATTCTCCACAATCAATAGGTAAGCTTTGGGTTTCTGAAAACGTCACAAATTTTACTCATTTACTCTGTAATCTATGTAAGTAAAAATAGGCTGGGACCCAGATGTGTATCTAGTACCTTGCTAATTTGAGTTTTATGCCTTAGTAAGTTTCATAATCCCAAACTTACCCAGTTTAATAAAATGATGTAATATATGAAGTGTCTTTTCTATTTTTTAAACAATACATATAAGAATTCTATAAAAATATTCTTAAAACATACTTTAAATGAAAACTTACAGTTTAAGCTATGTGCTGAGTTTTCTTTAGGGTCTTCAGTGTTGACTAAGGTTGGTTTTTGCATTAGCATCAATCTGAAAAATCAGTATTAAAGGGAATGTGTAACTAAGTTATTACTGACTTCTCTGCTTCACTTGCCCTGAATTTTTTGGTTTGCGCTTGTTTTTAGAAAGTTCCATATTTAACTCCTTCTCCTGAAGCAGGTTTTGCTGAACTGCTGAGCCTTGGCAGTGGGCGCCTTTGAGGCTTAGAAGTGCCTCAGGATTCTGTGGGCCAGCTGCCGTGCTGCCTTCTTTTGAAGCACTTTAACAGTCAGCAGAGAAGATCCTGGGGAGCTTCTGAACCCCGAAGGCACCTGCTACCACCGCTCAGTGAAAATTGCTTCAGACGCAGAAGCAGGTAAATAAGTTTTGAGAAAGCAACACTGGAAGAAAAAACTAAAAGCTAAAAATGGAGAAAAGATTGTTTTAATTAACATTAGTTGATAGTGTAAAGAGTAAATTGAAGTAGCTTATTAGTCTCTTAAGCTACTCTGATTGCCAGTTCTAGTTTTTTTTAAGGTGCCAAAAATATGAAGCAATTTAATTTTGCAAGGATTTTGCATACTCTGTGATATATGGAAGCTTATTTTCTTTTTATAAATCTAAAGAAAAAACATCATAAATTTATCAACTCAACTTCATGAAATTCTTCCTTAACTAACTATATGGGAGAAGAAATTTTTGGAAATAGTGGGACTGTTGTACTGAGCATGCTAGCCTTTGGCATGATTATATTTTCTTTTTTCTTTTTTTTTTTTATTTTTATTATTTATTTTTTGGCTGTGTTGGGTCTTCGTTGCTGCGCGGGCTTTCTCTAGTTGCGGTGAGTGGGGGCTACTCTTTGTTGCGGTGCACGGGCTTCTCTTAGGGCTCTAGAGCGCAGGCTCAGTCGTTGTGGTGCACAGGCTTAGTTGCTCCGTGGCATGTGGGATCTTCCCGGACCAGGGTTTGAACCCATAGTCTCCTGCACTGGCAGGCGGATTTTTAACCACTGCGCCACCAGGGAAGTCCATGATTATATTTTCTAATTTTAACTGTGCGTGACAGTACTGTACAGTACAAAATAAAAGTTTTATTTCTTGAGATCATAAAAGTGAAAATAATTTTTATGAAAAACAACTTATGGACGTTAGAAAAGGAATTACATGGAGTATTTCGTGTGTTTTTACAGTTGAATGTATCAGTAGTTCTCTTCTTCTTTTGCAGGGTTCCAAGCAACAATCAGTGCTCCACACATGGTAAGTTAACTTTGGTCATTTGGGTACAAATGGATCACATTTTTCCTCTAAGAGTGCTTTCTTCAGTAAAAACGGTTTAAAGAACATTTTTAACTTTTAATTATATCAGTTTTATCATCTATGAATTATGTAAATTGGTAATGAATTAATAAGAATAATCTTATTCTTAATACAAGATGTGTAGAAGGAACTCTCTTTGGTAGAAACTCATTAAAGTTTTTGGTGGTTGTCATTAGTATCTAATCATGTAAAAATTGTATATAAAATAATTGTATATAAAAGGTTATTTACTTAGAGGTGTGTTAATTAAGGGAGGGAATATGTTTAAAATATAATAGACATATTAAAGAAATCTCAAGTTGAATAATGTTTCATATTTTATTTGGATAATTCATTAGGGACTGGTCACGTATAGCAGTTATGAAGCTGTATAACTCTGAGAAGGACCTGTTTTGAGTTACTTAGCACTTTTAATCTGTTGCGAATTTTCTTGGGTTTTAAATGTCAGTTATTTGAATCAGTACTCTGTTGGTTTTTGGTGAAAAGAACAATAGCTTTTCTGATTCTCTGCAAGTATTTGGGGTTGGAGAAACTCTTATTTAAACTTAAAGCCTTCTTTATACCAAAATAAATTCTACACGTATATTCATAGTGAACTAATAATTTTACTAGAAGAAAAAAATAGGCAATGTATATATAAATATTTAATAAAAATGACTTTTTAAACATAACAGAAGACCTAGAAGCCATTAAAAAACCTGATATATTCAATATTTTGAAACATTAAAATCTTGAATTTCTTTAGATGGAAAATACAAACAAAATCAGAAGAGGAAAAACTGAGGGAAATATTTGAAATACATATGACAGTATAGGGCAAATCTCCATATATTTACATATATGGAATACATATATACACATGTGTATGTGTGTATCCTATATATTAAGAAGTAAAATACTACTAAGCCCAAAAGGAAGTGGGTAAAGTACAAGAATATAGTTCATAGAAAAAGAAATACAAATGACATTGGCATTTAACCAAATGAAAAGATGTCATCTTCACTTATATTTAGTGAATTGCAAATTAGCACTACAATAAAGTACCATTTTTCTCCTATCATCAGAAATTGAAAGTTTATTACTTTATATTAGAAAAGGGAAACTGACAAATTATTGTTTTTGTTGGGAAAGTAAATTGATAGTGTTTTTGGAAGGCAGTTTGGCAATACCTAAAACATGTGAGATGAATATACCTTAGACTCTCCAGTTTTATTTCAAGATATTTATCCCATAAAATATTTGCACAAGTACAAAATAACTGAGGATATTTATTAACACATTATTTATAATAACAAAAAAATAACAGTAATCACTAATAGTCCACTAATAGTGGATGGTTAATAAATTATAGTAAATCCATACAGTGAAATACTGTGAAGTGAAATGAATAAAGTTCTGTAAATACGAATATGGCAAGATCTTCAAGAAACATCATAAAAGTAGAGTGCAGAAGACTATTTAGAGTTTTTCTTTTAGTTATGGAGTAGGAATGGTTTTTGTACGCATTACCTATTCAAAGAAATTAATGATTAACAAAAAAATTGTAGTCTTAAGATCCCTGAATACGCTTTGAAGTGCTACTTAAAAAGAAAAATTTATATAGAAGTATTCGTTTAGTGATAAAAGTTATTTTAGAGAATTGGTACTCAACATGTTTGGGAAATTGCCTGGAGATAAATGGGAAATACTGCATGAAGTTTTTCTTTTCTCTGAAGTGTGGTGCTGAGTGTCCAGTTCACTACCAAATGAGACGTGGCACTAACTCCACTGCAAATGGTGCATTTGTAAACAAAAATAATAGCTTTATTAAGATGTAATTTATCCCTTTTTAGTATACAGTTCTGTGGTTTTTAGTCTGTTCAGAGTTGTACAAACATTACTACTATCTCAATTCAGAACATTTTCATCACCTCAGAAAGGACCCCTATACCTGTTTAGCAGTCAGTTCCCATCCCTCATTCTTCAGGTCCTGGCAACTAACCTGCTTTTTGTTTCTATGTCATTCTGGACATTTCACATAAATGGAATAATACAATATGTGGCCTTTTATCACTGCTTTTTATATTCTGCACAGTATTTTCAAGGTTTATCTATGTTGTAGCATGCTTCAGTATTTCATTTCTTTTTATTGCCAAATAATATTACATTGTATGGATATACCACATTTTGTTTACTCATTCATCAGTTGATGGACATCTGGGTTCCTTCCACTTTCTAGCTACTATGAATAATGCTGCTATGAACATTAGTTTACAGGTTTTTGTGTGCATATGTTTCCAGTTCTCTTAGGTATATACTTGGGAGTGGAATCTGCTGGGTCATATGGTAATTCTGTGTTTAACATTCTGAGGAACCGCCAAACTATTTTCCAAAGTGGCTGCACCATTGTACAACCCTGCCAGCAATGTATGAGGTTTCCAATTTCTTCACTTCCTTCTCAACACTTGTTATTGTATGTTTTATTTATTTTATCCATCCTGGTAGCTATGAAGTGATATCTCATTGTGGTTTTGATTTGCATTTCCCCAGTGGTAATGATGTTGAGCATCTTTTCACGTGCTTATTGACCATTTCTGTATCTGCATTTAATGAACCTCAAAGTCACAGGTTTGGAAGTAACTACAACCCTGGAATATTTTCCAAAGTCTTACTTACAGAAAAACGTGAAATGGCATCCTGGTAGCAGTGAACATATTTAGCATCCAGATATTGAACCCCAAATTCCATTTCTTGCTGAAAGAGACTAGCACTTCATGGAAAAGTGACTAAATTCCAGAAAGTGAAGAAGTACTCAGAGGCTAATGGGGTAATGTCAGGAGGACATTAGGAGCAGGTTTAAAGAGACTCCCAGAAGCCAAATTGGAGACAATTTGAGAATCAGAAAATGGTAGATAGTGAAGACAATGGATTATAGCACAGTGAATTCAGAAACAAAAATCTCTGAGTCCATAGGGATTTAAAAATAAAATAGCAAGATGGGGAAAAAATGAAAAACAGAAGAATACCAATTATGTGTGGAAAGAATAATAGAATTTAAAAAATCAGTTCTTTGTAATTATCAGTGTAATAATTGAATTAGGCAAAGATCATCAGTTAATCTAAAACCATTGAGAAAAGTTGTTGGGGAACAGAAATATCCATGTAGTCTCAGATTATTATTCGACATATTAGAAAAATGTGCCTTGAAAATAGAGTGATCTAGTGGTTACCACATTTACTGAGTGGTTGAGCTTGTTAAGTCCAGTAGTGAGATGGTCCAATGTTATGTGCATCCTGATGTGATGCAGTAGGAGGTGCCCTGCAAGCCCTGTGTGCTGTTCTTGCTCAAGTTCTTTGATCTAAATCTAACCGTGAGGAAAGTGACACATCTAGAATGTTTGTGGTATTATGTAGGACAACTGGACAGGTCTTTTAAAAGGAGTCAGTGTTCTGATAGACAAAGGAAAGTGGTGGATGGAACAGAGTTGGGGAGAATATTCTAGATTGGCACATGCAGTGCATGAACTTTGAATGGATTGGTGGGGGGAACAGCTGTAAAGGAGATTGGGGAGACAATTGAGGAAATTTGAGTGTGGTGTTTATGTTGGATGATACTACATTAATGAGTTTCTTGAGTGTGGCAATGGTGATGTGGTTGCAAAGGAAGATGTCCTAGTTTGGTTTTTTTGGCAGATACATGCTGAAGTATTTAGGAGTGTAGTATTACGTCCACAGCATATTTTCAGGTGGTTTGGTAAAATAGTATGGCACAATATAAATAGTTGGTGACTATATGAGGAGAAAAGGATGTTCATTGTACTTTCTGTGGGTTTGAAATTTTTCATAATTATAAAAATGAACTTAAAAAAAAATTAATTTTTAGATTTAGAAATGAGCCTGGATTATCCAGAAGAATATTAGCTATAGTGATAAAAGCATGCAAAAAGCTAATAATTGTGATTGAAGGCCTTGACATTTTTAATCTGAATGGGACTTTAATAATAACTTAGCATACCCCTCTTTAAAAAAACAAATCTTATGCAAATGTAGTACTGAAAAAAAATTCCTGAGTTTCTTTTGGAATTAAGTTGGGACAGTACTGTCTATAGATTAGGGATTGGCACCTTAAAGAAGTCCCTTCTAGTCCTTTCAGTTTTGGACTCAGGAAAGCCCAGGTGTTAAAGGAGTTATTTTGTTTCTTTGATTACTTCATACAAATATGATACTTGTTATTTTATTAATGGAAATTATTAAACTTTCAGGGGATACTGATCATTTTGAAAAATCCGATAAAAGCTTCTTCCTGAAAAAAGTTCACGAACTCTCTCTTAGAGACTCCATTCTTCAGGCTAAGCCTCTTGTCTAAGAACAATAGCTTTGACTAAATAAAATGTCCCCAGTAGTTTCCTCAGTAAAAGTTAATCCAATGTGTCTCATAGAAACCTCATTAACTAACACTTTCTTGTTCCACTGGTTGATGTTCATAATGATGATTCAGAGATAGTATTCCACTGTATCATTTTGAAGCATCAAAGAAAGATAAGGTTAGTCAGATAGTTTAAAAATTTTTGAAACAATCTCAAACTTATGGGAAAGTTGCGAGTACACTGTCAAGAACCTTTCTTTACTCCTTTTGAGAGTAAGTTGCTGAAATGATGCCCCATCACTCTTCAATACTTCAGGGTGTAGTTTATTTCCTACAAAGGACATTCTGCTATGCAACCACAACATAACCATCAAAACCAGGACATGAACATTGACACATTACTACCATCTAATCTTCAAACTCGTTTTCAGTTTTTCCAGTTGTCCCTATGATGTCCTTGATAGCAGAAGAATCCAGTGCTGAATCACTGCTCTTTTAGTCTCCTTCGATCTGAACCAGATCCTCAGCCTTTCTTTGACTTTCATGGCCTTGACTCTTTTGAAGAAGTCAGGCCAGTTATTTTGTTGATGTCCTTCAGTTTGGGCTGTCTAGCGTTTCCTCATGATTCCATTCAGGTTATGCCTCTTTGGTGGGAAGATCACAGAAGTGATGCTAGGTTTTCATTACATGGTATCACAATACAGTTTTGATTTGTCCCATTACTGATGTTGTTCACTTGATTAAGGTGGTGTCGGCCAGCCTTCTCCACTGTAGAGTTACTGTTTTTGGCTCTTGTAATTAATAATTATTTTGTGAGGGGGTACTTTGAGATTATGTGTCTTTTCCCTATTTATTTATTTATTTATATCAGTATGCATGGTTTCCTGTCTTTTCCCTTTCCATATTTAACTTCTAACAGTGAAAAACATGGTTCCTTTTTCCTTGATATATTCATTTATTTGATCAATCCGACTGTATATAGTCCATTTCCCGCTGCTGTCACTTTCTCCCCCCACCCTTCTCATACCACCCCGTCCTCCATCATTTATGTCTGACGCCTGGCACTGGTCCACTGTGTTGTGCAGAAATTCTCCTTGTCTAGCTTGGATTCTGACTCCTGTTTGGATCTGCTTCCCTATGCGAACACAGATGCCCTCCTCATCCTGCTTGGGCTCTGACACTTCTAACTGGACACTGCAGCTACTCTCTCTGCCACCGGGGTATGGGCAGCTACCTTACTCAGCCCAACTTAATGGCTTTAGGATCGATTTGTTCAGAAAGGGAATGGATGGGACAGGATACCAGGAGAAAAGGGAAAGGAGGGTAGTAACCAGATTTTTTTGATTAACCAAGTCATTTTGTTCTCTAACCAAGCAAAAGAGGGAAGCCACTGATTATTTGACAGTTATATACAAGATTCCTAAGAGAGAGTTTTTCCAAAAATACACTAAATGGAAGTAAAAGATCAATTAACTGTTAATTTTACCTTTACAAATGACTTCGAAGTACCTTAAAGAATAGCAGCATCAGGTCATTGAGCTGTAATGGTTGAATTTTCATTAATGTGAATATTATACCTTTTATTCATAAATCCTTTAGAATTTATAAAGTACTTTGATACTTCATCACTTTTGCTCGCAGTGGTACTGCTATGGAGAAGGCAGAATAGGAACAACTTTTTTCTCTCCATTTTAATGATGTGGAAACTGAGGAACAATGAGCTAAAAATAAGTTCCAAAGTCAAGGGGTAATAAATGCAGAACCAGTAGAATCCAGTACTTTGAACACTTAATCCAGGATTCTTTTTCGTAGTACTAGTGGTTTCCATTTGTTAGGCAAGAAGCTCTTTGCAAAAGAATCTATATGAAAAATTGAAATTTTTAGTTATTTCTCTGTTACCCTTTTACCAAACACACCAACCACTGGTCTACATTTGTGTGTTACTCCTAAAGGGTTCTGTGGAACCTTTATGACTTTCTGGAACATGGTTTGAAAATCCTTGGATTATATGAGGCTACATCTATTAATGGCCGTCTCCCCTTTTTATGTTAATTGTGAGAAAAGATAGCCTTAACATCTTTTCTTTTTAACTTTTTAATATGGAAAATCTTCAGCACCACACATGCAAATAGAATAATACAATGAACCCTTAAGTAGCCATCACCCAACTTCAGTAATTACCAAAAATTTGCTAATCTTGTCTTATATAATTGTTTCTCTTTTGCTGAAATATTTTAAAGCAATCCCAAACCGAATATTATTTTACCCCCAAATAGTATAAATCTGAAAGACTTAAAAGCACAACTACAATACCATATCATGACTAACAATGTTCCTTAGTATTATCTTATATTTAGTCCATGTTCAAACTTGGCCAGGTGTTTCAAAAAATTCTTTTACAGTTGATCTGTTTAAATCAGGATCCAAACAAGAGGCTTACATTGTACCTTTTTAGTCTTTTTTAGTCTTTTTAGTCTCTTTTAATTTTAACAGTCCCCCTTTTTAAAATGCCATTTATTAATTGACAAAATTTGTTCATTTATCCTATAGAATTTCCCATATTCTGAACTTGGTTAAATGTTTCCTGGTGGTGTTTAACTTGTTCCTTTTTTTTTCTTTTCAAGAAAACTCCTTAATGGTTCTTCTGTTCATCACATCAGGAGGTACATAAATGTCTGATTCTCCACTTTTAGTGATTGGAATAAACAGTATTTTCAAAAAATTTTAATTAAATTATAATATACACACAATAAGGTGCACACATCTTAAGTGTACAGCTTGATAAACGTTTACGTGTGTACATATATGTAACCACTACCCAGATCAAGATACAGAATATTTCCTGCACCCCAAAAGGCTCCCTCAGTCAGAAAGGCCTCTTTTCCTAGTCAACCTCTATCCTCAAGGTAACCAGTATTCTAGCTTTTATCACCTAAGTTAGTTTTCCACAATAGGGAGTTTCCATTCTATCCTCCATTTTGAATGTTACCTGTTTCTGATGATTAAAAAAAAATTTTTTTTTAAATTTTGGCATAATTTCAGACTTACAGAAATGTTCTAAGAATAGTACAAATGATTCCCATATACTTTTTACCCATACTCACCAAATGTTATCATTTTACTTCATTTGTTTTATCATTTATTCTTTCTCTCTCCCCCCTCTCTCCCTTCCCATATATATATATATATATATATTTCCTTTTTTATGAACTCTTTAGGAGTAATTTGTAGGCAGAATACTTTTTACCTTTAAAAATAGGACATTCACTTAAATAACCATAGTGCAGTTGTCCAAATCAGGAAATTAACATTGATTAAACACTTAGCAAATTTACAGACCTTATTTAGATTTCATCAGTTGTTCTAGTAATGTCCTTTATAGGAAAAGAAAGTTGCAGGTCAGGAGTTTCATTCAATTGCCTTGTCTTTTTAATCTGGAACAATCCCTCAGTCTTTTCTTTTATGGTCTTGAAAATGTTTATGAACGTTATAGGCCAGTTATTTTATAGAATGCCTCTCAATTTAGGTCTGTCTGATGTTTCTTCTTGATTAGATATGAGTTATGCATATTTGCCTGGAAAATCCCAGAAGTGATTTATTTTAGCAGATGACATGTGATGTCAGAGTGTCCCATTATTGGTGATGTTAACTTTAATCATCTGACTGAGGTCGTGTCAATCAGGTTTCTCCACCAAGAAACTTCTGAACTCCACTGTAAAGTTACTACTTTAACGTTTTGTAATTAATAAGTGTCTGGGGCAAACACTTGGAGAGTATGTAAATATCTTGTTACTCATCAAATGATAATACACTAGTTTTAGCATCCATTTGTGATTTTTGCCTCAATCAGTTATTACTGAAATGGTTGCCAAATGGCAATTTTCTAAGTTCATCATTTCATCTATATTTAAAAACAGTTGAGAACAGTTTCTCCTTATTCTCCATTTATGTATGTATAGAAGGACGTATTTACTTCTGTCACTATGGATTCATGGATATGTATTTTTGTCAACCAAGATCTGAGAGTGAATGTGCTTATTGCTACTGGATCTGATGATTTTTAATAATGAATATACCAGGCATTTAAGGGCAGCTTTTGAGATAACATTTATTAATTCTAACCTCATATTTTGGAAGAGCACTAAAATGTAAGTTTATAAAGAGGATGGAGTAGAGAAGGCTTTATTTCTTGGTTTGGTCCAAAGCATAACCAACATGATTTTATTTGATTTGTCATTTATATATACTGTAAACATAAAAATATATATCGTTTGGCCCCCTTAATTCCACTTGTAGGAATTTGTCCTGTAGATATATTTTATAAGATTATTAAAAAGGTTACTACATTATCTTACAGGTACACATTTTAAGATTATTTTATCTCTTGTTATAGAAGATTGAAGCTAACTTAAATATCTCTCATCAGGTATATTTATTACTACAATACATTCATACAAAAATATACTCTTCAGCCTTAAGAAAGAGTGAACACACTGTTTAAATAGTGATAAGGAACCTCCTTCAAGATATAATAAATTTATAAATGCATATGTATTTGCTTATATATGCATAAAGTGAATATGTTTGGAAGAAATCACTAGAAACTGGTAACATTGGTTGCCTCTAGGGAGTGAGACTGTTTGGGGACAGGGGTGAGATGCAGACTTTTCACTGTAAATCTTTTTGTAGCTTTTGACTTTGAATTAATTAAATTTAAAAAATTCGCACACTGGAGGTCTAAAATTACTGAACACTTTATCTAAAACACAAGAATTTTAATCAAACAAGAATTTTTTTATACGTAATTCCTGTGTAGATACAAGTATATAATATGTTATGTTTTCATTGTTTTGGTAGATGACAATAGTAGAAAAATTGGTGACAAGTTAGCAACTTTATTTGTATGCCATGGTGTATATACTTTATAGAGTCTTGAAAAAAAATGAATACTTGCTTTGTTTTCTTTTGGCAGCATGCATATGCACTAGAACTTCTATTTGATCAATTGCATGAAGGAGCTAAAGCTCTTGATGTAGGATCTGGAAGTGGAATCCTTACTGCATGTTTTGCACGTATGGTAAGAGCTTTATTTACCATTCTGGCCCCAACAGAAGCATATTATATGATTTGGCTGTGTGTTTTTTTCACTAGCAGTTTTTGAAGGTTTTCTATATATGCATAAAGTGAATATGTTTGGAAGAAATGTTCCTTTTTAAATTCTATTAAGATAGCAGTTAGAATATGTATCACCTAGGATTTCTTTTTGTTGTTGAAGTGACAGAACATTCAGTCAAAGTGGCAGAACTTGAAGGGAATTTAATGGAAAAGTCTAGAGGTATATCTGACTTCTTGTATGGCTGGATTCAGAAGAAGATCAAAGGTTGTTATGGACAATGGGTTTCTCTCTGGTTCTTGGTTTGACTTTGCTTTCCTCCACATGTTGGCTTCATTTTCCGATGTGTTCTCTGTGATCACAAAGTGGCAACCAGTAGCTCCCAAACTTCAATCTTCCAAGTACTCTCCTGGCAGAACAGAATACAGCCTGATTTCCAAACACTCCTACAGGTTTATTGGGATTGAAGTAGAGCTTTTTTTACATTAAGAAAAATGCTCTTATAAAAATGCGTTGTGGGCTTCCCTGGTGGCACAGTGGTTGAGAGTCTGCCTGCCGATGCAGGGGACACGGGTTCATGCCCCGGTCCGGGAAGATCCCACATGCCGCAGAGCGGCTGGTCTCCTGAGCCATGGCCGCTGAGCCTGCGCGTCCGGAGCCTGTGCTCCGCAATGGGAGAGGCCACAACGGTGAGAGGCCCGCGTACCGCAAAAAAAAAAAAAAAAAAAAAAGCGTTGTTTGTTACACTTCAGATTTTTATCATCAGAGGCTTATCTGGTAAATGACTATCCACAGTATAAGTCTGGAGGCCCACTCAAGCACCTTGAAGTAAAGGTTTATCTGTGTTCAGATAATCAAATCAGGTTGATTATGAAAAATCTTGTACGTGTAGGCCAGCTTGGAAGGGTATGGTTTAGTTAAGTTAGGATTTATGGATCCTTTAGGACTAGAATCCATTTAATTTGCTATGCATATATAATTGGCAGACTACTGGAATGTAAGCTCCAGAGAGGTGGGAATTTTGTCTGATTTTTTTTCATTGATGTATCCTAGACATCCAGAGCAGTGCCAGGCACACAATAAGGATTCAGATATTTGTTTTCAGTTGTTTGACTTGTTTTGTACAAGTTAAACCCTCACTAATGGGATGTAACTAAATACTAGAAATGGTATTTAATTAATGACTTCTCTATACTTGACATGTTTATGGTTTCAGAGGCATAATCATTTTTTAAAATATCATTAGATTTCTGAGTTATCTTTTTGGAACTGATACTAGTCAGTGTTTTTCACACATTTACCATGTGTTAGTCTGTGTTCTCAATGCTTTTCCTGTATTCTCTTATTTACTCCTCACATGATTTATGAGGTGTATACCCCCTTCCTCCTCATTTTTCAGTTGAGGAAGCCTGATTGATGGAATAACTTGTCAAGGTTATAGAGTTGTAAGTAAGTGGTGAAACCTAGATGTGAACACAGGCGGTCTGACTTCAGAGTCTTTATTGTGTTAAATTTATTTTACAATTAATATTTATACTTGGGGCCTTATGTATTTTTATATTTCCCACATGTGGCAGTAGAATCAGGTATAGAAATCCCTATACAAAAAATTTTTTATGTAACATTTTAATATTTAAAGTCACACTTTTAAATAGAATTTAAATAAAAAATGGTTGCACTAATAAGTACAATTTAATATTGGTAGCTGAGTCCCACTTCAAGATCCTGGATTTAAAAACTAGAAATTGAAGAAAGCTATCATTTTTCTTAGTATTACAAGTTTTTGTAATTTATTCTAGCTTCTTAATTACTGAAAGTATCATTATTCATTTAAGGGTTATAGTTGAGAAAGTTGTATTTGCCAAATAATTTATAATAAACTGAGTGTTTAACAATCTAATTGGAGACTTAAGCTGTTTATTTGTCCTGATTTCTCATTGCAGAATATGACTTTGGATAAAGAAATACTTTAATGACGCTTTAGAAAAATAAACTTAGACCAGTGAACTATTGAATTATTCTTTCACTTCCAGGTTGGACCTAGTGGAAAAGTCATAGGAATTGACCACATTAAAGAGCTAGTAGACGACTCAGTAAATAATGTCAGAAAGGATGATCCAATGCTTTTGTCTTCAGGGAGAGTGCAACTGGTTGGTAAGTATCAGAAAACTTTAAAAATTTCCTCTCTGGAGAATTTTTATTTTCAGAAAAATCCCATGCAAGCTAAATAATACTCAGAGCTAGTTATTGCATTTTTTTTAAATTCACTTTTTTTTCTTTTCGTGGTACGCGGGCCTCTCACTGTTGTGGCCTCTCCCATTGCGGAGCACAGGCTCCAGACGCGCAGGCTCCGCGGCCATGGCTCACGGGCCCAGCCGCTCCGCGGCACATGGGATCCTCACGGACCGGGGCACAAACCCGTGTCCCCTGCATCGGCAGGCGGACTCTCAACCACGGCGCCACCAGGGAAGCCCCTTTACATTCACTTTTAAGTACTAAGCAAGAAAAAGCAATTACTCTAAAATGTTACACTGGTTCTACCTTGACCATGGGTGACATGACAACTATTTCAGAAAATGCCATGTTGAGTTCGTTCTTCATTGCTTTTTAAGAAGTAGTATCAAAGTAACAAGTGTCGAATATAAAAAATTTAAACAGTGCAGAGATGTGTAAGATAAAAAAGAAAGCCCCTCTTTTTCCTCCTGAAGTTTTTTAGACATATGAATGTACAACTGCACACACACATGGTTTTTAAATTGACTCATACTCTACATATTGTCCTTCAGGTTGCTTTTTCCATTCAGCAGTATGCATGGACACATTTCCATGTGAGTACATTTTATATTGTGAAAAATAACAGACATCAAAATATGCATAAAACATAAATGTGAAGCTTAACAAACACCTGTTTAATCACCACACTGATCAAGAAATGGAACATTATTGGCGCTTCCCTGGTGGCGCAGTGGTTGGGAGTCCACCTGCCGATGCAGGGGATATGGGTTCGTGCCCCGGTCCGGGAAGATCCCACATGCTGCGGAGTGGCTGGGCCCGTGAGCCAGGGCCGCTGGGCCTGCGCGTATGGAGCCTGTGCTCCGCAGTGGGAGGGGCCGCAGCGGTGGGAGGCGCGTACCGCAAGAAAAACAAAACAAGACAAAGAAATGGAACATTATTAGTACCTAGAAAGTTCTCTGCTTGCTTTTTCCTCATCATGACTACCTCCCGTTTCCCTAGCGGTATTATTACCTTTATGCATTTACTACCTAATTGCATTTCCATAAATGATGTTTAATTTAATCTTGAACTTCAGCTAAATGGAACCATACAGTATATATTCTATGATGAATGACTTCTTTTATTCATTATTATGTCTGTAAGATTCATCCTTCTTTTTGCATATAGTTCATTTTTATTGCCGCATAGCATTCTATTGTAGGAACATTACCAGAATTTGTTTATTAATGCTGCTGTAGATGGATATTTTGGGTTTCTGATTTGGAGATATATTCACAATGTACGTAAGTCCGGATGCTTATGTACACTCATCATACAAGCACTCATTTCTTTAGGCGTGTTGTTACAGTTCATAGAGTGACCAAAGATACTGCAAAACTGTTTTTTGAAGTGACTGAACCAACTTACATTCCCAACAGTAAGGCATCAGGGTTCCTATTGCTTCACATCTCTACCAGTACTTGGTATTATTAGATTTTTCTTTTTGCCCACTTAATGTATGGCAGTATCTCTGTGATTTTAATTTTGTATTTTCCTATTAATCAGTGAGGTTGAACACTATTTCATATGTTTGGCCATTTGGATTTCCTCTTTTGTGAAATGCCTATTCAGATATTTTGTTACTTATATTTTTCTTTGATTTGTAGGACTTCTATAGACTAGCCCTGTGTCTAGTTGTACATATTATCAATCTCTTCTCCCACTCTGTGAATTGCCTTTTCACTCTCATACTGTACTTTTTTGATAAATAGAAATTCTTAATTTTAATGTAGTCAGACTTACCAATTTTTTTCTAGTGCTTTTTGTGTCCTGTTTAAGGCACTCTGAAATCATGAAGATATGTCCTTATATTAGTTCTCAGAAGCACTATCATTTTAACTTTTCACATTTAGACCTTTGATCTTTGTGACGTTCATTTTTGTGTATGTTTGAGGTAGGGGTCCAAGCATCTATTTTTTCTTTGAATATCCAGTTGTCACAGCATCTTTTATCTAAAAATCTATCCTTTCCCTGCTTTAAATCTCCGATAATTCTTCACACTGGGTAGTTCTATCTGAACAGATTTTTAAAGCTTTTTTTTTCTTTCAGTGGGGGATGGAAGAATGGGATATGCCGAAGAAGCCCCTTATGATGCTATTCATGTAGGAGCTGCAGCCCCAGTTGTGCCCCAGGCAGTGAGTTGGTTTTCTTCTGTGTTTGTTGCTTTATTCAACTAAAGCTCTTAAAAATTTATAGGAAATGACTTCTATTGATGTTCAAAATATCATCTATGTTACGTTGTGCTTTTTTTTTCTTTTTGGTTGATAATTATGCTCAACTTCTTAAAAATTGAAACGCTGTGCATTTTAGTTGCAGTTAGTAGGCAGTTTTTTCATATGCAGACAGTTGTATAAATGACATGAAAATTGCTAAGCCCCAGCTCATGGCTGTCTTATTTAAAGCACTGTTTGATTCGGCTAAGAACTAGTACACCAATAGAATTGGGACAGTCCCTCTGGAGTTCATGATCTGATAATCACTTGGCGTATTGTTAAATACCAGAATGTGCAAGACTGTGTTAGGTGCATGGGTAACACCAGGAAGTATTTGTCATAAATTTATCCTCACAAACCTTACGTTCTAGAAGAGCTGTGTCATACATGTATCAGCATATGATAGATATTGAAGGGAAAACAAAATATGTACTGTAGGAGTTCAAGGGAGGGAGAGTATGTTGCATGGAATAGTCAAGGAGACTTCTTATAGGAATGGAATTTGAACTGAATCTTAAAGAATAGTAGGATTTGCATAGTTGCAGTGAGAGGGAAGGATATTCCAGTAGTGTATGTTACATAGTCAAGGAAATATTTAAGTACAAAATTGAGTTTTCGTTTTAGTAAGACTCTGATAAACTTATGTCAGCCCCAATATTCCTTGGCTTAGGTTTCTATTACATGTGATTTTTTCATGGTTCTTGATTAGATGGCAAGGGGCTAAAAGTGACACTGTCTCTTCTGCCCAGTCTCATCTACTGCCCAACCTGCAAGTGGTTTTTTGTGTGTGTTTACACAGTTATGAGAAGCTGAAAGTTAGGGGATTTGTTCTGGTCACTGACTTGTTATTCATTGGCTGAATGACCTTAGGAAAATCAGCTATTTTCTCTGGCTCTGTTATCTGTTTGAAAAAAAGACCAAACCGGGGGTTTTAACATATTTTAATTGAAGTATTAACATGATGTAGAAAGGTGTACAAGTCATAAATGAATAACGTAATGAATTTTCATGTATGACCACATGATCAGTAGGTTTTTTAACTTTTTAAACTTTTTTTTTTTTTTTTTAATATTGGCAGCCTAGTAGGAACAACTAAAATCTGAAACAGAACTGTGTTTAAATGAAAGGTCTTGGGTACAGGGCTCATCTTCCCCACTAAGACCCTAAGATGATCTCGAAAGGTATTTCTGACTTTAGCTCAGAATGAATTGGACATTTGTAGTAGCACTTGGAAGTATTATTGGGTGGGGGGGGCTCTTTACATCTGATTAAATTTGAAGATAGGCATGCTGAAGGGGCTTTCCAGTTTTAAAAGAATAAAGATGTTTATGCCTCCTTTGGATATCACCCCAAAACAACTAGAAAAACAAGAAGCAGAAACACGAACTCCATATTCAGTTATCTAGGAGATTATACCTGCAACCCTGAACTCTACAGTGTGTGAAGACAGAAAGCAGTTGGAGTAATAACTGACCTGGAAGGGTGAAGGAAGTTGAACCAAAGAGACCATGAGGAGGGTATCAATGCAGAAGCAGTTTGCTCTGCAGAACTCAGAAAAAGCTTAGAAATTGGAGGCATCAGGACCTTGGAAACCAGAGATAACGCTTTGGCCTGAAAAGAGGGGCTACTGCTACTTGCAATTCTTTATAAGGAACAGTTAGCCCTAAGCCCTAAGAAAATTTCTGAGAACTGAAAGACATAATTCTATAGTTTGAAAAGATCTTTTGAGTGCCTAGTACCATGAATTAAAAAAAAAAAAAAAGAGCCACAATATCACTGTGAAATTTCAGAATGTTACGGATAAAGAGAATATTCCAGAAGTTTCCAGAAAAGCAAAATAGATAATCCGTTGAAGGGTCAGTAATCAGAAAGGCATCAGACTGTAGAAAAGCAACATTAGAATGAACAAGTCAGAGGCAAACCATCACAATTCTGAATTGAAAATGATTTCCAATCTTGAATTCTATACCCACACACGTCACTAAATACATAGAATAAAGATAATTTTAGATTTGCCAATCTCAATCTCTGTCTTTAAAAATATTCCACATACTGTTTCACAGAATACTTCTGGAGGAATTGCTTTAATTATGTCATCAAAAAATGAGGGAGTAGAGAGAGAGTAGGAAAAAACCGAAAAGAAGCAGCCATGGTATCTAGGAAGGCAGGAAATTTTGTTCAAGAGAGAGGTGGTAAGAGTTCCAGGATTCCAGGATTATTGCAAGGGAAGTCCCAGTATGAACGCTATGCAGCAGGCCTGGAGAATAACCAGTCCAGATTTAGGGCAGAGGAGGAAGGTACTAGAAGCGAGCCTACCAAAAAAGAGCAGTTAAAAAATAATAAAAAAAAAAAGGAAGGCACTAATTAGATAGATTTGACTGTGTGAAAATTTCATTAAGAAGCTGGGAGGGTACCAAGATTTAGAAACAGTTACAAAGAGAATTAAGGGAATGAAAAAAAAAACCTTCAGTTTTTAACTGTAGGGAAAACAGCTATTATATAAGAAAGGAAACAGTCATTGGGTACCTCTTGGCTCAGCTGCAAATTACATTTACACAGTCATAACTGAAAATGGTTTTAATAAAATATTATGATATTGGTTGGACTGGGGGAGGAGCAGAATACAGTTGGCTCTCTGTATCTGAGGGTTCCACATTCAAGGATTCAACCAATCATGGATCGAAAGTACTCAGAAAAAAAAATTCCACAAAGTTCCAAAAAGCAAAACTTGAATTTGCCACACCTGGTAACTATGTACATGGTATTCGCATTGTATTAGGTATAATAAGTAATCTAGAGATGATTTAAAGTATATGGGATATATAGGTTCTATGCAAATATTATACCATTTTATATAAGGAACTTGAGTATCTGCGGATTTTGGTATCAGAGGTAAGGTCCTGGAACCAATACCCCTTGGATACCGAGGGACAGCTGTTTAGGTATGAGAGCTTAGTCCTCATATAGCACATAATTTGAAATAAAAGAGGAAATATTATACAGCATGGTAACTATAGTTACTAGTACTATACCATATAATTGAAAGTTGCTAAGAGAGTAAACCTTGAAAGTTCTCATCACAAGAAAAAAGAACTGTAACTATGTGTGATAATGGATGTTAATTAAACTTACTGTGGTGATCATTTCACATTAGATACATATATCAAATCTTTATGTTGTACACCTAAAACTAATACAATATTTATATGCCAATTATATTTCAGTTAAAAAAATAAAAGACATGCTTTAGAAGTAAGCACTACAAAAGAAGACAGCTGAAAGGATTTAAAATGAGTGGATTTAGGGAGCAAGGCTGGAGTAGTGGGAAGAAGCCTGCTATTTTTTCATTAAAAACCTTGACATTTAGAAAATTAAAAGGGAAAATATAAGGTAGACTTGCTGACAACAAAAATTTTATTTAAGGACACCCTTCCTTGGGATAATACTATCCAAAGTGAGGTTTCTTCCTTACTGTTTTTGATCAGTGGTCATCTGTCAGGCTACATTCAAATTGTGACATACGACTTAAAAATTTTCTGACCAGAGGGGCTTTCAGTGAGTAGTTTTGGTTCTTCATTGACAGGGCGTCCTCGTTCTAATGCTGCAGAGACTCCAGCCCTACCTTCCTTCGTCATGTCATGGTGCCAGTAATCCTAAATTCAGTCATAAAACCAAGGTTCCCTTATTTTTGGTTCAGTGATGCCTTAAATTCTTAGATAGGATAGGGGTTCCTTGCTGATTTTCTACACTTCCCCTCCTCCCCTGCAAACTATAAAGATTCAAAATAGGCATACAGGAATTGAAATTTCCTGTTCTGCCTTTGGCCTTCCCGAGAGGATAGTCCTACATTATGTGGTTCAACTCAAACATTTTGAGCATTGCAGTTGTACCAGGTACTGTGTTAGATGCTAAGGGCACAAAGATGAATAAGACACATTCCCTGTCGTCAGAACATTTGTACTGTAGTAGGGAAGGTCGGTAGGTAAATGAGTGAGTGGGTAATTGAGTAACAAGTTTAACAGTGGAAGTATGTATGTACTAAATAAAGTACATTTCTGCTTTCTGCCCATGGACACTGAAAGTTGTGTATAGTGATGTAAAATGACTATTAACATAAAATCTATAGCTTGGTGTATATGTGCTCTTCTTTTTCTTTTAGCTAATAGACCAGTTAAAGCCTGGTGGAAGATTGATATTGCCAGTTGGTCCTGCAGGTGGAAACCAGATGCTGG
Source organism: Phocoena phocoena (assembly GCF_963924675.1). NCBI lineage: Eukaryota > Metazoa > Chordata > Mammalia > Artiodactyla > Phocoenidae > Phocoena > Phocoena phocoena. The sequence goes on along the minus strand of NC_089230.1, from coordinate 15,726,809 downwards.
AGCAGTATGACAAGCTCCAGGATGGCAGTGTCAAAATGAAGCCTCTGATGGGAGTGATATACGTGCCTTTAACAGATAAAGAAAAGCAGTGGTCCAGGTGGAAGTGATTTTATCTTCTGCTCTTTCTTCTTCCACACATGCAAGGTGAAAGGGTGTGGATTTTAAGAGATTAGACTACAAGAGCTGCTTTTTCGGTTGTCACCTTTGTGCTGCTCCATTTTAACATCAGAAATTCACTACATTAAAAATGTAGAAAAGTTTTGCATGGTCTGTCCTTTTGATTTAACTCATCTTTGGGAAAGGGGGGTGAGACTTGGTTGGCACAAAGGTGTTTTTCTTTTTAAAGAGGCTTTCAGCCACACTTTCTAAGATTATTTTAGTATCAGCCACGCTGTTTCTATATTTGCAACTCGTTTTTATAGCTGCTGTACGGTCATGGAAACAAAGGCTGTCATCTGAAGAGAAGGGGTCATCATTTCCTGCCCCAGTTCATCTCTATTATACCATTGTTGTAAAGAGAAAGAAGGGAAAAGATACTCTTGTCCCAGTTTTCGAAGGTGTCAGAATCCCAGAGAGGACACTCTCCCTCTCAGCTTGATTTCTCTCTTTCAATCAGGTTCATAGACGTCTGACAACCTGTGCCTGTTTTACATTCCACTCTTATTTCAGAACCACTATAAGGAAGAAACCCACCATTTTATAGAACAGGCTGGCCAATTTTTAAGCTACTCTAAGTTCCCGGGGAGGGGAGGGGATTCTGTAAGTGAGTGCCCAGGTCTCACACACCTTCCCAAAGGGCCAGCAGCATGTAGCGTAATCTTCAGTACAGCATGGCTCATTTTAACACCCACTTTTGTTTCTATGTCTCAGCATAATCTGGGTATTTCGTTTGAAGCCAAGATTTCTCTTTTTCCTCTCTTCCTGCTTTCCCTTCCCACTCTCTCCAGTGGGAGGGAGTGAGATCAGTAAGTAAGAGTGACATTAGCCAAGTCTACTTGAAATTAAATGCCAGAATAAGAAAGGCCTTACTGCTTCCTTGTTTTAGAATCTACTTTTATTTGACAGAGGTGCTTATTTTAAGATGATTTCTTAATAAGTAAACTAGTGATTATAGGTTTAATAGACCTCTCAGTTTTGTTTTCTGGAAAGAGGGAAGGCACCTTTTGAATGAATGGTAATGGCAAAAATGGTAATGAATCTCAGTTTGTTCAAAAATGAGTTTTACTTTTGACTAATTTTGATTGGCCATTTCTGGGATACCTTACTAGGAATTGCATTTTAATTCTTCACCTAATGTAGTTATAGCTATTTTCTTTGAATTCTAACTGGAGCACAGCCACTTCTTTAAAAAAAAGTTTTAAAAAGCTATCAGTCTTGTCAGTTAGAATCAGATATAGTTACGAAGTTCCTTTTGCTTCTAGTCTGGTTACATAACTACATAATTGTATGATTGCTGCTGTATAAAAGGGGCAGACAAAAAAAAAAGGGGGGGGCAGACATATCACTGAAGTTACTGAAATTTGGTATCAAGTAAGAGTTCAGATTTTCATTAAGTTTAAAATTTCTCCTTTTATACCCATTATTAGTACCATAATTTAATGATGAAGGAATTATAAAAAGGATTTTAGTTTTTATAACCAGAGGCGGACTTAGCTTGAAGCTAATGAAACTTAAGCTTCAGGGCCCTCACTTGCTTTGGGGCCTTCATGGCCTTATACCAAATTTTATATGCATAGTCTTATTTTTAGCCTACCTTTTTTTTTCCTTCATAAAGAGGTTCCCCCCTTACCCAATTATATAAGCTTCAGGCTTCCACACACCTGTATTTTACCCTTGATAAGACTAAACTATTTGTATTAAATTTAGAATAATTTTTAAATCTATGGACAATTGTTCAATCATTTACCAAATATTTAAATACATGTATACACTTGGTTTTCTTTTTGGCCTTCAACTTTTTAAAACATTGAGCAATTTTACATGTATGCATCATTGGAAACTTTTCTCTAGCTGTACTAGGAGGACTTTCTAATTTTTTCTATTGCAAATTTTCTGTTCAAACACATTTTCCTATATCCAAAGATGTAGTTCTAATTACAGAGATAATCAGTTACTTAGTTGTAAATCATGAAGTTTAAAGAATATAAAGGTAAAACAAAATCTGGAAATGAAATTGGAAAAAAACAACTGCCACATTAAAAAAAAATTTGTACTGAAAGAAATTACTAGAAAATAGGATGTTTGAAAGGGTAAAACATCAACGGTTAACTTAAAATCTTAAGAGACCCTAATCTGCTATTTCTGTTTGTGTTCATAAACTATCAGTCAAGGTCACAGGCAGGAAACAGAAAGTGTGCTCAGCTAGGATTTTGAAGTGACTTTAATGAAGGGACTATTCAAAGAAATATGGGAAAGGTTATGGGAACCAGTAAAGAATGTGACATACCCAGGGACCAGGGGTTCCCAGGGTGATAGTAGGAAGCTGTTACCACTCTAGACCTAAAGGTAAGGAAACAATTTTACTGGAACCTGCTGAGAGCAGGGACAGCAGAAGCGGGGGTGGGGTGTGGTCCCTGACAGGAGCTGTAGTGATAGAGGGAAGCAGCTACTCCCACATCTATGAATCACCTCAGTTTTCTCTCCTCCCGCCCTCTTCTCTCTGCCAGGGCATCGTATGGGGCAGACTTAACTGGAAGTCAGAGAGGAAGAGGCCCTGTGCCAGATGTAGTCTGAAGTCAGCTCTCACCACCTCTTTCCTTCCCCTTTCCTCCCATGCAGCAAATACCTCTGCTGCTTTTCATTTTTTAAATAATTAATTAATTAATTTTTGGCTGCGTTGGGTCTTCGTTGCTGCATGCGGGCTTTCTCCAGTTGCGGTGAGCGGGGGCTACTCTTCATTGCGGTGCGTGAGCTTCTCATTGCGGCGGCTTCTCTTGTTGCAGTGCACTGGCTCTAGGCACAAGGGCTTCAGTAATTGGGGCACGTGGGCTCAGTAGTTGTGGCTCGTGGGCTCTAGAGTGCAGGCTGAGTAGTTGTGGTGCACGGGCTTAGTTGTTCTGCGGCATGTGGGATCTTCCCGGACCAGGGATCAAACCTGTGTCCCCTGCATTGGCAGGTGGATTCTTAACCACTGCACCACCATGGAAGTCCCCGTCTGCTTCTTTTTAAATTTAGGTGTGGAATAGATTTGAGAGGACATCTAGTTTTTGTGTGCCCTGTTTCTATCCCCGTCAGGCTAATCTATGCGTGAACTGTCCTAGACAGGAAAAAAAAAAAGAAAAAAGCCTTTATTTTAAATTGCCTTTGGAGAAGCAACATCTAATACTTTTCTTTGGCAATTTGTTCTGTTGTTAAATTTGTTAAATATTTTTCAGTGTGAGGACCTTCTTAATACATCATTAATTCAGCAAGTGTTTGCGTGCCCACTATGTAGGCACTGCTTTAGGGCCAGGAATACACAGCTGTGAATTTGAAACTGACCATTTTCGTGGAACTTATAGTCAAGTAGAGACAAGACAAACAGGCAATTAGAGTGTGGTGTGTTGGCTCTGCCTTGAGGGCGGTAGGGAGTGATTGTTTAAGCCAGGCAGTGAAGCAATCAGAATTCCATTTCAGAAAGATAATTCTGGCAGTGGGGTAGAGAGTAGATTGGAAAGGGACAAAACTAGGGTCAGAAATAGGAGGTACCTGTAGCAAGTCAGGGGTACAGTGATGGTGGCCTGAATTAGGGCAGTGGTGGTAAGGATAGAATGTGGTTAAAAAGGGTTGCCTACATTTTCTCATCTCACATGGGAATTATGTAAAAAGCTCCCTAGTCAGTTTCTTGCCAGGCTAGATGATTTCTGTTCTTTCAGAATTTCTTCAGGATTAATTCAAGAACTCATCCTAGTGCTTTCTTACGAACATTCTCTTGTTTCTCACCAGCTTTCCATCCTTCTCTAACTGAGGCATCCAGAGCTAGTTGGAGTGCTCTGTGAGAGTGAGATCCAGTCTTATCTCGGAAGGTGTGATAAAAACTAGATGGAAAAAAAGAGAGAGAACTTAGTGGGCATGCTGAATTCTAGTGCCAAATAAAGCCCCAAACTTGAATGTAGACTTTTGTCCCCTTGTACTTGGAAAAATGTTCCTTGCAATTTTGGTGGATTAATAAAAGGGGAGAGAATGTCAGAGAGATAGGCTATAGACTTAGAATCTGTGGTATTATGTTCAAGACTATGGATATTTAATAGTTGTATTAGTTGCTTTGTAAACTTAATGATTTTTAAATTTGTATTTTATTTTATACAAGTATATTTATTTTATATATCTAGAAATCAACATTTTGTTAATCTTCTGGTAAGTTTTATTTTATTTTTGTTTTTAATAGCCACAAGAGTCAAAGGAATAAGTCCATTTCTGGCTGGTGAAACTGAGGAATGTTTCAGGGTTCTCATTCCATAAGTACTTCGTCTATCGATGTCTTCTTTTTTTTTAATTTTTTTTTTTTTAAGAGATGTTGGGGGTAGGAGTTTATTAATTAATTAATTAATTTTTGCTGTGTTGGGTCTTCGTTTCTGTGCGAGGGCTTTCTCTAGTTGTGGCAAACGGGGGCCACTCTTCATCGTGGCGCGCGGGCCTCTCACTGTCGCCGCCTCTTGTTGCGGAGCACGGGCTGCAGACGCGCAGGCTCAGTAGTTGTGGCTCACGGGCCTAGTTGCTCCGCGGCATGTGGGATCCTCCCAGACCAGGGCTCGAACCTGTGTCCCCTGCATTAGCAGGCAGATTCTCAACCACTGCGCCACCAGGGAAGCCCTCGATGTCTTCTTAAAAGTGCCATGTACACATGAAAAAAATGTTATGAATTGACTGGCATTTCTAGGATTGACAGTTTAGGTCCTAGGATATCCAGCTGATCCTGTGTTCCATATTGTTCTATACTGTCCTTTTTAAATTTCTTTACATGTGTTACAGCATTATGATGTATTTTACATCCTTAAAGGCAAGAATGTATTCTGTTGCTTTTGGAATTCTTTTTATGTCTCTCATAATGCTTTGTACAAAGTTAATTGTACAAAGCTTTTATTACCTCAGAAAGCCCATTAATTAGAAAATGTTCATGGATTTTGATTGTTATTTCCTGGTAGTACATATTTTCAGTTGTTCTTGATAAAGAATATATAATACGAAATGTTAGTAACTTAGAGTTATTAACCTAATAATTAAATTATGTATAATTACTTATTATACAATAAAGTAACAAATATAGTTATTAATCTAATGAAATATTAGCACATATATACAATTTTAAAGAGCCTTTTTAGAAATTTAGGATGTACTCTTCTTTATTGTAAATGATCTATGCATGTAAGTCAGATAGAGAAAAATATGGTTATGTAGAATTTTAAATATTAGGAAAAATTAATAAGGTTAATGGATTTTGGAGTCTTAGGATGTGACAAGGTTATACTTGCCATGGCAGCAAATTTTTGGTTTTCTTTGGCACCCTAAATGTTACAAACTCAGGTCTGTAAACTTAATTTCTTTTCCTTTTTTTTTGGAGGGGGTGCTATAAATTGCCTTCTATTTGTTTTCAACAGTACTGTTCCTGACTACCAAAGTAATGTATATGCATTATAAAAATAGGAAAAAAATACAAAGAATAAAAGTCACCCATAATCCCAGAATCTAGAGATAACCTCTTATTAACATTTTGTAGATTTTTTCTTCTTTTATCCATAGATCTATATAAATCTCTTTTGTAATCCTGAGATCATACGGTAGCATTATTTTGTAATCTCTTTTTATTTAATAAAATGTCATCAACATTGTCCCATATCATTAAACACTTTTTAACAATATGATCTTTTCCAGTTTTATTGAGATATAATTGACATATAGCATTGTATTAGTTTTAGGTGTACAACATAGTGATTTGATAGATGTATATATTGCAAAATGATCACCACAGTAAGTTTAGATCTTACATCCAAGTCTTTAATCCATTTTGAGTTAATTTTTTGTGTGTGTGGTGTAAGATAGGGGTCCAGTTTCATTCTTTTTCATGTGGCTCTCCAGTTTTCCCAACACCATTTATTGAAGAGACTGTTTCTCCATTGTATATTCTTGGCTCCTTAATTAATGGACCATATATGCATGGGTTTATTTCTTTGTTCCATTGGTCTCTGTGTCTGTTTTTATGCCAAATGCCATACTGTTTTGATTACTATAGCTTTGTAATGTAGTTGGAAATCAGGAAGTGTGATGCCTCCAGTCTTGTTGTCCTTTCTAAAGTTTGCTTTGGCTATTTGGAGTCTTTTGTGGTTCTATACATGTTTTAGGATTGTTCTATTTCTGTGAAAAATGACATTGGAATTTTGATAGGAATTATATTGAATCAGTAGATTGCTTTGGGTAGTATGGATATTTTAACAACATTAATTCCTCCAATCCATGAGTACGGAATATATTTACATTTATTTGTATCATCTTCAGTGTCTTTCATTAACTTTCTATAGTTTTCAGTGTACAACTCTTTCACCTCTTTGGTTAAATTTATTTCTAGATATTTTATTCTTTTTTGATATAATTGTAAATAAGATGGTTTTCTTAATTTTTCTGTTGATAGTTTATTATTAGTATACAGAAACAGCTAATTTTAGTTGTTGTCTGCAAAAAGAGACAGTTTTACCTCTTTCTTTCTGATTTTGATGCCTTTTATTTCTTTTTCTTGCCTAATTGCTCTGGCTAGGATTTCCAGTACTATGTTGAATAAAAGTGGCGAGAGTGGGCATCCTTGTCTTGTTCCTGATTTTAGAGGAAAAGCTTTCAGCTTTTCACCGTTGAATATGATGTTAGCTGTGAGCTTGTCATATGTGGCCTTTATTATGTTGAGGTACGTTCCCTCTATACCCAGTTTGTTGAGAGTTTTTATCCTTTTCCCTTTTCAACAAAATTTTTAAATGGAGAGGATATGTACTGTATTGCTGGGCAATAAGGATATTTATTGACAGAATCCTTAATGCCTTGCAACAGGTAAATAAAATGTAAAATTATTTTAAAAAACAACAATAGTATCTTTAATCTATATTTTAAAAAGCACAAGTGAATTTAATTTATGAATAGAGCACTCTGCAAGTGAACTCTTTGAAGATTAAGTACTTTAATGCTTGCATGAATTTAAGTAAAAGCTGTTTTATGAGAATTACAGTACTTAAATTATTTGGAAGAATATATTAAGAGGAACAAGAACTGATAACTTATCATTTAACAGATAATCCAGTGCTGTATGACAAAGACAGCTGATGGGAGAAGTCATTTTAAAAATATTTTCTTGCACAATTTATAAAATTCATATTTTATAAAATATACTGTACTGGCCAATAATCCCTTAATTCACCACTTACCTGGGAAATTTTAGCTCTTTATTTACCTTCCCTTCAAATTTATTTTAACAGCTTTTTAAAAAACTTAAAAATTTTTATTATAGACAAGTTGCAAGAATAGTACAAAGAGCTCCTGAATCTCTTCATCCAGAGTTATCGATTATTAACATTTTTCCACATTCCTTTTCAATCCCTCTTTCTCTCTCTATATACATATATGTAACATTTTTTCCTGAGTCATTCGAGATTTAGTTGCAAACATTATACTTATTTACCCCTAAAGTACCTGGGTCTTTAACGGTGTTTTTTGTTACTCAGATTACCCTCAAATGAGAAGCTTTTAGGCTTTTCTGGTAGCTTTATTTTTTCACTTTTAAGAGCTTTATTGAGGTATAATTTCTATACCATACAGTTTATTTGAGACTGCATTTTTCTTCCTTCCTTCCTCTCACTGGCAGTTGCTGGCACAGTGCTGCGCCTGGCTGAGCGAATGGTTTCTTTTGGAACTGATAAAGCTGTCTTATGAAATCAGCTGGCAGGTATATTATACCTACAGATGATGCGTTTTCTCACAAAGAGTTTGGGTTGAGATTGACGCACTCGACAATTGCTAACAGATACCCTAAACAGAAGACTAAATTTTTGTCCAATTTTGTGAATGTAGCTGTAAAGAATCATCTGAACTCTAACTACTCGTTATTATTTTACAATAAATAGTATTAGCAAGATCCTGGATCTAAAAGTTACCATTTCTCTGAATATTTGGTCTTGAAGGAAGAAAGTTACTTTTGAATTAAAAAATAAAGAATTCACGTCCTTTAGTTTTCATTCTTCATTCTGGAGTAGCACGAAGGATGTCTGAAATGGCTGATTTCCATTTTTGCTTTGACTTGGATCATTTGCTCAGTTTTGTTTTTGTTTTTGTTTTTAATAATGCTTGGGGATCAGTGTATTTTTACTGATTTATTAGTTGTGTCTAAACTATTAGAAAGCCAAGTTTTGTAATATGTAACTCCTACTTATATATTTCTCTCCTTTTCCCCCACCAGGGACGAACTGTAAAAGCAACATCAGCTTGACCAGTATATAATATTACAGTGGATTGCTCATCTCAGTCCTCAAAGCTTTTGAAAATCAACAGCATCACAGCTTGTGTTGGACTTTCTTACACTATTTTCAGCATGAAAATGTGTGGTTTTGTGGGGTTTCTAATTCTTCAGAGAGGCACAGAAGCCAAATTGGTAGAAGGATGCAAATATAAATTTGTGTATTATTACTTTAACATGCCCACGTTTTACTTTAAATGTTAAAAGAAAGGGTTCTGCAAAATGGAGAACATAGTTTGTGAATTGACTTTGAGGAGTGGTTTTTCTTTTCTTAGACACTTAATTCTGTTCAGGTGTTAATTTATCAGATTGCTTTTGTGCATCAGGTAACACCACCATTCATAAGTTAAGATTCTTGGTTTTTGGGTGTATGTTAGATGCTACTAAGAAAATAGAGATGAGCTTCCTTTTTAAAGCTTTTGATGTGGTGTCATAGAATAGCATGTTGTAGATACAATCGGCTGCTTTGTTACCTTAAAGCTAAGCATTTGTAAATATTAAAACTTAAGAAGATGACAGGTGATGTCCCTTAAAACACTCAGCTGTTCAGATTGGACATAACTGACATAGTTCTTCCTTTCTCTCTTTAAAAATTCTAGGAGCTCAGTATTGTTTTTCTGTTTCTGATTTGCTGCTCATAATGTATATGGATTTAACATGCTGTGTAAGCTGCGTCCTAGTCACTGAACAGTTGATGCAGTGCTGCTTTGCCAAATAAAGTTAAAAGTGAAAGGCACTGGCGGTGTTCGAACATAGAAGAATCGCGTGTCCACCAGGTACACAATGCCAAGATCACAGAGAAAAAGGTTGTTTCTCTGATGCTCCATTTTGTGAAATCTGAGCAGGTTAAGAGCATTAATCTAACTGTACATTTGTGGAATGTGAGTACGTTTCTCAAGGACAAGAACTACGCCTCATTTACTGTTTTTCTTTGCTTAACTCAGGGCCTCTTGTAGATGTACAATAAATGCTGAATGAATGAAAGGATGAATGAGTGCACGGACTCCATGTCAAGACAGAACAGGGTTGAGGATAAATTTACCAAAACCCATCCATTACCTAGAAATAGATTTATTAATATAACGACTGTAAAATGAGTTTCTAAGAAGGCAGTAACACGTTGGGATCTTGCTTAGATGTTGTAATTTTATACCTTTATATGAGGATCTTAGTTTTTCTAAGGGTTCTAGAGCTTGAAGAGATGTAAGCTCTAGAGCTAGCAGAACCAGCACTCCCAGCAAAGCCCTGCCCCCTGCTGTGCGCAAGTGTGTGTGATTCTGGCAAATAGATCCTTCGTGAGGGGAGGAGGCACCTCCCCCCACATCTTAAGTTAAAGTCTTAAACATTACTTCTTTGAAAATGGCTTTTAAAAAAGTATGCATGCATGTTTTTACCAGTGTCTCTTCTTGGGCAGGGCCTTAGGCACAGGAAACTTGCGTTAGTTGGTGGCCAAACCTTGTGAATTCATTGCTGGCTTCAGTTTGCTGTTGTTAGTGTTGCTTCTGGACTCAGGCCATGAACCCTTTTGATCCAGGACTCTGTCATTTGCGGGCGGTAGTTTCAAACATCAGGTATTCTTTAGGACTTTAATTCTTCAACTTATTCACTAGTCTGTACCCTTCCTAGCTATTATCAACATTTTACTCTATGTAAGTCCCTTTGTTAGGTCTTGGGGATAGAAAAAGGCCCTTACTCTCAAGAAGTTTGCAGTCTGGTTGAGGGGACAGTTTATAAATCTGATAAGACAAACCAAGTGGCATCTGATTGGTACAGACAAATGCTATGCCAAGCATTGCTCTTGGACTTTAAACTTTTTGAGTTAAAAGTTTTAGGGACTTCTCTGGCGGTTTAGTGGTTGAGACTCCACGCTTCCACTGCAGGGGGCACGGGTTTGACCCCTGGTCAGGGAACTAAGATCCTGCATGCTGTGTGGCGTGGCAAAAAAAAAAAAAAAAAAAAAAAAAAAAAAAAAAAAAAAATTTTTTTAAATGTTGAATAAAGAGGAATGGATTTTAGGGGAGCATCAATAAATGTGTAAAGATGGAAATAATGAATTTTAATTCTATCTATGAACTTTTCTCTTGAAAAGAATTGAATTAATATATGTTTAGGTCAGAGAAGAAACGTCTCTTTAATCTTTAGTATTCATAATTTCTAAAATATTTTAGCATTTCATTTTTCCCTATTAGAAGGACTTCTTTACATAATATCAAGGACAACAATAAAAACATTTTTAAAAGTTCCAGTCTAGCGAGGTCCTGTTGAAACAAGGTGATTTTTACAGATTTCATTTTATTAAAGCCAAATCTAGCTCTCAATTAAGAATTCTATTTTCTAACGAGGGTTTCAACCCTTTCCCAAGTAGTATTTAAAAATGACATTTGGGTTAAAAGTATACATTAACATTATAAAAATACTTTAGATCCCATTGCCCTAATTTTTGAAATCTGCGTTGTTCAAAAAAAAAAAAAAGTTGATTACACTTTTTTTTTTTTTTTTGCGGTACGCGGGCCTCTCACTGTGTCCCCTGCACCGGCAGGCGAATTCTCAACCACTGTGCCACAAGGGAAGCCCGAGGCTTTATCTTTTTAACTGACTTTGTGTTGCTGGGGCCAGGACTCTGAGAAGTGCTCCCTCACCTTAGTGCCTCCAGAGTGCTGTGCTGGGCCGGTGAAACCCTCCCCTCTTCCTCATTCTCTCTTTCCCCCTTTTCCTGTTCTTCTCTTCCCTTTCCCTTCTTGCCTTTTCTTTTTCTTTCCTAACGTTAGATGAAGTTCTATGGCTGCTGGGTCTCAAGAACTCATTCTCACTTGGGTGGAGTGTCCCAGTAGGATGGGCATCACAGAATAACACTTCTGGTCAAAGGGCAGGTGATGGCAATACTGAGGGCACCTTAAGCATAAGAGGCAGCAGTCCAACGGCCTAGGGCAGCCGAGGACATTTGTATTTGAATTCCATGCCCTGAACACTTTTTACTGTGCCCTTTAAAGGACTGCATCACACTAAGTAATTTGTTTTGCCAGCATTATTTGTTTATTTTAATTTTTAGGTGATTATCCTGTCAGGATTTTGCCTAGAAATTACCTTATGGATCAAAGAGCCTGCAGAATTTTCCTGTTAACACTACCGTATCAGTTTTAAATCAATAGTAAAAAGGATTATTTTCTAGGGAAAAAGACCTATGCTGCCACTGTTCGGCATCACGAGAGAGGATGTACAGTAAGTGTATCAGGAGCCCAGGAAAAAATCCAAATTCAAAATTCCAAGTATGGTTTCTACTGAACGTATGTATCACTTTTGCACCATCACAAAGTAAAAAAAAATGTAAGCTGAAGCAACGTAAGTCAGGGACCATCTGTACTAGCAGCTATGATTATATTAAAAGGTGTAAAAAAAGGCTTGGGAATATAATAAAATTTATTAAAGAATGCTGTACATATAGATATGGGACATCTTTTACCAAGTGTTTCAACACCATGGCAATACTAAATCGTGTTTAGTTTCTTTATGGATAAAAGATGTGCTGAAAGATGCAGGCCTCATCAGTTTTTGTTTTATTGGATGTGGCTACAGGTGACATCCTTCTATAGAAAAACAAACTGCACAGCATCGCATACAGAGTACGGACATCTTAGGTTCATTCACACAGGCATTTCTCTGAACTCCTTAAGGAGAACTTTAAATCTTTGCTCAATTCTAAAATTCATGCTTGAGTTTCTTAGGAAATAAAAATAACCAATTTCTTTGTTTTCCTAGAATTAAGTAACTATCCATTTGTCAGTGTATATCTCTGACCCAAATTAAGTCTTTGCTAAAGGAATAACTTACATCAGGTTCAGTCTAAAAATAGTTTTCTAGAGGGTTTTCAAGTATTTTAAAAGATTTGCCACTTATGGTAAAAAAAAAAACAAAAAACATGTGACTAGGAACATCACATTATACATTCCTCTCAGTAGAATAATTTCTAGAATGTGCATAGTCCCAGCATTAAGCAATGGAGGAAATAATACGCCTTTAAAATCCTACAGATTAAAAGGTAAAAGATGCTAAGCTAGATGCTGGTTTTCTGTAAAGATGAATTTGTGCAAAACTCCCTTATGCTCTGGGAGTACATAAGCCTGGCACTAGCTGTGTGCACATTATAACATTTTAGAGCATTAAATAAATAACGGGAAAACTGCATCACTCCACTGAATGGAAGAACCGCTGATACTTAAACACGTGACATTTTTACAAAAGCTGTACCCAGAAATCCATTCAGTGTTCTGTTTTTCAATTTGAATGCAGTTTTTTTCTTCCATCAACACATACTAATGCTGAAAACCAGTGACTATATAAATGAGCTGCTGTGTTCTGGACTGTCGAGCGGTGTTGAGCAGATACAAGAACTAATCATCCTCCTTGCTCATTTTTCCCTCAGCTAGGTTTCTGTTAAAATTTTTGACCTGCCAGGTTCTCTGCTTCCATGACCATGTTAGAGCTATTTGTAATTCAAAGTCTGAGTCATTCTCCTTTGGGAGAATGAAGCAGCCACATACATGACACGATGTCAGGCATTGGGAAGAACTCATATTCACCTTCCCTAGGCCTTACTGACCTGTTCATTAGGTTTATAACTTAGATATTCCTGCCGTGGATAACATCTCATTGAAGGTGTACACTCACTTGAGCTCCATCCTCAGAAATAGGTTTTGAAGAGGAGAAGAGAAAGGAGAACACTGGAAGCTTAAAGTGAGAAATGGGAGGGCCACAGGACAAGGGAAGTGGGGTGGTATGAAGTGCCAATGGCTGGCTTCTAGGAAGAGTTAACACCGCCTTTCTCAGGAACCTCTAGAGACTCGGAATTTTCTGCCTTGGCTAACAGCAAATTTCTGTTTTTAGGGACAGCTTATGTAAATCAGAATTAGATTTGTAAAAGTCTGTAGTCATATGGACTCCTCTCTGAATTTCAAAATATTTCACATACTTCCCAAGGAAAATCAATAACTAAAAACAGAGGTTTAGTATTTGCAGAATCTTCAGGGTTTTCAGTAGTTTTCTTAGTTAAACAGAAGAGGTTAAAAACAAAACAAAACAAAAAACAGAAGAGGTTATAAATATCAGAACCCAAAATATATACAAATTATAAGTGAACCATGTCCTTGCCCTCAGCTATTTAAATTACACTTATTATAGATACATCCCATTTATGAGGTAGTCAGACTCCTCAGATGTAATGGGACGAGCTTTTTTAAGTTTCTGTTTCACCAGCCGTAGTCGACAAGCAACCATGAGAAGCAGCAAAGCCGTGATAGCCAAACCCAGGGCCAGGGGTAGCACTGCACCTGTGCAAAGGTCGGAAATGAACAGGGTAGGTCAGTGGTTAATACCAGTAACAGCCACAATCCATTACATGATAAGCACTGTGCATGCACTGTTTTATTTAATCTGAGCAACTCAAGTAGGTACTTAGAGTACCTCCATCTTGCAGATTAACTGAGGTGCAGAAAGATTGAGTAATTGGCCCAAGAGCACATAGCTTGTAAGTTGCAGGTCTAGGTCTCGGAAACCATGAGTTCCTTAAAACCAAACTGTGTACCAGGTTCCTATAAAATTTATAGGCCATCAGTGGGTACAAACGTTGCAGTCAGATTACCCTTATATCCAGCTGTAATAGACATTCTGTAAATAGACAACCGTACAGACACTGTGACCACAGGAAATGTCTTCATTGCAGTCACAGCTTACATCTATGGATTCATACATGATCATTCACCATTAAAATAAGTATGGACTAACTCCTGATTTCTTGCTCTGGTTAGGGCTTTAAGAAATTTTTGCTTCCTAAATCCAGAGAACCTACTCTCGGCCAGTAGAACCATTATTGAAAACTTGAGGAAAAAAAATCTCTAGTTCTCCTTCATAGGTTTTCTTCCCTGTGGGATTGATCCTAGACACCTAGACTAGAAGTAGCTTTTAGAGCCTTTGAGGAGTCTGGAAGGAACAGTGTGTACCCCAGATCAGTCTTTCTTATCAAGCTCAGCAGGGTCTATTCTTAGTCTGATCTGCTCTGGAGTCAGGCCAGGCTTGGAGATGATACGGTGGAACTATTTTTAGCTACAGGGGTCTTGCCAACTGGTGGAACGAGAGGAGCAAAAACCTCCATTGCATAAGCTGATTTCATAACATTTTCTTTCATTTATTTATTCATTTTGCATAAATTAACAGTCATGTGCCTGACACTGGTAATCAAAGATAATAAAGAGCGCTTTATAGATGAAGTAATTTAATTCTCACAACCACCATATGTGTTCGTACTTTTATTATCCCCATTTCACAAATGAGGGAACTAAGGCATTGAGAATTAAGTGACTTGACTTCTCTCAGTATGGTAGAGTCAGGATATGGCCCCAGACAGTACTGTTCCAGAGCTACTGTGGTATACCACTTCTCCAAAAATTAAATGAGATTGTTTTTTAATGACTTCAATTCTGGGTAGATAGACATTTACATGCAAAGATACAATAAAGTATTACAGTTACTATGGTAGAATTATATATGAAGTACAGATATAAAAAGGAGTGGTCCATGTATCTGGTTCCTAGGATCTTTGCTCGAGTGACTTACATGTATGATGGAGCTTGCTTGGGGTGGGTGAGGGAGATGATTATTTTTCGACAGTTTCAAATTGAGATGCCAACAGCCAACCCAGGTAGAATTTTCTCTAGGCTCTTCGATGATTTGGGCCTGAACATGTGGGGACCTTCAGTGTTAAGGTGATGGTTGCAGGGACGAAAGTGGGTGAGACCGCCAGAGAGGAAGGGAGAAGGGGGCCAGGGACAAGGCCCCGGGGAGCAGCAACATTTCAGAGGGCGGACAAAGAGGAGGACCAAGGAGCACAGGAAGAGACAGGTCAGAGAAATGGTCGGCGACCAACGGAGAAGGGAGTCCTGGAAGCAGAGGGACGAGGCTATTTCAAGACGAAAGTGGTCCTAAGGAGAGGTCAAGTGAGGTGAAGCCTGGAGAGGCCGCTGCACTTAGCAACTGGGAATTCATTTACAGGGAGATTGAAGGCTGAGGGATGCTGTTTTGTTTTTTATATGTTTTTAGAGATCTGAATGCATCTAGGGGGATGAACCAGTAGAGATTATAAACACTGGGAGTTAATAAATGATGGAGAAACAGACTTGAGGAGATAAGGAGCTGCATCAAGGTCAGGGGGAGAGACTGACCTTGGAAACAGAGGACACCTTTTCCTTTAGTGCTGGAGGAAAAGAAGAGAGGGTGGGTACCGACACGTGTTTACATGTGGGGGTAAGTAACTGAGGAAGTTCACTCCTGATAGCTTTGATTTTCTGAGCTTAAAACCAGTCCCAGGTATAGCTGGCCTCCTCTCCAAGACAAGAGGGCCTGGAGCTGAGTACATACTAATGGCATTTCAACCTCTGGTTTATCTGTGGAATCCTAGGTGAAACTCCTGAAGAAGATTCTCAGGAACAGTCTGAGAGTTCAGTCTGGGTTCAGGAGGGTGGGATGAGGAAGTTGCATTAGCGACTCTTGGTACAAGACAGTCTTTGGGGCGAGGCCAGTATTCCCGTAGAGAATTATGAAAGATAAAAATCTGTGATAAACCAACAGTCTATAATTTGATTCTAGAGCTGGCACATACATTCCAGTTTCCTAATGGCGACTTTGAGGAAAGAAGTTTTGAAAGGGCTAAGTTTGGACCTGAGGGTGCCAGTTCCCCCTGCATCTTCCTGCACTAGCCACAGAAGAGGGATATGTTACAAAGGAATTGGACAAAAAAAGAGACTTTGGTCAACCCCCAAAGAAACCCTGGGAACCCCAAACCATTTCTTACCAACTGGAACCCAATACCCAGACCCAGCTCTGCTTGTTCAGGGTAGGAGAATGATTAGAGGCTGCCCTTCTAAGTGAGTTCAGCTTGTTGAAAACACCAGCGTTTAGGCTGCAGGGGAAGGGAGTTGTGGCTGAAGACCCCAATCCCAAGTCTGGGGCTCAGAGGTAGCTATGGCAACAATAAAACCGCATACAATCTAGGGGAATTTTCTGTTTGCCAAAGTCAGATATGAGGTTGCTGAACTGTCAAATCTGATTCCTGATTAATGCTTTGATGACAAAGAACATGAAGTCTCCCATAAAGTACTTGCTAGGATGCTGAAAATTATTCTTGACTTTTAAATACTCAGTTGGCATAGTTTCTTCAGTGTTTTTAGTTTAGGTAATTTGAGATTTAAAATTTCCCAACCCCTTCTAAAACATCACCATAGTTTTCTTAGAAACCAGCTAAGGGGATGAATTGGGTATTCTGCTCCTAAGACTGGGAGTGACACTCAAATATGTAACAATTAGGACAGGCACCGGGCAATCAGAACTGAGGCTCTCTGGATACATCTGGGCATGGGGGTAAGGGGCAGGCCCAGTTCTCTCTGTATGTCGAAAGGCGATGGGTGTTTTTATTCAAACATCCTGGGACAGGCTAAGTCCAGCAGGCCAGCAGCCTGGGCAGCATCTAGGTACTTGATACCTGGGTTGTTTTAGCCATCTATTTTTTAAAAATTATACTTGACTATTGTTCAGATATTCCAAAGACTACTTCTAGCGTAAAAAGAAAGTTTTCTCAATGTTTAGATCCATAGCTGAATAATCATATTTTGTTCTAAATTTTCTTTTACTAATTAGTTTATGAGATTTAGGATTAAAACTTACCTTTCTACAGGACTATCTTGAAAGTATTTTCTTTCTAGTTAAAAATAACCCAAATTATGAAATTACAGTATTCTTCTTCCACTTATAAATATCCCCTGTACCACCTGCACCCTTTCACCATTCCCGTTGTCTTCCGTCTTTATCACTGGAGCACTTGGAGAGAACACTGGGTACTCTAAGACCTCTGCCCTTGTTGATCACAAATAACAATCACAATAGCATCATTTATATGGCTTATTGCATGAGCCAAGCGATACGCTACATGCTCTATAATGACCGTTCCATTTATTCTCCCTAACAGCTCTGTGAGGCAGGTATAGTTACTATGTTCATCGACCAATGAGGAAATTGAGATCCAGAGAAAGATAACCTGCCCAAGGTCATCGAGTTAGTGATGGACGAAGGATTTGAACCTTGGCATCTGGTTCTTAACCACTATGTCCTGAGCATCACTCGTTCCACAGAATGTTACACCTGGATGGGACTGTAGTGATTATCCAGTCCAATCAACTTATAGAAGAGGAAGCTGAGATCCAAAGATGTGAAGATACTAGTTCAAGCGTCCCAAGATGAAGTATGATACAGGAGATGAGAATATACTAGTTCTTCTGACCCACAGATCCCTGTTCTTATCATGGACTCTGGCAGATTCATCTAATAACCTCAGCTACAAGATATGTGGTTCCGTAAATGTTTCTGCTCTGCAATGAATTTCCAAAGTAAACGTTTACCTGCTTCTGGGGCTGGATGTTCCCCTCCTCCTCGATTGCTCTTTGACACCAAAATATAATTTTCCTCTTTTCTGTGCTTCCCTGAGGAACCACTATCTGTGGAAAATAAATAAAACATATTGAAGGTACATCAGAAACTTCAGGGAACAGACATGAAAACAGATCCTTATTTATTTTTTAAGGATGGACTTAAAGAAAGGACTTACGGGCTTTATTTCTCCAATAAACACAGGCCTATGTTTGATACTAAAACTCGAGATAAGTAATGTGACCAACTTAATAAAGCAGAGTGTAAGGCTAGTGAAAAACCACTGGACAGAGATGGGGGAAAAAGCACACTGTCCCAGAACTTCCTCCCCGACCCAGAGAAGGAAGGAAAGACTTCAGCTAGAGAAGTCAACGGTACTTGGACTTTATACCATGGAATGCAGAAACAGTCCAGAAACGTCTTCCTTTAGAAAATGAACAGTGAGCATACGTAAGGCACTCAGACATGCTACTTCACTTTCTTACCTCAGTGCTGCTTGGCAGGCATTAATAGCTGCATTTTTTTCTGGTCAGACTCAGAGAGGTTCAGCGCTTACCCGGGTTCATTCAAGTAGTCAGTGGGTCATAGGGCTGAGATTTAAACGCAGGTGTGTCTAACTGCTTGTTGGTGGAAACCAGCACTTCTGATTTAATGACAGGTTGTTAACTGTTTACCTGTTCTATTCAGTTATACTACTGAGAGCAAATATACAGAAAGATCAAATCTCAGGATTTTTATCTCAGGTTCTGATGAGCCATGGCTGTGTCATTCTACTATTTGCCATCTAGGAATTCATAGCATTTGTGTGCTTACTATATTGACAGTATGGTAATTAAGGAGTTACCCTCGGGCTGTAGTGTAATTTCAAGTGAGATTTTTGCAAAATATAGTGCTTAATGGAAAGGAACTGGAAATGATCTGCTGACATGAGGAATTTTATGAAGAAACAAAAAAAAAAATTAAAGCTTCTTTACTCATATGGCATCAACAGAAATGTTCATAACACCTGCAACTAAAACAAGACTATTCAAAAGTAGCACCTAGGGCTTCCCTGGTGGCGCAGTTGGTTGAGAGTCCGCCTGCCGATGCAGGGGACGCGAGTTCGTGCCCCGGTCCGGGAAGATCCCACATGCCGCGGAGCGGCTGGGCCCGTGAGCCATGGCCGCTGAGCCTGAGCGTCCGGAGCCTGTGCCCCACAACGGGAGAGGCCACAACAGTGAGAGGCCCGCGTACCGCACAAAAAAAAAAAAAAAAAAAAGTAGCACCTAAAATTCCTTGGTAATTTGTAATAAGAAGTATACATGAATTCACTAAGGATCACAAAATCAACTGCAAAATGGAAAACTGCGGAGTTATTCCAGATACCTACTAGAGCCAGAAAAGGCAATGATTTAAAATGACCATTGTAGTCACGTGTTAATGCTGTTAATCAGAAGGGGCTGTCGATACAGTTATTTCATTACGGCATCCTTAATGCTCCTTCTCACCCAGCCCTTCATCCCATCGGTCACCACGTCAAGCAGACCTCTTCTCTGCCTCTCGGCCGCACGCAGCCTTAGGTCTCCATCACCTATGCCTCGGGAACTGCAAGAGCCTCCTCCCTGGCCTTTCTGCTTTCAGACATTCCTACTGGAGTGTGTCTGCGGAGGCCACTCATCCCACTCACTCAGCATCAGTGCAGTTAGATCAGCCCATGTTTGCTTCTCGCGGCCAAGGCCACAGCAGGTTCACCGCATTCTACTGTGCCTCTAAAAGACCATGCGTGCCAGCCTAAATACAGCCAATAATTTGGGCTTCCTTCGTAAACTCGAGCCCAATGAGGAGAGAGATGAGTAAGGCATAAGCAATTTCCTGCAGGCTAGAGAACCAGATGTTATCTTTCAAACTGATTTCTACCCTTGTCTACTTTACTGTAGTGGTGGAAACCCCACTCCGTCCCAAACAGGGAGGGGAGGAAAAAGAAGAGGAACATCCAGGGTGAGACTGTAAAAGAAGACAGTGAGCATCGAGGAGCCAAAGGGGAAAGAGCCAGCCAGGTCACTGCTATTACTGTGGCTGAGCTCCTCAGTCCATGGACGAAAGTGACTGTCCCCTGAGGCTGTGGATACCCGTGCCCCAGTAAGATGGGGACAGGGAATATTGAATCTAGATGATAGGGCTGCTGTAGCACTGGGGCCATAGTAAAGTTAGGCTCTTGTCCACATGGCGAGGTGATTTCAACACCTTTGGATTTTGTGGACCAATGAAAATTCAAAATAATTTTGGGGGCCAATTGAGGGTTGTCAATTTTTAATTTTGCCAAGTAAAGATATTAAAAGAAATGACCATTTACTAAGGCTATCACCCTCACTTCACTGTATATGTCTAAAAGCCCAAATCATGAAGGATTTAATACATAAAAAGGATAGTTCTTTAAACCGAATAAATTTAGCCTTATAAAAAACTCACTACATTGTGCTGACTTTCCTCATTTTGTCACGGGTGGATGAAAGCTTTAGCATGGACGGTACTGTTCCTTCTCAACTAGCTTTGGGTACTGAAGTTGCTAAATTCTGTTATTATCCTTTTTGACTCAGCCTGTGCAAGATCCCTTGGTCAAATCTTCAAGGCTCTCCATGTTGCCTTCTCTCCCAGACAAGCACTCACCAGTCTGGGCAGCTGGGGTGCCCTGCTTAAGCAATTTTCATTCCCATTTCCATTTGCTCACGCCATTAATTGAAATCTTGGCTTTCCATTTATTCAGATTCTTTCTACCCATACCTTGGAGCATGACTGAATGCCTACAGCCATCACAAAGCCAGGGCTGACCTGTCCCCTAGGCACGATGGGCACAGAGCTCAGAGCCCATGGCGCTTTTACTTTTAGGGGCCCACAAAAAGGTTTTAATTTCTTTTCCTTTTTTTTTTTTGGCCACGATGAGAGGCTTGCAGTATCTTAGTTCCCTGACCAGGTATTGACCCCAGGCTACAGCAGTGAAAGCACCGAGTCCTAACCATTGGATCGCCAGGGAATTCCCTTTAATTTTTTTAAAAATCACAGAAACCAGGAAAGTTCCCTGAGTCCAGTGGTTAGGACTCTACACTTTCACTGCCAAGGGCAGTGTGGCCAAAAAAGAAAAGAAAATCACAAAAAACAGGAATATAATAATAATAAATATATAATAGTGAATCCAGCCCATGTCATATTCATCTCTATACCAACACAGTAATTTTACACACACGCATACATATATGTGTGTGTATATATATATTTATTATTATTTTTTGTAATGGAGGAAGGGGCCCATGAAGTGCCTAGGGCCCAGAAAGTCATAGTACAGCCCTACAAGTAGTCAATCCAATTACTCCAGGGCTCATGGATCTCTTTCTTCTGTGTTTCTAATGCCCTAACAGAAAGTACATACAAGCAGGGCTCAATGGAGCTGTAGCTGCTTCCTGGCTCTGTAGCTAAGAAAGAAGGTCCTCGAGCACACAGCAAGGCTTGCTGCACAAGCTATCCTCCCGCTGGGGCTGGTATAAGACTGTTAAGTTAAATCCTGGCTTCATCATTTACTAGCTGTGTGACCTTGTCTGAAGTCTTAAACCCTCTGTGCCTCATTGTCTGCATCTAAAAATGTGGGTAATGATCTGAACACATCATTAGGTTGCTGTAATGACCACAGGAGTGCACAATGATGGGCACTCAGTGAGTACTGTCACCAGTAATAAATTTGAAAGTGGAAAGATCACATGGCTGAGAACTCATGTCTAATTTTTTAAAAATAATGAGCCAGAAATAACACCAAAATTTACCAGTCTCCAATTCTTTTCAGAAGATTAACTGGCTTGTCTTTCATCCAGTGGAAAAATATAAAATACAATCATACCCTGAATATATTATGGGTTCAGTTCCAGACTACTGCAATAAACAGAGTCACATGAATTTTTTGGTTTCCTAGTGCATATAAAAGTTGTTTTTACACTATACTGTAGTCTATCAAGTGTATGAAAGCACATGTCTAAAAAAATCAATGTACATACCTTAATAAAAAGTACTTTATTGCTAAAAAATGCTAATCATCACCTGAGCCTTCAGTGAGTTGAAATCTTTTTGCGATAGTAACATCAAGATCACTGGCCATACATACAGATGGCCGAGAGGCACATGAAAAGATGCTCAACGTCGTTAATTATTAGAGAAATGCAAATCAAAACTACAATGAGGTACCAACTCACACCAGTCAGAATAGCCAACAAATAACAAATGCTGGAGAGAGTGTAGAGAAAAGGGAACCCTCCTACACTGTTGGTGGGAATGTAAGTTGGTGCAGCCACTATGGAAAACACTATGGAGGATCCTCAGAAAACAAAAAATAGAATTATCATATGATCCAGCAATCCCACTCCTGGGCATATATCCAGACAAAACTACAATTCAAAAAGATACATGCGCCCCTATGTTCAAAGCAGCACTATTCACAGTAGCCAAGACATGGAAGCAACCTATATGTCCATCGACAGATGAATGGATAAAGAAGACGTAGTACATATACACAATGGAATACTACTCAGCCATAAAAAAGAACAAAATAATGCCATTTGCAGCAACATGGATGCAACTAGAGATTATCACACTAAGTGAAGTAATCACAAAGAGAAAGACAAATACCATATGATATTAGTTATATGTGGAATCTAAAATATGACACAAACGAACCTGTCTATGAAACAGAAACAGAATCACGGACATAGAGAACAGACTGGTGGTTGACGAGGGGGAGGGGTTGGGGGAGGGATGGAGTGGGAGGTTGGGGTGAGCACATGTAAGCTTTTATATATATTGATAGAATGGATAAACAACAAGGTCCTACTGTATAGCACAGAGAACAATATTCAATATCCTATGATAAACCATAATGGAAAAGAATATTAAAAAAAGAATGTATATATATGCATAACTGAGTCACTTTGCTATACAGCAGAAGTTAACACAACATTGTAAATCAACTGTACTTCAACTAAAAAAAAGGATCAGACTTCCCTGGTGGTACAGTGGTGAAGAATCCGCCTGCCAATGCAGGGGACACAGGTTCAAGCCCTGGTCCGGGAAGATCCCACATGCCGTGGAGCAACTAACCCTGTGCGCCACAACTACTGAGCCCATGTGCCACAACTACTGAAGCCCGTGCGCCTACAGCCCGTGCTCCACAACAAGAGAAGCCACTGCAATGAGAAGCCTGCGCCCCACAACGAAGAGCAGCCCCCGCTCACAGCAACTAGAAGAAAGCCCATACTCAGCAGCAAAGACCCACTGCAGCCAAAAATAAATAAATTTATATTAAAAAAATAAACTAAAAAAAAGAGCACTGGTCACAGATCACCATAAATATAATAATAATGACAAAAAAAGTTTGAAATATTGCAAGAGTTACCAGAACGTGACACAGAGACACGAAGTAAGCAAATGCTGTTGGAAAAATGGTACCAATAGACTTACTCAACGCAAAGTTGCCATGAACCATCAATTTGTACAAAATGCTGTATCTGCGAAGTCCAACAAAACGAGGTATGCCTATAACTGCATTCACAATTTCCCCCCTCTGTCTCTTTCCAGTGAAGATGAGAGATCGTTCATCTTAATTCTGGAGAGGAACTCAGGACTGGGACCACCCCTACACTGTTTCCATTTTTGATTTGAATTAACGATCTTATAGGCTTGTAGCTCTCTTGCCACTGGACTTGAATGTTCTAGCAAAAATTCATATAGTGCTAGCAGTTACTGAGAGACATAAATTATATTTACACATAATATCTCATTGTAGTGACACTGTGAGAAGATATTATCCTCTTACAGGTAAGGAAATGAAGTTCAGTGATGTTTATTACCTGGTTGCTAGTAATCAGTGGTACTGGAATTAGAACCCAGGACTGATCCAAAGCAGGAGCTTTTCCACTGAACCATACTGCTCTCAAAGTCACAGCTCTGAGAACTTATAGTCGATACCATATTTATTTACTCATATCTTAGCAAATTAACTCAAATCTAGGCAAAATCACAAATTTACATTTCCTTAGGAAGGTCTGGGACAAGGCTCCACTAGGGATGCAGTAGAGAAATAGGTTAATTGTTCTTGGAAAGGCGACCTTGCCTTGGAGATGGGTTCATTTAAAAAACTATACAATTCATTTTGAATCTTCAGTTGTCACATTTGAAAAGTATTTTCTTAAATGCCTTCATACCCTGGGGAGAGAAAGCCAGTGATACAGGATCTGGGAGAGATCAGGTATTAGGGAGAGGGCAGTGTACACAGGAGACTTCAGAAGACACAACCATCATGGACTCTAGAATTTCCTAGGGGACTTGACCTGCCATCTTGATATTTTAAATGCGAATTTCTGTTTTCTATATTTTTGAAGGAACTGACCATGATTTTCCAGACTGCCTGATTCACTCTTCCTAGACATCAGCATATGGAATGGCACAGAAAAATGCCTCACCTCCATACATCCTATCATAGGCTCTAACCAACGCAGCAGTCAGAACAAAACAAGAAAATTCCATCATTTACTTATGCAAATAATTCACTTTGGTAATGATCCTTTGAGAAGGGTCAGGGAATTATTTTCCCTCTTCTGTATGATCTGTTATGTTTATCATTCACAGAGAGAGTTGGAAGCCGGATGCAAGCTATTTTAATTTCATTTTCAGTCACCATAGAACAGGCAGGCACGTTCCAAAGGGAAGTTGGAAAACCAGCAGGGAAAGTGGCTACTATATGGGCCTGCCTTCCAGAAATGTTCTATAGCTTCCTGTGACCACTGCCAACTAACACAGACCACAGAATTGTCCTTTCTCACTATTCACTGGTAGACCACACTGCATGTCTGCAAAACAGGTAAGAGGAAGCTCTCTTCAGGAAATGCTCTGCATCGTCCTAGGACGAGATCACAGCTAACCAGTGACAGTTGGTCTGCTCATACTGGAAATGTGATTTAGGCCTCATTACAGTCATAAAACTCATTGGCATTCTCTTTGATTGTTTTCATATTGTTTGTACTAGGCAGCCTTGAAAAAGCCTCTACAGCTTGTCAAAGATTAGTTTAAAGGAGTTCCAAGTTCATTCTTGGAGGCAGGCTAAGAAAACTATCAGTGTTTACGAACATATTTGTATTTGGCTGGAGGGTAATATTTTAATCCTAGCAGAATGCTGGAGGTATTCAACTAACTTCTAGATAAAATAAACCATGTCATTCTGTTTAAAACCAAGTGGTTCCTTGGGACTGACCCAAGTGGGTCAGATGTCACTAAACAGAATTTACTATATAGACCATCTATAGATTTCAAATAATAAAATTATGTAGTCCCCACTACAGTGACCAAAGCTTTTAGACTGATACCTCGTAGAAGGTAGGAGGTGCCTCTTCCAAGACCAACGTTTCTCTCAGTGCCCCAGAATACTTGGGTATGCTTAAAGGCATCTGCTGATTATAGCTCATTAGATGACATTGTCCAAACAAGTGAGTAGGTCAACGAAAGTGGACGACTCCCTTCAAAATAAGTTTGTGGAAATAACCATCTGATTATCTTCATTTGTGATAAGTACATTTCCTTTAGCTGGATTTCCATTCATTTGAGAATCCAGTTGATTCCTGCCACCGTGTTGGAACATAATAGACTATTCAGCTTAATAGACTTCAACACATTCAAACCACCTTCCCAGAAGTGTTGCTATCTAGTTTCAAAATGGTTTCTCAATTAGAATAAAGATAGTTCAACGGAATGAAAATATGAAATAAGGGGCATGTGAAAAAATCCCTTTAAATATCCTTTGTGAGAATGTCCTCTCTGAATAAAATACTTTCCATAGTAATGCAAAGGTAGAAGTTCCTTGCTCATTACCTCCAGAGATAAGGCGAACAGCGAGGCTTTGGCATATTTGGCATGGGAATCCCAGAAAGTGCAGGCAGAAACCCTCACCTCCATACAGAAGGTTGTGCGTTCTACTAAGTCCATGCCTTAATCCGGATCCTTAAAGAATCTGGCTAACCTGCTGGGCTGAACATGAACTCTCATTTCGAAAACAAAAACAAACAAAAAAGCAGATTCAGTGTGAAGGTGGATACACCGCCACTTTTCCAGCACTCTGCAGAGCTGGAAACCAGATTTCTTTCCTTCGGCTGGGTCAGATACAAGGGGACAGACAGCCTTGGGAATGGATGACTTGGGCCACGCAGGCAACAGGCCCTGCAACTGCAACCATCTTCAACAGCGCAGCCACTGTGCTATTGCAACCCAAGCAACCGCGAGCCCCGCTGCGACGCTGTGATCCGCTCCGACGGTTCTAAGAGGACAGAGTGTGTGTTCACTGGTGGAACTGCATATTCGCACACACCCTTAACTTCATCCTTAGTAACATGCCTGGCATAAATTCCCAAGGGCAGGATAACTGGGTCAAGGCATACACACAAAGCTTCAGAAACTGCCCTCTGGAAGACTGTACTAATTTGAATCCCACCAAAAGTATGTGAGACTTGCTTCTCTGTACTCTTTCTTTTAAAGATTTGTTTTTAAAGGTCAAGTCTTATTTATTTATTTATGGCCGCGTTGGGTCTTCGTTGCTGCGCGCGGGCCTTCTCTAGGTGCAGTGAGCGGGGTCCACTCTTCGCTGCAGTGGGCGGGCCTCTCATTGCGGTGGCTTCTCTTGTTGCACAGCATGGGCTCTAGGCGTGTGGGCCTCAGCAGCTGTGGCGCACGGGCTCAGCAGTTGTGGCGCACGGGCCCAGCTGCTCTACAGTGTGTGGGATCCTCCCGGACCAGGGCTCGAACCCGTGTCCCCTGCATTGGCAGGCAGATTCTTAACCACTGCGCCACCAGGGAAGTCCCATACTCTCTCTCTTTTTTTTTTAATATTTATTGGCTGCATCCGGTCTTAGTTGCACACGTGGGATCTTTTATTGCAGCGCATGGGCTCTTCATTGCAGCACATGGGCTCTTCATTGCAGTGCACGGGCTTCTCTCTAGTTGTGGCTCACGGGCTCAGCGGCCCCGCAGCATGTGGGACCTTAGTTCTCTGACCAGGGATCGAACCAGCATCCCCTGCATTGCAAGATGGATTCTTGACCACCAGTATCTCCCTCTCTGTACTCTTATAAGCATTATTATTATGTTTTCACCTTTGCCAATGTGATACATGAAAAACTGCATCTCATTACTTTCTGTACACATTATTGGTATTAATCTTAGTATCTCTTTAGCGTCTCTTCAATGAGTTAAGTGTTATTTAAACTCACAAGTCTGCGGGGGAAGGAGGCAGCAGAAAAATTAACTTGTTCATATTTACTGTACTAGCTGATAATCCTTGTAAAACTCAGGCATAGGTCACAAACAATAATGCATTTTTTTGTTGTTTTGTTTTTGTTTCTTGCGGTACGCGGGCCTCTCACTGTTGCGGCCTCTCCCGTTGTGGAGCACAGGCTCCGGACGCGCAGGCTCAGCGGCCATGGCTCACGGGCCCAGCCGCTCCGTGGCATGTGGGATCTTCCCGGACCGGAGCACGAACCCGCGTCCCCTGCATCGGCAGGCGGACTCCCAACCGCTGCACCACCAGAGAAGCCCCAATAATGCATTTTTAAGTCTACTATGTTATGCTGAATATAACATAATTTCAAATCACATGAAATTGGAGGCTGGGGATTCCAGGCTGGTGGTCTCAGGGATAACAGAAGAGGAGGGAGAAGGGGGATGTTGTCCAAACAGAAACCATGTGTTGTGGGAGCCCTTTCTAACACTTTCAAGGTTCTATTCTTTCTTTCCCACTTTCTTCACCCTGGACTTTTTTTTTTTTGTTTGTAATATTTTAGCTGTGCCGCGCAGCATGTGGGATCTTAGTTCCCCGACCAGGGATCAAACCCGTGCCCCCTGCAGTGGAAGCGCAGAGTCCTAATCACTGGACCGCCAGGGAATTCCCACCATGGACTTTCAAAATTTGTGTTTTTGATGGACATTTAATAACGTATGAAAATACTCATAAGTGAGAAAAATAAAAGTTTTGTAAAAATAATATCCTAATTTTGTTAAAAGTGAATAAATGCATGTGTGTATGTATATAAGTAAAAGTAACTGGAAGAAAATGCAACAAAATGTTAATGGTGAGTTTTGCTAGACGATTTAAATTTTCTTCTTTATAGTTTTCTATATTTTCCAAATTTTCTACAGTAAATACATATCACTTTAGTGATTAGGAAAAATAATACATAGAATAAATAATAACTGGATATTAATCTCTCTGCATCTGTGAAACTCCATTCTTTACGTCTTCATAGCCCAAGTCAAAGGCTTATTATCAAAAAGAACAAAAATAGAGATGCAGGGACTTCCCTGGCGGTCCAGTGGTTAGGACTTTGCACTTCCACTGCAGGGGGCACGGGTTTGATCCCTGGTCGGGGAACTAAGATCCCACATGCTGCTGCACCGTGCAGCAAGGCCAAAAATTAAAAAAAAAATAGAGATGCAAAAATATTTCAGATTGGGTGTCAACTATCATTAACCGGTGGTGGCAGCCTGGAGCATTATTTGCAAAAGGGTTCTCAAGCTGAGTCCTCAACCCCCAGGAGATAAAACTGGGATCACAGAGCAATATCTAGCACAGACAAGGGCTGATGGAATCCTGCGTGAGTGTCAGGCTTTTCATATTCCCCCAAACAGATACCAGGCTAGAAGGGCCTTAGGGGTCATCTGGTTGAAGCTCTTATTAACTGATGAGGAAACTGAGGTCCAGAGACATGAAGCAATTACTCAGGGTTCTAAAGGCAGAGCCATGACTAGAACCTAACGAAGGAGACTGGCCTTTGCTCTTCACTCTGCCTTCAGCTAATTCATTCAAGTTCATGTGTGCCTCTCGTCCACGGTGACAGAGCAAGAGTTCACCCGTTGTGGCCTCTGAGAACTCTGTTCTCTCTGTCAACTTCATCCCTGCTGCCCAAAACACCTGGTCTCCCCTTACTCCGTTTCTTAGGTGACTGTCTTCTCCATACAAACATTCCATATGGAGAAAATGGAGTCAAACAGATCCCAAGGTTTGGAAGGAGTGGCAAAATTCTCCCATTAGGTGGCAGTACGAGCAAGGAATAAACAAAAGCAGGCAT
This sequence comes from Phocoena phocoena, assembly GCF_963924675.1. Taxonomy (NCBI): domain Eukaryota; kingdom Metazoa; phylum Chordata; class Mammalia; order Artiodactyla; family Phocoenidae; genus Phocoena; species Phocoena phocoena. The sequence goes on along the minus strand of NC_089230.1, from coordinate 15,697,751 downwards.
CCAGAGGGCGCTTAACCTAAACTGTCTGAAAGAAAAGCCTTTTGTAGGATATTTTGTAGACATATTTGTGTTGAAGCACTTTAAAATCTACAAAGTGCGGGGTGGTGGTTGTGGTGGTGTGCTGAATTGGGCGATTGGGATTGACATGTATACACTGATGCGTATAAAATTGATGACTAATAAGAACCTGCTGTATAAAAAAAAAAAAAAAATTATTCAAGTCATCCAATGATGGAATGACCCAGTTGACTGTATGACTGATTTGACCAATAACAGAGTGATGTGAGTAACAAAGAGATCTGTAAGTCATTTTATTTATAGGAAGTTTTAAATTCTAAGAAGTATTCTGAAGACTGATTATGAAGTTATCTTGCTTACTTGGTGAATTTAGATCTATTTTTAACAAATCACAAACCTGTATAGTGATAGTACACATTCTGAGGGCTTTAAAAAGATCTTTCTTATGTGATTATTTAGGTGATTTTTCCCTTTACTTATTGAATGTTTGTATGTGCATCTGTATGTTGTATGTGCATCTATATGTGAGCATGCACATGTGTTGGGAAATATAAGTAAGAATTTAATACATTTGTTTTACAGGAAGCTTTGAAGAGACAGAGCATCTCAAGTTTTCGATTTCTAACATAAATACATTTTATAGATAATATATTGTTTCAGGGAGTAGAACAGATATTCTTCTTTGGTGATTACTTATTGATTTTCTTTTGTCTATAACAATTTAAAGTACTTTATTGCTTACATTTAAATAAATGCTAAATCAATAGTAAGTTATACAACCATACAGTGGATATATGTATAGAGACATTATCCAGAATACGTGCCCTGGTCAGAATGGAGACTTGTAGAAATACTCACTTTAGATAACTCTTATAACAGCAGAAATGTGAAGAAATAAAATTATCTTACATTTCATCCTCAATGCTCAATTTTTACAAGTCATTTTTGTGATCTAACTTTTAAATAGGACAACCTAAGGCAATTGTATTTTTTTCAAATTTTACAATGGGTAACATTCATGGTCAAATTTTGAGACAGAGAATTAGTAATGTTAATTATGAGCCCTGACTCTGGTATTGACCTGTTTCTTTTTGAAAATTATTTGACCTTTCTAACTTTCAAAATTCAAAGTAGAAATATGTCTGTTTTTGACCACATCATGATATGTAATTTAAATCAAACAAGACAAAATGCCTTGAGAATATAATATATATAGGAACAAAAATGTCTACTACTTAAGTGTTTTTATTTTATTTATTTATTTATTTTTTGCGGTACGCGGGCCTCTCACTGTTGAGGCCTCTCCCGTTGCAGAGCACAGGCTCCGGACGCGCAGGCTCAGCAGCCATGGCTCACAGGCCCAGCCGCTCCGCGGCATGTGGGATCCCCCCGGACTGGGGCACAAACCCGTGTACCCTGCATCGTCAGGCGGACTCTCAACCACTGCGCCACCAGGGAAGCCCTACTTAAGTGTTTTTAGAGTAGCTTTCCTGATTTGGACAGAAACATTATAGTTCCTAAAGAACAGAAATATTAGACCATATTTGATGTCTTTTCTTCCTTTTTATGTTTATGTGCATTTCATCTCTTTGAAAATCCCAGTGACTCTGATCCTTATTTTTCTCAGTGACTTTTATGCACAATAAAGGGTGCTCTTTGTAAAGTGTGAAAAAAAATAAAAAATAAAATAAAATCTACAAATACCAAAATATTAAAAGTTGTTATCAATAAAGGGGTGGTATTTTAAGTCATTTCCTTTTTTATTATTTGCAACTTCTGTATCTTCTATAATGAACAAAAAAGTTTCATAAAGTAGTTATTGAAATAGTGACAGATTATTTCAGTAAAATGTATGCAGAGTTTGAGTACTGAAAGACATTCACAAAAGCATACAGAAATGTGATAACCTATATTCTGTCTCCTATGTCATACAATCATGCAAATATAAATGTGTAAAAAATTGTTAAACAATAGAATCCTGTAATGCTTTAGGAGTATGCATGAATTTTAAAATATTATTAGCCATACTTTTAGAAAAGCAAAAGATGATAGATTTACTTAAATTGGAGGCATAATACTGAGATATTAGCACATGCAACCATTTCAGCATAATACAATATTTTCTTCACATTCACTTGTTTGGTGTGAACAGGATTTACATAAATAGGTAGGGGTTATGCTGCTTCGCCTCAAAATAACCTAAAATTTAACACTTAGGGCATTAGCTTCCTTAACATAGGTGTTGATACTTTTAAACTCTAACTTATTTACAAATAAATGTACTGATACCTCTGGAGTATGTATATATGTACGTATGTATGAACGTATTTGGTAGGTGTTCCTTACTATAAATAATCAGAGAAAACGTCAAGTTTTTTTTCTTTTTGGCCCAATTCTTCATTTTAACTCCATCCTTTCTTTTAAGATATTTCCTTAACACTCTTCAAATAGAACCTTATTTTGAGCCAAGTGTCATTATAGAAAATGAGATTCTTTGTGAAAATCTGCCTCAAGCCCTTACCTGGCATCCCAGGATCAATAAGACTCTCTGGTCCCCAAAAGGCAGAATGATTCCTCTTTTCCATGGCTGATGACGCAGGTGGCTGTTTTGGGGCAGTGGCTTTCTGGGACTTTTCCCGCAAGGAGCCCCTGCCTGCATCTTTGCTTGGTCCGGTGGGTCCAGGCTGTGCCACAGCCGTGTGGGTCACCATCTTGCGGTCAAGGCTCACTGAGGGTTAAAGAGCTACTATCAGTTGTTGGGTTTCTTTTCTGAACTTTAGCTAAAACCACTAAATCTGCAGTAGATTTAAAGTCATGGACATTTGGGAATGATAACTTATTCATCTAAGATACATCAGAGCCCCAGAAAAAACTATTTGTTCTTGTTTTCAAATGAGTAATCAGTTCTCTTCTAATAATTCGCTTTCTGAAAGTTCACATAAAGAAAAAAAGACAAAGACACAACTTAAACCTAAGGTTCTGAGATTCGTCATCCTTGCTCAAACCAGTACTTCATTAAACTTTCCACAGCTCTTCTTCCTTTATTGTGGTAAGCGTTTATACACGTGGCATTATAAGACTGATTTACAGCTCGGACTAACCACAGCCTTATGTCATAAATTTTCTAAAAAATCTATCAAAAGAAAACGTTAGCTCATTTCAGTTTTTTTTTTTTTGGTTTTGTTTTGGCTGTGCAGCATGTGGGACTTAGTTCCCTAACCAGGGTTTGAACCCACACCCCCTGCATGGGAAGCATGGCATCCTAACCACTGGACCACCAGGGGAGTCCCTCATTTCAGTTTTTAAAAAAGCATATGCTAAACAGCAGTTTTAGGATGGGGAAGAATCTTGTAGAAAATTGAAAACAATCTCTTAAAAACCTAAGTGATAGCAAAATTTGACATTTGTAACTCGCATTAAAGACATAGAAAATGCTCATTTAATTTAAGGCATAGCTCATTCACATGAAGTTATACCTGAAACAAGGCAGAAAAAGAGCACTACTGAGTTTGCATTTATTGTGACAATACAGACAAGCCTTCTACCCCAAAATGTGATGCAGTCAACTCACGATTTTGACAGAAACCTTCATCAGACCCATCAGGACACTGCTCCACTCCATCGCAAGCCAGCGTGATGTCAATGCAACATCCGTCATCACAAAAGAAGTGGTAGCGTGAGCAAACATTCGAGCATCCTGTTTGTAAACAAGTCTCAAGTCACAGGAGTGCAGGAAAAAAAGACTTCTACCTTGTCAAGATTAACCAGAGACTATACATATAATGAAATGCATTTGGATGAAGAGATGCAGATAATGAGGGAACACCTAACAGTCTGTGCTCGAGCAATAGATTCTGGGAAGGTTAGGGGGTTTCTTCTTGCCCTTCCTGACTTAATTCTTAGGAATCACCATGGGCTCTCCGTCTTTTTTTTTTTCCAGTTTATTTATTTATTTATTATTATTTTTAAACATCTTTATTGGAGTATAATTGCTTTACAATGGTGTGTTAGTTGCTGCTGTATAACAAAGTGAATCAGCTATACATATACATACATCCCCATATCTCTTCCCTCTTGCGTCTCCCTCCCTCCTACCCTCCCTATCCCACCCCTCTAGGTGGTCACAAAGCACCGAGCTTATTTCCCTGTGCTATGCGGCTGCTTCCCACTAGTCATCTGTTTTATATTTGGTAGTGTATATATGTCCATGCCACTCTCTCTTTGTCCCAGCTCACCCTTCCCCCTCCCCGGCTCTTCGTCTTAGGGCCCTTCTCTAAGCCAATGATACTTCAGAGGTGAGAACAGAGAAGCAGCTCTGGTCTTCCCCATCCTGCCCTGGGTTTCCTCCCTCAGGTGACCCACTCTGCATTCATCCGTTCGTCCATCAGCTCCCCAGCAGGCCACTTCACAGCGGTTCACCCCCTGCACAGTACTTGGCTGGCTGTGTTTTAGCAGAGACACCACTTGCTTTTTTTTTTTTTGTATCAGCTGGCCATTTATTTTTCTCATGGTGATTTAGGCTGAGCTCAGCTGGGCTCCTTCCTTCATGTGTCTGTGGTCAGCTGTATAGACACCACTTTCTATGTGCTATTCTTGCATTCACATTTCCTAAGTAATAATTTTTACTGAGATCAACTTTCTACTATTGAACCCTGTTTGCTGGCCACCATAGATCCATGGTGCTGTAAAGAATAAACAGAATCTTTAGCTACTAGCTGGTGAGAATTTATTTTCTACAAATAATGAAATTCCCTTCATTTTGGAGCTCTTAAGAGTTTTTAACCCTCGGAGCTACATGTATTTTCTTGAAAGGCATTCCCTGCACCCCCCATCTCCAGATTACGCCAACTTTACTTCATAGTTGTTAGCTACATAACAACTGCTGACACGAGTGATGCGGACTAAAGGCATCAGGCTAAAAGTAGGTCTTAAGGATTCTGTAATTCTCCAGGGACAGATGGACTAGACTATTATCTCAGTTCATGGGAGAGTGGTACATGATGACATTTCTGAGACAAATGGCTGAGCATAGTATACACGCCCAGGAGAGTCTTGGAAACGTTCTACTGGAAAGAAGTTCAATTAAAATGCTGGGAGAGGAGTCCATCTGGGCGGAAGGCAATTCGAAGATACCTTGATTATGGAGGAAGAAGAGGTAAAGAAAAGAAATGGTGGCAGAAAGAAGAGGACGCAGGAAACCAGCAGTTATGGCTGAGAACTTGGGCCTAGAAAGGAGAATGTGCTTCAGACACAGGGAAGGGGTTGGGAGGAAAAGTAAAGGGAAACTCTGTGGACACCAAGCAGGATGCAGCCTCTGCTTACATTTCTTAAACTCATGACATGAAAATCCTAACTATCTCGAGGCTTTCCTTACTCCTTGGTAGTTTTGGAGCTAGATCCATATTAGTAATTTACCCATCTATTTCTAGATTAGTGGTCTCCAAACCTTTTTGACTATACCTATCTCCAATCTATAAATCATATGCATGTGCCACCATATTAACATATTATACATCTTATAAAATAGATTGAAAATTTAAAGAAGATTAAAAATATAAGTTCTGGGGCTTCCCTGGTGGCGCAGTGGTTGAGAGTCCGCCTGCCGATGCAGGGGACGCGGGTTCGTGCCCCGGTCCGGGGGGATCCCACATGCTGCGGAGCGGCTGGGCCCGTGAGCCATGGCCGCTGAGCCTGCGCGTCCAGAGCCTGTGATCAGCAACAGGAGAGGCCACAGCAGTGAGAGGCCCGCGTACCGCAAAAAAATTATAAATTAAAAAAAAAAAAAGTTCTGGGGCTTCCCTGTTGGCGCAGTAGTTAAGAATCTGCCTGTCAATGCAGGGGACACAGGTTCGAGCCCTGGTCCAGGGAGATCGCACATGCCGCGGAGCAACTAGGCCTGTGCGCCACAACTACTGAGCCTGTGCTCTAGAGCCCGTGAGCCACAACTATTGAGCCCACGTGCCGCAACTACTGAAGGCTGTGCACCCAGAGCCCGTGCTCCACAACGAGAAGCCACTGCAATGAGAAGCCCGCGCACCACAACGAGGAGTAGCCCCTGCTTGCCGCAACTAGAGAAAGCCCGCGCGCAGCAACAGAGACCCAATGCAGCCATAATTTAATTAATTAATTAAAATATATAAGTTCTGGTATTTTCTCTTCCGTCTTAAAAATGTCTTGACTGTCTGTTGGGGATTCTCTATGGAGACCACATAGCTGGATCATCTTAGAGGTGTTTGTTGGCTTGCTCTGTGAATAGATTATTTTTTGCAGAGCTGGAAAACATACAGCCTCTATATCCAAAACTGAACCAACTTATCACAGAAGCAGGGGTATGTGCTTGTCTGTTTACCCCAGAAAGTGTCACCCTTGGTTATCATGAAAGCTAGTCATTAACCATAAGATGCGTATATATAATAGAGGGAACAGAAACTCTCTCAATCCCCACCTCTTGTTTTCAGTGTGTTGATGTAGTATCTTATTAACTTTAATTCATAGTTTGCTATTCCAGTCTAACCAGTGAGTGATTCCAGACAGCAGTTAATACAATAGCATTCTTTTTATTTTCTGTATAAAGTTACGTACATAAGCCCTATACCCAACTGGCCTGTCAGTAACCAAAGGTGAATCACATCACTCACTCCCTGCAGCTTCAAATACACTTTATCGTCATCTTGAGAAAGGCCGGAAATGTACAACTGGCACCTGGCCTTGGGAGCCCCAGAAAACTGGCCTGAGTAAGTAAACCAGAGCAACAGGCAGCTGGTGAGGTGTCAGCCCTTCGCCTCCATGAGCTCAAGCCATTTCTCCCTCCCATGCACCTCAGTTGTACAAAAACAACCCTTTTCTAACTTCTGCAGGGGATGACAGCTTCCCAGGAGCACTTTTCTCCCCGAACCAGCAGTTGACTTGGCTCCTTGCCCAGGGAGCCCTGTTCCCAGGAGCACAGCCCTCGGGGCCCAGGAGTTTTCCACTGCTGATGATTTCAGCTGTTTGCAGCGGCCCCGGCACATGGCCAGCTTTCCAAGGTGTGTTCTAGGTAACTGGCTCCTCGGTGCAGCTGCAATAAATCAACAAGCAGGGCCTGCTTGAATGCGGGCCGGGCTGCAGGCCTGGCTCACGCCCCGTGGCTGACTCACGGTGCTGCGGTGAGTGGACTGGAGTCTGGGGTCTGGCCTGTCCATTGGCGGTCACCCCTCCTTCCGCATGGTCAGCTTAAACCTTGGCTGGACAGGAGTCAGCCAACCTAATTGTGAATGTTCCTAACGCGCTGTATCCTTGTGGAAGGCAAATTATCAAGGTGGCGGAGTTCTTAGGATTCTAAAGTCTCCTTCCTCATGTCCAATACGCACACTGACCCATGTCTTTGATGGAAGATCAGTCAAAGTACAAGTAAATCCAGTCTTTTTATTCTTATTCTCCCAACTGCTGGCTCGATTACCATCTAAATACTGAGGAATCAAGGATGTAGGAGACAGGCTACAAGTTTGCTAGAGCCATGGCTAGTGAAGGGTCGCCACACATGGGCAGAGATCAGGTCTGTGGAGCGCAGTAGCCACGCCCACTGCCTTGCACACAGTTCCCGTTCGTTCATCGCAGATACTGGGAAGGCATCCGCTGACCGAGTGACAGGACCCTCACACATACACTATCTCAGCACTTCTCCAGAGTGAATGGGGGGAGGGCTTCCCTCTGCCATACCCCCGTATCTTTAGTGCTGCTGAGTTCCATATAAAATTTTTTTTTTTAACTTGATGAGCTAATCTTAGAAATGTAGATGTTTGGGAAAGTAAGAAACAGGTAAATGAGAGAAATGAGTTTACATTGGGCAACAGAACGTGAGAAGCATTATATATATGTCGAGCTATGTTATTAACGTATCTGTGCCTCTGTGTAAAGCGTCCATGACAGTTTTTAAATAGTCCTTTTAAATTGACACATGCACTGCATATATTTTAATTTGTTTTCAATGTACTCCTTGGCTGCATACTTTGAACATACATATCAAATAGACCACCCTCCTTTAAACAAGATCCTCTCCTGGAAAAGCCAGATGTCTTCCACGAAACTGAGTCACGGAAAGATGGAGCATCGCTCGGGTCCCATGGCTCACACAGCCTACTCTCATCCCCTGGAGTGTGGAGCGCTCCCCCGCCCCCATTCAGCAGTGTCACTTAGCCCAAAATACAATGCAGCCTATTTTTGCAATATTTTTAGTAAAGATTTTCCCATTCCACAACAGCAAAAATGAAATGAAAGGGCCCCTGTAATGCACAGTCAGAATATAAAATGCCAATTTAATACCATCCTTCCATTGATAACCTGGTTTCTGTTGGCCACTGTGAATGTGAGGGAAGGGCTTTCTTCTCACCTCCTGTGGAGAAGGCCACGGGAAGCACGGTCACCGAGACGCTGTCAGAGCTCCTCTGCCCAGCAGTGTCCGTCACCGTCAGCTGAAAGGTGTATGTCCCTTCCTGTAGGTGGGACAGCTTCAGGGTTCCGGACTGAGGCACCTGACACCCAAACAGGGAACATGGTATTTAGTTAAGAACCTGAGGCACAGAGTCCAGCATCATCCTGAACTGGAAATCAATGTCATCCCTGAAGGAGTCCCACGGCCCACTTCCCCACTGCTGGTCCAAGGCTGCAGAATACTAATCACGCACAGTTCTGGCAGATTGATCAGAAGACCTGAGCTCCGGTGGGATGGCCGACACCCCCTTCTCCTGGGAACTTCCCCTCCCACGCCCATCCACATGGCTGCATTGGAAGGGTCAGTTAGGACCTCTCCTGTGGCCACAGGGGTGCCAGGCTGAGGGGAGCCTCTGGCTCAGAGTCAGGCAGGCTGTGCGAGGTGGCAGCTATGTGACAGGTGACACCACTGTTCATCGTTTCTTGGGACTTAGACAGGAATGCCTGGAAACATGGGAGCAGATGATGACCACACTGGAGCATGCAGACGTGAAGCCCTGCAGCCTTGAGCAGGGTGGTGTGAGAGAGAAGCTCTGTCTTCTGTCCCAGCTGGTCTGCCAGAACATAGACCTAAGACTGCCGAAGGCCAGCAGCCTTGGGGTGTGCTGACCTGGGTGTATGAGAGGAGAGGGTAGATAGTAGGACTGAGTCAGAGTAGGGATTTAAGGTGGGTGCGACAGGGGGATGCTGAGTGTGGCCATAGGAGTGAGGCTGAGATGAAGTTAATGGAGATTTTAAGAGACCAGGGAAGCCTTGAGGCTGGAGGCTGTGGGGGCCATCCACACAAGACATCCTCACCCAGGCCCCGGTCATATCTCTGGGAAGGCGAGTGAGGTACCGGGCTCCTGGGTGTCAACACTCAGCATGCCCGTGTCAAACTAAACCTCTGCGGGCCGTGCCTTCCCTGGGAAGCCTCTTTCCAACGCTGGGGCTGGAAGGACAGAGCATCCCTCGTCTAAGGGGCCAGTCCCTTCATCTGGGCTGTGGATGCCTCCCTCTAGCCTTCCTAGGTACCTCTTCTCTGATGCAGGAAACACCGTATCCAGATCCAGACCATGGTAATCACCTTCAACATCTTGGGTGCACTCAAATTTAGGTCTTTTCAAATTAAATATCCCCTCCCTGGCACCTTTTTTTTTTGAAAAATCTGCTTATAGGGGAAGGATAGCTCTGTCAGATTTTGCGGCTCGGCTATCCATGGGTGTAATGACGATCAACTGTCTCAATGGGAAAGCTCTGAGAGCTGCTGGATTTGGACACCAAAAGAAAAGGGAGATGCTGACAACTGCTGACAGAGAATGGATCTTGCCCGAAGGGCCTCCGAAGAGGGCTTTGCATTCGGCACCAGTCCACATCTGCAGGCCTTGCCTCTATGAGCAGAAACTAAGTACAGTAACTTAATACCAAGGTCTTTGTTTGAGGCTTATTTTGATAACTGAGAAAGTCAATAAGGTCCTATTAATCTCCTGTGAAATTTCTTCTACAAAAGGCTCCCCTCCCCTTCTTCTGCAGTAATTTGTTTAAAGCTTTTGCTGTTTCACCTTAAGTCTCCCAGAGCCAGTGAGAAACGGAAGTAAACACTTTGATTTTTGGATTTCACCATTTCAAGATTTTTTTCCCTCTGTGTTTTTACTTCCTGGATGCAGAAAACTTTCAGGTTTTGAAGCCATAAGAGATAAGACATTAATCTGATTTGATTTTTTTAATCCCTTTCATAACACAGCTTGGCATGTCTTTTTTTTTTTAATTGAAGTATAGTTGATTTACAATTTCAGGTTAAGTTTCAGGTGTACAACACAGTGACTCAAACAATTTTTAAAGGTTATACTCCATTTATAGTTATTATAAAATGTTGGGTATATTCCTGTGCTGTACCATATATCCTTGTAGCTTATTTATTTCAAACATACTAATTTGTACTTTTAATTCCCTGGCCCTTTTCAGTTTAGTTATTTGGCTAACAAATGCTATCTTTCCTCAAAATCAGATTTTAGAATATATAGAACTGTAAGACGGACATTTTCCCTTCAAGCACCCAGGTCATCTTTTTGGACATCTCCTCACATTTATATGGCACTGGAAAGGATTTAAAGTATTTTACAAACATTTCCCAAGTGTCAGGATAAAAAATACACACACACATAAATGTATATGCAACATATCCAATTTGTAACTTGGAGAGAGATATTACCTTTAATAAAACAAAGAGCTTCTAATCTCTGCCCAAGATCTCCTGTTCAGCAGTAACGGAGCCTTTGATGGCTGGCCTCTGGCTAAATCAATGTATAACTCACTCTGCTATTCCGGCTCAACCGCACCTCCCTAAAATAGTAATTTAGTGGCGAGGAATACACGTTTGGGTTTATTTATATACCACACACACACATACATACATGATTATTATATATACTGAGTTACAAAATGAGTACTACCTGTCTATTCCCCTACCCCCATAATTGCTTCTAAAGTATATAAGGCATTGGGCATATGTCAGTTACAAAGTAGTGACAAGATAACGTGGTACAAAATATTTCAGTAAGAAACTCCATTGAACCAATGAACCCAAACGCATTCTAGCCTTCTGCCTCGCGTCGACTAATCCAACTTGCAAAACCGGATGAGAGCTCTATAGCGGTTTGAAGGCCTTTACGATCCTTGTTATAAACCAACACCATTTCCCTGCACACATACAGAGAGTGAAGGAGACACACAGGGCAGCTGTCCTGATCAGGAGAGGCCAGAACATAAACTGGCACCACAGCTGTCGAGATACTTCAGGTGAACATGCTTAGGTTCTGTTCTTCAGTTACATGGTCCTTTTTCTATTTACTTTTCATCATGAATATGACCCAAAGTTCCGTAAAATAGAAGCAAAATGAATTCAACTGTCTGTACTTTCCTAGTTATATATACTCAAATGAATGGAGCTAGATCATAGTCACAAAAAACTCTCACGTGCCCATCTTTCCCAGTTGTGCAGGAAGGTGATTTTAAGAGCGTTTCCTCAGGAGTTGGGGATTTCTCTTATCCTCACCAGAGGAGGCTCATTCTCAAAAGAACAGAACCAAAGAGGCAGTAACTAAGACAGAATTACATTGCTTATCTTGAGGCTTCAGGAATCAAAGGGAGAAATATTTTTGGACTGGGGCTTTTCTCCTACTTTTCAAATTCTCTCAAAATGTGTTATGTAAGTAGTGCTCCACTTATAAAACTAGCCATGATTAGAAGCCTCTAGAAGTACAGTGAGGAAAAAGGAACCTATTCTTCCTGTTACAACCCAACCATGTTTTACTTCTGTGTTATTCTCTTTTTTCTTATTATGCATCTTTTTAAAATAAATTTATTTATTTTTTTAATTATTTTTGGCTGAGTTGAGTCTTCATTGCTGCGTACGGGCTTTCTCTAGTTGCAGCGAGCGGGGGCTATCCTTTGTTGCGGTGCATGGGCTTCTCACTGTGGTGGCTTCTCTTGTTGCGGAGCACAGGCTCTAGGCACGCAGGCTTCAGTAGTTGTGGCTCACGGTCTTCAGTAGTTGTGGCGCACGGGCTTCGTTGCTCCGCGGCATGTGGGATCTTCCCGGACCAGGGCTTGAACCCATGTCCCCTGCACTGACAGGTGGATTCTTAACCACTGCGCCACCAGGGAAGTCCTATTGCTCTTCTTACCTCCAGCAGTCTTAGAACCTAAGTTCTAAGACTAGAAACTTAGTGAATATTTGATGAATGAATGAACAAAAGAGTGAACAGAATGGCAAAAGACATAGAAGATGAGAGAGAGCTAGAACAAGAGCAGAGAAAGAGAGTAACGCTAAAGCTCCCATCCTTCCCACCAAGAGCAGGACATTCCCTGAGGGCGTGAGCCAATTTTCTTGCACCTGTGGCCATATGCAGCTTCTACAGACAGAAGATCAGCACTGCTGCCCTCTTGCTTCTCCTACTGCCCTTCCCTTCTTTCCAAACCAAGGAAGTTTGTGGAAGTATGTTATTGCACAGATCACCGGGCAAATGGGCAACTGTCCTCCAGGGAAAGCCAAACCTGATTCTCATTTTAAAAGGATACTGACTTTCATGGTCCTAGGTTACTGTAATCAGAGGATATACATTGAACTTGAAAGCCCTCACACATGTTCAAAATTTTTGCACTACAGAATGTGGATCTTTTCAATCCGAAATTTTCACGTCCATGAGTCCTACTGTCAAAATATTAAGAGTACAGAGACATGTACCACAGGGCTCACACCTGCAAAGTCTTCTCTGATGTCCCTCAGCTAGATTATAATCTCTCTCTCCCCCTGAATTCCAGGGGCACTTTATCCACATTCTCTTCTGGCCTTGCCACCTTCTATTTGGTATTATCGTTATTTAGGGGCACATCTAATCTCCTCAATGGGAGGCAGCTCCCTGAGGGCAAAATACCCTACAAATTCTTCATAGGGCCTTACTCCCTTGCTCCTTGCCAGTAGAAGGCTCTCATAATTTTTGTTTGTTTGTTTATATACAAGTGAGTAAATTTATTCTTACTGTAGTTCAGTTAAACTACTGGTCAAAGAGACCCCACAAACAGTTTACACCCCAAGATGTTTAGAATTAGCTAGAATAGTTAACCTCTCCACGAGTGCTCATTCTGTGCTGTGCGACGTGCTGAGCACTTTATTTGCATTTTCCCATTTTAACCCCCAGTGGAACACTCTCAGGTAGTATTATTTTCTTCACAATTGAGGAAGCTGAGGCTTAAAGAACGAAGTAATTTTCCCAAGTTCACCCCACGAGGGAATTGGCAAAACTGGGTTTGAACCCAGGCCATATGATTGCAAATTCCACGCTCGTAGCCACTGTAGAATTCTACCTCCGAGTTAGCAGAGCTCTAGGCCTTTCAGGTCCTTATTCCAAGAATCATTTCCTAGAAAGCACTGAGTCACAGCTTGTACACAAACCAGCTAGCTGTTGTGGTCTGAAAAAGCAAGATACTTCCTCATACACGCCAAGTCCTTTAAAACCTCTAAAAGTGCTTCTCCCGCCCACATCCCCACCCTACCTACCCACCGCCAAATAGAAGTGCCAGGACCTTTGAAGGGACAGTGACAGGAAGTCAGGTTTAAACCCAAGGGGACCTGAAAGCCCAGACTGACTGCAGACTCCTGTGATGCTGGAAGCCTACTGCGCTATAAATTTATTGTCTGGGAAGCTGAGTGTTTCTGAACAGGAAAAAGACTTCAAAGCTTCTGTTGCTATTGGAATAGAGCTTTCACAAATTCTCAATTTACCCAGATTTATTTTTCATGAGGTACGTACTTTTTTTCCCAGGGAGATTATTTTTCATCATTTCCTTATAAGTAGTTTTCTTAAAGAAAAAAATGCAGTTAAACATTCAAGGCCCTGAGCTATTGTGTGAAAGGAATTCATGCTTAAAGGGCAGTCTATATCAAGGCTCACGGTTAATTCTGAAACACAACTGGTATGAATTATTCATCTATTATGCTCTCATGTGTCTTCCTGCTTAATTGGAGCAGTAAGTTCTAGGATTTGCTGGGTTTTTTTTTTTTCCTGACGAATAACACCCTTCATTCTTTTTTCTTTACGCTTTTTTAAAAAAATTATTTTTATTTATTTATTTGGCTGCGTTGGGTCTTCGTTGTGGTGCGCAGGCTTCTCATTGTGGTGGCTTGTCTTGTTGAGGAGCACGTACTCTAGGCGCGCGGGCTTCAGTAGTTTTGGCACGTGGGCTCAGTAGTTGTGGCTCGCGGGCTCTAGAGCGCAGGCTCAGTAGTTGTGGCACACGGGCTTAGTTGCTCCGTGGCATGTGGTATCTTCCCGGACCAGGGCTCAAACTCACATCCCCTGCATTGGCAGGCAGATTCTTAACCACTGCGCCACCAAGGAAGCCCCATATGCACCAACTTATCCCCAGATATTATTCAGGAAATTTGCAGCCTTGATAATCTTCTGTGTCTCAAAAATGTTCTGTGGGCTGCCATAACTTTTTGTCCTTTATTCAAAGCTTCAGGTGAATAAAATAACTGACGGACAGTGACGTAGGTGAAAGTTTGCAGAGGTTCCGATCCGTTTTGGTGCCCTGGGGTGTGGTGCTGTTTTGCTTCTCCCTCTCTCCTTCTGCTCTCACCTCCAGCAAACAACTAGACCCTCTGGTTTTTCAGTGTCAAAAAAATACATTTTTTTAAAAAGTCCTTTTTTGACTCAGACCAGACTCTGAAGGGTTTCCTCTGTAGACACTGGAGGAGTGAGGTTTTGTTCCCTATTAAGGGTCTTCTGGGCACTGGTGAGCACATGGAAGTATTTGGAGTTTGGGGTTCCTTGGGAGAATCTTTAAGAGAACATTACCCAGGCACCAACATAGCCCGCCCGGGTGCAAGACAAGGCTACCAGGGACGTCATGGACACCATCAAAGGAAAGATGATCTCAGAATACATTGAATGATAACGTACTTTTTTAACTGTTTACTATGTGCTGCTCACTGTTCCAGGGGTCTTATTTGCATTACCTCCTTTTATCCCAGTAATAACACCTTGAGAGGAGGGCTTTGGTTATTCCCATCTTGCACAGAGGAAGCGGTGAAGCGAGGATTCAAAAACCAAAGCAGGGCTTCCCTGGTGGTGCAGTGGTTCAGAATCTGCCTGCCAATGCAGGGGACACGGGTTCAATCCCTGGTCCGGGAAGATCCCACATGCCGCGGAGCAACTAAGCCCATGCGCCACAACTACTGAGCCTGCGCTCTAGAGCCCGCGAGCCACAACTACTGAAGCCCGTGCGCCTAGAGCCTGTAGTCCACAACAAGAGAAGCCAGCACAATGAGAAGCCCATGCACCGCAATGAAGAGTAGCTTCCACTAGCCACAACCAGGGAAAAGTCTGTGCGCAGCAACGAAGACCCAATGCAGCCAGAAACAATAACTAAATTAAATAAAATAAAATAAATAAATTAAAAAAAAAAAGTAGAAGCTGTGCTAGAAGTATTACCTATTTGATCTCTTTCATTCACTGTTACTGACTCACTGAGGGAGGAAGGAAATAGTTGAAATGTGATACGAAGCTTTCTCAGTTACTTACTTATCATTTTTCTTTCTTTTTAAAATTTACAAACAGTCTACGCCCTCTCTCCTCCACCCCACCCCATGGCCTCGAATATCTAGGATAAATTTTATTGAAGGGATTTACATTTTGTTTTCATGAAGACTAGATATTGTCCAATAGCCAAGAAAAAATAATAGGTGATATGTGTCTAGGATCTCCCTTGATGAGATGCAAAGTAATTGTTAGACAACACTTAGCAGCTCTTCCCGACATCAGTATGAGGCCAGAGTGCGGAAAGATGTTGTCCTGCCCACCTTGCTAGGAAGGATGATAAAAATTTGAGGCTTTTAAAAAGGGCATTTTTTGAAAGGTTAGCAAAATAGTCAATCACTTTTAAAAAAGGAACCAATCAACTTAGCAAGTATTATTAGAAACCCAGTGAGTACAAAGTGTAGTTCTAGGCTTTAGGAGAGAAAGGGAAAAAATATCAAGAAAGGAAGAAAGAAAGAAGAGAGGGAGGAGGAAGGAAAGAAGGAAGAGAGGAACGAGAGGAGAGACAGAGGTGGGGGGAGAAATCCTGACAGCATCCCAGACAACTGAAATCCCTTTTCCACCCATCACTCAGTCCCCCACTGAAAATAATTCTAAAGCAATCCTTCATAATCCTTATAAATTCTGCTGTGATATTATAGATTTTACATATATCTTTGACCTGTGGGGTGAAAAACAGGAGACAGATGCAGTTAGCCTTTAATCTTCAAAGATCACCGTAGGTTCTCTGGTACTTTGTGTATTGGTTAAACAACCAGGCTGCCTTGAAAATCCTGCTTACTAAATTTTTTTTTTTAAGATTTATTTGTGTTAAGAATGGTTTTACTAACTCACACATTAAACTGTCTAAGCCTAGCACTCTTTCCGGACGCACAAGCTCAGCGGCCATGGCTCACCGGCCCAGCCGCTCCGCGGCATGTGGGATCCTCCCGGACCGGGGCACGAACCCGTGTCCCCTGCATCGGCAGGCGGACTCCCAACCACTGCGCCACCAGGGAAGCCCATGCTTACTAAATTTTTATAAAGTCTTTCAATACGTTTTTAAATCATCTCCTTAACGTATATGATTCTTTCATTTTGTGAGCATTTTCAGTATTGACCCAAATTATATCTAGGGAAACTGACTGAGGAGGAGTAAATGACAAAACATCTCCTACGTGAGACAGAAGGCAGTTTGAAATTCAACATTTATTTTGCGTTCTCTTTCCCTATGACGAAAAGCCAGTATTCTTCTTTCTATTTACGTTCCGTGCCAGAAAACCTTTTCTCTAAGGCTCAGTTTTAAAATACTATGTTAATGCGTTGAGGGTGGTCTAAAAAGGGGACTAATTGGAAGATGAAATATAGAGCATCCAGTCTCATGGAACTTGGGTTTTATCAAGAAGGACCCATGTTTCTGTTTGCTCAAGACAGCCTCAGTTTATCTCTGTGGTCCTGGTGTAATTATTAATACCACCTCCTTTCACTCCCAAACATGTTTCAGTGTGGATGATAATACACCTATCTGTTTTTAAAAATTAAGTGTGTACAGCAGGCACACCGATGTGCAACTGGTTTTAAGTTAATAATGAAGTTATTGGTGTAAACAATACCCATCCTTTAGTAAGCTTCCATTACACATGGTATTCTAAAACAGTTTAATTTTCCACATCTGGTGAATGGAAATCAATCTACAGATTTATGAATTTCAAATCTCCCTGAACGTCCTCATACTCTGTTATCATGTTCCTAAATGTCATATTTTACATTCTGACTTCAGATTTAAATGTATTATGTTATGAAACTCAGTGACATCTAATGGACTACCTGAAAAATGTGTCTTCTTACATTTAAGAATGTATTATAGATTAATAATACCCAGATAAATAGATGTAGAATATCCTGTTAGAGGGCAGAAAATACATGACTTTAAAATCAGAACCTCTTGGGAATTCCCTGGTGGTCCAGTAGTTAGGACTCGACGCTTTCACTGCGGAGGCCCGGGTTCAATCTCTGGTTGGGGAGCTAAGATAGAGCAAGCTGCTGGGTGTGGCCAAAAAGAAAAAAAATCAGAACCTCTTGGTTCTGACCAATCATCTCTCTTATTCATTTTCTTCATAAATGAGGAAACCAAGTCAGAACATGAGCTTTCCCATATGTTTAGTCGATTTAAAGTGCTTGGTACTGGGACTTCCCTGGCGGTCCAGTGGTTAAGGCTCTGCGCTGCCAATGCAGGGGGTGCAGGTTAGATCCCTGCTCTGGGGACTAAGACCCCACATGCCACGTGGCCAAAAAAATTTTTTTAAAGAAGTGCTTAGTACAGTACTGGACACACACTGGATGCTAAAAAAGGTCAGCAATTAACTTTATCATAGTTAAGCTGGCAGCATAATTCCTCTTAGGGTGAGAACCTCATTGATTTTTGTTTTTTGAATACCTGAATGGGTCATTTGGATGTGAAAGGATAGTCCTACAACCTGGTCTTAAAGTATCCCAAAACAAAGGGAGGGCTGACTATTCTACCACCAAAGATGAGAGAAGGGGGTGAGGACCCTGCAGACAGTGGAGAAAAGGGGAGAGGAGAGGGGAGGGCTCAAGAAGGGGTTGGGATAGGCACTCAGCGGAAAGCCTGACCAATGAGAGTTGAGTTAACTTTGGGGGCATTCACGAATGTACACCATTATAAGACAGTTGCAGTTTGATAGCAAATGACTCCTCTATTGCAGACTTTGTCACTTAGATGTTGGCTTTATAGCTTTAGGTCTATCTGCCATCGCCGTTATACACTTGGCTGGGCAATTAGTCTACACTTTGCTCTATTTTTTTTTTTCCCCTCGGCCCTGCCGGTCGGCATGCAGGATCTTAGTTCCTCCGACCAAGGATCGAACTCGTGTCCCCTGATGTGGAAGTGCGGAGTCTTAACCACTGGACCACCAGGGAAGTCCCACACATTTTCCTCTTGATGGCATCACAGTCAGCCCTAAAAGTCTATAAGAAATGCCTAATCTTGTTACTTCTTTATAAATATCTTCAATAAATTAAATACTGAATCATCAGCATTATTTTTATTCAGCATTTATATATATAATTCATTGTTTACAGAGTAGAGCCTTTAGTAGCAACTATGAAAAGCTAGATGATGATAGAGACAGATTTGCAGCTGCTTGAACACATATATCCCACGAGTGCCAATTAATTAACTGTCGGCGTCCATCTCAAGGGAACTCTCATAGCAGGCTGATCCATGGCTTGCCCGGGCACCTTTCCTGATCAATCTTAGTTCTCAGAGATTTCAGTAAAGATACATTGATTTTGCAGCTGACACAATGCACAGAAGAATAATAAATATGATGGATGACACTCAAAGTTCAAAATTATTTCTGTTGTAGCTGAAAACCCAAACACTGAGATATAAAAAGGGTAAACATAAAGTCTTGCACTCAGGTTCAGTAAATCAATTATACAAACACAGGATGGGGGAGGCCATCAGCACAGCAGTTCATGTAGAAAGATGAAGCAGGTTTTAGGTGATCCTGCTAATGGAAAACTCAACATGAACCTATGGCGTGAAGCAGCTACTAAGGTAGTTTATGTAAATGAATCTTCATTAATAGAAGTGAGACAATGTCTGGATCACAGGATGTAATAGTCTGTGTCAGGAAGAACCACGGTTTATGTATGGGTTTCAATTAGGGGTGTCCGATTTTAAGAAGGGCACGGATGAATCTGAGATAATCCAAAAAAGGCTGGATGGTGGACAGTCTAAAACTCAATTCATATGAGGAACATCTGAAAGAATTGAGAGTGTTTAGTTCTGAGAAGACCATCCCAAGTGGTAACACTCATTTAAAAAAAAAAAACAAAAAACTTTAACGGCTGATACACAGAAAAAAAGATGTGTTCAGCGCTTTTCCAAAAAGAAGATTCAACACCAGTGCACAGACGTAACACCCCACTGGCACAACAATTAGAGCTGATTGAAGATGTCATGCGACGTGATGTGAAACAATGAGCTTTCATCTCTGGAAATACCAGGCAGAGGCTGGATGACCACTGGAAGGGATGTGAAGGCAGGCGCTCTTGTATGGATAGGAGGCTGGGTAAGATGCTGGTCGAGGGTCTGGTCCAGTTCTAAGACTGCCTAATCATTGGGTAAGGCAGTGTGTTTAAATTAGTCTTGAGGGACTAGCTGATTATTGTTCTTGTCTTTGTCCCAAGAAAACAGAAGTCAGTGCTTCCGCACAGAGGGAAGAGCCTGTGAAGACACAGGCAGGAGAAGACAGACAACTACAAGCCAAGGAGGGAGGCCTTAGAAGAAACCAACCCTGCAGCCACCTTGATCTTGGACTTCTAGCCTCCTGAACTGTGAGAAATTTCTGTTGTTTAAGCCACCCAGTCTGTGGTGCTTTGTTATGGCAGCCCTGGCAAACCAACACAGACTTTCCCCACCTCCTCTGACTGAAGTGATTTGGATGAAGTTTATCTGCCTAAGCCAGGAAATACTACAAAGGGTCCTGGCAGGGTTAATAAAAAGCCATTGTCCTCACGACTCAAGACTCCCTGTGTTGATACAGCAATTCCACTTCCGGGTATTTATCCAAAGGAAACAAAAACACTAATTCGAAAAGATATATGCACTCCCATGTTCAGTGCAGCCTTATTTACAATAGCCAAGATATGGCAACAACCTAAATGTCTATCAACGGATAAATGGATAAAGAAGATATGGTGTATAAAGAAAGAGAAGGAAATCTTGCCATTTGCAACAGCATGGATGGACCATGACGGCATCAGGCTAAGTGAGATAAGCCAGACGGAGAAAGACAAATACTGTATGACCTTATGCTTATTATGGAATCTAAGAAAACAAAAATACCCAAAAAACCAAGCTCACAGGTACAGAGAACAGATTGGTGGTTGTCAGAGGCATGGGGTAAGGGACAGGTGAAAGAGGTCAGAAGTTACAAATTTCCAGTTATAAAATAAATAAGTCATGGGATATGATGTACAGCATGGTGACTGCAGTTAATAACACTTTTGTATATCTGAAAGTTGCTAAGAGAGTAGATATTAACAGTTCTCATCACAAGAAAAAAACTGTAACTATGTGTGGTGACAGGTGTTGACTAGACTTACTGTGGTGATCATTTCACCAGATATACATATATCAAGTCACTGTGCTATACACCTGAAACTCATATAATGTTACATGTCAATTGTATCTTAATTGTGTACAGGCAGCCACTGGGTAAGTGGCACATTCCCATCGGCAGCAATTCCAGCCCAGATAAGCCTGATGAAAATCAGTGAGGAGCACTTGAATAGGAGCCCTTGACTCCAAACCCCACCTCACTTAATTAACTCAACTATCTCAGGCAGCCCTAACGTGAGGTAAGATGGTTGTTTTCTGGATCATGTGAAGAATAAGTTCATTCTACTGTTATTTTCCTCTTTATGCTCCTTTGTATTTTTCAAATTTTCTACTTGGATTTGAACTGAAAAAAGACATAAAAAATTTTTTTTAAAGTAATCTGAGTCAACAAAACAAAGCATGAGTCTTTTTCCTTGAAGCATTTTTGTGTTCTGGAGAAGTCAACAAAAAAGCAGCAAGAACTGTATTCCTACCCCCTCTTCTTTCCTCCTTAGTGCCCTCCCCAAAAATAGTCCATACACCTATACGTTTAATTTGTGGGGTGTCTGTGATTAAATGATTTGTGCAAAAATCCTGAAGAAGCTAAGAGCTCACCATCCCTTGTTCTCAATCTCCTGAGTCATGACCATTCCTTGATTTGATTCATGCCAAACAAACTGCTGTCTTTGGATGGATTAAAACCTACTTTAATCTCTAATCCTAGGGTAGAGAGGAGCAACAAGGGGGGCTTCCATGTAGAAAGTGGGGTTGGGAGACCACAAAAGGAAAGATGAATGTATAGCCAAGTCACTCAGGAACTTTTATGCAGGTGCAAGAAACTTATGTCAAAGTGGCCACAAAATTGTTTAATAGGAGACGGACGAATGTAACTCCATGCTTACTGCTAGAAACCAAAGCTTTGTGTGAAATCTTGAATTTATGGGGAGGGAGGGAGGGTAGAAAAGCATGTACCTGTTCTTCATCCCTTCCCCTCATCACTGAACTGCAGGAGACTGAGCCCCCTTGGGCTTTGGCGACCCCATCTGGGCAGTGTTTATTTGTTGGTTGATTTTGCTGTGCCAGGTACTTCCTTTCCCATTTGCTATCATTTTGTAACACACATGCTGACCCTTTTCCCTTCCCCTTCTTTTCCTTGGGAAAATACAATGAATAAAGACTTATTGGTACCGGAAAAAAAAAAAAAAAAGCAGCAAGAACGAGGGTAAGCTTCAAACCACATGGTCAGGGAATTCCCTGGTGGTCCAGTGGTTAGGACTCCATGCACTCACTGCAGAGGGCCCAGGCTCGATCCCTGGTTGGGGAACTAAGACCCCACAAGCCACGAGGCTCAGCCAAAAAAATAAATAAATAAATAAATAAAAACACATGGTCAGGATCACTGTTAACTCAGTAGAAAAGTAAATTCATATAACATTTTTTCAACAATCATTTTTATGCTTTCTCCATTTTGCACTTCTGCCAACTTACAGACATTTGGGGAACCTAAGTAGAAAGACCACTGCACTGAAACATTAGCTTTCATTACAATTACGACATGAATTACCTTCATGTCCACTGATGGGTCACCCTGCAGCAGTGTCCACTCATACTGGACGATGGCGTGGTCGTCTGTGCTCTCACGGCCATCCAGAATCACTCCGTCTGTGGGCAGATGCAAAACAACATCTTGCCCGGCCTTACTAAGTGGAGGCTCGTCCTTTTCTGTGAAAGAAAATAAATAATTCACAAGACATATGTTCCCTATTTTTTTTCTAATTTATTGAGAGGTAACTTGTTTGCTAGAATAGATGTAGTCCAGCAAAGAACTGCCAAGAGGATGTATAGTAACTGGAAGTTATTTTCTTATTTTCATTGTAATGTAATAAATTAAATTTGGAAAGTTAAGGCAAGTTCTTGGATTCACATAAAACTCACATAGAAATTTTCTGGAATCCAATTTTTCATCTAGGAAAACACAAGAGGTTCACAGTTTCTAACTAGTTTTTATAAGAGAAGCCGGCACAGAGTTTGAGATATCCTAAAATAGCGAACGAGTATGTATTTACCTTTTGTGCTTCATGGTACTGAATTTAAGGCTCACGGTGTTCACTAAATATTAATACGTGACTGACAGCTGCTCCAGTGGGGACTGATAGAAGCCATTAGATACAGAAAATATTTCTAAGAGCAGAACTGTGAATATTTTAACGGATTTAAGCATCTTATTAGTAAGCTTACGCAAATGCACATATATTTTAAAGAAACTTAGTAATTTAGCTGGAAAAAAAACCCTACAGGTTTTTGTAATACATCTTTTTTGGCATCCACTATTTCCTCCCTCCTCCAGCTCCAAAACTTGGTCGGAATTCTGGCCTGGACTTCCTTAGCTTATTCTGAATGATGCTGCTACGACATTGTTCTCTTTCTGCGCAGCCGAAGTTGCCTCCCAAGTAAACTTCCAAGGGCCAATCCAGACGTCCAGTGCCTGAGGTTTGGGGCTAGCAGCAATCCTATTAGCTTCTTATTAGGCAACAAAGGGTGGTTACTGCAGCTGGAAGGACTCTTCCGGAATGCTAACCTGATTGGGTCATTTCCTTGCTTCAGGGGATGTTCAGAGACCTACCTGACCTACCTGTGCAGCTCTATCTTCTCATCTATCGCTCCTCTCAACGCCCAGCAACAGAGGACATGAGGGGCTTGCAGGTCTTAGAGCTGTGGCTCTTCTGAATGAGAATGCTGCTGTGAGCCTCCAAGAGAGATGACTTTCTTTTTTTCATGAGCTAGTTCACAAGGAATAAGCACACTTGCTATTGCCAAAGGGTACATGTGTCCACTGAGAAGGTGAGTCCCATTTTTACAGTCATTTAAAAGAATGAGGACTAGTAACTGAATTAAATCAGCCACATAAGCGACCCCTGCCTTAGAAGACATTTGATCTGCTTTTTTCCACCTGAGCAAAGATCCAGTGCCTGTTGACTTTATTCTGCTCCTCCCAGGTAAGGAGAGAGATGACAACTGCATTACTAATAGGCCCTTTTATAGTTTTATAGAGAATTTCCTTTGCTTCTGGAAGGTTCATCACTTTCCACACAATGTTTTACCACTTTATAATTCTGGAACCTTTTTTTTTTTGGCTGCGCTGTGCGGCTTGTAGATCTTAGTTCCCTGACCAGGGATTGAACCCATGGCCTCTGCGGCAAAAGCACAGAGTCTTAACCACTGGAGAGCCAGAGGAGTCCCATAATTCTTGAATCCTATAATTCAGCAGTAATACATTATAATTAGCAGCTATTTGCTTTAAAATTTATGTTAAAATACCATTTTAAGTAAACAAAAATACACCTATATGATATAAACAGCAGTGATACTAATAATATATTTTTAGGCCCTCAAAGATTTTTTTTTAATGTTGCTTTTAATTTTTCTTTTTTTTTTTTTTGACCTTCCACTAAGGTTTCACCCTCTCTTCTCTTTTCTTAATTTTGTAATTAAAAAAAATTTTTTTGGCTGCGCCACGCAGCATGCAGGATCTTAGTTCCCTGACCAGGGATTGAACCTACGCCCCTGCAGTGGGAGCGCGGAATCCTGACCACTGGACGGCCAGTGAAGTCCTAGGCCCTTAAAGATTTAACCAAGAAAGATTTAAGATGGAAAAATCAGGTAAGCTCTGAAATATCCCACATATTATAAAACTAATTAATCCTGGCCCTCCTGGAAGAAAAAATAATCGCGTTAGTCATTTATTGATACTTTTCTTTAGGTAAGCTTAAAGATATGATTTATGAAAACAGTGAAATCCTCATATCCTCTAAATTGGTCATTGTATTTGAAATAATAGAGCTATATTTCCTTCTCAGTTCGAGTCCAGGCAAAGCTGGCTTAAGCCAGAAACAGGTCTTAAAAATAAACAAATGACGAGAGGAGGAAAGGAGTGTGCTATCATTCAAAAAACTTGACTTGCCGATGAACAAGATTAAATGTAACTCGGAATTTTTGTTAGAAAAATGGAACAAGCCGATGTTAAGTACTATGGAAACACTGATTTCTTTTGAAGACTAAAACACACTTGGTAAGATCCACAGAGGTGAAATAAAACTCATACCAATTTTGATGGAGCATATCAAGGCGGCATTTTATACAGAGAAGTATACCGTTAGCTACGCTGATTTACAACACGCTGCTCTGACCAACGCCTTAACGGCAAGGAAGAGGTCTGGCATCTGGGTCTTGCTGCGTGGGTACAAATGATACAGGGGAGGCTGAGGATATGGAAGTAGGACCAGACTAAGGGAAGCGGCTTAGATACTACAGGTCAAAATCCATCTTGAGTATTCTGTTGGCTTTTGTGGTCTTTTTTCTTCCATTGTGTGTTTTTCTTAATTGCAACACGTTAGGAAAAAATGATTCACAACCCCGATATGATTATCATTTCTGGTGTGTACTCTTTGTCTTTCTCCATCTGAGCTGCTGATAATAATAATTAATAGTTACCATTTGTTGGGTGATTTCTTTGTACCAGGCACCATGCTTAGTGTTTTGAGCCGTGAAGTCACGGAACTTTCACAAGTCTCTGAGGTAGTGTTGTCATCTGTACCACACTCATGAGGAAACTAGGGTCAGATTGGCTAACTTAGTTGCCTAAGACCACACAAGTGATAAATCTGTCAGTTCAGATGTCAGCCCAGATCTGTCAAACTGAAAGGCTCTGTCCTTCCCACTATACTCTGGGGGCACTGGATGTGTATGTGTATTCTGGTTACAGTAAATATAAAGTTACATCCTGAATTTAACCTACTAATTTATTTTCTATTTTTGATTATTTATTCATATGTCCTACCATTGCCTGTGTCACTACGTAAATTTCACAGTTGTCATTTTGATTCCCTAACCTCTACTACTGGACATTTTGTTACCAATTTTTTTCACCATCATAAATAATGCTATAATAAACTTTTTTGCTCATACTTTTTCTTTAGCATGGATCATTTTCCTAAAAAAATGCCACCTTTGTAATTCACAAAGCATGTCCAGCCTTGATCGTCATGACAGCCCGACTGGAAGGCAAGGCAAGCGCTCAAGCCCTAAGAGGATGAACAGGGACCCTCATGTAGAAAAGCTGCCTCTCAAACCCAGGTTTCAGGACCTCAAGTCCCCAGCCCTGACTTTGGCATGCAACCGCAGGCAGATTCTGTCATTTCAACACACCTCTCTAAGCATCCTCCACTCCTTCGCACATCCTTCCATCATCCCCTGCAGCCACCTCATCAGTCTGAATTCCTAGACAAACTTGCCCCAGGGAAGGGAAGGCCAAAAAAAACAAAGTAGAAGAAAAAATGATTCAGAAACTTCTACAGTAAACTAAAGTTTCTTTCTCCCATGGGCATATTCTTTCCTTGTTTAATTTCCTTTTGGTTTCCCCTGGCTTATAAGAAAGCTCTCCTTGGCAATGTTGGTTTCTTCCAGACGTGCAGTGAGAAAAAGGGAAAGGGATTTTGTTTCTTTGGTGCTGGGATCTTTGAGTCCCTGCTTGGGCAGAGGACGGATGTGCGTGTAACACCCATGGGCGGGCTGAGATGCTGGTGAGGGTCCAGGTGCAAGTGCCTCCTGCCTCCACTTCAGGGAGAAAACTTTGGGGTCCTTCCCAGTGTCTGCCTCAAGGCTGAGCAGTTGCAGGGTGACCTTTGATGTTTATTCCCCTGGAGGTGGGAAGGGAGGTGGGCCACTGTGGACACAGATTTCCAGACCCTTCTCTTTGGACCTGAAGGTCATGAAGACTCCAGAGGCTAATCTTGCTATGGTTTCAGTCTTGTGTTATCATAAAGCAAACAGCAACAGAGTGCAATCAAACACTCAGAGCCAACCACAGGTAGGCCCAATCAAGGTTTTATTCCCTCAGGGACCTTTATCTCCAACTGCTACATTTTTTTTTTTTTTTTTTTTTTTTTGCCCCCTGTTTTGGTCTTCTCATTCTGAGCATCCCCAGAAAGTAAAACCATCCAATGAAAAGCATAATTTTTAGCTCCTTTTCAAAAGAGAAGTGCCTTAAACTTTGTTTTCAACAAATCAAGTCCCTTTTTTTACCTCTTTAAAAAAGAGAACGATAGTTCATGGGAATCAGCTGGACCCACTTCAAAATAACCTGACACATTTCTCTTCCTATTTTTATCCGATGAAAGCAACTTTAGCTGGAATCATGAATCCTGAGAGCCAAGCCAGGAAATAAGGGTGCGCTATGAGCAATCCGGCAGCTAATTAGATTTTGCTCTTGTAATTACCTGACGCAAACCATGCCTTCCTCATAAGAACCTCTGAGAGTCAAATAGACTTTTTACCCCCTGAACTTTTCTCCTCCATTAAATCGAATTTCTGCGAATCCTTTCAGATAAGCATACCTCCCTAAGCTTAGAAAAATTCCACAAGCAGCCCATCGTGCCCGCTTCTGCTCAATCTACTGGGCTTTCTCAGAAACCATCCCTAGGATGGGAAATCAAAGCCACTCTTCTGGACGCCCGCAACTAAGTTACGTTAACTTGGATCTAGGGTGTTTCATTTCCGACTTGACTGAGAAGGGTCCAGCGGCCCTGCCTAGGCGGGTCTCCCAGATGCAGTCACCAACAGGTGCAAGGGCAGGGACAGCAGGACCCAAGCGGCCCGGCCCCGGCCTCCAGGGGCGTGCTTACCCGGCCGCGGCGAGGCCCGGGCGGTGGCCGGGGCGCCAGCTTCCAGGCCTTCCTGCTCGCCCTCTGGGGCGCGGCTGAGGCTGTAGCTGCTGTAGCCGCGGTGCAATGCGAACTTGCAGACGCTGCGGCCGCGCGCCGTGCAGTTGAAGAGGTAGCAGCCGAGCGCGGCGGCCCGGAGCGCGGGCCGGCGGGGCAGCTCCACCACGGCCACGGAGCAGCGCGGCTCGAGGCAGCAGGCCTCCAGGCACTGCCGCCAGTCCCGCACGGCAGCCGGCGCGCTCAGGAAGCTGGCGCCGGCCGCGATGGAGTCCTTGGTGCGGATGATGGCGTCCGGCATGGCACTGTAGCCGCCGCCGCCGCCTGGGCAGCCTTCCTGGGGGCCGCCGCCCGCGCGCAGCTCCAGCTCCAGCGCCTCCTGCGGCCGTTCCTGCTGCAGCTGCCGGCGGAACTCCTCCAGCAGCTGCTCCACTCCCGAGAGCTGCGCGTGCAGCTCGGACAGCGGCGCGGAGGGAGACCCCACCGCGCGGCCGCTGGGCAGCCACAAGCACAGCAGCAGCAGCCCGCGCAGCGCCGGGAGCCGTGGCGACCGCCTGAGCCCGGAGTCCGCGCTCTCCCGGGCGGCGGAGGCCATAGCGGTCGGCGGCGGAGGAAGCGAGCCGAGGCGGGGCCGCAGAGAGCGAGGGAGGCGGGGGAGCGCGGGCCCTGTGGCCCTCCTGAGCCGCCGCAGCGGGCGCTAGGCCCCAGCGCCTCAAAGCCTGGCCTCCCCGGGGTCCAGCTGCGCCCCCGAGGCCGCGGGCGCTCGGTCACCGGCGGGCGCCGCAGCAGCTGGAGGCATTGCCGGCCCGGCCCCGCTCCTCGTCCTTTCCCGGGGCTTCTGGGAGCCCCGGCGACTCTCTGCCCCGAGCCGTCGCGAGCTCCGCGAGGATGAAGCAGCCTCGACAAGGATCACCAGCCGGTGATGAAAAGCGGCCGCGGGGGGGCGGGGCGCGTCAAGCCCCGCCCAGGCCCCCCCGCCCGGCCCTCCCTTCGCTCGCAGGGACCCCGCCCACGCCCGCCTGTTTTGCAGACCCGGAAAGTAGCCTGGTAGGCGGGTAGCGGCCCCTGAGCTGGGCTCTGCGCCTGGGGCCCTCCGCATCTGCGCGGGGCTCGTGTCTAAGCGCACCAGGCTTTATTAACCAGCCAGACCTGCTCAGTTGTCAGCTCAAAGGGGTACGGACACCTGGGGAGAAGGGGAGGAGGGGTCTCCACAAATCCGTGTGACCTCAGGGCCGGCTTTAGCGAAGGGACATGCTCACCTGGGGAACTACCAGGCACCACGTTCAGTCCTTCACCTCCGGCGCCCCTGATCGTTTCCATCTTAGGTCCCCAAAATGCACTTGGGTAACGGAAGGCGGGCAGTGCTGTGGGAAAATACACAACTAGTAGTCCCATTCACTCAGTTTTCCACAAACTTAACTAGAAATCTGAACACAGTCGCTTATGGGGACCTGATGAGTTCACTCTACAGAGTGAGCAGAGGCCTTCAGCTGAGGTCGTGTAAGATCTAGAGGATCGTGTTTTACGGGACTTCGTAAGCTATACGAAAACGTCCAAACCAGGGAAGGCTGCACCTGAGACTTCTGGCTACCCGTGAGCAGCTTCTGTATCTTGTTTGTTTCTGAGTCCGTTTCTATTGACTTATTTTTCTCACGATTATGAATCACATTTCCTTCTTTTTAGCACATCCAGAATTTATTTTTTAGAAACTTGAACATTGTGAATTTTACATTTAAAAATGTCTGTAATTTGTAGGACATTGTGTCTCTAAATGCTAATTCTTTCTCCTTTCAGTTTTTTGGAAATAGAATATCTTTGATTTGAAAGCCTAAACGTCAAAACCTTATGAATGGACAGAAGACTTTTTATGTGAGGATACAACTGTCAGGACTGTGATCTGAATAGGTGGAGATGTGTCTCTGTTTCATAAGATCATTAAGGGTACAAGTTCAGCAAATTGAGATTTGCACATTATATGTCAATTTACTGAAGGTTGGAACGAGATCATCCTAGTGACTGTCTTAAATGCTTTACAGGCAATAAGTTAAACTAGTGCATGTAAAATCCTTACAAGGTCATCTGACACGTGGAAGATGCTCAATAAATGGTAATTATTATTATTTCTTGTTCCACCTTTTAACTTTACAGGAAAAAAACCAGGCCCCACAGAAATAAGGGAGTTTCCACAAGATTAGAAGATGTGCAACCAGCTGAAGCCTAAGTCTCCTACAACCTGCGAGTCCAGCAGTCATTACACTAAGATTCCTTCCCGTCCTCACCCCCTTTACGGCATCTGCTCTGCCCGCATCCCTGGAGGGGCAGCCCCAGCTTCCAGGTGACCCAGCCTGTCCACTGCTGATGGAACTGTAATGAACACCTGGCCCGAGCCCAGCCATCGACCCTGTCTCCCAGGAACACAGAACATAGAATCGAGGAACAGTGGAATCAGTGAGGGAAGTGGAGCTGGGAAGCCAGGTGGGAGCCACACAGTCCTGTGAGGGGCAATGGAGCAGAGAAGCCGCTCAGCAGAGGGGGCACAGGGAACAGGCAGGAAGGGCCCATAGAGCACGGGTTACACGCGGTGCCAAGAGAGGGAGCAAGTGAAGGCAGGGGCTGCCTGACTTTCTAGGCCCAGCGGCTCCCCTGGGCACCTCCCTGGCCTCTTCCTTGGATGCTCTGCACGGGCTTGTATTTTTTGCAGCTGAGTGATGGAGGGTTGTCCTGGTAAAATCTCTGTGCATTGCAAACAACAGGAACCCATTTCACAGTGGCATGAGGAAAAAGGGCCACAGTGCTTTGGCATGTGAGACGTGTCACTCACGGGCAGGGCAGGAAGAGCAGCCGGGCCAGAAGGAGGGCCTGGACCCAAGGGTGGAGGCCCTCAGCCCAGAGCAGCTGGTCCCCAGGTGCTACTTCTTCCTTCAGAGCCAGGTGGTCTTGCATCTCCAACCCTCTGGTCACAGGATTCTCTCAGGGTCTGGCGTTTTCTGCCCTCCATGTGCAAAGCCTGAGATTACCTCACCTCAATTTCCGGCAACACACAGAAACTGAGCCCGTGGACTGTCAGGCTCGGGAGAGGTTCTGATAAGTCCAGGTGGGTCCTGTGTCCCCCAGGTGCTGTTACTAAGGTGCAGAGGTCATGAGGTACAAGCATGGCTGTGAGCGCGGCCTCCCTTCCCTCCCCCATGGAGGGCAGAATGAGAGAAACGCAGTGATGGGGAGCTGGGGGGAGGCCCCAGAAGTTATCTTCTACTTGACTAAGGCAATGCCTAGCGTTTGCCTAAACACTTCTATTCACTTTTATTGCAAATTTATGAGACACTTTAAAAAGGGCTGTGCTTGGATGCCAGTAAATGTTCTGAGTTCTACACAAACACTGATCATTGAGTTACCACCCCCTCACACACTGTGTACCAGTACAGTCCCCGTGTTACCCTGGCTGGGAATGCAAGACTTCACACATCCAAGCGATTCCATCTTTGGGCAACTCTTAACTCTTCACTAGAACCCTGTTCCTTACATACAGTTACAATCTGTTTTGTAGCTTCCAAGCATTTTTTGTAGTTCATTTTCTTGAGGTCTCTTTGAGCATTCTATACTTTCTCTCAAGTGATGGTCCTTCATATATTTAAAAACTGCCATCATATCGTGCATGCAACTCAGCCTGCGAAATTCAACAGTGTTAAAAGCACTGTGACCCTGGGGCAAGCCACCTACTCTCTTCAAGCCCCAGATCACTCATCTATAATACAGAAACAATTGCATAACCTTATTTCCCATGGTTGTCATGAGGATTAAGTGAAAGCACCTGCCACAATGGCAAGCAGGAGGTAGAGGGTCCACAACTGCTGGCTATTTGCCCTGCTCTCCGTCCACGGATCCACCCATCCTATCGTGAAGCCTTTAGATCTTGATCCTGAAACCTAACACTTTCTATTCCATCTGGCTTTGTATCATCTGTTAAGTGACGATCCTGTCTTATGTCTTTGTCCAAGAAATTGATTTAAATTATGGACTCTGGGAAGGCCAAGGAGGGAGTGTTGAGGCACCCCATTTTAAAGACTTACCCCAAGGTTAACATGGATTCATTAACTTGAACCCTTTGACTATGATTATTAGGTTATCCACCCAGGTGCTCTTTCTTAGCTGGATTTCTCCATCTTTTCTGCAAACATATCATGAGAGCTTGTCAAGTAGCTTGGAGCTGCAGTACATCGTATTCTCATACTTCCCAGTTTACAACACCAATTTAAACAGATGGGTACTACTGCTTGGAAAATGCAGTAAGCGACTTACCTTACCATCCTGATGAGCACGGTTTTCCTCTCAGAGTTCTCCAAATAGGCCCTTAAAAGCTATTTGTAGAATCTTGTCCAGGATTGTTCTTAGGTACAAGTTTTGCAAAATCTACCTTTTGAAAGTTAGATTGGCTTTTGTCCATTTCTGTTGTCTGAGCACCTTTGATAATGTCTGCCTAGTTTTCTATTGCTGTTGTAACAAATTACCACAAGTGTAGTGGCTCAAAATAACAGAAGTTTATTAACTTATAGTCTGTAGGTTAGGGTTGGACATTTTTAAGGTTTTTCACATGCCTT
Organism: Phocoena phocoena; assembly: GCF_963924675.1. NCBI lineage: Eukaryota > Metazoa > Chordata > Mammalia > Artiodactyla > Phocoenidae > Phocoena > Phocoena phocoena. The sequence goes on along the minus strand of NC_089230.1, from coordinate 15,665,764 downwards.
GCCAAAATATCCTCCAGGACCAGTTTTTACTCCTGCTGACTAAAGCTCCTCCATACTCTGCCAAACTAAGGATTCACATTTTATAATATTTGGTCAATTTTGAAAATTTTTTGAAATTGTTAAAATTAAAAATACACTCATTTTCCCAGTAATTCTACCTCCAGGAATTTATTCTGCAAATATACTCACACAAGTTTGGAAAGATGTATGTATAGATGGTTATTGCAGGATTTTTTTGCAAAAGCAATAGCTGGAAACACCCTGAATCTACACAAGTGAGAGCTGCTTAAATAAATTTTGGTATAATCATGCTGTGGAATACTTTGCATTGTGTATCTCCCAGATACATCATTAAGTGACACACGGAAGAGGCAGCAATGTATGCACAGTGGAATCCCGTTTGTTAAAAATATACATACTCTCCTTCCCTTTTTAAAGGGAAAACTGCATTTCTATAACCTATATTGTTTGTTTCTCTATTTATGGTGGGAAATACATATGTTTGAAAACCGCAATGGAAGGAAAGACTGTTTTGCAGGTACCCCTATTTTTAGAAACTATTATACATATGCAAACAGGGATTGCTAAGGAAACAGTGAAAAGAGTTCTGGCAAAGATGGACAGTGTAGTAAGGTAATGGAGAATGTAAAATACAACCAATTGTGTTTAACAACTAAAGAAATTTTAAGTGTTTTTTACTTGCTAATTTTTTTTTTTGGCTGTACATGGGCCTCTCACTGTTGTGGCCTCTCTTGTTGTGGAGCACAGGCTCCGGACGCGCAGGCTCAGCGGCCATGGCTCACGGGCATGTGGGATCTTCCCGGACTGGGGCACGAACCCGCGTCCCCTGCATCGGCAGGTGGACTCCCAACCACTGCGCCACCAGGGAAGCCCTACTTGCTAATTTTTAAAAGATATTAAAATTTGTTTCCTATCTAGCTTAGGGATGAAAGAAAAGGTGACCAGAAAAAACATTTCCAGGGGAAGGGTAAATTAGAAGTATGGGATTAACAGATATAAACTACTATATATAAAATAAATAAGCAACAGGAATTTACTCTGTAGCACAGGAACTATATTCAATATCTTGTAATAACCTATAATGGAAAGTAATCTGAAACCATACATATAAAAAACTAAATATAAATGCATTATATATTAACTATATACATTATATATATCTATAATGTATATATAGCTTTTCAGATTTTCCATTGTTATTGTATGTTATATAAATATATATATATTTAACTGAATTACTTTGCTGTACATCTGAAACTAACACAATATTATAAATCAACTCTACTTCAATTTAAAAAAAATATTTCCTGAGTTCCCTGGTGGCCTAGTGGTTAGGATCCCGGGCTTTCACTGCTGTGGCCCATGTCCAAACCCTGGTCATTAACTGAGATCCCACAAGCCATGTGGCACAACCAATAAAAAAAAAAAATTCCTATGTCTCTTTTATGTTGAGCTCAGAGTTTCCATTTAAAATGTAAGCTATTACATATACATGCTACTATATATATAAAATAGATAAAACAAGGACCTACTGTACAGTACAGGGAACTCTACTCAATATTTTGTAATAATCTATATGGTATATAGATTGGTATATGGTGTATATACATATAATCTATATGGTATATAGATTGGTATATGGTATATATACATATAATCTATGGTATATAGATTGGTATATGGTATATATACATATATATAAAATACATAACTGAATCACTTACTCAGTGATTCACCTGAAACTAACATCGTAAATCAACTATACTTCAAAAAACCTTTTTAATTAAAAAAATAAAATATAAGCTACTATTAGCACAAAGAAACAGTGCACTGTGTTACCATGTGCATATTTAGTATTTTAAAATATGATATTTACAATAATGTATTTCAAGTCCACCAAGAAGAAAAAGCACCAAGGTGAATAAAGGAAAAATAGTGAAGGAAAGGAAATCAGAATTTCTGTAAAGGGAGAGCTTTGGGGTTCTCTAGTCAGAAGAGGAGTAGAGGGCTTCTCTCTGGGGGTTCATGGAGATTTTAAAAGTAACTGAAGCCTTCCCCAATCGATGAAGAGAACTGATATTTGTTGAGCATCTTCTGGGTACCAAGCGCTTTGCAAATGTGATCACTTTTTCCTCACTGCTTAGTGAGAGTGTCCTGCTTCTCTCCCTGAGCGACTGGTGAGGAAACTGAGGTTAAGTGAGGCTGCCAACCTATCCAGGTCACAGTCAGAAAGGAGTGAGGGGAGGGATGGGCACCTCTGACTGTGGCTCGATTTTTTTTTTTTTTAACATCTTTATTGGGGTATAATTGCTTTACAATGGTGTGTCAGTTTCTGCTTTATAACAAAGTGAATCAGTTATACATATACATATGTCCCCATATCTCTTCCCTCTTGCATCTCCCTCCCTCCCACCCTCCCTATCCCACCCCTCCAGGCGGTCACAAAGCACCAGTGGCTCGATTTTTATTTCAGTACAATGGTTATTTACTTCGCAGCTGTGGAAGACAGTATGACACGTAACGCAGGTAGGAAGTGAAGCACTGCTGCGGGTGGGTGTGGATGAGCATCAGCAGAGAGAGTGAAGTTGGGGATAATTCAGGGGGAAATCTCTCTGGACACCCTGGAAGCTCCGGATGGGCCCAGTGGAGCAGCTGTGACAGGTCAAGCCGCAGCCTGGCCGATGGCGCCCTCTGACGTTGGCTTGGGGTGCACAGCTCCTCTTAGTCTTAGGGGAGAGAGCAATGGCTAGAAGCCAAGGCCCTCAGCTATTAGGGTCACAAGTGACTCACACCAGTTGTGTGTTGCTTCCTGTTGGTGTCTCCAAGCTGAGGCAACCTGGGTCAGATCATGACATGGTTGGCCTGTTCCAAGTCTCTCCAGATCTCAGACCACACCCCACAGCTCCCTGTAAGGAGCTCAGCTGAGCTGGGAGACATTCCAGCTGATTAAAGCAACAAGCCTAAAATGAGTTAAGCCTTTGATCATTTACTGTGAGAGCACAGCCAGAGTCTGAACCCAGAGGCTGTGCCAACTCCCCTATTCCATTTTCCCCAATGGAATGGCATGTGTAGGGTGGCCTCACTGTTCAGAGACCGGAGTGAAAGGCTCCAGCAGCTTTATGGACCCTGAGGTGGAGGCAGGGGAAGGACTCGGAGGGGAGTGACCTGGGTCTGAGTCCGAGGGGGGACAAGGGTCTTCCAGGTTTCTCCGTCCTCTTCATTTAAGGAGGCCTCGGCAGAAGCACCAGAAGAGAACCTTGGCCCAGGGCCTGAGAAAATAAGACCTAGGAAGGAGGGCTCTGGGGCTGGGAGTATGAATATTTGAAGAGAGAGACTGCAGTGCCTTGCTGTCATCAGTCTGGGGTGGGGAGGGCAGCTCTCCACGTGAGGCTGTGAGGCCGGCCAGAGAGATCACAGAGGTTTTCAGCCCAGAGCCGGCCTCCTCACCTCTTCAGGGAGACAGTCACTTTTGTTTTCCCATCACCTCTCTGTTCACTGACTTGTACCATCTTTCTCTTCCATTCCACCAAGAGTTAATTCCAGTCCCTGCCAAAAGTTCTTTTTTTAAAATATTATTTATTTATTTATTTGGCTGCGCTGGGTCTTAGTTGCAGCCCATGGGATCTTTGTTGCTCCACCCGGGCTCTTAGTTGCGGCACGCGGGATCTAGTTCCCTGACCAGGGATCGAACCTGGGCCCCCTGAATTGGCAGCGCAGAGTCTTAACCGCTGGACCACCATGGAAGTCCCGGCTGCCAAAAGTTTTGGGAGTTCAGGCAAAGTACCAGTCACACAATCTCCTCCCCTTTCTCGGGCTCTGAAGACCAGGGAGACCTATTGGGGAACCCACACCACGAGCAGGGATATTCCAGCTTTAGGTAAGGTCCCAGGCTCACATTTTCAGTTCCCTGTTGTAGGCACTCTTGAGCTGTCTCCACCCTTCCCTACCCTACAAACCCAGCTCAGCCGTGGACACCCACTTCATCATCATCTTAGTGTCACCTCTCTCTGAAGCCAGTCCTGCTGTAAACTGGTTCACTCAGAGCCCTGTAGGAGGGGTCAGGAAAGAGGCTCGCTGCCAGGAATGCAGCACCAGGGATGAGCCAGGAACTGTGGACACCCTTAACGTTTTTCTGTGTGTGATAAAATATGCATAACAGAATTTACCATCTTAGCTATTTTTAAGTATACAGTTCAGTGATATTAAACACATTCACACTGCAGTGCAATCATTACCCCCATCCTTCTCCATAGATCTTATCACTGTAAAATTGTAACTCTGTACCCATTAAACATTAACTCCCATTTCCCCCTCCCCTTAACCCCTGGCAACAACCTTTCTATTTTCATAAAATCTATCTTATGATTTTGTCTACTCTAAGTATCTCATATAAGTGGAATCACACAGTATTTGTCTTTTTGTGACTTGCTTATTTCACTTAGCAGAGTATCTTCAAGGTTCATCCCTGTTGTAGCATGTCAGAATTTTCTTCTTCTTCTCTTTTTTTTTTAGAATCTTCTTCTTTTTAGGGCTGAAAAATATTCCATTGTGTCTACATAATACATTATTCTTATTCATTCATACATCAGTGGACACGGGTTGCTGCCACATTTTACCTATTGTGAATAATGCTGCTATGAACATAGGTGTACAGGTATCTCTTTGAGACCCTGCTTTCAATTCTTTTGGGTACATACCCAGAAGTGGAATCGCTGGATCATATGGTGATTCTAGTTTTAATTTTTTGAAGAACGGCCATATTGTTTTCCACAGCAGCTATATCATTTTACATCCTCATCAAAAAATGCACAAAGTTGCCAATTACTCCACAACCTCGTTATGTTCTTTGCTATTTTCTCTTTTTTTAACGGAAGCCATCCTAATGGGTGTGAGGGGAAATCTCACCGTAGTTTTGATTTCTATTTCCCTAATGATTAGTGATGTTGAGCAATTTTCATGTGCCTACGGTGTATCTTCTTTGGAGAAATATCTGTTCAAGCCTTTTGCCCATTTTTCAATCAAGTTGTTTGTGTTTTTGTTGTTGAGTTTTAGGAGTTTTCTATATATTCTGGATATTAATCCCTTATCAGACATATGATTCGCAAACACTTCCTCCCTTTCAGTGGGCTGCCTTTTAACTCTTTTGATACTGTCTTTCCATGTGCAAAATGTTTAAATTTCATGAAGTTCAATTTATTTTCTTCTTTTGTTGCCTGTGTCTTTGGTGTCACATCCAAGAAATCATAGCTAGATCGAATGTCGTGAAGCTTTTGTCCTGTGTTTTCTTCTAAGATTTTACAGTTTTAGGTCTTATATTTAAGTCTTTTGTCCACTCTGAGTGCATTTTTGTGCACTGTGTTAGGTAACGGCCCAGTACAACTGGGCACACAGAGCTCTCTTTTATTTCAGGTGCTGACCCTCCCTTTGACGGGAAGGCCTATGAGATACAGTGGAGAGGCTCCTCCCAAAGGTACAGGAAGGTGGTTGGACATGTTTCCTTTCCGCTTAACTCCGGCCGTAAGAGCTCATCAACAGCCGTGGTAAACCCACCTCTGAGTAGAAGATAATATATTAGATCAGCAGCCAGACTGTCATCAAGGGTTAGTTTTTTCCACCAAGGGTTGGTCTAACATTTCCACCTTCTCCTGGCCCAGGGAAGAAACATCAGATGATGGAATGGCTGTTAGAACATCAGGTAAATTGTTGAACTAAATCACTCTATCATCAGAGAACAAAAAATGTTTTCATCAGAGGATGGGGGAACCCTGGGTACCATCTCAGCAAGACAACACCCACCCCGCCTGCAGCCTTTTGAGATCTTAGACCTGGACCGCCCCCTCCCCCCCACAGAAGTGGATGCCTGGTTTCCCCTCCCCTCACTGCACTGTCCTGCTGCCCATACCAGCCTCTTCTACCCCAACAGCAGAGTAATCCCCAGCCCTACTGGAAAGTGTGGGGGCCCAAGACTGAGAAAGTGCAGCATTTCTAGGTAGAGATGGATCAGTGGACAGGCGCTTGGGTGAGACCCGTGGCTCACCTCTCCCAAGTCCTTACCAGAACATGACAGGCCCAGGAGCCAGAGGCCAGCCTGTTTCTCACCTGCTGTAGTCCCTGATTTCTTCATAAGTTTCACGACGATGAAGCCAATTAGGACGAAGCAGGTGAAAATCAATGGGACGATCCATTCAATTAATGGATGGATGCAGACTGGTCATTATTCGGGGCGTTTAATGGTGGTTCTAAAACAAACAATAAAGCAAAAGCAGTGTGAAACCTAAGAATACACCTTCCTTAGCAGCTACTGTCCCCAGACAGCACATGTCCCCCCCCACAAAGTCACTGACCCATTATGTGAAACCACTGGGGTAGAAAGATGAACGGGAGTTGTGCCCTGTCCTCACGGAGCACATATTACTGCTGAGGGAGACAGCCAGTGTCCATCTGATTATCATGCAGGTGGCCCTGTTTACTGTGGGAAGTCCTTTTTGAGGAGGACACATCTAGGGGTGCTGAATTCTGTCTGGGGAGGGGTGAGGGCTTCATTAAGTGACATCTGAGCTGGTTAAAGGATCCCTACAACAGGAAGGAGAGAAGGCCTGGAAGCACAATACGTATATAGATCTGGGGACCACCTACCAGTGCCGGAGGACTGGGTCATTGGTTAATGGGGAAGGGGGCTCCTTCCTGTGCTGAGGGAGGTGGGCTAGGAAAGGAGGATGCTGGGAAATCCTATGCTATGCCTGTCACTGATTCTCCAGACAGGAAGTCCACCAAGAGATCAATCACTCCATCCATCCACCATATTTTCAATCACACACACATATGTGCTCACATCCACACAGGGAAGGCACTAGACCTTTGAAGAGAGCTACCATCTCCTCCACACCCTGCTCAGTTACCCGTGGGCTCTGGTTCTAGCATGTTCTCCCAGTGTTCTAGGAATTCTCTAAACCAGTGACTGCAGTCTCCCGCTGAGATCTTCCTAAAACACTCTGCCAGTTCCTGGCTGTTCTCCCACTCCTCTTTGACCCCTGTGGCTCCAGGAGTGATGACTGTCCGGTTCACGTTCATCACGTCAAGAAGGGCTGTGTGTCTGTTGATTCTGAAGCGCAAGGATGCACCAGTGCATCGCTCTGCTTCGCGCTGACAACACAGCTTGACCTGCAGCGTGGGCGGATCTGTGCCCCTACACAAAGAAGCATCCTGGACTGTCCACAATCCGTCCTCCCCCGTAGCTCAAGTGTGTCTCTGCACATCTAGAGGCCTGTGCTCTTCTGTCCATGACTTGCCCTCTCCTGCCCATCAGGTCCACCAGGTCTCTCAGGTTGGACTGTGTTCCGTTCTTTCACACGAAGCTCCTTCCCCGCACATGCTCTGCTCCTTCCCCTCTCTTGCTGACTTTCTCCAGCTACCCACCCCCTTCGCATACCTACCCCTGGTCTCCCTTTTGTCCAGTGTGATGACAGGCAGGACCATCCTGAGCTCTCGCCCCACTTCTCCCAGCATTTGGCTCAATTCTGTCTATGCTTTGGTGGCATTTACCTCCCCCGCCAGGAGACCCGAAGGTTTGACCTTGTTTCTGTCACTGTCATACTGGAGGAAAGACTTTGTGTCCACTGAGCCCTGGACTTCACACCAGGGCTGTCCAGGTCTGGACTGAGATCTGACAGTGAGGTCGAGGCAGAGAGAGTGAGCATCCATGAGAGAAAAACACAGGTGTGTCCCCAGAGATTCCCCATGAGGGGCCTGGCTGCAGAGGGAGGGGTCTCCATCCCAGACCCCCTCTATCTGCCGCGTCCTTAGTCCTGCCTCACCTTTAACTGTCTGAGGTTTAATTAAACACTTTGAGGCCACCATGGACCCCTTGGGTGCACATAGGAGGATTTACCTGACAAATCTTTTTAGCGTCATGTACCAACTGTTGAGGTACCAAAAATACAAGACAGTGTCTGTACTCCAGGGACTTAAAATCTATCTGAACAGACAGGACTTTCAAAAAACGGGAAAAAAGACACCATAGGACGACACATGCCACATTCATGATGGGTCCTGGGTCATCAGGAAAGGCTTCCTGGAGTAGGAGGTGGGACTTGGCAGGAGAGGGAGAGCTGCCACACAAGCACAGGTCAGGCACCCTGCCTTAGGCTGGGGTCCCCACACCTCCGGGGCAGCCAGTCCAGCTAAACCACACCCTCACCATCCTAAGAGCACTGTGGACAGGTGCCTACCACTGTGGAGCCCTTTCCATTCCTGCCCGCCTCCCATCCTCCCCCTCCCCAGCCAGGTCCCCAGATCCCAGGACGCTCAATGCCCAGAGTCTTCCTGGGTTCTATCAGCAGCAGTATCAGCAAAAGAAGGCCTGTAGGGCTTCCCTGGTGGCGCAGTGGTTGAGAGTCCGCCTGCCGATGCAGGGGACACGGGTTAGTGCCCAGGTCCGGGAAGATCCCACATGCCGCGGAGCGGCTGGGCCCGAGCCATGGCCGCTGAGCCTGCGCGTCCGGAGCCTGTGCTCCGCAACGGGAGAGGCCACAACAGTGAGAGGCCCGCGTACCACAAAAAAAAAAGAAAAAAGAATCCGCCTGCCAATGCAGGGGACACGGGTTCGAGCCCTGGTCCGGTAAGATCCCACATGCCACAGAGCAACAAAGCCCCAGCGTCACAACTACTGAAGCCCGTGCGCCTAGAGCCCGTGCTCCGCAACAAGAGAAGCCACCGCAATGAGAAGCCTGCGCACCGCAACGAGGAGTAGCCCCCGCTCGCCGTAGCTGGAGAAAGCTCGCGCGCAGCAAATACGACCCAATGCAGCCAAAAGTAAATAAAATAAATAAATAAAAATTCACTTTAAATAACCTCCCCCCCTTCACCCCCCCAAAAAAACCCCTTTTGTGGCGTGAGCAAAACTGCTGGGGGTTATGATCTCCTCTTCCCTCATTCCACCAACCACATTCTCCTCTAACCTTCCAACGAAATTCCTCTCCCCCTTCTCCCCGCTGCCTCTTTTGCCTCCCTTTCCCATCTCTCCCTCCTTCTTCCCATATTTTCTCCCACCTCCAGTCTGCATCCTAACCTCTCCAACTTTCTCTTTAATGATTAAGATTCACTCTCACCAAGTGCACCCCAGTGTTAATCAAGCTAGCTGCAGGCAGAGCGCACCTGGTCTATCACCGAAGGTGGATGCGCAATAGAGTCCAACCGTCCTGTTGAGTCGAGACTCAAGAAAAGCTGGGACGTTATCACTAGCTTCTGTTCTTTGCACCTTGCAAACTCCTCCAAGGCCACTGGAGGAACAAGCTCAGAGCAAGGGTGTAGGAATTTCATTCCTTTCTTATCAACCATCAGTCCCCAGCCTCTCCTGCCCGGCAGTTCCCCTCATCCTGCACATCTCTCCCCTCACCCCACCCTCTTCGCCCCAGCCATCCCCCCGCTAAACACAGCGGTCTCAGGGGTGGTGGCTTGGGGATGGCGGGATAGGACTGAACCCTTGGGGGACCCGCCGTGGGGTCTACTCGCCGCGCACTCCTTCCCTTCTCACCCGTCTCTCGGGCCGAGCGCCTGCGATCGGTGGGGCGCGGTCCTCGCCTGCCCGGTCTACCCAACGCTGCTTTCCCAGATTGAGACTGTCGCTGTTTGCAAGCACAAGAGAAGACTCCGAAAACTCTCTCCTCGGGGTTTTCAGTTTGAATCCCTCAGTCTTCTTTCGAATGTCTGTCTCCCCGACGTCCCGCCGACCCGGCTCGGCCAGAGCTCGGCCGGCTGCGTCCCGAGCGGCGTCGGGGGGGAGCGGGACCCGCCGCGGCTACAAAGAGGAGCCCGGGCCGAGCTCCCGCGCTCCGGGGAGGCTCGCGGGGCCGGGAACAAACAGCCTCTGGGAGACGTGGGAGGACCCGGGCCGCGGAGCCGGGTGAGTGAGGTCTCCGCGCCGAGAAGGGACGGGGATGCGGGGCGACCACGAGCTTCCTTCCTCTTGCCAACCTGGGCGGGATCTGGGGACCCGGGGCTGGAGACCGAGAGCTACTTCTTGCCAATTACTCTCCACGAGCAGCTCAGGGAAGACAGGTTACAACTGCGCTGCGCGTTTCCCACGGAAGCCAGCTGACTTCCGGGTCGGCTCCACCCTATTTCCTAGGACTCTGGCCCCGCCCCCCACGCCTACTCTACTACTCCCCGCCCCTCCTCCCACGCTTCCTAATCAGACGTTCCTCCCCACCTACCTGGCAGCGGCCACGGGGCAGTCGTTCTTGGGTGGCGTTCATTGCAAGTCCAGCTAAATAAATAGATAAAATAAATAAATAAAAGTGCATGGCACCGGACATCTAACTTATTCTTCCCACTGCCCCTCCCCGCTTTCGGTTCCATGAATCTCACCGCCCTTCTAGGTCGTCTGTGATCAAGGCCAGGACAAGTCACGGGGGGCAGGGCACCACCCACTCTCTCTAGCAACATTCCCTCCCTTCTCGTCATCCGCAGTGGTCCCCACATTCATCTTGAACCTCCAGGGTCCCAGGCGCACGGGTCTTCCCCAGCACACACGCACCCCTCACTTCACACTGCCGCTGTGTATTGGTTTGATGCAAGAATGAAGTAAGATGTGTCAGAGTGTCGTCTCACCGGCTGTGGTTCATCGGCACATTTTTAGCTCATCTGCCGTGGGGCTCCGCTGGTGGCTTGTCATAAGAACATGTGGAGAAGCCACCACAGCAAAGGGACAGTTAGACTATAAATACCGAGAATTTGCGAGGAGTATCCCAGAGTTCCAGTCTGGGCAAAAGCTACCCTTTGGTGACCTAGCTTTCCCTTAAATTGTCTGTTTCCATGAGAAATCTAGCAGAATCAGTGGTTCTGCTTTCACTCTTCCTCCATGTTATGTAATGTTTTGATATTTGTATATACTGTGAAATGAAAACCATAACCGTTTAGGTAACAACCATCACCACACGTAGTTAAAATTTTTTTCCTTTTGGTGAAAACTTCTGAGATCTACTCTCTTAGCACTTTTCAAATATATTGATACAATCCAGTTGTCCCTCGGTATCCACTGGGGATTGGCTCCAGGACCCACCTGGGATACCAAAATTCTCTGGTGCTCAGGTCCCATAGGCAGCCCTCCGTATCCGCGATTCCTCATTGGAGGATTCAACCAACCCCGGACCCAACCAACGGCAGATCTAGTAGTACTGTATTTATTGAAAACAATCCGAGTACAGAGTGAAGTAAGTCAGAAGGAGAAAAACAAATACCGTATGCTAATACATATATATGGAATCTAAGAAAAAAAATGTCATGAAGAACCTAGGGGTAAGACGGGAATAAAGACACAGACCTACTAGAGCATGGACTTGAGGACACGGGGAGGGGGAAGGGTAAGCTGGGACAAAGTGAGAGAGTGGCACTGACATATATACACTACCAGATGTAAACTAGATAGCTAGTGGGAAGCAGCCGCATAGCACAGGGAGATCAGCTCGGTGGTTTGTGACCACCTAGAGGGGTGGGATAGGGAGGGTGGGAGGGAGGGAGACGCAAGAGGGAAGAGATATGGGAACATATGTATATGTATAACTGATTCACTTTGTTATAAAGCAGAAACTAACACACCATTGTAAAGCAATTATACCCCAATAAAGATGTTAAAAAAATAATTTAAAAAAATAATAAATAAAAAATAAAGTGGTCTCACAAAGTTCAAACCTGTGTTGTTCAGGGGTCAACTGTACAGTCTGATTAACTATACTCACCATGCTGTACATTACATCCACAGGTCTTATTTATTTTATAGCTGGAAGTCTGTACTTTTTACTGTCTTCACCCCTTTCTCCCATCCTCCCCAATCCCCACCTCTGACAATCACCACCATTATGTTCTATCTATGAGTTTTATTTATTTATTTAATTAATTCTTTTGCAGTACGTGGGCCTCTCACTGTTGCGGCCTCTCCCATTGTGGAGCACAGGTTCTGGACGCGCAGGCCCAGAGGCCATGGCCCGTGGGCCCAGCCGCTCCGCGGCATGTGGGATCTTCCCGGACCGGGGTATGAACCCGTGTCCCCTGCATCGGCAGGCGGACTCTCAACCACTGCGCCACCAGGGAAGCCCTCTGAGTTTTTAAAAAAAATTTTTTTTGGTTCCATAATCACGATAATACGATATGTGTCTTTCTCTTTCTGGTTTCTTTCACTTGGCCTAATGCCCTCAAGTTCCTTCCATGTTGTCACAAATGACAAGGTTTCCTTCTCTTTTATGGAGGAATAATATTCTGTTATGTGAATATATATATCACTTCCGTTCACCATTCATCTGTCAGTGGACACTAGGTTGCTCCATGTCTAGGCTGCTGTAAGCAGTGCGGCTGTCACCCAAATGTGCCTGTTGCTCATGCCTTGTGTTCCGCTGTCTCCACACCACCCCAACATGGGCCCCTCCCAAAGGGAGAAGCTGGCTTGCCTCAGGCCTGATTTTGCAAAATCCCTTTAAGCATCAACAGGCCGTAAACCTTGGTGTGGGCTTCTGTCCTTTCCCACAGGCTTTTGACAGTTTTGAGGAGTTATCAGAACTCAAAGCTGAGCTTGCCTAAGTAACTGTTTTCAAGCAGTATGAAACCTTTGTCTTGGTTAATTTTATATGTCAACTTGACTAAGCTAAGGGATACCCTTAGAGCTGGTAAAACATGATTTCTGGGTTTGTCTGTGAGGGTGTTTCTGGAAGACATTAGCATTAGAATCTTCATAGAGAGAGAGAGTTGCTCTGTGTGTAGTTGTACTTGAGGTGTGTTCATGGGAAAGGGGAGCTCAGGGCTTCCTATTCGGCCATCTTGATCTTGCTTTTGTGTGATCGATGATCTTTGATGTTACCACTGTAGTTGTTTTGGGGCACCAGGAACTGTGCCCATATCAGATGGCACACTTAAGCGTTATATGTTGGGTGTGTTCTTACTGCTCCGCTGACCTTCCCTTCCCTCATCTCTCTCCCTCTCCTCGGACCTCCTGAGTCCCTGAGACAAAACAATATTGAAATTTGGCCAATTAATAACCTTACAGTAGCCTCTCAGTGTCCCAGTGAAAGGAAGAATCATGTGTCTCTCACTTTAAATCCAAAGCTAGAAATGGTTAAGCTTTTGAAGAAGGCATGTCGAAAGCCAAGACGGCCAGAAGCTAGGCCTCTTGTGCCAAACAGTCAGTCAAGTTGTGACTGCAAAGGAAAAGTTCTTAAAGCAAATCAAAAGTGCTACGCCAGTGACCACACAAATGATAAGAAAGCAAAACAGCCTTATTACTGGTACCGAGAAAAGTTTTACTGGTCTGAAGAGAAGATCAAACGAGCCACAACATTGCCTTAAGCCAAAGTCTAATCCGGAACGAAGCCCTAATTCTCCTCAATTCTATGAAGGCTGAGGGAGGAGAGGAAGCTGCAGAAGAAAAGTTTGAAGCTGGTAGAGGTTGGTTCATGAAGTTTAGGGAACGAAGCCCTCTCCATCACGTAGAAGTGCAGAGTGAAGCAGTAAGGGCTGATGTCAATCTGCAGACGTAGAGAACGGACTTGAGGACATGAGGAGGGGGAAGGGTTAGCTGGGACGAAGTGAGAGAGTGGCATGGACAGATATCCACTACCAAATGTAAAACAGATAGCTAGTGGGAAGCAGCCGCATTGCACAGGGAGATCAGCTCGGTGCTTTGTGACCACCTAGAGGGGTGGGAGAGGGAGGGTGGGAGGGAGGGGGACGCAAGAGGGAAGAGATGTGGGAACATATATATATGTATAACTGATTCACTTTGTTATAAAGCAGAAACTAACACACCATTGTAAAGCAATTATACTCCAATAAAGATGTTAAAATAAATAAATTAATTAATTAAATGCTCTCAATTATATGAATGTGTAAGGGTATTCCAGTGGTTTGTTTTTTTTGTCATGTTGGTTATTTGGAATATGTTCAATCTCTTCACAGGCTCACTCACCACCTGTGAACTACTCAAGCACTTGCCCAAAACTTAGGAGAATTTAACTTATTTATTTGTAGGAGTTCATTATTTATTCTGACTATGATCCTCTACCCATGGGGAAATAAAACAACTTTTCAAAGTAGATGTGTTTGTGCTGTGAAGACTGACTTCTCCCTGGAGAAAGGGAGGTCGAGGTGGAGGAATCACAGGAGAGTCACCGCTGAGGGAGACGGGGATCTAGGCAAAATCGAAAAAAATCTCATTGTTTAAATTCCAGAATATACATTTGCATCCAGGTTATGTGGATAATGTTTGAGACAGAGAGCTGGACTGCATGTTACTTTAAGAGCAATCCTTACATTCTCTGTTTCCACAAGAAATGTAGCAGAATCACCAGTTATATTTAATCCTATAACGCAGAGAATGGTGAAATGCCATCAATTCTCTCCTGGATTATAAAACAGAAATCTGAAGGAATTAAGTTTTTTGCAATATAGAGATATTGATTTAAATATCAGTATAGTGTAATAAATTACTAAGGGAAACAGTCATAAATAAAATTTTGTTCTTTTTTTTGATTCGAGTATAATTGCTTTACAATGCTGTGTTAGTTTGTGCTGTACAATGAAGCGAATCAGCTGTATGTCTACATATGTCCCCTCCCTCCTGGACCTCCCCTCCCCCCCACCACCCCGCCATCCCACCCCTCTAGGTCATCACAGAGCACCGAGCTGAGCTCCCTGTGCTATACAGCAGGTTCCCACTAGCTATCTATTTTACACATGGTACTGGATGTTAATCCCAATCTCCCGATTCATCCCACCCTCCCCTTCCCCCCTGTGTCCCCACGTCCGTTCTCTACCTCTGCATTTCTATTCCTGCCCTGCAAATAGGTTCATCTGTACCATTTTTCTATATTTCACATATATGCGTTAATATACGACATCTATTTTTCTCTTTCTGACTTACTTCACTCTGCTGATAATACACTGAGGTTGTTTCTCTGGACATAGAATGATTCCCTGAGGTCCTGTAAGAGCAGATGATATTTTTCCTGCAATATCATCATTTGCAAGAACGAGGTCACAATGCAGACAAGTGTCTGATTTTTCACAGACTAGAAGAAGATGGAAAGTGTCCTGTTTGTGGAGATTTCTTGTTCAAGCAGTTGAACGTTTCAGTGCAGGGATTCCATCACTTAGCACCAAGAGAAAGTGGCAAAATATGTTTGAAAAAAAAAGATGCTGGGTAAGATGTTCACCAAATGTGATAAAGGCCACGAGATGGTGCTTCTACCGTGTCATCGGGATGGGATGGCAGACTCGGGATTCATAGGATCTGATCTAAAGCAGGAACAGCAGGACATCAAAGGTGGCCAAGCAAAGGCCAAGTCCCTGAGGGAGACAGAGCACCTGTCTGAAGGCTTCATGGGATCACCGTCAGCCTTCAGAAAAGAAACAGGTGTTGGTCCACAGGGCGGAGGCAATCCCATCACCTTCCTGGGGCTGCCCCTCCCCAGTCCCTCCCCACCTCCAGCCTCGCCCTCTGCCCCCCACCTCCACCCTGGGTCCGGCAGCTTGTTCTCACCTCTTCCTTCCTTTCCTGCATCACAGAGTCAGCCCCAGGCCCTGCTACCACCCACTTAGGCTCAAGACTGAAGCCAGTGAGGACTCAATCTGCTCCCTTTACTCAGGTCCTTATCCTCCCTGAAGGAGGGCCTAAAGGACCCAGTGGCAGTTCCCATGGAGGAGAGGTCTTGCATCCTCATGGCCTTGGGGAGGGCTGCAGGCAAACCTCCTTCTTTTCCCTCCTCTCCAGGCCTCTTAGGCACCAGCACACAACACAGCTCTCAGGACGAGGGTCCCGCCTGCACTCCATCTCTTCCTGGTCCAGCCTAGCTGGAGCGTCCACCGCGGCTCAGTCCCACCCATCCCACGAGTCACCTCTGCTCAAGGCAGGGGCCGCTCAGTGACTGGGGCTCTGGGGTGTGCAGGAGGCTGGGGCCACGTGCGAGCAACAGGCTGAGCCAGAATCCCTGCTGTTCCAAGGAGCACCGGCCCCTCCTAATTCTGTCCTGCACAGTCTCTACTGTTGGCTTTGTGTCTTGCCTGCTGTGACCCAAGTGACTTCCTGTGAGAGCAGACCTTTGGAGTTGGGTCTGCAAAGGCCTCCCCACCCCTTCTTCCCGGGATGAGACCCCGGCCCCTCTCCTCTTAGCCCCTTAGCTTTGACACATCACGTGCAGCCGCCATCCTGCTCCCACCCAGCGTGAGTCCTGCCCACACTGTGTGTACCTGCTGTCCCCTCACCACCTACCACCGGGCCCTGCCAAACAGGTGTCTGTGTTGAGTCAGGCAGACTTTGCTAGACTCCTTTATCAGCAACAGGCCCTAAGCCTTTGTGGGGGCCCTCCCCTTTCTGTCATCTGACAGGGCGGGGCTATCAGAACTCAGGGCTGGGCTTGTGCAAGTTATTGCTCTTGAGCGATATGAGGTCTTGTTCACCTGGCTTCATTTCCAGGGTGAGAAGCTTCAGTGAGGGGCAGGGGTTGGGCTGGGATTCACCTTCTCCCATCCTCCCACCAGGCCATGTGACCCTTCCTTCCCTCTGAATTCCTCCCTCAGTACCTGTTCTTATAGAGGACTCCACCCAGGATGCCAGTTATGACGGACCAGGAGAGGACCACGGGGAGGACCCAAGTGATGGGCTTGATGGCTGTGGCCCTGGACTGGGCTTTGGGGGGTCCGTGGTTGGTGATGCTGCAAGGAAAGGAAGAATGAAGGCCCTTGTCCACACCCCAAACTGAGGAGATCCCTCCTTAGCCCCCCGGCTCAGGTTCCCCTACTATGCACAAGGTTCTCATCCACCACGTGGCGTCCCCATGACAGGTCCTGAGGAGACATGGGGGGAGGGGGTGAGCCATGTCCCCACGGGGCTCAGACAGCTAATGGGGGAGCAAGGGTTCCACTATAGCCACTCACTCCTACTGTGACAGAAGAGGAGGTGACACGTGAGGATGGGAACAGAGAAGTCCTCTCACGAGCTGATGTTTGAGGTGATATTGACAGATTTCCAGAAGTGGAATAGGTGAGATTTAAAAAAAGATTCTGGAAAGAGGGAACAGTCAGAAATAAATCTCTGACATCAGAATGATGCCCTCATGTTTGGGGTCAGCAAGAACCCATGTTAAATGGTCCTAAGACCTGTGCACTGAGGCAGGTGTCAGGAGGTGGGAAGGGGAAGGGAGGGTGGCAGAACATGCCCAGGGCCATTGTTCTCCCAGGAAGAATCCACCCTGGATGGGTCACTTTCCCAAACACAAACACACACACACACAGGGGTGGGTCCATGCCACCTTGAGAGGACTGCCACTTCCTCCTCTTCTCACTTACCCGTTGTCTTCAACATTTTCTCCCAGTGCACCAAGAAATCCTGAAGCCAGGCCCTACAGTCTCCCATGGAGGTCTTCTTGAAGAACTTGGTCACAGCTCTGTCATTCTCCCACTTCTCTTTCATCTGTCTGCTTCCAGAATGAACTACTGTCCGCTGTCCATTCTCTGAATCAAAGAGGAACCACATCCATCCATTGAAGCCAAACTGCCAGGATCCACTGGTGCGTCCATCGTCTTCACACCACACGTCATCCTGCCCTGTGGGATGACAGGGTCTGCCCCCAACGTGGGAAAGAGCTCAGCCCCTGGGCTTGACAAATTTTTTGCCCCCACCTGTGTCCATCTCCCCTGGGCCCAGCTAATCTGGCCCTGTTCTCTCCTCCAACACCTGCTCTTTCCACTGGACTACTAGGGAAGGACCAATGTCCAACTTTATTTTTTACCCAAAAACAATGAATGCAGCTAAGTCCCCAGTCTGTTCCTCCTGCACTTGGACTTTCTAACTCACCCCTGGCCGTGTGTTTCTCCGGGGTAACATCAGGCAGCTGCTCCTTGGGCAAGTCCCCGACGTCTTTGAATGTTTCCATCTGCCCTTGTTCAGGCCTTTGTGGCTTTCACCTCTTCACCCAGGGGACTCATGGATTGGATCTTAGCACCACCACAATCGTAGGAGAGAAAAACGTTTCCATCCACCTGGCCTTGAACCACACACCATGGTTGTCCAGGTCTGGGCTTAGGATGGACGGTGAAGTTGTAGCAAAGAGAGTGAACGTCTGTGAAGGCAAAACACAGGTGAGGTTGGGGGTGGGAGAGAAGGACCCATATACCTCCTTTACCGCAGTTATGGGACAGCAAAGTAAACCTGTAGGCCTGGGCTGGCAGAGCAAGGACTGCCCCGCTGGTCCCTCCCCCTCACCATACAGGCAGTGCCCCTCCCTTCCTTGAGGAGAAGGAGAAGGCCCCACCTGGCAGAAATCACACATCCTGGATATGTCCCCTTGTCCACCAGGTCAGTACCCAGCATCAGTCAGCACGTAATCTTTCCAGAGACGTGCCAGGCTGTGATGCGGGAAAAGCCTAGAGACAGAGAATTGTCAGAATCTAGCTCAGTGTCCTGCGGGGAGATGGAGAATGTGTGGGGCTGCTCCCGAGGAAGCAGGATCACAGCGGGGGAGGATGAGCACAGAACCCAAAGCTGGAGGAGGGAGTTTACAGTTACGCGGCACCGGAGTCAGCGAGGCCTGGGGAGATGCTGCTAATGTGTTACCTGGCCCGCATCGCATGAAAGAGGAAATCCAGAACTTCCAAGGCACGCGGTAGAGGAGGGGATTTAAAAGCAACTATTGATAAAATATAGATTGTCTTTAATGAAAAGACAATCCAATTGACAACAGACTTCTAGTCAGTTTTGAAAAATTATCTGCCATTATGTCTTCAAATATGACTTCTCCGTTTTATTTTACCTCTCCCTTTAGGATTCAAGTGAAATGTGGGGTAAAGCTCACTGTGTCTGCTATGTCTCCTACTCTTTCTTCCGTATTTTTCCACCCTTTGGACTTTCTGTACCTGATTCCAGATAATTTCTTTTGATTTACCTTCTAGTTGACCAATTCTCTCTTCAGGCATGTGTGACCTGCTATTAGACACATTTATTGAATTCTTAATTTTAGTTATTCAATTTTACATTTATAGATTATTCCACATATCAAGTATCCAAGTATTATTCCACATATCAAGTATAATTTCTAGTCCTCTACTGAAATTTTCCATCTTTTTTTTAGCTCCTTAAACATACTAAGTATAGTTAATTTAAAATTCCTGCCTGATAATTCTAAAATCTAAAGCTGTAAGATCTAACATGGGAGTTACTAGCCACATTTGGCTCCTTGGGCACTTAAAATACGCCTAGTCTGAACTGAGATGCACCGTAAGTGTTATATGCACACCAGATTTCGAAGATTTAGTATAAAAAATGTCAAATATCCCATTATGAATTTTATACTGATTACATGTTGAAATAATCATTTAGGTTAAATAAAAACTTGAACTAAAATATTCTGAGTTAAAATATTAAAAAAATTAGTTTCACTGGTTTCTTTTTACTTTTTCACTGTGGTTACTAGAAAATTTAAAAATTAAAATGTGACTCACGGGACTTCCTTGGTGGTGCAGTGGTTAAGAATCAGCCTGCCAATACAGGGGACACGGGTTCGAGCCCTGGTCTGGGAAGATCCCACACGCCACGGAACAACTAAGCCCGTGTGCAACAACTACTGAGCCTGTGCTCTGGAGCCCGGGAGACACAACTACTGAGCCCGTGTGCCACAACTACTGAAGCCCACGTGCCTAGAGCCTGTGCTCTACAACAAGAAAAGCCACTGCAGTAAGAAGACCACGCACCTCAATGAGGAGTAGTCCCTGCTCACCGCAACTAGAGAAAGCCTGCTCGCGGCAACGAAGATCCAATGCAGCCAAAAATAAAATACATAAATAAATAAATTAAAAAAAAATGTGACTCACATTTGTGGCTTCCATTATAGTTCTTCTAGAGCACTGGTCTAGACCTTCTCTGTGCTTTTCTGCTTCTACTGTATATTTCTCATTCTTGCTGTCTAATCTCCTCATATGCTTGCTTTGTTTGTCTGTGTGCTGGGTATTGCATTTTTAAAATTGCTGTTGAAAGAATTAGAATTCTAAGATGATAATTCTTTCCTCCAGAAATAACTTCCATTTGCTTGTATCAGGCACTTGGTAACTCTCAATCAAGAATCACTTCCGTTACACTGCGGGAGTTAGATACTTTTGGCCGTGCAGAAGCTTTGAAGGGGGACTGCAGTCTGTTTGAGGACTAGTTACCTGTAGCTGACCTTTGCCTCTAGGGTGCAGTCCCTCAGGACCTCTACCCAAAGAGCAGGGAGCTTACCAGGCCCTGGACTTCAGTATGTGTTTGCTTCACCCCATGAAGTTGTCCAAAGCCTGCATAAGGCACTAAGACAGAAAGGTTGCTTCTAGCATCAGAAAGCTGCTGATTCAATTATCATATCACTACAGCCACAATTTGAAAGCCACCAAGAACAGGAAACTACCATACTCAGGAAGTCACCGCAATCAGAAGATACAGCTGGTACTGTGGGCTCTAAGAACCAGACTGTGCAGGCTGTGGTCCACGCAAATGGATGCCACAGGCCACAGCCCCTGCTCTCAACACTTCAAGGCCAGTGAACAGAGCCCAGAACCTCTGCTAATGCTGCTGCAGAAAAACCAACTGTCTTCGCAACTGGGCTTGCCAGCGGGAGCAGCGGAAGCCTGGCATTGTGCTCCAATCCTGCCGGATTGGATTGACAGAAGCTAAATCACATCCAGGACTCTGGCTGGGAAGGAGTCCGAGAAATATAGTTTTTAGTTTCTATGTCTCCTTAGTACAGAAAGGTACACTTGAAAGAGGATGGCGTGAATGTTAGATGCCTCTTTCCTCTATACACCCCAGATAGATAAATTTATGATGCTTTTTTTTTTTTTTTGGTATTGCTTAATGAGTTCAATAAGCGGTTATAAGGCAAAGACCCATGTACCCACCGTCCAGGTTAAGAAGCAGAATTTTGTAGCCACCTCAACAGGTCCATCAGTGTCCCATCCCACAGTAACCACCACCTTGTTGGCACCCAAGTGCAAACGTTCTTAGACACTATAGTTTAGAGTCACTCGTTAAAAAAAAAACTATGTCCTTCAAATCCATTTCAATCCATAGGTTTCCCCTTCAGTTGTTTCTCTCCCTCCTTTTTTTTCATTCTAAAATATGATGCTATTTATTTAAAATTTTAAGATATTCAAAATAATTCTGTATTTTGCTTATTGATATATCATATATCCATAAGCACACACATATTCATCTATATACCTCTGTATCTGCAGCTATGTATACAATTTCTATAAAGGCACTAAGATTAGTTGTGACTTCAAGCACGGTTTCTGGAATCACGCTGCCTGGTTTAAAAACCTGTATTTGTGTGACATGGAGTACACCCATTTCCACACTCTCTCTCTCAAACTTCTATTTCTCTGTCTGTAAAATAGGTATACCGATAGTATCTACTTCAAAACAATGCTGTGGGGCTCATGAGATAAAGCCTGTAATAGGCCTCATGATAAGTACTTAGAAAGTGTTAACTCTTTTCATCATATGGTGGTGAAAGATCTAGGGGCTGACCCTCATTATGTCACCTTGGTAAGTCTCTTAATTTCTCTGAGTCTTGATTTCTTTGTCTTTCAGATGAGGACGTTGTCTTACGTGCTCTGTAAGGTGAGTTTCTGAGCTAACAATCTCCCAGTCCATGACTGGAGAAAGTGAGGCACTGAAAAAAGTTATTACTTGGCATACTAATCAAGTAGGTTGCAGAATTTGGCGCCTAGACATTCTAATTTTTAATTTCTTTTTTTCCCCCACAAAGTCTTATAGTTACAGCTTAGTGCTAGGTGCTACTTAAGAGAACCATGATGATAAAACTACCACCATGAAGCACATTTAAACAGGACTCGGAGGCCAATGACTTTAGTTGCTAAAATCAAGAATAACACCAGAGGGCACTTGAGTTAAAGAGTGAGGTGGAAGAAAGCAAAGCTAAATGTTGACAGTCCTTTTAGGGGGTGAGAAAAAAGTGAGAGCAAGAGGCCTGCAGTGAAAGTAGTAGGATGTTAGTCTTTCATGAAAACCAAGTGAAAAATGATACTTAATTTCATCTTTAGCTCTGGATGTGCATGACGTGGGAGAGTAGTTGTGTAGTTTTTTTTTTACCCTTATCTGGATTGTTGATATAAAGCTTAAAGGGTCACAATAATAAAACAAAAACAAATAACAAAGACAAAACACTTCATAGATAGCCTCATCCACCAGAGGGCAGACAGCAGAAGCAGGAAGAACTACAATCCTGCAGCCTGTGGAACAAAAACCACATTCACAGAAAGACAGACAAAATGAAAAGGCAGAGGACTATGTAACAGATGAATGAACAAGATAAAACCCCAGAAAAGCAACTAAATGAAGTAGAGATAGGCAACCTTCCAGGAAAAGAATCCAGAATAACGATAGTGAAGATGATCCAGGACCTCGGAAAAAGAATGGAGGCAAAGATCGAGAAGATGCAAGAAATGTTTAACAAAGACCTAGAAGAATGAAAGAACAAACAGAGATGAACAATACAATAACTGAAATGAAAAATACACTAGAAGGAATCAATAGCAGAATAACTGAGGCAGAAGAATAGATAAGCGACCTGAAAGAATGGTGGAATTCACTGCCATGGAACAGAATAAAGAAAAAAGAATGAAAAGAAATGAAGACAGCCTGAGACCTCTGGGACAACATTAAACACACCAACATTCGCATTATAGGGGTGCCAGAGGAGAAGAGAGAGAAAAAGGACCCGAGAAAATATTTGAAGAGATTATAGTAAAAAACTTCCCTAACATGGGAAAGGAAATAGCCACCCAAGTCCAGGAAGCACAGAGAGTCCCAGGCAGGATAAACCCAAGGAGAAACATGCCGAGACACATAGTAATCAAACTGACAAAAATTAAAGACAAATTATTAAAAGCAACAAGGGAAAAATGACAAAAAACATACAAGAGAACTCCCATAAGGTCAACAGCTGATTTCTCAGCAGAAACTCTACAAGCTAGAAGGGAGTGGCACGATATATTTAAAGTGATGAAAGGGAAGAACCTACAACCAAGATTACTCTATCCAGCAAGGATCTCATTCAAATTTGATGGAGAAATCAAAAGCTTTACAGACAAGCAAAAGCTAAGAGAATTCACCACCACCAAACCAGCTCTACAACAAACGCTAAAGGAACTTCTCTAAGTGGGAAACACAAGAGAAGAAAAGGACCTACATAAATGAACCCAAAACAATTAAGGAAATGGTAATAGGGACATACATATTGATAATTACCTTAAATGTGAGTGGATTAAATGCTCCAACCAAAAGACACAGGCTCGCTGAATGGATACAAATACAAGACCCATATATATGCTGTCTACAAGAGACCCACTTCAGACCTAGGGACACATACAGACTGAAAGTGAGGATGGAAAAAGATATTCCATGCAAATGGAAATCAAAAGAAGGCTGGAGTAACAATACTCATATCAGATAAAATAGACTTTAAAATAAAGAATATTACAAGAGTCAAAGAAGGACACTACATAATGATCAAGGGATCAATCCAAGAAGAAGATGTAACAATTATAAATATATATGCACCCAACATAGGAGCACCTCAATACATAAGGCAAATGTTAACAGCTGTAAAAAAGGAAATTGACAGTAACATGTAAAAAGAATTAGAATACTCCCTAACACCATACACAAAAATAAACTCAAAATGGATTTGAGACCTAAATGTAAGACCGGACACTATAAAACTGTTAGAGGAAAACATAGGAAGAACACTCTTTGACATAAATCACAGCAAGATCTTTTTTGATCCACCTCCTAGAGTAATGGAAATAAAAACAAAAGTAAACAAATGGGACCTAATGAAACTTCAAAGTTTTTGCACACCAAAGGAAACCATAAACAAGACGAAAAGACAACCCTCAGAATGGGAGAAAAGAGTTGCAAACGAATCAACAGACAAAGGATTAATCTCCAAAATATATAAACAGTTCATGCAGCTCAATATTAAAGAAACAAACAACCCAATCCAAAAATGGGCAGAAGACCTAAATAGACATTTCTCCAAAGAAGACATACAGATGGCCAAGAAGCACATGAAAAGCTGCTCAACATCACTAATTATTAGAGAAATGCAAATCAAAACTACAATGAGGTGTCACCTCACACCAGTTAGAATGGGCATCATCAGAAAAACAACAAATGCTGGAGAGGGTGTGGAGAAAAGGGAACCCTCTGGCATTGTTGGTGGGAATGTAAATTGATACAGCCACTATGGAGAACAGTATGGAGTATTTTTAGTTTAAAAACTAAAAACAGAATTACCATATGACCCAGCAATCCCAGTACTGGGCATATACCCAGAGAAAACCGTAATTCAAAAAGACACATGCACCCCAATGATCACTGCAGCACTGTTTACAATAGCCAGGTCATGGAAGCAACCTAAATGCCCATCAACAAACGAATGGATAAAGAAGATGTGGTACATATATACAATAGAGTATTACTCAGCCATAAAAAGGAACGAAATTGAGTCATTTGTTGAGACGTGGATGGATCTAGAGACTGTCATGCAAAGTGAAGTCAGAAAGAGAAGAAGAAATATCGTATATTAATGCATATATGTGGAACCTAGAAAAATGGTACAGGTGAACCAGTTTGCAGGGCAGAAACAGAGACACAGATGTAGAGAACAAACGTATGGACACCAAGGGGGGAAGCAGCGGGGGGGGGGTGGGGTGGGGGGGGATGGTGGTGTGCTGAATTGGGCGATTGGGAATGACATGTATACATTGATGTGTGACTAATAAGGACCTGCTGTATAAGAAAATAAATAAAATTAAATTTTTTAAAAAAAGGGTTGAGGGGCTTCCCTGGTGGCGCAGTGGTTGGGAGTCCGCCTGCCGATGCAGGGGACGCGGGTTCGTGCCCCGGTCCGGGAGGATCCCGCATGCCGTGGAGCGGCGAGGCCCGTGAGCCATGGCTGCTGAGCCTGCGTGTCCGGAGCCTGTGCTCCGCAACGGGAGAGGCCACAACAGTGAGAGGCCCGCGTACCGCAAAAAAGAAAAAAAAAAAAAAAAAACAAAAAAGGGTTGAAAGTGGGCTTACCATGAGTCATTCTAATTTCAGGGGAGTGTACTTGAATGCTGTTTTGTCTGCAAGGTCTGTGGTTCGTGACTCATCAATTTGCCTCCACTGCTAAGTTTTGTTTTGTTCCTTGGGTACAGACTTTCTCCTAATTCTGGTCCATAGAAGCTAGAATTTCACACCCAGGCCCCTAGGAACAGTAAGAGCAAGGTGGAATCTCCATCAGTCCTTCCTCCGACTGCTGGGAACCCAGACCTGCTGGCGTGTAAGCCCTGGGAGTGTGGGATGCTGTCAGGCCCCGTGCTCCGCCTTGCTCTTAATGCTCTCAGAAACTTCATTAGGTTCGGCTGTGCCTTCTCTCATTTTATAGATAAAGACATTGAGGAGTACAGAAGTTAAGTGTCTTACTGGTGTGTCCTTCAATCTGCAATGCCTCCCCCACTTCTGGCTGGTGAACTCCTGCCCCTCCCTTACCGCCCAGCTCTGTGTCACCTTCTCCAGGAGCCCTGCAGTTTGGGTACCCTCCTGACGCTCCTGTCATACGGCATGTGTGGTTTACTCTCTTTCCTCCCCAGTATTCGTGCCTCTGCCTCCTGAGATGGATTGAGAGACTAGGAGCTGTGCCTATGTGACTCGTGAAATCTGTGAATAAATGAGTGAATCAGTGCATGAATGAGTAAATAATATTTTAAGAGACTAAGTCCCCAGATGAGAAATTCATTCTGGCTTATGTGTCCCTGGAATTTCTTATCCAGTCTCCTTCTTCACAGCTATTAACAGCCTTGGCCCCGTCCCAGCTGGCAGGGGTTCAACTATCACCGAGACGATATTTAGAAACTTGTTTTGACCCTGCTGGCTTCAACCCAATCAACCCTTTTGAAGTTGTTGCTCAGCCTTGTAGCTCCATGATGAAGCAGGGTCTTGTGAAGAAACACGGTTTGTGTAGGAACAGGCCAGTTTAAAGCAGCTCATCTGTTGGCAATTGTCTTTCCTTTTCCCATAATTAATTTCATACTAATTAACTCTCTGCGCTCTTTAGAGAGACAACGAATACTCTGCAGGTCGTGCTGGTCTCAGAGAAGATTTTGATGGCCCCCAAGAGTTCTCTCCTTGTGCGGGATAAAATAACTGTGACTGGAACGGGACCTCTTCTAGAAAGGCTGATAAACATCCTTACACACAGGACTTGGTTTGCAAGGTCTGTTAGGGCAGTAAAGTGACCCCTCACTGGCTGCAGTCTGGCCAGGCAGAGAAGAGCACAGCCTCTGAGACCTTACCTGTTAGCAGTGACCAGGAGGGGACATGCTGTGGAAGAGACTGGGACATGCTTTTTTTAATATATATATAAATTTATTTATTTTATTTATTTATTTTTGGCTGCATTGGGTCTCTGTTGTTGTGCGCGGGCTTTCTCTAGTTGCTGCGAGCAGGGGGCTACTCTTCGTTGCGATGCCCGGGATTCTCACTGCAGTGGCTTCTCTTGTTGCGGAGCAAGGGTTCTAGGTGCACAGGCTTCAGTAGTTGTGGCACACAGGCTCAGTAGTTGTGGCTCACAGGCTCTAGAGCACAGGCTCAGTAGTTGCGGTGCACACACGGGCTTAGCTGCTCCGTGGCATGTGGGATCTTCCCGGACCAGGGCTCGAACCCGTGTACCCTGCATTGGCAGGTGGATTCTTAACCACTGTGCCACCAGGGAAGCCCTAAAGCTAAGTTTAATAGTAGAGCTTCTCTGAAGATGATTTATAAAATTATTGTTCAATGAGTGATTTTTTTCATCTCTATATTGTCATTATCAGAAATAGGTCATTGTTGATCTTTAAAGTCTGGGTTTTGAAAAGATTTATATTGTTAAAATTTGTTTTTAAAAAGTCACTTGAGTGGCAATGGATATTAAATAACAACTGTGATTTTTTTGTTTTCTTTGTATTTCCTTTCTGATATGCAACTGGCCAGTTATTTGATTTCCAGTTGAAAACTTAGGAGAGAATGTAAGCATGAACATGGCCTCTTGGAATTAAGAAATGTTGATGAGTATACAAATTATTATCTTTTTAAATTTAAAAGTTAGGACTTCTGAGAAAAAAGTGGTCTGGACTATCTTAAGAAGGGAAGAAATATTTTACCCCACTACAATGTGTGTTTAGGAATAACTATGCTGTTTCTCCAATTCAAATTTGAGCTGCCATTTATATATATATATATATATTTTTTTTTTGGCGGTACGCGGGCCTCTCACTGTTGTGGCCTCTCCCGTTGCGGAGCACAGGCTCCGGACGCACAGGCCAAGCGGCCATGGCCCACGGGCCCAGCTGCTCCGCGGCATGTGGGATCCTCCCGGACCGGGGCACGAACCCACGTCCCCAGCATCGGCAGGCAGACTCTCAACCACTGCGCCACCAGGGAAGCCCATGCCATTCATTTTTATCAAACTACTTTCCATCTTCAAAAAGAAACAAACCTTGATGCTGTGAGTTTTTAAAAAGTTTATTCTTGTGCCTTTTTTTTTTTCTGTGAACATGTTTACATCAT
This sequence comes from Phocoena phocoena, assembly GCF_963924675.1. Classification (NCBI taxonomy): domain Eukaryota; kingdom Metazoa; phylum Chordata; class Mammalia; order Artiodactyla; family Phocoenidae; genus Phocoena; species Phocoena phocoena. The sequence goes on along the minus strand of NC_089230.1, from coordinate 15,638,121 downwards.
TCCAGGCTGGTGGGGAGGGGGGCATACATTCACTCTTCTTACAGGATGACCCCTCTTTTCATGTGTGAATGGATGAGAATGTACACATGGTCATCTGGGATTAAGGGAAATTTCTCTTGTAATGTGTTAGCTGCACTAACCATCCTCAGTGAGACCCTGTATGATATATCCAGAACAAAAGGAAAAGAAATACCGAAAGGATACACTTTTATGGAGCTTATGTATCAGAACAAGCCATTGAAAGCTCCGTGGAGAGAGTGAATCTAGTTTAAGGAGGCAAGATTCTGCCCCGGCTCCACTGTTTGTAGGGAGGGCACGTGGCCGGGGAAATCTGTACCGGATCTGCCTTTGAACTGAGCCGAGAAGAGTGAGAGTGAGGTGGAAGCTTCAGTGCCTTTCTCCTTTCCATCCTTCCCTCCCACAACCATGTCTCTCATTCACAAAGCCAAACTCCTGTTTGGGCAGCTCTTCCCATGGTCCCCAGTCGGTTCTCGTGTTGCAGGTTGGTCAGGAAACATTGTTTACTCCGTTTCTTAGGTGAGGACACAGACGTGGAAAGGTGGAGTGGTGGGCGCAGGGACATATTGGTTAGTAGGGGACCTTGGATTTGAACCCAAATCACTTGATGTCCAATGAAATGCTCTCTCTGTATTCCTTGTTACTTCTGAAGCAAATTCTCAGACTACAACCTGCACTGATTTGCTGCCTTTCCATTGTTAAACTTCCAGCAGAGTGTTAACATCTTTTGTGACCTGGTGGTTTAGAACCGTCCAGAGACTATGAAAACCTTACATTTTGTGGCCATAGGAAACCACTCACTCTAGCAAAGAGCGAGTGAAGTGCCACGATATGTCAACCAGCTTATGCTTCTCAGAGGCGGGTCAGTGTCTGGGCTGTTTGCAGGACTCTAGTAGACTTAGTGAGCCTGAGTCACCAGCGGTGGTGGGGCCGGAAGCGGAGGGGAGAGAAGGGAGTTAAAGTTATGGGACACAAACACCGTGCTCCCTTAAGCATCGTAGTGAGAGGAGTGGACCAATAAGGGCAGAGAGTCTCTCTTCCAGCTCCCTGGCTTGTGGCCTGAGCCTGCTGCCTGGATGCTTCCGCCCGGGATTCTGACTCGGATGGCGTGGCCACACACAGGGAGAGTCGGGGATTACTCAACAGCAGCTGCGTGGAGCAAGGCCCAGTGGGCCTCCTTAATGGCTTCCTAAGCAGAAGACTCCTGGCGTGATCCTGGCTGCGTCTTGTTTGGCCTGGTTCCTGCAGTTTGTAAGCCCGGATCTCCAGCCCTGCCCTCTCTCCTGAGAGACTTTCTTTCAACAGACTCTTTCTGCTAAAGATGGTTTCTGTTGTTTGCAATTGAAAACCCAACTGTTGCAGCCAATAAGAGGTAAAATCAGGATTAGAACTGGGTCTGTGAGATACCCATTATTTATTCTTCTATACCCAAAAAAGGGATTGGAATCTGAGTGACTGCCAAATCTTGTCGTTTAAGCCTTCATGGGAAATACGTTTAGAAGTAGAGCAGTGATCAGCTAGATCAATAAGTGGTCACACACACACACATATTCACACACACACGTATATATTCACACACACGTTTAAATTGATCAGCAAGTGTTCATGAAAAATTGCTGAAGCTTTATGATGCTGGCATTTCCAAAGGAGGGGAGCAGAGGTAACATCCACTGGGTGGTGGTGAGCGTAAGAGGTAATCAGTGGGCTAACAGAAGTGATGTATTGGTTACCAACAGGTTTGGGAGTCAGACAGATTTGATTTCAGTCCTAGGTCTACTATTTAATATACCTTGTGTCCTTGGAAAAATTATTTCTCTTCTTTGGACCTCAGTTTCCTTATCTGTAAAACAGGGATAATAATACTCATTTCACAGAGATCCAAAGCAGCCCAAATAAGGCACCTCACACAGTGCTTGACACATGGTGAGTGCTTAGTAGATGGGAGTTATTATTTTTATTTAATTATATTGCCTAGTTTGTTTCTCACAGCAATACTGAATTTGTCCTTTCTCTTTTTTTTAGATGTTGGGGGTAGGAGTTTATTAATTAATTAATTTATTTTTGCTGTGTTGGGTCTTCGTTTCTGTGTGAGGGCTTTCTCTAGTTGTGGCAAGTGGGGACCACTCTTCATAGCCGTGCGCGGGCCTCTCACTATCGTGGCCTCTCTTGTTGCAGAGCACAGGCTCCAGACGCGCAGGCTCAGCAGTTGTGGCTCACGGGCCCAGTTGCTCCGCTGCCTGTGGGATCCTCCCGGACCGGGGCACGAACCCGTGTCCCCTGCATCGGCAGGTGGACTCTCAACCACTGCGCCACCAGGGAAGCCCCCACACAGCTCTTTATAAAAGTTCTGTCTGAGCCTAAGATGTCATGTGGGGTGTCTGTTTTCAGGTTCATGATTGAACTGTTAGTCAACAGTTAACTTGACCTATTCATCTGATCTGCCATAATACTCAAGACAAATTTGGACTTAAAAGAGGCTGTTATAAACCAAGGACCCTCAGCATCTTAGGATAAACCATGATGAAATGCCCTTGGATTGGGTTAGCCATGTCATTCCTGGGCTCCTGGCATTCAGGGGCACGAAACACTCAGGCAAGGTCCACAGCTCTGAGCATCCCCCCGAGCTCCTGATCCTGGGGATGTTCCTTGTCCTGGGGATGCTGCTCACCTTGTGCAGTGGGAACCACGGGAAGGTTTTGAGTGACATCAGTCCAGAGCAACCCACTTCACCAGCAAAGTGATGATGGCAACCATATCCACTTAGAAAATAAGTCAATCAAATCATACTCATTAATGAAGATCTAATAGTAATCCACATTGTATTCTATTACAGGAGGTCACGTGTATGAAAAAATCTTTCTCCATCTGCTTAGCAAATAACATGTACTAAGGGAATGTTAAGTTCTCTTCTCCCTTTCTTAGAGAAACTCTTTCGGTGGCTTGTAACAAATTGTCATGTGAATTAGCTTATATAATTCTCACAATGATTTTAAGAGAGGTGTGTTGTTTTTAATCTCTGCTTTCCAGAGATGGAAATCTGGAATTTGGAAAGAATTCTTCCAGGATTGTGCTGTCTGGGAACAGTAAAGCAGGGGTTCAAACCCAAATCTTTTGCCATCAGGCTTATATTCATTCATTCGGCATTTGTGGATCATCTACCGTGTGCCTGGAGCGGTGCTGGGCACCGGGGATCCGTGTCTTGGCCATAGTCCTTGCCTGCAAGGAACTCACGCTGGTCAGGAAGAGTCTTTCCTTTTGGCCATCCTGTCTGAGACCGCACCATTTTTTTTTCTGGCTCTAATTAATGATCCATTCATATCCCAAGGCCAGAGGATGAATGGCTATATTCAAGTTTCCAGTTTATGGTAATTTTCTTTGGAAACCAACCAGTTTCGGGTCTCCATTTCAATCTGCCCACACACTTCACAGTTAAACTTTCAAAAATGATGTGGAATGTGGAAATATTTCTCACAAGGTCCCAAAGGGAGCCAGTGACACCCTAACTCTTTTCAGTCTGGGAAACAGGGAGGAAGATGCCCCAAAGTCTACACATGGCCAACTGTTGTGTTGTTTTTTTGTTTGAGTTTGTTTTATTATTTAAAAAAATTTTTTTTTTAATTGAAGTATAGTTGATCTACAATGAGCTGTTAGTCTCAGGTGTACAGCAAAGTGATTCAGTTTTATATGTATGTCTTTTTTTCAGATTCTCTTCCATAATAGGTTATTACAAAACACTGAATACAGTCCCTTGTGCTAAAGAGGAGGTCCCTGTCTCTTCCATCATATATACATAGCAGTGTGTATCTGTTAATTCCAAGCTCCTAATTTATCCCTTCCTCACCCCTCTCCCCTTTAATAACCATAAGTTTGTTTTCTATGTCTGTGAGTCTCTTTCTGTTTTGTAAATAAGTTCATTTGTATCATTTTTTTTAAGATTGCACATATAAGTGTTATATGGTATTTGTCTTTCTCTCACCTCACTTAGTATGATAATTTCTAAGTCCATCTGTGTCGCTGCAAATGGCATTATTTCATTCATTTTTATGGCTAAGTAATATCTCATTTTATATATAAAATAAAATATTATATATATATCATATCTGCTTTATCCATTCATCTGTCGATGAACATTTAGGTTGCTTCCATGTCTTGGCTATTGTAAAATAGTGCTGCTATGAACATTGGGGTGCGTGTGTCTTTTCAAATTAGAATTTTCATCTTTTCCAGATATATGCCCAGGAGTAGGCTTGCTGGATCATATAGCAACTCTATTTTTAGATTTTAAGGACCCTCCATACTGTTTACCATAGTGGCTGCACCAATTTACACTCTCACCAGCAGTGTAGGAGGGTTTCCTTCTCTTCACACCCTCTCCAGCATTTATTGTTTGTAGACTTTTTGATCATGGCCGTTCTGACTGGTGTGAGCTGGTACCTCACTGTAGTTTCGATTTACGTTTCTCTAATAATTAGTGATGTTGAACATCTTCATGTGCCTATTGGCCACCTGTATGTCTTCTTTGGAGAAATGTCTATTTAGGTCTTCTGCCCATGTTTTGATTGGGTTGTTTTTTTTTTTATGTTGAACTGTATGAGTTATTTGTATATTTTGGAAATAATCCCTTGTCAGTCACATTGTTTGCAAATATTTTCTCGCATTCCATAGGTTGCCTTTACATGTTGTTTATGGTTTCCTTTGCTGTGTGAAAGCTTTTAAGTTTAATTAGGTCCCATTTGTTTATTTTTGCTTTTATTTCCATTATTCTAGGAGACGGACCCAAATATATTGCTGTAATTTATGTCAAAGAGTATTGTGCCTATGTTTTCCTCTAGGAGTTTTATAGTGCCTGGTCTCACATTTAGGTCTTTAATCCATTTTGAGTTTATTTTTCTATATAGTGTTAGAGAATGTTCTTATTTTTCTATTAAGACAGAGCTGGGTTTGGTGCTTACCCTGGAAAGAGAGACAGCTACCTCATCCGAGGCTTGCTGGCATCTCAAAGGGGTAGGGCAAAGCTGGGTTGTTTATTGAGACTTTGAAGTCTAGTTTAACGCACGTCTTTCAATGCTGTGCTCCATTAGGACTGTGTTATTGTTTTAAAACTCGAGAATTAGTGCCTTGAGAGGAAAAGGCTTAGAAAGCCCTTGTAAGGTTTGGGGCTATTGTCCAGGCCTTCCTATGGCCACATGACAACACCACGAATCCTGAGAAGTCTATGGAACGTATGGACTGAGACACCGGTGACCTGTATGTGAGCACACGTGGCCACTTCGATTTTTCTCAGTTCACTACCACTTCCCAGTTTAGTCCAGGGACAAATCCTTCTTTTCTCCCCACCCTCCACAAGGTGGAACTTCCTGGGAGCCTCATATATATGACACAGTAATCATCGTAACAGTCATACTAGTCCCAGTAGTCCGCATTTACTTGAGCCTCACATACATGACAAAATCGTAATCATACCAGTCACGGTAATAATAGCCAACATTTATTCACCCTTGACTATGTGCAGGCAGCTGTGCTAAGCACTTTGTATGGACTCCTGTCACTAAGGCCCATAACAATGCTGTGAGCTGGGTACTGGTACTGTTGGATGATGAAACTTACCGAGGTTAACTCACTGGGATAAGGTACACAGTAGAGTTGGAGCCAGAATTCAGGCCAAGGCTATTGGAGCCCAAAGCCTCCTTGCTCTTAGGTATTATGCTATTGAAGCTCTCTCTCCTTTTAAAATGTCTTGTTCCTACGACGAATTTTTCTAAAACAACGTCCAAATGTTTGCTCACGGGGGAGAAGACTGACTCTCACCATACAACCTGGCAGGAAGTATAGCCCTTAATCCACATTTCACAGGTGAGGTGAGCCTGCCATTCTCAGGGGTGGAGGCTGCCCCCCTTTTGTGCTGTTCTGCCTCATTTCCTGGTTTCCCTGGAAGCCTTCCAGGTAAAGAACGGTTTCCCCAGTAACTGACAGCCCACCCACTGGCCCCTCTGCCAGAGTGAACTGATTGCTTTGTGACTCTTGGTTTCTTAAAGGTGTTTCTTTGGAATAGTCCCAACTGCTTTGACACATGTTCTGACAAATTAGTGGTTGAAGAGGACACTTCCTTGGGCTAGAAGGAATGAATATTCAAATAAATAAGAGAAAACCGTCAGCATAGACGGTGGCTGCTGTGGAGTGCGAGGACTTTGAGCAACTGGTTCCTTTGTTTCCCAGGCTTTGGAAAGATACAGCTAATTGTTCCTGACAGATGGAATTCTACTAGTTTGAAAAGCTTCCTAGAGAAGGAGATTCCACTGTTCTCTGTAACTGGTATGTAACAGGTGGGTAAATATTTCTAATAGTGAATTGCATTTCCCCACCTGGCAATCTGGATTCATTTCTAATTATGTTTCCTCAGGTAGGAATGGACAAAGCCTTGCCCACTTGATAGAGGGGGGTCGCACCTGTGCTGCTTTATTGTCTTAGGAATACGGGCTGCAGTGGAGGAAAGGACTCGCTGGCTTTCATGGAAGGGTGAAGGGTGAAGGGCATAAGGCTTACTTCTCCCTTCACCCTTATGCTCAAGCTCAGAAGTGGAGCTTAAGTCCTAGAGATCAGGGACCACGACCGTACAACTTCCAGAATCTCCGTAAATGTGCTGTGTTTGTTTAGCTAGTGCCTGTTTTCCCATCTTGAGAACACTTTTAAAGAAAGTCTTCCTGGGCAGCAAAAAGAGAGGAGGGAGGTAGCAGGGGGATGGTTGAATTGACTTAGGAAACTGGGGGAGAACAGCCCTGGGGCAGGGTGGGAGGGGCTGCTCTGTCAGGAGAGGATGCAGCCTGAGTCTTGGCTACCTCAACTGGCAAAGAGATTTAAGCGTGGGGAGCGATCTGGGGCCTCAGAAAGGATTGTGACATTGAGCAGTAGAAAGACCCCACTAGAGAAAATATTTGCAAACGAATCAACGGACAAAAGATTATCCTCCAAAATGTATAAACAGCTCATGCAACTCAATATTAAAAAAACAAACAACCCAATCCAAAAATGGGCAGAAGACCTAAATAGACATTTCTCCAAAAAAGACATACAGATGGCAAAGAAGCACATGAAAAGCTGACAAGGACCTGCTGTATTAAAAAAATAAATAAAATTAAATTAAAAAAAAAAAAGAAAGACCCCATTAGAACTGATATGAATCTTACCAGGGTCTTTAACACATTTGTAAACTATTAGTAAAGTTCATGGCATCCTGACATAGCCCTGGTAAAATCACACCTCCTCCTGAGTGGTGGCTTTTTCATTCCTCATATTTTTGTCTGTTCTAGTCAAAGATTGTTATTTTATATGGAGGGGGCAAACTGGAGGAAGAAGAAACAGATTTCTTGAAACAAGGGGACTTTACAGGAGGAGTTTTGGGGACAGAAGCTTTCAATTTAGAAGGCAGGCAACAACAAATAAATAAGCAAAACAAACTAAGAAAGAAGGAAAAAGAAGTAGTAAAGAGAGAACACAGATACATTACTCCAATATCACGTGTCTTATCACATGCAATGACTTTACAGTCTCCCATTTATTCAATAAATATTTATTAAATACTCTACCATGATGAGGAACTACAGCGTTTGCTCTGGATGAAGCATACACAAACTAGACTTGGAGAACCCAGGGTCTGTTAGGGGAACTGAATATGTAATATAGGTAGATGGTAGTAAGTGAAAGATGGAAATCCAGAGCCGGGGCATGGGGCTCAGAGAAGGTGAGATCTAGCTCAGCAGCGACAGTACAGGAAAAGCCTGGGGAGAAGGAAGCCTGAGAGCTAGGACTTGAAGAATGGCAGACAGGATTTGGTCTTGGACCAGGGCACAGAATGAGGCAGTGCAGGGCTCAATAAGAGGAGAATGTGTGAGCTAAAGGAGGCCTGACGTGGACTGGGAGAAAATTGTGTTTGGAGGAAGTTCAGAGCCAAGATGTGGAGGTTCTTGAATTCCTTTATGTTCAGTTGAGAGTCATTGGCAGCCCTGGGCTTGTCAGTAGATGGCTGGAAGAAGTGGTGGGCAGACCGTGGGTGATGATCTGGTCTAGGGGTGACTGCAAAGCCCCTCTCCTGCACCGTTAACCTGCTTCAGGCTGCAGTGGCTGTTGCTGTGGGAAAAGAACTACGAGCGAGGGTCTTCCCTGGTGGCGCAGTGGTTGAGAGTCCGCCTGCCGATGCAGGGGACACGGGTTCGTGCCCCGGTCTGGGAAGATCCTACATGCCGCGGAGCGGTTGGGCTCGTGAGCCATGGCCGCTGAGCCTGCGCGTCCGGAGCCTGTGCTCCGCAACGGGAGAGGTCACAACAGTGAGAGGACCGTGTACCGCAAAAAAAAAAAAGAACTACGAGTGAGAAAGAAGTTATAATAGTCAAGGATGTTGCAAGGCAGTTCTGTGTGACGGTAAATGAAGAATTCTTCTGCTCCCACCAACAGTTTCTCGGTTGTGATTTACTCTGAATCCTGCTAGCCCCAGCTCATGCTTCACTCTCTTTTCCTTTGGAAGGGGAACACCCCCATTTGTGGAGAGCTTGCACATGAAGCTTAGGGAATTGCCTGGCAGCATGTACACTTTAAACACACACACATAGTTCCTGATATTGGGATGGCAGCTTTGCCACCCCAGTCACCCTGACTTTCCACACTGAGGATGTCTAAAGAACTAAGTGAAGAGATTTTCAGTAAACATGTGGAAAAAATACAACCCCAGATCATCGTGATCAAATCATCTGAGTACTGAAGTCTTATTCCCTCCCACCTCCCGCCGACCTCACCCCCGCCATCCCCAGTGAGCCGGCCTGTAGCTACAATAAATTCTATCCAGCAGCTGAATATGTGTGTACCTTATGGCGGTTCAGCATGCTATCATCTTATACTCGTTCTGAGGAGGGGTGGACAACACGTGTATTAGGACTGTGGTCAACCAGCCGGGGTCCCTGGCTGATGGCACCAGCTGAGCTCCCAGTGGGTAGCCAGCTCAAACTAGCCATGTGACAAGCCACAGATTTACAAAGCATTGCTGATTCTCCATAGAAATTCTCAGACATTTGGTGGCATCTGGCCAGTATCTATGCATCATAGGGAAAAGATTCAGCTCATCATTTTTTGATAACACTACAGCTATTTACTTCTGACCTTTTTTGAGCCTACCCCATGGAAGGGAGCCTCTCTCTCACTATTCCGTAATCTAATATCCCTTTCATTACCTGAAATTATCCTGTTTATTTGTTTTTGTTTTGCTTTGTTTTTTTTTGGCTGCATTAGGTCTTCGTTGCTCCGCGCGGGCTTTCTCTAGTTGCGGCGAGCAGGGGCTACTCTTCGTTGCAGTGCACAGGCTTCTCATTGTGGTGGCTTCTCTTGTTGTGGAGCACGGGCTCTAGGTGTGTGGGCTTCAGTAGTTGCGGCACATGGGCTCAGTAGTTGTGGCTCGTGGGCTCTAGAGCACAGGCTCAGTAGTCATGGAACACGGGCTTAGTTGCGGCACACGGGCTTAGTTGCTCCACAGCATGTGGAATCTTCCCGGACCAGGGCTCGAAACAGTGTCCCTTGCATTGGTGGGCAGATTCTTAACTACTGCACCACTGGGGAAGTCTCTGTTTATTTGTTTGCTTCTTGGTTATCTGTCTCTCCTCGTGAGAATCCACTGGTCCATCTGCTCCTGCTGTGTTAATACCTGGAACAGTGGGGAACCTACATTTTCCTTCTATTTGTTGGGTCAGGCCCTCTGCATGCCCCTCCTTGGGCCTGACCTCCAAGTGTGAACACTCTTCATCAGCCCCCTTGCCCGTCATCTTATGTTAAACATTAAATAATGTAGAAGCCAGAGGTAGGGCCTACTTAAATAGGTGCTCATTAAAATGTGTGTTCATAGGTAAAAGCACTTGCCTTTTCACTAACACCCTTTGACACTGATTTATAATTTAGTTACATAGAAGTCTCAGTCTTTAAAGAAGGATTAATTGACTTATGAATTGTGAATTCTGAAGTATGTTTCATCTTGTTTTCTAAATTTATGCTACTTCTTGGGGCTTTCCTGATGGTGCAGTGGTTAAGAATCTGTCTGCCAGTGCAGGGGACATAGGTTCAAGCCCTGGTCCGGGAAGATCCCACATGCTGTAGGGCAACTAAGCCCGTGCGCCACAACTACTGAACCCGCACTCTAGAGCTTGCGAGCCATGGCTATTGAGCCCATGTGCTGTAACTACTGAAGCCTGTGTGCCTAGAGCCCGTGCTCCGCAACAAGAGAAGCCACCACAATGAGAAGCAAGTGCACCGCAAAGAAGAGTAGCCCCCGCTCGCCGCAACTAGAGAAAACCTGCACGCAACAACGAAGCCCCGATGCAGCCAAAAATGAACAAATAAATGAAGTAATTCATATTTTTAAAAATAAATAAATTTATGCTACTTCTCAATGACACAGGAAGGCAAGTAGACAAACACGCCCCTTTTTAGCCAAAGACCATCAGAAACTCATCTACAGTTGAGTGGCTTGCGTTTTTTACTCATTGCAGTGGGGAAGGACGCACACCATGGAGAATCAAGGGCATGTCATTAAGAGGGTGTGAGAAAGGAATGACAGGATTTGGGCTTGTGTTCAGCGCTATCAGGGAGAGTTTGAGGGAGGATAGTTTTTCATCACATTGGACGCTGTCAGGAAATGGGGAAATTCTATGGTTGGGTATCTTAATAATTCTTATCTAGAAGGTGGAAAGAACAGAGGAGGCTAGAGCTGTGACGGGTAAAGAAACAGCCTCCACCCATTAGCCAGGACAGGGAGATGTTGGTCGTTTTTGTCTAAGCAACGTGGTGGGTACACAGAAGTATCTGTCAAATGAAAGACTGACCTTTCTGTCACCAAGGGGTCCTGCCATGTCTCGCCCTGCCCAGAAGTCCTCTCTGTGCATCCTCAGACAGGTCAGGGCCCAGCCCAGGGCTGGTTGGTGGTCAGTCCCCCTGTTTCTGGGTTCCTACCTTACGTGCTTCTTTCCCAAAGGGCCAGTGGCTGGAGCCCCACAGGTGGGCCCCCAGAATATGTGATTACCTGGATCCCATTTCCGGAGACTTTGTGGCAGCTGCTGACTCTTAGTATGACCAGTGAGAGGAAAGAAGAAATTGACAGAGAAAGAAAAATAAAGCTCAGATGATTCTTGTGAACAAGACAAAGTGAAGGAAAAGAGGAGTCTACTTACTGGATCAGTGAATAGTGATCGGAACATTAGATGCACAAACTCCTGAAAATGACTGGAGATACCTTAACATTCTATAAAGCGGGTCATTAGGCAGTATGTATTGAATTGGTTTCCTGATAAATACATTCTGAAATCATGAGTGTTAGAATATAAAATCGAAAGCAAACCATGTTGTTGACTCTGCTGGAAGGAATTTGACCTAGGTTATAAAAACTGTCAGAATGGGCTGGTACTACATACTCCCCAAAGTATGTCATTTTCTTTGCTTTTCTCACTTAGGTGAATATTTAAAATCAGGTTGACTGTTTTATTTCTTTACTTGCTCATTTCCACTGTGTCTTAGCTTGGGTTCTGCAGAAAGAAGAGGCTGAATAAAAGTCTTATTTATGTATGAGGATCTTATTGGGGAGTGTGATCCCAGGGAAAGGAGGAAGGTTGTATTATTGAGTTGCTGGCAGCAGTGGTCATTGACTCCTTGATCACGTGGGACCACCTGAGGAGCCATATGAAATGCATCTCAGAACTGTCCATCAGGGGAAGAAAGGGGAAAGGACTGTCCATTAACTTCTGTTCCCTGTAGATCATAGGTGTGTCCTGTAAGTTGTTAACTCTCCCATCTTCCAGATTGGAGATGTGCAGGCACCATGGGTTCCTGAGGCATCCCACTCTGTAGTGTCAACAAAGAGGTTCTGGCTTGGGTGGTGAAAGCCTTAAGGTATAGGTGAAACCAACTAAGCTGTCCCAGAGCTGGTGCCCCTGTGCAGGCTGAAATAAGAGATAAGTGAGGTGGAGGGGATCCAAAATGGTAAATAAGAGATGATGAAGCAGTGACACCACACCTGGTTATCTTTGGGGTCAATATAGTGATAGAGAATGAAAATATTTAGACATTGACCTCAGCCTTGGTTTGGGATTTTTCCTAGTAGAGATCTTAGTAGAGGATGGTCTTCTCAATATAACTGTTCAAAGCTAGGAAAGAGAATGCAAAGTTTCAGTGGTATGAAGATTTAGCAGCAGGCCTCACTTTTGAATGCCATCCAGTAGTGCTTTGCAAGGCATGTATTCTCCCAAGAGATCCTATCTATACTCTGGATATCTGTATGATTCCCAACTCTATATTTCCATCTCAGCCTCTCTTCTGAGATGAGGGTCCATTTATTTTATTCCCTTTAAGAATTCTTCCAATAAGAATTTCCAACATAACCTATCCAAGACAGAAATCAACACTGAAATCTTCCCCTCTTGCCTTCTCAGTCTTACAAATGTAACCCACAGGGTCAGAAAACTGGGCGGGAGTTACCTCTCATCTTCCCTTCCCTCCTCACAGTCCACCAGCTGTGAAATCCTGTCAACTCTACCTCCTTCTAATCTTCCAGTCTGTCCTCTCTTTCCTGTTCACTGGGGTGGCTTAGTTCAGGCCTTCATCTCCTCTTGCCGCAGCCACAAGAGTCCTCCTAACTTGTTTCTCTGCCTCTGGTCTTCTCTTCCGCCAATCCTCGGAGAAGACTTCACTGACTGCCCAGAGACTAGGGGATGACATGAGAAGTCAATGGTCTGGTGATTCTCAACCTACAGAATAAAGAAGTTGTCTAGGTGGGTCCTGAGGCTTTTCTATCAATTAACAAAATTGCTCTTCCCATTTTGGACTCCAAGTCCATCAGCAAGTGGCTCCTCTTCCCTGCCATGGTTTATCCACCTGTAATCTTCCGGGAGCTGGGCTCTTAGACGCTCAGTACTGTTCTTAACCTCCCACAAGCAAGTGTTTATGACATGCTGCAGCTGTGGCTGCATTTATGTATTCAGCGGTTGGAGGTCTGGGGGTGACTTTGGACCTACAACACAGAATCTTCACACAAATACCACAGGAAGGTGCATGTCAAGAAGACAGTCACTTTCCAGCAGTGCCTTCCTGACTCATAACCCAGCCTTGGTTTCCTGTCTCACTTGCTGGTTAGGGAGAAAAAAAAGATGATTTTTGTCAGACTCCCTGGGAGAAGAGGGAAAATTTAATTGAGTGCCTATTGGAAAGCACTATTCGAAAGTTTGAAAACTGTTGACCTAGAATAGTCCTGTACTTTATAACGTATAAACTATCCCCTAATGTTGTAGTAATAAAGATTTCCCATGGGCCAGCTGTGTCCAGTCTCGTGAGAGTCATTGTGACAGACTTAAAACATGTAAGATATATCCCTCTCAAAATGTAGGAGGCAACTTATATGCATGGACCATTAATACAAGGTCAGAGAACCAAGTGCTGAATTGTATGGGACAGAGATGGAGGCTGTTAGAGAATATTTTACAACATCCTGAAGAGTCAAGAATGGAAAAAAATCTATGAAGGAACCACCTGGGCCTTATATTGTATTTTAGAACTGCAGAACACAACATATCCGGTGTATTTGTTTGGTTTTCATAAAATAGTATGGTGAGAACATATTTGACTTGACTGGGGTTTCACTGAAAGTTTGTAAGGCACCTTTTCTTTCAATTCTAGTTACTGGTTATTTTTCTGTGATGATGAAACATGGGTACGAAGAGAGAAAAATTCAATCATCTGTTTTTTGCTTACTTTGTAGGATTGAATTTTAAACTGTTCTTTTAAATGTTGGCAGCATGTAGACTGAAACATGGCAAATGATAAGAGATTCTAATCACGGTTAATGAAAGCTATAAGGAAATAATCATGGACGTGTTGCCTTTTGTCAGTGTTTACTGTATGACATAGAGATTAATTTTATTTTAATTAGGATCATCACCGTGGCCGCCATTTCTTTAATGAATGCCAGGTTAAATCTATTACTTACTTCACAGCTGTGAATGGGTTCCATTCTTTGTTAATATTTGCATATTCCAGAGGTCAGATTTTTTTCTTTCTTTATGGAAGAGGAATTTTTCCTTTTGTTTCATGTTTAGGATATTTAACTTGTTGGTTCTGAACTGAACAGAAATAACAGTTACGATTGCTGCTTCTCAAGCTGAATGGACTCATTTGACTCAGGGTAAAACTTTCCAACAACTAACAAAAGTAATTTATTCTTAAGACACACCTTAGATGATTCCTTCAGTTGGGACAAACTCAACACATCTGTTATGGGCTGAATTGTGTCCCCACGAATTCAAATGTTGAAGCCCTAATCCTCAGTAGTTCAAAATGTGATAATCTAGAGATAGACTTTAAAGAGGTGATTAAGTTAAAATGAGGCCATTAGGCTTAGCTTTTATCCAACCTGACTGGTGTCCTTGTAGGAAGAGGAAATTTGGGTACACAAAGAGACACAAGGGATGGGCACAGAGGACAGACCATGTGAGGACCAATGAGAAGGCAGCCATCTGTAAGCCAAGGAGAAAGGCCTCAGGAAAAATCAAACCTACTGACACCTTGATCTTGGACTTCTACCCTCCATAACTGTGAGAAAATGAATCCCTATTGTGTAAGCCATCCAGTCTTTGGTATGGCAGCCCTAGCAAACTCATACAAGCTAATGCAACATCCAAAGCCAAATTTATTATTTCCCTGTTCAAAGCCATTCATTCTGCGGCAGAGACATTTACTGCTCACTGAATATCCATGTAATTCCACCTGAAAGACCTGCCCACCCACAGTCAGGAGGGGCAGTTCACTAGCTCTGGTCCGTGGGCGTCTACAATCTTAGCCCCTGTCCCAGTGACCAAGGAGGCTATTGTTCCAGATGGTGGGGTTTCCATCAGATCTCTGGGAGACTGAGCGGAGCAAAACCTCCTCCCATCCAATGGAGAGTATGTCTCCTAGGTGAGAAATAATTCATTACTGTATTAAGCCTGGGATTTGGAGGGTTTCGTTTGTTTCTTCAGCTTAACTTTATCGTGAGCAGTTCCATCCCCAACCTCTTAGTTCACCTGGAAGTGTAAACTTAGCCACATATTTGCACTCATAATTTCATAGTTTCACATCTGACTGATTATTAGTCCTTTCCATTCTACCCTTGCAACATTCCACAGACCTGCCCCTCCTTTCCATTCACAGAGCTGCCATAGTTATCTCCCTAAACAAACGATAACAATGATGACAGCGATGATTATGATAATGATGGAGGAACACTGCTCCAGGCACTGTCCTGGTGCTTTACATACATGAAGTCCTTTATTCTCATAACCTATGAAGTAGGTACTATTATCATCCCCTTTTCCCAAGGAAGAAATTGAGATACAAGGAGTTTAAGTAACTTGTTCAAGTTCACACAGCTAGTAAGCATTGGCAGAGCTGGGATTTGAGCTTGGTAATATGGTTTCCATTGCTTTCAAGTAGTGTCATGGCATTAACACCCTTCCAGTTCTAGTCCCAGCGTACCCTCTTCATCTCTTCTCCCATCAAGGACAACCCTCTACTTCTGACCACTTCCAACCCTTCACTCCAGTTACAGTCTAGATTATTTCTGTTCTCTAAACAAATCCTGCATTTGCCAACCTCTGTTTCATTGCTCAAGCTCTTCTATCCGAATTGCTCTACTGTTCATTCTCTTTGCCCCTTGGTCCTGCCTATCAACATCTTGAGTATCCTGCAATGCCCCATTTGTTTGCCACCTCTTCTGGGGAGCCTTCCTTAAGTCATCTTCATTCAGTGCTCCCATAATCCCTTGCCTCTACTTCCCTGCAGGCACTCATGTTTCACTTATTTATGTGTGTCTATTTCTCTCTCTAAAGTATAAGCTCCCTGAGCACTGGGACCATGTCTTCTTCATCTTTAGATCTCCTATGCAAGCTATGAGCACAGTACACACACACACACACACACACACACACACACACACACACACACACAATCTTTGGGTTATAAAACTTTTTTTAAAATTAATTTATTTTATTTATTTATGTTTGGCTGTGTTGGGTCTTCATTGCTGCGTGTGGACTTTCTCTAGTTGTGGCGAGTGGGGGCTACTCTTCGTTGCGGTGCGTGGGCTTCTCACTGCGGTGGCTTCTCTTGCTGCAGAGCATGGGCTCTAGGCGCACGGGCTTCAGTAGTTGTGGCACGTGGGCTCAGTAGTCATGGCTCGTGGGCTCTAGAGCACAGGCTCAGTAGCTGTGGCTCACAGGCTTAGTTACTCTGTGGCATGTGGGATCTTCTCAGACCAGGGCTCGAACCCGTGTCCCCTGCATTGGCAGGAGGATTCTTAACCACTGGGAAGCCCTGGGTTATAAATCTTGAATGCAATTAAGAGAAAGGAAAGTCTCCTTGAATGCTTTGCTACTTAACAAAAGATAATAATGTTAGCCCTTGTCACTTTGTCCACCAGGGCTTAGGATTCCCAATCACGCCGTGCGGAAGTGACTTTGTTAACATCAAAACGTTTTGCTTCATCCTGTCTGTGCTCCTTTCTCTGAGTTTGATGCTGTCACTTCTCATCTGTGTCATGTTAGCAAATTGTCCCTTTGGTCTTTATATTAGAACTGAATTTCACTGGGTTTCAATTATTTCTTAGCTTTGATTTATTGATTAAGAGCGGTCTTTTATCCTGGTGGCACTTTTCAAGCATGTGGTAATATATGTTCCAGTGAGCTGCAAGGAAAGAGAAGAATAGTACTCCTGCCGCTTCTCTTCCCCGCAGGTCTCACCTCTGAGCGTTTCATGAAGCCCTTAGTCCTCTTCTCTCAGGGGTGGGCAGAAAGTTGAAAGGAAAGTGGAGTTCAGTCACGTCTGCCACAAGTATTTCTGGTTCAAATGCAGGACAGATTGGGAACTTGAACACAATTGGATTTTCTGAGGATTTCAGTTCTCATTTTCCCCAAGAATGTATTTGTGTCTGTTGTCTTCTTACACAGACACATGAATTTTCCCTGGTATGGCGGCTATTCCGCAAGATGGCCTCCAGCGATCCTTGCCTCCTGCTAGCCATGCTTTTGTCCTGTCCCCTCCCACACTAAATAGGGGAGCAATCCTTTGTAAACAGTGGGCTATTGCAGAAGGGGTGGGGTGTGTCTTCCAACACTAAATTATAAAAGGCATTGTGGCTTCCACCGTGAGGCTATGGAGAGGTCCGTGTGGCAGTGAATGGGGCCTTGTGCCAACAGCCAGCGCCAACGACAGCCGTGTGAGTGAATCATCTTGAAGGAGATGCTCTATCCTCAGCCAAGCCTTGGGATGTTTGCAGCCCCAGCTTTAACTCATGAGGGACTGGAGCTGGGTCAGCCCAGCCAAGCTGCTCCCCAAGTCCTGACCTACAGAAGCTACGTGAGATGATAAAGGTTTATATTTGCTTTAAGCCGCCTAGCTTGGAGGTAATTGGTTGTGTGGCAATAAACAACATACATGACACATGGAATTTCATTTTCCTGGTTCTCTGAGAGTCCACTATCTCATGTTTTCGGTTCTAATAATATTTTTGGCGATATATAGAGTATGACTCTGCGGTTGAAGTGAAAGTCAATGGTATAAAGAAAACCCACCACGGTTTGGTCAAAGGCTCAGCATAGGGAGATTGCCTGTTTCCTGCTTCGGGTGCACCTGGACCCCTGGAATGGCCCCAAGACATGCTCCCCTTGCTTGTTTCACCCCCCAAGCTCCTCTGCTCCCCGCTCCTGTCCCCTTGACCCTTCTCACAGGTGCACTATCACTGCCATCAGGACTCAGAGGCATCCGCCGACACCCAGGGCAACCTGGACCTCCACGCTCCTTCCATCTGCCAGCATCCCCACTGCTCTGATGGGGATGCCGTGACTTTGAACTTTGTGAAATATTTTCTCCGTCAACCCCAGAAGAAGAGACGGCATGCTGAGACGAGGATGCAAGCACATAATCACAGAAGAGGCCAGATCTTCTTTTGGCAACTGGAAGAGAGAGCTGAAGGTGGTGAAGTCTGCATTTCACTGGGGGAGAGAACGTGAGTCATTCAGTACTTCAACAGAACAAACCAGCCCCAGACACAGGTGACCCCTTTACCTTTATGAGCAAGTAAAACCACCGAAGGTAACTTGCACAAGACGGAGCCTCAGCTACCCACATGACAGCGTACCTCTTTGCCAAAGACACCTGGAGACAGCCACAACTGGAGTCCAGTCATGGGCTTGAAAAAAGGTGGCTTGCCCACTCCCGTCTGTTTCAGAAGGGGCCTCCGGCTGTCTGGGGCTATCTACACTGCCGGCCTGAGACACTGAACACTTCCCCCTCCTCCCCATATTCCTCCCTCTACCCTCCTCCTTCTCTATCCTCTTCCACACGGGCACAACGATAAAGTCCATCTTTACCATTCTAAACAGTGCATTTAAGGCACTTCATTATTTAATGGAAATTCTGCATTGCTTTACAGGCCAGGAGTATGGAAAACATTTGTAAAATTCTGTAAGGATGAATCCTCAAAACTGAAGCAAATATATATTAAGTGTATACATGTTTCCTGTAAAATGTTTAAGAACACAAGTCATCTCTAACGAATATTTGCTGCGGATCCATACAATTTAGAGAGAAGTGAAAGTTAAAATCTACATGGTTAATGTATTCAGTGTTCAAAACCATACCGGATAATTTAGGCAAGAAAATATACTTCATCTACTTTGATTACATCTGCAGGACACTGTAGCTGCAAATTTTCAATTGGCTCCATATCTCACGGATAGATTTTTTTGAAAGATATTCTCAATAATTCCTGCTTTAGGGACACATACAACACCTGCCACTGCCCACCTCAAATCACTTAGGGTTTTAATCTACTGACACTCATGCTCTGAACAGGTCAAACCTGGCTAAGTGCCCATGGACAGTGTGCTTGGTGGTCCGAGGCAATCCTGACAGTTTAGCGGAGCCCCCGGGGCCTAAGCGACGACAGATGATTCTGGTCCTTTCAGGCCTCTTTGGAAGCTCAGGCCTTTCCTGAGCATCACGGTCAACTCCAGGCCTGCCTACGAGGGCAGGGTCAGCTGTTTGCCCCTCCAGCTCCTGCCCTCTCGTGCCCCCTTGCCCAGGGCTGGCCCACTCAGACCGGCTCCAGGTAACACAGCACATTCTGGGTTGCAGTGGTGTCCGACTGCCTTTTCCTAGTCACAATGTCAATCAGGTGCTTTACACGGTTCTCTCCCCACCCACCCATAGCCAGCAAGAGCTATTGCGTTAGCGAAACTTCCTGGGAACGTGGAATTCATCAAACAGAAACCCACAAAGAGAAGTCTGAGCAAATTCGACAAGTGTTTGCTCCCTTCAGGGCTGCCAGGGCAGGAAAGCACTTTGTGCTTCTTGCCCTCGGAGAGACGCTGGGGGCCGCCCAGCCAGCTGCCCCTAAATCACAATCGTGAGTCTCGTGTGGAAATGTCTGGATGGGAATGCTGTTCTCCAGGAGGACAATCCATCAACCAGGGCCAGAAGACCATTATTGTGAGCAGTGCTTCGATGAGACTGGGCACCAGCCTGGCCAGCTCTGCGGTGGTGGGCTTGTGTCATGGTCTCCCTCCTACGGGCCTCTCTCCTCTGCCACATCCCCTCCAGTTTCCTCGTCCTCTCCTCTCATTGCCCCTGTTCCACTGGCCACACCCTTCTCACCACTGGCCCCCAACTACCGGGCCAGCTGGCTTCATCTCAGGCCAGCCTCCCCTGCCCTGTAAGACACCCCAGGCTTCACCTCCTCACCTTCTCCTCCAGGCTTGTAACCTGATAAGGTCCTGCCCTCTCATGCCCCGGTCAGAGACCACGGCACCTTCCAAAGCCTTCTCTGCTTTTGAGGGAGCACACACACATCCTACGGTGCTCTGTGCGCGTGAGTGTAACACTCACGCCTCCGTAAGGCAGCGGTGGTGACTGTCCAGGGAGAAAGCGCAGCCTTAAGGAGGGGACATGGTCATGGGCAGGTTGCTGGCACAGTTTTCTTAAATTTTTATTTAGTAGTCAACATTTTAGAATTAGGAGAATTCACATTTAAAAAATTGTATTTCTAGATTCTTTTGAAAAATTGAAGACGTGGCCATATGGGTCCTGAGTAGATCTTGGGGGACTGAAGAATCTACATGAATTTAATATGCAAATGGGGCTGCTGTACTCCCTTCCCAGGGCCCTGAGGGCTGCGGTCGGGGAAGGTCTTGCTGGTGGGGACGAGGTCCTGGGTAATCAGTGCCTGGTGAGAATTTGCAGGAATTCAGAGTCAGGATTCTCTGCTCAGAACCTGTGTGTCTGGAATGAAAAGAAGGTAAGTGACAAACTTGCAGCTGAATAAACCTGGTTTCACAATGATGCTGATGTCAACTCTTCTGACCAACTCAGAGGCTGGATTCCTCAGGAAGATGCTCAGAGGTCAGGGAAAATCAGCTCTGGGGAGGCGGAGGGTGGGTATGGATGGTGGGCTGGAGCTCAGGGACTGTGACCAGGGCAGTCACGCAGGGCCCATGCTTGGAAGGGCTGCACGGTTGGTTTAATACTCTGCGGATGTTGTCTTGGAATTAATGGTAATATTTGAACCAGGGTCCCACAGTTTCACTTTCACTAAGCAATCTCCCCAAATTACATAGCCAGTCCCTGCAGAGCTTAACCGAAACAGGAACCCCACCTCACCACGGGGATAGTTTTCAGATGAGATGTTTTAAAGAGACTTGAAATGTTGATGGATGCCCGTAGCTCTGGTGTTCTGAGCAGAGAGTGATTTCGTGTAATACTGGGCTAATCAGTGAAAATAGAGAATCCGGTCAATAGATGATAGGGCTTCCTGGAGAACGCGGGAACAACTTAACACACCGTTAAGCGAGCAGAAGACTACTGCCGTTTCAAGGAGGGTGAAGTTAACATCTTCTCTGCTTTAAGAAATTTTGCAGACTGTTGGATGGGTGGACCCAAGACAGCTAGGACCACATGTGGAGTAATGGTGGTGTGAAGCTGCAATGCCTCACAGCCTTCACGTGCAAGTAAATGCTTTGGAAACCTCTGGAGAGTAATCTACTTGGTGTCGTGGTACGAACACGGGTTGGAAAAGAATTTCCAGACATAAGGCAGAATGTAAAGGAGACAGAATTTATTAGAGGGGAGGGTTGCTGCCAGAACAGAGGGCCGACTTCCTAGTAGTCTGGGAGAGTCGAGCCCAAACATGTGCTATTGATCAGTTTTTATAACCAGAAAACAAAGGAATGGTCCGAGGTGAAAATTTCGTTTACTGATTGGTTGAAGCACATATACCTTTCTTCTATAGGGTGGGAGTGGGACAGGGCAGACGCCTTTTCTTATTTGGGACAGGTCCCGTCGCCCAGGAGGGCGTCACCCAGGTGGGCTCAGGAATTTCATAACCCTCGCAACTTGGTGGGGAGGGCAAGTAAGAGTCCGGTAGGGGGTGTAACGCTGACCGTTTTTCAGGCAGGGTTGTCGTTTGTCCTTGAAGCACCATTGTCCTTGGAGCAGCACACTCGGGCTTGCTACTTTCCTTCCTACGGAGTGCACATAAAATCAGGGTACCGCAGCATTAACTCAACCAAACTATTTCAGAATTTAAACCTCCCAAATGGAATATTTCTGCAAGTGTATTATATTAGAGTCTTTTGCTAAATATGCTAGTTCATACATGGCTCTTATAGCAATTAAAAAGTGAATTGAGGGAATTCCCTGGAGGTCCAGTGGTTGGGACTCTGTGCTTCCACTGCAGGGAGCCCGGGTTTGATCCCTGGTTGGGGAACTAAGATGCTGCAAGCCATGTGGTGAGGCCAAAAAAAAAAAGTGAATTGTTAGGTTGTTATGGGTTGAATTGTGTCCTCTCCAAGGCATTTGTTGAAGTCCTAACCCCCAGTACCTCAGAATGTGATCTTATTTAGAAATAGGGTCATTTTGGATGTAATTAGTTAAGATGAGGTCACACTGGAGTTGTTGGACCCTTAATCTAATGTGACTGGTGTCCTTATAAGAAGAGGAGAGGACACAGACACACAGGTGAGGCAGCCGTGTGATAGTGAGGAAGGCAGAGGTGAAGTGCTACAGCTGCTGGACGGCGAATGTCAAGGCTTGGCGGCTGTCCCAGAACTGGGGAGAGGCCCGGAACGCCGCTTCCCTGCAGATGGCATGGGGCCTGTGGCTCTGTGGCTCTCGATTTTGAACTTCTCCTCTGGAACTCTGAGAGAATACATTTCTGTTGTTTCAAGCCACCCAGTTTGTGGTATTTTTTTTTACAGCAGCCCTAGGAAACTAACCTAGACTATATAGGTATTCTTCAATTATATATTTTTTCTTTTTGGGTAACTCTAGTTCTTCCTAGATATCTAGATTTAGAATTTTAAAAAAAGAGGCACTCCATGTTTTTTGATATCTGGATCTCATTTTTTTTTTAAAGGAATTTTGTCTTTTTAAAATTTATTTATGGCTGTGTTGGCTCTTCATTTCTGTGCCAGGGCTTTCTCTAGTTGCGGCAAGCAGGGGCTACTCTTCATTGCGGTGCGTGGGCCTCTCACTATCGCGGCCAATCTTGTTGCGGAGCACAGGCTCCGGACGCGCAGGCTCAGCGGCCATGGCTCACGGGCCCAGCTGCTCCGCAGCATGTGGGATCTTCCCGGACCGGGGCACGAACCCGTGTCCCCTGCATTGGCAGGTGGACTCTCGACCACTGCGCCGCCAGGGAAGCCCTGGATCTCATTTTAAGCTCCACAAATGTTGGCCTCACAAGTAAACTTCGGTGTTTTTAGTGTGTGCTGTACTGCTTAGTACTATAATACTAAGAGGGGATTCTAGTCTGTGAGTGTTACATTGACATAAGTAGCTGTCATGAATGAGTGTGTAACTATTACAATGAATCTGCAGGAATCCTCGAATGTAATCACAGGTAGCGGCATTTTTGTCTCTCCTTGTCCTTAAGTTTCCCTGTGGGCCTGGTCCTGTCTCTGTTCAAGGTGAAAGAACTAGAAGCTTTTCTGTTTATCTGCACTTTTTCTGGTCACTTTCAGTTAACCAGTCCCAACCTAGTAATTAATATGCTCAGGTTGGTATAGTATAAAAGCTTGAACTTTCTCTAAAGCTTCCTTCCTTCCTGTTCATCCATCCAGGATTGATATGTGAGCACAGAATGAACTTCTGTAGTGGTGGAGCCGATACACATTTTGGGCCTTTGCCATAGCAGTGAGCTACTCTAATGAACGCACTCTGCGTTACTGGTACAGAAGCAGATGCACAAGTGAAGCATGCAGCTCACAGGCCAGATGGAAATAAGTGCCACATAAAATCCATGCATGGTATTTATTTCCCAGAAAAGTGATGCACTGATTAAAGTTTTTCTGAATCGCTTCAAGATATCATTTAGTGCTAGTAAAGATAGGCTAACTAGCTACAGTCTGGGACGTGTCCTGGGGGTGATCTAAGGAGCCTATAAATAAACATGATCCATGTATCACCTCGGCCACATCAGGTAAATGATCCTCACCAGCAAAACTCCCTCATTCCCATTCTAATATCGCACATGCACTCAGAAAATTTACTAAAGCCTCCAGGAGTTTGGCAAAAGGAAGTCATCAGTCTTGACCTTGCAGACGGAATAATCGCTGCTGTCCTCTTGCTTGTCTGTGTAAAATTTAACTTCAATTCTGGCTTTTCTAACCATGTCCAGGGGGAATTGTGACATCGAGAGAAAGAGCTATTTAAGCAAACAAATAGTTCAGCTTTTAAAATAAGCTAAAGGAATTTATTTACAAACACTAGAATTCCTCCTTCGGAAGACAAGCCAGAACTCTAGGTCCTACCCAATGAACACACCGTGATTCACACCTTGGTCATAGGGTGTTATATCTGAAAGGATTCTCTATACCTGCCTGACTCGGGGGAGAGAGAGTTGAGTAAGCGAGAGCTTCCGGAGGCTGAACAGCGCTTTATGGAGGAGGCTGTGCAGTGTCCGAATCTCAGGTTTGGAAGAACGTGAGTGGGCCGTGACCCGGAAGAGCTTTCCCGGTAGCGGCTCAGTGGTGCTTCTTTGTCTCAGTGTGATGGCCAGATGTGGCACTCGCATGCAGTGGTTACTTCATAAATGTTTGCTGGAGGAATGACTCCTAATGAAAGGCTGCACTGTGTAGGGGGCTACACTGGCTGGCTCTGCCCCTTACTCGCTGTGTGACTTCGGCAAGTTACTTAGCCTCTCTGTTTCCATTGCCTCATCTGCCAAATGATGAGTCGTGAGGATTAAACAGTTAGTAGATGTAAAAGAAGTGATTGTGATAGTAGCTGGCACATAGTAGGGTTATATAAGTGTTGCTGTTGTTATTACAGAAGAAGTATGAATATTCTCCTTGAACATTGACCTTCAGAATGTTGAAGTGGTTCTCAGCATTTCTCTCTTAATAAGCTCAGTAGAAGAGTATAGAAGCGTTACAGCGTATCGAGATGATGTTTTCATGTCCAAGTAGCATTTGGTATGTAAATATCTTTATTTTTTTTAAAAAAATGAACATATGTAGTCATGTACTTATTCGTTCAACTTACTGTTTGCTAATCCCCTGCCTGGTACTGGGGAAGCCAAGCTAGCATGGTAAGCCAGATCATTCTTTGTTTTTCTTCTGAGATTTTATGATCTAAATCCTGTTGGTGAAAAACCACTTTTTCCCAGTCTCACAAAATTTCCGAAACTACTTTGACTTTATATCTTAGATATTTACACTTACATAAGCTGGTCCTGTCCTGCAGGACCCTTTTTCAGCATTCTTTGGCTTACTAACAAAGCTTCCATTAATGAAGAAATCAACTGACATTCAGTGTATTTGTATAAAAATGAATAATTCCACTTTTGAAAAAAGATCAGATTTATTTGAAACAGACATTTGAAAAAAGTTCTAAATGTGTTATTTTGTATTCATGTCCCTTTTCCCCCCCATGAAGTGAAAAACAGATAACATTTCAACATAGTAGGAGAGTGGGGGATTGTAGGAGCTGATAACTAGAATGTGGGTGCCGAGGCTCTGAGTCCTGGGTGGTGCCTCCAGCAAGGCTGGCAGTAGGCTGACAGGAGGTGTCACTCCCTCTTCTGGGTATGGACAACACTAGTGCCTGGTGGTGTTCTCCCCTGTAGAGCCTGGACACCACCTAACAGCCCAAATCCAAGCACAGCAGTAAGTGGCCCCCCAGAAGCAATATGAACTGCCATTTGAGATGAAACTTATTTTCACCCCGAGTCTGCAGGAGACTGTGGTTAGCAGCCAGGTACACACTTAAGGCACCGTATTAGTACCTAGCATTGGGGTAACACAGTACTACAAACTGGGTGGCTTAAACGACAGAAATGTATTCTCTCCCAGCTCTGGAGGCTCCAAGTCCAACCATCAAGGTGTGGCAGGGCCATGCTCTCTCTGAAGGCTCTGGGTGAGGATGCTTCCTTGCCTCTTCTAGCTTCTGGTGGTTCCTGGCATTCCTTGGTTTTATAGGTGCAATCCTGAGATCTTTGCCTGTGTCCTCACATGACGTTCTCTGGCTCTCTTCACACTGTCTTCCTCTGTGTATGTCTGTGCCGCTGTGTCTCTTTTCCTCATAGAAGGACACCAATCATGTTGGACTAGGGGCCCACGCTACTTCAGTATGATTTCATCCATTACCTCTGCAATGATCTTATTTCCAAATTAAGTCACATTTGAGGTTTTAAGAAGGCTGAGAATTTGGGGGGTGGGGACACTATTCAACCTAGTACAGGCTCTTTGCCTTCTGTCATTATCACACAGCCAGTTTATCTCCATCAGTAGTTGCTGCCTTGGTCCTGGAGGATAAGAAACTGGGCTGGCTGTGGGAGAGAGGAGTGGGACACGTGACAGAAGAAAGGTCGTGAGAGGCTCTGTCCGCCAGAAAAGGGTAGCGATGGCGGACAGGGCACTTGGCATATGCACCTGGGGAAGGTGGGGACCTGAAAACTAGGAAAAGGGACACATTTCCTCCACTCACAGCTTGCTTCACAGCTGGAACTGAACCACAACAGCGTATCCCAGGATTAGCAACTGCAGATGGCCCAGCTAACCCACCATGGGTGGGGTCCGGCTTGTTCCTTGCCCAGCCTGACTGATTTTACAGGACAAAATAGGGGATACAGCACAGTCGGTAAGTTCGATTCGACCCTGTTCCCCAGAAAGTCTCCACATTTCTTGGTTCATTAGAATCATGAATTTACTAGAAGTTTTATTTTCGAAAATGATGGCCGCAGTCACAGTCGCAGTACTGAAACATCTACGGTGACAGATTTGGAAGTACCTTGAGGCTTATCTTCATTTATTATGCTCTGCAGCAGTTCTGGGCTTTTCTGTACAGAACCTCTTTCTAAGGGTTCAGACAGCCAAAGGGCATCTGTGGAATTTTTAATCATTTTCTCTTTCTGTGGGTTGGGCAGTGGGGACAGAGGAGGGTAATGCCACTTATTACTTATTCTATAGCTTATTGCCTTGCAGTCTGTACAAGGACATTATGTACACTTACTGCTTGCACAGTTTTCTGGGCTGTAACATTTTGCCGTACCAGGACATACAATGTTATAACTTGGTCTGTTTTTCAAACATGATGTATGGAACACAGTGCAATAGCTTTTCTGTTATCTTAAATATGAAAGCTGGAAAGAAATACCATTCTCTACTTTTTCAACATATTATGTTTCCTAGGATCAACATAATTCTCTACCTAGGGTTCTGGCAGACCATACTCCTTCAGTTAAAAAATTTTTTTCCTGTTAGGTAATTAGATTTCTTGGTGATATCAGTTTACTTATTTATACAATTCTACAACTATACCTGATCCTTTTATTATTCTATAATTGAGATATTTTTGTCTGTCCATAAAGATCCACTCTTTTTATATTTCAAAACAGTTGCCAAGTTGCTTCACCAGTTTTGAACTGCATGGTGAAATTCACACTGTGACTGAACAGCCATTTCTATAGAAAGTGACATATTTGGTGAAGCGCTTATGGAGGATTTTGCTGATGACGATTCTGAGGTTTTTGTGAAGCAAAGCCAGAGAGAATAGTTAAGAGTGGGAAAGAACCGAAGAAGGCTGAGAACAGAAGGCAGTGTTTGGAGAGTCCCACTGTTATACTTAAGATTGTCCCCAAATGGTTCTGGGTGGTGGCCCTCCTCCCCAGCGGCACAGTGGATTCACCTGGGAACTTTTAGCACAATGTCCCGGGCTGACCCCCAGAGACTTTGACTTAATCGGTGTGGGGTGGACCAGAATCAGATTTGCATCCCATGTGTCAGGGAGCAGGGGAGACGCCGTGTAGAACTGCCAATTGATTTCAGAATATCTCAGTTCTCAGAGTAGAGAAGGGGAAAGGAAAAACTGCCTTCGTCATTTAAAAACAAAACTTGGCTACTCCAAACTTGGAACCGGACTAGAGATCTCTGTGTGGAGTGGGCTTATGGTCCTATGAGGCTTCCTGTCCCCTGAGGCTCTCTCACAATGACCCTGGGCTCCACCAAGCCTAGCTCCAGTGGAAGAAAAAGAGATGCTGTATGTCTATAACTCCGTGGCTCTGCCCTAAGCTCACAACCCTGCCCTAAAGATCCTGCACAGAATTGAGAGGAGGCTGGAACTTTCAGGTAGGATCTTACTAATGACCAGTGCAGCAGATAAAAAATAAGATCCCAGCTCCGCTACCTACAAAACCTCAGGGTGGAGGGAGGGGTCCCTTCAACTCTCACAGCTTGGTTTCTTTATCTTTCAAATGAGTGCAATCATCAGCCTTGAAGGTAGGTTGTCTGCAGGCTTGGGGGTGGGAACTTGATGAGACAGAATTTATAATAAAGTGTCTGACACGTAATAGGTGTCAGTGATGGGGAGCTTTTGGTATTATAAGACCCAAACTCTCGTAAACCTGCGTCATCTGCTCCAGAGAAGACTAGCTCAGGACCTGCCAACCTGGTTGTGGGCCCACTTCCCTGTGGAGGACACCTACAGACATAGTTAATTTAGACATCTCCACACGGTCTCATCACAAAGCCAGTGAAAAATCACTTCTCCCACCTTCCTCTGCAGCACCTAAGAAGTTCGCCTCCTTAGAAGGACCTTCTAGCTTTCCACTGGAAATTGACACTGGGAATGTCAGGCAAGGCTTCATGGACACCCAGCCCCCTTTTCCCTGGGACGATGCCCATTGTAACACAACACAACACAACACACAATACAACACAACACAACGCAGTGATCCCAACAGTCCTGAGAGACGTATAGGAACAGGGATATGGGTTTTTAAAGGAAGGATTCTCACGCCATCCTCCGCAGCACATGGCGGGCAGAGTGCAGAGGCCAGGCAGCCTCCTCAGAAGGTGAACATCTTTCTGGGTCACTAGGATCAACTCTATTTTTAACAAAGATTTGCAGAGGAGGAAATTAAAACCAGCACCCCATTCTCTCAAGCTGGAGGGCAATGCCCCGTTATTATTGCTGTTATTACAGCTGTTAGAGTTGATAAGTCATTCATAATGACAACACAGGACATTTAGCACAGAGTCTTTTGGAGGGCAGTCCCTGAGTGGGTGCCTGTTGGTGAACTGTTCTGTTTCTGGGCCGTGGCGAGACAAGTGCAGAATGTGAGTGGATGTTTAGAAAGCTTTAGAGACGTTTGACATCGTCATGGGACGAGTACAGACTGGTGTCAGAGGACAGGGTTTGGAGCAGTCTGAGTGCTGTCAGACTTGCTTGGTGAGTGGAAGGTGACACAGCTGCAGATTACGTGTGTCCTGCAGGACCACGCCTTGGTCCATGATGACCTGGTCCGTCACCACAGATGGCCTGGGGTGGTGGCCTTTAGAATCATTCCTACTTTTGCAGATGGGAAAACAACTGCTCAGCTGAAGGCAGAGTCAGGTAAGAGGAGACTTGGAATCACAATTTGATTTCACACCTGATTCTTTAGCCACTATCTCCTAACAGCCTCAAACCAACAAGGTGTTCAAAAGCTGAAACTAAGTACTGGCTAAAAAAGGTGTGTGGGACCTTGGGAGAGCAGAGTGACAGTTATCTCCTTTGTTTACTATGGAAACTAAGTAAAAACCCAGGAGCTTCTCTGTAGAGGGGAGAAGCGTGATTTCCTTTGATTTAAAAGAACAACCACCTCCAGATTGAGCCTATACTGAGGAGAGATGAGCGAGATCTGTATTTCTGTGTATTTATATTGGAGAATCAAGAAAAAAACGGTGTACAGCCAGAAGTGGAGATTAGTTTTACTCGTTCCCTATTTCAGGGCACCTACCATGTCGTAAGCACTGTTCTTGGTGCTGAGAATATAAACTCCATTAGCCACGCCACGTCCACGTCTTCGGGAGTTTACAATCTAGTGGAAGGGACAGATGACTTAACAGACTCCTTCTGTCGACAATGAGACACCTAGTGCTACCACGGTTTTAGGAAGTGGAGAAATTGAACAATGGAGTCCCTGCCCTCGTGAAATTTACATTCCGGCGGGAGAGTGAGTCTGTTAACAAATACATATATGCTCTTCAAGTAGTCTTAAGAATGAGAAGAAGGAAGAAAGAGATGGAGGGGAGAGAGGGTGCAGAGAGAAGGACTCCTGAGGAGGTGACACTGGAGCAGAGACTTGATCACAAAAAGGCTTGATGGGTGATGTGACAGATGGTGTCCAACGGGCAAACATGAGAGCAACATCTAGCTGAGACCAAGGAGATCTCGGAGAGTTTAGTCCACGAGGTGAGACCCGGAGATGATCCCGGAGGGGTTGAGGGGTCAGCCTGGCACCATGGGGAGCTGGGAAGGGGGTTGTAGGCACAGGCAAAAGTAGCGAGAGGGTTCTGTGTTTGGGAACTCCACGTTCAGTGAGGTATTGGGCAGAGTGAGGTGTGTATGGGTGTTTGGGTGGGATGGGGAGTGTCTGAACAGATGCTGGAGCAGAAAGCAAGGGCCAGAGCAAGAAAAGCCTGTGTGCAATGCTAAGTTGTTTGGACTTCAGCCTGAAGGGAATGGGGAATAGGGAGGGAATTTTAAGCATAGGATATTGATCACATTTGCTTTCAGAAATCTCCCTGTGGGAGTAGTATAGAAAATGCATGGAAGGCAGGGCATGAAGACAAAGTAGGAGAGCATGGGAGAAGTCCACAGGACAGTGTGGGGACCCGAGGAGGAAGCAGGTTTGAGGTCCAGACAAACATGGGACCATTAGGATTTGCTTATTAATTGGACAAGGTGGATAAGAGACTGAGGTAGATGGTTCTCAATTTTCTAGATTGAGCAGAGAAGTGAGTGAATGGTGCTAAACAGTCCTGGCAAAGGGAAGCTAGGAAGTGAAGCAGGTCCGGCCTGGGAAGATGGTGATTTCATTTTGAATTTGTTAATTTGAGGTGACTTCAAGGCATCCACGTGGAGGTGCCAACCTCCACGTGGATGCAGTGGGTATAGGTGTTTACCTAAGTAAGCAGTGGGTATAGGTGTTTACCTCCATTTATTGGAACTGGTCAATGGGAACGCTAACTGAGTCGTGCTGGGTAATGATTGGAGCAGGTTCCCTACAGAGATATTTTCCCACTGTTCTCTTCACATCCCTGGACATAGGATGTGCCTATGGCAATAATTTCTCTGCGACACTGTTGGACCTATAGTGAGTTCTCTCTGCTATGTCTATGATCCCTTCATACATAACAGCAGGCGCTTTTTCCCTAGTAACTCATTTTCCATCAGAACAACCTGTGAGACAAGTGCTACTGATCATTTTATAGATGGAGAAATGGAGGCACAGAGAGGTTAAGTAACTTGCCAAGGTCACACAGTGCCTAAGTGGCAGAGTCCTGATTCAATCCAGGCACTTGGGATCTGAGGCTTGTGCTGGTAACCATTACCATATACTTGTCTTGAGGCTGGAGGCTCTACCAATCCCTGATGACCTTCGATCTTTACCATCCAGGCCCTCCACCATTTCCTGAGGGAGTGTGGAGGTCCAGCAAAGGCCCATCTTCATGTCCAGAATATTTTTCTTTAGTTCTTCTGTGGCATTGCCAGGAGGATCACACGTATGTTCTGTATCAGCCATTTGGGGTCAAAATTGTTGACCAGAACACTTAAGTTAAGAATGACAGAAAAAGAGTGCCAGGGGAATAAATAACCAGCCATGAAGAGTCCTGGCACTCGTAGGCATGGTTCTGGCCAATAGCAGCACTTTTCCAGTTCTGGGCTGCAACCCTTCAGTGGGTTTAGTAGACTGTGAACAGCATTCTTTAAAAATAATAGAACAGAATAGAATAGGACATGTCAGAGTGTATTACATGTAATATGGGTAAGTTATGTGTGTGGATATCTATTTAGGTCATGCCAGAAATGTATTTCTTATTGTGGTTTGTAGTAAAAAAATCTTACTGTGCTGACCATCCATGACCAAAACAATATTCACTGTACTGTTTTGCTTTCTAATGAATTGAGATGGGTGTATATTTGCGTACTTTAACTATAAACGTATTTGCATGCGTGGTCACTAAAGGTGACCTGAAGATCAGACCTGATCTGAAGCTCGGACCAGGAATCCGCTGGAGGTCATGATTTGAGGAGTCTGTGGCAGGTAGATGGTAGGTTGTCAAACTGGAATCTTCATCAGGAGACAAAGTCACCTGGAGTGAGCATGTGAATTAACAAAGAGGAGCTGACAGTAGAAACTTAAGGCAGAGATGTAGGAAAAGGAGTTCACTGGAATCACTGTGATGGAATACACAGAGGTGGGAGCAAAACCAGGAGGGTGTTGGCAAAAAGAGGTTCAAGATTGTCAGATGTGGCGGGAGGTCAAGGCAGATAAGAGCTGAAAAAGCACAGACCGAATTGAGCAACATGGAGTTCGCGGGGAGACCTCGGTTGGCAGTGGTGGCAGCGACACTGCAGAGGGAGGAGCGTGAGAGGGGAAGACAGAGACCTGGGGCAATGGACCACTCTTCCAGAACACTGGACGGTGAAAGGGGGAGGGCAGGAGGCCTTTGGCTGGACAGGGGATAACTGGCTCCTCTCGAAACAAATTTGACCTTAGTTTTACAGAAAGAGACAAACTATTCCACAGGCTAGGCTTACAAGAAGGCGCAGGGATACTTAATCTTTGTTAGAAGGGAAGAGCTGAAGCTATGGATTTCCCCCCCTGCTTTTCATCATCTCTGAACAGTCAGGTAAGAACTTCTGTTAATCGCCTAGACAAAATTTTAGAATTGTGACACTGACTGTTATTGGCTCTGGTTATATAGGCAAGTAGTGGCTAAGTTTATTTGGGAATTACGATTCCAAATTGTAGTACGTGATACAATCAAAGGTCCAGAATTAGGAAGGAAAAAAAAAGGGGTGGCGGCAGGGTGGGGAGAAGAGACAGTAGCCAGAGGAAAACTACCCTGATATACTGTTAACAACATCGCTGCTCTCACTCCGTCTGTAAAGAGTAACGAAATAATGGACTGTACTCTGCAAAGTGAAAATACTGTGAGCAACTGATAGAATCCTCAGATGATGGAAGCTCATCTCTTGTGTTCTAGAAAACTCTCAGACCATTTAATTCACTAAAACCTATTCATTGTTTTTGATTAACTACCATTTAAAAAAACTTGTTTGCAGTAGAAATGAAGGGGTTTGCCCTGGACAAATTTACATTTTAATCTTAGAGATGAGAAATATCTTTGGTTTTGCTGAATTTAAATATTCATCTGTGTAAACGGTTTCTGGCCCGAGAATAATTCCCTTGTTCCCAAATATTTTGTCTTCAGTATTTGAAATCTGCAAAAACGGTAATTCTATTCTCCGTCAAGATTTGAACATTGAGTTTTGATTATTCAGACACTGAGGTGTGTGTGTGTGTGTGTGTGTGTGTGTGTGTGTGTGTATTTGTGGCAAGAATGGGGCTGTGGAGTTCACTTCAAATGTAAATTATATCCTGGGTGGAGCTATTGAATTTATAGGAAGAGGAACTCTTGTTTACTTCAACTCATAATTCCAAGTCAAGGTGACTCATTTGGGCATCTGAAGGTCAGTGTACCCCTGGAAAGAGCCTGACTCTTCCCTGGCTATTTTTCTACAAGTTAGGATGCCTAAAACTCTAAATTTCTTCTTATATGTACTTAGTACTTGTCATTTTTGAAGTCATATAAGTGAAAGCTGAATTTTAAGCATAAAGGAAGAAATCTTATGCAGTGAGAAAAAAACTGACATAAGAAATTCTCAGAAAGGACTTTGTGAATTTCTATAAATCCTTTGAAGTTATTATTGAATGACTGAATTCATTGTTCAAAGACTCAAAGTAAGGAGTTGGAATTTTCCACTCTTTGCCACACTCCTGGAAACCAGGCACAGTTTTCAAAATAATTGGTATGGCCAGTCCCCAACACCAGAATGAGGCCAAGATTTTATATAGTTTCTCCTTCATTAACTACAATTTTAGCTGTTTTTTGGTTTTGTTTTTTGGTTAGTCCAGCTGGTTAAAGCAGGTGCTAGGTAACTTGGATAAGTGCTGGATGTCTAGAGGGGGTGATGTGGAGAACTGTCATCCGTCTCTAGGAGTGGGCTTCCCTGGTGGCACAGTGGTTAAGGATCTGCCTGCCAATGCAGGGGACATGGGTTCGAGCCCTGGTCCGGGAAGATCCCACATGCCACAGAGCAACTAAGCCCGTGCACCACAACTACTGAGCCCACGCACCACAACTACTGAAGCCCGAACGCCTAGAGCCCGTGCTCTGCAACAAGAGAGGCCACCACAATGAGAAGCCCACGCACCGCAACGAAGAGTAGCCCCTGCTCGCCACAACTAGAGAAAGTCTGTGCACAGCAGCGAAGACCCAATGCAGTCAAAAATAAGTAAATAAATAAATTTATTAAACAAAAAAAATCTCTAGGGGCCAATCAGGGTAGTTTTGTCTCCCTTCTCCATGAAAGGTTGGGTGGGAAACCTACCACCTTAAGGACTGCTGGCCTCTTCCAGGGGGCAGGGATTTTTAGCCTTGACCCTCTCTAATTACAAGAAGAGTCCAAGACGCACACCAGCCACCTTATTTCACACAATCCCCACTAGATCTTTCCTTTCACTCTTCAAGGCCAGACCTGTCCCGATGATGCACATTAGGCATGGAACACTTGGGAAAATCCCTTTGCAGTCATGTTCTGGCTGGAAAACCCCAAGTGAAGGAATAAAGCGGACATAAATCTGGATAGAGCAGACCAGGGCACCAGCCAGAAGAGTCAGGACAAAGCTGCTGGCTACTTTTATTTTCAGTGTCTTTATCGCTGTGAGTTTAGGAGCCCACCCAGAATCCTCTCCATCATAGAAAGTGTTCAGAGGAAATTGACTTGATTCTTTATCTCTGAGAAACCTACTTGAGTAGCTGCCAGTAACCTTTACCAGGTTTTTAAAAAGTTCATAAAAGCTACTTACTTGTGTTTGAACATCTTTTGCGGTTTCTTCCAGTTGCCTGAACAGAAATGTATTGTTATGTACAACAGAAACATATTAGTGTCTCCCTATAATTTTACACACATACACATGCAGTTTTCTGTTTAGAACTTTCCTCCCCATCTCCTTGCCCTAAACCGCATAGTAAGCTCATTCATTTGTAACACTTCTTGGCTGCCTGATGTTTTAAAAGTAGTCAGTCAGTGCTGTTACTTTTCTAGCTTCAAAGACGTTGTTTGGAAATGGTATTAAGAAAGCTGGCTACGCAGGGAATACAATACTAGAAATGTAAGACCAGTAACCAGCACTGACTTTTAGAGAAGTATTTGCTGTCAGGATATCCCCAGTCCCTTGCCCAAGAGACATCAAGCCTTCTGCCCTTTAGATACGAAGATATCTGAATGCACTGTCTTTGAGGTAACAAGACACTGTCTGGTCTGAAGAGAATTTCTCAGGCGCGGTGATTGCCTGATGGCACAAACATCGCCTCGTCAGTTTTTCTCACTCTCCGAGAGAGGAAGTGGCACGGATAGGAACGGGTGTTTGGAGCGGCGGGATGGGCCCGGGAGGGGAGGAGACACAGCCCCGCCCTCAGAGGAGACGGCAGGGAGAGGGAAACCTCTGTGAGGAACCTGCGCCTCGGCCCCTTCCCGCGTCCCCTGCCCCAGGAGGTCGCCAGCGCAGTCCCCGGCAGCGCCGGCCGAGGCGGCGGGAGAAGCGCAATCCCCGTGTCCTGCAGGGCAGCACACGGTCACCCGCGCAGAGGACCTGGCCCCAGACCCACGCCGGTCGCCCGTGCATGTCTGCGCGCCCACACCCCCTTCGCCGCGCGCAACTCCCACGCCCCGGGTCCGCTGCCTGCCGGGCGCCGGATCCGCCTCCGGGGCTGGACCCAGAGGGTCCTCGGCTGAGTCCCTAGGGCTGCGGCCCTCGCCCTCCCTCCTCCCCGCCCTCCCCCGCCCGCGCTCCTCCCGGTCGCCGCGGCTCCTCCTCCAGAGCTCCCCGCGAGCCGGCGGCGGCGCGGAGCAGGTGCTGACGAAGCCCGCGCATGCCGCTGCCCGGCCCAAGGCGGTAGCGGCGCCGGGCGCTCCGCCCGCCCCCTCCTCCGGGCCTCACTCGGTCTCCGGCGCGCACGGGGACATGTCGGTGGCGACGGGCAGCAGTGAGGCGGCCGGTGGGGCCGCCGGCGGCGGCGGCGCGCGGGTTTTCTTCCAGAGCCCCCGGGGCGGCGCCGGCGGCAGCCCAGGCTCGAGCAGCGGTTCGGGCTCCTCCCGGGAGGACTCGGCGCCCGTGGCCACGGCGTCCGCTGCCGGGCACGTTCAGCAGCAGCAGCGGCGCCACCAGCAGGGAAAAGTGACAGTGAAATACGATCGCAAAGAGCTTCGGAAGCGGCTCGTGCTAGAGGAGTGGATCGTGGAGCAGCTGGGACAGCTTTACGGCTGCGAGGTACCTGGACGCGGGACTGGGAGGGTCGGGGGCCTCCCTGGCCCCGCTGCGCAAACACAGGAATTCTCCAGGGCTCTGGCCCCCTGGCGCGCACCGCCCTGGCTCCTGGGGACCCAGGGCTGGGAGCGAGGCGCGGCGTGTTCTCTCTCCAGAGTGCCCTCTGGTGCCGGGGCGTAGCGATGGGGAAGCCCCTCCTGGGTTCAGCTGCTGGGTGCCCGGAGAGCTGGGGGCCCCCTTGATGGCCGTGCCGAGGGCTGAGTCTTGCTCAGCGCGCTGCGTTTCTGCCAGCCCCGGGCTCCTCTCGGCTCCAGCTGCAGCTCCCCGAAGTGGGGCTCGGAGGGGATCACCCGGGCCGCGCGCAAACCCACGAGAACAGCGCTCACCGCTGGGACCCTGGCAGACCCGGTTTCTGTGGAGGGGGAGCAGGAAAAAGACTGAAAGCTGCTTAACGGAGAGGAGAGGTTCTGGGGATCTTAGAGACCACCTCGGTTTCTGAAATATACAACAAAATCATAAGCTGAAAGCTTTCCCTTTTCTAGCCAGCCCCGACGCACGTCTCCATAATTCGGCCTTGCATTACCAAAGCTGCACACGTTGGGCTTTGTTGAAGCAGCTTTCTTTCTTCCTGCCCAGTTTCAGTTACTCCCGTTGACGGGCGCAGAATGAAAGCCTTGGGCAACCTGGAAGGGTGCCTGGGTGGAAGGAAGGGAGCCTGCGGGTGGTGTGCGGGATGCCCGGAATCGCCCAGCTCCCCCTCCGCCACGACATCTACTTCCCACAGTTCAGGGGCTAAGCTTATACGCAAATCTGACTGCCGCGTCAGGAGAAATAGTTGATGTAAGGAGAAATATTTAGAATAAGCTGTAACAAAAGTATGGCAGAAAAATGACCGAAGCCAAAATGATCGCCCATGAGAGTCTTTAATAACAGTATTTGTAAATGAAGTATTCTACTTCTCTTAAGGGAGTGGAGTTTGGAAAGGGTGGAAGAATGAAGAGGGTTAATAATTAAGGATATGGTTTCTAAGTTAAAGCTAGGTTTGTGTCTATAGGGCTGTTACCCTCTACAGCAAAAATGAAAGCCAGATGAACCCACTGGCTTTTCCTCTGGTTTAGATTTCACACATTTTATGGCCTATTGTGAATACATATTTTCCTTAACATTCTCATCGCGCAAGGAAACAGCATTTTCATTACAGACTCCTGATGAATGATTGTGATATAATGAAGCTTGACTATATGACTAATGGGCTTGTAAAAATATATTGTTTCTCCAGCCCAGCTCTTATAAAAAGCCATTTTAATTGCATAAATAAAACTGGCCAAAATAGGAAGTGTTTATGGGTTTTTTTTAAAATAGGAAGTTGGCAAAACTCTTTAAAGAAGCAATGTGTTTGATTTAGATGGGATTACTGTGGGATGGATGGATGTGCTCAGTCTTGCCTCTGTAGAATCCAATTACTTTTCACTTATTTCATACTGGTCTTTATACTCCATTTTGGGTTTGGAGAAGATTTGGGTTAATAGAGAAACTGTTGTTGAAATTAACAATGATTTAGCAATGTTCTTTTTATGGGAGACTAAATAGATGTAGCTTGGTAAAGAGTTCCAGCCTCTCATCAGGTTGGCAAATCATATATTTTAAAGGTTCTTCTGAATAATTGGAAAAAAATGAAAGACTGAATGCTCACTGTATTAAACATGTAGGTTAGGTACCTATTTTAAAGGGTAAATATGACCTTGAATCTTTTCCTTGTACTTCTCCCGTTTCAGACCTCAGGGTGTAGCAAATAGCTAGAGAGTTGAGAGGTTTTGTGGTGAAATGACACAAGATACTATAGGCTGCGCGCATGTCATTAAAATGGGGCAAATATTCCTCTTCAAGTTGTTCTGTCATTTTAGGTTGAAGAAACATAAGTCATTGAAAGGGCTGTTGGCAATTTGTAAATACTACATTGATGCTACACCTTCGTTGAATAATAAAAAGCCTGTGGATAAGTAGCCACGTAAGGGATTGTCTTCTGCCATCTATTTTTCCACTGTTAGGGCTCTATTTTTAGCTTCATTTCTCTGGTCTGGTAGCCTTTCCTTGCTGATAGCTTCAAGTATTTCAGCCTCTGGTTTGTGAATCGAGAAGGACCTACCTGGCTTGTAGCTCTGACTCTCATGAATATGAAGGTTAGGAAATGTCCTTTTTTACACTTAAAATTGGTAATGTCTCCAAATGTTTAGCCCGTGAAATTGACACGGAAAGCCAGCTTGCCAGACTTCGAACCAGCCAGAGGCCTGAGCTATCTGCCAGGTTGGGGGTCTTCCAGATGAACGTGTATTTAATTTCAGAAGAACTTGTATCAGGCAGGTCAGCAGTTAGATGACTTGTCCTTTTCAGAATAGAAAATAGTGGTCTTTTAAGAGTGGCATAAAGTATGATATTTAAAATTAGAAAGGAATGGGAGAGAAGAAATACACAGAATAACTTCTTGGCTATGGTTTTATCTAGAAGTTTGCAGTGGTTTTATACAGAGAATAATACAAAGAGAGAATTTATGGAGTACTTATATTATGCACCATGTGTTGTTCCAGGCACTGATTCAGTTAGTCATTACAACAACCCATATGAAGAGAGTGCTGTTATCGTCTCTGTTTTACTGATGAGGAAACTGAGACACAGAGGGATTAAGAGGCTTTCCCAAGTTCACATAGCTGGTGAATGTCACTGGGTGAGGCGGGGTAAGAACCCAGCAGTGTGGCTCTGGTCCATGTTCTAAGCACCAAGCCTGCTTATAACTCTGCAGGGTCCTGTGCAAGAGAACAGATGGAGGCCCTCATAGCATGTGTCAAAATGTTTAAAAGTTATGAATCAGGCTAATGAGCATTTATATGTATTCTGTCATCCTACCTTGGCAAAGATATCTTCGTAGCGGCCTGGAAAGCTAGGCTTGAGCTTTGAATTCTCAGATTTCCCAGAGCTCATAGCTGGTTGTGAGAATCTTCCCCTGGGCCAGGACCTGCTTCCCTCGGTTCTTCCCTCGGTTCTTCACCTGTGATACCTTCAATGAGGTAAAGGGCATCGTGTCCACTTGCATGTCCAGTCTGTCCACACCCTTTGTCCCCCCCCCCCAACTGTGCCTCTGGCTCCAACCAGTGGCAAAGTCCCCCTTTGGGAGTCCAGACCTGGAAGGAGCCTGTTCATGCCCCGGAAGTCTCCTGGTATTTGATCAGGGAATTCTGGGGACAGAGTGTAGGCTAAAACCAGATGGAGGGATACCTGCTCTGGATGGGTAAGTCCACCTGGTCCCAGGAACTCTGCAGGAAGATGAGTGGGGCCCAGGGCTGTGGCCCTCCTACACAGTCTAAGGGTGGTATTGTTAAACACCACATCGTACATAAGCAGAAACTAACACAACACTGTAAAGCAACTATACACCAATAAAAAGTAATAACCCCCGTCCCCCACATCATACAGCCTTTTGGTTACATAAATAAATGTCTTTATAGATTCTAAAATGATTATTTACGTTTGTAGTTATTTTCCATTTCATCTTCTTGTACAGTTAGTTACATTTTCGCCTAGGAATTCGCTTATAACAGAACTGCTAGGTTAAATCTACATCCACAGGTAAGAATTTCCGTTTTAAGACATTTTCATATCTCTCCCAAACCCTGATAGTTGTTAAGAGCATTTGAAATCTGGCATAGTGTCTACTTTGACGAGTATTGCAAGAGGACTTAACTGGATAAGTCATGTCAATTTTTCCCATCTTGCCCAGCATCAAGATAACATCTGTACTTCCAGTTTTGCAGTTTGATTTGCTTTGGAAATAAGAGCCTGTTGTTAACCTCGGATTACTGAAACGCCCGCAGCAGCCTAGCCATGAACAGACTTGTACACTGAGAGTATCTCCTGGGTTATCCTGAATGTCCATTTAGGGGGCCTTTCCTTTTGCTGTGGCGTCTACATTTTAAAAAATGGTTTCTAGCACATTACACTTTTTCATCTTCCCTTACTCCTTATGTGCGGGTAAGGGAACCCACACATACACAAGTTGCAGTGTTTCTTTCCCTTGCCAATCATCCTCATTCTGTAAGTCAGTGGTTCTCAGATTTTTTTGATTGTGGCCCTAGAAAGAAACACTCTTGCTGCCTGATACATACACTGACA
This sequence comes from Phocoena phocoena, assembly GCF_963924675.1. Taxonomy (NCBI): domain Eukaryota; kingdom Metazoa; phylum Chordata; class Mammalia; order Artiodactyla; family Phocoenidae; genus Phocoena; species Phocoena phocoena. Next base: position 15,598,013 of record NC_089230.1, on the reverse strand, counting down.
CATGGATGGATGAAAACAGAGATTCACAAAGCGCCACTTAATGTTACCATGTACGTGAAAGAAAAATCACAACGTTAATATAAAATATGACTTTATTAATGTTGAAATACAATATTCTGTTCTATTTACTTTACCACAATTGCTGGTTGTGACCCTCTAAATTGATTTCATAACACATTTTGGGGTTGTAACCTGCCATTAAAAAAATACTGCTCCTGAAGGGGAAAAGCTTAAACATATATAAGATAATTAGCTAAAATTTATTGAGTGCTTTCTGTGTATCAGGTATGGTTCATGGAATCTTAGTAACAACCTCTGATATTCCCATTTCATGGATGTGGAAACTGAGGCACAGAGAAGTCAAGAAGTTGCCCCAGGCCCCTCATCTGGGACACAGCAGAGCAGGGCTGTGTCCAGAAAGTCAGCTGTACCTTAATCACTGCTTCCTGAGGTGGGGCAGTGCCTGGCACCTTCTTGAACCCCTGTAGGTTTTCTACTCCCCTGATGCAGCTGTTGTAACTTCTGAGTTGACTGATGTTGCATGTTGGGGGACTCCAGTGTCCGTGGATTTGTTCTCGGATCAGGCCTCCTGTTTTTAGTTCAGGTCGTTGCTTTGTTCTCGATTCCTACTCTGCAACACCAAATTGGCCTGCTTTGTTGCTTTGTTAGTCCCTCAGCTGGAAGGTAGAAAGTGCTGTCTAGAAGATGGTTTGTGGATTATGTGGTGAATCCCCATTTGTGTAGGTATTTGAGAATGAATAGACTTTTAAACCAAACTGCTTAAAAAAAAAAAACTCCATAAACTCAATCTGTAAAATATTAAGGAATAAATTAAACATGTTAAAAGTCCATGAATAAAAGAATTCTAAATTGCCAAAGGATGAAATGAAAACTGTACTTAACAGGTTTCCCTTTGGAACAATGGTTAGGGAAATCTGGTGTGGAGGCAGTGATTAAAAGAGTAAATGCTTCGAAGCGAGGTGAACCTGAAAGGTACATTGGCCCCAGCATTTAGTAGTGCTTAGAGATCGGGCAATTTCCTTAACCTCTCTGAGCCCCACTTTCCCCCTGCGTTTAAGGGAATAGTCCCGGCCCCTTTGTGGTGGTGTTATGAGGACCAAATGGGTCAGACCGTGGAGCTGGACCTTAGTCGGTGTCGTAGTTTGAATCATAACCAGCCACTAACTGTTGGTCGTTCTCTGTGATGTGGGAGAGCAGGAGGGGGGAAGAAAAAAGAAGTATTCATACCTATTTGGTGGTAGAATTTGGAGACGGATGTGAGGTCAGAGGCTTTGGTGTATTTTTGAACTTGAACATGGGCAAATATTCGCTCTGTCATTCCCTTTTTTCTAGAGTCTTCCTCATTCTGGAAGTTCCTGTGGATTTTCATATATGTGGAGAGAAGTTAGGCATCAACAATTTGAAGGCAAGATTGGTCTTAATTTTCTTTGTCTGTGTTCCTTGTAGGGCGCAGTTCTTCGGCCCTTAAGCATTTATTTGAGTGAATGAAAAAGGGTCAACCTTCCAAAAACCTTTTAAAAGTCGTTGATCTTTTAGTACCGGCTTATTTGGTGGTGCTCCTTTATCATACTCATGGCTATGGAAAAAAACTGATGCAGGGTTTGGTTACAATCATCTGTATCAAGCTCTTGCATCATTACTGTTTTATTTCAGTATTTTTGGATATACACCTACCTCCATTGACCTATTTGCTCAAAAGAGGAATTTAAAGACAGTAGTCGCAGCTAATTGATTTTTAAGCTTATACTGAGAGAATTCTTTTGAAAATCGAATCTTCCTCATGTCTCCCGTCCACTCTTTTCCTTTGCTTCTACTGTTCCCCTTGCCACACTAGCCTACCTGCCCTTCTCACCTCTGACACCTGTTTGTTTCCAGTATCTTCCGTTTTTCTCTCACCTTTGAAACAACCTGGCTTCATAGGGTACCCTTGCCCAGCTCATAGTCTCCTCAAAGACATCATCTCTTTCTAGATGGAGGGAACAACTGAGTCTGTTTCATTTTCCATGTGGTGTGTGCACCATGTGCATAACTGCATTTTGTAGTTTACTCTCTTGTCTCCCGTTTCCTGCACTTGTCTATTTCAAACCTTCACCTGTCTTTTAAAAAATCATTATTATTATTTTTTTTTATTTTGTTTTTGGCTGTGTTGGGTCTTTGTTGCTGCACACGGGCTTTCTCTAGTTGCGGCGAGCAGGGGCTACTCTTCGTTGCAGTGTGCGGGCTTCTCATTGCGTTGGCTTCTCTTGTCGCGGAGCCCGAGCTCTAGGCGCGTGGGCTTCAGTAGTTGTGGCTTGTGGGCTCAGTAGTTGTGACTCTCGGGCTCTAGAGTGCAGGCTCAGTAGTTGTGGCACACAGGCTTAGTTGCTCCACAGCATGTGGGATCTTTCCAGACCAGGGCTTGAACCCGTGTCCTCTGCGTTGGCAGGCGGATTCTTAACCACTGCGCCACCAGGGAAGTCCCCACCTGTCTTTTCAAGGCATCCTTTCTGTTACCTGCCCTGCCCCTTGCAGCCTCCCGCTGTTCTAGCCAATCCATCCACCCTCCTGGGCACTTCCTCCTCTTAATTACCTTCCTACCTGGGCTGCTTTTCAACCTCCTCCTTTCACCCCAGCACATACACAAGTTGCAGTGTTTCTTTCCCTTACCAACAACCTCCTACCACAAAAATGCTTCCCTTTCTCAATCCTGTACTCCCTCTGGTTGCTGCCCTATCTTCTCCTTCCCTTACTATTTTTCTAGATCTTTCTCCCCCCATGACACCCACTGTTTATCCACTGCAATCTGATGTTGGCTCCTCCCATGGCTTCGCTGAGGATCTTCTTGCTTTGCAGTCCAGTGGTTTGTTTGAATCTTTTTTACTTGACCTTCTGAGGCATTAGGTGCCCTTCACCATTTCCTAGGGAAGCCTTTGAGCAGTCCTCTCCTGGCTCTCATCCTAATCTCTAGCTACCCTTCCAGCCTCCTTTCCGGCTTTTCGTCCTCTGCCCACCTCTTCAGTGCTGTCACACTGGCTCTGTCTCTGGGCCTCTGCTCTATTCTTTCTATTTTTTCCCCCACTCCTGCATACTCTTTCTGGTTGATACGAATACTCCTGTGGCTTCAGTTGCTGGCCATGTGCTGACAACTCTTCAATCTGTATATTTCGCCCTGATCTGTTTTCTGAGTACCAGACATACTCAGATGCCCCGTGGGAACCTCAACTTCAGCTGCTCTGAAACTGAGTTTCTCATTTTCCTCTGCAACCTGCCCCTCTTCCTCAGTTCCCTGGGTGAATGGTAGGCACGCTGTCCACAGGTGTCCCAGCCAAGAGTATGCTGGCCTCCTCCTCTGACCTCTCCCTGTGGGTCACATCCAGCAGTCAGGAGGTCTTGTGGATGCCTCCTTAGAGCTCTGGAATCTGATTCTTTGGCTTCTCACTGCCACCGCTTTAGTCCAGCACCATATAATTTCTCACCTGTATTATAGAAGAGACACTTTGGTCTCATGTCCCTCAAATTACTGCTCCTACTAGCACTGGTTCTACTACCAGCCCTCTACTATTGCTGCTGTTATCGCTACTTCTGCTTCTCAAGTAGCTCTCGGTGGCGGGCCAGGCGATTTATACATTTTATCTCCTCCAGTCGATCCTGACAGTAACTTCATGAGGTGGGCGGTATTATCTTAATTTCTTCTCGTTATAGAGGAAGAAACTGAGGTCAGAGAAGTTGTTCCTTGTGCTTGTCCAAGGTCATGCTGACTCCCAAAGTCACATAGCCTCGATGCTACCATGGCTCCCAGCAGCGGCTGCATTTATTAAGTTCTTACTGCACAACCCGTCCTTCCTGAGCCCTCGTTCATCCCCTACAGTAACTCTGCAAGGGAGCTAGAGAGACTGAGGTACAGAGAGCTTGAGCGACAGGTCTCAGTCAGAGGCCACGTGATTCTCAAGTGGCAGAGGCCGGAGCGAAGCCCTGTCTCTGGTTCCTGGGCTGGGGCCTTCTCCTCTTGTCCTTCATCTCCAGCTCTCCCTCACCACGGGAGCTTCAGAGCCCCCTCCACACGGCCGTCTGGAGTGTTTCTAAAATCCTGACCGGATCTAGTCCCTCCCCACAGCCTTCAGGATATGGCCTGCGACAAGGCTCAGGGCTCCGCTCCTGCCCCCTCTCTGGTCTCATCTCCTTCCCCCACCCCACCCTTGCTTCTTAAGTTATCAACCGAGGTCCTAGTGCAGGTCAGGCAGGAACCCCTTCCCGTTTGTCTCCCTCTGCCAGAATCACCTCTCCCTCCCTCCTCCTCACCTGCCTACCTCTTACCTGCTCTCCTCCAGCAAACCTCTGTCACAGGTGTCGTCACTGGCAGGCTGGCTGATAGCCCTTTGCTGGCCTGTGCTCACCCCTGTCTCAGCACCTTTCTATAATCCTGTCTCCTGCAGCTTCTGAGGGCAAAATCTTGTGGTCCCTGCAGCCCTAGTGGCCTCTTGCATCCTGGCTGCACTCAGCGGTCCAGGACCTGGCTGTCAAGTGAGTGACGCAGAAACTGGTCCCTAGACCAGACGGCAGCACCTTCCAGTGCCGTGCATTTCAGAAATACATACCCCAAGTTAAGGGCATTAATGCCATTAGGCTCTGCCTGTATTAAAAATCTGCTCTTCATGGGACTTCCTTGGCAGTCCAGTGGTTAAGACCCCGAGCTTCCACTGCAGGGAGCGTGGGTTTGATCCCTGGTTGGGGAACTAAGATCCCGCATGCTGCACGCAGTGCAAACAACAACAAAAAAATCTGCTCTTCTATCGTTGACCTGAAGTTTCAGTTCTTTTTCATGCTTAGGAATTACATACATGTGGGGTTTTTTTGTTTTGGTACGTGGGCCTCTCACTGTTGTGGTCTCTCCCATTGTGGAGCACAGGCTCCGGACGCGCAGGCTCAGCGGCCATGGCTCCGTGGCGTGTGGGATCCTCCCAGACCGGGGCACGAACCCGTGTCCCCTGCATCGGCAGGCGGACTCTCAACCACTGCGCCATCAGGGAAGCCCCTACATGTGGTTTTTTGAAACTGTGAGCTCAGAGGACGTTATGATGGAATAAGGCACAGAAGCCCGGGTGATGAAAGTCTTCAAAGGAAGTAATCACACGTTACTGCCATTCTTCTCTGTAATTTTAACTTTTCAGTATGTACAAGAATATTATTTTGTTTGCACAGTAATCGTTCATTTCTTTGGAAGTGGAGATGCTTGCTGTGCTGGGAAGGGGTGAGGGCTTTTCCATTAGAAGATAAGATTCAGAGCAACAGGCTCACTCAAGTCTTGATAGAACAAGGAATGAAAGCCAGGATTCCTGCCTCTGCTTAAAAGTTTGGGCCAATAAATTCTCACCAGATTTTTCTTAGTCACCACTGGCATTTTGGAAATCTGTTCCACTGTGTAAAAGCTTAGAAAAAAGAAGAGACCAGAGTGTGAATTAGTCTGTAAAGCGTCACTTTATGGTTGAAGAAAAAATGATCACAGAAGGGCTTTTCCTTTTTGAAAGAATCCTTAGGTCAAGCTGTGGAAAGACCTGTGGAGGGAAGGAATATTCATTCATTCCAACAGATATTTACATAGATGGGGAAAGAGGAAGAAGATGCCTTCATCCATTTAAACTGTATAAGAGAAAAAGAGAAAGTAAAGGAACCCTTCCTGTTACAGGGGAAGAATGGAGGTGTCCATATGATTGGAAGCCCTTTGAGGGTGGGAACTATTTCCTGTTCACGGTTGTATTAGTGTTTTCAATACATTTATTTACCACATAGTGGTTGTGTATTTCTTCCTTTACTCAAAGCCTGTTTTCGGGAAAGGTTATCTTAAATTCATTGACATTATAATGTAAATGACTGAAAACACTTTATCGTTGGTGTTAATAGGAAGTAAGGTCTTAAGTAAGAGAAAGTCGTCACTTAATAGCTGAACTTCAGGAGTGAATACACAGGGCAGGCTGTATCATTTGTGGGCTGTGGGACCATGTTGGCATCTATGAGATCTATGACTCAAAACGTGTCCCCAATGTGATGTGGTGGGAAGGGTCCTAGCCTCAGTTCTAGCAGGGCTGCCGCTTACCAGCCAGATGACCTTGGCAAGTCATTTTCACATAGGTTTTTGTTTTCAGGTTTTCTTTCCTCATTTGAAAAAAACAAAAAAGAGGGAAGTCTAGGGCTTTAAAGCTCTGATCTTTATAGAGATTCTATAATAAAGCTGACCGTGCATTGGAGAAAATGAGATTTATTAAAGAGAGGGTGATATTTAAAGCAGTAATAGAGGGTCTTTCCTCTCAAGGCAAACCTGAGACAGTTAGACTAGTTCACCAAAGGATCATCCGATTTACATAGTCATTTCAGTAGCAAAGGGAGTGTCTCCAACCTTCCCTTGCATGATGTCTTATGTGATGCCACTTGGATGGGAAGGATCCAGCTGAGAAGCCTTTTTAAAAAAAAACCCTCTTTTCCCCTCCAGCACTTCCTCCCCACTGTTGATTTCCAAGTTAAATTTGAAATCTAACAGTGTAGATACTCTGAGCTACCCTATCTGCCTATTGTTTGTTTTTTTTTTTTCCATTTAATTGGGTTAACCTTTAAGAAGAGCTGGCATATTTGACTTAAAGCTTTTAGGCATATAAGTTATAATATTGCCTGTTGGAGGCCTTTCCTGTTATTATTTGTCTATTATCTTGGCAGCTTATAATTAACTAATGGTGGTATTTATTTTAACTTGAGGAAGATTTGTGTTGAGATATAAAACCAGCATCTGAGAGAGAAAAGTGCAGCAGCTTTAGGAAATAAATTTTTAAAAAGGCAAAGAGTACAAATTAGCCTACATAAGAGTCTAAATAAATCTGTACTAAACAAATTAATTTTCACTGGGGAATTTATTCCTGGAATGTCACTTTATAGTTAGTTTTAGAACATGATGGGATAGAAAAAAGAAAGTAAGATTTTTCATAGGCAGTTCCGGTAGGAAGTGAAAAGCAGAATTGATTGATCTTTATAATATTTGTTTATTTTGTTTCATGATAGAATCCATAAAGCACCATCAGATAATCCCATTCATCCACACAAGAGCTCTGTGATGTAAGTAGTTATCCTATTTTTAAAATGTGAAAATTGAGACTCAGAGGGGCTTAGTAACATGCCCACGTTGAAATTGCCAGTAAGAAGAAAAGGAAGACTCAGAGTTGGAAACAGCTCTTGGAAACCATGAACATCAGTTTCACCTTCACCCCCTGATCATTTCCATGTATTCTAGCATTTTTGACCGATACACTGGGCAAGCCTTTTCTGCTTAATTTATTTGACATATTTTCAAATATACTGCATCTTAGTTGAACAATTTACAGTATTCTGTTATTTTTTAGATGAACCATTTACAGGATTCAGCTGTTTCTTTAGAAAAATTCAAATCTATTAGTTCTCAAGTATACATCACAGTTGAGTGTGCTACTTATTTCTGATTGCCAGGTTTGCATGAGCAGTTAGTATTGGAGTCCTTATGTTCTCTATTTATCCACTTAGATGGAATTTTGAGGTAAAAAGTTGGAAACTCACTTTAAATAAGCCATTTTATCCTACATGTTTGAAAGTACCAAATATTACCTTTGACATGGCTGGAGTAAAGAAATAATGCTTCTTCTAAATAAAATGTGAAAAACCCTTAACAGCATCTTTTGCTTCTCTGCCTGAGGATGTTTTTGTCCTGAGCTGCTGTGGTCCACCATCTATTAATATCTTTTATGTTTTCTATGTCAGTAGTACAGCTGACAGAGCTGCTTCATTCGTTTCTGCAAATGTTAATGGAATCAAATCTGTTTCAAGCCAGGCAGGTAAGATGTTGAGTTTTCGGATTGGTAAAGTTAGCTTTTCTGCTTAGTTCTTATGAGCTAATACTCCACATTACAATTCTAACTAGTCAACTGGTTTTTCTCCTGTTTGTGATGGGGTGTGGAAGCTCTCTAACAAGTCGGAAGAAAGTGAGTCATTGATTTGGTGCTAAAACATGATTATGCTTGCTATAATGGAAACACTCTACAAATATTACAACTAAAAAAAAATAACGTACTATCTGTGGTAGACAAGGGCCTTTTGTTAAGCTAAAATATTCCATTTCTTCATCAAACCCCAGATGGTTCAGTATTTAGTAAGCTTATGCCAGAAGCACTTTATATGGATGGATGTTTAGATAGTGAAAGTGTGTGTGTGTGTGTGTGTGTATCTAGGTAAACAGACAGACCATCACCCAAACTAGCCTGAGTCTTTAAAAGCATTTAGTTGCCAGTCACATCTCAAACTTCTGCAATATTCCCATGTTAAATTTCAGAGAGGGACAGTGAGCTGCATTTAATATGTGGAAGATCCTTGGGTTGAGTTAACTCATTATTCTGAAGAAGAAGAAAATGAGGAACTAGTTTATTTATCCTTGACACCTTACTGTAAATTGCCTTGCATAAAGCAATTTAAAACAATCAAGGAGGGCAAAGAATGAGATACAGAGAACATATAAAACAGTAAAGTGAAATCCAAATTCTCAAGCCAGTCGTTATGACTAAGACACTGACCCCCTCCGCTGCCTCCGCGGGTGCAAGGCCGACCTCTGAGCAGTCCTGAAGGGCGTGAGTGTGGACCTGGCCTTCCTCCCAAGGAATTCAGGCTATCTTTTCCATTTCACTAATCGAAACAAACTGAAGTTTTTAGAGACGGCTTCTTACTGGTGATAGGAAATAGGTTGTCTCATCTCAAGATCCCTACTGGTTGGGATAACGGTTCTTTTTCCATCCTTTATGCCGGGATGGGTAGGAGTGGGCGTGGTCTTCCAGAAGGAGGAGGCAGGCTCCCCCGACCCGCCTTTATTTGCAGACTGTGTGTGAGCCGTCATTCTTGGCTTCCTTTAATTTCCCCCTTTAAATGATAGAGCCCTCTCGGGGATGTTTTGAGGGTTAATAAGGTTAAAAAATCATCCCAGGAAAAGTCAAGGATACTTATGAAAGTACTACTAGCAACATCTGTGATCTTTTTTTCCATAGTTAATTCTGCCTTGTTAATACATATATTCAAATGAAAGGTACGTCTTTTGGTCAAGAAGAGAGAAGAGGCTTTTGGAGTTTTGTATTTTTTTTGCGCTACGCGGGCCTCTCACCGTTGTGGCCTCTCCCGTTGCGGAGCACAGGCTCCGGACCCGCAGGCTCAGCGGCCATGGCTCACGGGTCCAGCCCCTCCGCGGCATGTGGGATCTTCCCGGACCGGGGCACGAACCCGTGTCCCCCGCATCGGCAGGCGGACTCTCAACCACTGCGCCACCAGGGAAGCCCTGGAGTTTTTTTGTTTTGAATAATTTTTGGTGGAGTTTACACCTTGATTGAAAATTTTGGTCACACACCAGGTTTTGTGGATATAGAATAATCTAGTCAGTGTCCCAATGAAAAGTCTTCTTGTTGGGTTGCTTCAAGAAAATTACCTTTTTAATTCAAGAGAATTATCACATTTGAGTTAAGTGATAATGGTTAACTTGCATTCTGGATACAAATCGTTTTCATAGGATGTCTTTGTGCTTGGAAAAAAGACTGCAAAGATATAATAAAAAGTGCTTTTTAGTATCATTATGGGTACTTTCAATTTTATTTATGCTTTGTACAATGAATGTGTATTCCTTTCATAAGAGAAATCTAAGTTATCGTAAGAAAAGGCTTCCTTTCCCTTCCATGATCAGTCTGTCTCCTGTCACAGGGCTTGATAATGTTCAGAGCAACTTTTGGGGTGTTTTGCCTTCTCAGGCAGTTTTTTTTTTTTTTTTTTTTTTTTTTTTTTGCGGTACGCGGGCCTCTCACTGTAGTGGCCTCTCCCGTTGCAGAGCACAGGCTCTGGACGCGCAGGCTCAGCGGCCATGGCTTACGGGCATGTGGGATCTTCCCGGACCAGGGCACGAACCCGCGTCCCCTGCATCGGCAGGCAGATTCCCAACCACTGCGCCACCAGGGAAGCCCAGGTTTTTTTTAAATTGCGAACAATTAAGGGGAAAATGAGCCAACAAGTGTGTTCGTATTAAATGCTTTTCATTTTCAGAATAACTAGTGATAAGGCTTTTGGAAAGTAGGGTGTCTATCTTTTGGGGTGGAAAGACCATCTGTGGAGAGGACGGTGCTACCAACCACAGGACAGAAGGAAGTTTAGAAGGAAGATGGGATCACCCTTTACCTTCTCTGAGGAGCCCATCCCCATCCTCCTACGCAAAAGGGGCTTTCTTCTTCATCTTCAGCCTTTCCTTCAAGAGTCATAGAGCTGTACACTTAAGATCTGTGCATTTAATGGTATGTAAATAATGCCTCAATAAAGTGCTAGACACACAGACACAAGACTCTCTCCCCGTTTCCTCCTCTCTTTGCCCAGGTCTAACAGGGAGCTTGTCTGTACCTTTTGCCCGCATTTTATCACCTTCTGCTCCCCGCAGCCCACTGCTGTGTCGCTGTCTCTCCTCTCCACCCAGAGGGCTTATGCCCTTCAGGTTGCTGAGACCCTCGTGTCCCTCTCAGTTCTCGTCTTTTGTGTTTTTTTGTTTCTTTTTAAATAAATTTATTTATCTCAGACCATAGTTGGAATCCTGGGCATTTTCTCTCTTCTTTTTTTGTTGAATGTTTGAATTTTATTTTATTTATTTTTTTATACACCAGGTTCTTTTTAGTTATCCATTTTATACATATTAGTGTATATATGTCAATCCCAGTCTCCCAATTCATCCCACCACCCCCTCAGCAGTGTTTGCCCTGCTTTCTGAAGCCACTCTATCCATTATCCATCCATCAGCCATCTTGCCCTCCGTCCATCCTCCCATCAGCCATTGTGCCATCGATCTGTCCCTGTCTCCAATACCCATCCATCAGGCCCACTTTCTGTTGGGCCGACTTACTTTTCTTTTAACATATAAACTTTATTTTTTTAGATGGCTTGAGATTTACAGAAAAACTACAAAGACTGTACTCCATGTACTCTGTGACCAGTTTTACCTATTTACCTTAAATTACTATGGTAAATTTGTTACAATTAATGAACCAATATAGATACATGATTTTAACGAAAATCCACACTTTATTTAGCTTCCTTGGTTTTTATCCAGGGTCTTTTTTCTGTTCCAGGGTTCTGTCCAAGATACCACGTTACATTTAGTTGTTATGTCTCCTTAGATTCCTCTTGGCTATGACAGTCTTTTAGGCTCTCCTGTTTTTCATAACCTTGACAGTTGTGTGAAGTACTGTTAGGTATTTTGTAGAAATGCTCTGCAGATGGGATTTGTCTGATGTTTTTCTCATAATTAAACTGGGATTATGGGTTTTTGGGAGGAAGGCCACAGAGGTGAAGGGCAGTTCTCATCACATCCTGTCAAGGGGCATCCTATCAACAGGACTTATCACTGTTGATGCTGGCCTTGACCACGTGGCTGGCGTGGTGCCTGTCAGGTTCCTTCACAGTAAAGTTACTCCCTCTCCCACTTTCTATACTGTATTCTTTGGAAGGAAATCACTACGTGCAGTCCCTACCTAAGGAATGGGGAGTTATGCTCCAACTCCTTATATTTCCATATGATTTATATGGAATTCTTCTGCATGGGACATTTGTCTCCTCTCCCCCATCTGTTTATTTAGTCAATAATTTACTTAAATCAATATGGACTTGTGGATATTTATTATGTACTTTGGGTTAAAATTCAATGCTGCTGTATTTATTTGTTGCTCAAATTGTTTCAACTTCGGGAGCTATTTCAGTTGGCTCCTTTGTATGTTTGACATACTCCCATCATTGTGTGTGTGTGTGTGTGTGTGTGTGTGTGTGTGTTTAATACTTTCTGGCGCTACAAGGTGTTCCAGGTTCATCTTGTATATTTTTTGCCCCAGGCATAGAATCAGCCATTTCTCCAAGGAGATCTGGTTCCTTTTATTGGAGAATGGTATCAGAAACCAAGACATGGATGATAGGTGTGCTTGTTGCTACTGGGATGTCATTGTTTCTAGGGTCTGTCAGCTGTCAGAGTAAGGAAATGTATACTAACCTGTGTATATACATATATCTGTAAATATTTCTATACGTAGCCATCAGTATCTATATTAAGTGAGACATGAGTTCAAGATGATGTCTCCAGCTCGAATCCATTACCACATGAATTATTCTAGCCTCTTTCTCTTGCCCGTCTGTAAATTCTCACTCCATCAGTAAGAAACCTGAGGTTCCCACCACCTGCCATCTATTCACTTAATTGTTTGATTGTGGCGTACAGGTACAGCAGCATCGGAGTTAACCCGTACCCCTGTGGGAAACAACTTTATCAACTAGAGTGCTTACGTACAGTTCACTTGCATTTAGTCTTACAGACTCTATTCATTTCCCGATACTTAGATCAGCACCTTTGCCCCATACCTCCTTCAGTGAGGTTGTTTCGTACATTTGTAATATAGTCAGATTGTTTTATCACGTTCTGCATTCCATTTTGGGATCCCCCAATCTCTTAAATGGTTTTTTAAAAATTTGCATACGTATTCTTTGTGCTGTAAAGTTCATGTGCCTTGACAAACACATGATGTCACGTATCCACCCTTACAGTATCATATAGAATAGTTTCATCACGCTATAAAAAACCTCCTGTGCTTTACTCATCCAACCTTCCCTACTTCCCCCTGAGCCCCTGACAACCACTGATCTTTTTACCATTGCCGTAGTTTTGCCTTTTCTAGAATGTCATACAATTGGAACCATGTAATATGTAGCCTTTTTAGACTGTCTTCTTTCACTTAGCAACATGCGTTTAAGATTCATCTATGTCTTTTCATGACTTGACAGCCCATTTCTTTTTATAGCTGAATAATATTCCATTGTTTATTGGCATGTTCCACAATTTGTCCATTCAGCTGTTGAAGGACATCTTGGTTGCTTCCAGTTTCGGGGCAATTATAAATAAACCTGGCATAAACATTTGCACACAGGCTCTTGTGTGGTTATAAATTTCAAATCATTTGGGTAAATATGCCAGATGTACTTTTAGTGCTAGGGGTATGGTGCTAGGGAAACAGCAGTGAGCCAGAGAGGCAGAGTCCCTGTGCTCTGAAAGCAAATACACATGAGTAAAACAAAATGGTTTCAGCTTGTGAGAAGTTCTGTGAAAGAAGTAAACAGACTAATAGAATAAAGTATGAATGACTGTGCCTAGGTTGCTAGGACCAGGGATGACCTCTCTGAGGAAGTTTGTTTCATTTGAACCAGGACCTACATGGTAAGAAATGACACCAGCTGTGCAAAGATGGGAGAGGATGAGCTTTTTCCCAGTGGGCTCAGTTAATGCTGAGACCCCAAGGCAGGATGGACCTTGACATGGTCAAGGGACTAGGGACAGAAAAAAATGTGAGCTGAGATCATGAGTGAGAGTACTTGAAAAAAAAAAAACTTTTTCCTGTATTATGGCATACAGAGAACACACATCCTAAGTGTGCGGGTTGATGAATTGTCTAGAATTGAACCCACTGCGTAGCCTCCGTCCAGATCAAGAAAGGGAACGTTGCTAGCACCACAGGAGTCCCTGCTGTGCCCTCTTTCCATCATTAGCATCACCCCACCCCCCACACCCTTGCCTGCAAGGTAATCTGGTTGCCTTTTAAAATAACTTTTATGTCTGTTTCTTTTATTCAGCATTGTGTGAGATACACCCAAGTTGTTGCATGCCATTGAGGTTTGTCCATTTTAGTTGCCATGTAGTGTTCCATGTATGAATACATCACAGTTGTTTGTTAATCTGTTCTGCTTTCGATGGGCATTGGGGAGGTTTCCAGTTTGGGATTATTCTGAAGTGAGCCGCTGTGAACATTATTGCACGTGTCTTTTGGTGAACATATATCTGCATTTTTGTTGGGTTGCATACATAGTGGAGAAACTGCTGGCTTATAGGGTATACATATGTTCAGCTTTGCTAGATATTCCCAGACAATTTTCCAAAGTAACTATAGTGATTTACATTCCCACTACAGTATCTGAAAGTTCCAGTTGTTTCACATCTTTGCCAACACTTGGTATTTTCTCTTTCATTTTAACCATCTGTTAGGTATATATTGTTGTTGCATTGTGGTTTTAATTTGCATTTCTCATGAAGTTCAGTCCTCTTTCATGTTTATTGGCCCACTGGGTATCCTCTTTGTGAGGTGCCTGTTCAACTCTTTTGCCCATTAAAAAATAAAACTTTAGGTTGGGTTGTCTGTCTTACTGATTTTTGTATATCCTGGATGCTAATCTTTTATACATCCTAGATATCAGTCATTTGTCAGAAATATGTATTGTATGTATTTTCTCCCACTTTGTGAGTTGCCTTTTTTACTCTTTTAATGTTTAAGTGTTTTTAGATGAACAGAAGTTCTTAATGTTAATATTGTCCAGTTTACCAGTTTTTTTTCTTAATAGTTAGTGCCTTTTGCATCCTGTCTAAAAAATCTTTGTCTGCTCCAAGCTCATGAAGGTGTTCTCCAGTGTTATCTTTTGGACTCTTCATTGTTTTACCTTTTATAATTAGATCTGTAATCTATTTGAAATTGATGTTTGTGTATGGTATACTGCAGGGATCAAGATTTCGTTTTTTTCCGGACATCCAGTTGACCCAGCACTATTCATTGAAAAGATCATCCTCTTCCCCACTGTGCAGTAGGCACAAAACAGAGGACCTTGTATGTATGGGTCTATTATAGATTCTGTTGAGTGTGTTTTCATGCTGGATGGGGCCTTCCCGTCGTGCTCACTGTACTCCATCTCCAAGTCCTGGCACAATGGCCCATGCACTGTAAATGGTCGGTAGGTATTAGCTAGTTGATGATCAGGTCTGAACTTGCCTTTTTGGCAAGAGTATGTAAAATCCCTAGGTTCAGGCTCACAGAAAAGATACTCAGATTTCATTTTAGAGAAGACTTTGCTGACTACTTAGCTATATTTCTTCAACAGGCCCAAATATGGTTTTGGAAAAGTCCTGCTGGCCACAGTCCTAGGGAAGGTCAGTTAACTTCAGACGAGTTGGTAGGGCCGCGTCTATTCAACCATCCAGTCAGCCACCCAATAAATAGCTGTTGAGGGCCTACTATGTGCCAGGTGTAAAGTAGAACTATGAAACAATGGGATTCTTTCCAGAGTTTCTGTTTTTCTTATTTATTTATTATATCCTTATTGGAGTTTAATTGCTTTACAGTGTTGTGTTAGTTTCTGCTGTACAACAAAGTGAATCAGCTATGTGTACACATATATCCCCATATCCCCTCCTTCTTGCGTCTCCCTCCCACCCTCCCTATCCCACCCCTCTAGGTGGTCACAAAGCACCGAGCTGATCTCCCTGTGCTATGAGGCGGCATCCCACTAGCTATCTATTTTACATTTGGTAGTGTATATATGTCTATTTTACTCTCTCACTTCATCCCAGCTTCCCCTTCTCCCTTCCCGTGTCCTCAAGTCCATTCTCTACGTCTGTATCTTTATTCCTGTCCTGCCACTAGGTACCGTTTTTTTAGATTCCATATATATGCGTTAGCATACAGTATTTGTTTTTCTCTTTCTGAGTTACTTCCAGAGTTTCTATTTTTGATCTTAGAACATTTGTTGTTTCTTTCTTTACAAGTTAAATGTTCAGTGTGAGGAGGGTAATTTTTAGAATTTTCTTCTGTTTCGGGGATAGCTTTGTTGTTCTATTATAGTTATTTAAAATTATTTTTGTGTGACAGTCTGGGTAAACAGGCAACAAGCCTAAGAATTAGAGCTTTTATGTTGCTATCAGAATATTTTAAAACAAAACCCTACAAAAGAAAAGAGATTAAACATTTTAAAAAATTTTTATTTATTTTAATTTTTATTTTTTTTGCGGTACGCGGGCCTCTCTCTGTCGCGGCCTCTCCCGTTGCGGAGCACAGGCTCCGGACGCGCAGGCTCAGCGGCCATGGCTCACGGGCCCAGCCGCTCCGCGGCATGTGGGATCTTCCCGGACCAGGGCACAAACCCGTGTCCCCTGCATCAGCAGGCGGACTCTCAACCACTGCGCCACCAGGGAAGCCCCAAACATTTTTTTTAAAAGCACATTATTTCATCCAGTGAATTTAGTGAGCAGTGAAATACTTCTTTTATTTTCAGAATTTAGTGCCAGCCCAAAGAACACATTCAGAGGAATAGAGACGTGCATTTTCAGGAGGTTGGCACTGTGCCTAGGAGAAGAGTCGGTGCTGTTACCTCAGCTTGCATTGTAAGTGGGTCTCATGTTGGTGCCGCTCCTGCTACCTGTCCGTTGCGTGACCTGTCAGTTGATGGCTTCTCCGTGGCCGCCATCTTGCTCCGTGTTGCTAGGGCTCTATTCATGTCCCAGGGCCCGCTCCTTGCCTCTCTCCAGGGATGTGAATGAGGAGGGCTGGGTTGGGCAGATGCCCTAAGCTGGAGCCAGCCCCCAGCATTAGCTGCTGGAAACTGGGGTTGCCCCCGCCAGCACTTCCTTGCCCACTGTTGCCTGTTTCTGGTGGTTTCCGGCGCTCAGAGCCCTTTGTTCACACTGGGAGAGGCAGCCCTGGAGCTGGGCCATGGCCGGTTCTGCCCTCTGGCTCAGGAAGAGGACAGAGACTGGCAAGAGAACAGGGTTTCCTTCCTTCAACTATCACTTACATGCAGGACTTTGACTCACTTTCTTATTTAGTGAATGTTGGCCCTTTATTTTCTCTCTCTCTTTTTTTTTAGTTTGTCTCAATTGAATGTTTTTATATGCTGAGTTAAACCTCACCTATCCAGAGGCCACTCATTTGGACACAGAGAAGAACCTAAAAGAAAGCAGACTGGGAAACTTTGGGAGCTGAAGGAGCTGTCCCGGAGTGTCTGTTCTTTCTTTCTTGGAGAGGGCCTGAGGCTTTGGGGAGAGCTTGTTTCCTCCTACTTTAGCGGTGGTTCTAACAAGCTTGATTTCTCGTCTTCTTAGTTCATTCTGATTTAGAAGCAGCAAAGTAGGCTGCTAGATAGAAGTACGGGGAGAACATCTTCAAGACGGCTGACAGCCTGACGGTAGGGGGTTGACAGGGAATCTATAAAAAGCTCAGGAGATTGGAGCCATCTTCACAGAAGACAAAGAGCTCTACGCGTGTCAGTGGCCTGGAGGGTTGCACTGCAGCGCAGTAGGATGTCTGACCTGAGTTATTAAGAGAATATTCAACTCTGTTGGTAACCTCTGCTTCAGAAGGCAGGCACGTTTAGAGCAAATTTCAGAAAAAAAAAAATTGTAAATATTGGTTATCTGGAATAATTTGCTTACACATATAGAGCCATTATTTTCCTCAGAATACTGAATCGAGAAAACAATTCTTTCTCTCTCTGTCTTCCCATCTCTCCTCCTCCTCTCTCCCCTCTTCCTCTGCTCCCCCCTCTTGCTTTCTTCCTGCCCTTTCTCTCTCCCTTTCCCCTCCCCACTCTCCTCCCCTGTCTCCCTCCTCCCACCTCCCCATCTCCCCTTACTACTTTCTCTGCACTTCCACTTTCTCTCCTCTCTCCCTATCACCTTTCCCTCCCCAACACAATACAGTTTCCCATTTCCATTGTCTTTGAAGGACACAGAGGTCCAGTGCCTTGATGGTAAATGTATAACAACCAGCTCTCAGAAGAAAACTCCCCTGATTTATAGCATTTGCCCATGTCCTTGGTGTAAACACTCCCTCCATGGTTGATTTCAGGCTACCATTGTGAAGTCACAAACTCAGAGCAGGGAATTCACCTCAAGAGCGTAGATAATAGTGAAATTAATAAAATCATTAGAAAGTGATGAGTTTTGAATATTTACTAACTTTGTTTTATATATAATTAATTTACTTGTATGTCTATAAAATTTAATTTTTAATAATGATTGTTTACTAGCTGTCTTGTAAAATTCCTGAAAAGCTACCAGTTGTCTCTGGTGAGCTGGTATAAGCCAGCTCCAGCACCCCACTGCACATACCTAACTCCTTAGAGCTGAGAGATACTGTGTAACCTTATTTGACCATAACAAAAAACTAAACTCTGTGAAAGAATCCCAGAAGCTCAGATCTAAAAGAGACCCTAGAGATCATCTATTCCGCCCTCTCTGCCTGACACATTAATTCCATCTACAGTCGGGTAAAAGGATATTCTAGGGCTTCTGCTGCTCAGATTTCTTATGTCCCTGTACAGAACCCATAACTGACATGCACATTTGAAAGTTAAGAGACTTTCTTCAGGCTCCAAACCATGACAGTAGTTTAATCTCTTTCTCCTGTTGCTCTCTAATTTCACTCTTATGGAAGCAACGCGATTCCTGATTTCATAATTTAGCATAAGATATATTTTATTTGTAAGGATTAATTTAAAGACCACCAAACCAGGGCTTCCCTGGTGGTGCAGTGGTTGGGAGACCGCCTGCCGATGCGGGGGACGTGGGTTCGTGCCCCGGTCCGGGGCGATCCCGCGTGCCGCGGAGCGGCTGGGCCCGTGGGCCATGGCTGCCGGGCCTGCGCGTCCAGAGCCTGTGCTCCGCGACGGGAGGGGCCACAGCGGGGAGAGGCCCGCGTACCGCAAAAAAAAAAAAAAAAGACCACCAAACCATGTCATTAAGTAGAATCAATGAATGTTTATTAGCATTTATTATGTGGTAGGTGTTCAGAATCTCTCTTGTATTTTACTGAAGAATTTACTGATTCATCACTCATGTTTTAAAGGATATTCATTATATAGGTTTTATTTAACCTATATATGTTCGTTATATGGTATATTCACGCACAGGTATATATATATGATACATATATTTTGTATACATATATATTCACTCTATGCTACTTTCAACATTCAGAACTGATGGTTCAAGTTGTATAGGTAGGAAATATTTCATTCTCCCAGGCCAGTGAGACTAGTCAACTTTCTAGAAGGTCTCTCTGACCCTGGGGTGTCGGTGCTTTTGTGAGATGGTGAAGCTCTTTTGTGAAAGTGCATTTGTGTGTTTGGCAATGCAGTAGACCATACACGGCCTTCTGTACGAGGCCGCATGGAGTGGTGGGGAGAACAGTTGCAGAGCAAGGCTTGCTACAGAGCAAGGCCGACCTGAGTTATTGAGAGCCGCTGCTAGGGATATATTTTCCTTAAGAAGCCTTGGTTTATTATGGGCCTCAAAATAGAAGCTTCTTGGTCTGAAGATAAAGTTCTCTGGAAATGCTATCTGACACGGCTCCTGCTGGGCAAAATTGCTGTAACAGGAAGCAGCGTGCGTGTAGGGGGATGCTCTACCTAACTGGGCTGGGGAGGTAGTTTCCTGATGAGGACCGTGAACATGGTGACTGGAGAGTATAGTCCGGCCATCCCACGTCCCTGAAAGGCCTGATTTGTACAGATCTGAGTGAGGACCTTAAGTTCTTAAACACACCAGTCTCTCCTCTCAGATTTAAGATGGCCCAGTATTCCCCTTCCCCAAACCCTCCTTCTCCCTCATTTAGGATCCTATCCATCCTCCGAAGCGCAACTCAGATCTCGTCTCCATGATGTTTTTCATTTTAGGCAGAAATCAATCAGCTTACCCAGCACTTCTTAGCACATTTATAAGTCAATTAAAAATAAATGTGATAGCATCGCTCAGCTGGCTCTTCCTATATGCTGCCTGTGGTTTCTTATGTGTATGTGTCTTATCTTCCTAATTCTTCTGTAAGCTCCTAGAGGGTAGGAACTTTGGTTTATAGTATGTTGTGTCCTCCGAAAAGTCCAGCAGATGTTCCCTGTTTAATGGATGTGGGCACAAGGTCACGCTCTCCCATGTCAGGCTTGCGTATCTCCTTGGTCTCCCAGCAACCGTATTGCTGTCTAAGTTGGTCAATCAACTCATTACCTGAACTCCGAACCAGTACTTGCCGTGGCTTCCCTCTTTTTATTGCTGATGTGATGACTCACCCAAAAAGACCTGGAGTTTTTTTTTTGAAATAATTTTGGATTTACAGAAGAATTGCAAAGATAGTATTCAGTTTTCCCATATCCCCATTCACCCAGCTTCCTCTAATGCCAACATCTTATCATCTGGTCCACGTACCAAAACTCAGAAATCAACATCAGTACAATACTGTTAGCTAAACTCCAGTCTTTATTCAGATTTCCTTGTTGTTGTTGTCCCACTGATGTCCTTTTTCTCTTCCAGGACCTAATCTAGAACATCCCAGTGCATTTAGTGGCATTTGTTCTTGACCCCTTCTCTCCTAGCCCAGCCATTCTTGGAGCCACCTGACCTGGCCCCTTACACCTGCCCGTCTTTCCCATTCCTGGGACAAGTGCCTGGATGCAGCTTCAGCCCCTTATCACTCACATGTGGACCCTGGCCCATTATTATCAGACTCCTGCCCCCAGTTCTCCCACCTTCTTGTGAGATGCCCAGAGATGCCAAGTGAACCATCATAAAGTGACTCTTCCCAGGCGGCTCAGATCTCTCCCTGAGGGAAAGCTGGACTCTCCACAGCCTCCTTTCTCACCTTCCAGCTTCGTCTTGCACCACATTCCAGCTTTGACCTCGGCCTCTTCTGCAGAGAAGAAGCAGCCTCCCTAACACCACTTAATGTCTCACAGTGCCTGACCTTGGCTCCTACTGTGTGCCAGGAACTGTGCTAAGCTCCTGAGATGCTTTATCTTAGTCTTCAGGACAGTACCTATGAGGGGGACCGATTAGGAAACTGAGGCACAGAGAAGGTTAAGTAACTAACTGCCCACAGTCCCACAGCTAGTATGTGGTTGAGCAGGGGTTTGGACAGGGGCTGTCTAACTCAGGACCTTAAGTTCTTAAACACACCAGTCCATTGTCTCAAATTTAAGACGGGCCAATATTACCCTTCCTCAAACCCTCCCCCTCTCTCTCAGTTAGGCTCCTATCCATCCTCCGAAGCCCAACTCAGATTCCACCTCCACGATGTTTTTCACTTTAGGCTGAAATCAATCAGCTTACACAGCACTTCTTAGTATTTATAAATCAATTGAAAATAAATGCTAAGGCATCGTTCAGTCGGCACTTCCTGTGTGCTGCCTGTGGTGTGGTTTCTTATGTGTACGTGTTTTATTTTCTTAATTCATCTGTAAGCTCCTTGAGGGTTGGAACTTTGGTTTATAGTATATTGTGTCCTCCGGAAAGTCCAGCAGATGTTCCCTGTTTGATAAATGTGTTTTAATAAGTAAGCGTGATTTCCTGGGAAGTCATGTGATAATAAATAATGAAGAGTGTGTGTGTTTTGGTCTCATTCTACCTGAAGCATACTGAGTGGCTTGAATGTGGCTAATGGTGCTGTTATGGCTTCTAATCCCCGCTGAGCAAATAATAAAACCCAAACAACAGTTAGCCTTCCCCCATTAACTCTTTATCCTCTTAACAGACCTGTGAGGTGGGTGCTGTCACCTCTTGTTTTGTTTCCTGTCTCAAGGCAATATCTTTTGTTTTAAACTGAACTTTCTCCGTGATTGCAAGTCTTAATGCCAAAGGGATGACAGAAGAGCAACGTCCTGTTTCTGGCTGTGCTGACATTTAAAGTACCAGCTAAGTTGAAGCTCAATAAATGTGAGGACTGCCTTAGTGCATCTGAAGGAACTGTTCTCTGATTCACGCTCTGCTTCTTTATATGGGTATTTCGGTGGATTCGTGGGTTAGTGTGCTGGGAACCAGCAGAGCTTTTACGATCATCTTCAACTAGTCCACATTCAGACAAATCCCTTTCAGGTCATAGAAGCGAGATTTTTCTTTTAAGCTGCTCTTGGGGGTGAGGCCCGTGTCAGGCAGGTCCCTGCCATCGCGCAGATGCGTGGTTTCAGCAGAGGGCTTGGAGGAGTGACTGAATCAGGAGAATCCTGTTCGCTGTTGGGGGGACCCTGTGGGTGAGGCGGTGGGTTTTATACTGACTGATGAGACCCCTCAGGGAAGTGGGACGAAAGATCTGCGGGCACAGCTAGTTATTTAAGGCAGGTGCCCCCGGGCAAGCGACCTGGCCTTGCCCTTTGTGTTAGCTGGCCTGTCTCTCTACCTTCTGGTTTCCCGAGTTCATGACTCCATGTCCTGTTTGCTGCCTTCCTTTTACCAGAAATTCTAATATCCGTGTTCCCAGCCTGCAAACTGGGCCCTAGTTCCCGACAGGTGACTTGCTGGGTGGTTTTGTTGTAGATGCCCTGGGCCCTGTATTGTCCTCTGTACACAGTTAAGCCCAGTCTCAACAGGCCGCAGAGAGAATGCAGGCCTTTCCCCTGCACTGTGGGTTGGCCAAGAGGGAAAGGGCGTCTGCTTCAGGAGAAGCATCCCAACAGTTCCAGAGGAGCAAGGACACACCACTCTGTACCTGTCGCTTCTGTGAAGGGATCTGGGGAGAAGAGATGGAAAATGAAGTGACAGTTTGGGCCCAGGTGTGGGTCTCACTTAATGGGGCTTTCAGGCCAAGTCTATATTGGGAAGGGAACTATCTCGGCAGATAAGTGAAAATCCTTGCCAATGTGACCGAGGACTGGACCCTGTCTGTTGACAATAAAGAAGGGAAACAGGGTCGTGTGAGGTGTATCCGAGGGGCTGCGGAGATGCGGTGATTCCCTTCTCCTTTCCATTCTGCATGCCTGTCTTCCTCTCCCATGGATGGAGGCAGAGGACCGATGGGGGAGAGTTACTTTAATTGGGCCGGTTGGTCCTGCATCAGAACCCAGCCGCCAGGGCTGCTCAGAGATCCTCCCAGCGAGTAGACGGGACAGACCTCATCGCCAGGGCCCTGTCTCGGGCGAGGAAGATGGGCTTCTTTGCTGTCTGTGTCCTTCTTCTTTGCACTTAGCCCTGGCCATGGAACATTGTTCAGTTGCTTATTGGTTTAATGTTTTACCTCCATCATGAACATGCTTTCCCCACATGGCTGTGGGCTGTGACATCATTTCCCAGCGGGCTTCGTATGTGTGTCCTGGCACCCGGGGCCCTTCGCCAGCACCCACAGTTTCCCTGAGGAGGCTTCCTAGTCCGTCTGCGTCCTGGGATCAGGGGCTGGCACCACACTGGAAAGGTGTGTGGTGACCTGTCTCGGGCCCCCCTGGGAGCAGTAGTGGGAGGTCTGGCGAAGGGTCTGGTCTGTCTGATAACCCAGACCATGTGGGAGGCTGGAGGAAACCCCAAGTGTGGGCAGAGGAGCATGTTGGGGGCCACGAGGACGGTGGAAGTCCTATGGGGGCTGACAGAGAGGGAGGGGCAAGACCAGCTGAAGGGTCTCAGGAGACTCTGGGCTCTGATTGGAGGGGAAGGGGGTTACAGCAGGTGAAGATTTGTTGTTCTCCTTTTAGGCCTGGCCAGCCCTTGAAGTTCAGTTCTTCATGTTAGTAAATTGGTGATTGATGTAGAGACCTGCTGGAAAAGTATCTCAACCCAAGAGATGACTGTGTGAGCAAAGCACAGTCATAGACGCGTTACCACAACGGCTTGGTTTCCACTTGCCTTTTTTGGAATCAGAGTTACACCTGGCTTTCAAAATAGTCATGGTGCTACAAAACACCATATCAGGAACACTGAAGAGGATCTCTATGCTGTTGGCTGTTGTGTTACTACGTCTGATCTGAGATGAAGAGCTGGCAGACTCTGACCTGGTGTGAGGAGATACGGAGGCATGTAGGCACGCTCCCTGAGATGGGGATTTTCAAATCTCACAGCTGACTCATTTCTTCATCCACAGAGAAGGAGGGAAGATGAGATCCGTGCTCCTCTTGGATGCCGCAGACACAGCAAGCTCTCCAGGGAAGGCCAGCCGGCTGTGCTTGTTAGCTTCCTAGACTCTCTGTCACTGTGAGTGCAGAAGTCCCTTTCAAAGCTCTGTTCTACTTCCTAAATTACCCTCCCAGCCCACTTCCTCCTGGGCAGCAGGGAGGCCTGTGGTGTCAGCTGTCCTGAGAGTGGATCCAGTGTGGGGAAGCCTGGGGAGGGGCATAGGGAGGGAAGAGACTTCCAGGCCCAGAGGCCTGCATCCTCAGTGAAGGGAACGGCCCCCCAGGGCCGAGGGTCCCAGTAAGTGTCCGGACTTGGGGGCCTGTCTTTTAAGGGGAAACGAATCCAGCAGATTTGCCCTTAATTAGAATCTGAATCCCCAAATACGCATCTCATGTTAAAACTCTGTTGTTGGTTCATGAGCTATTAAAATAATGGCCATTATTCAGGATGATGATGTTATATATGTTTGATGAAACATCCTTCTGATTATTTTTTAATGTGGTTGTGATGGAACTGAAGGATAATAGCACGCAAAGACTGAGTGAGGAAGAGGAAAGTTTGAGCACCAACTGTGCTACATAGTGACTGTGCGACCTTGGGGAAATTACTTAGCCTTTCTGTTCCTCGGTTTCCTCATCTGTAAAATTGGGGGTCACGAAAGGGATGTTGTGAGATTGAATTGAGGTGGTCCAGGTGATAAAGCATTTAGCTCGGTGTCTGGTAGATACTAGGCTCTCGGTAAATGTTTGCTGTTATAATGTTTGAGGTGGAATAGTGTAGACTGATACAAGGCTCCGGTTGTGTGACTGTGGGCAAGTAACTGAACCTCTTTCTCTGAGTCTCAGTTTCTTCATTCGTATAACGGGGAGATCAGTTCACCTATATGAAAAGGCTGTCACAAGAGCGACCGTGATAGTGTTTGGGGAAAGTGCTTTCGTGAAATATAAGTACTTTGGATACGTGGTAGTTTTTTAATTCTCCAGCATTGCATAAAGAACTCTACACATGTAGATAAATCTCGAGAGCTCCTTAGTTTGCCTTTGCTTGTTTTCTCTGATGTAAACATTGTCACAGCCATACAAGTGATGCTTTAAGCGTGTGTCTGGAGGACATCCCTGGGGTCACTTCAGTGGGAGTCACAGGAGAAGCCATTTGTGTGAGCTCCTTGAGCACATGTGATGTGGAGATCAGAGTGACACCAGGGTGATTTTGCAGAGATTTAGGACTGTCACCAAACAGTGTGATGGGGGAAGGGGTGGGTGAGTGTGAAAACTACAGGTTTGAACTTGAAGGAAGCCTGGGTGTGGTTTTTACTGCTGAATGCTAATCCTGAACCATATCATCAGGTTTCAGAGGGGCTCTTCTTGAAATAAGAAATGACTCAGTTGGAACTTCGCTGGTGGCGCAGTGGTTAAGAATCCGTCTGCCAATGCAGGGGACACGGGTTGAAGCCCTGGTCCGGGAAGATCCCACATGCCGCAGAGCAGCTAAGCCTGTGCGCCACAACTACTGAGCCTGCGCTCTAGATCCTGCGAGCCACAGCTACTGAGCCCACGTGCCACAACTACTGAAGCCCACGTGCCTAGAGCCCACGCTCCGCAAGAGAAGCCACCACAATGAGAAGCCCGCGCACAACGAAGAGTAGCCTCCGCTCGCCACAACTAGAGAAAGCCTGCGCACAGCAACCAAGACCCAACGCTGCCAAAAATTAATTAATTAATTAATTTTATAAAAAGAAATGACTTAGTGCCAATCTGCATTGTCACTAGAAAAATTAATGTCCATGTTCTTATCGCAGTGCATCTGAAATAAGGACAGAGAGTCAGAGTTTAGGTTTATTTGGGTGAGAGCAAGGTAGACAAACTATAGCTTCTCCCTTAGGAACTAATGGTCAGATTTAAATTTAGTAGTAAATGATATATATCTTTTTTAAGGTGAAATCAACTAAGTCTGTCTTCAGAAGTGCAAGTTTTCTTCGCTCTGCTTCCTTGTCTATTTTTCTGTAAGGGGCTGACTGCTTCCGGTGAGGCTGGCAGTCGAGGAGATAGTCTTGATAGGATTGCCCAGCCCGGTGGGGAATCACCTCCTCACCTGGAGTTATCATTTGAGGGCACTTTTCGGGGAGGGGAGGCACCGGTGGGCATTTTCCCTTCCTTTCTGCTTTATGATTCAGATTGTCCTTAGAGGAGAAATGTTAACAGTATGGTAGAACCTTTAAAAAATCTTGTCTTGAATATTTAACTGTTAGTTATTCATGTTCTTCTCTGTTATGCCAGCTCTTCACTTTTACTCCTTCCTGTTTCCCCAGGTGTCACACTTCTCAAATTTAAAAAAGGTCTCTTACACGTAACGGTTTTCTTGCTTATACCTTAATTAGGGAAAATGTCACATAGGAGCCTAGACTTCTTGTTTCTAAACATAATAAGATGCTTTGTCCTTTGCCTTAATTGTAGCACACTGGAGAGAGAGGTTGCCCACAGTCTGTGTGAGCCATCTACCTGACAAACATGGCACACTTTGTGGGTATCTTTGTTAAGATTTTTCATTAATGTGATGATTTATTTATTTATTTGTTAAAATTCATTTATTTTTGGCTGCATTGGGTCTTCGTTGCTGCGCGCGGGCTTTCTCTAGTTGCGGTGAGTGGGGGCTACTCTTTGTTGCGGTGCGCAGACTTCTCATCCCAGTGGCTTCTCTCGTTGCAGAGCACGGGCTCTAGGCGCGTGAGCTTCAGTAGTTGTGGCTCACGGGCTCTAGAGCACAGGCTCAGTAGTTGGCGACGCACGGGCTTAGTTGCTCCGCTGCATGTGGGATCTTCCCGGACCAGGGCTCGAACCCGTGTCCCCCGTTGGCAGGCAGATTCTTAACCACTGCACCACCAGGGAAGTCCCGATGATTTATTTTTGATTTGGGTCTCTGACTGGTTTTCTTTTTCATTGCTCCTCTAACTTGAGACTTGAAATAAAACTACCTTGTGTGGTAAATGATTTGTCTCTTTCTTCCTTTTCTTCCATAGCAGCTCCTGGATGAAGTGGGAAATTGGATGCAGGGGTAGAATAAGAATCCGTTTTGGGGGGCTTCCCTGGTGGCGCAGTGGTTGAGAGTCCGCCTGCCGATGCAGGGGATGC
Source organism: Phocoena phocoena (assembly GCF_963924675.1). Taxonomy (NCBI): domain Eukaryota; kingdom Metazoa; phylum Chordata; class Mammalia; order Artiodactyla; family Phocoenidae; genus Phocoena; species Phocoena phocoena. The sequence continues at coordinate 15,571,151 of NC_089230.1, read as the reverse complement.
GCGTTCGTGCCCCGGTCCGGGAAAATCCCACATGCCGCGGAGCGGCTGGGCCCGTGAGCCATGGCCGCTGAGCCTGCGCGTCCGGAGCCTGTGCTCCGCAACGGGAGAGGCCACAACAGTGAGAGGCCCGCGTACCGGGAGAAAAAAAAAAAGAATCCATTTTTTGGAAATGCTGAACTTGATGTGGACTATACAGCTAACTAACTTGGATGTCAACAATATTAAAGAAAAATAGAACTTAATCTTGTCATTGGATTAAATGGAACCATTTTTATCAAATTGGTTAGGGTCAGTACCAGAAGCACTGTTGGTTTAGTATGGCCAAGGGCACATATTCAACATTCAGACCTGCTGGGTTTGAATCTGGCCTGGTCACTTCCAAGCTGTGCGCCTTGGGGCAAGTTACTTAGCCTCTGTTAGCTCAACTGTAAAATGAGGATAATAAAGGTGTCTACCTACTTTATAGGGTCAGGGTGAGGATTAAATGAAATGATACATGTACGGGGCATTGTACTGTCACCAAGGAAGCACGCTGTAACTCTAGAAATTCATAAATGCCCAGTTAAAGTGCAAATATTCTGCTGGCTTGTGGATTGTCTTTTTCATAATTGCTGTGGTAACTTGGACTTTCCACATTTGAAAGGGAGTGATTTTTTCAGATGAATTATCTTGGACTATTAGCAAGCAGCTCTAGCTAATGTTAATCATGAATTTCGGTTGAGTTTTCTATGGTACAGTTAGCTACAGAATTATAAAAAGGAAAACAAGTTGGTGAAATGGGTTTATAAATTCAACTTTATCTCCACAGAATGGAAATAGAATGAAAAATAAAATGTATTTTGTCTTAGGACTTCAGGGAGGTTCAGCGTTCAGAAAAATCCTTCCCAATGTCACAGTACACGGAGAGTTATTACAAACCTCTGGCGAAACATCTGAGTGTTGTTTTCTACCTTTCTAAACTGGGAAGTTTCTTGAGATGAGTGAGTAAAACATAGAAAAGTTTCAGTGATTTATGTAAAATCTCACACTGATGCAAACATTAATCAGTCTTTATTTTAAACATCTGAGAAAAGCAGAGGAGACGTGCCATGGTGTAACGCTCTCCTTTTGACCGTTCACGTATTTCTCAAGTTTTGAGTAGTCACTTTGGGTGTCAGGTCAGTGATTCATCTGGCTTTTGAAGAAGGATTGGTTGTCAAAACTTGATGAGCAACTAAATCGGGCAGGTTAAATATCATTTTCTTCCTTGTCATAGACGGACTCAGAAGTTAATGTCTGGGCTCTCCATTGACTAATCTGCAGGTGTAGTCATGCATCTGAGTACAGTACATGCTGCACCTGGTGAGCATGTATCCCAGGTACCATGTGATGCTCTCACAGCAGGGGCTCAGCACTGGGCCTGTCACATCTTTGAGCTGAGGTGGCACTTGTGTGGAGCACCGAGGGGCTGTCTTACTCACTGACACATCCTCCTGTTAGCAGGCAAGCTGCCTTCTCTTTGATGAGCACATCCAGCCACCTCCAGGTACATATGGATACCTGTTTCTTTGTCCCCTTCCCCACTGCTCTCCCTTTATGGCCACGTGCAGTGATTCGCCATTGCTTGCAATTTGGGGGATATTCCTTTTTAGGCATGTTTAGAGCTTCTCTTTGCCAAAGATATAGATAAGTGACCCCTGGTTTGCCCAGGGGGTCCACACTCGCAGTTTGTCTGTTTTCTTCATTGGATAAAAGGCTCCTGGAGTTCAGCCACTGCATGGGCTCATTAACGATTGTATCCTTGAATGTACAGTAAATAGTACCTTGCATGTGGCAGGCGCCCCAAAAGATTTGTGAATGAGTCAGTGAATGAATGAATTTATGTCTTTGAGCAAACCAAAGCTGGCCCACGTGGCCTGCCTGCGGTACAATGAAGAGGTTTTGGTCTTGACTCATCCACCGGGGGAGGGAATGACTGATTCCCTCTTCTTGCCCTTGATTCCTGGCCAGGCAGCCAGGACCTTCTCTCTGCTAACCATACCATCTGTTGTTGGATCTTGGCTATCACATTCTGTTACAGATCTTTCCCCCTTTTAATTTCATATTGTTATTAAGATAGCTAATTTCTAATGTCTGCGTTCTCACATCCCTACCTCTCAGCTTAGCTGGGTTGCTTTGGGTGAGTTATTGAACTTCTTTCCTTATCACTTTCCTTATCCATGAAATGACAACCATGGTTCCGCCCATCTGATAGGCTGGCTGCGAGGAGGAGAGGAGTTAATGGTGTGAAGTGTCAGTACTTAGAAAGTGCCTGGCAGTGGTCAGCTCTGGTCACTAACAGTCACTCTCAGTGTCGTGTGCACGTGCAGAGCTGTCTCCACCAGGCCCTGGGCCATCTCTGCTTTACTCTTGCCCCTGCCAGCTACCTCACTGGTTTCCGAACTTTGTTCAACTTGCCCTGGGGACACCCCTCACAGCCACCAGAAAATTAACTGTAGTTTTCCAGTTACAGTCCACTGTATCCCTAGCACTTAGCCCAGGGTCTGCAAGTAATGCATATCAATAAGTAACTGTTGATTGGAGGATGCTGAGGTTCCCTGCCTAGGCCCCTGCCAGGTGTGAGGCTCAGGGCCCCACAGTCTGAAGGCCTCTACTACATAACAGATCTGCAGACTCCTAGTCTGTAATAGGAAACTAATGATGATTTTTTTTTTTTTGGTGGTACGCGGGCCTCTCACTGTTGTGGCCTCTCCCGTTGCGGAGCACAGGCTCCGGACGCGCAGGCTCAGCGGCCATGGCTCACGGGCCCAGCCGCTCCGCGGCACGTGGGATCTTCCCGGACCGGGGCACGAACCCGCGTCCCCTGCATCGGCAGGCGGACTCTCAACCACTGCGCCACCAGGGAAGCCCTGATGATGATCTTTTATTACAACAATCACTGACAAATCAGCTCAGCGTTGTCAGTCAAGATAGGTCAGGTTATGTTGCAATCAGGTGTGACCTCAAAATTTCAGTGGTCTGAAACAACAAAAGCATCATTCTCACTCATGCCATGTATCCAGTGCGGGCTGATGCGGGGGGTTGTGTTCCTCATCACCACTCAGGGGTCCAGGCTGACGGGGCTCCCTCTAGACACGTGTTTCCACGATTAGCAAAGCAGCAGATCAAGTGGCGTGTGAGACACCCATGGGCTCTTAAAGCTTCTACCAGGAAGGGCACACAGCACTTCCCCTCCCCGTTTATTGGCCAAAGCAAGTCACTTGCCACACCTAACTTCAGAGGGAGCAGCAAAGCACAGGCCCGCCCTGTACCCGGACGGAGCCACCAGAATATTTGCAACCAGAGAGATTTTGCTGAAAAATGGAGTGTTACTGTCACTAAAGGGATTGTTTCCTGCCACGTCTCTGCCCTCATATTAAATCATTATTTTATTTAGTCAAGGAGACAAATTAATCCCAGGAAGCTTGACAAATGGGGTTTTCCTTTTTGAGGGTCTTCCAAAGCTCCCCCGGAACAGTCTTCCCGTCCACGTTGAAGGAAATAACCGCTGTCTGTGTGAAGACCACATGTCCTGTGTAATCTAGAGCCGGGCCTCAAAGGGGAGTGTTTTACAAGAAAAGCCCCTCAGTTATTTTATCAGGCTGTTGCCAGGGGTTTATACAGCCTTGCATCCTGATGACTGGGTGGGCCTGTCATTGTACGGATAAGTTCCACATCCAGTAAGCCTGCTTTGATAATCTCGTAAATAACCCTTTGGGGGGGGTAACCTCCCCATGCCCAGCACTGTGCTGGGAGCTGGGGTGCTATGGTCGTGCGGTTAATAAACACAGCGATGGTGGCTTGAGAGAAGCAGCAAAGGGAAGTGTTGGGCTGAAGAATGAGGGAGGGTCAGGCAGGCTGGGCCTCTCGCAGGCGCTGACCAGGTGGTGGAGCTGTCAGCAGTCAGCCGGCCTGCAGTGGAAGGCGTGTGTGTGTGTGTGTGTGTGTGTGTGTGTGTGTGTGTGTGTGTGTGTGTGTGTGTGTGTGTGGCGCACTGCAGGACAGGCTCGCAGGCCTACGTGGCTGCCTCAGGCACAAAATGAAGCTGGTAGAGTCAGATCAGGAGACCCTTGTGGGCAAACTGAGGAGTCAGAATTTTGAGTTTAGTCTGACATGGTGGAAGCAGGGGAGCAAGGTGTTCACATTCGATTTTTTTTAAAGTTATTCTTGATTTAGTCATAATTTTTTGTTTCCCATGCTTTACGTCTTGGTATGATTTATACTTCCACGACTAATGACTCTGCAAAATTTCTGTCTTAAACCTAAATTTTACGCTGAATAACCACATTTAAACTCATCTTTTCCAGTATTTTTCACTCGCACAGAAAATTCAACAAAAAACAGAGGGAGGATATTATTCTCCCGCATAGATTCAGTCACCGTGGAGAGAGATCTGTTTATTATCAGGGTTTATTTCTCTCATTAGCTGATTGCTACCACTTGTTGTTTTGTCAAAATTTAACATTGTACGTGTGTGCTTAAAGCATTAAGTGTTTCTAATTTCAACAGATTAATCTACATACTTCTGGCTTTGCTGGTTTTATGGTGAGATAATCTATTTACTTGAATCTTTCTTCTTTTGGTAAGAGCTTAATTAGATGGTCAGACAAATGTTTATCCAGCACATTCTAAAACTATAAGTTTTGTTTCTCAATGTTTGAAGGCAGATCAGAATTTGGAGAAAACCCAGGTGGTTGCTATGTGTAGACAGTGCCAAGGTCGAGAGAGAGAGTTAGGAGGCTGGAGGGGGCCTGTAGCCTGGACCAAGGGGGTGGGGCTGGGGGGAGGGGTGGGTGCAGGTGCTCCTTGGAGGTGAGATTGACAGGACTTGCCAGTGGATGGGTGTCATGTCTAGCAGGAAGGCGACAGTGGTCATTTGCTCAGGGCAGCTGTCCTGCGAGGCAGGGGCACCAGGGTACTGAGAAGGGAGATCAAAGGATTGGTGGTGAACAGAACAAAGGGAGCTGCCTTTGTAGGAGGTATTTTCATTTCCCTTTGTTCACTCCCTAAATTCCCCCTCCTTTGAGTTATGTTTTGTGGATCTGACTGAAATCAATCCTTGAGAGGCAGTGCGATCCCTCTCCCCCCAAAGTGCCAGAGAAAGTGACACATTTAAAATGTTTGCGTCCACGTCTCATCCCTCACCCGCTGTGCTTCTTGACGTATTTCCTTCTGTTGACACGGTGCCAGCTCAGACGGAGGTCAGAATGCAGTAGAGCAGATTGCAGTGTTCTTTCATGACTTAATTGACATCCTCGTCCCATTTTTCATGGTCACTGTTATTGGATTTGAGGGAGACTCCGGACTCTTGATTTGATAAGGAAGACACCTGCGTGTCCCTGATTGAATTTGGCAGGTGTTCTGGTCGCCTTGTGGAGGACTGAGGAAATACCCAAGTCTCATCCGCAATATGTAATCAAGCCATCTTTTACCTTGGAGGGATTCTGGTGACGGCCAGGCTATTATAAGCATAGCTCTGGGTAGAGTTTGAAAGGCGTAGACATCTTAACACCGACAACTATGGTTTGGAATCTTAATCCTGGCTGGTTCTGTACTGAATCCAACCCCCTTCTTCCTAGTCTTCTGAATCGATGGAGTCACACAGATCTGTTCTGGGCTGTAACCTCCCACTGCCCCCAACACAGACCAGCTCCTGGAAGGTGAAGGTCAAGTAGGTCACTGCCCATCAAGGCCTTCCCGGCTCTTAGCCCGGCTTTGATTCTCCATCTCACTTGCAGGTTAAAGGAGGGAAAAGATGTTTTTGGTCAGATCACCTGTGGGTCAAGCTGCCTGACGGAGGACAAGTCATGGAACCTCTAGAAGTCTACATTTCCTCACTTGTTATACTAGTACCTACAATTAGGTTGAGATGAGAAGTGATTAAACTCTTGATTATAAAAGTTACAGGCACAATGCCTGGCACAGAGGTGTTGATAAATGTTAGCTATTATTATTTTGAAAAACAGAGGACTGCCTTATTTACTTTTGCACTATTTGACCAGACCTACGCCTGTGCTTTGTGATGGTTTGTGTTTTACACAGATTTCTTAGAGAAAATAAACACGTAGGCTCTAAGTCACTGATTCATAGCTGATTATGGTTCAGGACTTTGCCTTTTTATTACTAATCAGTGGATATAATAGTCTCTACTCTGGGGCTTTCCTGATTCTCAGAGGCTGTAGACCTGGTGGTTGCTAAGCGGTCTTCTGGACAGAGGCCAGTCGCCCTAAAAAGCTGCGTAATAAAATATTTTGAGCTTGGTAAACAAAGGCATCGCTCAGATATGATAAAGAATTTGAGTCAAGACTAGTCTTTTCTCTGGCCTGGGTCCACCGTTGACTTCCTCAGATTTATAGAAACTCTCATTGGTGAGCACGCACCATAAGACCAGCACAGTGTTAGGCAAAAGACGTGCGATTTCATCCTTGAAACAAGCCCAGTGAGGTAGGCTGCCTTATTCTTCTTCCCATTTTTATGGACGAGGAAGTGGAGCTGCAGAGGGGTTAGGTTGCACAGCCTATAACTGGCAGGGCTGGGACCCAAACCCTGGGATGCTCGGCTCTAGTGTCTATGTTCTGAAATACTGTTACGGCTTGAAGGTGCAGGTGATGTTGGGTTTGAGAATGTTCCTTCGGGAGCAAATATTAAATGGAGTGTCAACAGTGTGCAAGGTGATGTGAGAGGTCCACTAAAAAGGAACCTGCTTTACTTGTATTCAACCCTGGGTTCTGCCCCAGCACTACACCAAGGCCGTTCTTGTCAGGGAGCTGTCACGTCCACGGTGCTCAGTCCAGTGGCCCATCTCACTTGCAGGATCTGATGCAGCTGATTGGCCCCTCCTCCTTAAAACTTGTTCTTCTACATCTGGCTTCCCAGGCACCACACTCTTCCCATTCCCTTTGCTGGTCCTCCCACATCTTTCTTTTTTCTATTTAAACATCTTTATTGGAGTATAATTGCTTTACAGTGTTGTGTTAGTTTCTGCTTTATAACAAAGTGAATCACTTATATGCATACGTATATCCCCATATCCCCTCCCTCTTATGTCTCCCTCCCACTCTCCTTATCCTGACCCTCTAGATGGTCACAAAGCACCGAGCTGATCTCCCTGTGCCATGAAGCTGCTTCCCACTAGCTATTTTACAGTTGGTAGTGTATATATGTCCATGCCATTCTCTCATTTCTCCCAGCTTACCCTTCCCCCTCCCCATGTCCTCAAGTCCATTCTCTACATCTGTGTCTTTATTCCTGTCCTGCCCCTAGGTTCATCAGAACCATTTTTTTCTTTAGATTCCATGTATATGTGTTAGCATATGGTATTTGTATTTCTCCTTCTGACTTCACTCTGTATGACAAACTCTAGGTCCATCCACCTCACTACAAATATCCCAATTTCGTTTCTTTTTATGGCTGAGTAATATTCCATTGTATATATGTGCCACATCTTCTTTATCCATTCATCTCTCGATGGACACTTAGGGTGCTTCCATGTCCTGGCTATTGTAAATAGTGCTCTAATGAACATTGTGGTACATGACTCTTTTTGAATTATGGTTTTCTCAGGGTATGTGCCCAGTAGTGGGATTGCTAGGTCATATGGTAGTTCTATTTTTAGTTTTTTTAAGGAACCTCCATACTGTTCTCCACACTGGATGTACCAATTTACATTCCCACCAGCAGTGCAAGAGGGTTCCCTTTCCTCCACACCATCTCCAGCATTTATTGTTTGTAGATTTTTTTGATGATGGCCATTCTGACTAGTGTGTGAGGTGATACCTCATTTAGTTTCAATTTGCATTTCTCTAATGATTAGTGATGTTGAGCATCCTTTCACGTGTTTGTTGGCAATCTGTATATCTTCTCTGGAGAAATGTCTGTTTAGGTCTTCTGCCCAATTTTGGATTGGGTTGTTTGTTTTTTTGATGTTGAGCTGCTTGTATATTTTGAAGATTACTCCTTTGTAAGTTGCTTCATTTGCAAATATTTTCTCCCACTCTGAGGGTTGTCTTTTCGTCTTTTTTATGGTTTCCTTTGCTGTGCAAAAGCTTTTAAGTTTCATTCGGTCCCATTTGTTTATTCTTGTTTTTATTTCCATTTCTCTAGGAGGTGGGACAAAAAGGATCTTGCTGTGATTTATGTCATAGAGTGTTCTGCCTATATTTTCCTCTAAGAGTTTTATAGTGTCTGGTCTTACATTTAGGTCTTTAATTTTGAGTTTATTTTTGTGTGTGGTGTTAAGAAGTGTTCTAATTTCATTCTTTTACATGTAGCTGTCCAATTTTCCCAGCACCACTTATTGAAGAGACTGTTTTTTCTTCATTGTATACTCTTGCCTCCTTTATCAAAGATAAGGTGATCGTATGTGCATGGGTTTATCTCTGGGCTTTCTATCCTGTTCCATTGATCTGTATTTCTGTTTTTGTGCCAGTACCATACTGTCTTGATTACTGTAGCTTTGTAGTATAGTCTGAAGTCCAGGAGCCTGATTCCTTCAGCTCCGTTTTTCTTTCTCAAGACTGTTTTGGCTATTCAGGGTCTTTTGTGTTTCCATACAAATTGAGAATTTTTTTGTTCTAGTTCTGTGAAAAATGCCAGTGGTAGTTTGATAGGGATTGCATTGAATCTGTAGATTGCTTTGGGTAGTAGAGTCATTTTCACAGTGTTGATTCTTCCAATCCAAGAACATGGTATATCTCTCCATCTATTTGTATCATCTTTAATTTCTTTCATCAGTGTCTTATAGTTTTCTGCATACAGGTCATTTGTCTCCTTAGGTAGGATTATTCCTAGGTATTTTATTCTTTTTGTTGCAGTGGTAAATGGGAGTGTTAATGGGAGTGTTAATTTCTCTTTCAGATGTTTCATCATTAGTGTATAGGAATGCAAGAGATTTCTGTGCATTAATTTTGTATCCTGCTACTTTACTAAATTCATTGATTAGCTCTAGTAGTTTTCTGGTAGCATCTTTAGGATTCTCTATGTATAGTATTCATGTCATCTGCAAACAGTGACAGTTTTACTTCTTCTTTTCCAGTTTGGATTCCTTTTATTTCTTTTTCTTCTCTGATTGCTGTGGCTAAAACTTCCAAAACTATGTTGAATAATAGTGGTGAGAGTGGGCACCTTGTCTTGTTCCTGATCTTAGAGGAAATGGTTTCAGATTTTCACCATTGAGAATGATGTTGGCTGTGGGTGTGTCATATATGGCCTTTATTATGTTGAGGTAGGTTCCCTTTATGCCTACTTTCTGGAGAGTTTTTATCATAAATGGGTGTTGAGTTCTGTCAAAAGCTTTTTCTGCATCTGTTGAGATTATCATATGGGTTTCTCCTTCAATTTGCTAATATGGTGTATCACATTGATTGATTTGCATGTATTGAAGAATCCTTGCATTCCTGGGATAAACCCCAGTTGATCGTGGTGTATGATCCTTGTAATGTGCTGCTGGATTCTGTTTGCTAGTATTTTGTTGAGGATTTTTGCATCTATGCTCATCAGAGATACTGGCCTGTAGTTTTTTTTTTGTGTGTGACATCTTTGTCTGGTTTTGGTATCAGGGTGATGGTGGCCTCGTAGAATGAGTTTGGGAGTGTTCCTCCCTCTGCTGTATTTTGGAAGAGTTTGAGAAGGATAGGTGTTAGCTCTTCTCTAAAGGTTTGATAGAATTCACCTGTGAAGCCATCTGGTCCTGGGCTTTTGATTGTTGGAAGATATTTAATCACAGTTTCAATTTCAGTGCTTGTGATTGGTCCATTTATATTTTCTGTTTCTTCCTGGTTCAGTCTTGGAAGGTTGTGCTTTTCTAAGAATTTGTCTATTTCTTCCAGGTTGTCCATTTTATTGGCATATAGTTACTTGTAGTAATCTCTCATGATCCCTTGTATTTCTGCAGTGTCAGTTGTTACTTCTCCTTTTTCATTTCTCATTCTGTTGATTTGAGTCTTCTCCTTCTTTTTCTTGATGAGTCTGGCTAATGGTTTATCAATTTTGTTTATCTTCTTAAAGAACCAGCTTTTCGTTTTATACATCTTTGCTATTGTTTCTGTCATTTCTTTTTCATTTATTTCTGATGTGATCTTTTATGATTTTTCCTTCTGCTAACTTTGGGTTTTTTCTGTTCTTCTTACTCTAATTGCTTTAGGTGTAAGGGTTAGGTTGTTTGAGATTTTTCTTGTTCCTTGAGGTAGGATTGTATTGCTACAAACTTCCCTCTTAGAACTGCTTTTGCCGCATCCCATAGGTTTTGTGTCATCGTGTTTTCCTTGTCATTTATTTCTAGGTATTTTTTGATTTCCTCTTTGATTTCTTCAGTGATCTCTTGGTTATTTAGTAGCATATTGTTTAGCCTCCATGTGTTTGTATTTTTTATAGTTTTTATCCTGTAGTTGATATCTAGTCTCATAGCATTGTGGTCGGAAAAGATACTTGATATGATTTCGATTTTCTTAAATTTACCAAGGCTTGATTTGTGATCCAAGATGTAGCCTATCCTGGAGAGTGTTCCATGAGCACTTGAGAAGAAAGTGTATTCTCTTATTTTTGGATGGAATGTCCTATAAATATCAATTAAATCCGTCTTGCTTAAAGTGTCATTTAACGCTTGTGTTTCCTTATTTATTTTCATGTTGGATGATCTGTCCATTGGTGAAAGTGGGGTGTTAACGTCCCCTACTATTATTGTGTTACTGTTGATTTCCCTTTTTATGGCTGTTAGCATTTGCCTTATATATTGAGGTGCTCCTATGTTGGGTGCATTAATATTTACAATTGTTATATCTTCTTCTTGGATTGATCCCTTGATCATATGTAGTGTCCTTCTTTGTCTCTTTTAATAGTCTTTATTTTAAAGTCTATTTTTTCTGATATGAGAATTGCTACTTCAGCTTTCTTTTGCTTTCCATTTGCATGGAATATCTTTTTCCATCCCCTCACTTTCAGTCTGTATGTGTCCCTAGGTCTGAAGTGGGTCTCTTGTAGACAGCATATGTATGGGTCTTGTTTTTGTATCCATTCAGCCAGTCTATGTCTTTTGGTTGGAGCATTTACTCCATTTACATTTAAGGTAATTATCGATATGTATGTTCCTATTACCATTTTTCTTAATTGTTTTGGGTTCGTTTTTGTAGGTCTTTTCCTTCTCTTGTGTTTCCTGCCTAAAGAAGTTCCTTTAGCATTTGTTGTAAAGCTGGTTTGGTGGTGCTGAATTCCCTTAACTTTTGCTTATCTGTAAGGCTTTTAATTTCTCTGTGGAATCTGAATGAGATCCTTGCTGGGTAGAGTAATCTTTGTTGTAGGTTTTTCCCTTTTATCACTTTAAATATGTCCTGCCACTCCCTTCTGGCTTGCCGAGTTTCTGCTGAAAGATCAGCTGTTAACCTTATGGGGATTCCCTTGTATGTTATTTGTTGCTTTTCTCTTGCTGCTTTTAATATTTTTTCTTTGTATTTAAGTTTTGATAGTTTGATTAATATGTGTCTTGGCATGTTTCTCTTTGGGTTTATCCTGTATGGTACTCTCTGTGCTTCCTGGACTTCCTGGACTTGATTGACTATTTCCTTTCCCATGTTAGGGAAGTTTTCGACTATAATCTCTTCAAATATTTTCTCAGACCCTTTCTTTTTCTCTTCTTCTTCTGGGACCCCTATACTTCGAATGTTGGCGCGTTTAATGTTGTCCCAGAGGTATCCTGCTTCCTAGCAGTTATTTTCACCATTTTATCTTCCAGCTCATATATATGTTCTTCTGCCTCAGTTATCCTGTTATTGATTCCTTCTAGAGTATTTTTAATTTCAGTAATTGTGTTGTTCATCTCTGTTTGCTCTTTAGTTCTTCTAGATCCTTGTTAAATGTTTCTTGTATTTTCTCCATTCTGTTTCCGAGATTTTGGATCATCTTTACTATCGTTACTCTGAATTCTTTTTCAGGTAGGTTGCCTATTTTGTTTCATTTATTTGGTTCTGTAGGTTTTTACCTTGCTCCTTTGTCTGTAACAAATTTTTTTTTAGTTTCTCTCTTTTTTTTTTTTTTGATGGATGGTGTTGTATTCCTGTCTTACTGGTTATTTGGCCTGAGACGTCCAGCACTGGAGTTTGCAGACAGTTGGATAGAGCTGTGTCTTGGTGCTGAGATGAGGACCTCTGGGAGGCCTCACTCTGATTGATATTCCCTGGGGTCTGAGGTTCTCTGTTAGTCCAGCAGTTTGGACTCAGAAGTTCCCACCACAGGAGCTCGGGCCCAACCTCCAGCCTGGGAACCAAGATCCCGCAAGCTTTATGGCGCAGTAAAAAAAAAAAAAAAAAAAGGAAGAAAAAAGGAGCAGTACAATACCAAAGAATAAAAAACCAAATACAATTAGACAGACAAAAAATATTTTGGAAAAATAAAACTATATTTGAAACAACTGCAACAAGGTAAAATAAAATCACAACAGAAAAAAGGAAGGGTGGAGGGAGGAAACAAGCCAAAAGGAGAGATCACTAACAAAGTAAAAAGAATAAAATAAAATTAGAAAAATAAAAGATTTATCAGGAAAAATAAAAATATAAAAGAATCAACAACAATGAATTAACAAGGTAAAACAGGACCCCAATCCAGAAGAGGAAAAAAGAAAAGAAAAAAAAAAAGCCTTGGCCATGGGGGTGGAGTTTAGGCAGGGGCAGGATTTAGGGTGGGATGGGACCTAGGCGGGTGGGGAGGTGTCAGTTGAATGTGGGGCAGAGCCTAGGTGGGGCGACGTTCAAGCATGGGGCGGGGCCTCTGCTTAGGACCTGCACAGAAGAGAAGAGGCAGCACATGGAAAGGAGGGCCTTCGGAGTGTGGAGTTCTGGAGCTTGGAGGCAGGGCCCTGAGGAGGGTGTGTGGGTGCCGTTTAGGCCCAGCTCTGCGTCTCTGAGTATAGAGGTGGGGCCCTGGCGGCGGAGGGGGGGGGGGGTTGTAGGGGCGGGGCTTGGGCTGTGCGCAGCAGGAGGGAGGCTCGGAGGGCAGAGGATTAGGCCCGGGAGCCCAAGAGGCTTCCCGGTGCCTAAGTGGACAGGGGAAGCACTGGCCCCGTTCCCTTCATGCCCCTCCCCCACCATCTCCCCCAGGGTCAACCCTGTCCCCGCTGGACCCCTAACTGGGGATGGGTCCCACTGGGTGTAGGAACTCGTCCCGTCCCCCAGCCACCCCTCAGGGGTGCCATCCCCGAGGTCCAGTCTTTACTTTTGCTCGCCCTTCCCTTCCTCCCGCTCCCTCAGGACCCGCATGGCTGCAGGGGTCCTTGGTGGGCAGAGGATCAGGCCCGGGATCTCAGCAGGTTCCTGGGGGCCCAAGTGGGCAGGGGAAACCTGGCCACGCTCCCTTTTGATCCTCTGCCCTCCCAGTGGTACCCCAGTTTACCCCTTCGGGCGTGGGATCCCTTCCAGTCCCCCAGCCGCCCCACAGGGTGCCAGGCCCATCCTGTCTCCACTTCTCCTCCCCCTTCACTCACCCCACACCCCACGTCCTACCCAGTCGCTGGGGGTTCCTCCCGTCCCCTTAGGTGTCTGTGGGCCCCCACCGGTGCCTGGTATGTGCCCTAGTTGTGAGGAGATGCGAATTCCACGTCCTCCTAGTATGCCATCTTTACTCCCTGCCTTGTTATTTTTGTTGTGAGGATTTCCATATCTGAAGAATCAGCAAATTCTCCCAGACTTTGTGGTCTGGTTTTCTTCAGGGAAGACCTTCCAAACACCCTCCCACATCTTTCTAACTTCTACACGTTAGAGGTCTCAAGGATTAGCCCTCAGACCTTTTCTCTTTTCTTTCTACATTCCATTTCGTGGGGGTTCTTATTTGGTTTCATAGCTTAAAATGTCATCTATACACTTGTGAAATTTATGTCTCTAGCCTGGACCTGTCCATCAAACTTCATCCTTACATATCCAACAGCATCCTCTACATCTCCACTTAGATACCTAGAATGTGGCTGAGCCTCAGTACGTCCAGAACCAAGCTCTGACCTGTAGCTCCATCCCTCCCCCAACTGCTCTTCCAGCCCATCTTGCTCATCTCAGAAATGGCAGCCCCATCCTAATGGTTCCTCAAGTCAGAAACCTTGGAGCCGTCCTCTCCTTGCATCCTGTGTTCCAGCAGTCAGCAAATCCCATTGGCTCTACCTTCAAAGGATAACCAGAGTCTGACCGCCTCTACCGTGATCTGTATCACCTACTTCTCTTGCCTGGATTATTTTAGCTCTACCTGTTCTCCTTTCTTCCTCCTTTGCCTCCTACCCCTTTATTCTCAACACAGGAGCTAGAGTGATCCTGTTACTGTAAGTCAAATCGTGTATGTCTTTCCTCTGATCTACAGGGTCTGCATGATCTGACCCTCACCCCCACCCCGTTACCTCTCTGATCTTCCCCTTCTTTTCCCTTCACTCTTTTCCTGAACAAGCCGTGTGTGTTTCCTCTCCAGGGCTTTGCAACTTGCTGTTCCTCTGCCTGGGACATTCTTCCCCTGGACACCTACATGTTTCACTCCCTCACCTCCTTCAGCGCTTTACTCACAGTGAACCTTCCACAGTCAACATTTTTGGTATTGGAATACCTCAACCCCTCCTATATCCCTTTCTTGCTCTAATTTTCCTTATCTCCATTTAACATTATTTTGCATACCTAAATAAGTTCCAGGAGGACAAGGATTTTGTCTATTTTGTTTCCTACTCTATTCCTAGTACCTAGAACAATGCCTTGCATATAGTAGGCACTCAATAAATATCTGAGGAATGAATTTATCTGCCAGATGTTTACTTATGGTCACTATGCACAAAGAACGGTGCTTAGAATTGGGAGGGACACAAAAATAAATTAGACTGTGTAATGCTCTCAGACTGTTCTCGATAGCATGACAGAAAAGACATGTGCATAACACCTATTTTTAGAATCATTATTTAAGTGCCATCCCGATATGAGGCTTTAAAAGAGAGAGATCTTACCCTGCCATCTGTTCTACAAGGAAGTGGTTTCAGGCACCAGAGTGGTCTTAAGCTGGGAGTGAGGTGTAGATGGGGATGGAAGAGCATTCCAGGTGTGGACGCCCATGTATGTGGAGGCGGGAGCTTTCAGACTCGATGTGCAGAATGAATCACTTGGTTTGCAGTTCCGTTTTGTCTGTTTCTAAGCTTCCCGTAGGAGATACGCCCTGGAATATTCTGAGTGCTCGGTTCCCTTTCTGCATGTCTCCTCTCTTAATCTCTTGTTTAACTGCAAAGTAAAAATCATTTGTTTAGGCTACCACTGGACAACAGGTAGGGGCCAGGCCTTGATTCATGGAGGGAAAAGCTTAGAGGTTATCAAGTCCTGTGTTTCCCAAGCTTACTGCTTATCAGAGTCATCAGTGGAGTTTTCTAAAGCCACTCCAGGCCTACTTCATCTGCATCTCTGGAGAAAGGGCCCAAGAATCAACATTGAAAAACAGAAGGAGACTATAGTCTGGAGGAGGGATGGCGCCCTCCATCAGCCTCTTCTGGGTCATTCAGGTCTGGAATGGCCTTCCAGTGCAGCCCATCCTGGTTTTGAACAGCTGGGCTTGATAATAGCTCATTCCCCGTTTCCTTCAACTGTCGTTCCTATGATGTGGCTCCTGACACCACTGTCCTAAGCCTCCTTACCCTGCCTCTCATCCAGTTCTCTGGCAGACATTCATTGAATGCCTGATGTGGGCATGGTTTTCTTAGCTCTTTTTCCCCCAAATCCCTCTTCCATTTTGATTACCCTTCTCTTATCCCCTTCTGAGAATTTGGACACAGCTTGAGCCAAGATTTATCTTTGTATTGCACAGCTCTGTTTGTTTTCTTTTTAAAGAATGTGTACAGAAGGATACAGTCAACAGGACTTCTAAGTGGTGTGTGTAACTTAGTGATGAGAACCAAATAATGTCCCACCATAATTTACATGTCAATTACAAATCATTCTTTTTCCATTAATTAAAGGAAGAACTCTCCAATTGTCTACCAAGTAACAGTTTATTATCCTAGGATGGGTTTTTGAATGTTATTTTGAAGTGATGAGAAAACTTCTCATTTAAAATATTTTACTTTGTATAGAGTTACACCGGCCTCTCCTCATTCTGACATTACTAACCCTTTTACTTAGTAAGAAGCTGGCTACACTTGCTTCATTTCACCTTTAGCACCAACAGTTCTGGCATTTGTAAACTTGATTAAATGCCTGCCTTGGCCGACTACAAAATGTAAAAGATGCTCTTATAATTTGTTCCATAATTTAAAACCCTGTTTCATTTATTTAAACTCCTTGGCAGTAGATGTTTTCTATTCTATAACGTCTCAGTGAGTCAAGGGGAAATCCTCTTGTTTAAGTACTGATGCTTATTGAATTTAATTATTGATATTGAATTTAAAGGTGAGATCGAGGCAGTTCATAAATATGACAATAGATCCAAGCGGGTCTCTGTCTGGGTTGAATCAATCAACAAAGGCAAGAATTATAAAAAGAACGTATGCCCACTTTCTCTTTGGACTATCTTTACTTACATACCTAGAGCAGTTACTATCTACAGCCTCTCTTATATAACCTGCATGATTATCTTATCTCCAGTTCTGGGTCAATTTCAAGAGGAAATTAAATACCCATGCGATTATATGGCTTCCTCATTCTTAACTTGAATAATCTAGAAAGTGTGTTTAATGGTAAAGCTTTAGGCCTAAGTATTTTAGTTGGGAGAAGGTTTCATTTATTCACTCAATAAAAATTTCACTGTGTGGGTATGTGGGTTGGATACCATGTTATACATGAAGGTTACTAAAATAAATGAAGCACAGCCCCCGCCCTCCTGGAGGTCTGAGTTTGTTGAAGGAGACAGCAGATATACATCTTGATAAGTTTTAATGTGCTAGTGACCGTGATGAGATTTAATGTGCCAATGACTGCAGAGTGCGGGCGGCTGGAGACTCCAGGTGCTAACACAGTGTCCGCTTGTGGGCAGTGGTTGCCCTGAATGGCTGGCACCCCATCTACTGATGCTCACTGGATACCGAGGGGAGAAGGCCCGAGACCCTTTGGCCTGGTCACTGTCTGGGCAGAAGAACCTGTCTCAGTGAGGGGGAAACGGGGTTCTCCTGTCCTGTGTCATAGACTCTGAGGACTATAGTCCTAGTAGACCCTCCCTTTCCAAGTAGGAATAACAACAGGGTTTTCAGAAGGGAATCATCACAATATACTGTCGTTATACCTGCTGAGGACTAGCTGGGCTGCTTCAGGCAGCCTAGAGGCTGGCAAAGATTTATGGTCATGCGGGCAACTGGGCCATTGTACATCTTCAACCCTGCTTGCCTTTGTAACAGCGGAGTTAGCTTGTTGGTGCAGAGGCCCATCGGGACTCAGATAAATCATTCAGGCAGTCACTCACAGATAATTATGGAGTGCCCACTAGGTGTGAGGCCTTCTTCCCCCATTTGTGTCAATGTTTATTTATTTATTATTTATTTTTTTTGCGGTACGCGGGCCTCTCACTGTTGTGGCCTCTCCCGCTGTGGAGCACGGGCTCCGGACGTGCAGACTCAGCGGCCATGGCTCACGGGCCCAGCCGCTCCGCGGCATGTGGGACCTTCCCGGACCGGGGCACGAACCCGCATCCCCCGCATCGGCAGGCGGACTCTCAACCACTGCGCCACCAGGGAAGCCCTATGTCAATATTTAGCGGAGTAGGAGCAAGCATTGGACTCTTGAAACTAATTTCTGTTCTAAGGACTTTTTGAAAAAATTGGTAAGGTAGTTTTGAGTGTATCATCTTCAATCCAAATTGTTCTCTGCTCAGGACAAAATAAATAAAGCTTTGGGGAAAGATGAGACCATTCAGTACCTTTCTGGGAATAAAAACGTAGTAAATGCAAGAAATTTGCCCCCCTTGTTATTTGTCACCATTTTTTCCCTTTGAAAAATAAATCTGTAGTTCAATCCGTTCATTTGTTAAAATGAAAAAGTATGGCACCCCTGCTCCTGTTCCATCTGCCAGTGTTTGTGATCTCAGATGAGTGTCTGTTCCAGTAGCTAAAGTCACAGATGGAGGTGAGGTGACAGCCTGCTGCCTCATCCGTTGAAGTTTACTTTGTGACTGAATCAGAATAACGGAATTGGAGTTTTGGGGATTACTGGAATTGTATGTGACTTGCCCAGGGTCTAAGTTACAAAGCTGTTATCGTAAAGGGGACGCTCTATCATAATCAGGGCTGACAGCATTTATGGAAGACAGATGAGAATTCCCAGGTTTCAGGAAGGCCTGGGCGTCCTCCCCTCCCCTGCCCGCGGTGCCACATAAACCTAGTAACCTTCCATTCACCACTGACTAAGCCTTGAACTTCTGATGCTTGCTTCACCCCTTTAGTTCCCAGACACGTAGCCTGGGGAAACAATTCAAACTGTCCTAGAAGGACTGCCGAGGGGGTTACGGGGATTAGCAGCCGAACTTGCCTTCCTCCGGCCACGTACAAGTGGAGGATGGGGGAGTATTTCTGTGGGAGAGAGAAAGTCAGGAGAGGGATCCAGGGTGAAACCTCAGCCCCGCCTGAGAATTTAAACTGGACCCGCTGCAGGTTCAGTTCAGGTGAAGACTGCTTTCTATTCCCTGTCCTTTGTCTAGGAGGTTCCACTGTGGACCTCTTCTCACCAGCACCCGCTTCCAGAAGCTGCTCCAGCAGACCTGTGGCTCCGGAGGGCACTTGGCTTGCGTGTAAAAGGCACCATGTGTTTGAATTGAATTTGATGTTAACCCCGTCCCTGGGATCTGTGAAGTGAGGGAGAAGGGGGCTGGTGGCCCAAAAGTTAAAGGGCTGCTTTGTAGGTGGGCAGATTGCTGAATTCCAGGCTGTTATGGGATGTCTGGTGGTAGGTATCGCCTTCCAGTGTGGAAGCAATCTGCCTGTGACATCTGTCCCCTGACTGCCACGGTTGATGAGGTGGAGGCCCTGGGTTAGGCCCTGCTCTGGCTGCGCTGTTGTCAGATGACCTCCATCCCCCGCGGGAGGAGGGCAGCTCCTTGATGAGGGCTGGTGGATGGCTCAATTCCCCCTGCCGCAGCTTCCTTTATCCTGGGCATTTTCCTATGTTTAAGACCTGCACAATTACAAAAGCTATGGAAGATGGCTTTTTGGGGACTCATTTCCAAAATAGAGGCCCCGGCAGGAGTTGGGAAACACTCAGGTGATCGCAGCAGTGCCATCTGTTTGCAGAGGGTCCTGAGCAGCAGCAGTGCAGCGGCGGCCTTGGGCCTGGAGGGAACCTCCCGGGCCCCTGATTTGGTCGGGACGGGGCGGCCGGCTCCCGCTCGCTTAGCTGAGCTTTGCTGCCACGGCCAAGCGGCAGCGTGCCTTTGGGTAGCAGCCACCTGCCTCCATCAGCATCCTCTGTGCACAGGTGTGGGTCTCCCATCTTGTTCGTGGTCTAGTCCTCAGCACCCAGCCCCTGCCCAGCCCCTGGTAGGCAACCAGTGTAGAATGAAGGTTTTGAAAGGGCTGTGGAAATCAGCCACCACGGACAAGGAAAGCTTTTCCTTTTTTTGTTGTCACTATCTTAGAAGACGCTCAGAACCTCCTGAAGCAGTGGTTCGCAAGCTGTAATTGGCCTCAGTTCCCCTGGGCTCCGGTTACCTGCGGGGCTTCTGAGTTCCTCCCTACACTTTAGGGTCCAGATGACCCTGAGGGGGTTGCCCGGGAATCTGCACCTCCACAGGGGGCTTCAGGGGCAGGTATTCTATGCATCATGACTTGAGAAAGAGACCTTCAAGTTTCTAGCTGAGCAGTGCTCTGGAAAAATCTCTCCAAGTGGGGAATCAACAGTTGGAGAAGGGAGCTCTTGCCCTTTCCCCCTGCTTTCATCGTGCACCTGGGGTTTCCCAACCTTTGATTTCTTTTGCCGTCCCACATTGAGTCTCCAAGGCACACTTTAAAATTCTCTTCAAGTGCACTTTAAATCTTCAGTGACATGGTTGCAACCAGCTGACATTTTAATTGAGTACTTTTGTAGGAGAACAATAATAAACAATCACTGGACATACATTTTAAAACCATGTAAGTTTCCAAATATCAGATCTTAAAGAAACTCGATTTTAGCCCCAGGAGACTTAGCGATATATCACAACCGCACCTTCTGGTGTCAGGGTCCTAATTACTTGCTTCTACAGAGCAGCTGAGGTTTTTTTTTTTCTCAGTAACCTTGAACCCTTCTCTACCCAAGTCTCCAGACTTAGGCTTATCCTTTGCACCCTAAGGAAATCCATCCAGTTCCAGCTTCCAGCCTGGGGAGCACTCCTTTCTCACTACTGACTGGAGGGTAGTGGGCACTGGCTCAGCCCCTGGCTCCCACCCTGTGGACAAGTCCCCTCAGGTGCAGATGTAACAGACTCAGAGAACGGCAATGTCTAAATCAAAAAACCTCCATAGGATTTGTCACAGGTGAGGCCCAGGCCTCCAGTTGGCGGTTTAGCATGTTCTCTGGAAATGGTTAGTCATTCCCCGACTTGCCCTAAAACCCTGAGTCCATTTGCTTCTATCTCACAAAGGGTGTGGTCTGTGGAAATTTAGAGTTGCTTCCAGATTGCCGTGGGTGCCCCGGCCGCTTCTGATTTGCCGAGCGCCTGGAGGGCTCCCTGGCTGCTGGCCCCCCACCACTGACAAGGCTCTGCCATTCTCCCTCGCTGCTCCAAAGGTCACGGAAATCAAAGGGAGAGAGCTTTTCCCCAGCAGTGCCTCATCCTGAAAGACGTAGAGCACACCTGTTGGGTCAGGTTGTCTGGGTTTGAAACTAAACCTATCAGCCCCGTTAGTCAAGACCCTGACACACTCCATCTGTAAAATAGAGATGATGATAATACCCACCTCTGGGAATTGTTCACTCTTTAACTCAAAAAATGATTAGCAAGGGTTTACTGTGTGCCAGGCCCTGTGCAAGGCGCTGCTCTATGGACTTGGAGTTTAGGGAGGGAGACCAACAGATGTAGATTTTATCTGTTGGTAAGTGCACAAAGGAGAGATACATGATGTTAGGAACGCACTTTTCAGGGGTGGGGAGGGGGACCTCGTTACAAGGGAGACCAAGGAAGTAATTGCTGAGCTAATGAGTATTGCATATCACATATGCACGCAGCATGTGCAAAGGCCCTGTGGAGGCCTAAGTGGGGAGTGTGAGGAGGAATTAAATGAGGCTGGAGAGGAGGCCAGGGGCCCGGCATCCAGAGTCTGGTAGGCTGTGTTAAGAATTTGGCTTTTAAGAACGATGGGAAACCACTAAACGTTCTCAGCAGGGCAGTGACAGATTTGTGTTCTCAAAGTTGGAAGCTATTTGGAGGGGGAATGAGAGTGGATGTGTGGAGGCCATTAAGAGAGTCCTGGAATAATTTAGGCAAGAGATGATTTAGCTTAGACTTGGAAGGTGGTAAAAGTGCAGGTTCAGGAGACAGTTAAGCCGTGGAATTGATAGACTTGGTGATGATTTGATGGTGGGGACAGAGGGAGAGGAGGGGTCAGGGGGCAAGGTATCCTTGAATAGTCACATCGCCTACACAGAGTAAGCCCTCATTAAATGTAAATTATTATGCTAATTATAAAGCAGCTCTCCCTTTGGTCTGCTGAGTTCTCATGGAAATTCTCGTTAAATGACTTTTAAGGGGGGACGAGAGGGCTGGCCTGTCTCCCTGAGGCTGGTGTTTGACCAATGGCAGTTGGGCCCATGTACCCTCTGACACCGATGTGGCCCTTTCAGCATGAAGTTGAACCCTCCAGTCAGGCCGAGCAGGCTCCTTTCAGTCTGCCCCCAGGGTCCTCATCCTACACCCTCATCCTGGTCCGTGGTGGAGCTAAGTGCCTGGATACACCTACGTTGGCTGAATGTCATAGTTTGACTCACACTTGGGACCTTTTACACCTCCGTATACTGTAATAAGGATTCACATGGCCATTAACGGGAGGGTCAGCCTCTGACACTGCTATGTGTTGTCACCACCAAACGATAGTCTTTCTCTCTCTTTTTTAATCAGTAGGCTTTATTTTTAGAACAGCTTTACATTAATAGAAAAACTGAGCAGAAAGTGCAGAACTCCCATACACCTGTCACGGTCCCCGCCCCTCCCTGTTTCCCCTGTGATTAACAACTGGTATCTAGTCTGGTATATTTGTTAAATTGATGAGCCAATATTGATACGTTATTATTAACTGAAGTCCATAGTTTACATTAGGGTTTGCTCTGTGTGTTGTACATTGTGTGGGATTTGACAGTAATGACACGGATCCACCATGACAGTTTCATACAGAGTGATTTCACTGCTCTAAAAATGCCCCGTGCTCCACCCATTCAACCCTCCTTTCCTGTGAGCCTTTGACATCCACTGATCTTTTTACTGTCTCCATGGTTTTGCCTTTTCTAGAATGTCGTACAGTATGACTTACATATACAGTATGTAGTCCTTTCAGATGGGCTTCTTTCACTTAGTGATATGCATGAAGGCTCCTGCACGTCTTCTCGTGATTTGATAGCTCCTTTCACCAAGTCTTTCGAATTCCATCTGCACTGTGGCTACTGGTCTGTACCTGGAAGTCTCCTTGTGGAAATCACAATTTCTTTTCGGTGCCTGGCGTCTCTTCCAAGTGGCATTTCCACATCATCTTCTCAGTCTTGCACTTCTCCTCACCTGTCACTCCTGAAGACATTTGGCTGATTTAGGAGCCTTCCCAAGACAGGAGCTGGAAAATGACTGGATTCAGTGTTCCATGTTCAGGACATCACAGTGACTCCATATTCCCATTGGAATGATTCAGTGAAAGTTTTGGTAGCTGGGAGAACTGCCTTCTCTAAGAATTGGGCTGTACCACACTTTGCGTTATTATTGCCTTTGTGACACCCTGGGGGTAAATTGAGGGTTTCCAGCCTGAAAAGTTTTGCTTGGTCCCTAAGCAGTTCTACTGCAAAGGTGAGTGTATACCATCTTTTATCAGAAGACGTTCCTGGCCAGATCACTGCATGGATGGGAAGCGGGTCATAGCCAAGTGTGACTTCTTGGAGACAGGCTGCACGACCATTGCCTCTTGCCCTCCTTGGACGACGTCAGCCCTGTCCTTTGGCACACTACTTTATTCTTCCCCAGTGTCCTCATTCATTGCCTGCAGTCCGGGACCAATTTGAGATCATTGCTGAGTTGCCTTGTTCGTCTTATGTTTTGGAGCTGCCCGGCCCCTCCTGTCTTTTCATGGTGTCCTAAGGTCTGTGTCCTCCACTCCCTCGGTGCCCACTTGGGAGCTTACGTGAGGTGTTCCTCATGATGCCGGTGCTGCCATGGAGATGAGAGGGTCAGAGGCCAGGCAGAGGTGTCAGTCAGCCCAGGGAGCGTGAGGGTGGTGGTTGAGCATCTGCTGTAACTGGAGCCTTTAGGATGTCCTGTCCCCACTGTCCTCAGGTATGCCGTGGCTAAGAAGGTTGTCCCTGTCATCCTTATGATATGCCTTAGCCACCCCTTATTTTCAAATACCTCATTAGGGACAACCTCCCAGTTTTCTTGTCACTTTGGCATTGTTATAATGTTCATATGCAGAAATGCAGAACCAAGTGTTATTGTTTCCAGAAAGCTCTGCATCTGGGGATTTTTGCTTACATTTTCTTTTTCTTTTCTCCTCTTAATCCTTATGTTTTTTTTTTTTTTTTTGCGGTACGCGGGCCTCCCAGTGCCGCGGCCTCCCCCGCTGCGGAGCACAGGCTCCAGATGCGCAGGCCCGGTGGCCATGGCTCACAGGCCCAGCCGCTCCACGGCATGTGGGATCCTCCCGGACCGGGGCACGAACCCGCGTCCCCCACATCGGCAGGCGGACCCCCAGCCACTGCGCCACCAGGGAAGCCCAGTCCTTATGTTTTTGAATAAGTTGTCAGTGTGCTAGGTCTTTACTTACCATTTTCAGGCATCAGGCATGAAAGAGTTCTTGGAAGAGACATTTACATTGAACTTTATTTATTTATTTTTAAAGAGGAATGAAGTGATAGTGTCCAGTCAACTGAGCACCTTCTGAGGTCATGTTACCATTTGCTACTTTGCACTATCTGGCCAGGCACCTTCAGGCCAGCTTCTTATCCAGCCCTGAGAATTACAGGTGTGGGAGACAGGGTTAGGGAGGTGAGTTATCTTGCCCCTCGCACGCCAGTTGTAAGGGGGAGGGACAGAATTTAAACCTGGCCCTGTCTCTCTCCAAACTCCGTGCACTGGGCCCACCACTATGTGTCCCCTGCCAGAGGGATGTCATATGTGCTGAGAAGCAGAGCCGCCTGAGGCCTGTGTGGGAACATGCAGGGTCTGACCCAGATCTCCCTGGTGTCCTTTTATCACAGAAGGATGTGGCCTCATGAGCTCCTGGGACCAAGGATGGGACGTATAACCCTTTCTGCCCCGACTCTGAGTCCTTTTTTAAAAACCCTGTTTGGAGAGTTACGATGATCTCTCCAGAGACAACCCTTTGTTCAAACGAATTGCTAAATGTTTTAGGAAGGGCAGAGATTTGGAGGTAGAGGAGGCCCCCACCCCGGCTGCCCTGTGGAAGGGGAGTGGTGTGCATGGAGGGTAGGGAAGGAAACCGGGGTGCAGCCTGGGGAGAGCCCCCCAGCGGGCTCCACGCTTTCCCAGGCAGCATCTAGGTCGTCTCCCCTAGCATTCGGCCTGGGCACCCTCGCCAGGTGCCCTCCCTCACTGCCAACGGCTCACACCCACTCTTGCACCCACCGAGCTCAACAGGGGGCCTTGAGGTCAACTCCTCGCAAAACGCTCCGGCTCAGCCCCCCTTGTTAACCTGTGCAGCTACACATAGAGGAGTTTGCCCTTTGAGGTTTGGATTAGCGGTGACCCAAATAAGAACAGAATACATTTTGTGCAGTCGCCCTGGTCTAAGCCAGTGTCATCTCTTACCCAGTTATTTCTGCGGCCTTGTAAGTGGTCCTGCCTATGCCCTCAGCCCTTTCTTCACAAAGCAGCCAGGCCGAGCCTTTGTAAAAGGTAAATCAGAGGGGATATGGGGATATATGTGTACGTATAGCTGATTCACTTTGTTATACAGCAGAAACTAACACACCATTGTAAAGCAATTATACTCCAATAAAAATGTTAAAAAAAAAAGAAAAGAAAAGAAAAGAAAAGAAAATCAGATCGCGCCATGCCCCGCTCAAACCCCCAGAGGCTTCTGTCTCAGTCGGGGTCCAAGTCAGAGTCTTTACAGGGGCCCTACCCCAAGTCCACTGCAGTGACCCTGGAAACCTTGCTTCTCAGACTCACCTGGGCACCTGCTCTGTTCCCCTTCGGTGCTCTTCCCTCAGATTTCAGCACGGTCCTTCTTCAGGTTTATTCTTCATATATTTCTCTCACTACTCTGACCACCCTATTAAAATCCCAGCCATCGTATTAGCCCCTATCCTTCTCCTCTGCTGTTTTTTCTTGAAAATATTTATCACCATGTGCTACATCATATATTGTACTTAGGTGTTTATTGCCTGTCTTTCCCATCAGGGTTTTTTTTTTTTTTTAATAAATTTATCTATTTTAGTTATTTATTTTTGGCTGCATTGGGTCTTTGTTGCTGTGCGCAGGCATTCTCTAATTGTGGTGAGCGGGGGCTACTCTTCATCGCGGTGCGCAGGCTTCTCATTGCAGTGGCTTCTCTTGTTGCGGAGCACGGGCTCTAGGCGTGCGGGCTTCAGTAGCTGTGGCATGTGGGCTCAGTAGTTGTGGCGCACAGGCTTAGTTGCTCCGCAGCATGTGGGATCTTCCCGGACCAGGGTTCGAACTTGTGTCCCCTGCATTGGCAGGCAGATTCTTAACCACTGCATCGCCAGGGAAGTCCCCCCCATCAGGGTTGAATCTCCGTGAGAGCAAGTATTTTTGTCACTTATTCATTCTTTATCCCCGGCGTCTAGGAAGTTTCTGGAAGATAGCAGGTCCTCAGTAAATAGATGTCCCATGGATGTTCAGGTGACCAGTGGTGTGGATCTTTAGATCTCTGAGCTGGTATTTGTTTTATATTGTTGATTGTTAGGGTGACAGTCCTCAGCTGGGCTGCTGTGACACGAGGATGTGTCCCGAGTAATTGGTTCAATGATAATAGTGAAAGGACCAAATAAAGGTAGTGAACTATCAAAAAATTAAAACATATTCTGGGTGTTTGTAAAATAACGTCAGTGGTATCACAGTGTATTTTCTTAAGCAGGAGGAAAGGGGGGCGCTCGGGACAGGGCATGCCCTGTGGCTTTTCTGCTTTCTGCTGCAGCCGTCATTTGTATGCGCTGATGCCCCAGAAATGAACCTTAGCTGTGGGGAGTGTGGTATAAAGGGGCGTCCAGACCTGCTCTCCTGGGCAGCAAGGACAGCAGCCTCTCTGCATACTGTAAGTTAAACCATCCCTTCACTTCATCATAGGATGAAGTTCAGTCAGGATATTTTAATCTTTTTAGAGGAGGACTTTGGGGGATTTTGCTGTTTGAGCAAGCTTCAGCCTTTGAAGGTTATTTAACTTCTAAAACAAGTGTGTATTAGGGTCATGTTAGTAACATGGGATGGTACCATTCGCCAGTGTTGAAGTTGGAATGACCTACAGTTGTTTGCCCCATTTTAGTTCCATTTAAGGCCTCTCCTGCCC
The DNA here is from genome assembly GCF_963924675.1 of Phocoena phocoena. NCBI lineage: Eukaryota > Metazoa > Chordata > Mammalia > Artiodactyla > Phocoenidae > Phocoena > Phocoena phocoena. The sequence continues at coordinate 15,544,504 of NC_089230.1, read as the reverse complement.
CAGCCTCTTGAAGTGGCCCAGTAGATGTGTGCCCATCAGGCAGCGGACCCCATGCCCGTATTAAAAATAGGCTCATCTCCTCTCCCTTCTCGCAGCTTCCCAACTCTTTAAGCCTCCCCCCTCAGTCTTGATTTGTTTATGCCCTCTGGCCTTCATGGTCCACAGCTACAGGTGACTTTCCTAGTTTATTTCTTTGTTTCACTGGAGCACTTCTTCCTGAAATGGGAGGTAAACATATAAGATATTAGGCCTGATGTGTCATTAAATGTCTATAGTTTTTCTCTAACTCCTAGTCGACAGTCTGGGGCGACGTAGGCGTCCAGGTTGGAAATCGTTTCCCTTCAGGACTTTGGAATGATTGTTCCCTTGGCTTCCAGCTCACAGCGTTGCTGCTGGGAATCTTGGTGACGCTGATTCTCTGTCCTTCTGTGTGTGACCTGTTTTCCTCCTGAAAGCTTCCCAGATCTCCGCTTCATCCCCAATGTTTTGATGTTCCACAGTGATGTGCATAGGGTAGGCTGGGCTCCTTTTTAAGTAGAAAAAATTTCTTGCAGATGCCAGGGCTGATTTAAAGGTTTAATACGATGATATTTAGATATGTGCCACTTAAAACGAAAACTCTTTATGCTATGGTTCTTCCGATTACAAAATCAAAATTGCAAATTAAACACAAAGTAACCAACCAACGGAACTCAGATGTCCAACGTGAATCACCTGGGACGGCTGATGTCATTGTTTCTGTGAGAGGAATTAGGTACAGTTGCGGGTAGCACAGAGTCCTTTGAGCGATGGCTTCAGGCTTCACTTGGTGTGAATAAGTAAGTCAGTTATGCATTAAATCTACTCTTCGGCCTTTTTCTCATTAGGTCATTAACCTAATTCTGCTTGATGATAAACACAGGGCTGATCTGATTATAGAATGGTCATCCAGACGATTCTTAGAATAAATGTGCTTGCTTATAGAAATGTTTTGAGGTTGTCATTAAAATGAAAGCATGAATTGTAAATATTTTCACAGAGAAAATAGTAATACTCACATGGTCCCTGGGAGGCAGCGTGCCTCTGTTCTTCTTAGGTTTTTCCTACACCAGTTTCCCCGTAGACCTGTGGAGGGGAGCCCTGGGGAGTGTGGGCTGTCAGAATAGGCCAGTGCCCCCCGACCCCGACCCCTGCTGCCCACGTTTCTCCCTCACTGCCACGGTGTCCACCGCACTCTAATCTCACGGTCCTTCACGTCCATATCTTGGGACAGAGATGCAGAGAACTGTGAGCCACTGTCACTTTCGGGGAGCCCTTAAGCTGTGTGTTGTGGAGCGTGAAAACCATCATCCATTTTCAAGCTGTTTTAGCATTCCTACCCCCTTCACTGTTGTGGACATCGGCGAGCATTTGTATTTTTTTAACAACTGACGCCACACTTGACGGGGTTCGTGGTGTGAACTTTCTGGTGAGTTGGAAGTGTGTGTGAGTGTGCATGTGTGTTTTCACCGCAGGCCGTCTGTTTCGGGAGCACAATACTCGTTGCATCACTGCATCCTGGTGCCTGAGCCCCGGTGGTCGCAGGCCTGGCTGAGGTCCTGCCCGCGCGGGGCTGTGCCTCTGGCCCTCGGCGCTACCATGTGTCCCTGTGCAGTGGCGGTGTGGGTTCCCCCTTCTGCATAGGGTCGGTGGCTGCTGGAGGTGGCTTCCCTCTGAACTGCCTGTTGGTTTGTGAGTGTCTTCGAGGTCCCAGCTGTGCTCTCTGTCACTGCATGTTTCTTCAAAACCTCACGGGCTCAAAACCTGCACCTTCCTTCTACCTTTCCCTTCTCCCTCCTCCAACATCCAGTTCATCTCCAAATTCCACCCCTTTCCCTTCCTGTTTAAAATCTTTCCATTCTTGCCACCGCTGGCATCCGGGCCCTGATACCTCCCACGGGATGGCCACGTCTCAGCAGCCTCCCCTGCCCCCTCCTCATTCCCGGGGCACTGCTGCTGGGCCGGCTCTCCCAGCATTTCCCACCCTTGCTCTGGAGCCCTCATTGGCTACAGTCTCTGCAGGCTGAGGAGAAACTGGCAGCATGAAGGCTGATGGATTTTGTTTGTCTTTCACAATATTTTAAAGAGTTGTAAACCAACTTTAAAAAAAAGATATTTTAGCATTAAAAATCTGTATTTTCAGGTTTTCTGAAAAGTTGGAAAATCTGGCAGTATAGAGCACGTGTTCCTAAAAGGTTACAATAGTTGGAAATGGAGGGTTGTTTTGTTTTGCTTTTTGCTGCCTTTCCTTGGGGCATGCTTTCTCTTGTTTGCCGCACTCCTCACTACTCCTTATAGCCCCCCACCTGCCTCAGCTCTCATTCTGGCTTTCATAGTCATTAATATTCATAGCCCAGAGCTGTCTGAGCCCCAGGCCAAGGACCTTTCTACACCCTGTACTTAGAACAGCCCTTGTATTTTGCCTTCTGTGTATAGCATTCTGCCTCTTTTGCGTGCTCTCTCCCCGTCTAAACCTATCCAAATCCTGCCGTTCCACAAGGCCAGCTTACATGCTCTCTCCTCTGTGAAACCCTCCCCGCCTGCCCCAGGAGGAAGTTTTCCCCCTCCTTAATCATAAAGCACTTTGGGTTTGTCTCTGTCTTTTGGTGCCGCTGGGTATCACTTGTTTCTATGCTTCGGCTGCCCCTGCAGAGCAGGGCCTCACGGTGTTGACACAGTGCTCGCGTATGGTGGATGCTCAACGATGTACAACCAGAGAGACGCACAGACGTGGTCAAGGGCCTCGTTCTGTGGGTATCAACAGTAAGGTGAATATAGGATGCTGTTAGCTGGTGACTTACCCCAGCCACTCCTAAGAGGTTGTTTCTTTTTTGTCACCAGAGCCCCTGTTTGCAGATCTATTTTTAACGTGGGGAAATCCCCCAGAGTAGGCTGTGGGTGTAGTCACTCCCTGGTAAGTGATTTGATCTATCACCAAGGTTATTCAGTGATACTGCTTTATACAGAAGATAGAGCTCAAGAGAACAATTGAATCTGGACTATTGCTACACTCATTAAAAATATTTGATACCAAATATACACAGGATTCTATGCTTGATACTAGATCGGTCTTTTCTGCCTACATGTACCTCTATGGCCCCCATCTCTATGTCCTCAGTGGGGCTTTGGTTTCAGTATCGCCGACCTTCAGAACCCACCCTGCTCCACGCTCCTGGCTGAGCCTGACCTCCTCCTGGCCTCTGAGAGAAGTGGGTGGGGGTAATGAGAAGCTCATGGGTTGGGAGAAAATGCCGATGTCTAGTGATTTGCTGTAATCACTCAGCCAGTGAATACTTGTTTTGCATCAAGCCTAGCCCAGGGTTTCCCAGCCACATGCCCTTGGGGCCTGGTAGTGACCTTGCGATGCTAGCTGTTTTCTCTATTCCCGTCAAGCTCCTTTGAGAGGGGAGGAGGCTTTGCTTTGTCTGGGCCAGAGGGTGAGTGGACTCAAGGGCCGTCCCGTCCAGCGGTGTGAAAGGCCCCGTGTCTGCGCTGTCTGGCGCAGCAGTCACTCGCCACGTGTGGCAGCTGAGCCCTGAAATGTGGCTACAGTGACTGAGGAACTGGATTCTTAACTGGATTTCATCTTAGCGAATTTAAACCGAAATACAGCCCAGACCTCAAGGGTTGGGAAAAATGGGTCAGATGTGGTCAGCGCCTGCGGGAGAGCTGACAGGACACCTAATTGTAGAGGCTGCTGCGTGGGTGCGACTCTGCTATGCAAGTAAAAGCCTGTTTGACCAAAGCTGGCCAGGCTTCAAAGCTGAACGGTGTTTGCAGGGAAACCCGTGGCTGTGCTGTTCTGCTGGGGGCATTGTTCGCTTATTCTTTTATTTCCTTTCAGAACAGCAGACACAGAGCTCCCCTTAGCTGTGATTACTTGAACAGTTTCTACAGCCTGCTTCTTCTGCCTGATTTCATTAAACCATGACATAAATATGTACTTGGGGCCCAAACCACGTATCAATGCTGAACCCAAATGACGGTTTGGGGGGGAGGAGTGGGGGAACTTAGGGGGAGGCTGTATAGACTGTTACACAGATTGATACTTGTGGGTTTATCGCTTTTGCTTGGCTTTTCTTGAACAGAGTCCGCTGAAATCGGCTCTGGGTATTTTGACCTCACACGGTGGTTATTAAAGCCGCGCCAAGCCGTAGACGTAGGTGAATTAATCTTGAGCCACATTTGCTAGAATACACACACAACGTGTGCCCGGCGCTGCTCCAGAGGCTGGATTGCCGTGGCTTCAGCATTCTTTGGCCTGGGGAGGGTCCACGTGGTCCATGTGTGATTTATCCACACTGCAGCTTCCCAGCTGCAATCTGTGTTCATGGGCTGCCAGTTGTTCTGCAATCCACTGAGTTTCTTTGCTGGTGTTTCAGTTCCCACTGGTCCTTTCACTGTGGAAAGTCTGGCAGACCCTTGAGAGCTGTACCACTATTGGTGGCTCCCCAAATGACTCCCCCTCCCCCTGCAGTCTTACTTTCAGCCACAATTCCAAATATACACAAAATCGGAAGTCGGGCATAGGCCACATTGGGGCAAGAGAATGCCAGGGTGGAGGGGACGCAGTCGCCAGGGAGGCTGGTACCCATACAGGGAAGCAGTGCGCACCATCCTGCCTGAATGGAGCACAGCCTTGGGATCCTCCAGCATCCTCCCTGCTGATGGAGGCCACATCTGTACTCATCTCCCTGCTCTGCCTTGGAGGGGGCTTAAAAATGGCATCTCATTTGAAACAGCAGCTCTGTGCCAGTCTGAGAGACACACTGGCTGGATGAAAGTGTGGGATGGATGGCTTCTAGTGAAGGAGGGGAAAGCCACAGCAGCTCAGCCGGATCTAAGCGGAGGGCAGTGATGCTGTGTTCATTGCCATATGTAGATTGAGTCTCGGGGCCTGGTGCATACTGTCAAATATTCCCATAGGCAGATACACCTCCACCCCTGTAACGTTTTCCTGACATTCTCGGAAGCCAGGTGATTCTGTTTTAGTTTTACTCCTCTCCCTACTCTCCAGTAAGAAGTGTTCTTTCCTAGTTCTAAGGTCATTTGAATTTTCTAAGGAGATACGCTTTTCTTTTTTTTTTTTTTTGCGGTACGCGGGCCTCTCACTGTTGTGGCCTCTCCCGCTGCGGAGCACAGGCTCCGGACACGCAGGCTCAGCGGCCATGGCTCATGGGCCCAGCCGCTCTGCGGCATGTGGGATCTTCCCGGACTGGGGCACGAACCCGTGTCCCCTGCATTGGCAGGCGGACTCTCAACCACTGCGCCACCAGAAAAGCCCAGGAGACATGCTTTTCTTTTTCCCATTTTTTGTTAGTATTATAATTCAAACTTTTAAAAGAGATTTTAACCTTAATAAGACTAAGATGTTAGATTTGCCCCTCTGCTTTGGGTTCAGTTTTCCTTCTGCTTTATCTGAGCTTTCCAGTATGGACTGCATATCTCACCGTAGTAAAGAAACAAAAGTCAGCACCCCTATTTACAAGGGTTTTAGGAGCTCTGTGTCAGGAACTGGAGGCAGAGACCAATATATATATTTCTTATTATTACTCACAGTGGTGTATAATATCCCTCAGTTTCCTCAAAACACTTGAGTCGTCACTTTTGTGTTGGAGCAGGAAAGAGAATGGTTGAGCCCTATTAGTAAATGCATTTTACCAGAAAGGAAGTTCTCAGAAGGTCAGCCTTGCCCCTGAAGACCAGACAACACAGCTGGCACAGAGCGGCTAAGCCCAGGGGTCCGCACAGGTGTCCCCCACACAGGTTTCTCCATGGCTTCTGCAGACACTCCTCGGCCATCCCTGTGGCTGGGACGAGTTGGCCTGCCAGTGGCTCCTCGTGGGAAGGAGAAATGCAAAATTACAGCCCTGTCCTAAATGCGATTTTCTCTCAGCGTTCTCAGAGATGTGGGGAAGATCAGGTAACAGACAGAATGCCAGGTAGCCAAGACCTACTGTGGGTTGGAGCTGTAGATTCCAAATCAGTGAGGTCTGTCACCGCATTGCAGCTGGACTTTCCTGCCCTCTGTTATGGACTGGATGTCTTTGGCTGCAGGAATATGAAACTTGACTCATAATAATGGGGCTTTACTAGAATGTCGGTGGGCTTCAGAAGTGGTTTGACTCGGTGACGTTATCCAGAACCCTCTTTCCGTATTTCTCCCCACTCTGCCCACCGTGAGTCAGGCTCTCCCTTCGTGGTTGCACGATTGTTGCCGGCAGTTTCTAGGTTACAGGCTTCCTCAGCTGGCTCTCCAGCAGGGACGCTTCTATTGAAAGAGCTGTTCCCAGAACCCCCATTAGTCTCGGTTGAGTCTGTAACTGAGGTTGGGGTGATATTGACCCAAGAGCCCTGCCTCAGAAATGCGTGGCACACTCAGGTTTTCCCAGACCCAGAGCTAGGAAGGGAGATGCGGACCTCCCCCCCACCCCCCAAAAAAATATCAGGGAAGGGTAGATGTTGGGCAGGAAACTGCAAGTCTCACTACTCTTCCTATAATCTGCCAATCCCCCATTACATACTCAGATGTGCAGGTTTTTTGCCAGAAAGTAGAAAATTGTCATTTTTAAAATAGCATTACTTTCTACGCTTTGTGACTCATATGTCTCCTTTGCTCGCTACTCCTCCCTCGGTTCCTTTTCCCTCCTTCCCCTTCCCACCTCTTCTTCCTTTTTTCTACTGTTTCCGCCTTTCTCTCTATCTCCTACTTCCCATTCCTTCTTCTTTTCCTCCCCTTCCTCCTAGTCTCTTCTTCCCCACCCCCCTTAATTGTCAATGCATCTATGTAACTGAACTAAATTGGTTCGATACAATGTAGTATCTCACTAAATAGAATGCTTTCACATTTGCCCCCCAGGAAGAAGAAATGCCAGATGTGGAAATTGACATTGACGATCTTCTTGATGCAGACAGTGAAGAAGAGAGAGCTTTAAAATTACGGGTGAGCAGCATTCAAAATCTAGAACCTTTGATGGATGCTTGAATCCACTTGGGTCTCCTGAGCTGGCTTGCACTGATTCTGCCCCGGGGCGGCACTCGGGCAATGGCCGCTTGCAGAGAGAAAGCAATGGGATGCTGAGTATTCACCCTCACAAACTGCATCCCTGGTGATAAGACAGGTCTTGACTATAGTCAGTTCTTAAAGCACCTTACAGATATGAGTTTCTCCAGCCTTAACTTCTTGGGAGAAAGATGGTTCTTTCTTTCCAAGAAGGATGGTTCTTTCTTTCTTCTCTCCAAAGATCTGTTTGCCAGAGAAGGAAGTGACGTCCCATAGTTATATGAGAAGGAGAGGGGCTGAGCTAGAACTGGAGTATCTAAGCTCAGGCTTCTGGTCTTGCAGTTGTGGATTATATCATTCATGGAATTAATTTCTAGATAAGATTGTTTACTGTATAATTCTGTTTAATAAAATAACCTTTATTGGAGTATGCTCACCTGATACAATGGATGTTGAGATGCCCCATGTCTCCTTTGTCCAGAGCAATAAATTATTTATTTCCCTTCCCGCAGGAAGTCAAATCTATCATTTTAAAATCTGCATTTGGGGGGCTTCCCTGGTGGCGCAGTGGTTGAGAGTCCGCCTGCCGATGCAGGGGACACGGGTTCGTGCCCCGGTCTGGGAAGATCCCACATGCCGCGGAGCGGCTGGGCCCGTGAGCCATGGCCGCTGAGCCTGCGCGTCCGGAGCCTGTCCCCCGCAACGGGAGAGGCCACAACAGTGAGAGGCCCGCGTAACGCATAAAAAAAAAAAAAAAAAAAAAATTAAAATCTGCATTTGGGAGTTTCTAAAACCAATTAACCTTTGACCTGCCATTGTTCTTAATGTTCACTGATATTTACTGTTAATGGCTGTTAGTTATCACTGATGGCAAATGATCACTAAAGGCAAGTAAAGGGTACATTTGAATGTGTTTAATGTGTTAATAATTGCTAGTGTCTCTTGAGTGGTGAACAGTCTCAATTTAATGTTTATCTATTGTTTGTAAATTTAGCTGGGAGAAGATAGCATCCTAGTTCTGAAAGTTACAATACGAAAAACAAAAAACCCGCCACCAGTTCTATAAAAAATGTAATGACATAAAATTTTTTTCTTAAAAGTAAGAACTTGAAAGGGGCTTTGGCTGCCATCAGGTTACCCCCTTTGGTTCCCACGGGAGGACAACCAAAGCCTGCTGAGATGTGACAGGCTACTCTGTGGTTAAATCACAGCCAGGCTCTTACTCTCCACGTCCAGTATGATTGTCACCATCTCTTACAGGATGTCTCAACTTAAGTGTATCCAGTTCATTATTAACCACATTGGCAGCCAGAAGGATGGGTGTGTGTGTGTGCTTCTGTGTGTGTGTGTGTGTGTGTGTGTGTATTCTGAAGAGTGCAAGGCATTCCTGCAAAAGAAGGGTACAACTTTTTGTATCTTCAGAGGACCAACAAATGCTGAAATAAAGTGTGGTTCTAGGTAGTCAATATGAAAAATTGATTTACCATGTTACGCATAATACTATAAATATGAAATGATTTTTGACTTCACTTTTAAAATGATACTGAATTTTAAAATAAAACTTCTGTGTATTTCATTCTAGGAAGCTCTCGTAGACTGCTACAAACCAACAGAGGTAAACAAATTACTTTTCCTAAATGCCAAGTTTGAATTGGTTTTTATTAAATCAATTTGTCTATTTTTAAAGCTAAACCATAATAAGCGGGGTGATTATGTGTATACTAAGTAGCCATTATTATCCATAAGTGAAGGGTATGTGTTTGTTTTAAATTAATTAATTTTTGGCTGCGTTGGGTCTTTGTTGCTGCGTGCGGGTTTTCTCCAGTTGCAGTGAGCGGGGGCTACTCTTGGTTTCGGTGCGCAGGCTTCTCATTGTCGTGGCTTCTCTTGTTGCGGAGCACGGGCTCTAGGCACGTGGGCTTCAGTAGTTGTGGCTCACGGGCTTCAGTAGTTGTGGCACATGGGCTTCAGTAGTTGTGGCTCGTGGGCTCTAGAGCACAGGCTCAGTAGTTGTGGTGCACAGGCTTAGTTGCTCCGGGGGGATGTGGGATCTTCCCAGACCAGGGATCAAACCGTGTCCCCTGCATTGGCAGGCGGATTCTTAACCACTGCGCCACCAGGGAAGCCCTCACGGGTTTGAATAGTACTAACTTGCTTATTCGTAAACCTCAGCACGTCTGGTTCTGGAAGACTTAAAACTAATGGAATTGGGTGTGTTGCCTGCTTTTATATAAAGACCAAACTTCAGAGGAAATTGTGAGAGGGCTTGGAATCATTTCAGTGAAAGTTTTAGATTTATAACTGGAGAATACATTCTATTAGTGTATAGGTATGTATTTTTTTAAAGCTTAAAGCTGATTCTGTCATTCATAATTGAGCGATTGCCTTGATTGGAAGGATAAATTTTATGGTTTGTTTGGATATTTGTCAAGTGTGTAAGTATTAATGTAGAAAACAATAGATGTTAGTTTGATTAGACCAAAGCATTTAATGTATACCCTAATGACCAAAAGCTTGAACAGTGTACAAATTAAGAATTTGATCAGTTATGAATATATTGGTAAAAGAGGTACTTTCAGTTTGTTCCTGTGATAAATCAGAGAAATTAGAAGATCCATCAGATGTTTTGTAGTCTGTTTGCAATATCAAAGCAATGATGGTAGGACTTCTGTTTTTTTGAAGTGGTATAATTACAAAGTGAGAGGAAAGCATGCTTTTAAGAGTGTGTAAAATTTAAATGAGTGTGGGGTTTTAGGGTAATTTGGTTTGAGGTCAGTTACTTATTTGAGCTTTATTCTTACAATCTCCAGTTTTCCTTTATATTGATTACATTCTGTATTCATAGAGATATTTTAATTTTAATTTTTAAAATATATATTTTTAATCAATGTAATACATATTCATAATTTTGAAAGCCGAAAATACTATTAGGCTTATGAAGAAAACGTAAGAGTGTCTTTCCCACTCCTTAGTCCCCTTCCCTAGAGGTGTATATTTTATATTTACATACTTTATTTATATATTTTTATACAACAACAATTTTGGCTGTTTCTCTGCTATTTACTCTTTTATTCCTAAATATACATTTACTACTTTTTTTTTCACTTCTTGACTTAAGAGGAAATATGATAGATCCTTCACTCTCCACACAATTCATTCTCCCTCCATCCCCTCAATAAAGTTATGTAACAGTATTAGTTTAAGTCAGTAGTCAAGGTTCATAATATTATGATTTAAACAAATTTTTTCACTGCTAAGTCAAACAGTAAAATATGACCACTGCTCCTTTCTTGTATGGTCATTTGTTTTTCCTGGAGTTGATAACTACCTTGTCATTTATTTTTGTTTCGTGCCTATTGATATTTTTTGTTAAACTCTCCAGAATCTTTGTCAAACTTGTAATATATTTTTTTGTATGCTCCAACATACAATTACTATTCCTCCATTCCAGGCTTTCTTCCTGGAGTCCCTATGCAACAATCTGGAGAAGTTATTCTCTGGGTTTACTGAGTAGCTACTGTCCTGAAAGTTCTGTTCAGATGCTTTGTTTCTTAAATCCCAGTCTTCCTCATTTTAGTTAGAGTACATCATCCAGTAGCTTTTTGAGAAAGGATGCATAAAAGGTAAATTTTTCCATCCTTGCATATATGAAAATGTATCTTGGTCAATAGTTTGGATGATGTAGAATTCTAGAATAAAATTCATTTTTAAAACTCAGTTTTAAAGGCATTATTCCACTGTTGTATTACTTCTGTTGTTAAGAAGTCTGATGCCTTTTCCATTCTCAGACCTTTGTAGGTGACCTGTTCTTTTCCCTTCAGTTAACTTTTAGAATTATCTCCATATTTTGAAATTTTACAGTGATACACTCTAGTGTGGGTCCTTTTCTATTCATATGCTGGGTACTTTGTAAGCTCTTTTATTTATTTTTTAAATTAAATTTTATTGGAATATAGTTGCTTTACAATGTTGTGTTAATTTCTACTGTACAGCAAAATGAATCAGCTATACGTATACATATATCCCCTCTCTTTTGTACTTCCTTCCTGTTTAGGTCACCACAGTGCATTAAATAGAGTTCCCTGTGCAATACAATACGTTCTCATTAGTTGTCTATTTTATACATAGTATCAATAGTGTATATGTGTCAATCCCAATTTCCCAATTCCTCCCACCCTTGTAAACTCTTTCAGTCTGAAGATTTATGCCTTTCAGTTCTTCAAAGCTTGCCTTTTATCATTTATTACTTTTCCCCTCAGTATTCTATATTTTTGGCTCTCCTGTTATTTAGATATTTTACCTTCTGGATCGGACCTCTAGTGTCTTATCTTTTCCCTTCTGTTTTTCATTTCCTTGATCTTTTGTTCTACTTTCTGAAAGATTTCCCTGACTTTATCTTCTAGCCATTTTACTGATATTTAAAAATTTCAGCTATCTTATTTTTAATATCTAAGAACTCTTTTTTTAAATCACTGTCTACTATTTCATTTTAGTATTTCTTCTTATATTATGGATGCACTCATTTCTTTTCTTTTCCTTTGAGAATATCAGTCAAATGTTTTATTTTCTTTGTTTTTGTTCTCAAGATTATTCTGCCCTCTGCATTTTCTCAGAATCACCTTTTTTTCTGTCTGTTTTTGTCTGTCTTTAGTGATTCTGGGGAGTGTACCCATGTTTGAATGTTAGGACCCAGTACACTGATTGGAATCTGTGTGAGCACAACTTGTCCATTGGTGGGTCTCACCATGGAGTGGCCAGGTTGCAAATCAGATTTTTTTCAGTGTGTGTGTATATGGAACAGGGGGATTCCTCATACTGTCACTATCTGGACATCTTTTTTTCTGGCTTTTTTTTTTTTTTTTTTTAAGAGTTTGATCCTGTTAACTCCTATCTGAGGGTTGATCATCCGGTTTCAGCCTTTTTGGAAGTAAGGATGGGAAGGTGGCAGAAGACCTCACCATTTAATTCTTTGGGGACTAGAACTCCTTTATTTATAGTTAGTTGGGAAGTTAATGTAAGAGTTAAAACAATTAGGTATTTGGAGAGCAGTAGCAAATTGTTGTGAAGGGTTAGACAAGCTTAGTGGGACTGTAGTCAGGAAAAGTGGTGGATTATGCTGATGAATTAACACGTGGTGAGGGGGTGGGGGATTGCGGCTGAGAGGAGATCCGGACTGGTGGGTATAGACGTGCCATTTACTCACTTTATCATTCCCTTTTTCTTCAGTTCTTCTGGGTGGAGAAGTTCATGTTTTGGTGTTTAGGTGAGAAAGGTTGGATATGCATGAGTTCCCCTCTCCCTCAAGGTTTTGCGGTGTCTAGGGAGAAAAGTATTTACACTCACTCACAACAGTTAGATGAAGTGCAAGGTCTTGTCCTCCTGGAACAAAAGCGTTCCTCATCCGGTCTCTGTAAGGAGGCTTATGAGATGACAGGATATGGTATTTGAATGCTCTCAGAGTTCCAAAGGGAGAAAGAAGAAAAAAAGCGCTGGAATTTACGAGTGAGCCTCTCGCGTTCCTTGTTTAGCACATGGTTTCTAGGAATGGAAATGGTGTCAAATGCTGGGGAGTTTCAGTCAAGCTCATTGATCTATTAAAGAATCATTTCAGAAAAGTTTGGGTAGTTTTGCCTTTGAGCTTACGTGCATAAGAAACAGATTTTACTGGCCCCTGGATTGTGATGATAGACATAATAGCTTGTGTTTCCCCAGAGCTCTAGAGTTCAGATTGCGGGAACAAGCATTATCTTATTTAATCTCACAACCGTCACCTGAAGTAGAGAACTCGCGTACCTTGTCTAAGACCTCATAGCAGTGAGCAGAGAGGCCAGGACTCATCCCCGAGTTTCTGACACCTGGTCTTGTGCTCTTTCTTTCTATCCTGCCGGTCTTCCTAAGCTGCTTGGCTCGGCAAGACCTTTAGGACATTAAAGGACTTTGTCTTATCTCAGCTAAGTGCCTAACAAATTAATGATGTTCCTTTTCAAGTCGTCTTCTCTGGAGGTGCTATTTTTTTGATCAAAAGAATTTTACATACAATTATTATGCCCCTTTGAAGTTAGAAATGTAAGGAAGCCATCTTTGCGGAATCAGACACGTCTATTTATAGTCTCATCGCAGAGGCTGGGGTGGGGAGTGAGGGGTGGAAAGAAGGCTGGGCTTTGAATCAAGAGTCTTACACCAGCACCGGCAGCAAACGTGTGTGACTTTAAGCAATTTTCTCAACCTCTCCGAGCCTCCATTTCCTCCTTTATAAAAATGGAGGTAATCATGACCACCTCCCTGGGTTTTAGTAAGGGCTGTTTGCAATGATAATTCTCTTAGCCGTAACAACAACAATGATAATAACAGCTCAGTCATTACTGAGCACATGCCAGGCACTGATCTAATCACATGTATTAACTCATTTCACCTTCGCAACGGAGCTGTGAGGTTGGCACTATGATCGTCAGCTAGAGAATGTGAGACACAGAAGGCTGCATAATTTGCGTCAGGTGACATAGTAAATAAGTGGAGAAGTCAGGGTACATAGGAAAGCAAATAACATGGAGCTTGACACATGCTAGCTGAATCTGGTTCCATATAAGGCCGTGCTACTCCATTACATATTAAATACGCAAAATGCCCAAATTCACTGATAATGATATTCGAGTTGAAGAGCAGACTTTAAAGAAGCTGCTGATTTCACAGAAGTGATATTGTTTTGGCATGCCACTTCCTGTCACAGACTGTGGCTCCATGGTTTCATCCTGTGTGGGTCCCTGGCTAATAAGAAAGGGACTCATGTGTCCCCATGTTGATTCATATTCCAAACTGTGGACCCTTGACATTTAAATCTTTCCTGACTTAGACTCTTTAGAAAACACAGCAGTATAATTGTGGTCACCACACTTAACAGATTAGTGATTAACTAGTAAGAATGGTGTTTTAATATCACCATTAATGGTGATATTAATGGTGTTTTAATATCAACTACATCAGCAAATGCCATTTCTGATGTAGTTGATATTAAAATAGAGCTGATTTAAAGGTAGAAGAAGGATGTTTCTTCTAAAGGTAGAAAAGGAGTAATTTTGTTTTGGTTATTACTTGGATTTGAAGGATCCTAGTGGACATTGTAGAAATCAGGGAGAAGGATGTCGAGGCCAGCTAGCCAGGCTAGAGAGGAGCTTTTTTTCTTATCTCTCACTCTGACTTTGCATGGTTTCCAAATCTCAGGATCACGGAGGAGCGCTTCCATTGTACTGGGATGGTGGACAGAAAAATGCATGTAGTATGGGCTTGAGGGCATCTCTCTTACCATCTGTTAAGGGAGTTGCCAGTTCTATCTGTGGACTTCTAGAAGCCTCTTTTTATAGTTAAAGGTGGCTGTGCCATTGCTCTCTGATAAACATCAGAGTTTTCTTTCTGATTTATTTCCTTTCTGTTATATGGAGGTCGAGGTACTACCTGTCATCTTAGCGATCAAAGCCTGTAAGTTGATATGCATCAGGGGTTCGCTCAGGATGACTCAGTCTGTGAGTAGGTGGTGAAAGGCATCTTTGAATCCCAGTAGTCAGCTGGGTCATGGAAATGTCATGCCATGTGACGGTACAGAAGAAGGACGTCTAATTATTGTTTGCACATAGGAATTGACCAGAGCTTTCAAAAAGGCTGGCCTGCTCTGTTGTTCGTCCTGTGTTGGTGGTAGGAAGGCAGATTCTCCTTCTCTGCTTTGGTGTCACAGTGACTGCATCTTACTTTTCTGACAGGCTTTGGTGATAGCCATTGTCAACTCATACTACTCACATCAGTCCTCTATCCATTTAACATCTTTTTTTTTCCCATTTAATATCTTAACCTGTCGTTTAAAATATTGTTCAGTTGATGTGTACATGGAAGTACTCCCAGCCCCTAATCACTGAGCCGACTGCAGCAGAGAGAAAATGTAAACTGGGAGAGGCTGGGCGAGTGACTGGAGGAGGCATGGCTTGGCATTTTGCTATGTTCTCTTTATTCATTTGCTCAACAAATGTTTATTGAAATCTGCGTGCCCGTAACTAATCTAGGGACTTAGGGTAGTGAATATGTGATTGTTAAAAACAATCTCTTAGAAGGACACAGCCAACTATGGTGAGAATTTCAATGCTCAAAGAATATTACAATAGGAATAAAAGGACAGAAATGCCAGGGTGTCAGCTTATCCCATGGTTCTCTAAGTTAGGAACCAGTTGCTTAATGGAGAGTGATTTTAGGGGATCTGTACTCTGCTAGAAAAAGCAGAAGAGGCAGGCTACATGCAGGGAAATCTACCCTTTGAAAGCTGTCACCGTCAGAACCATGTTTCTGAAAAGTGAGAATTGGGAAATTACAAAGAAAGACCCAAATCAATGAGAATGATATTCTAGTGGTTGGAGCCATTGGCGATGAGAGCCTAATTATGTCTTAGCGTAATTAGACAGGTAAATAATAAAGAGTTGGGATTTATTAGCCAGAAACATGGGAAGCTTCACCTGTGGCCCAAAGGATTTTAGTCCCAGTATGTCAGTTGCTCACACACGTTCATTAGGCCTCCTCTGACCAGGGGGAAAGAGCCAGGATGTGCTGGAGCTGCCATTTGGACACATTTTGAGTCGACATCCTGTGCTCTGTCTACTTCTCACTGCCTTTCTCTTAATTCTTACTAGGTGAGCACAAGCTCTACTTTGGAGTATTTATAAATCTGATTCTGATTGTCTTTATTGAGGAAAATCAACCCTGAAATATTAGGAAAGCTTGCCAAAGACATGTAATCATGGAGCAAAACTCTGCATTTATTTTCTGGTCTTATTCAGCACTCTGCAGTGTTAGGGAATGGTCCCCAAGACCATCCTCACTTCTGACACCAATTGCAAGTTCCAAGGTCCCCAAACCATACTCACGGTTGACAATTTGCTAGAAGGACCCACAGAACTCACTTAAAGTTGTCATACTCACAGTTAAGTTTTATTACAGTGGAAGGCTACAGATTAAAATCAGCCAAGGGGAGAGAGATGTGGGACAGAAGCCAGGAAATTCAAATGCAGAGCCTCAGGCTCTTCTCTCCCAGTGGTGTCATGGACAGTGTTGATTCCCTCAGCTGTGATGTGTGTGTTATGTACAGAGTAGCCAATGAGGGAAGCTCACCTGAGCCCGGGAGTCCAGTGTTTTTATTGGGACCTGGACACGTAGACATGGTTGACTGTGGATGTAGCTAACCTCAGTCTCCAGACCCTGGGGATATAGAGCTGATACCACATGACCTGAAGCGTGTCGTCCCCCCACGCCCCGCCACCAAAATCACACTGTTAGACTCTCTTGCATGGCCCAAGGTCCCCGGGTAAACAAAGGCACTTTTATCGGGGAGGCGTTCCAAGGATTTAGAGCTTGCCACCTGGGATTCTAGGGCAAAGACCAGACCTCCTTTAGGGCAAGGTTAAATTCTTTACTACACTCTTAGAAGCAGGATGAATAATGATAATGATGATGATAACAGTAATTGCAAGAAAACATTAGGAAAGAAGAAAGAGATACCATTATAGGAAGAGCCACAGGCATCTTGCCTTTGGGGAGGCTTCCCCCCCCTCCGACCCCCACCCCCACAAGAAATTAATGATTGTTATTTTATAAAAGACTTGGTGGAGGAGGTACAAGCTTTAAAGGCAGTGGACCTTCAAATGGTTGGCATTTTCCAGTGATTGATTGTGATTTTATGGCCTTTTCTTTTTCCATTAAATTCAGAATGAATGATCACGTTTTAAATGCTGATCAACCCTATATTAAAAGCAGCTTTACATTTTTTTGTGTTTAGACTTAAACGGACAGAAGAAAGAAATATGAGTTAAAGACAATTTGACACATGACTTTTGGATTTCTATATCTTTAGCAAGGAGTCACAATCAAAGAAGCAAGTCTCAAACAGTTTAGAAATGGAGTTCTTTCATTTAGACAAGATTTATATATTTGTAGTAAATAATATTGTTCTTCATTGATAATGGGACCCATGATGAAAGTAGTTTCTTTAGTGATTATAAAGTGGGAGACTATAATTTTGCTGAATTTACTCCATTGATAATTTACTGTGGTTGGATTACTTATGTGGCCCTTACGTTGAGGGAATTGCAAGTGTACGGATTGTGAGAAACCCATTAGTAAGTGAAGGAAGAATTAAATGCCAGTAAGGTTGAATCTGGTGAGGGCAAATGAACTGTTCTGCTGCATATAAACCGAGGTTAGAATTTGGGTACAAAATAAATTAATCTAAGAGCAGGGGTCTGAATCTCTAGAATAGATTAATGGGACTGCTCTCACCAGCAGAACAAATTAATCTTTAATAGTGGATAGTCAAGAAAGTAAATAGAATAGTGTCAGTGGTTTTAAGTTGAAGGCGGGGAAACCAGGATGCTGTTAAGACCTTCAGGAATTCATGTTGGCAGAAGTCATTATAAGCACAGCAGGCACAAACCCTCACCCAGAGCAGATTCATAAACCTCTTTTCAGATAATGAGAAACAGGATCAGTTCTGGTGTGCCCTGTCAGCAAACGAACCTCTCTAAAGATAAACCCTCTCCCTTCCCTCCAAGAAAGCAGGGGAAGTGAAGTATTTCAGTGATGAGTGATGATGGCACTTGTGGTACTGAATAACGCCAGTGGCTGCGGGGAGCAAATCCCAGCATCACACAGGGATGGGGTCGCCCCCGAAGCTGTGTTCCTCAGGGCTGATTCACTGCGTGCCCCTTTTGGCCTCCTGTGTGACCCCGATATCCAAGCCAATGAAAGTTTACAGTGTGATTTTTAAATGCTTAGCCAGTTCTTCGGGTGAGGACATTTGCCATTTGGAACAGTTTTCAGGTGTTGCCAACACGTTTGAAAAGAGGTGCGTACTACCTACCCTTCCATTGTTCTCACGTATCTAATCTTTGTTGGATCTAGAAATTCTTCTCATAGAGCCTGGTGACTCTAGTTCACAATACTGTATCGTATGTTTGAAAGCTGGTAAGAGAGTAGATCTTAGAAGTGTTCAGCGTAAGAAAAAAATTGTAACTCTTTGTGGTGATGGATGTTAACTAGACTTACCGTCATGATTATTTCGCAGTATTTACATATGTTGAATCATTGCGTCATACTCCTGAAACTCGTATAATGCTATATGTCAGTTACATCTCAATTTAAAAAAAAAGAAATTCTTCTTTCTCCACCCGATCACTACTTCCCTGATTCCCATGTCATCTGTTGGATGTCAGGCTTTTGGAAAGAAGCGTCAGGTAGCTATGTAGAACGTGCACGAGGTGACTTGATTTGCCGTCGTTTGGCAGTGAGGCTCAGGACCTGGGGCAGATGGGCCTGTGAACGTGCATTTTTAGGAAATGACTAGTGCATTGATTGGGGTGACAAAGAGGAGGCAGCACACGGGGAAGTCGCTGACTCCCATGGATCCCAGGCTTCAGAACCCTCCCTTGCTCTTTCTCCTCACCCCGGTTGGTACTCCGTGTAAGGGGTGGGTGGCATTTTTCTGGCAAGTAGGTAGAGCATCCAGCATTCTGCTGGGTGCCCTTGTTTGGAGCTTGCATGACCTACACGATCACTGTGGTTGGTGGCACCATTCACCGAGCTGCGGTTTTAAGCATTTCTTTGGAAAGTCCTTTTGTCAGGAAATACTTCCAATCAAAGGGCTACCGCATAATATCCATTTGTCTTGTTTATCTTTTCCAATGACTTGAAATGCTTGAAAGAACATGAGTGCAGTTAAATCATGCACAGAACAGCGACTTGCAGTGATACCCTGGTTTCTCCTTTTCCCCAGTGATACCCTGGTTTCTCCTTTTCCCCCTTTCCGTTGGACCCACCTTCCTTAACGCAGAGCAGTGTCATCACTGAGCGTAACGGATGAATCACCTCGCTTTGAGCGACTAGGGAAGGGTCCCAGACGCCTGCCTATGGTGTTAATTACAAAATGCGCATCCATCTGCCGCCTCTGGCGCAGACCCCAGCAGGCAGGAGGGGGTGGCAGCTGAAAGCCATGGGACCCAGGAGGGATCCGGGACAAGAGCTCAGAGAGAGTGTGGCCACTGCGAGGCCATGCCCTGTGCCAGCGCCACACGGCCAAAACTCCAGAGCGAGGAGGGACCTTGTGTTCTCTTGATGCTGCCAGATCCCTTCAGAAGTGTATACTTTGGCTTCTTTCTCTCTTAGGAGTCTCTCTGTGAATCAGGTGGCTGCATGTCATATTAAGTCAGGTTTCCAGGGTCACTGGAAATGTTTCTTTTCTTTCTGTTGCTTCTTTGATCTCTTCTGTACGTGTGTGCGCGCACACATGCCTCCCTGACCCCTCCACCCCCAGCATCCTAGGCTCCGCTCTTCTCCAAGTGCTTCTCCTTTTCCCTGACTCTCCCAGGTGGCCTAATGTTCCAGGGCTGAAAGGAGACCCTCTAGAAGCTTCCTCCATGGTAGCTGGAGCCAGTTGATACTTTGTACAATTCCACCCTCCCCCAATGATATACGAAGATTCTTGGGTTGCCTCTCTCTCTACTTCACTTTAATGCCTCAGCTGTATGAATTAATTGCTTCACACACACATTTCTTTACTTTGCAAACCTTTGCTGAGCACCTCCTGTGT
This sequence comes from Phocoena phocoena, assembly GCF_963924675.1. Taxonomy (NCBI): domain Eukaryota; kingdom Metazoa; phylum Chordata; class Mammalia; order Artiodactyla; family Phocoenidae; genus Phocoena; species Phocoena phocoena. The sequence continues at coordinate 15,524,870 of NC_089230.1, read as the reverse complement.
ATTAAGCTCCACGCTAGGAAAACAAAGAGGAGTTGGAGCCTTGCAACCAAGTAGGAGTGACACGTGTGCTCATGAATTAGCTTGCATGCCTTTTAACTATATAAATGATACTTTGCAAGTTTTCTCAGCCTGCTTATTGTGCCCAACGTGAGATTTGTGAGATTTGTCCATGTTGATACAGGAGGCTCTAGTTTATTCATTTTTATTGCATTCCTGTACAGTAACATTTTAAAAAGTGTGTATAGTCATCTTTATTATTAATTCATGAATACATTAGAAACCGACATGGATCTCTTTAGTAAGACATCTAGATTCTCATGGGCATCTGCTTTCCACTCGTTAGAAAATCCTCTGTTTATTTGAGAATGGTAAAAAAAAGGCCAATATCTTAGTGTCATTATGACAAGTCTTCACCTCATAGGAAACCTGAAAGGGTCGCCGGGCCTCCCAGGTCCTGCGACTATACTGTCTTAGCAGACCTGCCCACACTCAAGTGCCTTCTGGAATTCCTTATAAATTTCAGTGGGTGGGCTTCCCTGGTGGCGCAGTGGTTGAGAGTCCGCCTGCCGATGCAGGGGACGCGGGTTCGTGCCCCAGTCCCGGAGGATCCCACATGCCGCGGAACGGCTGGGCCCATGAGCCATGGCCGCTGAGCCTGCGCGTCTGGAGCCTGTGCTCCGCAGCGGGAGAGGCCACAACAGTGAGAGGCCCGCGTACCGCAAAAAAAAAAAAAAAAAAATTTCAGCGGGCTCCTGGGCAACAGAACATTCTATTACTCTGCTGGCTTTTAAGGTGCAGTTCCAGGGTTAAATAATTGTGCCCAAACTTAACATTTTCAAACTGTCCAGGCTTATCTTCCAAAAGTAGTGTATTACTCACTTTACCAACTCTCCTTGCCAAGTAAAGGACCCCAAAGAATTAAGTGTTAACTGCAAAGAAGTTAGGCGAGGCTTCTCTTCTCTCCCCAAATCAAGTTTTTTGGAATCCCAAGAGAACGCAAGTACTGCAAATGCAGGGCAATGGTCTTTCCTGAAAAAAGCAATAACATTCTTATGTATTAATATACTATAATACACTTATCGTCTCTTCTGCTGATACTCACTTAGGCTGTCTTTGTTCACAGACAACATGATTGTGTATGTAGAAGATCCAATAGAGTGTACAGAAAAGTTACTAGAACTAATAAGTGAGTTCAGCAAGCTTGCAGGATACAAGATAAATATTTAAAAATCGATTGTATTTCTAGATACTAGCAGCAAACAATGTAAAATTGAAATAAATGCATACCAGTCACAATAACATAAATATGAAATATTGAATACTTAGGAATGAATCTGACAGGAGATGTGTAATATTTGTACACTGAAAACCACAAAATGTTGCTTAAACCAGACTTAGATGGGTGTAGAGATATACCATTTTCATGGGTGAGAAGATTCATTATTGTTAAGATGTCCGTTCTCTCCAAATTGATCTATAGATTTAATGCAGTCTCAGTGAGAACCCAGCAGGTTTTTATTGGTAGGCATTTACAAGCTAAATAACTCTAAAATTATTAAGGAAATTTAAGGGACCTAGAATAGTTTTGAAAAAGATTAATAAATTTGGCTGATTAACATTACCTGATTTTAGGACTTCTTATAAAAATCTATACTTATCAAGACGGTGGTATTGGTGTAAGGACAGACACATAAATAGATCAATGACCCAGCCATTCCACTCCTAGGTATTTACCCAAAATAAATGGAAGCATATTTCATACAAAGACTTGTACGTGATGTTTTAGCAACTTTATCTGTAATAGCCCCAAACTGGGAATAACTCAAATTTCCATCCACAGGTGAATGGGTAAACAAGTTGTGATACGTCTCTAAAGTGGCATGCCACTTGGCAGTACAAAAGAAATGAACTATTAACACATGCAACAGTATCACTGAACCTCAAAATAATTATGCTGAGCTAAAGAAGCCAGACTAAAAAGTATATAGTGTTACAATTCTGTTTATAGAAAACTCGGGAAAAATGCAAACTAATCTATAGTGACAGAAAAAAGATCAGTGTTTTCCTGGGGTAGGAGGAATAGGGAGAGGAGGGAGGGATTGCCAAGGGAAATGAAGAAACTGCTGGAGGTATTGGATGGGTCCATTATGTTCACTGTACAGATGGTATGCTCATAGTAATTTTATACTTTAAATATGTCTAATTTATGGCATAACAATTATATTTTAATAAAGCTGTTTACAGAAAAGTCCCTGGAATCCTTTTAGTGTTGAGAGCTTCTATCCCAACCATTCTACCGAAACTTCTCTCCTCCAGGACACAGTGGCCCCTTTCTTGCCTCATCCAATAGCTCTGTCTTTGACTGATTCAGCCTCTCATCAGCAATTCCTTCTGTTGGCTTTAAGCGCACACTTTCTTCACAGTATTGTAAATCAACTATACTTCAATTAAAAACATTTTTTAAACATTTTAAAAATAAACTAAAACAGCACACTTTCTTGAGTTCTCCCCTATCTCATTGGTTCTTCTTTTTAAGGTGTCCTTTGCTGGCTCCGACTCTTTTGCCAGATCTCACTTGTTAGAGGGCCTCTGGCCTTGGTTTTGGCCTTTTCTTCCTCTCTGTGTACACTTTCCTCCAAAGTTTTCTCAGCTGGCTTTTGATTCCAAGTATTGTCATCTTGTGCTGTTCGATAGAATTTTCCGAGATGATGGAAAAACCCTATATCTGCATTGTCCAATGTGGTAGCCACTAGATGTATATGGTTATTGAGTATTTGAAATGTGGCTACTGTGACCAAGGAAGTGAATTTTAATTTTTATTTATTTTAATTAGTTTAAATTGAAATAGCCACCTGTGGTTAGGGGCTGCTGTATTGAATAGCCTGGGTCTAGATCATTGTGTTTACAAACTATGGGTGGTAACCATTAAGTGGTCTTGACCTGTAGTTTTTTCAAAAGATGAAATAGAATAGAAAATATCTCACATGTAGTAAAAGTTATGTTTTTACAGAAAACTTTTGTTTCCTTCTTGCATCTCTGTGTACTAGGTTGCTATAACCGTGGATAGATCACATAGAGATTTTTAGGGTTTTTTTTTGTTTTTAGGTGAAAGCCACTGATCTAGATGCTGGTGATGCCCATATTTATGTCTTCAGCCATGAGCTGAGACCTGAAGTTACATTTATCTGACTTCTTGACACTTACCCTCAGGTACCTACTAGGCAACACAAGTCTGTAAACTTGTTGTTTTCTTCCTCCAGTTACCCCCCATCTCAGTAATCATCACCACCCTCTGCCAGTGTTCTGCTAAGGATGAGTGACCTTCATTTCCTTTGTTCCTGTGCCTGTTCCCTGCACCTACTCCCACTCTCAGTCCAGCAGCAAGGTGTAGGTTCTGCCTCTGAAATGGATCTCAGATCTACCCATTTATTTCCATTTTGGCTTCCATGGACTTACTCTAAGCCACTGGCATCCCTTGCCTGGACCATTGCAACAGCTCCAAACCGATCTCTCTTTCACTCTTGTCTTCATAAAACTCATTCTCCACATAGCAGCCAAAGGGATCTTTTAAAACCCTAAACCAGACGATGTTGCTTCTCTACTTAAAGCCTCCACTGGTCTTCCATTACACCGAGGATACTCCCTCGTGGCCTTACTGTGGCCTACAAGGCCCTGGTGAGCTAGCCCTCGCACCTCCAGCATGGCGCCCATCACGCTCACCTTGGCCTTTCTGTATCAGGCACACCCACTTCCTTGCTTGTTTCTCTGCAGTAACTCTGCCCACATGCCATGACCCAGACCCCAGATCTTCTTCAAGCTGGCTCTCTTTATTAATTCAAGTTTCAACTCAGAAGTCATTTCTTCAAAGGGGCAGTCCTTCTTTAACTAAAGTAGTGTCCCCAACCCAAGTCCAAGTGATCTGTTTTGGAAGTGAATGAGATATGTTGTTACTTATATAAAGTATTTTTGAGTAATATAAGCCAAGACCCATCAGTCAATATATTTTTTTTTTTTTTGCGGTACGCGGGCCTCTCACTGTTGTGGCCTCTCCCATTGCGGAGCACAGGCTCCGGACGCGCAGGCTCAGTGGCCATGGCTCACGGGCCCAGCCGCTCCGCGGCATGTGGGATCTTCCCGGACCGGGGCACGAACCCGCGTGCCCTGCATTGGCAGGCGGACTCTCAACCACTGCGCCACCAGGGAAGCCAATTATTTTTGATTAGAGATCCTTGAATCATCTGTGATCAACAGAATCCTTCTGTGCAAGTGGTGTTATCAAGTTTCTCTCTGAAGAATCAATATCCGTCTTGCTATTTTTTAACTTAGCTGAACATCTCATTGTGCAAATTTATTGAATGGTTTAAAATATGTACAATACAGTTATATTAAGTTATAGACATATAGATTGCATTAATATAAAACTTAAAACTAGAGTTTTTCATTAATGTCAATATATCATAAATATAAGATGCATTATTTAAACTTTTTAATCACTGAGATTTATGTATGACCAATTTTTGGAGAAAATTTGAATTTGATTTAAATTACCAAATCGCTTTTCTCTTGAAGAAGAAAGGTCTGTAGTTTAGGGTACATTATTCCTTATGTGATTTTAGTCTTTATTTTTATAATGGTCTTTATGAAAAACATGTTATTAAAATAGTGCAGAAATATGACCAGAGTTAAGATAAATGATAAGGTTTGTGATTTTGACCTTTGCTTCAAAAAAAAAAAGGGAAAGGAAAACTACACTCCAGTGCTGAAATTTTCACAGCAGTCATTTGAGTAACAGATTGCAAAAACAATGAAATTAAAACTGTACGCTCAGTATCCTATGTATTGTTTAAACCACATGGTAAAGGGGGCAACAGGAAATGCATTTAACTTTACAAAATGAAAATTGAATGTAAGTGGGGAAAATACAAGTGGGGAAATTTGACATTATTTCATCCTAGAAAGTTCTTAAATTAGATAAAAGTTGTGTTCAGAAAACTAAAATAGGGTGTCATTTTACCTCCAGTGTATTCCATTGTGTCCAAGTTCAGAAACAGTGGTGATTAAAATGTTTATGTCCTTTGACCTACTACTGGATAGCTCTCCAAAGGGAATAATCCAAATTGCAGAGAGAGATTTATACACAAAGATGTTAATTGTGGCATTATTTATAATTTTGAAAAGCCAGGAACCAACCAAATATCCAGTGATGGAGGAATTAAGCAGACTGTAGAACATCCATATAATAAAGGACCGTATAACCATTAAAATTAATTTTTAAAAAGACTAATGTTGTGGGAAAAAGCCTTGACATGATGCTAAGTGAAAAAAAGATATATTTATACAGTATGATCTTAATTAGGTAAAAATAATTTCCATAGAAGAAAATATGTTAATAGTGGTTCATTCTGAAGAGTAATTGTTGCTGGTTTGTATTTTCTAGAAAAAGCACGTTATTTTTATAATAGCAAAAAGATTATTAAAAAAAGAAATCGTGGTGGCTAATAAAATATTAACTATTTAAGCAGATTGTGTTTTAGAGCTGGAGAGAAGCACAGGGATCATTTAGTCTGGGTGCTGTGACTAGGGGTTGTAATTGGTAGGCGAGATTGTCTGAGAGCTGGTTTTCAGAGGCCATGACGGCGAGGAAGCCTCCTTAGTGTTTTTGCTCTGGGATGCCCTACTGTGCACAGTTCTGTCATGCACTGGCTGTCCTTTGCTGATCAGAAAGTCTGACTGGCTGTCAGCTTTGCTTCAACAAATATAAAAAAGGAGGACAAAGTAATTGTTATCTAATAAACGTGACATTTGGTAGGCAAAAACTTTAATACATGAGGCAACAATGAAAGATTGCTGAGGGTTTAAAGTGGGAAGCATTCTAGGTTGTCCTTTATTTAATCTTTGGGTTTTCATCCATGAATAGTCACGACATCATTTTAGTGGGTCTCCCCCAACATTACCTTTTAAATGAAATTAGAACAGAATAGGAACGATAGGGTGCATGGCATATAGTAAGTATTCATTCTTTAAATTCTTACTTCAGGTATGTTTTTGTACGTACTGGGCTGTAAATGTAAACGTGTCTGTTTTTCTTTTCAAACTGTGATTTGTAGTCAAATAAAGTCAAGAGACTCCTACTGTGATCTAGACCAGTGGTTCTCAGGAATATTCTGAGACCAGAAGCATAGGTGTCACCTGGGAGCCAGTTAGAAATGCAAATTCTCAGGCCGCACCCCAGACCTACTGAGTCAGTAACTCTGGGAGTGGACCCAGCACTCTTTGGTTTATATAATAAGGTCCCCCCACAACCAGTGATTCTGATGTGCACTCAAATTTGTAGACCACTGGTCTAGTCTTGCTATTTCGGGTGTGGTCCAGAGACTAACACTGGCATCGCTCGGCAACCAGTTGGAAATGCAAAATCTTCAGCCCTAACCAGACCTACTCATTCAGAGTCTACATGCTCCCCAGGCGATTTGTATGCACGGATTAAAGACTTAGTAAAGGTTGGGAGGCATTGATACAAGCCACAAAGGCCTCCAGGGGCCAAGTGGTTAATGTCAGTGAATAAAGGCAGCTTGGTTTTCTCTCTAAAGAGTACAACAGTGAGAAAGCAGGATGGTGTGAAGGTTAAGCATCTTCGTTTGTTTAAAAATGTCCCATATTGCACCAGTTAACACACCCAGCTAAGCTCATCAACTAAGGTTAACTGCAGTTGACATCAATGACTTCAAGCAGATTTTAAACCCAAATTTTAATAGCGTGACTCCCTCATAATAACTTCTTCTGATCTCTTAGGAATTTATCAAGGAGCTGCTCTCCCGGGTAAGAGGCATGAGGAAACTGAGCCCCCCACAGAAGAAGACTGTATAATTCCGGACGAGGTGGAGCTCTCCTGGAGACCCAAGAAGGGATTTCGACTTCACGAAGACTTTTATTAAAGAATAGTTGTCCTTATGAGCATCTTTTTTGGGGGTAGGGAGGGGTGGTATCTATTAGACATTTATTCAGGAATGTTACTTTTTTGTTGTTGTTTTTAAAGGTTTTGATGGTGTAATATTTTAATAGCAAAGACATCACCACTCTGGTTTCAGCCCAACCAGGGATTGACAAACCAGGCAGACACACAGGGCTGGGCTGGGCCAGGCATCTTCTTGGAGAAACCAGATGTTTAGGACCTAACTATACAGGGATGATGGTTTTCTTAGACTTTTTTCTGAAGTTGTACATTTGACTCAGAAGTTGAATTTCTCGTGCTTGTATATATCTTCAGGCAACTAAGTTAACGTGTTGATGTGAGTTTTATTTCACATTGATGGAATACACTTGTGGTCGTCCTTTCATTGGAGGTCACGGCACGTATGTTTTCACGAGGCCACTCGGTATTCTTTGCGTGAGTGCTGGAGACCTACGACGTTCACTTTATGCACCAAAGTGAAAGAATTCAGTGTATCCGTTATTTTAATGAGCTACACTACAACAATGTGGAATCGGTCAAGGGCTTAATTTATGGACTTTGTATCATTTTGTTAATCGGATGCTTTGCCAGGTTATGTACTTATTGCCTCATTTGTGGTATTATTCAAGTTTTCTGAACCCTTTCTTTGAATGTTTATTCAGATTTCTAGAGAAATGCCCACGCTACCTGAGTGGTGTTTTGCAGTGGAACAAGGAAGCGCCGTGTAGCAATTCATCCTCTGCTTTCAACCAAATACTATGTATTATTCTCTCTCCATGAAAGCAGGTCATAAGGAAGTGAGCAGATTAAGTTTCTTCCTCCTTAGAAGTAGTTCTGGTCACTTCGGTGCCCGGGCAGCATCAGACCGGGGTGGGGTGAGCTGAGTGATGAGCAGGTGTAAAAGGGAGAAAGCCTCACCTCCTCTCAAGAGAGTGGATACAGGAGCATTTGCTGGTTTGGAAGCGTGGTGGAGATTTCATTTCTGGCTTCTCTCAGTGGCGTGTGGTGAGGACTCTGGCCCTAATTGTGCACCCTGATCCCTTTGCTTGGAGTGGAGCCTGGGATGCCTACCCTGCCCCTCTCAGTTCTATACCAGATCCTTGGAGAAGGATCAAAATGCAGATGGATGTGGGCGGGGTCAAAGGTCAGAGGAGAAACTCCTGCTTTCCTCCAGGAGGTCCCCACTGCCTCCCCACAGAAACCCCCCATACTGTAAGGTGTCTCTAGGTGGCCCTGTCAGAGGACAGGGGTCAGGCATTTTATATCAAGGGTGCTCTGAACATATTTTATTTTTTAAAAGAACTATGTTTGTGAATTTTATGTACACTGGCAAGCTTTTGAAAATGTATTTAATTTTGTAATGTTTACCAATGATTTATTTACAAGCTATTTACGCAAATAAATGAAGCTGCTTACAATTCTGCTTACGTGTTTGCCTTGGAAAAAACAACATTGACATGATGATTTCACTTTGTTAGATGCTCTGCAGACAAGGGTACCAAGCACTTATATCTAGCTTTTCATTTTCAGGTCTTCTGTCATTTGATCCTAGACCTCACCTGAGGTGTCTCCAGATCAGGCAGTGAAAGCAAAGGGGCTGGGACACATCCCCGGCTTGAGAAGGAAACAGAAAGTGACTCTGTGCCCTTGGCCCTGCCTGCCTTCTAGTCCAACCCTCTCTCAGGCCATGCCCCTTGCATTTCACTAAAACTCCCTTTTGCCCATCTGGTGTAAATCCTCAAGATTTCAGATTACTCAGATATTCCAATTACTGTTAGAAACCCGTGCACCCTGTGAGTACAGAAAAATCAGAATTTGCAGGACTTCTGTTAGGCTTGACCAGCCCAGGTTACGGTCTTCAGAGGAAATAAGAATGAACTTTTCCTCCAAAGGCCTCTGATCCTACCACATCACACATTGCCTGCCTTTCCTCCCTGCCCTTGCTCAGGGACTGGCATCCCTTGACTCCCCTGAGCGCTCAAGCCACAAGCTTGGGGTGTCTGGAAGGTTCTCTGTATTTTTTTCCTCCAAAGCTTTGCTAAAACTATTGCCTGGGTCTGGAACACACTCTCCACCAACAGGCTCTCTCTGGAGAGCTGGACTGGACCCCTGCTAAGTGTGTGCACAGCTTCATGGCATGTCTCCATGGTATTACTACTGGCTATTCACCTGTTATCTCTTCTGTTCGACTCTAGGATCCTTGAGGTTAGAACTGGGTCTTATAAATCAAGCCCCTGGTGTTTGTCAATTGAATAAATATGATAAAAGATTCTTCAAGAAAACTCAACTGTTTCCTTCCCAGCTAGGAGAGTGATTCTTAGACCTGAGTGTACGTTTGAATCACCTGGGAAGCTTTGAAAACAGCTGATGCCTAGACCCCAGTCCTGACCAACTTAATCAGAATTTGTAGGAGCAGAGCTTAGGCATTTTTTAAGGTCCCCAGGTGGAGCGGCCCTGGGCCACTGGGTCATTCTTGTGTAGTCTGATGCACACGTCTGATCACACGGCATCCTGCTTGTGCTGTCACGGCAGGTGGCAGCTGTGACGTGAGCACATTATCTATTTCTCCTTGTGTTTTCTACTGGAGGGGAATTAAAGCACAGGACTAGGAAAATGACTCCAAAGTAGCCAACTCCTGGCCCAGTGATCACTCGAACACTGGTGAATCTAAGGTTAAACTTTACGGAGTGGTGTCCATTTACAACAATCATAATAGTAGTTCCCATTCCTTGACCATTGTGCTAAGTGCTTACGTGCCTTATCTCATTAAATCTCGACATGAATCTCATGAGGTGCATTGCATTATCCTCACTTTACAGAAAATCAGCTCAGGAAGGTTAAGCAGCTTCCCCGAGGTCACACAGTTACGGAGCTTCAAACCCTTTGACCATTAGGCTTATCTGCCTCTTACAGGGGTTACTCTCAGTGCCACGTACAGGAGTGAAAGCTGGGAACTCCATCTACAGTGAGCCGGGCCCCTGAGCTGGCGGGGGCGCGTGGGGAGGCTCTGTGGTCGGAGGGGTCCTCGGCCACCTGCCCGGTTCTCTCTCAGTCCTGAGAACGAAGGGCTCCCGAGCTGTAGGGCAGCCAGGCTCTGTACCGCGGCCCCTCCTCTGTCTCCGGGCTCTTATGCCTTCTCCCCTAACAAAAAGCTCCTGGGCTTGGCCTTAGCAGCTTGGCATGGAGCGCCCTTTCATCAGTGGTTACATCAGGCTCTTTCCAAGAAGACTAAATGGTTGGGAACATGAGCCCTTTTTGAGTCATGACTACCATTTCATGGAGGGGTACAGAGGAGGGGCCACAGCCAAGAGATAGCCAGCCGAGCACTAGGCCCACACCTGGAGATGCAGGTTGGGGAGCATCTGGGAGATGAGCTTGTCCCTTTCCACAGTCAGAGTGGGAGCCAGATGTTTGCCCTGTGGCTCAGTGCTGCCCTGGGCATTGCTCCACGCCCAGCCCACTGGGATTGAGCTTGTTCTTTTTGCTGCCCCTCAGGTGTTGCTCGTTGAGACGCCCAGGCCCACAGCCACCTGTTCGTGTGACTGCTGATCGACACTCCCCTGCTCCCACCTCATTTTTGCTTCTGAGTCAAAGGTGCTGGGGTTTCCCTCTGCTTCTCGGGGACCTTCCCTGAGTGTAGGCACTTTGCAGGAGCTTCCTCCCACCCCTGTCATCCCCCTCCTTTCACCCCTGCTTTGGGCACTAGCCTCAGGACCCTTTGATGGCTCAAATGGCTTAAGGTAGCTTGGCGGGGAAGTACTGTGGGTGGGGAGGACCCCTTGTCTGTGGTCTGTCCGAAAACACAGAAGAACTCAGTGTATTTGGTAATTGGAACTTTGGGAAGGCCAGTTTCAAACTGGACACAGACAGGGGGGACCGGTGATTTTCCACATTGCTCTTTTCTTCTTCCTTGAATTTATTTCAACCCAAAGGATCCTGGAGAGTTACTACTGGGAGCTAGTGCCATTCCCTTTGGGATTCGGGACGGAACTAGCTATGTGTTTGTAACCTGCCTGTGAAAATCAGGTGGCTTCTCACGGTCTTCTGTGAGCAAGAAAGAACAGTCCAGACTTCATGGAGTTCCCTTCCACCCCGACTCAGACGCAAGGGCTGGAAATGCTTCACTTCTTAAGGGTTCTGATGCCACTGTGGTGTTGCTTGCCTGGGGATGAATTGTTTGTGTAAGACTGGACCGTTCACCTCTCGGCTGTGTGGATGTTCCCACCACAGCACAGCAGACGGGCATCTCAGTAGAGTACTGATACGAGAACGACTGCAAATTAGGTCCTGGAAATCTGTTTTTCTGGTGCTTTTATTGGCTCCATTGAATAAATAAGGCCAGATTTATCTCTGCTACATATTACCTTTGGCTTTAGGCTCATCAAGTAAGGTGTATTAAATGACCTTGCTGGTTGGGGTTCACCTTGTTTTGGTGGATTCTAGAGGTAGGAAGTCCTATCAAACTTGGGGATTTAAAAAAGGGCACTTTTAATGTTAGTGCTGTTGACTTGATCACATTTATACACACACACACACACATATATAAATTCAGTGTTATCCTTGTAAGGAGACAGTTCTACGCAGGTCTCTCATGTTTCTGCATGTTTGTGGGCATGTCCTTAGTTATGGACAAATGTTTTCAATATGTTTGTATGTGCAGCAACCAGCCTGGGAGGATAGAGATTGTTTCTCCCTCTAAAGCAAAAAGCACATGAGCTTACTGCCCATTATAAAAGATGCAGGTTCCGGGGACTTCCTTGGTGGTCCAGTGATTGAGACTCCACGCTTCCAATGCAGGGCGCGCGGGTTCGATTCCTGGTTGGGGAACTAAGGGAAGCCAGTGGGGCTGGTCCCGTCTCACTCACACACTGGCTCGTTTGGGAGGTGGGTTCCACGTCCCTGTCCTCTTCTGCTTTTTGTGGGGCGTTCCACCCATGGTTCTGAGGATCACAAGCCTTTGGTGTGGATTTAGCTTCAACAGGCTCCACTTCACAGGTCTGCTTCAACGGCCAAAGCCTAATCTGTGCACACCCGGGACTGACAGAACACCTGGAGAAATACCTTTCCTCCTCCTTCCTCTCCCATCCCTTCTAGCATCTTGTTTAGGTCATCAAACAAGCAAACACGTGAAAGACAAGCATGTGAACACTGGTGTGCAAGGCAGAGCAAGGAGTGGAAGAAAAGTCCACACTTCATCATCCTGTCCCTGGGAAAAGAACCGAGGGAAGAAAGGATAAGAATGATGCCCTGGCCGTGAACAAACCACTTTTCTGTACAGTCTTCTGTTGTTTCCTAGGTGTGCAAAGAAAGAAAGTTATTGTGTTATATTTGGGCCGGGAATTTAAATTCCATAAAATATTTTATAGCTTCTAGGAGGAAGCTCTTTTTTTTTTTTTTTTCCTGAGCTTTTAAATAAATTTATTTATTTATTTTTGGCTGTGTTGGGTCTTCGTTTCTGTGCGAGGGCTTTCTCCAGCTGCGGCTAGTGGGGGCCACTCTTCATCGCGGTGCGCGGGCCTCTCACTGTCGCGGCCTCTCTTGTTGAGAAGCACAGGCTCCAGACGCGCAGACTCAGTAGTTGTGGCTCACGGGCCTAGTTGCTCTGCAGCATGTGGGATCTTCCCAGACCAGGGCTCGAACCCGTGTCCCCTGCATTAGCAGGCAGATTCTCAACCACTGTGCCACCAGGGAACCCAGGAGGAAGCTCTTAATTGCTCTTTTTGCTCGTGTTTTATCATGAGTCTCATTTAATCCAAGGTGCTGCTTCGTAATTTATGATCTTTATGTGGAGGAAACGTGAAAGATACTTCATAAAGCCACTCTACAAGCAGGCTGTACATTTAATGTTCGGAACAGAAATTGCCCTTACTTAAGCAGTCTCCCACCCTTCCACCTCCCTGATATCGAGAATGACTCATCCATGTATAGGATGAACCAGACAAAGCAATATTTCTAATGAGCTGCAGACCCTGAAGGCAGAAACCCTTTAAGAGTTGAAACTCCCATTTTATTGCCAACAACAGATATCATACTGAATGTTAATTCAGTGATGATCGTCTGGGGAAAAACGAGCAGAAATGAAGAGGTTTTAAACTGATAACCAATCATTAATCCAGTCAACTCCCTCAAAAACTAACTTCATTACTAAGGGGGTCATTATTTTTATGTTGTCAGAGTTTCAGTGAAAAGTCCTTGGGGGTTATTTATGAGTAATTGGGGAAGTAAATGTTGATGTCTGCCATGGATGTTTTATGACTAACTCTTCAGATCTTTATACGGGATTGGTTGAGTCTGGAAATTGCATTGGTTTTCCACCCAAGGCTTTGCAAGAGCTTTTATTTATTTATTTATTTATTGTTTCTGTTTTTGTTTTATTGGAGTATAGCTGCTTTACACTGCTGTGTCATTTTATGCTGTACAGCAAAGTGAATCAGTTGTATGTATACATATATCCCCTGTTTTTTTGGATTTCCTTCCTATTTAGGTCACCACAGAGCACTGAGTCGAGTTCCCTGTGCTATACAGTAGGCTCTCATAACGCAAGAGCTTTTAAATTACCTGTAGTTGTCAGATGGGATTGTCTCCTCAGGAAAGTGGATGGAGCTTGCCCACCACGCTGTGCATTTCAGGTTTTTAAAATAACGTTGCTGTCGGGCTTCCCTGGTGGCGCAGTGGTTGAGAGTCCGCCTGCCGATGCAGTGGACGCGGGTTCGTGCCCCGGTCCGCGAAGATCCCACATGCTGCAGAGCAACTAGGCCCGTGAGCCACAACTACTGAGCCTGCGCGTCTGGAGCCTGTGCTTCGCAACGGGAGAGGCCACAACAATGAGAGGCCTGCGTACCGCAAAAAAAAAAAAAATAATAATAATGTTGCTGTCGCCTCTGGTCTCTCCCTTTCATTTATTTTTTTTGTTTTCTTTGTTTTGTTTTTTTGCGGTACGCGGGCCTCTCACTGCTGCGGCCCCTCCCGCCGCGGAGCACACGCTCCGGACGCGCAGGCCCAGCGGCCACGGCTCATGGACCCAGCCGCTCCGCGGCACGCGGGATCCTCCTGGATCGGGGCACGAACCCGCGCCCCCTGCATCGGCAGGCGGACTCCCAACCACTGCGCCACCAGGGAAGCGCTCCCCCTTTCATTTTAAATGGTGGCCCTGAGGCCAAGCTATAGTGCCGCTAATTTTATTTGTTTTTTTTATTGAAATATAGTTGATTTACGATTTTGTGTTAATTTCTGCTGTACAGCAAAGTGATTCAGTCATACATAGATATATATACACATTCTTTTTAAAATTCTTTTCCATTATGAGTTATCACATGATATTGAATATAGTTCCCTTAGTGCCACTTTCATAAGAAAGACTCCTATAGGAAGCAAGCTTAGGTTATTATAAGGGGGTTAGCAGCACCTACTAGAAGAGTTTTCAGCAGCCATAGGGGGGCCCCTGCGCCCCCGCCCTCCTCCACATCACAACCCTCCACCACATTCATCAGAGACCCAACAATCAGACATTTGTTCTCCTTCAAGTTAACCAGCACATACTCTTGGTAGGGATCTTAAACTTTAATCATCTTTGCTTTTGTCAGATTCCTTATTGAGGGGGAGGGTCTGGGTGTGTGAGGGCTGTGTATGGGCCATCACATCTTTTGGCTCCCATCTTGTGATGTAAGCCTCCCCAAACAAAGTAAGGGCATCTCTCATAATTAAAAAATTTTAAATAGCAAAACTAAATATGCATCGAGGCAGGCCCTTCCTTGGTGCTCAATGAAGCAGTCTGTGATTCTGGTACATCGATCTGCATATTTCCTCCACAGAAATGTTCATGCAATACAAATATCATACAGAAAGGTCTAGCTCAGAACAATACCCGAGGGGCCATGAGATTGAAGTTTGCAAGGGGGTGGGTGGGGCAGGCGCGGTCTTCACTGTGATGAGGTCCACAGTGGTCCTCAAGTGGGCTCTAGGAGGTTGGCAGAGTGAAAAAAGCACTTGGATCTGTCACAGCCCAGCCTGGGGTCTTTGGGCAACTGATTCTGTCTGGGCTTCTGTTTCCTCCTCTTAAAATTAAGAATATTTGCCTTAACTATCTTGTGGAGTAGAAAGGTGCAAATGAACAATAAATGTAAAAGGTCGGGCACAGCATAAACATCGAACAGAAGCAGGGCAATTCCCTGGTGGTCCGGTGGTTAGGGCTCCGCACTCTCGCTGCTAAGGGTCCACGTTCGATCCCTGGTCAGAGAACTAAGATCCTGCAAGCCGTGAGGCGCAGCCAAAAAAAAACCAGACCATCTACCAGAAGCAAGTAAGTATGGTAAGTGTATTCATGAGATCGGAAGCTTGAGTAACTGCAAAGACATGGTGCCAATCAATCATTCAGTCAGTAGCATTGGGCTTGGAATCGGCCCCAGCTCTGCTGCTTACTATCTATGTGATTTCAGGTGCTGCCTTAAGTGTCTGCCCCTTGCTTTCTTTATCCGTAAAATTGGAAAGCAACAGGATTAGCGTTTATATGTATGTTAGCATATATAAACATACAGCACCCTACTATTATATAATTAGAGAGATACTGCGTGCAGTTACTTAGAATACTTCTCTTGCTCGTTTTCAGTTTTAAAAATGATGATCTCTACCCTTAAGGCCCTTGCTTTTTCTCCTCCCTCTTCCTTCTTGATCTGTTCCCATCGTTGACCTGATTCTGCTCGACCACAGGTGTGAAACCAGGGGGAGTTCAGTGGAGTTGACAGCACACCTTAAGTCTTCAAGGCCACCATCAGACTCTCTAGAAGCAAGACTGGAGCACCTGCCTGTGAGGGACAAGTGTCTGTACCCCACAGTTCTCAAGCTCTCCAATTCCATAGCTAGAAGCTTGGAGGACCTGAAAGAACTTTTGATTTGATCTTTGTTGTCTGTGTATGACACTTTCTACTCCTTAGTATTGAAATGTGTTTGTATCATTTCTCCCTCTTGGGGTCATACTTGGCTGGGGGTGGAGGTGGCCATTGAATAAGTACCCTAAATCCAGTAGCCGTCCCCATGGGGGAAAATTATGGGTAGGACAATGGACGTCCATAGCTAAGTTTCAAAGAAGGAGAAATCCGTCTAACAAGGCACACATGTTTTTTTCCAGCATTTCTGGGGGCCGATGTTTTTTTAAATCAAGGACAAGGCTATGGAAAATCATCTTTAATTAAACCTGCAGTCATTCCCTCTAGGGCTTTGTACTGTGTTCACCTCTTAAATTATACACTTCAATTAGCAGAATCCTTTCTCCTAGCCCCGAGGTTTTATTTGCAGATCTCACCGTACTCTGGCAGCTCCAATCTGTTTCATTCCGTCTGGAAGCATCATCTGTACGATTTCTTCCCTGGCTGCCTTAGGCTGCATTCTTTTTCTCTCCCAGTGTGTCTTTGTTGTAAGCCGGGCTGAGACCACAGCCTGTTAAACCGCCACCCCTGCCTATCCCTACCCCACTGACTTTCACTCCTGGCTCTTCCCCAAATCAGTCTCCACCTGTCCATGTATTTAATAAAGATGCTGACCAGCATTCTTTGCTGCTTTCAGAAAGAAGCTCACAGAAGTTATGTTCCCTACTTCAACCAGAAAAACCAAAGTGTAAAAGGAGTTCCGGGGGAAGAAATGGAGGAGCCTCCTTAATCAAGCATCAACCCAGCTGACATCACGCCCTAAAATGATTAGAACAAGTCACTTGATATTTTAAATCTTCATCACTTGATAAATTAATCTAAAAAGGGAACGGAGACTGTGCATTTTCTTTCATGTGATCCACATATTGACCCTAAAAGACTTCAGCTTCTTGGAATATCTATTAAGAACTATAAATTACTGAGCTGTAATTTTAAAAAGAAATCATTACAACAAAATATTTCTAGTGTACAAAAAAAATCCAAGGAACAATATCAAAATATCTATATCTGGGGAATCCCCTGGTGGTCCAGTGGTTAGGAATCCGCCTTCCAGTGCAGGGGACTCAGGTTCAATCCCTGGCTGGGAAACAAAGATCCCATATGCTTCGGGGCAACTAAGCCCTCACGCCGCAGCGAAGAGCCCGTGTGCTGTAACTAGGACCTGAAACAGACAAATAAATAAATTAAAAAAAAAAAGAAATATCTATATCTGTATCTATCTATATCCATGTAAATATCTATTCATCACCTATTTATCTACTAGTCATAAGCTTAAGAAGGGAAACAGATAAAACTGAAGTCCTTTTTATATGCCTCGCTGACCCATCCCTCTCTCTCTGCAGCTGTAAATATGAACCTGAATTTGGTGTGTATCCTTGCCATGCATGTCTTCATATTTTCACTACTTATGTAGGATCCATAAACAATACTACATTAAAAACTTCATGTAGGGCTTCCCTGGTGGCGCATTGGTTGAGAGTCCGCCTGTCGATGCAGGGGACACGGGTTCGTGCCCCGGTCCTGGAAGATCCCACATGCCGCAGAGCGGCTGGGCCCGTGAGCCATGGCCGCAGAGCCTGCGCGTCTGGAGCCTGTGCTCCACAACGGGAGAGGCCTCAGCAGTGAGAGGCCCGAGTACCACAAAAAAAACAAAGCAAAACGAACAAAAAAAACAACTTCATGTAAATAGCATCGTATTCCATGTATCTGTCTGTAACCTGTGTGATAATTTGGCCACGTCATTTATTCTACAGGAGGTGTCCATTCTTTCCTGGATGGATGTTTAGGCCCCGACTTTTAGTGATTATGAGCAATGCTATGAGGCACTCGTCATTACAGGGGATCTACGCGTGTGACTGTCTTCACAGGTGAGTCTCAAAATGATCAGGCAAGTTTGGAAAACTCCAGAGCAAACTTTTCCTGTAAAGGGCCAGATCATAAAAATTTTCAGCCTTGTGGCCACAAAGCTTTTAACAGCCTCTGTCAATTCTCTCCCTACACCCCACCCTCCAACCCAACTTCTTCACAATCCTGTAAAATTATAAAAACCATTCTTAATTTGAGGGCTGTACACAGTACTCTGGCAGATTTGGGCAACTAGCTAGTGCATGGTCCTGCTCTGAGTACCACCGGGATGAGGCTACCTGTGTCTCTAAGCCTATTAGATACTGTCAAATGCTCCTGAGATGATTTTGGAGAGTCACACAATCTGTCACCTCCCCTTCTCCCTGATAGTCCATGACTCCCCCCCTCCCTCCCTCCCTCCCTCCCTCCCTTCCTTCCTTCCATCCAATATGCTACTTGCATGTTTTATCATTTTTATGGGAACCTCTTGCTTGAACTCAGATTAAAAAAAAAAAAACTTATTCATTTATTTATTTTTGGCTGAGTGGGTCTTTGTTGCTGTGCGCGGACTTTCTCTAGCTGTGGCGAGCGGGGGCTACTCTTCGTTGTGGTGCGCGGGCCTCTCGTTACGGTGGCTTCTCTTGTTGCGGAGCACGGGCTCTAGGCACGCAGGCTCAGTAGTTGTGGCACGCGGGCTTCAGTAGTTGTGGCACGCGGGCTCTAGAGTGCAGGGTCAGTAGTTGTGGCGCACAGGCTGAGTTGCTCCATGGCACGTGGGATCTTACAGGACCAGGGCTTGAACTTGTGTCCCCTGCATTGACAGGCGGATTCTTAACCACTGCGCCACCAGGGAAGTCCTGAACTCAAATGTTTATCAATTACCTTTGAGGAGCAGAGTGCCAGAGTCACTCTTCTCCATAAAATTCTTACAGAATGAGGCTTATCCCACTTCTGGAAACTGGTGTGTGGCCCGAGCAGGCAGTACAGTGTGGAAACGCTTCCTGCCTCTCGCTCCAGAACAGATGCCGCTTGGGGACACAGGGTGGGCCAGGCAGTGTTCACTGGACGCAGAGCCATAAATGTGCTTGGATTGCTTGGCATCCTTAATGATGCATACTAATGAGGGCTTTTAATTTTTATGATTATCTAGGGAAGAAAACATATGGGGAATGGCGGTAATCCTGGAAGACAAAGATAACAGTAACACAGAACAGTCTTGAAAATACAAAAGAAAAATATGACCCATCTTGAGGGCTGAGTGTGAAATCAATATTTGTGATGAAAAGTGTATGGTAAGGAGCTTTGAGAAAATGGAGAAATTCCAGACCACAGGCTGCAGGGCTTCAAACAAGCTCACACCAGTCACACGACACGTTTTAAGTTCGAACTATGATATTAGAGGATTGGGTTGACTCTGTTGGATTTGAGAAAAAGCATTTTGTTCTCAGAATTAATTGGTTGGCCTGGATAAAACCTGGAAGACCAGGGAAATACTCAGTGGCCCTACAGGTGTGGTGTCGTTTGGCTTTTGGTGCCATTGGCTTAAAAAAGGAGTAGAGAGAAGGGCTCAGATGGAGGCTACTCCCCAAGCACCTGAGATGGTGACTGCTGAGCGCTCTGTAATGCAGGGGCGAAGCACACGGACTCACTAGGGGGCTCCTGGAGGAACTCAGCTAAACCAGCAGCTTGGCCTCCATGCTGTGTAGACCGGGAGGTAACTGCAGGGCGTCCCAGTGACAGGGGTGCTGCTGGGTGGTTTGGTGGCTGACTCGTCCACACCCTTCTGCACATGGCACACTCACTGGGTTCCCTGGCACTCTGCGCCCCACATCTCATGCCCTTCCCACGTGCAACCTACAAGGAGGCACCCCTCCACGGGACACCGCTCCTAACCCAGCCAAAGGCTGTGCATCTCTGAAGGCCTATTTCTGGCCCACTGGTGGGTCTAGGGGTTCCCTCCCCACCTCTCAAATCACAGGGGGCTGCTCAGTCGGAGCTCAGGGACATCCTGACCCAAGATCCCAAGGCTTCGGCCAGTAGTTTCACTGCACGGCACAGAGCAGGCACTCTGCCTGTTGGTTTTCGTGGTCACGCTCACCGCATGACCAGCCAGTAAATCGGGAGACGAGGTGTTGAGGCAAGGAATATGACTTTATTCGGAAAGCTGGACCAAGGAGATGGCGGACTGATGTCTCCAAAAAATCCTCTCATCTGGGTTTGGATGCCAGTTTCTTTTATAGAACAGAGAGGGGGAGGAGGTGGGGAAGTAACTAAAAAGGCCACAAGTCTTGCAAATATCCCCTGGAATGGCCAGCCAGGGGGTGGGGATGTGTTAATTTCTTCTTTCTTGCAGCTATCCACAGGTGGACAGGGTCAGGATACTTCTCTGAACAAAGGCACTTTGGTTTAACATTCAGGCAGAGGGGTGGGGTTCCCCGAGGCAGGCCATTATGTATAGACAGTATCCGTTTAGTGAACAAAAGCAATAGGAAGCAAAGGTGAAAGAAACAGGTCCAACATGGAGTCAGGATTGGCTCTTCCCTGTTATAACGTGTCTCCTAAGGAGATTGCAGGGTTGATGGAAAATACCTTTTTTCCTCTGTCTCCATGGCAACAGAGCGCACACAGGTCCTGCCTGCCTGCCTCTGTCCTCCCCGGTGCCCCGCGGCATGTACTGATCACCTCCTGGCCCTGACTCGCCGTGACCTCCAGCTGGCTCGTCTACTTCATTCCCTCTGACGCCGAGCACCGTCTTTTTATTGTCCCGCTTTGAGGCCAGTTGTGCAAAGTTGGAAAGGAAAAGAAATAGTCACCTATCACCTGTAAGAAATATGCCCTTGGAATTTAATAACTGATACTGGTGTGGCATTTTGTTTAAAAAGTATTTTCATCTGTATTATTTGATGCTCATCACATCAACTCTATGAAAGAGGTGAGGCAAATATTATTATTCAAAAAAATTTTATTGTTACTTTATAAATAAGGAATTGAAAGCTTGAAGAGAATTTCTGAAGGTAATTTTTATGTCTTCCAGAAACTTCTAAAGTTTCCAGAGCTGGTATGTGGTGGATCTGGGACTCATACCCAAATCTTCAACTCTTAATCTTGAGATTTTTAAACAAAACTATTGTTCCCTCAGGGTTCGCCAGAGAAACAGAACCAATAGAATACACACATACATATACACATATATCAATACAAACGTGTATGTGTATATAAAATTTATTTTTTTAATTGCAGAATTATGTATTATCAATATAATATTATTATTTATTAATATTATCATATTATTATTATCTTAAGGATTATTTTATGTGATTGTAGCAGCTGGCAAGTTTAAAACCTTTTGGGCGGACTGGCAGGCCAGAGCTCAGATGAGAGTTAATGCTTCAGTTTTGCGGCAGAATTTCTCTTCTCTGGGAAACTTCAGTTTGTGTTCCTAAAGTCTTGAACTGATTGAATGAGGCCCAGCCACACTATCGAGCTTAATCTCCTTATTTACTATCAACTGCTTTGAGAAATTACCCACATCTACAAAATACCTTCTCAGCAACACCTAGATTACTATTTGATGAAATCACTGGGTACCACAGTCTAGCCAAGTTGACACATAAAACTAACCATCACAACTATATCATAGAAATCCCCCTAGTATAAGTCTCGATTTTGTGGTAAACAGAAATAAGAGTTAGCACAGAGGGCTGAAAATGAGATTGAGGATTTATGCACTGGCCTATGTTCCATGGACGCTGTGTCCCCTGCAGGCAGGGTCTGCATCAAGTTCAGCTTTGCTTCCCCAGTGCCCAGAATGATGCCTGGTCATGAGAGGCCATCAGTGAATGTGGGCTGAAGGGATATATGTGAACCTTCCTTAATATTTCAGAGGCGCTGATCACGGAATTAATTTTATCTTATAAAATTGGTGGCTTCCAGGTCTTTCTAGCCATAAGAGATGTACTCTGGTGCCTGACTGCCAAGGATTGAATCACAGCATTCCCATTTACTAGCTGTACCACCTTAGGCAAGTAACTAAACCTGTCTGGCTGTCTTCCTCATTTGAAAAATGGGGGTGATAATTGTATTTACTACGTAAGGTGGTTGTGCAAGTTAAATGAGTTAAGACATGTGAAGGGCTCAACTCAGTGCCTGGCACATAGAAATAGCCAGTAAATATTAGCTATTATTCCCATTATTATTTACACATCTATCGTAGACTCTTCTGCTTTGAGCCCCACATTCTTCACTTGTAGGAAGGCCAGAGTTGTACAAATTCTTCTTTCTCGAACATTTCGTAGATTCCTAGGTTACCACTGCTAATTGTACACACTGGAAGCAGCATGCTATTTAATAGTTTAAAAGATATTACCTTATGGGAGAGAGTCCCTCCAAATTAAAATAATCAAGGATAGCTTAGTGTATTAGTTTGCTAATATACTGCTAAGACGAAGTGCCACAAACTGCGTGGCTTAAACGGAAATTTATACTCTCATTGTTCATTAGGTCAGAACTTCAAGATCAAGGTGTTGGCGGGGTTGGTTTCTTCTGAGGGCTGCAGGGAGAATCTGTTCCGTGTCTCTTTACTAGGTTCTTGTAGCTTAGCCTCAGGTGTTCCTTGGCTTGTAGAAGGCTGGCTTCTCCCTGTGTCTTTACATGGTCATTGTCTTCTTTCTATGTGTGTCTGTCTCTATGTCCAATTTTCCCCTTCTTGTAAGGACACCAGTTATACTGGGTTAGGGTCTGTCCTAATGACTTCATCTTAACTTGATCATCTGCGAAGACCCTATTTCCAAATAAGATCATATTCACAGGTACTGGGGTTAGGATTTCAATGTCTTTTGGAGGGGACACAAACCCATGACACCCAGCTTTCATACTGGGCCCAGTGAACCTGTAAACAGCTTATGCTGTGGCCTCAGGCAGTGCCCTTTAGCTGATGAGTAAATACCCAATTCCAAACAGCTCTGTGGCATGTGCTGAGGAACCCCAGCCAGAGTGCTGTTGGGGGCCATTGTGCTGTTAACATTCACTGTTGTTATACTTTAGTATCTCACTATAAACAGTCATTTAGTTGGTGGTTGTAGTGCTGAAAGATGAGTTAGAATGATTTAGAAATAAAGAGCTATGGCGGGGGCTTCCCTGGGGGCGCAGTGGTAGTGAAGTAAGTCACAAAGAGAAAGACAAATACCACATGATATGACTTATATGTGGAATCTAAAATATGACACAAATGAACCTGTCTATGAAACAGAAACAGACTCAGGGACATGAGACAGACTGGTGGTTGCCAAGGGGGAGGGGGAGGGGGGAGGACTGGAGTGGGAAATTGGGGTTAGCACATGTAAGCTCTTATATATAGAATGGATAAACAACAAGGTCCTACTAATAGCACAGAGGAATATATTCAGTATCCTGTGATAAACCATAATGGAAAAGAATATTAAAAAAGAATGTATATATATGTATAACTGAATCAATTTGCTGCAGAGCAGAAGTTAACACAGCATTGTAAATCAACTATACTTCAATTAAAAAAAAAAATACACAAAGGACTTGCTCCAAATCTCCCAGAAAGACAGGAGAACGCTTAATGATGGGGAAAGGTGAAATTGCACAATGTTGATTCATTCCCCTGGGTACCGTTTCTCCTTGAAGTGGAAATCAAATACCGGATAACCAGTTGTCCTGAGGCCTCCACCTTTTGAAGGTGATTGACCAAAAATCAATTGTCCAATTGAAGTCGGTCCTGCTGTTAACTGAAGGTCAAGCCTGGCAGCGCTGGTCACTAAAGACAACCGTTCATCAGCTGTTGGGAATAGTTGTCGGTACAGCTGCTCCAGGCGCTTACAGACTTTCACAAATATCCA
The DNA here is from genome assembly GCF_963924675.1 of Phocoena phocoena. Classification (NCBI taxonomy): domain Eukaryota; kingdom Metazoa; phylum Chordata; class Mammalia; order Artiodactyla; family Phocoenidae; genus Phocoena; species Phocoena phocoena. The sequence goes on along the minus strand of NC_089230.1, from coordinate 15,501,288 downwards.
TACTGTCATCACCTTCCTTCCCACAAGACCAGACACTTCCCCTCCCGCTGCACCTATCCAGGGGGATACTACCAGCCTTCTGTGAGAACAAGGCCCTGAGATGCTCATGGGCACAGACACAACTGCTGGCAGGACAGGAAAGGGAGTCAGGTGGCGCCGTGCAGGTCTAAACAAGAGCCTGTGATGGGCTGGAAGTTCAACAGAGGATGATAGTAAGAGATGCTGTTTTCTGGGGACCTACCATGTGCCAGCAAGCACACAGCATATTCCATGTATTACTTCATTTGATCCTCTCAACATTCCCGTGAGGCTGGTAATACTATCCTGTTTTACAGATAAGAAAACTGAGGCTTGGGCTTCCCTGGTAGCACAGTGGTTAAGAATCCGCCTGCCAATGCAGGGGGACATGGGATAGAGCCCTGGTCCGGGAAGATCCCACATGCCGCGGAGCAACTAAGCCCGTGCGCCACAACTACCGAGCCCACGTGCCACAACTACTGAGGCTGCGTGCCTAAAGCCCGTGCTCCACAGCAAGAGAAGCCACCGCAATGAGAAGCCTGTGCACCACAAAGAAGAGTAGCCCCTGCTCGCCGCAACTAGAGAAAACCCGTGCGCAGCAACAAAGACCCAGTGCAGCCATAAATAAATAAATAAATAAATTTTTTTTTAAAAAAAGAGGGCTTCCCTGGTGGCGCAGTGGTTGAGAGTCCGCCTGCCGATGCAGGGGACACGGGTTCGTGCCCCGGTCCGGGAGGATCCCACATGCCGCGGAGCGGCTGGGCCCGTGAGCCATGGCCGCTGAGCCTGCGCGTCCGGAGCCTGTGCTCCGCAACGGGAGAGGCCACGACAATGAAGAGGCCCGCGTACCGCAAAAAAAAAAAGAAGACTGAGACTCAGAGTGGTTAGAAACCTTGCCCAGGTACACAGCTAAAAGTAAGAGAGTCAGGCAGTTAGCCTAGTTGGGCTGACTTCAGAGCAAGGTCTTAACAGCATTTTAAAAACATCAAGGAGTTTATGGTCTAGAGGGAGAGACTGGCAAGCCCACAGGAATTATGATAAGGAGTATGATGGGGGCTGTGGGAACAGAGAGAGGGACCCTGAATGGAGTCTTGGCGGGGATCATGGAAGCACTTCCAGACTTGGGGGTCTGGCTGTGTGTCCCCATGGCGCCCTGTGATGGTTAATTTTATGTGTCAAGTTGGCTGGGCCACAGGAAAATTAGGTCAAACATTATTCTGGGTGTTTCTGTGAAGGTGTTTTGGATGAGATTCACGTTGAAATGGGTAGACCAACTAAAGCAGATTGCCCTCCCTGCTGTGGGTGAGCCTCAGCCAGTCAGCTGAAGGCCTGAAGAGAACAAAAAAGCTGCCCCTCCCCCAAATGAGGGCGAATTCCTCCTGCCTTGGTGCTGGGACTTCAGATCTTTTTCTGCTTTTGGACTAGAATTGAAACTTTGTTTTGTCCTGGATCTTCTGCCTGCCGGCCTTCGGACTGGAACTCCACCACTGGTTGCCCTAGTACTCAAGCTTTTGGACATGGACTGGAGCTAAACCATTGGCTTTCCTGGGTCTCAGCTTGACGACTCACCCTGCAGGGCTTGAGACTTGCCCACCTTTGTGATCACATGAGCCAATTATTTATAATAAATCTCTATATCTCTATCTACACATATACACACACACATACACACACACACACACACACACACACAGTCTCCTGCCCACTGGCTCTGTTCCTCCAGAGAACCCTGAATACACACCCTGTTCTTATCCTGTCACGCCATCTCCTCCCAGCATCTTATCACTGCCTGTTTACTTATGTCCCTTCACTGGGCTATGAACTCTGGGTGGCAGGGACCAGGTCTGTTGGTTCCTTGCTGTACCCTCAGTGCCAAGTACCATCACGTAGGGAAAGAACTAGCAGAATGACCGACTGACAGGATGAATGAGGTGCTGGGACCCGAAGGAGGAGTGGGAACGAGCCGGGAGGAGGCGTCCTAGGTGGTGGGTTGGCGGCTGGAGAAGGATGTTCCAGCAGCGGTAATGGCACGGCTCAAGCATCTGGCTGAGAACGGGCACCAGGAGTCTCGGAGGTCAGTGATTTCAGCAGGGCTGGAGGCTGCAGCGCGAGGCCGGGAGGGGTGAAGCCGACAGCCATTCACAAGGGGCTTCGCACATGTGCTGAGCAGTTTGGACTTTATCGGCGCAAGGAGCCATTGAAGAGTTTGAGGATTCGGAATCTATCTTGCAGCGTGACCCTGGCCAAGGTATTAACACCACCTGGGCCTGGGTTTTGCTGTTGTTCGTTTCGTTTGCTCCTTTTCATCGTTAGACGCATGAGGGAAATATCTGCCTCGAGAGGTTGTGAGGCCGCCGTGGAAGGGTCGGGCCTGTGTGAGGGGAGGCCTGCCGAGGGGGCGGACGGGGGCGGGGCCCAGCGTGCCTGTGCGGAGGGGTCCCACCTCACCCTTGGCCCCTGGATGCAACTGCACCACATCCTTCTGCTCTGAGGGGGGGCGGTCAGCAGCCTGTGATGAATGAGGGTCCAGGGGCGTCAGAGAGTTACCGTGCCTGCCCTGAGTGCCCCACACGAGGGGAGTAATTTCTCTCCTGGGAGCATCTAGTTGGATAAATGGTGTCTAGGAGAGTCCCTGGGGAAGAATCACAGCAGCATGAGCGGGAGGCTCTGTGTTCAAAGCAAGGGCCGTTGAGTTCCAAGTTTAAAAAAACCTTGGATCCATCTGAGGGCCAAGTACCTGCGTGTGATGCTTTTGTGTTTATCCATATGCTCGTAGAACATTCAGTGCAGCTGCTGACGAGCCTTTTCATTGGTCGAATGTACGACCCTATATGGGGACATGTGGAAGGTGACTAGATTAAATAAATATTGCAAAGCCTTCCAAACCCAATTTGCTCCCAGGTAAACTCCTGTTATAGCACTGGCTGGTTGTAACTATTGTTTTGTTTAGCCAAATGTAATTCTCAATAAGGTCTTGAAGGGAAAGGATATCAGAGTGATCCGTGGCACATAAGAGGTGCTCAATACAGATGAATGAATGCTTACACCCTCATCTGGAGATAAATGTGTGGAAATAAATATTACAAATGCTTCCAAATCCTAGTTTGCTCCCAGAAGTATTTTACTTTTCTGAGCTCAGCAGAGGAAGAGAAGCAGATCGGTTTTCCCAGCAGTGTGGTGGACAGGAAAGGATGGATAGGATTTTGTGTTTGGTCCCGGGACGATGGAGATACGGCAAGTACTTAGGAAATGCCAGTGGTTTGCACCACCTCAGCTGATGGCGATTGTGAATGGCAGGCTGGGGTCATTATTAAGAACTTGGCCTCTATTGTCACACTCATATGAGCACCAGGAGAATCCAACGTGATTCGTATCATCCGAACAGGCACTCAGCAAGTCAAACAGGCACCAGCTAGGATGGCGATGCTACCCAAGGAAGACAGAAAAGTATTGTCTAGCTCAAGGGCAGAGTATTTTTTCCCTTCCCTCTTTCATTTGCTTTCTTATGTAATACCCTCCCTTTTCCCTGTCTTTCTTGTCCTCTCTTCACTCTTAAACTAAGTGTACCCCGCCCTCTGCTTCCTTGAATCCCTGTTTGTGCTGATCTCACTTCCGGACAGCAAGGGTGAGGGCCATGTGGATGAACAGGTGACTCACACAGCAGAGGCTGTTCACAAATCAAACGTATCTAGCGACTGCCGTGTGCTCAGTGCCTAGTCCCTTGCTCACCCACAGCAGGATAAGCAGATGGGTGACCATCACAAACTATGCAGACCCCACACGGGGAAGACTGAGCTCAAAGCAGTGGGCGTGGCCCCCAAGTGCCGTGGGAATTCAGAGAAAGTAGAGATGAGTGAGGAGTTTTGATGGGCAAAGAGGAACGCTCAAGGTACGAGGGTTAAAATGAGCAAAGACGGTGAGGTGAGAGATCATGAGAAGACCAGCCTGGCTGGAGTGAAAGTGCTGAGCATCGCAGGCAGGCAGACAGACAACCGAAAAAGGAAGCAGGCTTTTGGAGAAGCCTAAGAGCAGTTAATAGCAGTGTTACATTTAGGGGGCATGGAACCCCATTCTTGAAAGCTTACCTAACTCTTGGTCTCTGTCTTCTCTGCTCCTCCATAACTCTAGATCTCCTGTTATCCACTAACTGGTTGTATCATAATGTACCATTCGTAATTATTTTTGTTTATCCAAATGTAATTTTATCATCAATAAGGTCTTGAAGGGAAAGAATAGCAGAGTGGTCCGTGGCACATAGGAGGTGCTCAATACAGGTGACTTAATGTCTATGCTCTCATCGGGTAGCACGGGGCCTGGCATATGGGACTTTCAGCACACCTTTGCTGAAAGTCAGGGTTCAGTTGCAGATAACAAAGTCCACTGTAGTTACTTTGCTTAGAAAATTGTTGGAAGGGCTAAAGGCGTGGGATTTTAGGCTGGGTCTCCAGGAATGATTTTCAGGAGAACCTGATTGCAGGACAAACCGGCCAAGGGTCTGGGAAATTCCATTTTTAATCCTTCAAAGTGACTGCAATTAAAAAAAAAAAAAAAAGTGACTGCAATATATGAAAGCTCTTAGAAGAAGGTTGGAATAGATAAAGAGCTACCAAGCTATCATCTCCACAGCACTGAGGAAGTATCTGAATATTCCTTTGTCCAGCGTATGCCATTAAAAATCAATGCCGGGAGTTGGCGAGAGGGGAAATTCTCATTGCTTCCTATTTTTAACATACTTTCCTAGAAAGGTCTAAACACTTACCCTCTTCCCCGATCCCAATTTGTGCTTAAGCTCTCCGCAGTTTGGAGAAATGATTTGCTAAACCAGGCTGGGGCAAGCTCCAAGAGAATTGCTGACAATGGCCACTTTTATGGGTGGGCCAGAGACACAGAATCAGATGGGTCAGAGGCAGCCCATTCATCTCCCTTTCTTTCTCTTCTAATTTTGTTCCTGGATCCCTTAGCCAAGACTGGATGGCTAATGGTAGCTCTCATTATAGTTGAGCTTCTCAAATTCATAAGGAAGTTTCTGGAAGCCTGAATTTAACTGGTTTTATAAATGTGGCTGGGAGATACCTCACCAGTCTCTGCTTCCACATCTAACCCCAGGGCTGGGTGGGTTTGGGCATGTTCCTGAAGGAGGGCAGCTCTGCCCACGTGGAATACTTGACACTGGATTCCAGCTGCATGATTCACGGAAATGATGCACCGTGCCCGCCCTCCCCCACCCCCATGAAGCATCTGCCCCTAGGTTAATTCATTTGCATAGTACAGCCTATAGCTGTCCAAGCGCCAGGACAGCGTCTCCCCCGTCTTTCTGATTACAAAGGTAATAAAAGCTTGTGCTGGAACGTTAGAAAATACATCCAATAGGAAGAAAGGGAGCCCTAATCTATAATTGTACCACACACTGTTTGCCACACATTTTGGCACTTTTCCCATCTTTTTTTTTTTTTTTCGAAGTCACAGGATTTTAAAAGCAATCCAAGAAAACAAGTTAGTCTGTGCATATCTACCTACGTATAGCTGAGCAAGGTCTTCATCACGTGGCTGGGGCTCGCTCCTCTTGTAGGAACATAACCAGGGAGACATCACCACTTCCCATTGCAATATTCATCACTCTGTCAGAAAAGTCTTTTTTTATAGTTAACTTAAAAAATTGGTGTGCTCATAGCTCATTTTTTCAGGCACCCGGTGATAGATGACATTAGGCCCTCACTATCTGGAAGATATGAAGAAAGACCTTCTTCGGACAACAAAAAAACTGCTCGGTAGAATTGTCAAGGGGCTGACAGATGTCTGGGGAGGGGGGATATGAGAGGGGTGCATTGAATTAATAAGGGCTTTTGTTCTAGAAAGTGTGTGGACAAAGGCTGCACTACATGGGCAGTATCTCCACAACTCCCTGGACATATGTTCTGACTCGGCTACTTAAGCACGTAGAAAGTTAGCAGATGGCTTTCCTTCTCTGTCGGCCGTGGAACCCAACAGGCCGGGGAGTGTCCATCTAGTCTGCTGCAGCCCTCGCTCTGGAAAAGGAGTGTCTGTAGAGCAGCTGCCAGAGCATGATCCTTCTTAGAGGTCTCCCAGCAGGCCTGGCCCGGTGAGTGAGGGGTGGGTGAGAGCAAAGGCCAGTCTGGCCGGTTCCTGATGGAGCAACCAGCCCTCACAGCAGCAGAAGTTCAGATTTGGGTTTGAAGTTAAATATAGCTTCACACACCTTCTAGAGTTGCACTTGGGTAGCTTAAAAGGGCAAATCAGTTGTAAAATGATTCTCTCAGGAGAAACACATGTCCATCTGGGTTGCAGGGATGAATGGCCTTCTTGATCTTTCAAGGAGAATGACCTGAAGTGAAATGACCCAGATGTGGTGGAACCGTCACCTCAGCACTTTCCTTCTGTCTCCTTCCCTCAACCCGGATTCCGCCCCCAGCTTCTCCTTTTCAATGCTGACACATCAGAAGCATCCAGAAAACATGGCGAGGGCTGGGAGAAATTAACTGGGAAAAAAAGAAAGCAAGCCAGGGGAGAGGAGAGGGCCTGGATGGGAGGTTTTCAGATCAGATTAGTGCTGCGAGCTTCAGCCTTTTCTGAAAGGAAGCATAATCTTCCATCTGTTCCTGGTGATAAGCCAGTCCTGTATTGATTGCCTGACTTTGACAGAAACGCGTGGATCTGACAATGTTGCATCCTCTTCCCACTCAATTGCAAGCAAGCTGAAAGCACTCCCCACACCCCAAATTAACCTGTGAAGAGAAGGTGTGATATTGTGATTTATAATTAAAATAAGATGTGAATTTGGTCTTAGTCCCAGTTCCTGGCACAGAGCTGCTAAAACCCTTGGAGTTTTTTCAAAGCGATGAGAATGAGGTGTCTTTTGTTATGTTAATGAAGTGACTTTTGGAGAGCCCCTAGGTCACCTAAGGAGGGGAGGTGGTTGCCAGGGGAACCAAGGGGGTGATTAGAGGGTTCAACTTTCAGTCCTGCCCCCTGATCTGGGAGGAGAGGAGGAGACTAGAGGTTGAGTCAATCAACAATGGCCAGTGATTTAATCGATCACGCCTATATAATGAAGCCTCCATAAAAACGCAAAAGGACGGGTTCAGAGAGCTTGCAGGTGGGTGAACACGAGGAACTTTGGGTAGAGTAGAGCACCTGGAGAGGGCGCGGAAGCTCCAAGCCCCTTCCCCATGCCTTGCCCTAAGCCTCTCTTCCATCTGGCTGTTCCTGAGTTACATCCTTTCCTAATAAGCCAGTGATCTAGTAAGTAAAATGTTTCTGAGTTCTGTGAGCCACTTTAACAAATGCATCGAAGCCAAGGAGGGGGCTCCTTGGAACCTCTGGTCTATAGGTGGTCAGTCAGAAGCACAGGTGACAACCTGGGCTTGTGATTGGCATCTGAAGCAGGGTGAGGGGGCGTGCCTATAGGACTGAGCTCTTAACCTGTGAGATCTGACGCTGTCTCCTGGTATGTAGGGTCAGAATTGAGTTGAATTGTGTAACACCCTGCTGGTGTGGGAGAATTTGTTGGTGGGGGGAATCCATACCGCACGTCCAGCCACGCATATTAGATCTGAGTGCGCAGTCATTAGAAGGCTAATAAACATGCTTGCCGTGCAGTATTTATAGCGCTTCCCGATCTTTTTCACCTCGCGAGATGCATAGGAAGAGATATTTGATGGCATAGTGCAGCAAACGGAGAAGCTGGCCTCTGAGGGATCAGACCTGTAACCCATCCCACAAAATGGGGCATATTCTGAATTAATGAGCCCGGTCACACTGCATTATCTGGGGAGGAGAGGGCAGAGGGCCTTCAGCACAGAGCAGCTGGAAACTCTTCTAGAGACAGATGTTCACACGATTGATTCCTCTCCTCTTGGTCTCTTTGCCCCTCTTTGATTGACTGACTGGTTCTTTCTCTCATCAGAATCCGTCTTTGGAGATCTCACCTTCAGTTCTAGAAAAAAAGGCCTGTGAAGCCACCACAAGGCAGCGTGAATGGTAGGAAGAGAGAAGAATGGTCCGAGTATATTTATTGAAACACGTTTCTAAACCCCAGCATGTGGTGCATATTGGAATCGTCTGGAGTCTTCTTTGTAGATGCAACCTCCCACCTCATCCTCAGATTCCCTGCGGGAGGTCAGGAATCTTCATTCTACCGTGCCTGTCAGGGGGCCCTCAGGTCACATTTTGGGAAACCTGCTCAAAATAGTGTCCCTCCCCCTCCTTCCTTCCTTTATGAACTGCATGTCAGGGTGATTAGAGTCGCACTGTGTTTCTTTGGCCCATTTGGTGTTCACCTCCAACTGCCTTCTGTCCAGACTTAGGTACTTGTTTTTCAACACCAAGTAAGCATTTCTAACCTTTCTGTTTCCCAGAGGGCACTTCAAAGGCGTACCTTCCAGGGTGAAAAGGTTTTCTGGAGCTTTGGTGTGGCTGCTCTCCCGGGATAGTCAGGAGGGGCCGGGGCTGTTCGAGGGGCGGGGCAGATGTGCTGCAAGGTGCTGTCTGCGCCCACCTGCTCCTGTACCTGAACTTGTCGGTTTGTGGGCATGAAGAAAATGACTACAGTGTACAGGACCAAAGACTCTTTGAACTTGAAGTGATACCTAGGCTGAGGGCTGGGTGAAGAAAAACAGAACATTATGAACACAGACTTCAGGCCATCCCAAGAGAGCCTGCCACCCTAAAGCTGAGTCGGGGAACGCTTCCCCTCTGATCAGTCTCAGGCCTGGCAGACACTGGCTATCTGTCCAGCCAAATACTAGGGTGACCGTATCATTTGCTGTTCAGCCAGACACCGCTGAGAGTGAAAAGGTTACTGTTATTTACAGGACAGAAATATATACAAGACTGTCCTGGGCACCCACCCTAATGCCCACTTCCTAAAGTGGAGGGACATGAAACCGTCGGTGTAAACTGATGTAAATCCTGTGATTTCAGCCAGTTTGCTAATAGAAGTCTACGTCTGACGTGTGCTTCCCAGCCTGGGACTCTGAGGTCCAGCCTTCGCTGTACCTCTACCTGGCCAGTGGGCTTGGACGAGCCACTGGCCTTTGTGGCCTCGTCTCTTTCTCTGTAAAATGAGCTGAAAAATGGGCCAGCTGTGCAGCCTCAGGACTGATTAAGGAGCGTATGCTCTGGTTCCCTCCTCCTTTTCTTTGTTAACTCCTGTTCATCCAGCATCTGTTCCTTATTTTGCACCAGCGTGAGAATGGCAGCACCTACGGTTATTGTTACTATTTCAAATCTCCTGTTTCAATATGCAAGCCACTAGATTACAAAATCAGAGACTTTTTTTGTGTGTGTGTGATACGCAGGCCTCTCACCGCTGTGGCCTCTCCCGTTACGGAGCACAGGCTCCGGACTCGCAGGCCCAGCGGCCATGGCTCACGGGCCCAGCCGCTCCGCGGCACGTGGGATCCTCCCGGACCGGGGCACGAACCCGTGTCCCCTGCATCGGCAGGCGGACTCTCAACCACTGCGCCACCAGGGAAGCCCCAGCGACTATTTTAATTGTGGAGGTGTTGCTACTAGATTGAACCATACCCTTAGTTGTTTACATGTCACTTTCCTCAAGGACATCCTAAGCCCCTTTCCAGGAGGCCGGGAGCTTCGAGCTTCCATCTAGTGTAACACCTTGCGTGGCTGCTCCAGAAGTGAATTATAGCGACTGAATTGAGCTCATTCAATCCTGGCAACAGTCATGAGGCTCAAAGAAGCTTTATCTTAATGGTGGTAGGAGCCCAGAATCACCTCAGTTTAGCGTGATAAGCATTTTTCTCAGTTTCATCCTCCTGCCATCTGAGACAGCAACTGCTATGGAAGGGAGGGGTGAGAAGCTGCAAACAAGGAAAATGGATGAACAGAGTAAATCAAACTGCTTCACTAAGTCTCTGATGCAGAGAACCCTCCAAGCAGAGAGGTTGTTACCATCAGCCCCGGGAAACGGAGAGAAGACGCTTTAGGTCTGTAGTTTGCTGATGACTTGATAGGATTAAGTCTTTATTTAGAACCATCTTTTAAACAGGAGTGGCCAAACTATGACCCGAAAGCTGAATCCATCCTATATTTGCAGGGTCTTGGAGCTAAGAATAGTTTTTCCACTTTTAAATGGTTGGGAAAAAAATCAAGAGAAGAATGACATTTTGTGGCATGTAAAAATGATCTGAAATTCAAATTTCAGTCTGTTAATAAAGTTGTATTGGAACACAGCCACGCCCATTGATCTAAAGTTGTCTATGGCTGTTTCCTGCCATAGCTGCAGAGAAGTTGCCAAGAGCCCAAATGATGCCCTCATCGCCTTGCTCTGCTGCTCTGCTCGCTGTAAATCTGCGTTTGTAACTCGACAGCATTTGGGGAGCTGCCCCTACTGCTGTACTAGGGCGTTTCCTTTTATTTCTTATTACCAGCTGTTCCAGAGACTTCAAATGACAGAGAACAAGAGGGTAGAAGTGAGTGACTCTGAAGCTCTGGGTTCTAACACAGCGTTGCTGAGGATGGATTTGCTAACAACTGTAGATCAGAGAATCCCACAATTTACCTCGGTTGTTTTAATTTTTAAACCTATGCTTTACACTAAAGTGGGGTGGGCTGCATTTGAGATGGGGTGGAATTAAGCCATCCAACTGCACTAGGCTCACCTAGGAGTTGTTATTTACAGGCAGACCTCAGAGACATTTCGGATTCAGACAAAGGCAGTGAAGCAAGTACTGAACTCGAGTGAGGCACATAAGATTTTGGTTTCCAAGTGCATATAAATGTTTACGTTATACTGTAGTCTATTAAGCATGGAATAGCTTTATGTATAAAAAAATCAATGTACACGCCTCAGTTTAAAAATACCTTAATGCTAAAAAATGCCAAAAGGATTACAATAATAGCATCAAAGACAACTAATGGCAGATCACCATAACAAATCTAATACTAATGAAAAAGTTTGAAATACCATGAGAATTACGAAAACGTGACAGACACAAAGTGAGCAAATGCCATGGGAAAAATGGCGCCAACTTGCTCGGTGGAGGGTTGCCACAGACCTTCAATTTGTAAAAAACGCAGTAAAGCGAAGCACAATAAACGAGGTAGGCCTGTATTTATAGTTATATAACAGGTGCATAATATCCTTGATTTTGACTCTTGACCCACAAAGCCTAAAATATTTACTACCTGGCCTTTTATAGAAAAAGTCTGCATACCACAGCTTGAATATTTTCTGTCTCTCCCTAGAGAAGTTCAGAATCCTGGCATTCTTTGGCTTCGCAGCTGAGCTAATCTCCACTCCAGTCTGATCTGGCCCATCTTCCCACAGGTACCCTGGGTTGTGGCCACAGCATTGACGTGCCCCCCTCAATTCCGTTCACCTCCCTGCCTGAGCAAGGGCTGCTTCTTGGGCCACAGCATCCTCTCCCATGCTGACTGCTACGTCAGGGAGGGCACCTCTTTCCCTGGCTCTCTGTTTCTATGAGAGTAATAATAACAGCTTACACTCATCGAGCACTTACTGTGTACCAGGGACTGCTCCACCCACTTTGCTGTAGGATCTAATTTAATCCTCTCCAGCCCACTGAGGTAGATTCTATTGCCATCTCCATCTTACAGATCACAAAACTGAGACTCAGAGATGTTAAGCGACCTGCTAAAAGTCACACAGGGAGAAAGTGGCAAACCCAGGCTTTGAGTTCAGACAGCCAAGCCCAAGCATCCACGTGCTGAGTGCTTTGCCTTGAGCCTCTCTGGAAACATATCTGGCCTCGTGCAACCTTTTCTTGACCCTGCATGGAGGCCGCCTTAGTGACCAGCTTTGGGGTCACAGCCAGTGGCCCATGGTTGGATGGGGCCAATCAAATAAATGCCTTCAGATCTTGGGGATTCAGTTTCCTCTCTTTGCGGTCCTGGGCAGCAATGTTGGGTCAGGGGGTCTGCTCCGCAGTTCCCAAGTAGCTGACCCACTATCTCCACTTGGATGAAGGGCTGGGGTATATTGACATGGCCCACCTGTTTTTCTCTTTGATACTTGGGTTTGACAAATTTTAAATTTACAGAAAATCTAAGAAGATGGTTTAGAGGGGTCTGTATACTCTGTACTGTTACCCCTATTATTAACATCTTACATTAGTATGATACATTTGTTACAATTATTGAACCCAGATTGATATATACTTATTAACTGAAGTCCATCCTTTATTTAGATTTCCTTAGTTTTACCTAATGTCCTTGTTCTGTTCTGATCCCATCCAGGACACCACATTGCATTTGTTGGTCACGTCTCCATAGGCTCCTCTTGGCTATGGCAGTTTTTCAGAGTTTCCTTATTTTTGTTGACCTTGAAGGTTTTGAAGAGTACTCGTCAGGTATTTTGTAGAAAAATCCTCATTTGGAATTTGTCTGAAGTTTTTCTGATGATTAGACTGGAGTTACAGGTTTTGGGGAGGAAGACCTCGGAGGTAAAGTGTTATTCTCATCATATCATATCAAGGGCACTTGGTATCAACATGATTTACAACAGTCAATATTGACCTTGATCACCTGGCTGAGATAGCATCTGTCAGGTTTCTCTGCTATAAAGTTACTCTTTTTTGGACATGCTTTTTTGACCACATGTCTAAAGTCATGTTCTCCAATTGGCTTTCTCAGCAATAAAGCTGACCTTTTGACCTCCATTTGTCTACCTCTTGTATCTTGTTTCTCAACTGAAGAAGGGAGAAGGGAAAAAATAAATGGATATTGTATAGTGAACCCCTAAGACCTTAATACGATCAGTCTGGCAAAATACTGCTCATCCTTTAAGGCTCATCCAAGCATCACTTCCTCTTTGAAGCCTTCCCTGATCTCCCCAGGCAGAGTCAATGTGTCCCCCTAGGTGCCGCCACCACCTCCACCTACAGCTCTTGTGGGACTTTCCCTTCGCTGTGATGATTCATGCACCCTGTTGTTTCTTCCACAGGACTGTCAGCCGCTCAAGGGCACTGGCCATGTTCTATGAATCTCTACATCCCCGAAACCCAGTTCAGAATGGAATTTAGAAGACACTTAGTAAATAAATGTTTGCAGAATGAAGAACCATTCCCTCCAATTCTCCTATCAGTGAGAGTTGCCCGAGTCCTCCAGGATGGAGGCTTAGTGGGACTCTTCTTGATGGTTTGAGGAAGCCATTGCTGAGAATCAGTTCTATTCTCTGTACAGCTCCTTGGTAAGGAAACAGGGCTGCCTAGCTGGTACAGCTAGAATAACACAAGGGTCCAGGACCTATGTTCTGATTTTGACAGTTATTACTGAATGAACAGCAGGAGGAAGGTAGTCTTCCCTGGGTATTAGGCTTTCTCTTGGTTGAGGTTTAAAAAAAAAAAATCTCAGAAAAGGAGTGTAGTCTTAGAGACTGATAAATATGTAGTAATCATAATAATAGCTATCATTGTTGAGCAAATATGCTAAGTACCGTGTTTCACACAAGTGATAGTTAATTCTTACACCTCTGTAAAGTAAATCATTGCCTGGGCCTCACCTGAAGTCATATGACTGGAGACTCAGAGAGGGAAAGCAATTTGTTCATGATCACACAGCTATAAAGACCTGCACCTAAGTGCGTCTAGTTCAAAGTTCACTCTATTTCTATTGATTCTACATTGATTCCCTTCATGAACTTTCTGCTTCTCTTCATTTTCTGCTTCTGTAATTAGCTGAGTCTAAGAAAATGATATGAGAAAGGACAAAGTATTGGCCAACAGAACACAGCAGATGGACCAAGATTCTGTTCTCTTTTCAAAAATAAGACTCCATTTATGTAATTTTGCCCTAAAGAAGGCTGACTCTAAACCATTTCTGTACATTTTACCCAAATCCCCACTGAGATAACTTACTGTGTTTTCTTGATTTTAAGATGCACATTTTCCCACATTTTAACAGCCTCTAAAACTTGAATGTCTCTTCAGTTGCATTCAACCTGGATTGAAATCAAGTTTCTTAAGAGGGGATCTTAGATTCTATTGATATTTAAAGCTCTCTCAGTCTGGGGGTCCTATCTGCTTGGGTTCAAATTCCTCAGGGAATATTTTTTCCCCACCTTCACTCAGTGCAAGTTGAGACTTGCAAGTCTTCTGCTGTTTCTTTTTGTGGGGTGAATTTATTCTCATTTACCCCAAAACAGAAGGTGTAGCTTTGGTGGACTAGCTTTATTTGGAGAGTCTCCCAACCTTGGCCATTTTTTCTTTCTTACTGCTACATAAAATAAAGATGTATCTTACAGTCAATGGTATTTACGATCCATTTAAATGTGTGTTTACTGAGGTCTGATGTTCATTTCAAGCAGTGTGGAAGCCAGTCTCCACGATGCCTTCCCTGTCCACCATGGTTCTTGTTCCTGATACCTACGCCCTTGTGTGTCCCTTCTCATACTGAATAAGACTGACCTGTGCAGCCAATAGGATATTATGGAAATGACTGAGCTTGACTTCAAATGCTGGGTCATAAAAGACCTCGCTGCTGCTGTCTTGTTCTCTTTTGGATCACTCATTTTGGAAGAAGCCAGCTGCCATGTTGTAAGGACACTAAGCCGTCCCATGGAGAGGTTGGTGCAAGGGGTGACAAGCTTTGTCAACAGTCAGCACTAACTTGTCAGGCATGTGAGTGAGCCAACTTGAAAGAAGATCTTTCAGCCCTAGTCGAGCCTTCAGATGACTGCAGCCCTGGACTTGACGGCGACCCCATGAGAGACTCCAAGCGAGAACCACCCAGTTAAGCTACTTCCAGATTTGTGATTCACAGGAACTGTGAGACTGTAAATGTGTATTATTTTAAGTCACCAAATTTTGGTGCAATTTACAACATAGCAATGACAACGAATATAAAAGCTAGAAAAATCTATTTTGAAACAAAAAGTTTGACTTTTCAAAAGCAGTTTTCAATTCTTTGTTTTCTAATGATCCCTTTTCCATATTAATGAGAGAATTTCTGTTATTTTCAGGATAACTGAGATCTAAAGAAACTATGAATATTTGCTGTGTCTAACATAAAGGTAGAGACTTGCAAGTGACTTAGTACTGCACATTTTATGCTTCAAACTTCTTAGTTTCATTGAAGAGATTTTTCTTGTAATACTATAAGGAGGGATAAAATATGTATTGCCTTTTTTTTTGGAATGGGAAAGTATTGGTTGTATTATTTTTAATCCAGAAGGAATACTTTACTTGCAAAGATGTCCTTAATTACCCTAAAATGGCTTATTTTGAGGCACCAGCTCGTATATATTAAAGAGACCTTGCCAACCCCTGGTTGCTAGTCTCAGCTATGTATTTGGGGATACTGTGGCTCTGCTCTTTGGGCTTGCTGGACTTCCATTTTAATGAGCATTTAATCAACACATCCTTTGGGGAGCCTCTTGGTTTTTTATATCATCTTTGGAAAAAGCCAGTTTGTGTTGTCTTGTGCCCTAGACATCGACTACAGCTATTGAAATAACTGAATATTACTTTTCCTCTTTGATATCCAGTCGATTGTTTTAACCTGCATTTTGGTTATTACCATGGATTGTCACAAAAATCCAGTGGTTTCTAAACTTTGTTGCTCATCAAAATCACCTTTGGAGGTGTTTTTTTTATTTTTTAAAATGTAGGTACTGGACCTCATGCCTGATTTTCTAGCTTAGAATCTTCAGGAATGGGCCCTGGGAGCTTGTATATTTTTAGTTAACAAACTCTCCAGTTGATTCTTTTAGAATCATTCCAAAGTACCACTAACAGGTATGTTAGAATCCACTGGGTATACTCCTTACCCTTCCTCCCCAGCCTCTAAGTCTACAGGGAAGGGAAGACACAGCATGGTATTGGCCAGAAGAAATCTTAGGGATCAGCTGCTCTGCAATCCCTCATTTTTCAGATGAGGGAAGCCCTACTTCATGAGAGAAGCGAAGTGACTTGCTTTCTTGGGAATTTTAGTTATCCCATTAAGCATTATGACAATGTCATTGGAAATAAAAAGTTAGTAAAAACAAATACAACAATGATGTCTACAAATCTCTGTTCTAGGGAAGGGCTGTCGTTTATCTTCAGGACACCAAAGCTTGCACATGACTTCATGATTTTTTTTTTTTTTTTTTTTTTTTTTTTGCGGTAGGCGGGCCTCTCACTGCTGTGGCCTCTCCCGCTGCAGAGCACAGGCTCCGCATGCACAGGCTCTGCGGCCATGGCTCACGGGCCCAGCCGCTTCGCGGCATGTGGGATCTTCCCGGACTGGGGCACGAACCCGTGTCCCCTGCATCGGCAGGCGGACTCTCAACCACTGTGCCACCAGGGAAGCCCCATGATTGTTTTCCTGAGATTTTCTAATAATGAATATCTGTAGGAATAAAAATACATCTCATTTTTAGGTTGGATAAAGAACTGGTTAGAATATTTTTAATCCAGAAGGAAATACATTACTTGCCTGGATGCAAAAATCTTTAGAAAAGAACCAACATTTTCTGTGTTACAAGTAGCAGAATTTCTGGGTTAGGGTCTCATAGCCTGGGAGAGAGGATGTACCTGGTAGGAACATGAAGATAAGTAGAAATCCATAGGATCCCTGTGAATGTAGGCAGGCAGGAGCCCTGAAAGGAAGGAGCGCCTATGAGAAAGGCTCTATGGCGGGGGTGGCTGGGGAGATGAGGACTGTGGTGTCGAAAGCTCAATTTGATGTCATATGATCTGTGCTGTAATTCTCTCTCTATGATCCCAGCCTTCACTAAACTGTCTTCTTGTATTGGTGGTGCTTTGGGGAATGAAGGAAGAGGGACAGCATAGGGTGGAGTGATATTGCATGAGAACAGAGCATTCAGTGGAAAAGGAAGAGGAGAGAGAGAGAGAGAGGGAGAAAGAAAGTGAAGGGGGAAGGGAAGGGAGTGGGGAGAGAGAGAGAAAGAGAAAGAGACAACACTGCAAGCAATGTAATCCCTCTGAGACTTCCAGGAGACATGGGGGTACTGGGCTTCATAAAGAAGGTGGCATGGACTCAAGGTTTTTTCTTTTCTTTTCTTTTCTTTGGATGTTAAAGGAAAGAGTGACCTCTCGGAAGAAAGACTTGGGGACTGACATCCCAAGCAGACACTTGGATTGCATCGTAAGTTTTCTATGAAATGGAAACATTTCTATCATGCCACACACATTCCTGCCACATAGAAACCTCGGGTCCTGATGGACATTCCCTCCAGAGGCCAAGACTGCCCTCTTTCTGATATATCCAGCTGTTCTTTAGACAGTGTCTCAGTGCTCCCCAAAGAATAAAGCCACAAGTACTCCATCATAAGGAAGACAGGTTTACAATAGCTGGAGCAAAAAGCTTAATTTAGCCCCCAAGAAAGAGCCAGAGTTGTCAAGGGAGAACTGAGGGCCACCCCACAGGTCTTCCCAGCCTTTGTATTCTGTGATTCTCAGGAAGAGAGGGGTCAAACCCTGGTTTTGTGCCATGATGAATAAAATGGCCTGACTGGGTGTCAGCTGGCCTGCCAAATCTGGCAGCTGGCAAGGAAGAAACAGAGAACTTCCAAGGAACTAACTCAATTTGCATGTGTAATGTGTTCATATATGCTGTCTGCATATAGATTGTATAACATTCATGACATACAGAGGAGGACTTTGGGTTCTTGGGGGAAAAAGGCTCAGAAATAGACATTTCTAGGGTAGCACAAGTCAGGATATAGATTCTGGTCTCACATGTGGGGTAATCTCAGCCACCAGAGGACATTTAAAAGGCAGGAAGGCACACATGAGGACAAAGGAAGTCGTTCCCACAGTCAGGGCCCTGAAGCTCAGGGAGGTAGGGGGGTTGCCTGGCAACAGCAGAGAACTCAGAGGGATACTGGGGGGGATCATTTCTCATAGGGAAGCTGAGCCCTAAGGAACCAAATCCCATTTCACTGAAGCATTTGGTTGCACATGATGGGTTTGCCAGCTCCTACTGTGGGCAAAATGTGATGACAAAAGCTCACAGCTAGGAGAAGAGAGGTGATGTGGTCCTGAATGCCTGCAGAAACAGCAAATAATGGATCCACTACTTTGTATAGTTATTCCTACTGCAGGCCATCTCAAGAATCAGGCGTTAGCTTCTCGTCTAAGATTCATCCCTGGCAGTTCATGGTCACTTTCCCTCTCTGGGCCTTGTAGTCTCAGCCTTTACAGGAAATGGACTGCCACCTGCCCCTGGTGTGGTGGTGTTTTGAGACCTGGTGTGAGAGCAAAAGAAAATTCACTGGATTATAAAAGATCTTGAGGATGGGACCAACACTTTTTAATCTCTATGTATTTTATAGGCTCCTAGCATTGAGTTTTTAACATAATAGGTCCTCAAAAAAACGTTCATTTTGTTGAGTAATCAGAAGCAGCTATATTTCCTTGAGGCTAAATGGCATCTGGCCTTTTCAATTACACTGTGGCATTTTGCTTGGATATTAAAGGCAAAGGTGAGCCCCAGGAGAGAGGCTTGGAATGTAATATCTCAATAGCAAACAGTTGGATTACATTATAAAATATTTTCTGTGAAATGGAAGAGTTGGAATCATAGCACAGGTGCACTTGTGTAGCTGGAGGAATCCAGATAAGCCCTCACCCAGTGTATTTCTGCTGGTGGAATACTGAAGGGGTTAAATGGGATTCAATACTCCTGGTTGCTTCAAGTTTTATGGAAAAGGGAGTTTATTGTACTTTTGTGTGTCAGGTCAGATCTCCCCAGGATTATTTCATGGGAAAGAGAAGTTCTTCATTTCCTTAAAGCTTTGAGTTTTTGGATTGGGGAGAAGAGTAGAACTTTCCTGGGGAGAGAAGTGATGCAGCTGAGTGCTGGGCCTCTCCTGAGAAGAAATAGCAAACAAAGGACGGGAGGCCCTGTGGGAAGCATCCAACTTGGAACTGAGTGAGTGAGTCTGTGGAATTGGATGGGGACCCTAAGCTATTGTTGAGGGACTCTTGCATTAAGCCTTCTAGTTTTTATTCCTAGTAGTGTGACCCAGCAACTTTTAAAAATCTCTCTTTTTTTTTTTCTGGTTTTACATTATAATTTCTTTCTCCTGCTAGATCAGAACCATTGCAAAAAAAGAGTGAGCATGTATCCTTTACATGCACCTTTGGTTTCTGAGTCTTGTGAAAACTCTTTAAATGAAGCTAGAGTAAAAACAAAGATGCCACTCACTTCCTCCCCAAAGTGGACCAACTTCATCCCAGGACCCATACATGCCAGGATGCCCAGGCAGGGTCAGAGGTTAGCCTCAGGCAATTGAGCCAAATCTCCATCTTTGTTCATTCTGATGAGAACAGAGAACTTCTCTAGTTTGTTGTTTTGTTTTGGGGTGATGGTGTTGGTGGTGGCTGTCAATTTTGCGAGTCTGGAAATGGTTTTTCTAAGGTTTTCTCTGATCACTCTAAGTCTTGAGCTTCAAGAAAAGTTATGTAATGCTGACTTATGTAAAGCACACTTCTCTGGTTTTTTCTCCAAAAGACTGACAGTACCATGTCTAAATTTATGAAAGCTGAACCTTGTAAAGAACTAACTTATCTCTTTATAAAAACTAAATGTTGATTCTTTAAAATTACCTCAGAACATTCAGGTGCTTTTCCAAGGAGAAGAGAAAGTAGTAATAACATGGAAGGCCGCTGGTCAGTCCTGGTAATCTGCTGGAAAAATGGCGGAATCATTTCTAAATGTGTAGGGAGATGTAGCAGGTATGTGACCAAGCTGGTGAGTGAGGCAAGCACATTCAGAGGTGAGACTACTGAAATATTGCTGGTCCCAAATAAATACTAAAATCATGATATTGTTATATCTATACTTTATTTTTTCAGGTTCACTGAAGTATAATTGACCAATAAAATTGTAATATGTTTCAAGTGTAAAACATAGTGATTTGATATACATACATATTGTGAAAGGATTCCCACCATCGAGTGAATTAACACATCTATCATCTCACATATTAATCTTTTAAATTTTTTTGGTGAGAATACTTGAGTTCTACTCCCTTAGCAAATTTTAATTATACAATGCAGTGTTATCCACTAGAGTGGCCACGTTATACATTAGACCCTCAGACCTTATTTATCTTATAACTGGAGGTTTGCCCTCTTACCAGCCTCAGCTTATTTTCCCCACTTTCAGCCCACAGTAACCACCATTCTACTCTGTGTCTCTATGAATTCTACTTCTTAAAAATTTTTTTCTTTTGAGATTTTACATACATAATACCATGCAATATTTGTCTTTCTCTGTCTGCTAATTTCACTTACATTATGTACTCCAGGTTCTCCCACGTTGTGGCAATTGGCAGGACTTCCTTCTTTTTTATGGCTGAGTAATATCACATTGTACACATACACCACATTTTCTTTTTTTTTCACATCTTTATTGGAGTATAATCGCTTTACAATGTTGTGTTAGTTTCTGCTTTATAACAAAGTGAATCAGCCATATGTATACATATATCTCCACATGCCCTCCCTCTTAAGCTTCCCTCCCACCCTCCCTATCCCAACCCTCTAGGTGGACACAAAGCACCGAGCTTATCTCCATGTGCTATGTGGCTGCTTCCCACTAGCTATCTATTTTACATTTGGTAGTGTGTATAAGTCCATGCTGCTCTCTCACTTTGTCCCAGCTTACCCTTACCCCCACCGTCTCCTCAAGTCTGTCCTCTAGGTCTGCATCTTTATTCCTGCCCTGCCACTAGGTTCATCAGTACCGTTTTAAAATTTTTATTTATTTTTAATTTTTTAATTAAAAAAATTTTTAAGCATCTTTATTGGAGTATAATTGCTTTACAATGGTGTGTTAGTTTCTGCTGTACAACAAAATGAATCAGCTATACGTATACATATATCCCCATAACTCCTCCCTCTTGCATCTCCCTCCCAACCTCCCTATCCCACCCCTCTAGGTGGTCACAAAGCACTGAGTTGATCTCCCTGTGCTATGTGGCTGCTTCCCACTAGCTATATATTTTACATTTGGTAGTGTATATATGTCCATGCCACTCTCTCACTCGTCCCAGCTTACCCTTCCCCCTCCCCGTGTCCTCAAGTCCATTCTCTAGTAGGTCTGCGTCTTTATTCCTGTCCTGCCCCTAGATTCTTCAGAGCCATTTTTTTTTTTTAGATTCCATATATATGTGTTAGCATACGGTATTTGTTTTTCTCTTTCTAACTTACTTCACTCTGTATGACAGACTCTAAGTCCATCCATCTCACTACAAATAACTCAGTTTCATTCTATTTTATGGCCAAGTAATATTCCATTGTATATATGTGCCACATCTTCTTTATCCATTCATCTGTCGATGGACATTTAGGTTGCTTCCATGTCCTGGCTATTGTAAATAGTGCTGCAATGAACATTGTGGTACATGACTCTTTCTGAATTATGGTTTTCTCAGTATACAACATTTTCTTAATCCATTCATCTGTCAGCAGACACTTAGGTTGACTTCACGTCTTGGTTATTGTGAATAGTGTTGCAATGAAAATGGAATTACAGGTATCTCTTTAAGATAATGATTTCATTTCCTTTGGCTATATATCCAGAAGTGGGATTGCTGGATCCTAAGATAGTTCTAAATTTAATTTCTTGAGGAAATTCTATACTGTTTTCCATAATGGCTGCACCAGTTTACATTCCCACCAATAGTGCACACCATCTGCACCATGCTCCACATCCTTGCCAGCATTCGTTATTTATCTTTTGATAATAGACATGCTAACAGGTATGAGGTGATATCACTGTGATTTTGACAGGCATTTTCTTGATGATTAGTGAGTCTGAGCACATTTTCATGTACCTGTTAGCCATTTGTATGTTTTCATTGAAAAAAATATTTATTAAGATCCTTTGCCCATTTTTAAATTGGGCTATTTGGTTTTTTGCTATTGAGCTGTATGAGTTCCTTGTCTATTTTGGATAACAACCCCTTATGGAATATGTGGTTTGCAAATATTTTCTCTCATTTCATAGGCTGACTTTTCATTTTGCTGATGGTTTTCTTTGCTGTGCAGAAGATTTTTAGTTTGATGTAGTTGTTTTGCTTTTGTTGCCTTTGGTTTTTGTGTCAAATCCAAAAAATCATTTCCAAGACCAATGTCAGGGACCTTACCTCTTATGTTTTACTCTAGGAGTTTTATGGTTTCAGGCCCTAAATTCAAGTCTTTAATCCATTTTGAGTTGCTTTTTGTATATGGTATAAGATAGGGGTCCAGTTTCATTCTTTTGCATGTGGATATCCAGTTTTACCAACACCATTTATGTCTTCCTCATTGTATATTCTTGGCTCCTTTGTTGAAAATTAATTAACCATATGTGCATGGGTTTATTTCTGGACTCTCTACTCTGTTCCATTGATTTTTATGTCTGTTTCTATGTCAATATCATACTGTTTTGATTCCTATAGCTTGGTAATATAGTTTGAAATCAGGAAGTGTGATGCCTTCAGCTTTGTTTTCTTTCTCAATATTGCTTTGGCTAGTTGCAATCTTTTGAGGTTCTATATGAATTTTAGGATTTTTTCTATTTCTATAAAAAATACCACTGGAATTTTGATAAAAACAACACTGAATCTGTAGATCTAGGTAGTATGGACATTTTAACAACATTAAATCTTCCAATCCATGACCGTGGAATATCTTTCCATTTATTTGTGTCTTCAATTATTTTCATCAGTGTCTTATAGTTTTCAGTGTACAGATTTTTCATCTCCTTGATTAAATTTTTTCCAAAGTATTTTATTCTTTTTGATGCTATTGTGAATGGGATTGTTTTCTCAATTTCTCTTTCCAATAGTTTGTAGTTAGTGTATAGAAATGCTACTGATTTTTGTATATTGATTTTTGTATCCTACAACTTAGTGAAGTCATTTGTTAGTTCTAACAGTTTTTTTTATGGAGTCTTCAGAGTTTTCTATATAATATCATGTCATCTGCAAACAGAGACAATTTTACTTCTTCCTTTCTGATTTGGATGGCTTTTATTTCTCTTTCTTGCCTGATTGCTCTAGCTAGGACTTCCAGTGCTCTGGTGAGAGTGGGCAAATTTGTCTTATTCCTAATCTTGCAGATAAAGATTTCAGCTTTTCACCACTGAGTATGATATTAGCTGTAGGCTTGTCATATATGACCTTCTTATGTTGAGCTATGTTCCCACTATACTCAATTTGTTGAGAGTTTTTAATCATGAAAAGATGTTGAATTTTGTCAAATGCTTTTTCTGTATCTATTGCAATAATATGATTTTTATTCTTTGTTTTGTTAATGTGGTATGTCACACTTATTGATTTGTGGTTGTTGAACTATTCTTTCATCCCAAAAGGATGTATGTAGCCTTTTAACATACTGTTGAATTCTGTTTGCCAATATGTTGTTCATGATTTTTGCATTTATGTTCATCAGTGTCCTGATGGACACTGTAGTGTCCCTGTCTGGTTTTGGTATCAGGGTAATGTTGGCCTCACACATATTTGATTTCTAGCTTCATACCATTGTGATTGGAAAATATTCTTGACATGATTTCAATCTTCTTAAATGTATTAAGATTTGCTTTGTGGCCTAACATATGATCTATCCTGGAGAATGTTCCATATGCTCTTGAGAAGAATGTGTATTATACTGCTGTTGGATGGTATATTCTGCATATGTTTGTTAGGTTCATCTGTTCAAACATGTAGGTTAAATTCAATGTTTCCATATTGATTTTCTGTCTGGATGATCTATCCATTGTTACAAGTACGGTATCAAAGTCTCCTACTATTGTTGTATTGCTGTTTATTGCCCCCTCAGATCTGTTAATATTTGCTTTATATATTTATGTGCTCCAATATTGGTGCATAAATATTTACAATGGTTACATCCTCTTGGGGAATTGACCCCTTTATCATTATATGTTGATCTTTTTGTCTCTGATTACAGTTTTTGTCTTAAAGTCTATTTTTTAAAAAATGTAAGTATAGCTACCACTACACTTTTTTAGTTTCCACTTGCATGGAGTATCTTTTCTATCTCTTCACTTTGAGCCTATGTGTGTCCTTAAAGCTAAAATGGGTCTGTTTTAGGCAGTATACAGTTGGGTCTTTTTTTTTTTTTTTTAATCCATTCAGCTACTCTATGTCTTTTAATTGATGAATTTAGTCCATTTACATTTAAACAAATTATTGATAGGTGTGGAAATACTATTGTTATCTTGTTAATTGCTTTCTGGCTCTTTTGTAGTTCCTTTCCTCCTCTCTTGCTCTCTTCCTTTGTGCTTTGATGATATTCTGCAGTGGTATGCTTTGATTCCTTTCTCTGTGCAGATATCCTCTGTGTACCTGCTGTAGGTTCTTGCTTTGTGGTTACCATGAGGCTTACATAAAACATCTTATGGTTATAACAGTCAGTATGCTCAAAAGCATATAAAAGCTCTACATTTTTACACTCCTCTCCCACATTTTATGATTTGATGTCACAGTTTACATCTTTTTTTATTGTGTGTCTATTAAAGCATTATTGTAGTTATAGTTATTTTTAATACTTTGTCTTTCAATCTTTATATTAGATTATAAGTGACTTACCCACCACCATTAAATATTAGATTATTCTGAATTTAAATATATATTCACCTTTACAAGAGAGTTTTATTTACTAAATTTGAAAATACACACTCCTAGGTATATACCCTACAGAAATGGTGCCCATGAACACAAAGAGATATGTAAAGAGTGATTATAGCATCATTATCTAGAAATTACCAACCATCATCAGTAGAATGAATAAATGATGACACGTTCATACAGTGGAATCCTGAATGGCAGTTAAAATAAATCAATTACTGCTTTACCCCAAAAAGGTAAATAAATCTCACAAACATAATATGAAAAAGAAGTCAGAATCAAAGGAAATATGCCCAGTTATCGTATATTGTATCCAGTTTGAAGACAGGTAAAACTAAACATTAGTGTTAGAAGTCAAGATGGTGGTTGCCTCAAGGAGTGGGGTGTAACAGGGTGATGGCTGGGAGGTAGGGAGCTCGAGGGGATCTTCTGGACCATGGACAATTTTTTATGTACTCATCTGTGTGATATTTCATGGGTGTTCACTTGGTACATATAGGAAATTCCAGGGGAAGATCTATCAGCTGGCTGCTTTCTGAAATGATTGCTTTTACTTTGCAGGTTTTTATGACTTCACTGTTTATCACCTTTTTCTTGGGCTGACACCTTGGTGTGAGGGCTGATCTGTTTATAGCTATCACCTTTGGGATCAAGTCTGGGGCTCTATGAAAATATTTCTTGGGGTCCACAAGGACATGTGTGAATGATATAGACCATCCCAGGTCCCTCCAGACCCCCCAGTTTGGTCATTTGTACTGGCAGCCCTCCACCCTCCACCCTCCTTGGGCCTGCAGGAGATCTAAAGTGATTTGGAATGAGAGCTAACTTGCTGTTGCCAGTTATTAAGCTGTTCTCTTACTCTCCCTCCCCTGCCCCTTTCTCTCTTTGGGTTTTTGCAGTCCCCCAGAAGCACTGGGAGACACATTTTGCAGGAGAATGTCTTTCTACTCTCTCTTGATGCCAGTGACACTGAAGAGGCCACACAGCCTACTCTGTGTTGTCTTGGAACAGAGCCCTGGGCCCTGTGGCCGACAGGGACAGGATAGCAGTGCTAGCATGGGACTTTCAGCTGTCACATCCAGAATGTCACCCACCATGCTGGGAAAAGAGTCTTCCCTCACGCTCAATGTTGCTTTTGCTGTCGTCTTTCTTGAATCCTTCTGTCACAATTCAACACAATTCACACTTTATGGTTGTGTGAGAGAAAAAGAAATTATTTTCTTTTTCTCGTGCAGATCCTGAAGAGAGGAATTTCTGAGCATCTGCCCACTGACATGTTGAGAGAAGGCCGGTTTTGATGTGTCTGTGCTTTTCCTCTCTCTGCTGAATGCACATTTTGATCTGCTTACTGGACAGCAGACAGGGAAGCCGGGAAGGAATCGCTGTGATCCTTGGAGGGAAGGAGAAGGACTGGGACTGCTATCTTAGATCAAGTTTTCATATCAGTTGCTAATGCCAGAAATTTTCAAATAGATGCTAGAGATCCAACACCTCAAGAACAAGAATATATTTGTCAGGGGGCTCTGTGAGGTTCCCTGACAACTGCTATGGAATTTAGCCTTTTTAAAAAGAAAGTGAAAACTGGTAGAGAGCACCAACTATGCTATTCCATCCCGTACCCACACCTCCCCCATGGCTGTCACTCTGAATATCTGGCCTTCTCTGTAATAGAAGTATTTCATACCCTGCTGCAGGCGTGGGTATTATCATTAATATCCCTAGGCAGCAGCCAAGAGCCAAGATCTAGGATTTGGACTCTAAGTCTCTTAAAAGTTTAACTAGTGTATCTGTTATCTATGGCTACGTAACAAATGATCCCCAAACTAAGTGGTTTAGAGTGACAAATGTTTCTTATCTCACAGTCTCTGTGGGTCAGGGATCCAAAGGTGCTTTCTATGGGTGCTTCTGGCTCAGGGTCTGTTGGGAAGTTGCAGTCCAGATGTTGGCCTGGGCTTCCTTGGGGCTGAGGATCTGATTGTGAGATGGCTCCCTGCAATGACTGTTGGCGAGAGGGGACAGCAATGGGGCTTTGATACTGAAAGAAGGCCTTCTAAGCCAAGGTGACTCTCTGCAGATCTTGTCAAGGGCCAGTGCAGGGCTCAGCATGGTGAATCTAAACAAAGAAGAAAGTAGGCTGGTGAATTGGTCCAGTGGGTGAGCAGGGGAAATGCAGGCAGCTGTGAGAGGGAAGATGCGGTGAATTTAGATTAGACGATCCCAAAGAGCATTGTTACCGAGTTGCTGTCTTCTTGAGCCCAAAGAGGTCTCATTTAGAAGACTGAACACACACCTGGGCAAGAGGCTTGTCAATCTGATGGAGAGGATGTCGAGTGTGATGAAAGGGCCTCAGCACCAGTGATCAGAACTTGAGACTGACCTGCTTCTCTACCATTCCCAGCTAATTACGGGACGAGTGAGGCTGAACCAGGTGTAAGTCACTGTCAGAAAGAGAGTGGAGTGAAAACTACTCATGAGAAAAGAGCTGGATTAAACAGTTCCTTTTTCTTCTCTACAAACTCCAGCACATTCCAGCTTTTATGCAGCAGACACATACCTGTGTGTTCCAGAGTAAAAATACCATGGAGGCACCGGTCATAAAATGTTAGCAGAGTCTTCCCTAGTGTAGAATTTAGGATGACTCTCCTCCAACAATGCCATCTAAACAGAAACTAGGATTCTAGGAGGTTAACTGATGTCCTCAAGGCCACTGAGTTGTGAGTGGCAAATCTGCTCCTGGACCCCTTTTTCTGACCCGCAGGCCAGTGCTCTATTACTTTACTGGAGAGATTCAATGTTTTACAAGACAATGAGCTGCCTCATCCCAATAGACCCAGTGGAAGTGCAGCGCTCACCCACTCCCAGCTGCTACACAACTAGAAGCATCCTTTTATCAGCAGACCCGAGGGCAAGGAGACGGAGAGGGATTGTTTCGGCGGCTAATGGATTTCCCTACGCGTGCCCGGTGACATCCCCAGCCTTAGCCCGCGTTGGGCCACGGGACACAGTGGAAGCCTGCTAATACTGACAAACCCTTACGAAGGAGAAAATGATTTGTGTCCAAAGCCTCTGCCTCAGGGCCTCTATCAGCTTTGTGCAACTGTCCTGGACTCCCAGAAACTAGCCTTTCTGTGACCTTCCGGGGGCAGACAGCCCATATGTATGTTCTTCCATTCCCTGCGGGCAACCTCAGAGCACCCTGATGGACTCTGTCGTTCCTAGAATAACCCATATTTTTACCTCCCCAGGTCTTTTAAGCCTTCACATGGGTGAAGCAGAGACTCCGGGCTCTTCTCTGATGAAGCTGAGTTGATGGACATCACCAGCATATTAGTGTCGGCTTTTCAGAATCACATTAAGATGTGTTCATGTCAAATCAGTCTGGACGGTGAATCATATGAATTAGCGACTTGCTTCTTGAGGGCTGAGCCAGGAGAATAGAGGCTGTACAGAGCCAGGCACTCACAACGGAGAGCTGCTCACACGCAGCCCTTGCTTTTCTGTGCTGTTCACCTGTCAGGGCTCCGGGTAGTTGGACATGGAGGGAAAGAAGTCAGTATATGCGGCTCCAGCTGGCGGGCCCTGCAGTGGTACCTGCAAGGTGGTGATGGCTTTATTTTATTATTATCATTTTTCTAACTTCTGGCCACATTGTGCAGCATGTGGGATCTTAGTTCCCCAACCAGGGATCAAACCCACGCCCCTGCCGTGGAAGCGTGGCGTCTTAACCACTGGACTGCCAGGGAATTCCCGGGGTGGTGACGGCTTTAGATGTTGGCATTTGTCCCTAGATCTTGGCCATGACTCACTTCTCACCCTCAAGCTGACATGCCTTAAAAAATGCTTATTGAGATAATGTGTGGTCCTGATTTAGTCTTCCACTCTGCTCTCTACAGGAGGATGGCTGTGATCATTTATTGCCCCCTCAGCCCAGCAATTCATCACACTCTTCCCTGGTGCAGCTGTGTCGGTCAGAGCATCGGGGTCTGCTCCTGGGCGGCGGGGGATCAGCAGAGCATAAGCCAGTGGCTTCAGCCCCTCCAGGGACAAAGATCAAAGCCAGCCACACAGACTTACTGCAAGTGAGAGGTTGAGTTTCACTCTGACACAGGGAAAACCAGCAGGAATCCAGCAGTTAGGAAGTGATACCGACTGCAGTTCCAGGGTGACAGTTCCGACTGATTCGACAGGCAGGGCTGTGCTAAGTGTAGCCTGTGGCTTTACTGGTGTTGACTGGTCATATCCCAAGGATGCAAGGTGCTAAGCATGGTTTCCAGCAGCAGGGCCTTGTGTCGAGGGTGGAAAACAACAGGAAATGGGAAGCTCATTGGGCCCAGCGAACAAGCAAAGCTGGGGGCTGATCGTGAGCAGGTCTCTGAGCTGGGATTGCCGGTGGCAGGCCAGCTGGAGCCGGTGGGAACCCACTTTCCCCTTCGCTGTGCCACCTGTGTGGTGTATGCTTACAACATGGCACATAGGGAGCCAGGCTATTTCTGGAACATTCCTATCATAATACATTTCAGTTTAAACAGTTAAAAATAGATTTCTCTTTTTAAAATTAGACAAACCAGACTGATAGAAAAAATGTCAAAGGTTTCTAGAATAAGACACTCTGCAGAAAGGGTCAGCAAACTGGTCCACAGGCGAGCAGCCCATTGTTGTACATGGTTTTATTGAGACATGGCAGTAGCTACTAGTTTATGAATGATCCACGGCTGCCTTCAGGCCACCGCGGAAGAGCTGGGCAGGTGCAACAGGAGACCCAGTGGCCCGCAAAGCCTGAAGCATTTGCTGTCTGGACTTATAGGGAAGTTTTCTGACCCCTGATCTGGAGCAATGGTCCCCGGGGACAGCTCTTTTCAATACGGTCGACGCTTGAAAAACATGACTTTGAACTATGTGAGTCCACTTATACACAGATATTTTTCAATAAATACACTGGAAAATTTTTCAGAGACTTGCCACAATTTGAAAAACCTCGCAGACTAACTGTGTAGCCTAGAAGTATCAAAAAAATTAAGAAAAAGTTAGGTATGTCATGAATGGATAAAATATATGTAGATAATAGTCTATCCTTACATAGGCATAAGGTGAGTAATACTTAATAAATTAATAATGTGTCAGTTTTTGTACTGTTTTATTACTTTGCTTTCAAAGAATGATATTGCCGTATGGTATGCCTCTCTCTCTCTCATAATTGGAGAAACTGAAACTCAACCCATCATCACAGGTAAGTGGTTTTCAAAAAATTGTAACAATGTTTCTAATACTATATTATAAATATGACTGTAACACTGTATGGCATGAAAATTTTATGACAATTCATTCATTATAGTATAGGCCAGTCTATCGTGAAGCAATTGTATGGATTTCGCTAGGCGACAGTAAAGCAATCATATTGCTGCTTCTTCATTATCAATGCATGAATTGTCATACCTGTAAATAAATATGAATTTCTTTTTCACATTATCTTTTCATTTTTGATGTCTAGTGTTAGTAACACTTATAACATCTACAGTGTTTTGTATCATAAGACAATATAGATATAGGTACTGATGGATGACTCATAAACAGATGATGTAAATTTATAGTATGGATAAATACAGTACAGTACTGTATTTTTCTCTTTCTTATGATTTCCTTAATAACATTTTCCTTTCTCTAGCTTATTTTATTGTAAGAATGCAGTATGTAATACATGTACAAAATATGTGTTAATTGGTAAGGTTTCCAGTCAATGGCAGTCATTGTTTATGTGTATGTTAAGCCGACCAGTAGTGTTGCAAAGTAACACGGAACACTGGAAGATATAACTCCTTCCAAGACTTGACTATCCCTGCACAGAATTTATGAGTAAAGCTATAGATTTGTTTCCTTCTAGGAAACGATAGATTGCTGGGGACTTGCTTCGAAGATAGCATCCAAGGTATCCAGTTCAGAATCTACCACCAGCTCAGAGACTAGCCTCTGAGTAGATCTCAGATTCTCTGTGGCATGCACCCCCCCCTGCACCCCACCCCCCACCCCGGTACGCGGGCCTGTCACTGTTGTGGCCTCTCCCGTTGCGGAGCACAGGCTCCGGACGCGCAGGCTCAGCGGCCATGGCTCACGGGCCCAGCCGCTCCGCGG
Organism: Phocoena phocoena; assembly: GCF_963924675.1. Lineage (NCBI taxonomy): Eukaryota > Metazoa > Chordata > Mammalia > Artiodactyla > Phocoenidae > Phocoena > Phocoena phocoena. The sequence continues at coordinate 15,470,561 of NC_089230.1, read as the reverse complement.
CTTGTGAGATCCTCCTGGACCAGGGCACGAACCCGCGTCCCCTGCATCAGCAGGTGGACTCTTAACCACTGCGCCACCAGGGAAGCCCAGACATGCACTTTTAATTCCAAACTCCAGGGGAGTTTGGACACCCCCCCACCTCCAGAAATTCACTCAGGGGAGTTACAGGCAGGGTTGGGCCACTGGGCCTTTGTGAACACTCTGATTTTATTACCCACATTGATGCCAAAATCTTGGCTCTGTGAACACCGATGCTGAACAGAAATACGGAAACAGAGTTACGGAGGAGAAAGAAAGAGTGGCTTTATTTCTTTGCCAGGCAAAGAGGGAACACAGCAGGCTAGCGCCTCAAGAACTGTGCCCCCCTCCGTGGGGAATAGGGAGAGGTCTTATAGTTGGGGCTTGTGGTCGGGGTATGCGATAAGGATCAAGGCAGTAACAGTCTTGGATTCTTCTGATGGGTTGGTGGTGAGGTAAGTAAGTGGTGAGTCAGCATCGTCAAGCTTCAGGTCCAACTGGTCTGGGGTCTACATGTCTGTGGGCAGCATACCATCATTAATCGTTAACTTCTCCCACCTGGAGAGGGTTTCCGCATCTGCGAAATAGCTCAGATATATTGTTGTGTGTATCCGTTGATGGGGAAACAGGACTTTACCCCAAGGCTACTCTTGACTGTTTGTTTCTCCCTGGTCTCACATCCCCTCCCTTCCCGAAGTAACAACTGCTTGAATCTGCAGTTGGAACTCAGGGAACTCAGGGAACTGAGTTGGAACTCAGGGAAGGTCATGGAGGCTGAATGAAGGCTGTAATCAAAGAAAGGGGGGGACACAGAAAGATTTTGTGCCCAGGAGCCCCACAGGGCTCTGCTCGGTATCAACATGAATCCCTTAGACCATCAGTTTTCTTTAAAATCTCTACTCTTCATTTGTTGAGTAAAGAGCTTTCTTGGCTAAAGAAAACATTGAAGGCAGCAAGTGTGAAGTGTTATTAGGGAAAGAGATGTATGAGTTTCTCTCAGCCTAGATCTACTTCCTCAAGGCTGTCTGTGATGGTTAATTTTATGTGTCAACTTCACTAGGCTATGATGCTCAGAGAGCTGGTAAAACATTATTTCTGGATGTGTCTGTGAGGGCATTTCTAGAAGAAATGAATGTTTGAGTCAGTAGATAAAGTAAAGAGATCCACCCTCACCAATGTGGGTGGGCATCTTGCAATACGTCAGGCCTGAATGGAACAAAAAAGTGGAGGAAGGGCAGATGCTCTCTTTCTTACTGGGCTGGGATGACCACCGTCTGCCCTTGGACATCAGAGCTCCCAGTTCTTGGGCCTTCAGACTCAGACTGAATGACACATCAGCTTTCCCGGGTCTCCAGCCTGCAGACAACAGATCTTGGGACTTGTCGGCCTCCATATCTGTGTGAGCCAATGTCTACACTGAATACACACACACACACACATCCTATAGGTTCTGTTTCTCTGGAGAACTCTGACTAATACATTGTCCACACTCATTCTTATATAAGGGAGGAAAAGGAATTTCCCCTCAACCCTTCTGAGTTCTTGGTTGAAACTCCTGTGTTAAAAGACAGAATAACAAGAGAAAAACAAATAGAAGTTTATTAACATGTAACTGCCTGTACACGGGAAGCCCAGGGAGTAACTCCCCACGGTGGCTTAGCATTTAGACTTAAATATGATCTTAATAGGGAAGGGCACAGGGGATATAGGTTTCTTAGGGGGGAGTGATTTTTAGGAAAGATGAATGGGCCCTTAGAAGACTTGATGGGAGGTGTGGTAGTTTGGGACAAAGTCTGGCGGTGGTGCTGACTTCTAGCCTCGTCTCCTGTGATGTGTCAGTCTTCGTGGCTGATGAGACTCCCTGAGAGGAGAGTGTTTTCAACTGAGCATCTTTGGGTGGAGAAGGGGATTTCAGAGAAAGCCTCTCTGTGCATTTGCCATTTTTCAAGCGCCCACAGCTCCAAATAATCGATATGCCAAAGTGGTGTGTTTGGGAGGGTCATGTCCTGACCCCCTACAGTCATATTTTGGGGTGGCGTATTCTACCAGCCTGAACTTATTTCCCTTAATCCCAAGTTGGCCTCTTCTTTCGGCCTTTTCGAAAACTTGGGTCCCTCCATTGTTCCTTCTCACCGTCTGCATCTGGCCCCTGTGATGTGGAAAATGCTATTCCTAGGATTTGTTTTCTCCTCTTTCTACTCTTCCTCCTTCTCTTTGTAAAATTATATTCAAAGGGAACATAATGAATGCTACTGATTATTTCTTCTGGTAACCCTACTCTCCTCTACCTCTCCCCCTAAAAGAATATGGGAGAATGTTCCACTGCCTCAGGGTCACTCCTCTCTGCTCTATTCCACACTGAATTCCAGGACTGAGACCATTTTTTCTGTTATGGCCTCGTGACTCTGCAGAGACTCCATCCTCATCAGACTCCTAGGATATGGAGCCTTGAAATCCCCAGAGACTCCCTGCCCTGCTTTGTCGAATGCGAAGGAGTCTAATATCAGCACAGCCTGCCTTGTGATGGGATCCTGTGAAGCTCGGAGCTTTGCTTCCAAGACCGCATTTTTACACTCTGCAAAATGTCTACAGCCCCCAAGCCCTCCATCTGTGGATTAACAAAAAGGGCAATTAGAACGTTGGCCTGAGCTGCCATTTCACACTCAGATAAAAAAGCTCCAAGTCAGAGAGGGAGCACCTTGCCTGAGGTCTCAGAGTTACATGTCACAATTGGAACCGATTTGCGGTACGTGGGCCTCTCACTGCTGTGGCCTCTCCCCTTGCAGAGCACAGGCTCCAGATACGCAGGCTCAGCGGCCATGGCTTACGAGCCTAGCCGCTCCGTGGCAAGTGGGATCTTCCTGGACCGGGACACGAACCCGTGTCCCCTGCATCGGCAGGCGGACTCTCAACCACTGCCCCACCAGGGAAGCCCGACCTATATACTTTTAATGATTAATTTTAATCATTAAATTAAAATTTTTTGTTTGTAAATTCAAAAAGTGCAAGATTGGAAAGTAGCGAGGGAAGAAAAATACTATAAATGAAAATTAATGCAATCAAGGAAGGCTCCTGGGAAGAGGTGGCAATTACATGAGGTCTTAAAATGTGGCTACGATTTGGATTAATACATTCCAAAAAAAAAAAAAGCATGGAGAGATTATGAGCAAAGGGATCCTGGGGCAGTGAGTTCCTCCCACCTGGGGTGGGGTGTGGGTAAAACAGAGGGGACATAAAGCTGGCCCAGTGGAGGGGAGGTAGATCCCAGAGGGCCACGGAAGCCAGGGGTTCAGGAACTCAGGTGTGATTCAGTAGAAGAGGGGCAGCCAGGGGAGGCTTTTGAGGAGTTGATAGGTAGAGGAAAGGTGTTTTTGGTAGATTGATTTGGTGGTCATGAGTTTGGGGAATAGGGGTACTGACTGGTACAGGAAGCAGCCAGGAGAAATTCCCATAACTTTAAGTATGGGGGGGTAGTCAGATGGGGAAAGCAAGGCCCCCAGAGCTGTCGTGAGAAAGGAGAAGACAGAGGCGGGAAAACTGGGAAGAAAAATTTAACCAACCTCTTCCCACTGTACTTGACCCCAAGAAGATGCTGAGAGTGTGAGATGGCACAAGTGAGTCTCCTGGCTCTGCTGTTTCCTCCCTCTGTGGTCTTGGATAAGCCACACCATCTCTCTGTCTCTGTCTCCTTAAATACAAAAGCAGAATAATACTTGACTTGTTTCCTTCAAAAGATGGCTGAGGAAGCAGACGAAATTTGCAAAATGTAAAATGTTAGACAAATGTTTGCTGTCATTCCATATAATAACTTGCTCTCTTCTATAAAGTAGAGTTGCTCTCAGAATGCGGCAAAGTTTTCTGCCTTTTTCTAAAATTGTTTAGACTGCCGTTCTTTGGAGCCTCTCTCACGGCTTTAAAATCATCTCATCACATGGAGAGCCTGCCTTCTGCTCCTCAACTTGGCGGGGACACTTCTCCCTTGTATTTTTATCCCTCTACCACGGAGCTATAAACCAGATAATCATGTTTGCTAGGACTGAATGTAAAGTAAGAATAAGCTCTGAGTGAGACCTTGAGAAGGCTCTTCTTAGGGCAAAGTCATCAACTTTGGATCTTAATTCTTTTTGTGGCATCACTTAGGCTACTAGTGTTACTTAATAATGGTAAAAATGTATTGAACATTTGGGCTCACTTCTAGCCTCTCAGATCTGTGGGCAGTAGCGGAGGCTGTTGGATATGACAGCTACACAAGAGAGATGCTCTAGGCATTTGCGCTGTTGCAACTGCTGTCACAAGTGGATTGAGACTGACCACATAGGCCTGGACTCAGAGTCCTGGAATTCAATTAAAGGAACATTACATTTATCGTTTGAATTTTTGTAGAAGGATTGTATGTTTCAGTGAATTGTGATATATTTGAGAAAGGTGAGGAAGTTGTAGGAGCTGGTCTGCAATGAATACAGATTATTCTATTTTGGATATATCCTATTTGAAATGATGACAAGACACAGCCATGGATGTATCCTGTGGACAATTGGAGATTCAGGAGTAGAACTTGGGTGAGAGGGAAGGAATGGAGATAAAAGTTCATGAGTCATCTGCAAATAAATGGTAGATTAAAATGAGATTGGAAGACATGTTGAAGGGATACTATAGATGGAGAAGATCAGAAGACCAAGGGTTGAATCCTGGGCAAATGCAGAGTCAGGGAGCAGAGGTGGCAAGTGTAAAACGTGGCTCTGACCTCCAAGAGTTTGTCGTCTTGTCAGAGCCACTAAAAATGTACGTGATGAAGAATTGGAGAGTGACACATGGCTGTAAAAAACCTCCACATGATAATTTGGGCTCTACAACCGTAAATGCTGTAGGTGGTAAGAAAGGGAGTGATGTCATGACCCAAGGCTGCTGCAGAAGGCTTCCTGGGAAGGAAGGCAAGCTCTGCCTGGGAAAGGTGGCTCTGCAGGCTCAGAGCCAACTGCAATGTATTTGGGAAGTCCCTTTAGCCCAGAGATATGCACAAAGAAATGCGGGAGGTCTAGTAAACCCAGTGGAAAAATTCCCTCCCCGCCCGCTGCCCCCAAGCTAGCCTGTGCCCTCTCAACATTGCCTCCCTCTTCTCCCTCTCACAGATCCATCTTCCTCTCTCTCTCCTGCTGTTGTACTTTCTGGAAGCCTCACAAGACAGCCCTAGTTGACTTCCTTTCTCAAAACTTTAATAACTTGGCTTTCTTTACCACGTATTTGAAACTTTTCTTTATCTTTTTAGTCATCATTCATATGATTGGCCTGTTCCCCAAGTCTGTCACCTGCCTTAGGAGATGGTTATAAGATCAGGGGCAATGTATGTAAAGCACTAGTGCTTAGTAAGAGCTGGCTGTCATTAGCGGTGGCATTACAAGGCCCCTTGAGATCAGTGGCCGTGTCTGATGCCCTCTCCACCCTAGCTAAAGGCAGGCCCACGGTGAACGAATGCGTGTGGATATGACAGTAGATTCTTCCCACATTCCATAGGCTTCTTCTGCATCTTTAGCGCTTGTGTTTAACAGTATGGACTGTGAAAGTTCATTTCTGGGAGGTCTTAATAGATATTTGCCCAGTGATGATCATTTTGTAGTGTATAAAAATAGTGAATCACTATGTTGTATACCTGAAACTAATATAATATTGTAAGTCAATTATACTTTAATTAAAAAAATTTTTACAGAAATTTGCCTGATTCATTTTTTTAAGAGATGGGGAAAAGCCAACTCTCTTTTCCTTTACTGATGAAGGACCGGTTGCTTTTGTTAAATATAACATCTCAAAGTCTTTCAAATGGACTTTAATGCTGATGACAGACTTGACCTCAGCAAACTGCAGATAAATGGGAAATTACTAGCTCAGGAAGAAAACACTCATGGGAGTTTTAAATCCCTGGCTGTCCCTGGCTTGATCCGTTAATGTAGTGAGTAATTCTGTTAGTCCCCTCTGTTCTCGTCAGGGACTTTGCTTCACATTTAAGAACACCTGCAGAAGGAGGGTGACGAGGAAAGGAAGAGAGTGACGTGGTTTTCTTTTTCTTTTTTTTGGAGTGACATGTATGAGGCCCAGCCTAGATGAGCTCCATGACGTATTTTTTTAAATTTATTTTTATTTTTGGCTGCGTTGGGTCTTTGTTGCTGCGTGCGGGCTTTCTCTAGTTGCGGCGAGCGTGGGCTTCCCGTTGCGGTGGTTTCTCTTGTTGTGGAGCGTGGGGTGTAGATGTGCGGGGTTCAGTAGTTGCGGCACGCGGGCTCAGTAGTTGTGGCTTGCGGGCTCAGGAGCTGTGGCTCGTGGGCTTTAGAGTGCAGGCTCAGTAGTTGTGGTGCACGGGCTTAGTTGCTCCGTGGCAGGTGGGATCTTCCTGGACCAGAGCTCGAACCTGTGTCCCCTGCATTGGCAGGCAGATTCTTAACCACTGCGCCACCAGGGAAGCCCCATGATACAATTTTTTGAAACAGCCTTTAAAAAAAACTTCTTATTTTATATTGGAGTATAGCCGCTTAACAATGTTGTGATAGTTTCATGAGCACAGCAAAGCAACTCTGCCATACAAATACATGTATCCGTTCTCCCCCAAGAAACAGCCATTTTTAGAGCTTGAAGTAGTTACAAGTCAGATTAGCCCCATTGTCTCTGATGTTGGCCGAGTGATAGGACCTGGAAAGTGTTTGTGTCCCCGGAGAGAGCTTAGGTATCCCCTTAATGGCACTTGTGGTTTGGCCTGTTGTCACGTTTGCTGGGAGAGGGATGAGACGTGGCTGTTGGAATCTCTGGGCCACATCTCTTTCACACACGGATCTTCAAACTTTGGCTAACAGCTCACTCACCACGAGCTCCTTCACTGTGTGCCGGGACACCACAGGAACCCATGCCTCCCCCACTGCCCCCCTGCCCATCCCACCCCTCAGGGACAACCGGATTCGGGGAGGATGCCTGCCTCAAGGGCATACAGTCTGTTTTGTCAACTTGTGAGGGGGCTTGGAATTAAACCATTACCCGAGAGGGACAAAATGATTAATCAGAGCCTCTCTGGAATTTGCATTGGAGAAATGGTAGAAGTCATATAGTTAGCAGTGGATTTGCCTGAAAAGGCTTGCAGACAAACACCAGGAAGGGCCGTGAGCGAGCTGCCGTGATGAGAGAGCAGGGGGCAGTAAGGCCGGAAAAGACACAGGGCGAGACGTTGGCTGTTTGAACTATGATGATGCTGGGTTAGTTCTTTCAAACTTTGATTTTCTATCCACTAGACGTGAGGGTGATGCCTCTTACATTGTTAATATCATTCAAATCTGGAAAATTGAATTTCATGTAATCTGAAAAGTGATGTTGAAGGGGAAGGGGCTGCCGGGCCCGAGTTTTTGAGTGTCTCTGTCTAGGACAAGTGGCTTCCTCAAGACCCCTAAAGCCTGCAGCTGCTCCCTGGTCCCCTCACTCGCAGTGCACGTCACATAGTAGGCCCTCAGTGAGTGTCCATTGAAGGGAGAGATGAAGGGCATCTCTTTCCTACTCGGGCAGAGTTTTGATTTCTCTAAGGCTTCTGTAGGGACATGGCGCTCATGCTACTGTCCTGGAGGCCACACCTTCGCAAAGATCGCTTTCGCTGTGCTTCCTAAGAGACGTTTACGTAGTTAGGCGACGCCTACAGTTTAGTAAGTGCAGTGTGTCAGTCAAATCTGACTCAAAATAGAGCCTCCAGGGAAATGACCCTGCTGATAGTTTAGGACAAGAGGGAAGGACATGGTCTAACACAGCCAGCCAAGGAGGCCGAATGCAGCGGAGTGTCCGGGCGGTGAGCCAGGCATTCACCTACCACATTCATCAGGCCCAGATACGGTTTCAGCCCAGTCAGCAGTGGCTTCTCTGTGTTTCTCAGCTAATCCTGCTGCAGACCAGGTAGAGCTTGGATGGTTTATGTGAGATAGAGGAGCATTCCCACGTATTTTATTACCACCCATGTGTTGCTTGCAGTATCTTGCAAAGATGCTGATGTTCGAGGACTAGGAGCCCTATGGGGGCTCTTCCTGGAATGCAAAGTTGGCACAGGTACAGAATTAACAGCAACTGATGTTCTGAGAATTGGTGTCCAGAGAAAACTCACACTCCTGTGTTACTCACCTGCCTGAGGTCAGTAAAAACAGTCACCTTCAATAAGTCACCTTATTGAAGTCACCTTCAATAGCTTCAATATTAATAGCTCACGTTTTACAGAAATTTAAAGCCAGAATTTCAAAGCCAGAATTTCAGAGCGCTTCTGTTTAGTCCTTTTTTGTTGTTGTTTTTTTTAAACAGGTAAGGAAACTGAGACTCTGAGGGAATGAAATGACTTGTCCAGGGTCACACATTTCATAGCAAAACCTTGATTTAAACCCCAAAGTTTTGGCCTTCCCTGGCGGCGCGGTGGTTGAGAGTCCGCCTGCCGATGCAGGGGACACGGGTTCGTGCCCCGGTCCGGAAAGATCCCACATGACGCGGAGTGGCTAGGCCCGTGAGCCATGGCCACTGAGACTGCGCGTCCAGAGCCTGTGCTCCGCGACGGGAGGGGCCACAGCAGTGAGAGAACCGTGTACCGCAAAGCCCAAAGTTTCTAGCTTCAGTTCAACTCTTGGACTGTCTAAAATCTACTCCTTTTAAAAAATTTTGTTCCCAGTATTACTAATGACACATTGTTTCCAAGATGTTTATTTAGATCTGTTATTTTGAAGTGATAGCTGGTTGGGATTTTTTTTTTTCCCAAAAAATAAATATATAGAATATCACCACCATCCACCTAGTTGTTGAAGCCAATAACTGAGTTATTCTCAATCCAAACCCTGGCCCCCATCCCTGGCCTGGGTAACATCTAATCTGTTGAGAGCTGCTGTTTTTTCTACTTTTAAAATACATTTCAAATCCTTCTATTTCTTTCTACCTCCATCTCTGTTCCAAGCCCCAACATGTCTTTCTGCATCTGCTGCAAATCCTCCCATCCCTTCTCCACGCTGGAGACAGAATAATCTTTTTAAATTTTTATTTTGAAATAACTATAGATTCACAGGAAATTACAAAAAAAAAAAGTACAGGGACAGCCCATGTACCCATCACCCAGTTTCCCCCAATGGTAACATCTTACCATCTTATACAACTATTGAACACAGTATCAACATCAGAAAATTGACATTGGTGCAATCCACAGAGTTGATTTCACCAGTTTTACCTGCACGTGTGTGTGTGTGTGTGTGTGTGTAGATTCATGCAACCACCACCACAATCTAGAGAATAATCTTCAAAACTGTAAATCAGTCATGCTATCTCCTTGTGGAAATCTTCCCAGTGGCTTCCCATCCTTCCAGAATGCACTCAAGCTCCCGCCTGAGCAACTTCTCAGCTTCCTCGCAGACACGCGCACTCTCGCCCTGCCGCCTGGCCGGGCCCTGCTGCCCCTGGGCACCAGGGCACCTGCTGCTGCTTCCATCTGGTTTGCTTGTTCTTGGCTCTTCCTGCCACTGCCTGTTCTCCTCCTTCAGGTCTTGGGTCCCAGGCCATCCTCTCTGACCGTCCTCTCTGTCACAGCCCCCTGCCCTTTGCCTTGCAGCGCCTGTCACCATCGGCACAGCTCCATATGCTGGCTCACTTGTTTCTTTGTTCTTTGGGGACATAAATGCCAGGAAGGCAGATACTTTGTCAACAGTTGTCCCCTTAGAACCGACTGCCGGGCCTGGTGCCCAGTAAACATATCAAAGATGAAGGTCAAGGGCAGGTCTGCGTCCTAATGCCCAGAATGAGCCAGGGCAACCCAGGGGCTGAATTTATTTGACAGGAAAGGAAAGCAGAGTCATATATGTAGGGAAAAAATCTCATATTTTAAAAAGAATAGTTGCTTATACTGAATACAAATAATATTTTAAGAATACAAAGGTATAAACGTCTGTAACTTAAAAAAGAAAGTCTGTATCCAATCCTTTTTGAGGTATAGAAAGTTGTATTTTCTCTTATCAAGTCACTTTTTTGGTAAATGTTTAAGATACTGTTTCTTTTTATGTGTTATATTTTGTATCCTTAAGAGTATCAAGTCCATCTCTCTATATATACTGAGAGTAAATAATTCAAATAGTAAGAGCAGATCTTGCACTGAATACAAAGAGTGTGCTTGTGTTATAGCTCACGCACCTGGGAGTTTCCGTTTCAGTGTCCTCAGCCACTTGCACACACAGGGCTTCGTGACTGGTGACAATGTTTGGGTTCAGTCCTGAACCTATGGCTGCAGAGGGCTCCTGGGTTAAGCAAACACCCTGAAGACTTCAAGTCCCCTGGCCAGCACCATGACATTCGGTGCTTCCTATTTACAGGTCCCTTTCAAAAACTTCTTTTCAACACAAGGCCTTGGGGTACATTCATATCATTTAAAATATAAATGTAAATTAAAAAAAAAAAGTAGCCAACACAGAAGGCAATGGAACTTTCACTGCTCTTTTTTCATTTTGAACTGAGGGAATCAGTCAAAGTGACACAGGCCATTGACACACAGGTCCTTCTGCCAGGCTTACTGGTCATGTCTGCCTTGGGGACACCCTCCTGTGTGGGAACCTCTCTGGACAGGACTGAGAAGTGGAAGAAATTTGCCTTTCCATTTCTCCACAGGTTTCCCGCTTTCTGTCTCCTGAGGATGTCCGTCCGCTCTGCTTCCTGCAGCCTCAGCTCCATCAGAAGTGGGCGGGCAGGCAGGGACCTGTTAACTTGCTCCTGTTTCTCAGGCAATCTAGACTGTAGCGCTAATCCCTTACTTCATTAAACACCCATTAATTGGTACAGCTTGGGTCAGGCATCATGTCGGAGACACACAGATAAAAGACACACAGTTCGGGCCAGCTGGAAACTTCCAAGACCCCCAGGGAGGGTGGATAAATGGACAGGCAATCAAATCACAGTAAGACATGAAGGCTGGTGCTGGTTATGTGTGTTACAGGACAAGCCTTGTAGATTTTGGTTCCGGTCAAGCCAGCTGAGAAGGAAAAAGGGTAAGAGCTGTGAGCTCTGAGGGAGCAGCGTCCTCCAAGCTGTCCTTTGAACAAGAATCAAAGCTGGCAAATGAGACCTCCTGCTGAGGAGCTCTGGGACAAGTGGCAGCTCCTTAACTTGTCCCCCCTTTCCTGACCCTTCAGCAGCTGGGGGAGGACCAGAGATGATGGGCGATTCCTCTACCAAACCTCCTGGGCTTCTTCTTAACTTCCTTCCTTCCTTCCTTTTCTTCTTTTTCCTTCTTTCTTTCTTTCTTTCTTTCTCTTTCTTGCTTTCCTTCTTTCCTTCTTCCTTCCCTCCTTTCTTTCTTTCTTTCCTGTATTTTTATTTACTAAATCTAGCAATACTATTTACAAACTACGATTTTATTTATTTTTTTTAATGTTTTTATTGAAGTATAATTGGTTTAGAATGCTGTATTAGTTTCTGCTGTACAGAAAAGTGATTCGCTTATACATATACATATATTCTTTTTCATATTCTTTTCCATTATGTTTTATCCCAGGATATTGAACATAGTTCCCTGTGCTATACAGTAGGACTTTGTCTTTTATCCATTCTTTATAAAATAGTTCGCATCTGCTAATCCCAAACTCCCAACCCAACCCTCCCCCCTGCCCTTGGCAACTGCAAGTCTGTTCTCTATGTCTGGGAGTCTGTTTCTGTTTCATAGAATAGTTCATTTGTGTCATATTTTAGATTCCACATATAAATGATATCGTGTGCTATTTGTCTTTCTCTTTCTGACTTACTTCGCTTAGTATGACCATCTCTAGGTCCATCCATTGCTGCTACAAATGGCATTATTTCATTCTCTTTTTATGGCTGAGTAATATTTTATCCATTCATCTGTCAGTGGGCACTTAGGTTGTTTCCATGTCTTGGCGATTGTAAATAATGCTGCTATGAATGTAGGGGTGCATGTATCTTTTCAAATTATAGTTTTGTCTGGATATATGCCCAGGAGTGGGATTGCTGGGTCATATGGTAGTTCTATTTTTAGTTTTTTGAGGAACTTCCTTATTGTTCTCCATAGTGACTGCACCAATTTACATTCCCACCATCAGTGTATCTCCCAGGTTTTTCTATTGCATTTGCCGTCTCCTTGATCAAAGACCAGGAGACGTGGCAGCGGAGGTGGAAGCCCAGCACGGCCCCAGCACTGCCGCTGCATCGAGGAGGAGGCCTGGCAGAGGTCCCACGCTGAGGCCTCAGAGGTCACCATCCTCTTCGTGTGACTGAATGAGGGGGCTTCTTTCTGTACTGTCTGGGTCATCCCCAGGTTTATCAGGATGCATTTCACACTGCAGATTTGACTCTGTTCTTAAAAATATTTTCTTAATTGCATTTTTAAAATAAATTTATTTTTTAATTTATTTGTTTATTTTTGGCTGCGTTGGATCTCTGTTGCTGTGTGCGGGCTTTCTCTAGTTGCGGCGAGCGGGGGCTACTCTTTGCTGCAGTGCAAGAGCTTCTCATTGCAGTGGCTTCTCTTGTTGCAGAGCACGGGCTCTAGGAGTGCAGGTTCCAGTAGTTGTGGCTCGCGGGCTCTAGAGCACAGACTCAGCAGTTGTGGTGCATGGGCTTAGTCGCTCCGCGGCACGTTCCTGGACCAGGGCTCGAACCCGTGTTCCCTGCATTGGCAGGCGAATTCCTAACCACTGTGCTACCAGGGAAGCCCCCTCTTAATTTCATTTTAAGAATTAGTAAAATAGTACCTATTTGTATTCCTCCCTCCCCCTGAGAGGAAACTATTGGTAAAAGAGTGTAAGTTCCTTCCCATCATCACTCCTGCTCTGTCTTCACGCTGTATGTGATTCTGTTGAAGATGAAAATATCATTATTTGAAACAAATCCATTCCGCGTCTGGAGCTGCCTCTTCTCCATTTCAGGTCACTGACATTGCGGATCTCCCCAGGAGCTGCTCAGGACCTGCTGTATGTTTATTTTCCTTCAAGCCTTTCAGAAGGACCAGAAGATGCCTGGCTCTGAGGAAGAACCGAGAATGTGGAGGTGACTGACCCAGGGATTCAGGTGACCCGTGGATCTGCCCCAGGGCCTGGCACTGCTTCTCGACTTCTCTAAGCTTCAGTTTCCTCATCTGTGAAATGGGGGTGATGAAAGTGCCCATCTCACGGGGTTATTGACCTCACACACACAGCACTAAGCCCAGAGTCTGGCATGTGAAATCTCCTTAAATATAATGGTACAAAGATAATGGTTAATCAACTCATTGATCTCAAACACAGACAAAGCAGAAAGCAGAGACTAAGAAACGCTAGCATATTAGCCGATGTAATGCTTTCTATGACTGCCTCTAAGCCTAAACCCAGCCACCACCACAGAACAACAGAGCAGGTAGCCTCCCCAGGCTGCCGTCAGCCAGGTTCCCTCTCACAGTGAACCTGAGCTTTCGTAGGCTCTAGGGTTCTGCTGATGCTTTGTTATGTGCTGTCCTGAGGTCTTGGGTATAATCGTCCCTTTGCATCATCTCCAGACGTCGGCTGTCTCTGGCCAGGGCTGCATGGCGGAGAACCAGGCTGAATACAGTCAGCTCCACAATAAATCTCAAGCCAATGCATGACTAACAGTGAGAGTGGACCAGCCTCTTCCATATCTTGGGTTCCTTCAAATGGATCTCCTTTTACCCAGCCATGGGGACCCTCTGAATGTAAATGGGGAACGAGGCTTCTCGGTGATGTTCCTAACAGTGTGTAAGTTGTGTTCCCATGGGGAGCCATCTATATGGTACAATCAAGACACTCAAAACAAAAGGATCAGAGACAGACCGGAGGGAAGCATGCTGGCTGGTGAAAGGAGCGGGACAAAATGGGGAAGAGAGGAGCAGACAGGCCGGGAGCCCCTCAGAGCCACACTGAGCTCACCAGTCCGCCTGCTTCAGCTGCGGGCACAGCCTCTGCCCGAGCCCCGTGGCCTCACGATGGCGGATCCGCTGAGAGGACAAGCCGATGACGAGATGAAGGCCACACTCAGACTTTCCCATTAGCACCTGCATGATGCTTTGCTTGTTGGCTTTTCTCTGAGATTGCGGAGACTGGAAACACCCTGCCTTGCCCAGCCTCTGTTTTAAGGACACCCTCACTGCTAGATTATTTCTTTTCACATTTTAAGTGTCCAGAGGATCAGAGAGCCGCAGCCCCCTTTAACACACCTAACTTACTGCACATCATATAGCTTAGCCGCGCCCACCTTAAATGTGCTCAGAACACTTACATTAGCCTACAGTCGGGCAGAACTATCTAACACAAAGCCTACTTCATAGTACAGTGTTGATTCTCTCATGTAATTTGCTAAATACTCTATCAAAAGTGAAAAACAGGGCTTCCCTGGTGGCGCAGTGGTTGGGAGTCCGCCTGCCGATGCAGGGGACGCAGGTTCGTACCCCGGTCCGGGAGGATCCCACATGCCGTGGAGCGGCTAGGCCTGTGAGCCATGGCCGCTGAGCCTGCGCGTCCGGAGCCTGTGCTCCACAACAGGAGAGGCCACAACAGTGAGAGGCCCGCGTACCGCAAAAAAAAAAAAAAAAAAAAAAAAAGTGAAAAACAAAATGGTTGTGTGGGTACAGAATGGATCTAAGCGAATTGGTTGTTGACCCTCGTGACGGCCTGGCTGACAGCTGTGGCTGCCACTGCCCAGGATCACGAGACAATCACTAGCCCGGCAAGAGACCCAAATTCAAAGTTCAAAGTACGGTTTCTACTGAATGCGTATCGCTTTTGCACTGTCATAAATTTGAAAAATCCTAAGTGGAAACATTGCAAGTCAGGGACCATCTGTATAATAACTTCAGCCCGTATGTTTGCGTGGAGTCCAAGGGGAAAAAAAAGAAAATCTCTGTGGCTTCCTCTGGTTTGTCTCCACCTGCCATATACGGAATTATTCAGATGACCCTGGAAGTTATTTTCTTGGAAGCTTGGATCAGGAGTTTGAACTTGAGGTAACTCAGGCATCCCGACCTGGTGAGCGGCCACTGGCAGCTGACGGGAAGTAGTTACTAAGTAGTTACTGGAGAAAAGCTGCAGTTGAACCAAAAGTCTTAGTTCAGCCCTGGTCTCGCCACTCATGGGTGCCGTGACCTCTGACAAGTCACTTCACAGTTTGGTTTTTGGAGCTGTGAAATGGGGCTAAGAGTGCAGTCGACCCTCATTACTCACAGACTCCATATTTATGAGTTTGCCTACTTGCTAAAATTTATTTGTATCCCTCAAATCATCACCTGTGGCGCTTTTGCAGTCACATAATGGCAGTGAAAAGTTTGAGCCCCTTGATGCACGCATGGCTGAATGTTCTCAGGCAAGGCATGCTCTGCCTTCCTGTTCTTCTCTCATGCTATGAAATATTTTCACAATTTCTACTTAGTGCTAAATGTTTTGAATTTGGGGAGTTTTTTGGTGATTTTGCTGTTTAAGATGGCCCCGAGCCTGGTGCTGCGTGCTGCCTGGTGTTTCTGAGTGCAAGAAGGCTGCAAGGTGCGTGATGGTGAAAATACGTATTTTAGATAAGCTTCATCTGGGCATAAGTTATGGTGATGATGGACATGAGTTCCATGTTAACAAATCAACAACACACATTAAATAAGATGTCTTTAAGCAAAAGCAAACTTAAAACACGTTTATATAATGATTGGTAGATGAAAATGATGTGACCAGAGGCTCACGGGTATCTGAGCCAGTATTTCCTTTAAGAACAGGGGTTCAATATCTGCTAATTTGGTGTCTGTGGCGACTTGATAGAACACAGCTCCCACAAATAACAAGAATCGACTATACTTGTTCTGCCCAACTCAGAAGATTGGTGTAAAGATCAAGTGAGATGTTAAAAGCAAAACTGCTTTCTCAACTACAAGCGCTAAATGCTGAGAGGTGGTCACGCTTGTCCAGCAGCTGACATTGTACCAAGAACTTGGACGTTCACCATCTCACAGCCCTGTGACGTAGGGTTTGCTGTGCTTGTTGCTGTTCATGCCCCAAATCTAAGGAAATAGAGCCCAGAGAAGTGAGGGTCCTACCAGCAGTGACGTGTTAAGTGCAGTAGCATTTATCTACTATGTGTGAGGCTCTGTGTGAGCCCCAATAAAATGATAAATATGTGTGTCTCCACCTGCACGCCATCTAACGCACTGGGAGGATTAGGCCTGTGAAGCAGGGAGCTTTCCATGTGTGTCTGCTGATTTCCTCTCTCTGAGCTCTGGCCAAGGTGAAAATAGTTTGGATGAGTTAAGGAGGCTGGGAAAGTCAGGTGATCTTGCCCTCTGACTCATCTGGGAGCCTGGGAGAGACTGACTTTCAGGTCACCCCTATACCCAGCAGGGGGAAGCCAAAGAGAGTTAGGTGTCGTTAGGGGGATGGTGGCTCCCAGAAATAATTTTACCAAGGTGGCCTGAGGTTCTGGTGGACTAGGCAAGATCCACACGTAGCTGAGAGTCACCTGTAGGTCCTGCCAGAGGAGGTTCTAAAGCTGGGGCAAGGGGACCAGTATCAGGGCTGAGGAGTGGCCATAAACTGGGCCAAGCGGGAGTCTTGCTGGGTCCTGAGCGTCTGTTGTACTGTGATGTGGGATGAGGCCTGGTAGGACAGGGCCCCCTGTGAGAGACCTCATACCTGAAGATGCCCATGGCCGAATGCCCCCAGGGTAAAGGGAGAGAGGCAGGAGAGGGGACTACCTAAGAGGCCAGCATTTTTACCTAGGAGAGGCTGAACACAGTCCCCAGAAGGCCTATGCCAGTGTCTCTCAAAAGTGAACATGCTGAGGGTGTCCTGGGGATCTTATGGAATGTGGACTCTGCTTCTTTGGCCCTGGGTGGGACCTGCGACTGAACACGCTCTCAGCTGAGGCCAGTGTCCCTGGGCTCAGACCACACTCAGACCAAACTCTGAGTAGCAAGGCTCTGTGCCAATGCACCAGATTATACTTGGACTGAGCTGGAGTTTCAGTGGTTTCTTCCTCCAAGTAAATAGTTCTGGAGATCTGGAGAGCAATAGTCATGGGCTAAATACAGAAAACAGTAACATTTCCTTCTGTGTGTCTAAGTTGCGGGAGTAGATTTTCGGAATGAAAGCCAGGGAGGTACAGACACAGCCCCTGCCTCTGCCTGCACCCACGTCACACACCAAAGGAGCCCAGCGCAGGTCTTCTGACTGCCGAGTTCATAGGCTTCTCATTCCCCTCAGGCTCCCAGGGGCAGCTTCCAAAGCCTGGAGGGGACCCCCGACTCCAGCAGTCCAGAAAGACACTGCTCCAAGGGATGGACCCAGGAGAGAAGTTGGATGGGTTGGACATGGCCAAGTCAGGATTTTATGGCTACGACGCGGTTCCTTTTGATGATGAAGACCTCAGCTCAACAAGCATTTACCAAGTACCTTTCAGGGCAGGCAAAGTCATTTCAGTGCCATCGATGCCACTGGGGACACAAGGGTGACAAGAGGTGGTCCTGCCTCGGGATTTCCTCTCTAGCTGGGAGGATAGGAGTACAATCACACTTCCAAGTTCATATTACACTTGATCTTGTGTAACACTTTGGGATAGGAACTGTCATTGTTTAGGTAGCATCTGCTAAAACCATGTAGGGTCAACTGTCTTCAAAGGAGGTTCTATAGTGGGAAATGAAAAGTGCGTTTCAGCATTTCGTGGAAGATTTGTGGCAGCCTTGCCTTGGTCCTGACTAGTTCCCTCGGCCCACTTAGTGGCTATTTACCTGAATTGCAGGATCAGTGCTTCTTGCGAACTGTATCTACAAATCTAAGGCCATCATGAAAAGTTACTAAAGGTCTCAGAGAATTATCTCTTTGCTGTCAAATGGAAAATCTTTCCCACTTTGGAACCCTGGCAACTTATTACTAGTATTATTTCCACGGCTGTTTTAGAATCTGTGGAAAATATTACTGTTTGTCTTCAGAGGTTTTAGTGAGTTGATTTCTAAAGTGGAGAGGAGAGTCTTTTTAAAATGTTTTTCAGTCATGTTTTGGTACACCAGAATAATGGTAGAGGGAGGGAGATTAAACCTAATAAAATATGAACTGTCAAAAGATAACTATTTCTGAAAGCATGAAATCTGAAATGGCACAAAAGTAACATGTATTGCTCCAATATGCGTGAAAAAAGATGCATATAGACCCCATTGTGAAACCTTTGTATATTACTATATATTGTCACAATCAAGATATATTTCCTGAGCACCTTTGGTTTCTGGTGCTAGGCACTGTAGAGTGAGTTAAAGAGATTGTCTTAACTCTGAAGGTTCAAGGTAGCAATGACATTATCAACAGTTACCGCTATTCTGGGAGGGTGGCGGGTAGCAGGACAGAAAAAAATCAGTAGTTTGTTTTCACGGATAAGTAGAGACAACAAGAAGTCAAAGCCCATTGGTGCCAAGAGCTGGGGAATGGGGTGGGGGGGGCCTGTAGCCTTCCCTGTCACAATCCTCATCAACCCACTTCCCCGTTGTATGATGTAGGCAGCTGATGTTTTCAGTGTAAAAGCAGCATCAAGCCTTGTCTTCCAACTGGATTGCTTCCCCTAACTCTCTCCTGTATAAATTTTGGGGTCACCACCTCTCCTTTAAATATCCAGCCTAACGTCACTTCTAGAAGTTATCCAAAGGTCTCTTAAATTCTAGTTCATTAATGTAATTTTGGTCTCTGAGAAGTATTGATGTTTATGGATCAGATAACTGGTTGGAGGACTGGAGAACTTCCTGATAGGTGGCTGCAGACAAGGTGCACATCAACTGGGTGAGTGAACTAGTTCATTGCACTAGTGTGACTCCCAGGCTCGCCAGTCATTCAACCAAGCTGGTCATTCACTGTGTTTAACCTCCGGAGCTGCAAGACTCGATGCAAAAGTTAGTTTCCTTTAGCTGAAAATTGCATGCAATTCAGATTTCTCATTCCCATGACGCTTAAGGCTACAGGATAAAGCAAGGTCAAAAAGTATTCAAGATATCAGATGTGGATGCATAATTCACTCTTAAAATCAAAGCTTAAGAAAAGAAAAGAAGGAAATTATTTGAAAGGGGCTGGCTAACTGTAGCACCCATGAGTGAATGCAATAGTGAATCCAACATTTAGCAAGAAGCCCCTGAGCATGACCACTTAAGGGTAGCTAAGATAGGAAGCTTAAAGAAATGTGATATAGAAGGTTATAATACCACTTAGTGGAAAATATGTATCTCATTGATAGATGATAAAGATAAAAGCTAAATTGTACGGGTTCACAGAGAGAAGAGCAGAGACCTGAGGATAAGGGAGGCAGTATGGCTCATTCATTCATTCAGCATTGATTTGATTTGTTGAATTCCTTCCTAAATTTACTTATTCATTCAGTTCAGCCTTTATTTGAGTGCCAGATTCATTCAGTTCAGCATTTATTTGAGTGCCAGATTTGACTGTGCTAGGCAAGAGTGATACTAAAGCCAGATGGTCTCAGGGTTTATGGACCTTACAGCCTAGAGGGGGAAGTAGGTACATGACTATTAATTATCAAGGACAATGACTTCCAGGAGGGGTACACCGTGCCATGAAAGACTTTAAAAAGGGACAAATAGGCCCAGAAAGGCTGCCGAGGAAGTGACACTCGCACTGAAAGGGATTAGTTACTAGAGAAGAGGTTAAGAGTCTTCCAGATAAAGTAAACAGCATGTGCAAAGGCCCTGTGGAACGAGCGGTCCAGTTAGTACAAAGGACAGTGGAAGGACCAGTGTGGCTGCAGTGCAAGGAGCGGGCAGGTGGTGCAGGCCTGTGGAGTGGGGTAGAAGCTGGAGGATGAGGGCTCTGCAGACCGTACTGAGGAGTGAATGGATAATACGCTATGCTCCTCTGCTCCCTTTCAAGTGACTAGATCTCTCCTCAGCCTTCAGGAGAGGAATGTGACAAGGCAGAAAGCAAAAAATAACAGCAATGTCCTAAAAAAGTGTTTTTAGAGAGTTAGTATGAGCCGATTGTTGTTACAATAACAGCATCTTTTGCAACATTGATTAGAATTTATTGCTTTACACACTTATATTGTACATGTTTTCTTTCTCTTCTGAGTCAAAGAGGAAGTTCTTGTGTCTCAAGAATTCTATTGCATTTATAATTACCTGGAGAGCCTAGTCAGTGACAGGCAAGTAAAGCAGGTACCTGTTGGGCTAGTTCTCATGGGAACTCCCTTTGACACCTTATGTTATTGAGTGTGCCTGGAGAACGTAAGCGTTGATGACCCAAGAGGGAGTGGACAGATGTAAGAATAATTAAACTGACTTTCCTTAAAAAAAAAAGAGAAAATAACAGACAAGTCTCCTTCTGGCTTTTGTTTCCCTAAAAATGTTTGAGGAATTCAAGGGACTCTGAGCTCAGGAAAAATGCTTAGAGAAATCTGTGACAAAGCAAGTCTCCTTCCCTCAAACTAGAAAAGAATTCCTTGGGGCCGAGGAAGGAAGAGGGAGATGAGGGAAGGGGACAGGATGGTGGGTGTTGAGGGTTCTGTCTAGAGGGATCTGATCTCCCTGCAGAACCCAGAGGTGGGAGAGAGAGACTGATCCAGGCAGGTAGGGCCTTGGACAGTCTCGCAGCGAGGCCAGCGAGCAGTAGAAACGGCCGCGGAGGCTGCAGATTGCGTCGTCCCCTGTGAATAAGATGAGGGACAGCTCAGTGGTGACCTGCGTGGACCAACAGCTGGATCAGTGGTCCAGCGTCTGTCCGGACCCCTCCCCAAATGCACTGTGGGAGGCCCCCGGCCCCTAGACCCAGTTCCAGGGAAGGCAGAGTGTGTGAAATCTGCAGATTAACTGGGAATCAGTTGCTGCAAATGCTACCAAAATAAAATAGAGGAAAAGAGGTGGGGGAGGGAGGAACTTTATATTTACATGCTTATAGAATTATAGACTGCCTCTGGGACACTGGGCAGAACTGGTTGGCTATGGTTGTCTTGGAGGAGGGGACATTTTCACTTGACCCTTTTTCCTTTTGAATTTTGTGTCACATGCATCTTTCACCTATTTTCAAAAATGTGATGAATGTGTAAAACTCTACCTCTAGATAGAAACGACTTGGTATATTTTTGTAGGCTTTTCTACTTGGTTTAGCAGTTAAGAAAACTCACAAACCAGTATTTTTATCAAGGGGCACCAACTTGCCTCATTCTGGGAATTGCAAGTATTGAATATATATTACTTTAAGTACAATCTGCTTTTTTTCTGTGTTTAATATCTTGTTTCTCTGTACTTATATTGTTCTGGACGTTGTCTCAAATTCTTTCAGTGGAGCGTGTGCTACAAATTTTAATGAATAAGAAGATTAATTAAACTTTTTATTTAAAAAATTCAATAAGAAAGAGTTCCTGAATCATTCCAGATAAGTGAATACATTTATATTCCTGGTGATGCTGGGAAAGTTGGAGGATTTTATTGGCTTGCATATAATTCCTACTCCAGTTACAGTGGTGTTTTCTCATTCAATGTCAGAGTTTGCCTCAACTCAGAAAGCGGTAGAGAATTCTCATTTGTATTTATTCTTTCTCATTTATGAATCAAAACCCCTATATCTATGGTATATACAATATGTTTTATTTTTATTATCACTTAATTATACAGTTTTCAAATTTTCCATTTGAAGTAGAATTCAAGAAAGGGAACACTGGTGGAATGCCAACAAACATCTGTGGCATAAAGAGCAGAATTTTGTGACATTGACCTTTAAAGAGGGTTCTGGAACTTAGGAGCCACATTCTGAGAGGGACATTTTACTTGCTCGGGAATTAGCAACTGTGATGTTGGAATGGCCCAATAGGCAATTACTGACTGACCGATGGATGACGCCCTATGATGAGGTTAGTAAGAATGACTGCTCTTGGGCTTCCCTGGTGGCGCAGTGGTTGAGAGTCCGCCTGCCGATGCAGGGGACGCGAGTTCGTGCCCCGGTGCGGGAAGATCCCACATGCCGCGGAGCGGCTGGGCCCATGAGCCATGGCCGCTGAGCCTGCGCGTCCGGAGCCTGTGCTCTGCAACGGGAGAGGCCGCGGCAGTGAGAGGCCTGCAAAAAAGAAAAAAGAAAAAAGAACGACTGCCCTTGAATGGGGTCTCAGATGATTAAAAAAAAAAAAAAATACAGTGGACCTTTATCTCAGATGTAACCTCCGGAGTTAAATTTATTTGCACGTGATCTGGAAAGCCTATGATATGTAGCAACTTTTAGATTGACTGAGGCTAGGACTCGAGGGTGCTTTAAAGCTGGCGTGTAGGAACAAACCTCTTAGTTACTGAGTGAGCTTAGCCGACTGCCAGCAGCTCCATTTCTACTGAACTCAACTCTTCTCTAAGACCTCATTTGCAACAGTTGTCTGGAAGGGTCCAAAGAGATTATGTTGTTCTTTTCCATTAAATTAACATACTTTGTCAAGAAAATCATAGTCTGTAGTGGAATTTGGAATTTGTAATTCCTTTAAATGTCCAGGGTTGACTGCTGTGGCTTTGAGTGAGACATGGATAAGGGGCCCTGTAAATTCCCTTCCAGAAAAAAAGAGATTATTGCATAGCTCCTTGCAGTAAATAGCATACGAATGTATTTCAGCTTCCTACTCAGACACAAAAAATATACAAATATTTTCATCCATATTAAGAAGGCGTACCCAAGTCTCCTGGCTGCATTTGGAACCCATAGGAAAAACAGGGTTGCTTCTTGTTTAGATCAATACATATTGTAGAATCTTAGTAAAACTGGGCACAGGATGGCGCCTTTTTGCTTTTTGGTTTTTCTGACAATCACGTCCACTAACAAGCTCAACTAAATGAAATGACTTCAAGGAATGTTAAACAGAACATAGAATTTGTGCGTAATTATGTGGTAATTATTATGAGGGAATTTAGAGTCTAATTTGATGAAAATGTCTGAAGTATAAACAAAATAATATTATTCTTTGAACAAATCCAATTGACAATTTTTCCTTAAAATAAGGCGTCTCCTTATGGAGGAAATGTCAAAATATAAGAATAAAAATGTTAATGATTCTATCAATATAAAGTTCGATAGCTGTGGTTTTCTACCTGTTCTTGAGCTCCTGGGATGGGC
Organism: Phocoena phocoena; assembly: GCF_963924675.1. Classification (NCBI taxonomy): domain Eukaryota; kingdom Metazoa; phylum Chordata; class Mammalia; order Artiodactyla; family Phocoenidae; genus Phocoena; species Phocoena phocoena. The sequence continues at coordinate 15,447,465 of NC_089230.1, read as the reverse complement.
CTTGGAATTTCTGAAAGGAAATGAAAGAAGCTGGATCAGCTGTGCAAGATATTGGAGTTTCAACTAAAATTTTTTAAAATAAATGGTTTCACTACTACATTTTTTTCTCATTGATTTTTTTTAATTTAAGTATAGTTGGTATAAAATATTAAATAAGTTATAGGTGTGTGATATAGTGATTCACAATTTTTAAAGGTTATACTCCATTTATAGTTATTATAGTTATTTATAGTTTTATAAAATATTGGCTATATTCTCCATGTTGTAAAATATACCCTTGTAGCTTATTTTATACCTAGTAGTTTGTATCTTTTACTCCCCTACCCTATATGGCCCCTCCCTCCTTCCCTCTGCCCACTGGTAACCACTAGTTTGTTCTCTATATCTGAGTCCACTTTTTATTGTATTCACTAGTGTGCTGTATTTTTTAGATTCCACATATAAGTGATTTTATACAGTATTTGTCTTTCTCTTTCTAACTTATTTCACTTAGCATAATGCCCTCCAAGTCCATCATGTTGCTGCAAATGGCAAAATTTTATTCTTTTTTATGGCTAAGTAGTATTCCATTGTATAATATAACCACATCTTTTTTATCCATTCGTCTGTTGATGGGCGCTTAGGTTGCATCCATATCTTGGCAATTGTAAATAATGCTGCTATGAACATTGGGGTGCATGTATTTTTCAAGTTAGTGTTTTTGTTTCTTTTGGATATATGCCCAGGAGTGGAATTGCTGGGTCATATGGTAGTTCCATTTTAAATTTTTTGAGAAACCTCCTTACTGTTTTCCACAGTGGCTGTACTGATTTACATTTCCACCAACAGTGCAAGAGGGTCCCCTTTTCTCCACATCCTCGCCAACATTTGTTTATGTGTTCTTTTTGATGATGGCCATTCTGACAGGGATGAGGTGATAGCTCACTGTGGTTTTTATTTTTTTTTGTAGTACGTGGGCCTCTCACTATTGTGGCCTCTCCCGTTGAGGAGCACAGGCTCTGGACGCGCAGGCTCAGCGGCCATGGCTCATGGGCCCAGCCGCTCCGCGGCATGTGGGATCTTCCCGGACCGGGGCACGAACCCGCGTCCCCTGCATCGGCAGGCAGACTCTCAACCACTGCGCCACCAGGGAAGCCTCACTGTGGTTTTGATTTGCATTTCCCTGATGATTAGGGATGTTGAGCATCTTTTCATGTGCCTGTTGGCCATCTCTATTTCCTCTTTGGAAAATGTCTATTCAGTTCATCTGCCCATTTTTTAATTGGGTTGTTTGTTTTTTTGATGTTGAGGTGTATGAGCTGTTTATATATGTTGGATATTAACCCCTTATTGGTCATATATTTGCAAATATTTTCTCCCCTTCAGTAGGTTGTCTTTTCATTTTGTTGGTTTCCTTTGCTGTGCAAAAGCTTTTAAGTTTAATTAGGTCCCATTTGTTTATTTTGGCTTTTATTTCTTTTGCTTTAGGAGAGAGATCCAAAAAAATATTCCTATGATTCATGTCAAAGAGTGTTCTGCCTGTGTTTTCCGTAGAAGTTTTATGGTATCTGGTCTCATATTTAGGTCTTTAATGCATTTTGAGTTTATTTTTGCTATGTTATACTAAATATTTTAAAAGTCATAAATATTATCCATTCATTTATTCCTTCAATAAATATTTTTTGATTGCCTATTATGGTAGGCCTTGTGGTAGATGACCACCACACCCCCTACCCCCCGTTTTTAAGTACATTTAATCTTGACTCAGCCATTGGAGTAAAAGATGACACAAATAATAATGCTTCCTCATTATTTCACAACATGTTTTGAAAATGGAAACTACTATTGGAACTATTTTACAGAGAGGAAACTGAAATAGAAGGAAGGTAGTTAATATCTTACAGAACTGTCCTTGCTCTTTCATTTTAGGTTAACATGCAAGTCTGGCTAAAAGAATAAGCAACGGGAATAATGGTGCAGGAGATGCTCTTATGTGCTCCTGGTACTTTCTCTTTTACCCTTTGGTAGGTGCTGGTGAGTGGTCCGGCCTGACGGGAAGAGCCCGGGGAGCTTGAAGGAAGTGGGAAAGGGGAAGTGGTGCCATGTTTCTTTCCAGAGGGTTTGACAATAAATCTGCTGGAACTTATTCTGGTGCGTCTGCTCTCCTGGCAGTCTGATATTCCTAACCCATGTCAAACTCTGCACGTTAAGTATTTAAAAAAATATTAAAGGCCCAAGGTTGTGGTGTGTTTTTGTTAGCATCTTCCTGACAGGGACTCAAGGGCCCTGGGGGCTGCCATCCTGTCATTCATGTCAGCAGAAGAAGTCCCACCCACAGAGGGGAAGTCCTATAATATCTTCCCTTTGCAAATATGTCTGCCAATTAGGAGCACTTTTTTTTACATATTTCACTTGAGCTTCACAACCACCTGTGAGGCAGAAAGAAATGCTTTGTGGTTCTCATTTGATAGATAAGGAAAAGGGGATTGGAGAGGTTTAAGTGACTTGTCCGAACACTCTGTAAGTGGCTGAGCAGGAATTTAACTCCAGGCTCGTGGGGAGAACATTCAGGACATCTGGTTAATGTTTTAGATCTGCAGGTAACTAGTGGTGCAACCCTTGTGAGCCACGTGTTAACGGGAAAGCGAGAGGCTGGGGTTACCCAGAGGATTCCTGAGGTTCTGTGACCCTGGCTGGTGGGAAGTGGAGCTAGCCACCTTTCCCTCCCACTGACCTCCATGAAGGCATTCTCCGACCTTCATGGAAATGAGGAATACAGGATAATACTTTCCAGGGAGATTTCATTTCTTTCCTATAAATACAGATAGGCTGAAAAATCGCTGGAGAATCAGCAAAATCTCTCAGTAGCTCCAAACCTCTTTAAGCAATTTGTGCTAAATGCAGAATTAAGCTCCGGCTCAGCTGCGAGCTGCTGGCAAGCGGCCTAATTACAATACGGCCGGAAGCTCTGTTATATCCTGTGGAACCACGACTATTGACTCAACCTGTAATTCTGTCTTAGGAAACCTGTCATTTTAGAGTGTGAGCGGTGAGAGGGTGTCACAGAGTCCGAATTCCGGATGTTGCGGTTACTGTGGATTTTATGTTACTCTCTGAAGTCGTCTCCACGTTTCCTTCAGTAACTTTCCCGCCAGTATTTTTGACCCTAAAAACACACCTTTCCCTGTCAGTAATGAGATTCAGCTTTCTGCACAGTGTCTTGAGTTCTGTGGTAACTATGGTAACACACACCCCCCCCCGCACGCCCCTCCCCCGTCCCCCACCAAGGAGAAAAGAGGAAATAAGTTCACATCATACCAGCTCCATCTCAAGTCCGTGTGAGGAAATGGCTTTGTTTGGGTGAGGCAGCCACCACCATCCCCCCCACCACAGGAGCCCCTGGTACTACACTTCTGCTCAGCAATGCTCTCCTCCTCTCCTGGGGCCATCATGCTTTTAGCATCACTCTGTTATTCCTTGTTTTACTGCAGAGCAGTGGTAATTGATGTCGATGCTCTATTAAACAGATGGAGGGATGAGCCGGAAGCATCTTAGTTAAAAGACAGTTTGATTCTATCAGTCTTGTTGAAACACTTTACCCTCTGATTTAATTTTATTCCACTGGGATTGAGGGTTACGGCTTCTTGTTCTCATTCTGTTGTCATTCACAAGGATACGCTCTCTGGAAAAGAGACAAGCCTTCTTTCCTGCCCTTCTTCCCACCCAGATTCAGGGTGTGAGGTGAAAACACAAGTAGCATCCACTGAGGGCCTTCTCTTGTGAGTTCTTTTGTGCCAACAGGCAGATGGGGTGGGCAGCCTCTCTGGCAGGCGACAAAGGAGAAGGGAGGAAATCATTACTGTCAAATGAAACTTGAAATGGTGAGGAAGCTTGGTCTGATGCTGTGAACGCAAACCCCTGAGCTTTCTGGAGTTTTCTCTGAAATTTGATCTGAGTGTTTAACCTCTTCCTTTCTGGTCAGACACGTGAATGACATAAATGATACAGCAAATAAAGTATCCAGATTAAAAGGAAGATAAAGATTGGAATTAGAACATATTTTTCTTAGAATAGTGTCTTTTAAGTGATATTCTAGGTTACTGTGTCTCAAACCGTGGATGTCTTAGACCTTCAGGTTGCCTTACGTACATTGTGACCCTGGAGGGGTATATTCCTTTCTGAAAGGTACTGGTGGCTTAGCATTTAAGGAGATGCCTGGTGTACTAGTTCCTTAGGGCTGTTGTAACAAAGTACCACAAACTAGGTGGCTTAAGACAATGGAAATTTCTGGTCTGCAGTGAAAAGGCAAGAAATCTGAAATCAAGATGGGGGCAGAGCTGTGCTTCCTCTGAAACACAGGGGAGAGTCCCTCCTGTGTCTTCCAGTTTCTGGTGTTTGCTCCTTGGCTTGTAGACACATCACTCTAATCTCTGCCTGCATCATCACATGGCTGTCTCCCTGTGTATCTATGTTTCTAAGTCTCCCTCCCTTTTATAAGGACATCAGCCACATTGGATTTGGAGGCAACCCTACTCCAGAGTGACTTCATCTGAATTTACTTAATTACATCTGCCATGATCCTATTTCAAGATCTGGTCACATCCTGAGGCACTGGGGTTAGGACTTCAGCAAACCTCTTGGCGGGTGGGGGGGACACAATTTAACTCATACGAAGAGAGGATACAACATTTCCCCAACTTAAGTGTCCAGAGAACGTTTTGATTGAAGAGGATACTGTGGAATTCATCACCTGCGGAACATACTTGTGAAATGACGCCCTCAGCCCTGTGGAAGCCTCGCTCGTGGAGTTCTCCAGTTTATCTTGAGTATTGCCCTCAACACGGCTCCCGTGCCTTTCAGGCTCTGACACCATTGTTCCTCCATTTCAGTTGCCCGGAGACCGTGGAAACTGCTGCCCAGGAGAGGAAGTGCTTCTGCATTTTGAGGAGGCTGCATAGGGGGCGTAGCCCTGCCGAGCCCAGGCATTGCTCGCAGCAGAAGCTGAGACCCTCTCTAAGTGCATGCCTGCCATCTTGTGGTTGGTTCTGCCTTCTCCCAACAGCAGGGTTTTTATCAAGTAAAACAAGAACCTTTTGCCTTGGCTGTGATGGAAGCTGCCTCAAAGTCCAAACCCTCAGAGGAAGCCACGCCCTTAGCTGCTCTCTACCTCTGGGACCAAACTAGCCATGCTCTGGTGTTTATATGGTCTCTATAGTGCTCTATGTCAGTTATATCTCAATAAAACTGGAAGGAAAAATATGCCTACTCTTGGGGTTTGAGTGTGGTAATTAATCTCTCTCTGCTGCTTGGAGTTCAGAGATAGACTCAGGAGTTAGATAAATGGAGTTAAATAAAACTATTAGTTTTATTATTGGTAAAATTCAATTGGAGAATGTGGCACCCATGTTTTGATGATCTAGAGAGTCTATTAACATGTTTCATTCTTAATATCTTGACCAGAGTTTCCAGAGCAAGAATGCTCTAGAGTGAGCTCTCTTTTTCCTTCTTTTTTTTAATGTTGATTTCTGATTTTAATGATATTACCTCTGGTGTTTATCATTAGGAATATTGTTGATTCAGTTTAAGGTGGATTTTTTAGACCATGTTAAAGAAATATTTTAGGACGTCTAAAGAAGTTCCTAAAAATCAGGTTGGGTATTAAGTAATATCAGATAGCTTTTGGAAATCTTGGAAGACTATTACATAATTTTGAAATTTGACCAATTTTTGTAATAGAATATATTTAGACATCTTCATATTTAATTATTCTGCATCACTTGGATAAATCTTATTTGACTGTATTTAGTGAAGATATATTTAAAATATATTGATTAATTTGATTGATTTTTTTTTTGGTCTGCTATCTTTGTTGAGCTTTGTTAGTAGAATTATTACTACTTTTGCTCAATAAATTGAACAGATTTTCATGCTTACATATACTCTGAGACTTTTTATTTAGCCTGGGTAATATTGTTCTTTAAGTGTTTGAAAAGGTCACCATCTGAGGTAGGATACATCTTTTTTTAAACATAGCAGTCTTTGACAATGTTTTTAATTTTTTATCACAGTCACTGATATTTTTAGTCAGCTTTAGAATCTTGCTTGTTTTTTCCCCAGAAATTGACCATTTTCTCAAGTTTAAAAATGTATCCACACTGAGTCATATAAAGCTTGAAGTAATTTTTTAAAACATCTTTATGGGAGTATAATTGCTTTACAATGTTGGGTTAGTTTCCACTGTATAACAAAGTGAATCAGCTATATGTATACATATATCCCCATATCCCCTCCCTCTTGCTTCTCCCTCCCACTGTCCCTATCCCACCCCTCTACATAGTCACAAAGCACAAAGCTTGAAGTAATTTAAAATGTCCTTTTGTAATTGTTTTAGATATGAACTTAGTTCTTATTTTGTTAAATTGTGTTTTTCTTATTCACATTTGCTAGTGTACGTTGTATTCTTTTTTCTGTAAAGAATCATTGCCACTATTTATTTAATAAATAAATTTATTTGTTTTTTAGAGAAACATTTAAAATGAAAATACAAGAATTTAAGAGTAATTGTAATGCTAACTAGGGGGAAAAAAAAAACAAGTTTCAGAAAAATTAGCTACTTGTATTATACAATGTTTCATTAAAAAATCAGCCCCCGGGACTTCCCAGGTGGCGCAGCAGTTAAGAATCTGCCTGTCAATGCAGGGAACATGGGTTCGAGCCCTGGTCTGGAAGATCCCTCATGCTGCAGAGCAACTAAGCCCGTGCACCACAACTACTGAGCCTGCGCTCTAGAGCCCGCAAGCCACAGCTACTGAGCCCACGTGCCACAACTACTGAAGCTCACGTGCCTAGAGCCCATGCTCCACAACAAGAGAAGCCACCGCAAGGAGAAGCCCGCGCACCGCAACAAAGACTAGCCCCTGCTTGCCTCAACTAGAGGAAGCCTGCGTGCAGCAACGAAGACCCAACACAGCCAAAAATAAATAAATAAACAAATAAATAAATTTATTTTTTTTAAATGTGAATGTCCTTAACAGCACTGAACTGTATGCTTCAAAATGGTTAAAATGGTAAATGTTATGTATATTTTACCACAGTTTTTTAAAAAGAATATTATGCAGTTGGCTTTAGGCTTAGTTTAATTATTCATAAAACAAGGGTACCATAACTCTCTTAATCTATTAATGAGTAGAGAAACAGCCCACACTGAGGCTTAGCATGCAGAATTAAAGAGATTTTAAATCATTATTTTGCAGAAAAGCTTTGAATGCCTTTCTTTGCCTGCAGAAATATTCTTTTATGCTTGAAATATTAAAATAGGGTGATTATCCTGGATTATTGGGTGGATCCAATGTAATCAGAGGGAGAGATCCTGTCCTCTCTCCCCGTGGTTCTCCCAGTGGAAAAAGGGGTAGAGGTGGAAGTCAGAATAATGTGATGGGAGAAAGAGTGGACCAGCAGCTGTTGATAGTTACAGTAATTAACATTACTATCTAATAAAAAAATTAAATATAAGGAAAATTAAAATACATAACCTTTGGACCTCTGGCCTTTCCAGAGTCCAAGGTTAGATCTAGACATACAAAAAAAGGTTCTTGTCTTCCAACATCTGTATTGAGCAATCTCAGTGTCCCAGCTGGACAGGTGAGTCATTGACGAGCCTTCATCCCCAGCAGGAAACTGATCACAGACGGAGTGGTTGAGGGAACACCTTTGCCTTCAAGGAGAGAGAGAAATGTATGCAGTTTCTCCTGCTCTGCCCACTTTACAATCAGAAAGACTAAAAACCTGGAGACTCACTATGATTTGATTCATATATCACAGTTAACTGGTGATACTCACAGGAAACAGGCGAAAGTATCGTCACTTCCATTTTATCAGGTGTTATGGGTTGAACTGGGTCCCCAAAGAGATATATTCACGTCCACCTGGAACATGCAAATGTGACTTTATTTGGAAATACATAAATTTCGGGCCATTAGGGTGGGCCCAAATCTAAAATGATTGGTGTCCTTTTAAGAAGAGGAGAAATACACAGACAGAGACCCTCGGGGGAGGAGGAGGTGAAGACACACAGAGAGAATGCCATGTGTTGGCCTCTACCAGGAGTGAAGAGAAAGGCCTGGAACAGATTCTTCCTTAGAGCCTTCAGCGGGAGCCTGGCCCCACTGACACCTTGCTTTCAGACTTCTGGCGTCCAGAACTGTGAGCAATACAGTTTTGTTGTTTTAAGCCACCCAGTTTGTGGGACTTTGTTACAGCAGACCTTGAAAATGAACACACCAGGCATCCCCTTAAATGCCTTTCTTAAGAGCCACCTTGTTTTGTCAAAATTCTGCCTTGTAATTTATTCTTAGAGGAGAAATAATATTGAGAAACCACCACTGGTTCAGATGATAATTGTTTTAAGGTGTGGAAAAGCAATAATGAATCTTACAGGAAGCAAATACAGTATTGATAAATGCTAAATAACGTTGCTCTGGAACATGGCATTTTTCTATTAAAAATGTTTCTGACTAATATCACCACAGTGTTTTTGTCTTCTTGTCTAGAATGGATGCCATTTTCTTTGTGGCTAAGCTCATTCATAAAAAGGCATTGTTTTCCAAAGATAATATAATACAGTGGTTGGAGAATTCCTGTAATTTTTCTTCTGTGGGCCCCAATCCATGACTGAGCCGTGCTGTTTGGATATTGCTTGGGTGAGGAAAAGAAACACTCAGGAAATCCCCCAGTCACAGGAGTCATGTTTTGATAGGGGCAGAGACAGTCTCACTTGATGAATCACGCTGCGGAACAATCCCCAGCTTTGTGAGACCTGTATTTTCTTTTCAGCTTTTTTCCCGAGAGCTCTTTCTAGAAGAGTCTCTCCCTCCAGTCTCTCCTCTTAAATGCTCATTGGGTTAAATAACACGAACCCCGTGAAATCCCAAACTCTTTTCCCCAGAGAAAGTAAAGAGTGAAACAGAATACATATTGGAATATGCTTGGAGAAGGAGGGATGTAATTTTTGATTCCCGCTCTAGAAACCCCCATGCCTGGACCTTGTCACTTCCACCACCTCCAATATTTATGCCACCATTTCCTCTTCCCAGTCCCACAGTTTTCTCCCCTGATGAGCCCTCAGTTAGCTCTCATCTGAACGGCTGCAATGGTTCTTCTTCTTTTTTTTAAATTGAAGTATAGTTGATTTACAATGTTGTATTAGTTTCAGGTGTACAGCAAAATGATTCATATATATCACATACACACACATATATATATTTCTTTTTCAGATTCTTTTTCCATGTAGGTTATTGCAAAATATTGAGTACAGCTCCCTGTGCTATATAGTAGGTCCTTGTTGGTTATCTATTTTATGTATAGTAGTGTGTGTATGTTACTCGCAAATTTCTAATTTATCCCACAGTATCTTTCCCCTTTGTTAACCATAAATTGGTTTTCTATGTCTGTGAGTCTGTTTTTTTTTAAATAAATAAGTTCATTTGTATCCTTTTTCTAGATTCCACATTTAAGTGATATCATATGGTATTTGTCTTTTTCTGTCTGACTTATTTCACTTAGTATGATAATCTCTAGGTCCATCCATGTTGCTGCAAATGGCATTATTTCATTCTTTTTACGGCTGAGTAATATTCCATTCTATATATATACCATATCTTCTTTGACTGAGCTTCCTGGTCACAGCCTTTATTGACACCTGAGTTTGTGACCAGATTAATCGTCCTTAATATAGTTTTTAAAACATCACCTCCATTTTTAAAACTTTGAATTTATATCTATTGGGAGTTTATTATATGCAGCATTCTGTGCTTTATTGAGACACCACGTAGGAAGACGTCTCAATAAACATTTGATGTTTACAATACTTTGCTCTTTTGGATGGGGAGAGGACTTGAGCGTAGAGAATCTGAATTTGGGGTAAAGTAGGGAGTGTGAGGAGAGAGCCTTTCTTGACGCCTGTGGTTCTCAGACTTCGGCAAGCGTCAGAGTCACCTGGAGGGTTTCTTGAAACACAGAGTGCTGGGCCCACCCCCAGAGTTTCTGATTCAGTGGGTCAGGGGTAGGGCCCGAGAATCTGTATTTCTAACAAATCACCCGGGGATGCTGATGGTGGGCATCCAGGACCACACTTTGAGGACCTTGTTCTAACTCACTCACCGTGCCTTAGCTACAGTGTATAAGCTGTTCATTTTCTTCAGGGCAGTGGAGGTTTTTTTTAATTAAAACATATTTTTGGGTAAAATATACACAATATAAAATTTACCGTCTTTGCTATTTTTAAGTGGGTTCAGTAGTGTTAAGTACATTCCCACTGTTGTGCCACCATCACCGCCATCCATCACCACCATCCATCTCCAGAACTCTTTTCATCTTGCAAAACTGAAGGTCTGCACCCGTTAGACGATAACTCTCCTTTTCTCCCTCTCCCAGCCACAGTCAACAACCGTTTTACTTTCTGTCTTTATGAATTTGCCTGCACTAGATACCTCATATACGTGGATTGTACAAGTTTTATCTCTTTGCGACTGGCTTTTTTCACTTAGCAAACGTCTTCAAAATTCATCTATGCTGCGTCATGTGTCAGAATTTCCCTCTTTATTTTTTAAGGCTGAATAATATTCCAGTGTCTCTATATAGCGTAGTTTGTTTATTCATTCATCTGTCCACGGACACTTGGGTTGCTCCCATCTCTTGGTGATGGTGAAAAATGGTGCTATGAACATAAGTGTGCGAATATCTCTTTGAGACCCTGCTTTCAATTCTTTTGCATGTATACCCAGTAGTGGAATTGCTAGAGCAGTGGAGTTTCTTTTAAAGTGCCTCGTCCTGTGGGTTAAATGGGATAAAGGAGATAAGGAATCAACACGGCGCTTACGCATAGTGACATAAACTTCTGCATCACACAGCCCTCTGGGCATTAGATCTATATAAAATAAATGCCCTTTGATGGTATTGATGTTATTAGTGAGTATGGATTGTGTATAGGTGAGGCCAATTAGGTTTAAAAATATTTTGAAAATTTCCCCCCAACTTCGCACTTGCGCTGAGATAAGATTTTGCTGCAGATACAGGCACATCCTATTTCAAGCCTTTAGCTTGAATACTTGATGTAACACTTGCTAAATGAGCACTTGAGAGAAATGCTTGATGAAGGTTGCTTGTGTGAATCATTAGAAGCTGTGTTCCCTCACTCAGCAGCCCAGGAAGTCTCTTTCCTGGAAAGTTCTCTTTCACCTCATTTGACTTCCCCTGCAAATACACTTGTGGGATGTTATGAAAGCAAGAAGGACACAGGGACAGGGATAATCAGATTCGCCATCAGCAATGGGAGTTAAAAGTCATGGGTGTCTTGGGAAAATGTGTTTTCTAGACTAATGTTATTCACCATGTGGTCTGCGGACCGGCAGTCCATCCACTCTTGTCAACCAGTCACAACGAGGCACAGAGCACACACTAGGACGGAACTTCAGGCAAAGCAACCATGTCACTACACGACATGCTGCCTAGGCCAGCTGACTTTTTCATTTGTATTTATTTATTTTTTTGGAGAGAGTTTGTCAAGGAAAGGAAGAATGCATTGATTAGATTTTGGCACAAGCCGCTTGAGTAGCACTGTCCCAGGTCACACTGGGTTTGTCAAGACAGTAAAAGCTTTCTGTCCTCTGTGGGGTCTTGTCCTGCCTCAGACAGAATGAGGGATCCAGAGTGCTCGTCTTTAAAAATATCACAAGGTATTTATTTAGTATCTATTTTTTTTTTTTTTTTTTTTTTTTTGCGGTACGCGGGCCTCTCACTGTTGTGGCCTCTCCCGTTGTGGAGCACAGGCTCCGGACGCGCAGGCTCAGCGGCCATGGCTCACGGGCCCAGCCGCTCCGCGGCATGTGGGATCTTCCCGGACTGGGGCACGAACCCGTGTCCCCTGCATCGGCAGGCGGACTCTCAACCACTGCACCACCAGGGAAGCCCTAGTATCTATTTTTAATTAGAAAAATAGATAGCCCCTGCTAAGCCATGAAAATGAAGTTCTGATACCTGTTAAAACATAGATGAACCTTGAAGACCTTCTGCTAAGTGAAACAAGCCACTCACAAAAAGACATATAGTCTATGATTGCACTTAAGGGTTCCGAGAATAGTCAGAATCATAGCGACAGGAAGTGGGTTAGAGGTTACCAGGGCCTGTGGGAAAAGGAAGGGGGTAGTTACTGCGTAATGATTAGAGGGTTTCCGTTTGGGACGATGAAGCAGTTTGGGCAAGAGTGGTGATGGGTGTACAACATTGTGAATGTACTTAGTGCCATTGAACCGGACCCTTAAAAAGGGCTAAGATGGTAAATTTTATATTGATATTATTATATTTTATCACAATAAAAATGTAGAAAACAATAGTTCATGCTGGTTGAAAAAAATTCAAATAATGTAGATACATATAAGGCAAAATGTGAGTGAGAGGCCTGAGATAGGCAATCCTTCCCCGTCTCCAAAACCTCAGGACGAGATCCCAGGAGATTTGGTAATCGCTCAAAAGGGGCATGGAGATTGGTTGAGAAGGGGCCAACTCCAGGTGATTCCTAGCTTCGGGTCAGTTGAAGACACAGTGCTCTCAGAGAGAATCCACAGGAGGAGGAGTAAACACTTTCCACCACTGCTGGTAAGATCTAGTGCATTAAAGTGTTTCCTCAAATCCTGGCAATTACTGTCTAAGAATATATTGATAGAGCACACAGTTTAAAAAAGTTCACGCACCAGTGCATTCCCAGAGCCACAACACACCCGGGACACACGGCTGTGATCTTTTCTCCTTTGCAAAGTCCTTGCAGAGTCAGCGAGTTCACTCTGTTCCTTCCCCCGGCCCCCCTCTCCTTCCTTCACTCTGTCTCCCGGCATTCCCCACTCCTGTCCCTGTTTGTTTAAATACCGGCCGCGGAAGTATTGGCTCCATTCAGAATCAGCCTCAGCGCCATGTTTCTTCTGACTTCAGCCTTGGTAGCAGTTGTCTGCCTTTTGATGGTGTGGATCTTTCAAAATGCTGATGGAGGCACCCAGAGGAGGAAGGGGGAGCCTAGAGCCAGGGCGGAGGCTCGCCCCTGGGTGGATGAAGACTTGAAAGACAGCACTGACGTCCACCAGCTGGAAGAAGGTAAAGACACTGGCCATGTTGCTTGGTTTCCAACTTCTGTATTCTTATGATGAGGGCAAGTGGATGGTGGGGCTTAGGGAGAGGAAGAAACATAGGCCGGTCAGTTTCATCACCAGCCTCTGCCATGTAAACAAATCAGTGTGTGACAGAGACATCATTTCTCTCTGGTGGTCCGCTTGTCGCCTGCTGGCACCAAGCTCCCTTATTCCTGGGTCCTCAGTAAAAAGCTGTTGAGGGGGCGACATTTTCCCTGGCTCCAGTCCTCTGAGGCTGCTCAAATCTTTCTGAAGGGGCACATCACAGGCTGGGGGGGCTGCGGGTTAAGTGGTCAGGTTTTGATCAAGAACTTTGGAATAAAAAAGGGGCATCTACGTAGGGGCTCGCTACCCTTCATTGCACCAACCCTGAGGGTCACAGATAAGAGTGGCTGCTGCCCTCCAATCTGAGTGTCCAATTCAGTAGACAAGGCCATAAACAGGCAAACGACAGAGAGTAACACAGAGACGAACTGGGTGGAACTGATTGTAAGGTGTTTTGAGAAGGCTTGGGGGTTTGGTGGGGCAGCTAGAAAAAGGCTGAACAAGGTCTGGGGGATTACTAGGATATGAATACAAAGGTTAGGAGGCTAAGAGGAACAGGAAGCGCCTGAGTCCGGAACCCCAGGGAAAGATGTCAAGAAGATGGAAGGACTGTACTGACCAGGGGAGGGGTGAAAATGAAGTGGGGTATTGAGGGCGGGCCGGGGCATGGCTGACCTGAGAAAGAAGGGGTGATGAAGGAGGCAGGCAGGAAGGGAGACGTTCTGGAGGAGCTTTGAGTAATCTGTGTTTGAGGTTTATCTGAGGTGGGTTTGTGGGATGGATTCGACTTGGAAGAGGCTCAGTGACTCTCAGCTGGGGTAGTAATGCCTCCACCCTCCCTCTGTCCAACAGAGGCCACCTGGAAGTATGTGTGTGTGTGTGTGTGTGTGTGTTCTAAGTTGTCCTAACCTCAGGATTGGGGGGTGGGGTATAGAGTTGGCACTCAGTGCTGGGAGTCAGCAATGCTGAATGTACTGCCCAGGAGGATGCAAATCCAGGCAGCCTCCTAGCAGGGCAGCCTCTTACTCTCCCCCACTAACCCCGAATGCCAATTATGCCAGTTGAGAACCACTTCCGTTGAATGAGCACGAGACCCACCGTGAAGCTGAGTAAGGATCTGTTCCAGTAATGATGGGCTGGGCGGTGGTGCCAGTGCGCTGCAGAGGAAGGGGTGAATTAGAGGGACGGTCAAGGAAGAACAGTAGGGTCTAGTAATAAATTAGACATGAACAGAGGGAGAAGTGGGCACGATTTGGAGACTGGAGGAATCAGAATAACAGCTGTCATCGGTGGGTGCGGGAAGGGGATCCGGCTTAAAGGGGAAGCTGTTGAATGTAGTGCAGGACGTGTTGGATGCGAGAGGCTAGTGACCCACTGAAGCAGAAAGGCAGGGAGGTTTCTAGGTGAGGGATCCAGGCCATAGACACTGACTGGAGAGTCAGCAGCATAGGGGTGATGCTTGGAACTTGGAAAACTAATGAATTCATTGGGGGGTATTGCTAGAGAGAAGGCTGAGGTTAGAACTTGGCCGGGGTTGGGGGGACACCTTCAGATAAGAGGAACTGCTGGAAGGAATGGACTCAGAAAACAAGACGTGGGAAAGGAGGGCCGGGGTAGTAATAGCAAGCCGTCACATAGCGCTTCCGGTATCCAATGTCACTTTTACATATGGTGAGTCATTTAGTCTTCATGACAATACAGTGAGGCGGGCACTATTATCATATCCATATTACAGATAAGGAAACTGAGGCTCAAATCGGCTAAGTCACCTGCCCAAGCAATTAGTGGTAGAGTCAGGACCCAGGCAGGCTGGCTCCAGAGTCCAGGCCTACAGGCAATTCACTAGGCTGCTTTTCCAAAAGAATGACCCAGAACAGAGGGGGCAGGAGACGGCCAGCAGGGTTAAACATTCCCTGAGAGATCAGAGGTAGTGTGTATCGAGGAAAGGCCGCTGGATTTGAAGACCCAAGAGTTTGAGGGATACAGAGGGGGTGATAAGGCTGGTGGGGAACCAGGGACCTGGGGCTGAGCCTGAAGGTTGGGAACAGAGAGCAAAGCTGTATGGCCCCCTTCTGCTTCTCCACCTACTGATTCCCTTTTAATCCTCTGCCGCTCCACTCTCTCTTCCTCACACAGAGAAACGAATTGAACACATAGTGGCTGCTCGGCAGCCGTGAGCAAATCTTCCCTGAGTGCAGAGTTCACAGTCTCTTGTTGGGATTTTTGTTGTTTACATAAGTGATTCTTACTGAGGTCACACAGGCGCACAGGTGGTAGGTAAGGACTGATGTTTAAACTCAGCGTCCTCTGCCACCCAAGTCCCTGCTCTTAACCATTGGGTGGGTGGACACAGTCTCAGAGAGGATGTATAATTGGAGAAGAGAAGGGATTCCATTACCAAGGAAACATGAGATGGTGTTGATAACAGCAAATAGATACCAGATTCAAACCATTTTGAAAATTAACCGTCAGGGACAAAACAGTAAAATAAGTATTGTGGGCCATTCTAGTGTGAGTTAAGGAATATATGGGTGCCACTCTAGCCTCCGCCATCTCTGATTCACAAAGAATTCCTATTCGACATTCATAGATCAAGGAATCAGCCTGTGTGGGGGGACGGGGTGGGGGGATGGGTCGGGGGTACAGAGAAGACATGCGGATTAGAAGTCAGACACAGACTTCCTCTGGGGACCAGCCACACATGGCATCCTGTTAACGCATTTCAGTTCCCTGTTTATCTGTAGCAGAGGTCTGAGGAGGAGAAATGACTGGTATTTAAAGTGGAAACCTCAGATCGTTTCCCTAAAATGAATGGGAAATACTGAACAAAAATTCTCTAGTCAGGCCCAGATTCATGAAAGCTCACGGAACTGGAAATAGGAGAAAAAATACAGGAAACACATCTTATTAAGATGTGTCCATTTTAATGTTAGTGGGGATTTTCTTCACTCAGCTTCACTAGCCATCCAGAAGCTATTATTCTAACTGAAATTTTGATTGTCCCAGTGACCACTAAAAAAGCCTTTGTTAAAATTTTTATCTGGTGTGGGCAACACCTGAGAATAAAAATGTTCCCTCGGACTTGGGCAAGGACAGATTTTTATATACCCATAGGCAGCTGTTTCGAACCTGTTCATTGGATCAATGACAACACGTCTCAGTAAAAGCTTAACAAGTCAACCAATCAGAGATGGATTCACTCCAGGACCAGCCCTCTGAGGGCCAACCAGTCAACAACAGTCTCAACCAAGTAACACTGTTCCTGCAGATGATATCAACCCTCTTACATGCCTGGAAGTCCACAAATGACTGAACTCCATGCTTCCCAACCAAGTGGTGTGCAAGAGCTAGCCTATGGGGCTAGCGAGAGCCAACTGATAAATGTTCAGGAAATTTGTGGGCCATTTGTTCAATTGCCAATAGCTTGAGATCGGGCCATCATGGGAGTGTTTACTCTATGGAAATTGGCAAGTGCTATAAACCAGGGCTCTTTTTTCCCTCTTCTCAGAGAGCTGGTTTACCAGCACACCACTGACAAAAACACTATGTAAGGGCAGCACTCATGACCAGCACAGTTTTCCTTTGCCCCAGGAAGCAAAAAACTCAGCTTCATCTTTGCATTTTATCATTCTTTGGCTCACCTACGTGTGCATACTTCTGCATGGCTAATTTTAAAAGGCTGGTCTACCAGGGCTCCTGTAAGACATTATGGTTCTAGGACAAAGGACAGGTAAATTCAAATTCAGATGAGAGGAGGTTAAGGAAAGGAAAGGACTTGAATGGAGATTTGTCCTTGGGATCAAGTCTGGGTGGGTTCTGCTGGGGAGAGCGAAGCTCAGTACAGAACACTGGAGACACCGGGGACACCACGAGAGGTAAAGGGGCTCAGAAAACAAGTTCTGTCAACTTCACCTGGGATAGCGTTGCTTTCTTCAAGGCCTTTCCATCTGGACATCCGCAGACTCCCCAGCCCCCAAGCCCCCCCTGCTGCTGCTAGTGAGGTAGTGGGTCTATATTGCAGTCAGGAAGTTGAATGGCTGAGAGGCCCACGTAGGAAGCAGAACGATGGCCAAAACAGTGGGAAGGAGGAGTTCTCTGAGCCGGTGTTGAGCCTTGAAGCTGCTCTCATTGCCACCTTCATAATCTGTCTACTGTGAGAGCCGTGTCACCCTGAGCCTTATTAATACCGGTGCTCAAGCCTCCCCAAAAATTGCAGGGAGGGAACAAGGGTGACATGACACAAACTGGCCTTGTAGTTTCATAGCTGGAAAACATCTGGTCCATTTGCAAAGATTTTGAAGTAGAACTGCAAAAACACAAAAGCAATTCCCGTAGAGATGCAGCCAGAAAAAATGCCTCTAAGCTAAACATTAAAAGATAGCCATGGCCTAGAATTACTTGGTCATTAAACCTAATTACGGAGCAATTTAGGATTCCTTGGCATTAAAGCAGTGATAAAAGGCGTGTTGGTCTTGGTGTCAACAGCAAACCCCATGTGTGGCGGCACAGCACTTACATTAAAAGCAGACCACAGTAGCGTGCATTTATTTTAGGATATGTGGGCTCCACAGCTTGAATGAATCCCCCAGCGTTGCTTGGCTGGTCTAGGGTGGAGGCGGGACAGCTGCGGAACAGAGGCTGTTGTCTTCCCTCTGGTGAGGGCTTATGCCTTGGGAGCAGTCAGGAGTTCAAGAGGAAGGGGAGAGCTGTGCCTTTTTTATCGGTTCACTGCCCTGAGATCCCCTGGCGCTTCCTTCCCAGCTGGCTCAGCCTGTCCCCTTTCCCCAGGCCAAGTGTAGACTTTCTGCTCTGGGAGAGGCTCCAGGAAGAGCAGCGCCCCTGTGCTCTGCTTAGATAGCCCTTCTGGACAATCCAGCCCAGTGGTGGTTGGGACCATTTGTCTGCTGTGCTCAGAGATAAGGCTGTGCTGATAAAGCTCAGGGAGCAGCCCCTTCATTCTGCTAGAGTAGGAGTGCCTACCCTGGACTTCAGCTGCTGCAGAAACGCCCGTCATGCGGCTTGGCTGCCTTTAGTTTACACAGATGCCGAAGGGACCCGAAGTTAAAGAGACCTTGCATGCATTGGCTCCTTTTCCACTTACTGACTGCGGAGGTTGCCGGACTTCATGACAAATGGCGTGAGAGTATCACTGGTGCTGAAGTCTTTGCTGACACGTTTAATAAGGCTCGGGGTTGATACTGATGACATCTGGGTTCGGTTCAGAGTGGATTGCTAGAAAGCTGATAGCTGTTGCCACTGTCCCATCACACTTACTTCCTCAAGCCATTAGGGACCTGCTGTGTGGCATGGGGAGCTCTGCTCAACGTTACATGGCAACCTGGCCGGGGAGAGCATTTGAAGCGGGGGGTGGATACACGTGTGTATGGCTGAGTCACTTTGCTGTGCACCTGGAACTAGCACAACATTGTTAATTGGCTGTACTCCAATACAAAATAAAAGTTAAAAAAAATGTATACAGTGTGGGTCCCCACTGCCCCGGCTAGTAAAGCATAAAAAAAGAAGTTTCTCAGTCCTAGCTATGAGCTAACCATGGTCCCTGTTGGTATTGAGGTTGGGTTCTCAGTGTCTTTGAAGTCCCCTTTTCACGAGCGTTCCCTCTTGCCTACTGGACATTTACTGCAGTCCTCCCTTATCCTCAGGGAATACGTTCCAAGACCCCAAGTGGATGCCTGAAACCCTAAGTGTTTTCCTGTACGTATGTACCTATGATAAACTTTAATTTAAATCAGACACAGTAAGAGAATATCCAAATTGCCAGCATCACTACTCATGTGCTTTGGGGTCATTATTAAGTAAAATCAGGGTTACTTGAACATAAGCAGTATCCTGACAGTCGACAACCAAGAGGCTACTACGTGACTAATTGGGTGGATACGTGGACAAAGGGATGATTCACGTGGTGGGGGGATGGAGCAGGACAGCCATGAGATTTCATCATCTTACTCAGAATGGTGCACAATTTAAAACTTATGAATTGTTTGTTTCTTGAATTTTCGTTTCATATATTCAGAACACAGCTGGACATGGGACACTGAAACCTGAGAAAGAAAAACCTCTGATAAGGGGGGATTACGGATTACTGTATTGGGGGAAAAAACACTGATTAAGGAGTTAAGAAACCTACGCTATAGTTCTGGCTCCATGAAGGATTGCTGCGTGGTCAGGAGAAGTTAATTGTGCCCATTCATTCCTATTTCTACTTTTGTCCCACCTTCCCTAGATGGTTCATCTCTCATCCTCTTATCTCATTAAGAAAGTGTCAAGTGTCTTTTCTTTTTTTTTTTTCAGATGTCCTTAAATCAATATAACAGTTGTAGTCAGTTGAACTACCCTTGTGGGTGTTTTTGGTAGTTCGTTTCTATGGCCTTCTCATTAAAAAAAAAACAAAACCCTTAATTGTGAAATGTAATATCTTACTAGAAAAGTGTATAAAAGATAGATGAATGGCTTAACAAATAATTTTAAGCAAAAATCTACATAGTTATCACTTAGATCAAGAAATATAAATTTCCAGTACTCCATAAACCCCTATATGTTCCTTCCCAGTAACAACCTCTTCCATACCCTATAGAAGTAACTATTATTTTGAATTTTATGGGAATTACTTCTTTGCTGGTCATTCTATTGGAAAATTACATATAAATGTTTTTGAGGTCTAGGATACTGTTACTTATTCCAGGGAATATTCATATTTTCACCTGTCAGAAGAGCAACATTCTAACACTCTGGGGCAACTTTAATCTGAGCTCAAGGCTTACGGTTCCCTGGATCACTCACAGGATATTACCTTAGGCTCTAAGGCACCAGGGCTGGATTACTTACATTTTACTCTTACTATTGTAACATAAATCTTCAGGCCCTGGATGGCCCTGGGGGTTTGACTTTGGTCACCATCCTTTTATCTCAGCTCAGCCTCATGGCGGTTTCTAGGTAATTGGAAAATATTCTCTGGACATTTGAGTGCCGATCTACCCCTGTGGGTACTAACCTTCATCCAGATTTTGACTGTGATGTTCTACAGTCACAGATTAGCTCTTCAGTACCTAGAAGAAAATGTTCTAAATGTATTTTACTAAGGATTTTAGCTTTCTTTACTTTGGAGGTTTGGTGTAAATTACATAAATAACCATTACTGGAAGTGAAAATCCTTTAGTAAATGTCACCAGAATCAGAATCATAACCAAAGCATCAGTTAATCTATGGCATCAAAGTGGATTTGTACCTATTCAAAGAAGGAAGTAACAACTAATTATTTTCTATCACACAGTGGAAGGCATGGGATATACATTATATCAGGCAAATATTCATTGGCTTTTGGGTGGTTGTGAATGATGAAGATATGTGATAGCATTACATGCAGTTTTCTAAAAACACAGTTTAGGTGGTACAATAATAATTCAGGTAAGGCATACACATGCACACAAATAAACCTTAATGGTTTAAAACAATCTAAATTATTAGCTTGTGAACGTAACAAACCACATTGCTTTTCTCATGTTGAGTTAACCTTGCATTCCTGGGGTAATCCCAACTTGGCCAAAGTGTATTGTTTTTTTATATATTGTTGAATTCTGTTTACTAATATTTTGGTTAGGACTTTCTGCATCTATATTTATGAGAAAGTTGAGCCTGTAGCTTTTCTTTCTTTTAATGTCCTAGTCAGGCTTGGTAGCAAGTGTGCGCTAGTCTTATAGAATGAGTGGGTGGCCGATGTGTCCCCTATTTCTATTCTTGGGAAGAGTTGGAGAAAAGTTAGCAATAATTGTTCTGTGAGTGTTTGGTGGAACTCCCTCATGAAGCCATCCGGGCCTCTTCCTAAGGGAATCTTTCTTTTTCCTCTGGCTGATTTTAAGATTTTATATTTGATTATAAAAGGCGTGGGCTTCTTTTCTGTTATACTGTGTGGGGTTTACTGGGCCTCTTGAAGCTGTAGATCTGGCATTTTTCATCAGGTTTTCATATCAGATATTCTCTTTCAAATATGGTCTCTGCCCCATCCTCTTTCCCGTCTCCTGCTGTCACTATCATCACGTATATTAGAACATTCTGGCTCTGCTTTATTTTTTCTTGATCGTTCTTTTATGTTTTCTGTCTTTTGGTCTTTCCTTGCTCTAGTCTAGATATTTTCTTCTGAGTTGTCTTCAGTTCATTAATTCTTTCTTTAGGTATGTCTAACCTGCTATTAAACCCACCCACCAAGTTCTTAATTCTATTATTTTATTTTTCAGTTCTAAAAGTTCTATTTTAAAATATGTTCTATGTCACTTTTCATCTTTTCCTGTACCCTACAGATTTATATAAGTTTGTCTTTTCTTTTTCCCCTCTAAACCTAGTAATCATAGTTGTTTTATCTTTTGAGTCTGATAATTCCAATATTTGGAGAATTTGGTGTCTGACTCTATTTTTAAAAACCTATTCTGCTGTTTCTTGCTCAAGATATTCTTTTTGTGTGTCTGGTTGTCTTTTATGTGTTGCTGGTAATTGTCCTTAAAATTATTTATATGTTGGCATTTGCTTCTGCTGGGTAATGGGGGTATTTTCAGGCAGGACCACACTATTCCAAGTTCAAGTTTGAGGCAGGACCCATCAGAATGTTATAAACTCTTGGGGGCTGATTTATTTATTTATGGCCGTGCCATGCAGCATGAGTGATCATTAGTTCCCTGACCAGGGATGGAACCCATGTCCCCTGAAATGTAAGTGCAGTCTTAACCACTGGACCACCAGGAAAGTCCCTGATTTATTTATGATTCTTAGTTTTTCTAAGGATGTAGTCTTGGGGTCCCAGCTTGTTAGACTTCTTATCATATATGGACCTGGGCTTTGATTTCTGTCCCTCTGGATCCCTGAAAACATAAAAATAAAAATTCAAATATATTGGGATTGGCAGATGTTATCAGGGCAAATGCAGCTTCTGTGCTTATTTACTTCTGCAGGATCATATTTTCCCTTCACTTTTGGCCTGGGAATTTCTCACTATGCTGTCAGTAACTTAATGATTTTAAAACGGCTTTATAAAAAATTATTTATTTCAAGATCTTAGTGGTTTTCAGGGGACTTCCCTGGTGGTCCAGTGGTTAAGACTCCATGTTTCCACTGCAGGGGGCATGAGTTCGGGGAACTAAGATCTGGCCAAAAAAAAAAAAAAAAGATCTTAGTGGTTTTCAGCCAATGGAGATTGTTTCAAATAAGTTAGTTCACCATTAACAGAAATTTACATTTTTCATCTTTATGTACGTAAAAGTTTTCTTTTTCTTGATTTATAACCAGTCTGGGCTTTGAAGGACAGTCAAGATCAGAGTTTAAGGATTCTGTAGACCTATTTTTCTCATTTTTTCTTGATGTTTTTGAGCTTATAACCTTACAGATATTTTGAGAACTTTATTTCCTTCTCCCCAGTGACCACCTTATGACTATAAGGGAGTAAAAATAATTTTCTCTGGCTGAGAACACCACTCCCCCATAATAAAAACAGATTAACAAGAGAAAAACAAACAGAAGCTTAATAACATGTATATCTCTTGTGTACATGGGAGAGATCCAGGAAAACTGAGTAACTCCCCCAAACAGCCTTAGCCACCACCTTAATCCATCTTCAGATAAAGACAGAAGAAAGGCACTGGGGACTGGGGAGACCCAGTTAGGGGAGGTTGTCAGGAAAAGCAGAGCAAACAAGGGTAAGATTGTTATAGAGATTTAAGTCCACACCTCTGTTGACAAGAGTTTCTTGTGATTTAGAATCATCCTTCTCTTCCTGGTACAGAGGGGGAAACACTTCCAAATAGAGATTTCCTTAATGTAAATGCCTCTTACAAAAGGGTACCTTCTACTCGGGTTTTCAAAACTTCTCCTGTGTCTGTGTTTCCTAAAAATAGTCAACTCAAAACAATTCTTATGCTAAAGACACATATTTTGGGGGAGGGGCATATTGCATTCCCCTTCACGACCAAGAGAGATCCTCTAATTTGCTGTCTACCTTGTTCTTACTGGCAGACGCTGGCGACTGGCAAGTGTCAAAGGAAGAGGTGGAACACATCCCATTCTCCCACACCCGGTATCCTGAGAAGGAAATGCTTAAGAGATCCCAGGAATTTTATGAACTTCTCAATAAGAGACGGTCTGTTAGATTCATAAGTAATGAGCAAGTCCCAATGGAAGTGATTGATAATGTCATCAAAGCAGCAGGTCTGTAAGTGCACAGTGGGTCTTTGAGAACATCCGCTACAAGTGACAATAGTGGAGCAATGTTGAAGTTCAAACACAGGGAATAAAGCCTGGAATGATATGTTTACCTGTAAAGTCTTACCCAGGTGTTGACTGACTGCCAGGCACAAGACGATTTCCACTTTCTACAAACTTTTTTTTTTTTTCTGCGGTACGCGGGCCTCTCACTGTTGTGGCCTCTCCCGTCGCGGAGCACAGGCTCCAGACGCGCAGGCTCAGTGGCCATGGCTCACGGGCCCAGCCGCTCCGTGGCACGTGGGATCCTCCCGGACCGGGACACGAACCCGTGTCCCCTGCATCGGCAGGCGGACTCTCAACCACTGTGCCACCAGGGAAGCCCTCTACAAATTTTTAACTATTACAAACTTCTCAGGAGCAGATGTGACAACAGTTCAAAACTTCTGAAATTATTCAACATTATAAAATTTTTGAAGAATGAAAATTTCTGAACACATTATTATACATCAGAAAAGAAAAGTTCATTTGCAGAAATTATTGCATGACTATTATAAACCCATTGCCCAAATTAAAAGGAAGTAAGAATAATACAGTTCATTTCAGTTAAGAACACAAACACACTAGATTGGTGAGTCCTTTATCTAACTAATAGCAGTTACTAAATTTCTTCTGTGTATACATCTGTATCTAAATATGTGGGTGTGTGTATATGACATTCAGAGAGGTTTGGCATAATTGAAAACATTAAGGGGCAATTTATTTCTTGTGTTTGGTGACACCAATATTTAGTGAACAGATGACGTGTACAAAGTGAACTGGAATCCCTCTGTTCAGAAATTTGGGCTTTATGTTTAGATTTGACTTGCATTTCACAGTTCAATCATACCCTCTCTACCACGGGGACTGGTGGATGAAAAACTCATCAAGGCTGGCAGGCCTGAGACCCCTCCTGTAGAGTTTATGCCACTGAACTACTCACTAGGAAGAAAGAAATACTTGCTTCTGAAATATACCACCAGTGGGTCACCGTGGTCTACTTCTAGAAACAGCCATTTCTAGGACAGAGGGGTGACACCCAGATCAGGAGCTGGGCCAGGCCATGACTGGAATCTTTTTTTAAAAAATATTTATTTATTTATTTATTTTGGCTGTGCCAGGTCTTAGTTGTGGCATGTGGGATCTTTAGTTGTGGCATGTGAACTCTTAGTTGCAGCATGCATGTCGGATCTAGTTCCCCTACTAGGGATCGAACCCATCTGCATTGGGAGCACAGGGTCTTACCCACGGGACCACCAGGGAAGTGCTGCTGGCTGGAATCTTAAAGGGAACTTAAGCTCCTTGGGTCCCATGATGCACTATGAAGCTTTGTCCGGGATATTGGGACTGATCCAAGGGTGGGCTGAGGTTTCCCAAAACCTGTGAGAGCTGGAAGACACTCTGCTGTGTGTCTGAGTGCCCAGGGCCAAGAGTTCTCATGTGTTCACAACAGGGCCACAAACCCCACAGTGCCACACTCAGAACTTTGATATAGGCACTAAACAATTTATAGTTCAATTGCCTTTTGGAGATCCTTTTGAAACCATTTGCCATTTAAATTTTGCCATTTCCAATAAACTTCCTGACTTGATCATTTTTCAAGAATATCAAAACAAACAGCATTTTGGAGGCTTTTGGCTATCAGAGCTTCCCATCTGTGTTCCCTTATTGGTCACAGAGTAGTGCCTAGGGATGTTTTCTCTCACATGATTAGAGAAGCAGTGATAAATTCCCCAAACCTAGGAACTACTGGCTTTGATCACAGTTAGTTGGTTTGGAGACCCTGACAGAGATGCTGAACAAAATGGGCCTGGCAGCAACATCCCAGAGGCTACCGCCAGGCATTTTGTGTGTCAGGTGATCTAACTTCATTTTGAGCAACTATGAGTTACGTTTATTCTTAATTAACAGACTCAGATTTTTCTTGCAGTTTTAATTTCTGATTTTAATTTAATGGGTGATAGGAACAGCCCCAAGTGGGGCCCACACAGAGCCCTGGACCTTTGTGGTTGTGAAGGACCCAGACGTGAAGCATAAGATTCGGGAGATCGTTGAGGAGGAAGAGGAAATAAACTACTTGAAGAGGATGGGACCTCAATGGGTTTCAGACCTGAAGAAACTGAGGTACAAAAGTGGGTAGAATTAAGCTTGTTTGGTTTGGCTTCCTAAAATGAAATAACTATGACTTCAGTTTTCTGGTTTTGTTTTAGGTGTTAAAAAGTTTCATTTTACCTGTGGAAGAAATAATGGAAATTAACTCAGGCCTCACCGCTGAATTGCCTTGAGCACACGTATTGCACAGGGGTGAGGGATGCCGACTGGAATCCCATCTGGGTTCACATCTTAGCTCTGGTTTTCCAGTTGCAAGACCTTAGGCGTTTGCTTACTCCCTCTAAGTGCACTAGTCTGGTTTCTCCAGAGAAACAGAATCAATGGAGAGAGAGAGACACACAGAGAGATAGAGAGAAACATAGAGAGAAAGAGATTTATTATAAATCATGGGCTCAAGTGATTATGGAGGCTGAGAAGTCCCAAGACCCAGCAGAGTCAATGGAATAGTTCCAATCTGAGTCCAAAGGCCTAGGAACCAGGAAAACCAATGTGTAAGTTGCAGTCCAAGTCTGAGTCCAAAGGCAGGAGAAGACTGATGTCCCAGCTTAAAGACAGTCAGGTAGACGGAGAAAATTCTCCCTTACTCCACCTGTTTTGTTCTATTCAGGGCTTCAACGGTTTAGATGAGGCCCACCTACGTTGAGGAGGGCAATTTGCTTTACTCAATCTGCCAATTCACATGTTAATCTCATCCAGAAACATCCTCACAGACACACCCAGAATAATGTTTAACCAGCTATCTGGGTGCCTTGTGGCCCAATCAAGTTGACACATAAAATCAACCATCACACTTCTGTTTTCTCACCCAAAACGATAATGTTAAAAACTTGGTATCAGGATTAAATAAGATAGAGGCTAAGAGTAGGGCCTTAGAAGCTAGAGTGCTTGGGTTCAAATATGAGGTCTACCACTTATTAACCTATCTGTGCCTCAGTTTCCTCATCTGTAAAATGGGAATAAGTCTAGTATCTACTTCATTATGAAAATTAGATGAATTTGTAAGCACTTAGAACAGTGATGGCACATAGTAAGGGCCATATGAACCCGGTAAATAAATAGGCTATGACCCAAATAATTATTAGTAAATTGTGAAATACCTCTCAGGATCTTGAGTGACGTAAATTACATTTTCCTATAAATAGTCTTGTGCGTGATCTCACTCAGCAGGCTTTCATCTTAGTACATGTTTAGTAAAAGTACAAATTTAGTAGAGGCATAATATTCATTAGGCATTAGTAACTTTGCTGGCTTCCTTATCTCCAGGGAAGAAGCGGATTGGAATTCAGTGTAACTGGCTTTACCATGAAACTTCAGCATATTTCGGTAGACATGTGCGAGGTTTCATTTTTTTTCTGGAAACTACAGCTAACTATGCTTGTTAATCCCACTTTTCCCATTGAGGACCAGTCACCCTACATAATATGTAGGATGGATTCCATAATTTCTCAGTCATTTTTGTAGTTAGCACCGTCACTTTCAATTTTTACAGGCTCAGCCTTGTCATTTTAAAACGCGGGTCACAGGGTCCTCTTTACAAATACTGCCCTCCCCACAGAGGCATCTCCTTTCCCTTCTAACCCCTTCTCAGGCTGAGCATCAGGAGGGATGGGGCACAGATGTTTGTCCTGACCTCTCAGAAGGCCCTGAGGGGAAGCCAGCTCGAGTTCTTGGCACGTAGAATGTAGAGGTACTCGTGCCTCTGGCTCTCAGCTCTGGGCCTTTAGCGGCCAGTTCCAGCACCAGCCATCCAATACCCACTGTGACACAAGCCTAAGAAAATGCAGTGGGATCTCCGTCTCGTGGAGTAAAGTGGGACTTCTTCTCTGGTAGCCAGGGCTGGGTGGTGAGAAGGATGGCCTCTTAGTCCTACTCCTGTCTCATTTATTTGCCCCAGAGGACAATTTTTTTCCCGAGATATTTAAACCCTGTTGAAATTGATGTCTATTGGCGTTGTAACTTATGGCTGTGTTGTGGAATATGTGCGGGATATTCATGATGAATATGTAAATCTCATTGCATATTCATGAGAAAAAACGGATGGGTAAAGTTGAGTCTCTCTTCTTAGAGAGATGCTGTGCTCTGTGTCTGCACGCTGCCAGCCCCGTCACTCCCCAAAGGAGGCAGCATCAGTTGCTCTCTTGTCTCTGCTCAAAGCACCTAATACACACCTTCCGTGTATTTAAAATAGCCATTATGACATAGTTATTTAATTATTGGCCTACTTTTCTTCTCATTTTATAGGCCATATTTTAGAAACCTTTGTGGTACACCAAGATACTCTTGAGAATCCAATTAACATTATAGACTTTCTCTGCAGACAATATGCGTGCACACACACACACACGAGATATATAGAGAGTGTCTCTAGGGTCCAGGGACCTCCAGTGTAAAAAAGTCTTATATTTTAGCACAGTGCTGATACATAGTAGGTAATGAAATAACTGTTTGTTAAATTGCATCACAAATGAACATATGTCCTGATAGCCAGTCTGAGTCAACTCTGAAACTCATAGCTGTCGTTAAAGGCTTGATATACAATCTGGTCCAACCTCCCCGTCAAGCCTTCTTCTCCTGCTGCTGGCGTGAGACCCTTCACCCCAGGTGGAAGGTGCTAATTATCCTTTCTTAACAGGCCTCGGCACGTTGCTATCTTTTTATTAGCTCTAATATGATGTCACGATACATTCTTGTAAAACTGAACAAACCCAAAATACTAGCTACCAATGTATGCCTAGGCAAAAGAAGTACAAAGATTAGTAAACATGACTAACCTGCCTCTGACCTAGTAAATGGCTTATTCTTCACCTCATATTTAACAATTGTTTTGATTATTCACTGTAAAATGATACGTAGTAATAATAATAATATTAGCTAACACATACATGGTACTGTGTACTAGGTACTATTCTAAGCACTTGATCTACGTGGACTGATTTTCTGTCACAATAACCATTTGAGATGAGTGTACAATAGTACATTTTACATTTGAGGGCACTGAGCTGTGAGAAGGTGAGTGGTTGCCCAACGTGGCAAAGCTACTTGACTCCAGATTTTTTTGGTAAACTATTAACATTCTCCCACTTTGTAAAGAGAAAAAGAATTGATACTAGTCAAATGTGAATAAGCTGGTTGAAGTATGGTAAAGTAGCTTTGAGAATGTAATGTATAGAAATTAGCAGTGTACAAGGAACTGTAGAAAATACACACGTGGGTTTAATGTGTTTTAAAACAAGGAAGCATAACTAAGCTAAGAATGAAATGAGTGGTGACTATCTCTTGCTTATTGATGACATAATTTACCCTAAGGAAAAATTCCAATATATAGCATTGTATGAGTATCTTTCCTTTGAAAATCTGTGCTAGAGTGAAGCGTTTGCCAAAATGTACGGGCAGGGTAATGAAACAGAGAAAGATATGCTCTTATCTGGAAAATAAAAATGGAAACTCAACATTTATACCTCCTGTGAGTTATCTCCCACTCCCACAAAAGTTTCCTTCCTTTTCTCCATAACTAGGCTAAGAACGTTACCATCTGCCCACCTGGAATTTTGGTTCAAACTCACTGTCACCATTTTCTTCTCCCTTGTGCACTCCTGTGCCGATCTGTCAGCTCCTGCCTCTACAACTCCCCAAGTTCTCCTGGGCCATTGCCCTTGTCTCCTATCTGGTCCCGTTTGAGCTGGTCCTTTGCCCACACCAATCCGTCTCTTTCTGAAACAGATCCCATTGCGTGATGCTTCTGCTCAGAAGCTTGTGATAACTTTCCATCCCCCGCTGAACAAAGTCCAGGACCCTGCAAAATCTGTATGAAAACTGCGAGCCTCCCAACCCGTGCCCCACCACGCACACCATCCTCCAGCCTACCAGGCTTCTGAAATTCCCTGTCCGGCCAAGCATTCTCCTTCTGACTCTGCCCTTTGCTCATCTCTTCCCTGGGCTGCCCTTCCCAATGCCCCTTCTCTAGCTGGTCTTCAGTGCCCCGCCTCAAGAGAAACTTTGGAAATATTCTGACAATCTTATTCAAAACTACCATTTTATTTTTGGGCTCCTAAGGCCCTTGTCTTATATTTCTTTAACAACACTTACCAGGTTTTAGTTTGCTAAATTTGGCTTACTGCCCTCTGGGTTATAGGATCTATCTTTGTATCTTTCAGCATTTCACGTGTCTTGCTATATTAGGCCCTTATTAATACCTGTTGGGATAGATAGACTTGGGATAGAAAAAGGTAAACAAGACGTGAACAAAAATCCTACTCTTTTTCAATTTAAACATAAAAGACAAGGAAATGTTTCTATTTTTAATGTATATAAGGTGGTAAACAGGGAACAAAAAAACCATTAAGAGAAAATATTCTGAATATCTTTTTTTCCCCCTTTAGGACCAACTGGATTAAGGAGTACTTGGACACAGCGCCTGTTTTGATTCTCATTTTCAAACGAGTACACGGTTTTGCTGCAAACGGCAAGAAAAAGCTCCACTACTATAACGAGATCAGTGTTTCCATCGCGTGTGGCATCCTCCTAGCTGCCCTGCAGGTACGTCACCCTCCCACTGGGCCCAAGAGAGAGACTTAATACTTGGGGGCCAACTGTGGTTTTATTTGCAAATTTCAGCTGAGTTTCTAGTTCAGGGACAGGGATTCCTCAGTAAGGGAACTCTGATGTAAAAACTGCCTCTGGAAACCTGGACTGGTGAGGATGATATTTCAAACAAGCTGGCATCCTTCCTGGAAATTTACTTATAACATTATTTAAGGCCGTCAAAAAACGGTCGCTGTGTTTGCCTTCATCTGTAACGACATGAGGCTTTAAGGGCTTTAGTAAATACACATGAAGAGCTTCAGAGCCTGAAAGTTCCAGGGCCCGGCTTCTCAGCTGTGTTTACTGTTGTCTGAGCCAGTGGGATGATTCGGTAGCTATAAGGGGAACTCTATCATAGAGCTCCTGTCCTCAGAAGTTGAGTTTACATCGTATTGCATTAGAAAGATGTCCCTGTGCTTAAAAAAATTCCATCTACATAGTAGCTCCAGCCACGCTAAGTGTGAAACAGAGCAGGATTGAGGTCTGCCTTTCACATGGTTCAAGTCATTCGCTCAACAGATATTTTCTGAGCTCCTTCTATGTGGCAGACCCCAGGAGTCACCAGGAATAGTCACCTCGTGAACTATACGTTCTGGTGGGGACTGCGGTACTGGGAGAGGGTGGAGAGTGACAATAAACACGTGAAATAAATAAAACAAACAGGATTATAAGAGCAAATGAGCCTACTTTCAAGGGACAGTGGATTCCGAAAAACTATGTGCTTCCTCGTTACCTCAAAGAAAAATGTGTTTGCTGAAAACTTGCAAAATAGTCATTGTGACATAAAAGAGGAATATGTTTTTAGATGACTTGAAAAACTGTTCCAAAGGAGCTGGCATCCTATTTACCTCCCGACTGTAACAGATAAAGGAATTGCTGTGCTACGTCAGACCGCAGGGCACCGTCCCCGTCATAGATAGGGTTCCTGAAGAAGCAGTTTAGGCTTGCCGTGGGTTCCCTTCACCTGTGGCTTCTGTGCATTCCAATCAGCAACTTTTCCCACATACTGTGGAGTTTGCTGCCCTCTAGCTTTCTGTAAGGCATAAGTCTGAGTGTAGGTCTTGATTTGTGGAGGAGGAAGGAATCTTCTGGAAGCCCTTGTCTGGGCAGATTGCACAGAGACTGGAGGCGTGCTTGACTCCCAAAGGTAGTTCCAGAACCTCCTTCTGGTCCAGGCTTAGCAATGAGCATCTGACGGGAAAAGCAGGGGGGATAGAGAGGGCCAACTGGGAAAGCGTCTTGAAGCTACACATGATTTTTATTGGATGTTTATTATTCAAGGGGGCTGGGAAGAGGTTGGTGGAGTATTTCCTCTACCTCTTACATACCTCTGGGCCACTAGGTCCTCCCTCACTCGACATAGGTATTTTCAGCTAGGGATGACGCTCTGCTTCCACTGTTGGTTATATAACCACAGGAACTGCCTTTTGTTTTTCCATTCCTTTGGTGTAGTTGGATTCCCCAAATTTCTTTCCATGAAATAACCATTCCCATTTCTTAAGCATCAGTGGAAAATGACTGGTATTTTCTTCTCTGAGAAGCTTCCCACTGTTTGGTTAAGAGAAGGTGGGGTCTGGGGAGGTCCAGGAGGGCAGGTAGGATTCAAGACACCATGGCCCAAGCTGGTCGTCTCTTTGCCGCCCAACTTCAGGGAAGTGATGGGACAAGCAAATCTTATAGGGATTAGAACATGCCCAGGCTGGGATTTTGCCTGCTGACTTTAAAACGTTTTCTTTTCCTCTCCTGTTACAGAACGCGGGACTGGTGACTGTCACGACCACTCCTCTCAACTGTGGCCCCCGTCTGAGGGTGCTCCTGAACCGCCCTGCAAATGAAAAGCTGCTAATACTGCTCCCCGTGGGGTACCCCAGCGAAGAGGCCACGGTGCCTGACCTCGCACGGAAACCTCTGGATCAGATCATGGTGACTGTGTAGGCAGGACACAGGCAGGGACGTGCTGGAAGGTGATGCCCCCCACTCCTTTCTCCTGTTCCTTTTGGGAGTACAGGCTGCTCTCTCCCTGGGTGTTCCTGGCACTCCACTCCACAGGGCTGGCCTCTGTGTGTGTGAAGAAACCTTTGCACTTCCTACAGCACTTGTCTGAGAAGCCCTGCTTCCGATACTGTGATTAGCTGAACCATACAAAGTAAGAGATGAAGAGGTATGTTCTCTTCCATTTCTTATCCACTTTGGAGATGCATTAAATTTTTGCTAAGAACATGCCCTTGGTTTTTAAAGTTTTTTAATTGTTCCAGAAAAATCACGGGTGATTTTTTCTTTCACTCTTTAAAAACTCAAAGAGGAAAGAGTCATCAGAAAATTTAATATAGTCCCAAGAATTCAGCTATGTGATGATTTTTAAATTTAAATTTAGACTGATCAAACAGTATTCTGCCCCCTGCTTTCTGGTGGCTTTTAGGCAAGGATGTACTTTTTTTTGTTGTTTTGAGGTACGCGGGCCTCTCACCGTTGTGGCCTCTCCCGTTGCAGAGCACAGGCTCCGGACGCGCAGGCTCAGCGGCCATGGCTCACGGGCCCAGCCGCACCGCGGCATGTGAGATCTTCCCAGACCAGGGCACGAACTCGCGTTCCCTGCATCGGCAGGCGGACGCTCAACCACTGCGCCACCAGGGAAGCCCCTATTCTGCCAGTTTTTAATGAGTAACCTTCAAAATAATTAAAACATCACAAGCACAGAACAGAACAGCGTGTGCTTGTGTAGACTGGCCGCCATCTGGACACATAGATGGTTAGTCGCATAGTCCAGAGTGCGAGTCGCAGCTGCCTCGCACCAGCTCGTTGAAGCTGATGGTTAAATATTCAGGAATTTTGTGAGCCAGTTGTTAAACCATCTGCAGCTTGAAATTGCCCATGGTGGGAGTATTTACACCATGGCAACTGTCAGGAACACACAAATCAGGGCTTGCTTTTTTTTTCTTAAAGGGAACTGTCTTCCAGACACTAGGGAGTTCTAACTGTGCTCCCCTTCTTTTCTACTCTCCCCCACGAAACACACTTATCCTTTTGCTCCAGTTGGCAGTCACACTGTATGGAGCCGATGGGGTCACAGGGTGCCGGGCGGGGACTGCCAGCTCTAGCCCTTCACCTGTCACCCTCTGTCTTCCCTTCCAGGGGCACTGCTCACACAGGTACACTCAGAGCTCAGATAATTGCTCATCAAAGGCAACTCTACTCACCTCTCTATCCCCTTCCACTGTCTTTTTTCTCTTCTACTTTTGTTTTAAACTCAGATCCCTCCAGAAAAACTCTCCCGTCTCTTTTCTCTTCATACGTGTGTCACACGGTGCATTGATAAGACCATCAATAGTGTCATTGATAAGAGTCAGAGCTGGTGACAAATCTGTATCAGAGAAAAGGAAGAATTTTTTTCTCTTTAAAATATGATTAGAGGGAATTCCCTGGTGGTTCAGTGGTTGGGACTCGCCCTTTTCACTGCTGAGGGCCTGGGTTCAATCCCTAGTTGGGGAACTAAGATCCTGCAAGCCATGTGGGGTGGCCAAAACAAAGAAAAAGAAAAAGAAATAAAACTCTTAAAAATATGTACGTATAATTAGATATTACAAGAACCTGTGGTGTCAGCCTCTGAAGCACCCAGAGTCTCTTTTAGAATCTCCGAAATCTTCCATCGTAAATCTTCTTTTCTCTAAACATGCTTTTCCCCAAGTCTACACATTTTACTAAATACAAACATTCTTATATCTTGTTTCTATTCTTTTTAAAAAAATTATTAGTACTGTGATAGTTATTTGTCCTGAACTCTTTATGGTAAACGAGCATTGTTTTGACAACATTGTGGCCTTGTTAGATTTATGTGGACTGCGCTGGGAACCTAATCACTGTACTTCAAGTTGCTTTTAATAGGAAAAAGATACTCTGAGTTCCAATAGCAGAACAATAAACACTTTGGCATCACGGTGCAAAGAAATTGAAGTTATATTTATGAACTTCTATTTCTAATGTTCTGAAGCTGTTTGAGCCCGTGGAGCTCTTTGCTAGTTTTAGGGCACCCTGCTGAGGAGCTGTGGGTGCGGGAGAACCTTGCCCCCAGGTGTGGGGTGGAGAAGGAATCCGGACACTGGTCGGGGTCTGAGTGCAGTTGTTCAAGTACAGAACCACTTGAGAGGAAAGTGAAAGTCCTATCACATGGGTTAGGGCCCTTGAGCAAAGGGTTGATCTGGTCACCTTCTAATCATGCCACCCAGAAACACAGCCCTGATTTCTCATGGATGCTGAACACATTTGCAAAGGTACAGATTTGGGGGGTGCTCCAGCCAGCTTTCTCTTTGGGGGATGGAATGATTAGTAATTTTTTTTTTTTTCTGGTATGCGGGCCTCTCACTGTTGTGGCCTCTCCCGTTGCGGAGCACAGGCTCCGGACGCGCAGGCTCAGCGGCCATGGCTCACGGGGCCCAGCTGCTCCGCGGCATGTGGGATCTTCCCGGACCGGGGCACGAACCCGCGTCCACCTGCATCGGCAGACGGACTCTCAACCACTGCGCCACCAGGGAAGCCCAGTAATTCTTAATCTGGACAGCACAGCATAGATGGGCCTGGATTCAAGTTTCCCTTCTGCTGCTCCCCAGCTGGGTGGCTGTGGAGAACTGAGTCTGTCTCAGCCTCATTTTCTTCAGCTGTAAAGTGAGGATAAATGCAGTGCTTACCTCGGGGCTTCTGTGGAGATTGAGTGTGATGATTCACACGTAGTTCCCGGCACAGGGCAGGTGACACATGGTGTTAATTTTGGGCTCTTGATATTATTATTAGTGCTATTATCACTATCATTAATACCATGTGCTATGCACATTTGACCCCAAAAATTAAAAAATAAAATGACACCCTTTAAGAGTCTTGTCCTTAATGCACAAATCATCTTAAAATGTAAAAGAAAGGTGTTCTGTCATCTCAGCTTGAGCCTGAGCTGTTTTGAGGATTTAGGTTGACTTGGCTGTTTCTGGTGGGTTCTGGGAGCCTCTGGATGGGACCTCGGAGTCTATTTAATAGGAAGGTCTAGAAACAGAGATCTATTTAATAGTAAGGAAAAGCCTCCTTGGAAAACTGATTTTCAGGGAAGAGAGACTGGAGACATATAGTAAGATCCAATGATGGCAATCAGTGTCAGAAAAAAGGGGCAAATCTAAATGTTGTTTAGAGTCTGCCCCTCAGATACCAAGTCCTAGACTCTCACTAAGCTTCCGGGGCAGAGGGAGCTGGAGCCAGCAAAACAACTGCTCCCTGAAGATCTCTCAGTGATGGGGGTACAGCCCAGCCCTTTGACCCACTTATGTGTAGGGTTGCATTCAAAGAAACATCAGATGGTTCTTGTTTGTCCAGTAATCATAGATCAGCAATTAATATCTTTACTGCCTTCTTTTGAGAACGCAGCAAAGGAAGATTCCAAAACCGAAAACCCTCTTTCCCATCTGTCTCTCTCTCTAAATATATATCTAACCGACATACCACAGCTGCTCCCAAGGTATATATTGTCCCCATTTGTAAATCATCTCAACATTTTGTCACAAACTCGCCCTATGAAGGCTCTCTTATAGCCCTTGCTCCTCTCAGGCCTCTGTATCTATTTTATTTTATTTTTTGGAGATTTTTGAGCTAACTTTTTTCTTTTTTAACATCTTTATTGGAGTATAATGGCCAGAGCTAAGTCACATGGCCTCATCAGAAGGTCAGGAAATGTTATCCTCCTGTGTCTGGAAAAAGAGGGGACTGAGATGGGAGTAAGCATCAAAAGTCTCTTTCCCCCAAACAAGTAACTTGGATACAACAAAAAATGTGCCGAGAGGAAGGAAGGCTGAAGAAATGGATGAAATTAGAATTAGGATGATGAAAGGCATAAAGATCCTCTTCTGAAAGGGAAACGTTAAGATTGCTTGATATTTGTCTGATACAGCCTTTAAATAGAGCAACCATTTGGGCCAAGAAAATCAATATAAATATATAGAGAAGGAAACTAAAATTCCCTTCTTCCTAAACATTCCTGCCTCTGCCTACAAAGTGGAAACTTCTCTCTCAGAAGTACTGAAGGAAAGTCCCTATTTCCACGTTATTTGCTTATCTCTATGGAGGAAGAGGGGCTTCTCTGGTTGGCGAAATTGGAGGAAAAAAAACTTATTGCTCAAGTTCAAACCCAACAAAGTATACTCCATTTTAAGCCAAATGTACAAATTTTTTTTTTTTTTTGCAGTAACTGGGCCTCTCACTGTTGTGGCCTCTCCCGTTGCGGAGCACAGGCTTCGGGCGCACAGGCCCAGCGGCCATGGCTCACAGGCCCAGCCGCTCCACGGCATGTGGGATCTTCCCGGACCGGGGCACGAACCCGTGTCCCCTGCATCGGCAGGCAGACTCTGAACCACTGCACCACCAGGGAAGCCCCCAAATGTACAAATTACAAGTGATTATTCACCTTAGAAAGATGATTAACAGTGAATTTCTCTAAATATTGGAGTTTTAAAGAGTATTTGAACTGATATGATACTAAAAAATTTTTTTGTAAACATTTTTAGGAGTGTCTGTAACCTAAGGAAAATATAGCTATCAATGAATATTTCTCTTTAGAGGCACGAGGAATATAACTTCTTTTGCCGGCTATCAGCAGAGTACTCCCTTAGGATTTGGTGAAATGGGAACAGTTGTAATGTTTTAATCCACACATATCTATAAATAATGAAAAATCTAAAACAAACGTTGCTCCAGCTCTGCTGTGGTGGCCTCACTTTCACACACACAAAAGACCAGACCTTCAAAAAAGGGGGAACTTCTCTACCTTTTAGAGAGAAGCGAATGAAGAGAACAGGAGGTGGGGATGGTAAGGAGACCCCCTGTGCTGCAGTGGGCTGAATGCGCTGATGCATCTGAGGTTGGGACCAGATCAGCATCCCCTTTGGGTGGCCTCAGCTAACATCCAGCAAGTACAGGCTCCAGGACGAACAGTACCTGCCGCAGAGATCCTGTGAGTTAAATACAGTAGTTCTAATGAACTGTGAGATGCTATAATCTCATTTTGGGAATTCCTGGAAAGTCACAAGGAAGGGGAATGGTTTGTGTTATTCTCATGACTTCAGAATCGTGGTTCAGAGCCAAACGTTCAGGATTAAATTCAACAGCATTAAAACGTCCTTAGAGCAACACGGAGATATGTCAGCAATGTCTGCAGAGGACCAAGCGAACGTAGAAGCCAATAGAGTAATAGAGGAAGTTAGCTAACCTGGGTGGAGGTGGAGTTGCCAACTTCTTTCTCCTCTAATCACGAAAAATAAAGAATAATAACTGAGAGGTAACTGGAATGAAGCTTCTAAAATCAAATGCCTCTGAAGGTGTCCCCTGTTGTCACAGCAACTACAGAAAGGGTCGGTGCCTCGTTTTCCTTCTGATTTTCGCTCTTTGGTGCCCTCGGCTTATCTGAGGTTCCACCACGCTGTGGTCACGAGTAACTTGGACTCCCTTGAGGTCGGAAATCTGTTCCTTTGTTGAATAAGTGACTTCCCAAGTCTGAGAATGTTTAGAATCGAATATGGAGGTGATGAAGTAAATCAAACCCATAATATTGATACTCTCATGTCAAGAATAATCTTGCATATGTTTCTTATTTAAGTAATTTAAATGTGTTTTTTTAAAACGTATGATTCCAATTTAAAATGTGAAATTGATTTAGACTTCTAATCTTATGTTGAAAGGTGTAAGAAAATTTGACTTAGCTCATTAACAGTATTAAAATAGATTTACTGTATTTATAAATTTAACTTATTACGTTTAGAAGAGCAGTTTGAGTATATGAGAACATTTTGGCTTAATTGGCGGTAAACTTGCCAGGTCAGTTATATGAAGTGCTAAAACAGAAAATTAACTATGATTAGATCCATACAAGGAGTTTAAAATGTTTAAGAGATTTTAATAATTGTTGCTTGTCAAGGAGGCTGATAGTTTAAGGGAGTTTGGTTATTCAGTTTGAGTTAATCAAGCATTAATCAAAGCCCCCCTTCCCTGAAGTGATTAGTTTTATTTTATTTAAATGTACTAGACTTATAATAATACAACATGTGTATCAGAAAGTAAGAAACAAAAAACCCCAACCATAGTGGCTTAAATAAACAGGGGGGTATTTTCCCCTCATAATGTTAAGTTTGGAAGAAGGTCCAGGGTTCATGAAATTAGTGCCAAAATCTCAGTGGTTCTCATGGCCTCTCTTTATGACCACAGGACAATGATATAGCTTCCCTCATCACAACCAAGCACAGTACTTGAAATAATAGACACACAATAAATATTGGGAAAAGATTGAATTTATGCAAAAAATATATCTACATTATTAGAAAAGCTTACATGCAAGATCTGAATGGGACTTGGAAATCTATGTTTTTAATAAGTGTTCCAAGTGGTTCTGCTGGTAAACATGAACAGCATTCTCTAACAAGCTCCTCTATCCCAGGGCTCTAAGTACCTGCCCTCTGCCAGTGCCTCTCAGGTCTCTACCTCCAGCTTCGACCTCTTCCCTAAACTCCAGACACTTACACTCAGCTGCTTCCTCTGCACCTCCTCTTGGATGTCTATTAAGCATCTATTAAGATGTCTACTAGGCATCTCATCTTTGATGTCTATTAAGCGTCTTAGGTGCTTCCATGCTCAAAGTAATTATTCTGAATCTTTCTCACCCCTTGCTAGGATCCTCAATTCATTCTCCTTTAGATGCAGCCCCAAATCTAGAAAGCTTCCTAAATTTCTGTCCTTCTCCTATCCCCCGCATCCAAAGTCATCAGCAAGTCTTACCCACTCTACCTCTGAGTCGCCTGCAGGCAGTTAGCACGGAGAACCCGTGTGAACATGAATGTCACTCTGCCTGCTGTCGAGAATAGTAAAATCTCTTGGTCTGACCCAGATGCCTCGGGTCGTCGACCAGCACCCACAAAACTGGCAGGCTACCTTGTTAGCATGCAAGAAGGGTACCCACTCAGACCCTTCACGGTTCTTGACACTTTCCACTAAGTGTTCTCTCGACCTCAAATGCTGCAGGCATCATCGCGGCTGGCTTCTCCATGCCAGTCACATTTTCAGCTCAACTCTTACCTCTCTGAACAGCTTTCTTTGACCAACCAATCCAAATACCACCACGTTGGTCGTTCTTTATTCTCTTCATAACACTTGTCATTATCTAATAAGTTTTAAAAATTAAGGCAACATTTAAAATATACGCACATGATCTAAAGAATATTATAAGAAATAACTACGTAACCACAACTTTGGGTTAAGATACAGAACATCACCAACACAGTCGATACCCACTACTTCCCCCTCCCCAACTCCATCCTCTTCTCTCCTTCCACAGAAGAAAGCACTAACCTCCCTGTGTAATGAAGTTGATGTTATTCATTCCCGTGCATTAAAAAATGCTTTGTCGCTCAATAATATGTGATATTATTTTGCATATTTTAACTTCGCATAGATGGTATTGCACATTACATATTTTTCTGTGGCATGCTTTTTTAAAAATAATTAATTAATTAATTAATTTTTGGCTGTGTTGGGTCTTCGTTTCTGTGCACGGGCTTTCTCTAGTTACAGCGAGCAGGGGCCACTCTTCATCACGGTGCGCGGGCCTCTCACTATCGCGGCCTCTCTTGCTGTGGAGCACAAGCTCCAGACGCGCAGGCTTAGTAGTTGTGGCTCACGGGACTAGTTGCTCCGCGGCATGTGGGATCTTCCCAGACCAGGGCTCAAACCCGTGTCCCCTGCATTGGCAGGCAGATTCTCAACCACTGTGCCACCAGGGAAGCCCTGTGGCATGCTTTTTTAAGCCAACGGTATGTCTGTGAGACAGTCAACCTTGATATGTGCAACTCCTGTTCATTTCTTTCCACTACTCTGCACCATCCGTAGGAATAAGCCCCACATTATTCATTCTCTTGCAAATTGACATTTAACTTCTTTCATATTCATTCTTTCTCCTTGTGTAAATGCCTTAAGAATTTCTCGAGGGTATATACCTAGGCAGAGAATTGCTGGGTCAAAGGGCATTCATATTTCAACTAGATATTTCAACTCAGTTGTTCTCCTAAGGTTCCCCTGCCCCGGATTTTTAAAACTCATTTATTGATCATCTCCCATGATCAGACTTAAACTCTAAGACGTCTTATCTCTCATGCTCACCTCTATATCCACAGTGCCCAGAACAGTGGCAGTA
This sequence comes from Phocoena phocoena, assembly GCF_963924675.1. Classification (NCBI taxonomy): domain Eukaryota; kingdom Metazoa; phylum Chordata; class Mammalia; order Artiodactyla; family Phocoenidae; genus Phocoena; species Phocoena phocoena. The sequence goes on along the minus strand of NC_089230.1, from coordinate 15,407,127 downwards.
ACATGAATATTTGTTGACTAGCTGAAGATATGGTGACCCAGAGGGGTGCAGTAACTTGTCCAGGGTTACAAAATGTCTTAAGGACAAAGCTGGGATTTGAGCTCAGGCTGCTACTCCCTAACGCCAAAGAGGAAGCAGTTATTGGAAGCACAGTCCCTCGAGCTATGGCTCCAAAGTTCTGTACCCAGGAAGAAAGTCTGGAGTGAACTCACACTGACAGCCAGTGGGCTCTCCACGTGCCTGAGCTGGGGCGAGCCGGACACACGTGCCCAGTGGAGGTAGGAGGTGTGGTTCCTGAAGATTCTTCAGAAGGCTAGCATCTGCCCCAAGAGCTGCTGGAGGCAGCGGGGGCTGTGGTGGCAGAGGGGACGGGGTGGGGGGGAACAGGACACTCCATTGACAGAGAGAGTGCTGACCCAGCAGAGGCTCCCTGTGTAAGCCCTGAGATGACACCAGCCTTTCAAAGGTGAAGAAGGAACGCCCAGACACCTTCCCTCCAGCTCCCCATGTGTCCTCGTGAGGCAGACCTCGTGAGGCAGAGATGGGCTTTGGACTGAGCCTCAGAGCCCTGGAGGATGGCTCAGACCCAGACTCAACTTTGAAAACTGTTAGCTTGAAGTCTTGAAGTTTGTGTTTATTCTGGCCTTTCTTTCTAGTCGATTTGCATTTGGTTTTCATCGCACTCTGCCTTGGATTCAGTTTGGAATTGGATATATCACTTAGCAAGCAAGCAGACAGCAGGGCCACTGAAGGAATAGAAAATGAAACCCCCAAAGTGGGGTTGAAGACGGCAGTTGGAGAAAGGGAGCGAGAAGCACGGGGATGGGGGCAGAGAGGGGCTGGGGATGTGAGTCACAGAGGCAGTTACAGTGTCTTCTACTCCCCGAGGACCAGCTCTGCCAGACTCAGATGCCTGGAGAGAGTGAGACAGAGACAGAGACAGAGAGTGCTTTTCTGAGCCTTTGTTCAGAGTATATGAAAGAGAACTAGGCCAAGAATCCAGCACTGGGGTGTCCCACCATTGCTGCTTAGTCAAATTGGACCATTTTCTGGGCCCTCAATCCCCCATGGTTGCCCTCCCTGCTCAGACCCAGACAACCTTCCCATTTCCTTCTCCCAGCTTTATCCTCCCATCCTTTAAGTCCCAACTTTCCATCACTTTGCTGAAGAAGTCCCCCCAGATTCTCCAATCAGACTCCCATATGCAAAGACCAAGGGCTGGGCTCATCCCTCTCTTTCGAGCATCCATGGTGTCCCTTCCTATGGCACTTGCCATCTTCCTCCTCAGGTCAAGGCCTCCATTAGACTCTTAGCTCCCAGAGAGAAGGAACCAAGCCTAGTTCAGCTTGGTGTCCCCTGGGCACCTGGCACATGGCCTGGCCTATGGTAGTTGCTTGGTAATCATTGTCTGATAGGATTCACATTGCAGGGAAACCCTGTAATTTGATGCTATCATTGGATGACTGGGAGACTTCACCAAAATATCTTCTGCACTCTTGGAATAAAAAGAAGAGCCTGGGTCTCTCAGATTTAGTGGTGAGATAAATAAGCTACAACAAAACCCACATAATTATGGGCAGAGTAGGGGTAGGTATTTGGAGGGCAGGTGGCAGGATGGGATTAAACTAAGTGCAACCTCTTCACTCTTTGGCACTCTGAGCTTATAATTTAATTTCTGTTCACAACCTGGAAGAAATGGACAAATTCTTAGAAAACTATAACCTTCCAAGACTGAACCAGGACGAAACAGAAAATATGAACAGACTGATCAAAAGCAATGATATTGAAGCCATGATTAAAAATCTTCCAACAAACAAAAGTCCAGGACCAGATGGCTTCATAGGTGAATTCTATCAAACATTTAGAGAAGAGCTAACACGCATCCTTCTCAAACTCTTCCAAAATATAGCTGAAGGAGGAACACTCCCAAACTCATTCTACGAGACCACCATCACCCTGATACCAAAAGCGGACAAAGATACTACAAAAACAGAAAGTCACAGACCAGTATCACTGATGAATATAGAAGCAAAAATCCTTAATAAAATACTAACAAACAGAAATCCAACAACACATTAAAAGGATCATATACCATGATCAAGTGGGATTTATCCCAGGGATGCAAGGATTCTTCAATATAGGCAAGTCAATCAGTGTGGTACACCATATTAACAGACTGAAGAATAAAAACCATATGATCATCTCAATAGATGCAGAAAAAACTTTTAACAAAATTCAACACCCATTTATGATAAAAACTCTCCAGAAAGTGGGCATAGAGGGAAACTACCTCAACATAATAAAAGCCATATATGACAAACCCACAGCAAACATCATTCTCAATGGTGAGAAACTGAAAGCATTTCCTCTAAGATCAGGAACAAGACAAGGATGTCCACTCTCACCATTATTATTCAACATAGTTTTGGAAGTCCTAGCCATGGCTATCAGAGAAGAAAAAGGAATAAAAGGAATGTGAATTGGAAAAGAAGAAGTATAACTGTCACTGTTTGCAGATGACATGATACTATACATATAAAATCCTAAAGATGCTACCAGAAAACTACTAGAGCTAATCAATGAATTTAGTCACATTGCAGGATCCAAAATTAATGTAGAGAAATCTCTTGCATTCCTATACACCAAAAACAAAAGATCAGAAAGAGAAATTAAGGAAACAATCCCATTCACCACTGTAACAAAAATAATAAAATACCTAGGAATAAAACCTACCTAAGGAGGTAAAATACCTGTACTCAGAAAACTATAAGACACTGATGAAAGAAATCAAAGATGACACAAACAGATGGAGAGATATACCATGTTCTTGGATTGGAAGAATCAATATTGTGAAAATGACTATACTACCCAAAGCAATCCACAGATTCAATGCAATCCCTATCAAATTACCAATGGCATTTTTTACAGAACTAGAACAAAAAATCTAAGAACTTGTATGGAGACACAGAAGACCTCAAAAAGCCAAAGCAATCTTCAGGGGAAAAAAATGGAGGTGTAGGAATCAGACTCCCTGACTTCAGACTATACTACAAAGCTACAGTAATCAAGACAATATGGTACTGGCACAAAAACAGAAATACAGATCAATATGGTACTGGCACAAAAACAGAGATACAGGATAGAAAAGCCAGAGGTAAACCCAAGACCTATGGTCAACTAATCTATGACAAAGGAGGCAAGGATACACAATGGAGAAAAGACAGTCTCTTCAATAAGTGGTGCTGGGAAAACTGGACAGCTACATGTAAAAGAATGAAATTAGAACACTCCCTAACACCATACACAGAAATAAACTCAAAATGGATTAAAGACCTAAGTGTAAGTCTGGACACTATAAAACTCTTAGAGGAAATCATAGGAAGAACACTCTTTGACATAATTCACAGCAAGATATTTTGACCCACTTCCTAAAGAAATGGAAATAAAAACAAAAATAAACAAATGGGACCTAATGAAACTTAGAAGCTTTTGTACAGCAACAGAAACCATAAACAAGACGAAAAGACAACCCTCAGAATGGGAGAAAATATTTGCAAACAAATCAATGGACAAAGGATTAATCTCCAAAATATATAAACAGTTATTCAACTCAATATTAAAAAAACAACCCAATCCAAAAATGGGCAGAAGACTTAAATAGACATCTCTCCAAAGAAGACATACAGATGGTCAAGAGGCACATGAAAAGCTGCTCTCAACATCACTAATTATTAGAGAAATGCAAATCAAAACTACAATGAGGTATCACCTCACACTGGTTAGAATGGGCATCATCAGAAAATCTACAAACAACAAATGCTGGAGAGGGTGTGGAGAAAAGGGAACACTCTTGCACTGTTGGTGGGAATGTAAATTGATACAGCCAGTATGGAGAGCAGTATGGAGGTTCCTTAAAAAACTAAAAATAGAAATCCATATGACCCAGCAATCCCACTCCTGGACATATATCCAGAGAAAGCCATAATTCAGAAAGACACTCGCACCCCAATGTTCATTGCAGCACTGTTTACAATAGCCAGGTCATGGAAGCAACCTAAATGCCCATCGACAGATGAATGGATAAAGAAGATGTGGTACATATATACAATGGAATATTACTCAGCCATAAAAAGGAATGAAATTGGGTCATTTGTAGAGACGTGGATGGACCTAGAGACTCATACAGAGTGAAGTAAGTCAGAAAGAGAAAAACACATATCATATATTAAAGCATACATGTGGAATCTAGAAAAATGGTACAGATGAACCAGTTTGCAAGGCAGAAATAGAGACACAGATGTAGAGAACAAGCGTATGGATACCAAGTGGGGTAAGTGGTGGGGGTGGGGGTGGTGGGATGAACTGGGCGATTGGGACTGACATGTATACACTGATGTATATATAATAGATAACTAATAAGAACTTGCTATATAAAAAAGATAAATTAAATAAAATTCAAATAAATAAATAAAAGTTGTATCTATATTCCAAAGTTAATGGAAAGGGAAGGGGGAAGGGGTAGAAATAGTTTAATTTAGCCAAAATGTTTTACTTTAAAAGAATTGGTTGATTTAAGTCCTATCACCAGTGTCTAAGCACTAGTTTTCAATTAACCAGTTGTTTGAATGAAATGGTGAATTTTCTCTTTCCCTCAAGCCAGGCTCATATGGCTACCACCTAAAATCAATGATTAAAAAAATGTTTAATAGTACCTGCCCATCCTTAAATTATTATCATGAATTAAAAGTTTAAAAAGAAAAAAAAATAAAGTGCTTGCAACTTCAATAGTGTTTAAGAGTATCACTGTGTTAGAACATATAAACTTCTAGATGAATATTAAAACAGTGGAAGACAAAAGAGGATATATTAAAATAAATTTTTTTCTGTGGAAAATTTGGAACATGTATAAAGAGTAGGAAAAGAAATCTCCCGTTGATCTTGTAACTTAGAAATAATCTTTGTGAACGATTTGCTTTATTTCTTCCTAGTTGCCAACATGTGCAGTCAATTTGCAGCACTAAGAATTTGTATGAGTTCATTTCCTAAGGACCTAGCTCTTCAAACAGAAGCTTTTTATTGAGACTCCTGTGAGGAGTCCACACAGCCAAGGGGATTCTAGGTATTCCCTCTCTCCTCTAGTGCTGGAAGGTGAATTGCTCTCCTAGAAGAAACTATGAACATTATGGTAACCATTCTGAAGTGGTTTTTTAATTATGTTTTTACTGATGTATGTTAACTTTGTTGTGATAAAATATGAAATCTGTGACCTGCCTCCTTTAGCCATGTCAAAAGGAACTGTGGCATCAGTGGTTTCACATGCATCAACATGTCCAAACATCTATGGATTTGTTTTTTGAAATATTATTTTGGTCATTTGAAAAATGTAGGCAAGTACTGAGAACATAAAAACGCACATGAATCCAGCACTTTGTATTAGTGAGTATTTACATGTTATAATTTTGCATCCTTTTTTTTTGAATACAAGAAAAAAAGCATTAGAAATGCATGCGTAAGACCTCACAAGACGTTCCTTGGTCCCAGCTCATTTGCTCCTTTCTCCGAGACAATTATTGCCTCGTGAGTCACTTTTGAAGGGAAGGTATTAATCACCAGCAGAAATCTGTGGATGCCAATAAGGAAATGGATGTTCTCAGTGGCACGTTACAATACCATTTCATCTCTTTTCTACTTGAAAGTCATGACTTCATAAAGCGCACGGCGACTGGCTTTCTGGCTCCAGATTAGACTTGACTTTACATATGTATATATGTATGCATGTATACACTCAAGAGCATTGAAAACATATGTTTCTATAAAAATGTGGACACGAATGTTCATAGCAGCATTCTTCATAATAAAGCCCAAAGTAGAAACAACCCAAGTGTCCATTAACTACTGACTGTATATAATAAATGATGCGTTACATAGTCATACAATGGACTATCTGTCATTCAGCCATAAAAGGAATTAAGGACTATAACGCTAAAAGGTGAATAAACTTTAAACGTGTTAAGTGCAAGAAGCCAAACATCAAAGACCACATACTGTATGTTACCATTTACATAAAATATATAGAAGAGGCAAATCCGTAGAGCTAAAAAGTAGATTATTGGTTGCCAGAGGCTGGCGTGGGAAGAGGGACAGGGAGTGAGGGAGGTATGGGGTATGGGGTTTCTCTGGGGAATAATGAAAATCTTCTAAAATTAGTCTGAGGTGATGGTTGGCCAACTCCGTGAATGACCAAATGCTTTAAAACGGTCAGTTTTACATTACGTGAATTGTATCTCAACCACAACAGCAACAACAAAAACAGTAAATAAACCGATAAATGTTATCAACTATTTGGAATATTCTAGTTTCAAGAGTAGATTATGTTTTAAAAATTGGACACATTTCAATTTTACCAATGTTTCCAAAGGATGCAGACGCTTTTGCCCCAGCCTCACTTCCTTCTCATCTCAGCTAGTTTACCATTCTGTCCACTCATATGTTTTTACAGATCTGTATGAAATGCGTAATCATTCCACAGCAACTTGTAAAATGAACTCTGGAAGTTTTCGCTTTTTTTCTTCCTTGAGTTACTTCTGACTCTTTCACTGCGGTTGGCAGAGAATCTCCCAGTTGAGAGTGTAAATGGATGATCCGAGAACCGCAGAACTGGGGAAATCTGAGGGCTGGGGACAACTTTAGGCGGGTACTGATGACCTCCATAACACAGGTCAGGGAGCAGGAGACTCCAGGTAAAGAGAGAGCCAGAGCTGGTGTGGCGAGGCTTCACATTTCGAGCAAAAATTAGCAACCATCATCACCACTTCAGAGCAAGAGATTCAGCAGGCCAATGTTGTTGTTTTGTGAAGAACAGCCTTTGGTTATTCAAAGGATGGCTATTGAGTTTGGGGATCCTTCTGTATGTTTATTAGTTGCTACTAGTACTATCACTACTTCTTAGTACCTTATAAACAGAAGGAAAGAGAAGTCTGTAGCTCCTCTACTCAGCAGTTAAACTGGAGGGCAGGGACCGTCTACAGAGCTGGTTGGTGTCTTTGGTGTCCAGACACAGTACACACTTTGACATTTGAGTGAATGCTTTTAAATGATGAAATCAGGAATTTGTGTAAAGTTCATGAGCTCTCACTCCATAATCGGCTTACGTAATTTGGAAATAGCTACATGTGGATGCCATAGAAATACTCTTTCAACCCCCTTTCTTTGTAGTTGATGGGAAATTCAAAGCACCTTTCTGAACTGGATCTATTGACATTTCCAGCTCAAGGCAGTTATTGTGAATCCACTAGATGGCACACGCATGCTGGATCAAGACCTGCTTATAGGTGAGGACGGTGAATCTCACCAGATAACTTGATCAGATACTTAAAGAGCTATAGTTTACTTCTCCCACCCCCTCCCCCCCAGAATTTTCCTGTGTGTTAGTAATTTATGCCTTCCAGATCATGTAAATACAGATGTGCTAGAGCTAGTCATCCAAATCAACTGCTCAGCGTCTAAGGCGGGGCTGTAAAAATGGTCACTCTCCTTTGTTTTCAGTTCAAGTATTTTGACTGTTCCTTTGCCACACATTCCTTTATTTTTCATACAGTTACATCAGTGGCCTGAGTCTCTTCTCTTCTGTACACATACTGATGGAGAGGAAAACAACTATCTTTAATGTACTGAAATTTTTCTTTTATAGTTTAGCAATTCCCTAACCCTCTTAAAATTGCCACTCATTTTATTTTGCATGTGTTAAGGGGCTCAGCTTTTGGAAAGGTGTTAAAGAAATGACTTAAGACACAAAGCAAATGTTTACTCTCTTTACTCAGCTTTATTTGTCTTTGTCTTTTAAAAAAAGAGAGAGAGAGAGAGAGAGAGAGAGGCGGGAAACATTTTATTCACAGCCAGAATCTGAAGCAGCAAGACCATCCATGTTAGTGAGCCTGTCCTGTGGTCACTGAGATACGCCATTTCCCAGTCTACGCCCCACCCCAGCCAGCACCCCCTCAGAGCCAGACAGAGTCAGGCCTCCTGAGGAAAAGTTTGGTAGGACATCATTTGGAGCAAGTTCAGAGCCAATAAAGGGAACTAATGGAAGAGACTTAGAGGCAAGAAGAGAGAAATGAGATTTATTTAGCCTGAGGTCACAGTGCCACAAATGTGGCCAGAAAGAGGCTATCTGGGTGGCAGTGGGAAGCCAGGACAGCCTGGGGGCTGGGAGGTCCACCTCTTGGCTGGGGCCCTGCTGCTGTCCCAAGAAGGGTTTGAATTTGGGATCTCATGGAATCTGAAAGAGACATCCCTTGAGGTGGTGGCGGCCTCTGGAGCGGGTGGTATGAAGGGATAGCAGACCCGACCCCAGAGGATGGAAGATGAGTGGGATAAAGTGGACACACTGACCATGCTTTCCTCGATTCTCTTATGGTCCTCACTCTCCACAAGGAGAAGACAAAAAGTAATAGTCTAAGTCACAAAAAAAGGGTGTGATCTAGTTTTTTTATAGAAAAGGATTGAGAAACAGTTCTTGATTATGCCAACAACACTTTGCAAACTATTTATAAGTCTGTTATTGAAGTCTCCAGGGATGACCTTTAATTCTAGAAGTATATGGTTGAAGAATTTTGTTGTTGTTGGTTCAGTCCTTGGGATAAAAAAGAACCCTGTGGTCCTTTGACATTTATGAAGAGGTAGAGTTCTTTTAAGTTTTGAGTACACTGAATCAATTTTTATATAGTATTGCATTTTTTTTTTTTTTTTTTTTTTTTGCGGTACGCAGGCCTCTCACTGTTGTGGCCTCTCCCGTTGCGGAGCACAGGCTCCGGACGCATAGGCTCAGTGGCCATGGCTCACGGGCCCAGCCGCTCCGCGGCATGTGGGATCTTGCCGGACCGGGGCACGAACCCGTGTCCCCTGCATTGGCAGGCGGACTCTCAACCACTGCACTGCATTTTTAATAATCCCTTATTTACTTTTATTTTTAAACCTTACCTTCCTGTTTTTTGGCCCAGGTGTCGTGTAATAAGTTGTGACATTATGTGTTTGCACCTTAGCGCCATGTTCTGGGGCTTTCGTGCTCTTATTATTTAAAAAATGATATGTCCTATGAGAAAACACAAATATGAAAGAACGTAGACATGGATTCAGTGTTGTAAAAATTACATTCAATTCTAGGATGGCAAAGATTTACATAGGATTTGTGCTTGGCATTTGTCACAACAAGAAATGCTGGCTGCAGTAACAAAAACCTGAATGTGCAGTGGTTTAACACAATAAAGTTTTATTTCTCATTCTAATCGCAGCTCAGTGGGTCTCTCAGGAGACAGGGAGGGAGCCCTGCTCCATACAGCCATTCGGGGATCCAGGCTTTTTCATAAAAATACTGCCACTTCAACCAGGTTGAGTTCATTAATGCATAAATAACCTTAACTAGATTGATTTTCTTTTTGAGAAGAAGAGATCAGTTAGTTAAGTAGACTATCATTCATGTAAATCTTCACAAGAATCTTATACTAGAGATTATTGCCATGTTTACAGATGAAAAAATATACTCTTGGAGAGTTTAAGCAGCTTGATCGTGTTCTAAATGGCAGAGTCCAGTATTTAGGATTAGGTTGGTACAATTCCAGAAGCTGGATATCTCAATCATTCTGGCTGTTATGCTTACCTGAAGTCAACCACACTTCTCTATTAAGAGTTGAGCCCCAGGGGAGGAGCAGGGGCAATGTTGGAGCATGGTAGAGGCTGGGCAGTGAGGGCTTGGGTTTGGGCTGACACTTGAGCGCAGTTCAACAACTGTGTACTTAGCACCAACTTGGCACATTGTCCCCGTGGGTCCTACTGGCCTGCAGATTCTTGATGGCCATCATCTAATCTGACTGGTTTCCTCATAAGGAGAGACATTTTGAATACACAAAGAGATGTCAGGGGCACATGTGCACAGAGGAAAGACCATGTAAGGACACGACCAGCAGGTGGCCATCTATAAACCAAGGAGAGAGGCCTCAGAAGGAACCAAACTTGCTGACCCTTTTATCTTGGACTTCCAGCCTCCAGAACTATGAGGAAATAAATACCTGCTGTTGAAACCACTCAGTCTGTGGTACTTGTTATGTCAGGCTTAGCACACTAAAACTCTCCCTTCCTCCACCATTCCCTTCCCTTCCATCCCCTCTCCTCCATGCCTTCTTGTGTCCTGCCCTCCACTTCAGCTGCTGTTCAGCCACTGCCCACATCTGCTCAGCTCACCTGTATTGAGGCCCTGTGGTCTGCAGTGCTTTTTATGTCCATGTGATGGCCTGAGCTGTCTGTGACCTCTGGAAACACTTGGAGTGTGTTTGCTCCCTGCTACAGCTACATCGGCTCTAGACTACTGTTTTCCCTAATTTCCCTGTAATGCACTGAATGTTTGTGTCCCCCCAAAATTCATATGTTGAAATCCTACCCCACAATGTGATGGTGTTAGGAGGTGGGGCCTTTGGGAGGTAATTAGGTTTAAATGAGGTCATGAGGGTGGAGCCCTCATGAATGGGATTAGTGCCATAGCTTGCTTCCCCTCTCTGCTCTCCACCATGTGAGGATATTGTGAGAAGTTGACCATCTGCAACACAGAAGAGGACCTCACCAGAACCTGGCCATGCTGGTTCCCTGATCTTGGATGTCTATCCTCCAGACTGTGAGAAATAAATTCTCGATCTTTAGAAGCCACCCGGTTTATAGCATTTTGTTATAGCAGCTGGGACTAAGGCACTCCCCAACTTGGATGCAGCCTGAATCAGTCTCCAGAGGCAGCCAGATAATCTGTGCTTAAGCAGGACAACATGGTCCACTAGCTGCAATGTGTAGAAGAATCCCCTGGGGGGGTGGGTGTGCTGTTTAAAATGCAGATCCCCTAGCTCCCCTGGCCATTCTGAGCTGTAGGCTTGGGGTGAGGCTGGTGATTCTGAGGCAGAAGGATACCTCCGGCCCTTAGAAGAGCTGCGTAGCAGGGAAATGCCCTCCCCTTCACATGCCCCACCTTTCAAGGGTCCGTTCTTTCCAGAGCTCTCATATGTTCCAAGTACCTTGCACATTTTCCCCATAATCACTGCTTCCTTCTCTCCAGATCAGGTAACAGTCTGGTCCACAGTGTAGTCCACACGCCCCTTTCTTATTTACAGTGGTCTGTTTCCCTGCAGGGCCCAAGCAAATCAGGGGAGATGGTTCAGACGCCACCCCAGAATGCCCAGCTCCACTCAGTGGCCTCTCAAAGACTGAGCCCTGACCCAGCTGGGAGTACCGGGCTGGGCCCTGGAGCCCGGGAGGAGGGAGGCTCCATCCCTGCCGCAGGGGACTGAGTTGCTAGTAGCAAGTCAGGCACAGAAGCAGGTCATTCCAAAACGCTACGGGAAGAGCTGAAAAAATAGGAACTGGGCCCCATGGGAGCACAGAGGAAGGATATTTTTGTCAAACATGCCCAACGTTCAGAGAAGTTTCTCGAAGGAGGTACCATCTGACATGGCTGTGAAGAGCTAATGTAGTCTAGGTCAGGAACTGGCAAACTTCATCCTGGGAGCCAAATCCAGGCAGCTCCTGGTTTTTATACAGCCCGTAGTGGAGAATAGTTTTCGCATTTTTAAATGATTGGGGGAAAAAAATCAAGAGAAGGTGAATATTTCACAACATATGAAAATGATATGAAATTTCAATTTTCTGTGTCTCTAAATCAAGTTTTGCTAGAACCCAGCATGCTTATTTATGTCTGTGGCTGCTTGCATGTTGTGTTGCTGCCACAGAGACTGTGTGGCCGGCAAATCCTCAAATATTTACTCTCTGGCCCTTGAGGGAGACTGCGTGCTGACCTTCAGCTCAGGTAGAAAGGACACTGAGGGCAGAGGCTGGAGGTGAGAAAACCCGCAGTGTGTACGGAGAGCTGTGTACTCACTGTGGGCAGTGCTATCAGAGCTCGGAGGTGAGGCAGAGAGAGGAGGGAGATGAGGCCGGGACCACGTCATCTGGGTGGTCAAAGGCCTCGCTTGGACATGAGAGATGTGTCCTGCGTGGGATGAGAGATGTTCTGTAAACAGGGAGACTCAGCAACGCGAACCAAGCGCTAAGGTCCAGGTGGGGAGGGGTGGGAAGTCAGCCACTGAACAGACTGAGGGGCTGGAACCTGAACGTGGAAGAACAGTACAGAAAACAGGGGGAAGCAGCCAAGAGGATGGAGGAAACCCCAGTCATTAGGCAACTTTGCAGAAGAGGAGCGACCACAGTAATGCAGGTATTACTGTCAAGCCGTCACTGCCTCTTCAGACACTTTGTTTATATGAAGAAAGCTCTTATCTTCTTTATATATTTTCCAAGTCTGTAATGAGTCTCTCCAGTGGGAAGTCACCCTTTTGCATTTTCTCAGATCAGGGACTTGAAGATAGGATAATGTACCGAAAGGCACCTTATAATCAGTAGGGAACCGCGTAAATGTCAGCTGCTAGTGCTCTGCTGAGCCCACATTAGGGTCAGGTCATGGTGGGACAGTTTAGAGGGTTAAATATTGTCTTTTGTTCGCTATTTCTCACCACTGGCAGTTTATCCTAGAAGTGCTTATTCTCCATTCGTTTTGTGTCACTCTTTGAGTGACTTTCAGAAGGTAACTGTGCCCACGAGTTACCAGTTTGGCCAACAGGTTAACTGCCTCTTGCCGTTTGTCTCTGCTGAGGAAGAACCAGCATCACCGTCATCCATGAGACGAACTGTCTTGATAATTATACTCAATATTTGGGGGGGGAAGGCTAACGATCCAGGACTAATCCAGTTTCTCTTCGGTGATTCATCATTCAGATGGTCTTCCAGTAAAAGGTGAAGGACGGGAACTGTGGGAGGAGGGCAAGGAAGGGTAGAGCACTTCAGAGAATCCTTTTAACCTCAAGTGTACCCGAGGGGTATTGAGACTCGGGCATTAAAACAAGCAAAATGATTAGGAAGCCATGTGAGACGCTTTCTCAGCACTATTTTGCCTTCACTTACCTTTTTTGGGGGGAATGAAGTCAGAATTATTTTTAACTAAGAAAGATGATAAACTCTAACCCATTAAAAGGCACAAATTAAATATTCATATGCACAGTCCCACATCCTTAACGGGCACTCTTCCACAAGGAGGTGAGCTGTCTGTCTCTTCTTCAGGGGAGGGACATCAATCTGCCTTGGAGCCGCCCATCTCCTGTCCCACCTCCACACCCCATGTTGCGAGTCAACTGTCCTTTGAGGCTCTGCACTGTCTACCATGTTCTTTTTTTTTTTTTTTTTTTTAAACCATTGCCACAAATGCAAATGAACTTAAGTTGGCTGAACTGGCCATTTTCCCCCAAAGAGCAAATTCTCACCGTTTATTTCTGGGAAGCAGGCAAGCAGCAGAAATCAGACTTGGGACAAACATAAACTGAAGGGTGTGTTTTGAATTGAGGAGGGAATATGATATTCCCGCTGGCCATGAAAACCAGTGACATCAGGCCCACTCCCATGACTGTTCCTGCCACAATTAAAAGAGGTGAAAGATGGTTTCTAAAAGCTCAGTATACTGCGGAAGAGGGTTTCAGTCGCCAAAGCAGATGCCAAGAATTCATGTAAATTAACAAATGATTTAGACAGAGAACAAGAGTACTAAAGGACTATTTAGAACCTCTTTCTTCTTATAAGGACCTGAAAGCAGGGCCAGCCGCAGTATTTAGGAGGCCCAGTGAAAGCTGAAAAATGCAGGCCCCTGTTCCAAAATTATTAAGAATTCCAAGACTCCTAGAGCAGAGCATTAAACCAGGAGCAGCCTCTTTCAGAGTGTGGGCCCTGGGCAACTGTACAGGTGGCACACCCATGAGAGTTTAAGGCAGTTTCCAAAATGTGTCTCATTTACTCCAAGAGAGTTAATTCACCCACTAAGAATCTGTCTTGGAGAGCAAGATTAAACTGTCCTGGAATAATTTTTCTTTAAGCCTGCAAAGGAATGAATTTGCCTTTGACATATATATTGAATTGGTGTAAATGGGCTTTTGTCTGTGAGATGCTTATGCTGGGGAAGAGTTGTCCAGGCCTGCCTGAGTACCACACATGTGTCTGCAAATGTCTGTACATTGGCAGGATTTAACACACTTTGGAATTGTATCACTTTTGTATTTAAAAAAAAACAAAAACCTTTGCTATAATGGGTTTTGAAATTACACTGATATATATTTAGAAATCCTATTTCCTTTGTTGCTTTCTCCTTTAATAGAAATGTATTCACTGCTCTCTGCTATTATACACAAAGGTGTGGTCTATTTAAGTGCTTTATTGGAAAGCTGTCTCACTGATGCTATTTGACAAGTCTGTATAAGGAGCAATTAGTGATTTGAGCTATAAGACAAAGGGTCAATTGATGACACAAATCTTTCAAGTTTTGAGAACTCAAGTGGAGCATATTAAAGGAAGCAGCAGCCCTAGAAGTGGCAGAGGAACCTGCAGAGGCAACTTCCACAAAAGAGAGAAAAACCAAGGAGCTCTTGGTAGAAGCCAGAGCAGGAGGGTCCCAGAGCGGCCGACCAGGGGATAAGCAGAGGTACTAGGTGGGCAACGAGGCTGCCACGCCCAGCCCCGACCCCTGGGCTCCCACACGTACCTCGACCCCGGGGAGAGCACACTCTGCCCCAACAAATCCACTACACAGTCATGTGGCAACAGGAGTGAAGAATCGAGAACATTCCAGATTGATGATGGGGCAGCCAGGACCATGCCTGCCCTCCTCAAGGAGTGTTCCTATGAGAGACCCCCTTTCTGTCCGCAGCTCATATTCACATTCACAAACTTGGACATGAATGTGGCTAATATAAGCCCAGCAGTGGGAGAAAGTGCAGGAGGGCCTCAAGCCGTGGTGCACATCTCTGGGGGTGGAAGAGATGAAGCTGCTTGTGGTGAAGCTGGAGGACACATTCTGGTGGGTTCTGATCTCCAGCCACAGTTCCCGCAGCTGCAGTTAGACCCTGAACACTGCCCCGAAAGACCTGTTCTACTGCTAAGCAGGGTCTCATCCCTGGTATATTGCTGCCTGGTGGGGCTCCTGAGGGAGCAGCCGGACCAGCCCTGAGGCCATGCTGGGTGAGCGTGTCTGGGGACAGGACGGAGCCTCCTGAAGTCTGGAGTGTGAGACGTTCATTGTCATCCTTCCCCCGACCCTTGAAGGTGGGTCTGGGCTTTGGCCTGGCTGCTGGAGCTAAGTGGAAACGGGCCTGGGTGAGGAAGGGGACTTTGCTCGCAAGGTTGAGGTGCCAGGTGGATTCGAAGGGAAAGTTTGGCCACAGAGACGATGCAAGTGAGCTGGAGAGATGAAGCCTGGAAATATCCCGGGAGTCAAGAGCACTGGGGCAGGAAGGTGCTTTTGGAGCCTCTGTGCCAAGCCCAGGGGTGAAGAGGCAGCTGTGCAGAGCATCCGGCCCACTGGGGACAATGACTCCATTTTACCCATGAGAATCACAGGGCTTGTTAAGAATCAATGAAAGGGCAACTTCTGCAATGCTTTTAGGATTATGCAATCCACTCATCTGGATTATTTTTTAACTGATGACCAGTTGATGCCCTGGTCCCTTAATCAATAACGTTTGGATAAAAGCGCTTCTACCATACGAATTGAGAATCAGGATCTACGGCTCTAAAGTTTTTTCCAAAGAGCAAATAACCAATTTACGTGTGCATGGTGCCTTTAAATATTTGCATTAAGCTGTGCAGAGTTAGGGGATTCCTGCAGGCCATGACCTTGTGGACTGTCTCGAAGGAAGAGGCTACAACAATGACAAGAAGAACTGCTGCCGCTCCAGCCTTGCCCTACTGGCCGGTCGCTAAGCCAGCCGCCAGGGGTGCAGGGCTCAGAGGGGCAGGGCTGGCTCGGCCCTGATTCCTGTCTACTAGGACCCACCAGCCACGCTGTGAAGGGAGATAAGCCAGTGTGAGCTGCCATGTTATTATGCTACCCAGGCCCTCCTGATGGGTATATATGCATGACATCATTCTGCCTCACTTCTTCCAGCCCCACTCCCTTCTGAGCACTGATGTGCAAAAGGCTAGTTCTTTGATCCTGGATTTTTTTTTTGTCCCACAATAAAAATGTAGACAAGAAGGAGGAAACTGTACGTATATGTTATGTAGGTTCTTTGGAATATATGATATAGTTCACAATTTTAAAAATGTTTAAAGAGGGAAAGATGAGGGTCATGGGATTTTTACAGAGATGCCCGAGAGCAGGTTTCTCATCTTGCTCTCTGGGGGCTGCCTTCTGGGGAAGCTCCAGCCTCAGCGCCCCCCTGTGAAATGAGGGGCTGGGCTGGATGATTTCTGAGGGCATTCCCTCCTCAGCTCTAGCCTCCTGTGGGTCTACACTCCTGGCGCCCTTTCTATAATGGGCATGCTTTTTTTTTTTTCTTCTCTTTTTGGCTGCATTTTCAATTCAATCCTGAATAACACTTAGGTTTCTTCTAACAGGACCAACTGCTCAAAAGTGAGAAAGGCATCTCATTTTTTGGTCTTTCATTAGCTGTGCTCGTATAAAAGGTGCGGGGCGGGTGGGTTTGGGGGACACGGACACCCCTCGGTGGTCTTCTGGTGGTGGTTACTGTCAGGTGTCCAAGAACCCTGTCCCTCTAAACCCGCTCATTACTTCCTTATCCAAAGGAGGACAGCACTTCCGAAACCCGTAACTCACCTGGGAAACATTCACAGGGTGTTTAGGACTTCACTTTCCTGTTCTGAAGCCCAATGCACAGCTAGAAGTTTCTCTTCTAGAAGAAGATAAACTCTATAGCCTGACTGTATGCTTTGGCCTTGTGTCAATACTAAACTCAAATTTCCACCTCAAACTGAATTTAGAAAAGGAAGTATTTAAATTCACATAAAATCTTTTTTGTTTACAACAACAATGTAAACAGATTCAATCCTGTTTTACCTTAGGCCCTGACATTAAGCGTGAAGTGGTTCAAAATGAAACCCTGCAGCAGGAAGGGCGATGGACAGATAGCTTTATTCAGGGAGAGCCACCGTGCTCAGATGTCTGTCTCCAGGAGGATTTATTGCTTAGATTGGACCCAGCCTGGAAGAGACCCACCAACAAGAGAGGTGTTTAAGAGTGCCTTATCCTGGCAAACCGAACAAGAGGAAGCCGGTTTAAGAAAGCAGCTGTTCAGATTAGAAGGCATAATTGAAGGATCGTGCCCTCGTAAGAGACACCATCTCCTAGAGGTGGTTGCTGCTGGATTTATAGCAGAATTTCTTAAAAGAATCATCCATATTTGATGTTTCCAGCTCTTCATCTCCCATTCTCTTCTCAATCCCTATCAGGTTTTCACCTGCACCTCTCTGTAGACACCACCCTTGACAGTGTCGTCCTGCACCATTTTTATCTGACCAAGTCCAGTGGACAGTTCTCAGTCCACATTCACTTGACCTCTTAACAGCATCAAACCAGTTGATTACATCTCCTTAAACACTTGACTTCCAGGCCACCACACTTACGTTATTTTCCTTTGATCTCTCTGGTCTCTTTTTCCTAGTCTTTGTTGGAATGCTCTTGACCTCAGTCCTCAGCCTTCCCAAGGCCTTTCAACCATTGCCATGGGCTTAAATGTCATATGTGTTGATGGTTCCCAAGCTTACATCTGTAATTCTGACTTCTTCCTTGACCTTCGATAACTGCCAACTTGACTTTACTCCTTGGATGTCTAACAGGCATCTCAAGTTGAACACGGCAAAACCAGAACTCTCTATTCCTTTCTTTATATTCACCCTTACCCCAGCCTTCTCCATCCCCCCATAGTGCAGGCATTACTCTCAAAAGGGATTAAAAGGGATGTGAAAACACTTCATGGATCTTTGCGTGTAGATTTCTATTTCTAGTCCTGAAATTTCTATTTCCTTGTTGGTAAAAGAGTCAAAAGATGGTCTAGTTCAGAGAAAGGAGTTATTCCTAATTTTAGGAAACTCTAAAACACAGATGCCCAATTAGTATATATTTAATGAATGAATGAGAAGTAGGGAATTAAATGCCACAGAAGGGCTTCAGGGCTTCGTTTATCTGGGTAGAGTTTTACCAAAATGTCAGTTTTCAGAGATTTAAGAACCTCTCTCTCTGGGTTGGTTCTGTGGATACTTCTCTGCCTGAACTCCTGTCCCTGAACACAGACATCAACAACCGGTCTGTAAAACTCTGATACGGAATAGCAGCTTAAATTTAAAATTATAGGTAGACTGCATTAGGCCCAGCATACACTAGTTTTAGCTTTATCAATTCAAAACCTTTAAAATTGACCAATTGGTTCTGTTGTCTTTCACATGACTTGAAAATGACCTCTGATGAATGTTTGGAAAAGAGTGGAGATTGTATGCTGTCAGTCCCCTTCCTCACAAAATTACATTAAAGAGACAAGTCATATGTGGAAAGATCAATTTATGTCACCTCTAGATAAACTTAAGAAATAACATGAGGGCTTCCCTGGTGGCACAGTGGTTGAGAGTCCGCCTGCCAATGCAGGGGACACGGGTTCGAGCCCTGGTCTGGGAGGATCCCACATGCCGCGGAGCAACTAGGCCCGTGCGCCACAACTACTGAGCCTGCGCGTCTGGAGCCTGTGCTCCGCAACAGGAGAGGCCACGATAGTGAGAGGCCCGTGCACCACGAAGAAGAGTGGCCCCCGCTTGCCACACCTAGAGAAAGCCCTCGCACAGAAACGAAGACCTAACACAGAAAAAAAAAATAAATTAATTAATAAACTCCTACCCCCATCTTCTTTAAAAAAAAAAAAGAAATAACATGGATCATATCAATGTCAGACAGATATTCTCTTTTTGTTTTTAATTTTTCAATTACTTGCACCCTTAATGTCATCTTCCTTGGGGCACAATCTTTTTAAACAACCCCAAACAGATCTTAATAATAAAAATAACTGATGATGAAAAAATGAGGCAGAGAAACCAATAATGAAGGAGCGGTGTGAAGTCATTAAGGCATGAAATTGTTGATTTGCCTGGAAATAAAACTCTCATTGTATGCTGAGACCTACAGGTTCCCTTCTGACATACAAGAAAGGGCTGGTGACCCATGAGTCAGGCTCCATTGACAATACATGAGGGAGGAAGTCAACTGCTTTCTTCACTTGGGCCCACCTGGAACTAATGAGAGGCCAGTGCCAGACCGGAAGTGATGAGGAAGAGCCAAGGACATTTATACCTATATACATAGTATGTGCACACGTGTGTATACATACGTTCACATTTATATACGTAGTATGTGCTCACGTGTGTATACATACTTTCACATTTATATACATAGTAGGTATATATATATGTGTGTGTATATATAAAAATAATTATATACAGACACATACACATAGTTTTAAACTTCAGAAACATTACAGATTAAACAGGGTTTTTGAGGACCATCTAGGAGCAAGTCATCATTTATTCCAAGAAGTGCCACACATACAGGAGACAACTCAATATATTGTGAGTTTTACCTTAAAACTTGGAATTATATCATGGTAGCGTCTCTGGGGCCACTGGGATGGAAAGAAGCAGAAGGGGAAGTGAGATAATTGCTTTGGGCTGGGGCTGGTGGATAAGACCACTGAGTCATAACTGGGGCCTTTGTCTTTCCTACTCCATCCTGAGTAGAGGAGTCTTAAAAGAGAAGGAGGAAGAGAAATCCTATTTCCAGGAAAAGAAAGCATTGTTAGTTCCTACACTGATAGACCTTGTCTCAGAGAAGAGCGTGGCCTGGGCTGTCAGAACTGGTGCTGTGACTGTCCGTGCATCACCTCCCCTCCCTGGGCCTCAGTTTCCTTGTGAGTAAACAGAATGGGTGCTCACCCGATAACTGTCCCTCTCCCCTCGTCTGTGGAAAACCAGTTTTGTTCTGGCCCTTGCTTTCAGCCCCAGAGCATGAATCTGCTTGGTCTGAACCAAGTGTAGAAATTCTCCTTTTCCAGCCCTTGGTTTAGGGATGTGTATGTCTTAAACTGTTTCCCCAGAAAAAGGATATGTTGGAGTCTTGACCCCCGGTTCCTCAGAATGTGACCTATTGGAGACCAGGCCTTTACTGTGGGAATCAAGTGAAAATGAGGTCAGCAGGGTGGGCTCTAATCCAGTGTGACTACTGTCCTCATAAAAAAAGGGGACAACTTTGTTGACACCTTGATTTCAGACTGCCAGCCTCCAGAACCGTGAGATAATACAGAGCTCTTGTTTAAGCCACTCAGTTTGTGGCCCTTTGTGATGGCAACCCTAGGACATGAATACAGCATGTTCTGGTCCAAGTGCTCAACAAGGAAATTTACCCCCTCATAATAAAAAGAAAGGACTGTGAGAAGTCGCCTTCCCCTCTTTTTTTTTTTTTTTTTTCACGGTACGCAGGCCTCTCACTGCTGTGGCCTCTCCCGTTGTGGAGAACAGGCTCCGGATGCGCAGGCTCAGCGGCCATGGCTCATGGGCCCAGCCACTCCGCGGCATGTGGGATCTTCCCAGACCGGGGCACGAACCCGTGTCGCCTGCATCGGCAGGCGGACTCTCAACCACTGCGCCACCAGGGAAGCCCCGCCTTTCCTTCTTGTTGCCTTGCACTTGATGTGTGAAGCCTTGGGACTCAGAGCTCTGGAGTCATTCTATGATGTGCCAGACACGCCCTGGACAGATTCTCACAAGGATGAGAGAGTAAGTAGAGTGAGAGAGCCTGGGGTGTGTAGGACACGAATCTAACCCCTTGTCATCTACTTCCAGGTTTATGCTTTATGATATAGTTATGTATCTTTATTGCATGAGCCCGTCTTAGATATTAGGAAACAGTTATTTAAGTGCCAACACAATATGTTTCTAATTGTTTATCCTCGGATGCCCCCAAAGCTGATCTTTGTATCTCTCTTGGTAAGTTATGGCTAAAAAGAAAAAAGAAGTTATTCATTTTAATTGTATGTCTCCTGATAACAGAGCTCATTTTTTAATTTTTTCATGATGTGATGTAAGACTACACACAAGAGGCATTAAAGTCAGAGCGGCATATAATTCATTTCCATTTGCATTTTTAAATGAGTCATACAGGATACTAAATGTAAGAAACTGAAACTTGCACTTTCCAGTAGCATTTAAAATGCCATTGACCCTAGAAATGAATCACTTGACAGTGAACAGAGGTTGTGGGGATTGAATTAACTTTCACATTTGGATCTGAGTAGAAGGTTCTAGTGCAAAGGGCCGTGAAGCCTGCATGGACCATCTAGGTGCTGCTAAAGGCTCTGACGATGTCAGCAGCATGCCATCCTCTGAGGGGGCTCATCCAGGTGGGCAGGCAGGGCCAGGAAGCAAAAGGGGCACAGACCTGGGAGGGGAGCCAAAACCACATGGAGAAAAGTGCTAAGTACCAAGAGTGCCACTTGAAGAGAAGCTGGGGAAGGGAGAGGGGGAAACTGCGTCTGAAGTGGTGAGATGAATACAGTTTGGTAGCCGTGCTGGAGCCAATGGACGGGGCGTCACTGTCCCATTTTCATATGTTGCTCACTACATCGACTGGGGGAAGTGGTGGTGAATTAAAGGCAAGTATAGAACGGGACTCATCACATGGTAGGTTACTCTGATGCTGTTCCATGAGGGATACTCCTTGGCACGCGATTTCTCTGGCCACCACCCAGCACAATGAGTAGACACCGTCCTCTGTGAGGAGATATGAGCATCATTGGGGAAACTTTTCTTTTCCCTAAAGATGTCTCCTGAGTCTCCATCCAGGTTCCTAAAATCCACCCATACCAAGTCCTTTCTTTGACTGTTATTCAATACAGGTACTCAACTTCCTCTTCTGGTAATACGGTGGACTATGTTATTTGGATCAATCTTTCTGCTGACAACTAGAAATTCTGGATAAAAAGATTTTAAAATATCTCCTTAAAACTATCAAAGCATCAAGACAATAGTAAGGAATAATCAGGCCAAAGTCTTATTGAAAGCTGAAGCCTGGAAAGGCCAAGGAGAAGCACCAAAGTTGCTTTTGTTCTAAGGGCATTTGCCAACCTAGGTGAACTTGAACTTCTGATTTGACATGGGGCGTGGAGGATGGAAAAGATTCATCCACGTTGCCTCTGTTTCAGTTCTTTGTTCTTTTTTATTGCTGTATAGTACTCCAGTGTATGGCTGTGTGACAGATTGATGATACACTCACCAGCTCATGGACATTTGGGTTGTTTCCTGTTTTTGGCAATTAAAAAGCAAGCCACCATTGACAATCGTGTACAGATTTCTGTGTGAATATAAGTTTTCATTTCACTTGGATGTACATGTAGGAGTGTGATTGCTGGGTTGTATGCGAAGTGTATGTTTAACTTTACAAGAAACTGCTGAGTGGCTGTGCCATTCTGCACCCACAGTATATGAGAGTTCCAGTTGCTTCACATACTCACCAGCAGTTAATGTCAGTTCTGTCTTGGTTTGATTTGATTTTTTGCCATTCTAACATAGTAGTGCCTCATCGTGGTTTAAATTTGCATTTACCTAATGACTGATGATATTGAGCATCTTTTCACATGCTTATTTGTCATTTGTATATCTTCTCTGATGAAGTGTCCACTCAAAGCATTCGCTATTTTTTTTAATTGAGCTTTTTGCTTAGTATCGAGTTTTAAGATTCTTTATTCTGGACACAAGTTCTTTAGAAGATCTGTGATTTTGCAAACATTTCCCCCCATATTTGGCTTGTTGGGTTTTTTTTCCATTTTTTTAAAACAGTGTCTTCTTAAAGATCAGAACATTTTAATTTTGATGAAGTTCAATGTATCAATTTATGGGATATGTATGTTGTATTAGATCGAGTCCCTTTTGAACCGGTTTTATGATTCAGTGGCTGGTAGCTCCCAGGCTTTCATGTGGTTTCAGTCCTCCCTTTCCACTTGCAGCACTTTCTCAAATAAATGAAAAGTAACTCATCTAAGAAATCACACTGAGTAACTCAGAACCTATTGCATGTATAGCACCTTCATCTGTCAGTCTTGACAGAGACTTGGGAAGAGTAGAACAAGAAGCAGCAAAGTCACAATAGACTCTTTGTAAAGAATAAATCTTTTTTTATTACTTCACCCTTTCTAATGTCGGTCATAAAATTGAGATAGCATGCACAATTTAGGGGACAAAATTGAAGTGTAATCTAAAATAAGGAGAGCTTGGAACAGAAGTGCTGGGTAGCCAATAATGTCACTCACAAAGAGCAAATCACTCTGTAATGTTGATCTTTGAAGATTCACTTTAGCACCTCAACCTCCCTACCTAGCGAGAAGGGCATGGGTCTTTAAAGACATGAATGCTGATGTAGAGGAAATCGATTAGTAAATCACTCATCTGAATATCTGCTCATTTTGTTGGTCTTCTACTTTTCAAGTTCAACCATTATTTTTTTAAGGGTAACAATTTAGTCCACAAAGATTTTGCTTGTTCAACATTATCACCTAGGATTATATCATTATTCCTACTAAATCCTAAAATGATTTTTTAACAATAAAAACTCTAATAATTCATATTGAGCTATTTATTATTTTGTTTTCTAATTAGCTGTGATCATTAAATATGGTCTTGGTTGTTTTACATGTATAAGGTATAATTCTTGTTATCCTCTTAAGGGGTCATCCCAGTATTTTGGTTAAAACTCTTTAGTTTGGGAATATTTTTTAATCTCCTTTTAAAATCTGCTAACAACTCATTACATGCCAAAATAACATTGGACCTAGAATCTAATGAAAAATTCCATCT
The DNA here is from genome assembly GCF_963924675.1 of Phocoena phocoena. NCBI lineage: Eukaryota > Metazoa > Chordata > Mammalia > Artiodactyla > Phocoenidae > Phocoena > Phocoena phocoena. Next base: position 15,383,376 of record NC_089230.1, on the reverse strand, counting down.
GATTTAGAGCCCCGTGAAACAAAGATTAATACATAATGGGTATATAACAAGCAGGATTTAATTCTTTAATTAATCATTCCAGAAATATTTCCCAAGCACCTACAGAGGTCAGATACTGTTCTAGTTGCTGGAGGTGTAATAATGAACAGTAACTGAGGTTTTCCCTATAATCTGGAGCTTGTGGTCTGGTGTGAATACAAGCATTAAACAATAATCTCATCAGTAAATGTATAATTACAAAATGTGATAAGTGCTATAAATGATTAAGTTATGACATGAAAGATCTCCTGGGAGTAGGGAAGGTTTTTCTAAGAAAATAATGTTTGGGTTGAGATCTGAATAAGAGTAAAGATTAACAGGGAAGGGGTAGTAAGGCAGGTGAACATTTCAGGCAGAAGTAACAGCATATGCAAAAGTCCTGTGGCATGTTCAAAGAAGGATCAAGATTCTGGAGCAAAGAAAGTGAGTGGAGACTTGGGTAAAGTGAGGCCATGCAGGACCTTTTAGGTCAACGTGAAAGATTGTACTTTAAGAGCAATGGGAGGCCACGTGTCAAGCCAAGAAGGGGAGGTTAGTGAGCGGGTATGATGAGCTTTTTCACTTTGGCTGCAGCATGAAGAATGTTACTGAAGACAGGTAAGCATAGATTAAGGAGAACCAGTTAAGAGGCCATTGGAATAACTCCAGTGAGAGGAGATGGTGGCTTGGATTGAAGTGGTGGCTGTGGAGACCAAGGGGTATAGAGAGATTTGTGAGAACCATATAGATGGATAATAATTGGGAGTTGAGGGGCAGGGAAGCCCTAGGCTTCTGCCTGTAGAACCAGATGGAAGAGAGTGTCAGTCAGTCAGGCAAGAAACCCTGCAAGAAGAACAGGCTGATGCAGAAGGTCATAAGGTCATCCTTAACACAGTTTTGGTCCTGTTGGGTGTGAAGTCACCCCAAAGGAGCTCTTGAATAAGCAGGCAGACCCATAGGTCTGGAGTGAGAAGAGGGGTTGAGGCTGGAGATACAAATTTGGGAGACCCTGGAGTATTATCATTGAAAACACAGGCAGGCATGGGATCGTTGTGGGACATGGGCCAGGTGAGAAGAGTGGATGTAGGCAGTGCCTTGGGGAACTCAAGATGTTAATGGCCATGAAGGGAAGACAAGCTCACAGAGGAAGGGGGTCAGCCAGAGCCTCCAAAAACGATCAGGAGCCTTACGGCAACGTGTAGTCTACTGCATTAACGCTGCTGAGAAGTCAAAAAGCTGAAACGTGTTCATGGGACTGAATGACCTGGAGGTTTTTGTGGCTGGTTTTAATAGGATGATGAGGGAAACAAACAGCCAGATGGTTGGGTGGTGAGCATGGGGTGGGCAAATGGAGACGGTGGGTGAAGACAGGTCCTGTGAAGTTTGGCTCTGAACCAGAGAAAGAAGATGGGGTTGGCTGAAGGGATACATGTGGTCAAGGTTAAAATAATCAGTAAATCATATATATAATGACAGGTGAAGATATAGAAAGAATATTGTGTGCAATACCTGAAATATGTTTTATAAAAGAATTCAAGTTCATACCTCAAAATGCATACAAGTCTGATTCTATTTCAGAGGTTTTAAAACCTATTTTTCAGGAAGCTGAATCCTTTATTAACTGAAGTTCCACCTATAATCGCAGTCTGTAAAACAGATAAAAGCAGATATGGTCCTTACGACACCTGCATGAAACACTAGGTTCCTCTCAGTCCAAACTGATGCCCTTTGCAAAGGCGTGCATTTGCAAAAGTAGCACCTGTTCCTAACCGGGTATTCAACAATGACTTACTTTTGAAGTGGATTCTTTGAGGCACCCTGCAAAGATACATAAAATACAAAAGAATCAGAGCAAAGTTGGATGTCAGAATAGCATACTCAGATCTGTGCCAGCTGGTTCTGTACGGCTGCTAGACAGGTGAGAATTTCATCGCTAAGCCTCCCAATAGACGAAGCAGAGAGGTATGCAAGATGGCTCACAAGAATCACAGTGTCCTTAAGGTAAGGTGCCCGGCTGTTGAGAGAAGTAGCTTTTTATGATAATGAGACCGGAGAAAAATGTCTCCTGTGAATTCTCATATGGGAGGAACCAAGATGTAATGGACAACATCATCAACAATGTCTTCTTCGTTAGACACAGTGACAAATTTTGTGCACCTGTTTCTTATGTTCCTCCAGATGCCAAGGAGATAACATCAAAGTGCAGTTGAATAAAAGCAATGTTTGTGGGGTTAAGGGAGTGTGGCAGAGAGAGCAAAGCCATTTCTGAACATCCAAAGCACAGCCCTTTATTAATGTTGCTAACCTCCCCCTTCCCCCTTTCTTTTTTTTTCTTTCTTTTTTTTTTTTTTGTGGTACACGGGCCTCTCACTGTTGTGGCCTCTCCCATTGCGGAGCACAGGCTCCGGACACGCAGGCCCAGCGGCCATGGCTCATGGGCCCAGCCACTCCGCGACATGTGGGATCCTTCCGGACCGGGGCACGAACCCGTGTCCCCTGCATCGGCAGGCGGACTCTCAACCACTGCGCCACCAGGGAAGCCCCCCTCCCCCCTTTCTGCCCCTAACACACGTGCTTACCTCCTCTAGGAAAAAAAAGAATAAAATGATTTCTTTATTATTTTTCATTCTTACAAAGGTAATGCATATTCAGTCAAAAGTGTAAATAATTCTGAAATATAAGCACAAAATGTATAATTTCCAGAAATCCCATCCCTCGAAGATAATCACTGATTTCAGTTTAAGTGTATTCTCTTGAGATGTGTCATACATTCACAGCACTAATTTCCATACATATTTACCGAATAGGATCATACCCGATTTAATGTATCGAATCTCATCTTTTAGTGATTATGGATTAGCTCATCATACGAATATAAACTAATCAATCCCCTATTGATGGATATTTACATGTTTTTATTTTTCTCACTATTAAAAATAAAGCTTCGGTGAATTTGTATAGGCCTAATTTCACAAAGTTCTTTTCAGGCTTCTCAGGAGTCCCTATTCAAACTTCCTCCTGCTAGCGGGACCTGATGTGAGCTCATTTGTTTTCTCTCTTTACCTTCAAAGTTATATTGTGCTTCATTTTTGAAGGCCCTGACCTCTCTCTGATGACTCATAGCTTAGAAGAAAACAATTTCCTGCTGAATGTCACTGAGTACAGCTTGGAATTTTCTTTCCCAGTTAATACATTTCCATTGCAGTAGTGTCCTTCTAGAAACGAGACGTCCTCCGTAGACATGAACTTTTTGAAAGTTATAGTCAGGTGGGCAGGGGAGGTGTAGGTCAGCTGCATAGAAACTGGGTCAGTTTTGTAAGTGTTCATACACACACACAGCTGGTGTATCTGGAAGGCTGCCTAGCACAGTGGTGAAGGGTTAAGACTCCTGGAACAAGCTGCCTGCGTTTGGATCCTGGTTCCAGCGATAACTGTGTGTGACTTTGGGCAACTTATTCAGCCTCTCTTTGCCTCAGTTTCCTCATCTCTAAATTAGCTAATTAGAGTCTTATGAAGACTAAATGCATCAATAACTATAATGAACTTCGAACAGCACTGGCACAGAGTAAATTATTTAAGAATTTGAAAAATGAATAAAATCTCCTTTCAACCTGCTCCACATTGATTCAGACACTTTCCAGCACCTCCTAACCTCATGCTGCTATTCGCCTGGGCCCAGGTTGAGGATTTGCAGCAATTAAAGCCCAATTTTTCTATGGCTAATCAACTCATAGGTTGCAAAATTGGTTCTTCATCGTTTACACACTTGCTGTCACACCCAAAGTTTTATTTTGGTCAAATACAGCCTCATACATGCAATTGAAAACACTTTTATTCTGGTCTTGTTAAAATTACTTTTTCTTTGGATGAAGTCTTAAAAGATTAGACAATGACTTAAGAGATGGTCACTATTGGTAAGTTTGTAATAGATCAAATACTTTGGATATTAGAGAACATGGGTATTATTGAATTATATTTTATTAAACTTAATTATTATATGAAGTTTTAAATTCCCAATTTCATTCCAAAACAGATTTGAAACAGTTTGACAAATACCACTTAAGGAAAGAAAATACTCCATCAGCAAACTTCTAAAAACAGAGAAATTTTTCAGAGTAAATCCTAACTCTGCAACAGATTTCACTAGGCTCTTTTCCAAAACAGCCTACTAAATCAGCGTTGTTATTTTTTGGTGAAGAAAGGCTCAACAATAACCAGCTTTATTCACCTACAGAAGCATATTCTAGAAACATCCTGTGGAGTACTTACAAACAATGATCTGTTTATACTTTGTGTTTCCCACAGAGGTCAGTCACAGGTGCTTCGGGAGACTAAAAACACGAAAAATGTTCACAAACAGACACATTAGCAATTTCTTCCGGGAACTACTTCTGGGAACTTCTTCTGGGCCACGGTGTCTGCCTCCCGTGTAACCTGAAATATAAAGCAGTTTCGCTCACGTAACTAACTCTTGTTACGGAATTCTTTTCCTGCAATTGCCATCATGCATATGAAATTATAATTGTTTAGAAACCACACACCAACGCTGTCACATGAAAAACCTTGGACTAATGCTTAGTTTTGCTTCTTTTCAATGGTCTCATATATGATAATCCCTCGTTGTAATCAAAAAACAAATATGACTAATATAAGATGTTTACTTGTCTTCATGGTGTGACAAGAAAAGACATTTCCATCTCCTTCTTTAGAAGAAATCATCTTAAAGTTTTTTATTAGTTGGGGGGTCATAAATGTATGACCAAAGTTTTTTATTAGTTGGGGGGTCATAAATGTATGACCAAAGATAGAATGCTTAATTTTGTGGGAGTTGCCATTTTGATACCTAAATCAGCTGGTTGGTTAAAAAAAATTGAATAAAGGGTCAAGTCGGTACCTCAGGCCCAATTAGGAAAATTTTCTGGAAGTGTTTGTTCTGAAAGATTCCCTAAAGAAGGTGTTTGTGTTCAACTGAAGGCTGTAACTTATTAATTTCTGTCCTCCTTATCACAACCTAGACATGGTAGGTGCTCAGTAACTGCGGAATTAAATTGACTGTTAGGATTTAGTGAACATTTTGTTTTGGATGCTTGGCATAAAAGCAAGAACATGGGTTTGGGCGTCAAGCTTGTCTCAGTTGAAAATATGTCTGTCCTGCTTCCTTGCCAAAAGACCAGTCTGTTTAACTGTCAGATGATCTCCAGTCTTCTCATGGATAAAAGGAGAATAGGATGACCCATGTCTCTGGGCTGCTGGGAAGAACAGTGATAGCGGATGTCAAGTTCCCCGTGCAGTGAAAAGTGGGCTATGATTACGATGATTGTGAGAATAAGACCTTGACCATCCTCATCAGAAAATGAGTTTTTCTCTAAGAATGCCAGTCATTCCCTCTTTCTTTGCCATTCATTCTGTTAGTTGATATTTATTTCTAAAAACTTAGTTTGGGGCTTCCCTGGTGGCACAGTGGTTGAGAGTCCGCCTGCCGATGCAGGGGACGCGGGTTTGTGCCCTGGTCCGGGAGGATCCCACTTGCCGCCGAGCGGCTGGGCCCGTGAGCCATGGCCGCTGAGCCTGCGCATCCGGAGCCTGCGCTCCGCAACGGGAGAGGCCACAACAGTGAGAGGCCCGCGTACCGCAAACAAAAAAGACAAAACAAAAAACCCTTAGTCTGATTTCCTAATTTAAGGTAAAATACTGAATCCAATAATGCTATCTGATGTCTGATGAGGGGGCCCAGTGTACCTGTTTATTCTAAACATCAGGTAGGATTATTGAGGTAATGTAGCAAGTGTAAGAAACCAGGTTAAATCTGTATTAGAACCAACTCATTCTGGAAGATGTTTTGTTGTTTGCTTATTTTTTCAAAAGCCATGAGATTTTTGCTTCCTTAGATTGCGTGGCTTCTTTACCCTAAAAGCAGAGTGCAGAAAATATTTAAATGGGTGATCTTATTGGTTAGTTCCAATGAGTATTTCAACAAGCGGAGCAGACATAGCGGCTTGACATGCAGAACTCAGCAACAAGCTGTTGCTTTAAGAGAAGGGAAAAAGACACCTCACCCTGCCCAGGTGTCCTACGAGGCAGAATCTCAGATGAGGATGGGCCAGGCAAACAGGTGCTACCCACACACATCACAGGATAAGTTCAAGGATGTGAAGTGTGAAAAGAACTGTTCACCACCCATGGGCTTTATCAGTGACAGCCGTATGCTTGCACACAGGACTCTTTGTGGGCCACCTATGGGCGTGTCTTTGAATGACACAGGCACTGGCAGAGGGATTCTGTAAACATCTTCTGCATCCATGGAACCAGGTTAGAGGATGAGAGAGTCAGAGGCAGTTGAGGGGATGAGGTGCCCAGCTAGAGAGGAGTTAGGAAGGTTTCATCATTTTATCACTTTAGGAAGGCTTTGTCAAACGTGAACGAGGGACGTTTGCCCGCACAACTGAGCTCCTTGCTGCTTGACATAAAGTTGAGCTACACCTGTCATCAGAGAGCTAATGAAGTGTAACAGCAGGTCCCTGGGCAGCTGCTTGGATGAGTCAAGGGCAACTGGCACCGTTTCATCTTTGGAGCCTGTTTTTCCAGCGGAGGTGTTTGACATATTTCTTACACAGTGGAACATTAGGAATGTTTTGAAAGCAAAGACAGGAGCTGTTTCTCCAGCTCAGGACCCCATACTGGTTTCAAGGGCATTTCCTATGGTCCTCAGTGGGCAGTACATTGACTTCTGGGAATTTTCTCCTTGTTTTATTTCCATCTCCTGGAAATTATGTGGCTATGGGGGCCTGTTCTCTTCCTGCTGAAAATGTGGCCCTCAGACCAGCAGCTTCAACACGAGAAGCATTGCTCCGAGCAATGGAGCTAGAGGAAAAACTTCTGAAAGCCCTACAGAACATTCCTGCATCTTCAGCTAGACAGGCCCGTAAGGAAGGCTGGCTTCCAGGTCACACGCTTGCTTGGTACTGGAGTCACTGAAGACTTCTCTTTCTGGTGCTGTGTTCCTTCCTTTAAGCCATGCTGTGTCCACACCTATGACCCGATGCTAAAAGCAGGGCCACGTGTTACTGTGTGGGCTACGGAAAATAAAGTAGCCACCCAGCTTTTTGGATGGTTTCCCAATGTTCCTGATTCTTGGCAACTGAAAAGTGCTTCCAGGGACAGGACTTATGGTGGGGCGGAAGAGGGAGGAGAGGAAAGTGAGGTGAATACTGCTGACACCGTGGAAAAGGCAGCCTCGGAGGGCCCCTGAATCAGCGGGAGTTCACCTTCCTTCCCGTCCTGTTCTCCTGGCCCCGGTGCCAGGGTCAGTAGTTCATGCGTAAGAAATCAGGATTCTTTGGAGCAATTCATGCTCCAAATCTACACTGACAGTCCAGGCCAATATCCCTACATTTGAAGGTCACTTTGAAGGTCACTTGTGCTGCGTCAAGCACGCTTGACAATTGCTCAAAGGGAAGTGAGGGAGTTGTGTATAAATGAATCAACTCACCTTCAATTAACACGACTCAAAATGAACCTTTCAATGATAGACAAGTTTGCATGGCTTTACCTGAATGTTATCATAAAATATAACACGTATTATGAACTTCCCAGCTTATGGTTGTACACCAGGTTTTGGGAAGAAATTACTTTGGACATGATCTATAATCCAGGTAATTTCAGCAAGACTGGAGGTAGCATGTTAAGAACGTGTGTTCACATTTCAATGTGAATTTTAATTAGCAACTATGAGGAAGGAGAAATAATGAAACTAGTCCAAGGTGGTGGGTACCCCCGCTTCTTCCTTCCCGCCGCATCCTAACGCTTTATACCACCCTTTCTGTAGGGGTGGCTGGCTCTTTGGGAAGGTATGTACATCCAACATCCGACACATGGTTGGACTGGAAGGAGACTTTGGGCCGACTGAGGGGACAAAGAGATGCCCAGCAGAGCTCAGTTAACCTGCATCATGGATAACGGAGAGTTGGCTCTGCAGATACCTGGATAAATGTTGGAAAACACATTTAGTTGATACAATATTTACTGTTGCCAGTATTTGTTGATATTAGCAAAGCGCTGAGTCCAGGCTGTGGGAGGCAAATAAAGAATAATACATACTTTATGTTTAGGCAAGAGAGGAATGGGGCAAACCTTTTTTTTTTTTTTTTTTTTTTTTTTTTTTTGCGGTACGCGGGCCTCTCACTGTTGTGGCCTCTCCCGTTGCGGAGCACAGGCTCCGGACGCACAGGCTCAGTGGCCACGGCTCACGGGCCTAGCCGCTCTGCGGCATGTGGGATCCTCCCGGACTGGGGCACGAACCCGTGTCCCCTGCATTGGCAAGCAGACTCTCAACCACTGCACCACCAGGGAAGCCCCAAACCTTTTTCATTTAAGAGAAAACTGGTGTTTCTCCATCTTTTCCAACTTCTGCTATGTGATGCTGCTGGGAGAAAAACTTAATTCATGGTGGCATCCACTACTCTGTTTGGAGGCAAGAGGTAAAGTTCACTGTAGAAACTCTTTCAACACTTCTATGATTCATGTTAAATAAATCCATTTCCGAAATTGTCGCGTGTGCAGAGGGATTTGCCATGCTCCCTGGCTTCTCAAAAACTTAAGCCATTTGGACAAAACATTTCAGCTACAGCCATATTACATAGGTATGTGCTCAAAAGAAGGAAAAGATCTTCACAGTCGGTATTCTACTCATCCTCCCACTCATGTTGGGTAGGAGGGCAGAAAGAATATCTGTAGAGAAGCCCCAAGTGCCACCAGACGCCCTTGAGGTGGGCTGTTGCAGTCCCTGATGTGCTCAGTCTCAGGGCCACCACCTGACCCAGAAAAGGATGCTGCCGGCATCTCCCCGCCCTCCCCCTCCTGCCTGCTGTGCTCAAGACTTTGGGGAAAACATATGTTCTCACCTCACAGAAGATTCATGGCAGACACCACACCTCACCTAAAAACCAGGAGAGAGAGAGAGAGAGAGAGAGAGTCATGGGGAGGGTCCATTTCTCTTGACTTCTACCGTTTAGCCACCCTGCTCAATGCTTGTGTGTTGGAAATCATTCCTTGGGTTATGCTAGATACTCACAAGACTGTGTGCACTGCGTGTGTGTGTGTGTGTGTGTGTGTGTGTGTGTGTGTGCACATGTATGTTGGGGGAAGTGATACTTACCCTAGAGATGCTGAGGAAAGAGATTCTACATCCTTCCTGGTGTCACCCTGTTGTAAAGAATTAGTCAGAGCCATTAGGCAGCTAAGACTAAGGGCCGACTTGACTAGGAGAGGAGTTTCCTTCTAAAATATTGAACTTTTGTGGAAATGAGGGGAGAGTATAGACACAGTCCTGGCTTTCAAAGTTCCGTGGAGAAATTGCTCAAAACCTACACGGGTTGAGAACAAGGCTCACAGCTCCTTCCCTTCAAACGAATCTGGGAGAAAACCATGGAAATTAGAGGTCATAGATCTGAAGACTTAACAGAAAAACAGAGAGAAATTCTGGGGTAGAGCGAAAGCTGTCACGTCCAGGCACGTGTTGGGTGGAGGGGGGTGGCCCTGGCTGCTTTCCAGGGCACCGCGTACAGGTTCAGTGAGGGCGAAGCAGGTTGGGAGCAACTTTTCAAGTGCTGTTCTACCCATAGCTCCTAACCTCCTTGCTAAAGTCTCAAAAAACAAGCAAAAACAAATAAAAAAAGCAAATGTATAGAATGTCTAAACGTTCAGTTACTAGGCTTGAGGGAAGAGGGGCTCTAGCAGCTGGTGGTCTGGCGCTCTACCCCACGCCAGCCTCCCATGCCCTGGCCCCACCTTTGACCCTGACATGACGACTACCTCATCACCTGCGCAACCTCCGTTCTAGGCACCCTGCCGTCTGCCCACCACTTCCCACGGTCACAGCCTAGGACCGCTCTGCTGACAAGTCTCTAACTTTATCAGGATCTACAATCCACTGTCGTCACCCTCTTTTCTAGGTCACCCCTCCGATGTTGTCACTTCCTTCTGTATCCAGCAAAGGTCCCTCATCATCATAATCACCTGCCCCCCTTCTTCTACCCCTTGAACCTCTTTCCCTCCAGCCTACTCTCCTAGAAATAACTCCAGTCTTGGTTAATCCAGTCCCCAACCCGAGTAGCTTATGTGGCCAGAGAACATCAGCCCACACTGCCTAGAAGTCTTACCAAATTTCCTTGCAACAGTCATGCGCTGACTCTCGCAGCCAAATGTTTCACACCCCTCCTTCCTCCCCAACATCCAGCACTCCTCCCCCTCTCTACTGGAGACGGTTTATTTAATGACTGATATCACAGAAACACCCAGAAGGCTCCTTACCCTGCCACTCCCAAGTGTCCCAGCCTCACCAGACACCCTGTCCTCCCTCCCATCCATAGGACACCACCCTGCTGTCCACTCAGGCAAGCTCCTTCCTCCTGCTTGGGTTCCTCAGAAGCAGACCCTGAGATGAGGATTGGGGTGAAGCAGTTTCTCAAGATGCCCCCAGGAGAAACCAGGAGGGGGTGGGGAAGGCAGAACAGGGACGGGGAGAAGCCAACCAGGGTGCAATTTCAGACGAAACCCCGTGGAGCATTGCTGTGGTTTGATCCTATAGAACACCGGAGTGTCATTTGCGTCTCGGATTTGTCCTGCCTGGAGCCCTGGGAGCTGGACTCTCACAGCCCTTACTTACCAGCCACTGGTCAAGGATGCCCAGGGGAGTGCAAGCTCTGCTGGTGCCCACAGAGGGGCCCTGCAGCTGGGAGGCAGGCTCTGCAGAAGGACCGTAAGTGTGGGCCTTTGGAAGCGAGCACTCTGATGCATACACAGAATACATTCACTATGGGATGCGCTGGACCACGCTAAGTTATAGGTGACCTGGGCTTTGTCTGTGCCCACCAGAAGAGCAGAGCTAAGGAGGGAGATTCAACATCTAACAAAACATGAAAGCAGAAAGAATGCTACAGGAGAACTGAAGTTTCTCCAGGGCAGCCCAGCTCCCTTCACTTTCAGGGCTTCCTGAGTCAGTGAGGGGCCCGCCTCGTCCACGCAGCTGCATCTGCCTCCCACTCTCAAAGCCCAGCATCCGACTTCCAGCGAGAGGATAACCAAGAACAGGGGAAGAGCAGAGCTGGCGTCTGTAACCACGGTGAGCGCAAGCAAAGCACCACACTGTTGTTGTTTTTTTTAACATCTTTATTGGAGTATAATTGCTTTACAGTGTTGTTTTAGTTTCTGCTGTATAACAAAGTGAATCAGCTATATGTATCAGCTATATATCCCCATATCTCCTCCCTCTAGCGTCTCCCTCCCACCCTCCCTATCCCACCCCTCTAAGTGGTCACACAGCACCAAGCTGATCTCCCTGTGCTATGTGGCTGCTTCCCACTAGCTAGCTATTTTACATTTGGTAGTATATATAAGTCCATGGCACTCTCTCACTTCATCCTAACTTCCCCCGCCCCTTCCCTGTGTCCTCAAGTCCATTCTCTATATCTGCATCTTTATTCCTGTCCTGCCCCTAAATTCATCAGAACCATTTTTTCTTTTAGATTCCATATATATGGGTTAGCATATGGTATTTGTCTTTCTCTTTCTGACTTACTTCACTCTGTATGACAGACTCTAGGTCCATCCACGTCTCAACAAATGACTCAATTTCGTTCCTTTTTATGGCTGAGTAATAGCCCATTGTATATATGTGCCACATCTTCTTTATCCATTCATCTGTCGATGGACACTTACGTTGCTTCCATGTCCTGGCTATTGTAAGTAGTGCTGCAATGAACATTGTGGTACATGACTCTTTCTGAATTATGATTTTCTCAGGGTACATGCCCAGTAGTGGGATTGCTGGATCGTATGGTAGTTCTATTTTTAGTTTTTTAAGGAACCTCCATACTGTTCTCATAGTGGCTGTATCAATTTACATTCCCACCAACAATGCAAGAGGGTTGCCTTTTCTCCACACCCTCTCCAGCATTTATTGTTTGTAGATTTTTTGATGATCGCCATTCTGACTGGTGTGAGGTGATATCTCACTGTAGTTTTGATTTGCATTTCTCTAATGATTAGTGATGTTGAGCATTCTTTCATGTGTTTGTTGGCAATCTGTATATCTTCTTCGGAGAAATGTCTATTTAGGTCATCTGTCCATTTTTGGATTGGGTTGTTTGTTTTTTTGATATTGAGCTGCATGAGCTGCTTGTATATTTTGGAGATTAATCCTTTGTCAGTTGCTTCGTTTGCAAATATTTTCTCTCATTCTGAGGGTTGTCTTTTCATCTTGTTTATGGTTTCCTCTGCTGAAAGCACCATACTTGAAAGCCTGGCCCACAGGGAGTGGACACTGCAACCTCTGCTGTGTGGTGTTGAGAGCAAGGAGGCCCCAAGCTAGACTCCTGGTTTCGAGTGCCAACTCTGCCACTTGGGAGCTGTGTGAGCTGCAGTGAGTTCCTGAACCTCTCTGTGCCTCAGTTTTATCATTTATCAAAGGGCGATAAAAATAAAACGGTGCCCACCTCCTGAGATGGCTGTGGGTAAAATGAGTTAAAGTAAAGCACTAAGAATAGCCCCTGGCATTTACTAAGCTCTATTTTTGTTATATGTACACATGAATTTTTACCAAATTTTAAAAACTAGAATTTATTACTTCTCTCTGATAGTCTCAGCGTAGATTTATCATGGGCTTCTGGTTTAATGTGATGTCAGGCCTGATACCCCTGATGCATCTTTTGCCAACTTCCATGAAAATACTATCGCTTCACCCTCACACCCCCAAAAGAATACAAGCTTGTACATTTCCTGAATGTTAAATGTAAGAAAAGGCCACATACCAAAAGCAGATGGAACTACAAACAACATCATCAGTACCAATGAGATGAGAAGTACCTTCTTGATTCTTCTATCCTGGGGCTGTGGCCAGAAGGGGAATGAACTAGAGGAAGCAAATAAAACATGTTTAATATGTGTATGTACTAATTATAAAATCAGAAGAATTAATATTAGAAAATTAACAGTGCAACCAGTCTATTAGACTAGATTAATAGTTGGAAATAATTAATATTTGGATGTGGGCAAATTTTACTAAAGAAGGAAAGATACAGCTGGGAGTAAGATTGACAAATAATAAAATCATCCCCTGCTCTCCTTGGTGTATCTCCTTTGGATTCATAGAGAAGTGGTGTAAATAAACTGTCCTCAAAGTACCCTTGATGGAGCAAAGTACCACTTTTATTGCTCAAATGCAGTATCTTTGACAAATATCTAGTGCCTTGGCCACTTAAGGATTGAAGAACTGTGGCTAGAAATATACTTTCTGTTCATTTCAGGAACAGAAACGTTGTTTCAGAGGTTTAGACCAACAACATAATGCAACTCAACATGAAACTTTTCTTTGATTTTGAAAATCTTATATTTTTCTGCTACATACATTTTGGAAGAGGATGTATCCTGCTAGGAGCTTCAAATATGACCCCCATACACAATGTTTCCAACCACTTTTGTGATTTTGATGTTTCTTTGAGAACATCATATTAAGCGAGAATCCCATGATAAATCTAGGTCAAGGATATCAAAGAGAAGTAATGAATTCCAGTTTTTTAATTAGGTAAAAACTTTAGTTTTAAAAATTAGGTAAAACTTCTAGTTTTTAAAATTAGGTAAAAAATGGCTTAGTAAATGCCAGCACTATTCTAAATGCTTTACTTTAACTCATTTTACCCCTCAGCCATCTCAGGAGGTGGACACTATTTTTATCCCCCTTTGATAGATGATAAAACTGAGGCACAGAGAGGTTCAGTAACTCACCGCAGATCACACAGCTCCCAAGCGGCAGAGCTGGGACTAGAGAACCTGGTGGTCTGGCTTGGGACCCCGTGCTCTCAACACCACACAACATAGGTTCCCGTGTCCACTCGCTGTGGGCCGGGCTTTCAAGTGTGGTGCTTTGCTTGCGCTCACCGTGGTTGCAGACGCCAGCTCTGCTCTTCCCCTGTTCTTGGTTATCCTCTCTCGCTGGAAGTCGGATGCTGGGCTTTGAGAGCGGGATGCAGATGCAGCTGTGTGGACGAGGCGGGCCCCTCACTGACTCAGGAAGCCCTGAAAGTGAAGGGAGCTGGGCTGCCCTGGAGAAACTTCAGTTCTCCTGTAGTGTTTGTTCTGATTTTACGTTTTGTTTGTTATTGAATTTTTCCCCCTTATCTCTGCTCTTCTGGTGGGTGAAGACAAACCCCAGGTTTTCCTCTATTTAAAAAAATCTGTATGTGAAGTTAGTAAACAATTTACGTGAGTGAGCATATGTTACGGAAGTGGAAACAGCTGGCTCTGGGGAGGCTGGTGGTCATGGGTTGTTTTTATGTGGGGAGTCATTGGAACTGCTCCCAGACCAGGCTTGGAGTGTCCCTGTCCTGCGGGCTCTCCTGCCTCCCCTCTACTTCCCGCCCTTCCCCTCCCTCCTCTTCCCTCCCCTCCCCCATCCCTCCTCTCCTCTCCTCTTCCCTCTTCCCCCTCCCCTTCCCTCCCATCTCCCCGATCCAGGCCCCTACCTCCCCCCATCCCTCCTTCCCTCTTCTCGCCTCCCTACCCCTCCTTTCTTCACCCCTTCTTTCCCCTCCTCTAGCTCCTCTCTCCATTCCATTCCTTTCTGTTTGTGCTTTAATGTTGAAAAGCAAAAAGTCTCGCTTCCCGGGCTTCCCTGGTGGCGCAGTGGTTGAAAGTCCGCCTGCTGATGCAGGGGACGCGGGTTCGTGTCCCGGTCCGGGAAGATACCACATGCCGCGGAGCGGCTGGGCCCGTGAGCCATGGCCGCTGAGCCTGCGCGTCCGGAGCCTGTGCTCCGCAACACGAGAGGCCGCAACAGTGAGAGGCCCGAGTACCACCAAAAAAAAAAGTCTCCCTTCCCAAACTCCCCTCCCTCCCTCCTTTTGGAGGGTGTGGCTACGTCCCTATTTTTGCCCCCAGCCCTGCAGGACACAGGGTGGTGGGAAGGAGTGCAGTGGGCTCTGTGGCCCAGGGAACCTGCCTCCCAAACAGCGGTGACCACTGACAGGAGAGGCCCAGCGAGGTCAGGGTCAGGGCCATGAGAGCCCCTCGTAGGGCGGTGCGCTTGGGGGATTGATTGGAATTACAATGACAGTGTGGAACCAAACTAAATGATTCCCTTTTATTGATAATAACGGTGACAGTATTAACACGGCGATGGTAGCAAACACTTATACAGCACGTACGACACTCCAGAAACTATCCGAAGTACTTTACATATACTCTTTTCTTCCTCATGACAGCCCTTTGGAGTAGGTGTTATTATTATTATCTCTGTTTTACAAATGAGGAAACTGAGACACAGCGAGGTTAAGTAACTTGCCCAAGGCCACACAGCTAGTAAGTAGCAGAGTTGGGATTCAGACCCCGGCAGCTGGGCTCCAGAGTTTGAGCGGCAGAGTTTTAAGATAGCCCTTTCTTGTGCCTCACGTGGTGGAAAGACAAACAACCCAACAAATTGGCATGCTTGCTCCACATGAGTGCTTGTGTATAACACATCTAAGAAGGGGTGCATAATGAGATTTTGATGTTCGCTAGTTCTTCTGACGGTTTCACACACGATCATGTGGCTGGTTGTAGGACTCTGTTAGTGAACACATTTCGTCTACACGTGTGTATCGCGGGTGGTCTGCCAGCCTCAGCCAAGAAAGAATATGGGAAAAGCAAATTACCTATTCATTTATTCAATCATTTATTAATTGTCTACTGTGTGTCAGACACTGGGTCTGGCTGTAGGGATACAGAAAGAAAAGACTTGGTCCAGTTGAGACATAAATGGTATTCATTTATTATATTGAATAAATATAAAGTACCTATAAGTATAGTAATATAGTGTAATAAGAGCTATCAGAAGAGATAAGCGTTATATGAAAGATGCTGGGAGAACTTTCCCACCTCTCTGGCAGGCATGGCTGAGGCCGGAGAGGGGAGCTATCGGGGGTGTCTTTTCACGAAGAGATGGTGTTTGCGCCTCATCTTGGAGAGTGGGAAGGTGTAGAGTCAGTGAAAATAGTAGCATTTCCTCTCCCAGGATGGACCCCCAGGGCATGCTGTGGTCCTTGTGGGACACATTTGATTGGTCACCTGGCTTGTCATCTGTACAGTGGATGAATTGGTACATTAATTTTCCTCATTTGACACAAACGCTACCCACCCCTACCCCCTGCCCAGGTGGCAAGTGGGAAGTGTACTGGACAGCGTTGTGCAATGCTTCTCAAGGTCAGTTAATGAAAAAATCCTAGTTACTGCCTGTTTGGGGCTGAGTTGCATCTCCCTGAAAACCGTACGTTGAAGCTCTGACCCCCATTCCCGTGGAATGTATTTGGAGATAGGGTCTTTAAAGAGGTTTAAGTTAAGTTAAAGTCAGGTCAGTAGGGTGAACCCTAATCCAATAGGACTGGTGTCCTTATAAGAAGAGGAGATTAGGACACAGACATGCTCAGAGGAAAGACCATGTGAAGACAAGGGAGAAGGTGACCATGTACAAGCCAAGGAGAGAGGCATCAGAATGAAACCAACCCTGCCAACACCTTGATCTTGGACTTCTAGCCTTCAGAATGGTGAGGAGATACATTTCTGTTCTTGAAGCCACCACGCTGTGGCACTGATGATGATAGAGTCCTCAGAAACGAATTCACTGTTTTACCCTCACTAGCTTGTGCTGCGTGAAAGTGTCCTTCACTGGATCAGTGGCCATGGAAAAACTTCTGGTTGAAAGCACCAAGGTTGGTAAATGGGAAATTCAGGGAAAAGAATGGCACACAGTTCCTTGTCTGAAGGAGCTCTGTGGCTTGCAACAGCACACAGAGAAGGGACATCTCCCAGCAGGCCTGGCCTCCTGGCGTGATGTCCCATCCAGAATGCTATAAGCCAGGGTCCCCTCTTAGCCCATACTCAGTGAAAAGTTAAAACAAGATGAGATTTCACAAATGCATATACACGGCACACGTGTACTGTCAAACTTGGGATTTCATAGGTAGCAGGATTCCAAGCCCTTCAATTTGTACACAAGTTCAATTTGATGAGCTCTAATTCCACATTCCACCAAAAATTTTTTCCAGAGTCGGACTTTAATTTCCTTATGAAGAACAGATAGATGGGCACTTGGAATCTGAGAAGTTTCCTAGAGCAGGGCTCCCCAACCCCCAGGTCCACGGGCTGCGCAGCAGGAGGTGAGCGGCAGGCGAGCTAGCGAAGCTTCACCTGCCGCTCCCCCTCGCTCCCCCTCGTTCCCCCTCGCTCGCGTTACAGCCTGAACCATTCCCCGCCCCCTGAATCCGTGGAAAAATTGTCTTCCACGAAACCGGCCCCTGGTGCCAAAAAGGTTGGGGACCGCTGTCCTAAAGCATTGTTTTAAGATAATCCTCTAGCAAATTGAGCAACTGAGTCAGCTTTTTATTTTCTAAAGCAGTAAAGGAGAGAATTGTGCTCTTTTTTCTAGTCTAGCATGATTTAGAAGTTGATTACAAGCCATTTGCCCCAAGTGCCCCCCCTAACTTATTTCTAGTAATAAAAAATTAGCAGATAGAACAGGGCTGCTTATTAGCTAGAAATCCCATGTAATCACAGTGGTAATATAATGTCTCTTTCAAACATTTTTCAGAGTGAAAGAAGACACTATTAAAAATTATGCCAGGATAAATTCAGAATCCGGTGTTATTCTGAGCAAACATACAATGATTGTACCAGACACACAAATATTTTTGTCCTAGTTACAGCTGTCACTGAGGAACCTTCCAGGGCATTAGCTCATTGTTTGTTAAATCTTAAAAATCACAGCATATTTATTTATTTAGATAAAGCCGTTTGTATCAACTCATGATATCATGTATTTTCAATATTTCTGACAGCTTTGGCATGTGAAGAGCTGTGCATCTGGGCACCCACCTCCGCACGCCTAGCGTGAGCTGCAGTTCTGCTGACCAATGAAGCAGCGAGGGTCTAGGAATAGAGCGGAGCCCAGGAGTTAGGGCTCTGAAATTCTAGCTCCAGGCCGGCCACTACCAGCTGCTTGACTACAGTCTTCTAACCTATAAAATATGCAGGTTGGAGCACGTGATTTCTGAGATCAACCATGGCTGTAGCATTTCCATGTAGGAGTAGCTTCGCGACAGTAATCAGGTTGGGGGCGGTGGTTCCTGTCCTGAAGCTGCATTTATATAACATTCTTCGTAAGACTGAGGAAACAGCAACTGTCTGTGTCAAAAAATGCGGGTGGGGGGAGGGAGCTGATAGGAGGTACTTGGGCTAAAGCAACCCTGCCGTGATCCTTTCCTGATTTTGCTCTGAAGTTCTGCCATGAATCTAAGACTCGGGAAGAATAAGCATAGCGACAAAAGATAAAAGACAAACATTGACAATAAGATCAGAATGAAGCTGAAATGTTGAAATTCTTAGAGAATAATGGAATATTAGGCTAATTCTTTACAAATGAAAATACGAGAAAGTGTAAATGATCACCCTAGTGAGTCTCATTAGCAATAGCTTCATTTGCAATGACTTTCAGCATAGAACTCTCTAGTGTGGTGTTTGCTCATGGATACCTACTGCATAATCCACAGAAGTTTACCTCAAAAGTTGGAAATTACACTTTTCACCCACCAGAATGGTAAAAAATTAAAGGTGCAATCATAACTAGTGATACAGAGGCTATCAAAAAATGACACCTTCGGGTTTCCCTGGTGGCGCAGTGGTTGAGAGTCCGCCTGCTGATGCAGGGGACGCAGGTTCGTGCCCTGGTCCAGGAAGATCCCACATGCCGCGGAGCGGCTGGGCCCGTGAGCCATGGCCGCTGAGCCTGCGCGTCCGGAGCCTGCGCTCCGCAACGGGAGAGGCCACAGCAGTGAGAGGCCCGCGTAACGCAAAAAAAAAAAAAAAAAAAAGACACCTACACGTTGTTGGTAGGCATATGAACTGTTTCAACTCTGTTTTTAAAAAAAAACTTCAAAATCGAGGTATGGTTTACTTAGAAAAAAAACGCACCCATTTGAAGTGTACATTGTGATGAGTTTTGACTAATGCATTCGCAAGTCACCACCAAAATCATATACAGCATTACACTTACTCCAAAAATGTTCCCTGTGGCCTATTCTAGTTAATTCTCCCAATCCCCCACCCCAGGTAACCATTGGTCCATTTCCTGTCCCCATAGACTAAATTTATGTTTTCTAGAATTTCATATAAATGGAGTCATATTTCATGCCTTGCTTCTTTCACTCACTCTCTCAGTCTAATGTTATTAAGATTCTTCTGTGTTACTGCCTGTACCATTGCTTTTCATTGGTGAGTAATGGTCTACTGCACAGGTAAGTCACAATTTGTTTATCCACTTACCTGGTGATAGACATTTGGGTTGTTTCTAGTCTTTGCGTATTACGATCAAAGCTGCTATGAACATCGGTGTACAAGTCTTTGTGTGGAATGAACTTTTCATTTCTCTTGGGTAAACACTTGCGAAGGTCAATCGTTTGTGATGGTAAGTTTTATGCGTCAAGTTGACTGGCTACAAGGTGCCCAGATTAAACATTATTTCTCGGTTGTCTGTGAGGGTGTTTCTGGGTGACATTAGCATTTGAATTGGTGGACTCATAAAACAGATGATCCTCCCCAATAGGAGTGGACATCATCCAGTCTGTTGAGGGCCTGAATAGAACAAAAGGCAGAGGAAGGAGGAATTCAAACCTTTTTTCTGCCTCAGTGTTTGAGCTGCGACATCTCATCTCATCTTCTCCTGCCCTCTGGACCGCCATTGGCTTTCCTGGTTCTCAGGCCTTTGAACTCGGACTGAATTATACCACTGGCTTTCCTGGGTCTCCAGCTTGCCAACAGCAGATGGTGGGACTTAGCCTCTATAATTGCACGAGCCAATTCCTTATAATGAATATATATGTCTCCTATTCTGTTTCTCTGTATAACCCTGACTAATACAACACCAAAGAGTGGAATTTGCTGGGTTATATGATAAGCGTATGTTTAACTGTATAAGAAATTACCAAACTGTAGTCCAATCTGATCTTCCCATCTCACATTCCCACCAGCAATTCTAATGACGCGTAGTAGGGTCCCATTGCGGTTTTCATGTGCATTTCCCTGATGACTAATGATGTTGAGCATCTTTTCATGTGCTTATTAGCCATTCATACATCTTCTTTTGTGAAGCATCAGTTCAATAAGAGTTCTTTGTATATTCTGGATGGAAAATATTTTGGATGATATATATATTGAGAATATTTTCTCTTGGTCTGTGATGTGTTTCCATTAAATAAATTTTTTTTTGAGGAGCAGAAATTTAAAATTTTGATTAATTTAATCAAAATTAATATATTATATATAATATATATAATATATATATAATATATATAATGGTTTATATCCTGTACTTCCTTTTTTTTTATTGTTTTACCTTTTACCATTAGGATTGTGGCCACCTGGAGTTGATTTTGTATATGGTGTGAATTAGGGGTCAAAGTTCCTCTTTTTTTTCCTTAGGAATATCTAACAAACCTAGGACCATTTATTGAAAAGACCGTTCATTTCTTCCCACTGAATTAGTGTTTATTTTCTTATCGTTGAGTTGTAAAAGTTCTTTATATATTCTAGATGCAAATGCTTTGCCAGTTATATGTACTGAGAGCATTTTCCCCCAGTCTGTCACTTACCATTTCATTTCCTTAACAATGTCTTTTGAAAAGCAGGAGATTTCACTTTGATGAAGTTCAATTTATCAATTTTTTTCTTCTGTGATTTGTGCTTTTTGTATCCTAAGAAATCTTTTCCTAACCCCTGGTCATAAAGATTTCCTCCTCTTTTTGTTTTGGAACTTTTATAGTTTTAGGTTTTCTCTTCAGTTCTATGATCCATTTTGAGTTGATTTTTGTGTCTGGTGTGAAATGAGTCAAAGTTTAATTTTTTTATTGTTATATCTTTTTTATTAATAGGCAATTTTTAGAATAGCTTTAAGTTTACAGAAAAATTGAGTAGGTAGTAGAAAATTCCCATATATCCCATGTCCAATTTCCTGTTATTAACATCTTACATTCCTATGTTATGTTTGTTACAATTAATGAACCAATATTAACACATTATTATTAACTGAAGTCCACAGTTTTTTCAGATAGCCTTAGTTTACACTGAGTGTATTTTTCTGATCCTGGATAGGCTCAGTCCAGGTTCCTATCCACCCCATTACATTGAGTTGTCATGTCTCTTTAGTTTCCTCTTGGCTATGATAGTTTCTTAGACTTTCCTGTTTTTGATGACTTTGGCCTGCAGTTTATTTATACCCTTTGGCCCTGATCACTTCCAGTCCTGAATGTACTCCAACAATGGCTTGCTGTTGGGTCTAGTCAACATTTTGACTTGTCGAGTCGGACAGAACCTCATTCATGATGGGCAGCTCTAAACACTTGGACACTTGATGGCTCATGGTCAAATGCTCTATCTTGAGCTGAGGCAAGTAGCACACCAAGACGTGGCTTTCCAAAACTGTAGAATTCTCTCCTATAGGAGGCATGGTCTTTCTCCAAAACTCTAGGGGCTACATTGAGATTCTCCTACTGGGGTTCCTCATCATACCGTAGGCCTGAGACTGTGCTACTCTGATCTAGCAAAGACAATACACCTGGCATTGCAGCTGCAGTTAGGGCATGGAGAGAGAGAGGGTGTGACAGAAGATGGGACTGGAAATGTAAATTGGTGCTAGATTGCAAATGGGCCTGAAGGGACCACGACGGACTTGGACTTTAGCCTGAATGCACTGAGGAGCCCTTACAGGTTCGAAAGCAATATATTCTCTCCGCTTGCTACTTTCAACCAGAAAACTGTGTTTTCTAACATTTAATAGCTTCCAAATGAACTGTCTCATTAGGTAGAGTGGGTGCTGTGTGCTGTGATCCGGCCTCCTATCAGGATGGAAATACCCAGAAATATCCACTCTCCTGGCTGCCAGAGTGTTGGCTGCTGAAGCCCCACAGCTGTGTCCCAGCCACCATTATTTCCCGAATATAGCGTGCACTTTCAACCCTGTATTCCTTTGTATTTGCTATTCTTTCTCTGGAATATCTCCCCCACTTCCTATGCCTGGAGAAATTCTATTTATTCCACAAGACTTCCTTAGATGCCTCCTCTCACCCCAGATAGGATTAACTGCTTCCTTCTCCTTCTAGAGTGTTTTGTTCATTCTGTGAGTTTAGGACTTGCAGAGATTCTGGGTATCACAAATGGCGTCCATGTCCTTGGCTCCCCTATGAACTGTGTCCTAGGGACAGCAGTCCAGACCGTGTCTCATTATCTTCATGTCACCAGAGGTTTGCATAGAGCCTGACACATGTAGGCATTCAAGGAATGGTTACTGAATTAAATTTGTTATCTAATTAAACCTGATTCTGGCGTTAAGAATGGAAAAAAATCCAGGCTTACATGCACACATTTATTCTTTCATAAAGTGTGTATTTGTTGTCATGTAACAGTGGGCCCGAAGTAGACTTTTTGTGCTAATATCATGTATCATTCTGAATTTGTAAAGTAAATCTGTCATAAACTTAAAGCTTTTCTTTTTCCTTCCACCTGAACTGGAACTATTTAACCAGGAATGAACAGGACTCTAATATCTTTAAAAACTACTTAATTTCACGTGTGTTTGTGTGTGTGTGTGTGTGTGTGTGGTGTGTGTGTGTGTGAGCTTATATTGTGTTTGGAAACTGCCAGACACTCTCTGATTTATCTTTTATCTTCAAGCACTGACTTCATAATAATTAAAGCAACAAAATAGTGCTGAGAGCAAAGATACTTTTGTTTAGAGTTTCAAAATTACAACATGATTATCAGTTTAACAAAAACCCTAATTTTTAAAAAAATTTTGATTGAGGCATAAACTGTATAGTGCCATGGAGACTATGAGTTTGACACATGTTCACATTTTTTCGGGTGCAACTATTTGGTGGAAGGATTTCCAGACTAAAGTTCCCAACCCTTGACCATATTTTTAAAAAACGTGAACCACAGATTGACCTGCATGTATCACCTGCCTTCCATCGTCTGCATTATGTGTGTACATTTTAGACAATAAACAAGACATTTAACCAAGCTAGAAAACTGCTCACTCTATTAGTTAGACCAACTCACCACTAACTTTAAGGTCCCAAATCACAGTGGCTTAAACATAATAGGAGGGTAGAGAGTGCATATCTCCCTCATGCAAAAGTCTGAGTGTAGGCAGTTCAAGGCTTTTAAGGCAGCTCTAGGATCATCTGGGCCCCGGGTACCTCCAACTTTGTGTTCCACCAACCCAAGGGTCTGGTCCTCATTCTTATGGTCCAAGGTAGAGCATTGGTCATCATATCTCCGTCACAATGCTGAGTGGGTAGTGAAGAGAAGAATCCCCTATCCTTCTAAGGACATTTCCTGGAACTTGTAGATATCACCTTTTCTCATATCCCATGAGATGGATATGACTAGAACTTAGTTCTGTGGCTACAAACAGCTACCTAATGAGAAAGGAAAACACAGTCTTTATTTAGTACGGCCATGTGCCCAGCTAAGTATTGGTGGTTACTATTACTGAAGAAAAAGGAGAACATATACATAGGGGACCACTGTATCTCTGCTATATGAACACATACCAGAGAGAAAACTCAATGCTCAGATGATGTTTTGCAAACTAGTAAATTGGAGGATTCCAGCTTTGAGGAAGCCGTCTTTGTTTGTCTTCATTTCTTCCACTTGCCCAAACATAAGTCTCCCACTTCCATTTCCTGTTTTCCTGTGTGAGGCCATGTGTTCATCAGGGCCTCTATGGCTTGGCAAGCTCATTTCACAGAGGGCCTTGGAGCTGGCTTTGGTTAATCAGGAACGTATCTCATTTGCCCTACATGAGCTCAACGTTGAGCCTCAGAATCATTCGGCAGCAATCATTTATTTATAGACAATCATTAACCTTTTCTTAAGTGTTCTGTTTTGCTTTTGGTTTGCTAAAACTAAACCACTGGCTTTCTGAAGGTTTAGAAAAATAACACTAGCAAGTTGAGAAAAAGAACTGGGGTCATGAGGTGGGAGTAGGAAATTGAAGTTAAAAATTAAATGGTGCTCTTGGAGCTGCTTCCACTGTCAGAGGAGTGAGTTTTTCTATCTCTTTCCCTACAACCTGGAATTTTCATCATTCTCGTAAACCACTTCAATGCCAAAAACTTTTTTGGGGAGAAAACTGTGATATAAGCTTAACATTATCCTAATGCTGCAGGAAATACAGAAGAAATTTATGTCCTGGACTTTGGGAGGTAGAGTACTGTCATGGGAAGGACAAGGGTATGGATTTAGTCAGGATAAAATAGGCTACACTGCAATAACAAATAAATTGTGTAATGTCAGTGCTTGACCACAATAAACATTCGTCTTTTACTCAGCTTTCAGTCTCAGGCAGGGCTGGCACCCATCGTTCATCTCATAGGACTGTTATTTGGAGCTCACATCCTTCAAACTTGCTACGAAAGGAGAAGAAAGGACTGGGGCTCTAAGCAGGATGTTTTTAAGGGCCAGGACTGGACACTTCTTTCGTATAGGTCAGAGGTGCCTAGGCCAGAGTTCAGGCACAGGGCAGGAACCAAACTGCAAGGTCGACTGAGGCTAAAAGCCTAGTCTCCCTGTGTGCCCAACAACAGGAAATGGTGTAGCAAACACATCACAATGTCTCTGTCCCACTGGACTTAACTCCCAGTTTTTCTGCTTTATATCTTTATGACCATGGGTAAGTCACAGAGTTTTTCAGCCTCGGTTGTCTTATATGTAAGATACTATACATAATGACAACTGTTTGGGTGAAAGTTAAGTGCCTGACGTCTAGGTATTCATGAGATGCTAATTCCCATCCTTTTTTTAAGAGGCATCTACAGTGTTGGAGGCAATATTTTACACACATGCAAAATCTAGAAGCATCTCCAAATTTGTCCTGAAGACCACCTGCCTCCGAACCCCTGGGAGTGATAATTAAGATGATGTTTCCTCCCCGCCTCCCACCCAGACAAAAACACTAAAAATACGAATCTTGGGGTTGGGCCTAGAGACCGTCGTTTTATATTTTATACTCTCTTCCTAGATTTTAAAAAGATTGTGGTAAAATATACATAAAATTTACCATCTTAGCCATTTTTAAGTGTACAGTTCAGTGGTGTTAAGTACATTCGCGTTGTTCTGCAATCACTCTCCAGAATTCTTTTTGTCTTGCAACCTAAACTCTGTACCCATTCAACAGCAACTTCCCATCCTCCCTCCTCCGGCCCCTGGCAACCGCCCTTCTAGTTGCTATGGATTCGACTCTACAGGTACTTCCTGTAAGTGGATTCGTACAGTGTTCAGCTTTTTGTGACTGGCTTATTTCACTTACAATCATGTCCTTAAGTTTCATCCATGTTGTGGCATGTGTTGAAATTTCCTTCCTTTTAAAAGTTGAATAATATACCAGTGTGTATGTGTGTGTGTGTAGATATAGAAAAAGATGTAGATATACCACATTTTGCTTAGCTATTCATTCATCTATGTACACTTGGGTGGTTTTCATCTTTTGGCTATTGTGAATAATGCTGCTATAAACGTGGGTGTATAAATATCGCTTTGACAGCCTCTTCAATAAGTGGTGCTGGGAAAACTGGACAGCTACATGGAAAAGAACAAAATTAAAACATTCCCTAACACCGTACACAAAAATGAACTCTAAATGGATTAAAGACATAAATATAAGGCCAGACACTATAAAACTCTTAGAGGAAAACATAGGCAGAACACTCTATGACATAAATCACAGCAAGATTCTTTTTGACCCACCTCCTAGAGAAATGGAAATAAAAACAAAAATAAACAAATGGGACCTAATGAAACTTAAAAGCTTTTGGAAAGGAAAGGAAAGGAAAGGAAAAGGAAAACATAAACATAAACAGCAAAGGAAAACATAAACAAGACAAAAAGACAACCCTCAGAATGGGAGAAAATATTTGCAAATGAAGCAACTGACAAAGGATTAATCTCCAAAATTTACAAGCAGCTCATGCAGCTCAATATCAAAAAAACAAACAACCCAATCCAAAAGTGGGTAGAAGACTTAAATAGACATTTCTCCAAAGAAGATATACAGATTGCCAACAAACACATGAAAGGATGCTCAACATCATTAATCATTAGAGAAATGAAAATCAAAACTACAATGCGATATCATCTCACACCAGTCAGAATGGCCATCATCAAAAAATCTACAAACAGTAAATGCTGGAGAGGGTGTGGAGAAAAGGGAACCCTCTTGCACTATTGGTGGGAATGTAAACTGATACAGCCACTATGGAGAACTGTATGGAGGTTCCTTAAAAAACTAAAAATCGAACTACCATACGACCCAGCAATCCTACTGCTGCACGTATACCCTGAGAAAAGCATAATTCAGAAACAGTCACGTACCACAATGTTCATTGCAGCACTATTTACTATAGCCAGGACATGGAAGCAACCTAAGTGCACATCGACAGATGAATGGATAAAGAAGATGTGGCACATATATACAATGGGCTATTACTCAGCCATAAAAAGAAATAAAATTGGGTTATTTGTAGTGAGGTGGATGGACCTAGAGTCTGTCATACAGAGTGAAGTAAGTCAGAAAGAGAAAGACAAATACCATATGCTAACCCATATATATGGAATCTAAAAAAAAAAGCTTCTGAGGAACCTAGGAGCAGGACAGGAATAAAGACACAGACATAGAGAATGGACTTGAGGACATGGGAAGGGAAGGGTAAGCTGGGACAAAGTGAGAGACTGGCATCGACTTATATACACTACCAAATGTAAAATAGATAGCTAGTGGGAAGCAGCCGCATAGCACAGGGAGATCAGCTCGGTGCTTTGTGACCACCTAGAGGGGTGGGATAGGGAGGGTGGGAGGGAGACACAAGAGTCAGGAGCTACGGGGATATATGTATATGTATAGCTGATTCACTTTGTTGTACAGCAGAAACTAACACACCATTGTAAAGCAATTATACTCCAATAAAGATGTTGAAAAAAAATAAGAAAATAAATATCTCTTTGAGATCCTGCTTTCAATTCTTTTGGGTATATACCTAGAAGTGGAATAGTTGGATTATATGGCAATTTTATTTTTAGTATTTTAAATCAGATGATTCTTCTGCCCATCAAAGTTTGAAACGCACTAGACTAGAGTCCAAGAAAGGATATAATCGAGGGCTCAATTTGAGCAATAAGGCAATACATATTATGGGAGGCTAGGAAGGGAGAGGAGAGAGTAGGAAAAACTAGCACGGGGGTTGGGGGGAGTGCTACAGAGAAAGGATGAGGATTGCAAGCAAGCCTCGAAGCAGAGGTTTGAATAAGATGAAATGCAAGGAGAAGGCGACCTAGGTGGGAAACCACAGAAGCAAGTCAAGGAGACCACGAGAGCAGCAGGTAGCAGGAGAGAAGAGTTATGCTGAAGCCTCACGGGGGATGAGGTTGTCAGGAGGTGTGGAGTTGGGTTATCGCAAGCTTGCCAACCAGGCCAGTGGCTTCCGATTTAATGCAACAGACAACAGGCAACTCCTGAAAGCTCTGAAAGAGAAGAGTCATGTGACAATTGCAGTGTCATCATCCAGGAAAATTAATAACGTCAACAAAATGGTATTAAAAGTGCAGTTCTATATAAATTCCACTGTAGTGAGGATCCTAATAAAATTGTATAAATGGTTACTGTGGTGTTATAAATGAAAATGAACCTAACTTTATAATGACAAGGTCCTCCTCTACCCACTAGAAATTCCTAACCAGCATCTTCCACAATACCTAGCAAATTTTAGGTATTTTATAAACAATGCAAAATGCAAAAAAACCTAGCAAAATGCCAAACATCTTTGCCTGAATGGGCTAAATAATATTAAACAATGTGTAAGAAAGTGCTGTGACTATGGGTTGTTTGTGGTTTTTTTTTCTTTTTGCGGTACGCATGCCTCTCACTGTTGTGGCCTCTCCCGCTGCGGAGCACAGGCTCTGGACACACAGGCTCAGCGGCCATGGCTCATGGGCCCAGCCGCTCCGCAGCATGTGGGATCTTCCCGGACCGGGGCACGAACCCGTGTCCCCTGCATCGGCCGGTGGACTCTCTACCACTGCGCCACCAGGGAAGCCCTCTATGGGTTTTTTTTTTACAAAAGCTAGTCAGAGTTGTGGTATTTGAAAAATTTTGATGTTATAGGTCTACCATCTATTAGTTGCAACTTTACTTAACCTCCTTATGTTGTAGTTTCTCATCTCTGAAGTGGGGATGACGGACCTAACTCACAGAGTTTTTGTGATGATTTAATGTATGTAAAGCACTTAACACAGAGTCTGGCGCTGAACAATGACTATGTTAATATTATTCTATGTACTCTTTAAAGAGATAAATGAAGGTTAATCAAATAATTTTCTGTTCTAACAAGAAATCATCAAGCATCAGAAAGTTTCAAACTCTTACTTTCCCTCTATTGATCTGGAAGATATTCTCCACGTGAACTTTCTAATTTGGAGCAAAGCAAACTAAGGCATTTTTTATAAAACGTACATTTTAATAGTCCTCAATAGGTCTTCAGAGACTTCACTTCTTTTTCTTATTCGTCCAATTTTCCATTCTTTAATCCTTTTTTTCCCTGAATTTTCTATGTCATCCTTCTTAAAATGTAAGATATTAAACAATAAGGACCTGACCAGGAGTGGGAATTGAAGGAAGACTGGCTGGGCTGTTAAGTCTTCGGGACGGGGCCCAAATCTGTTTTGTTCAGTGCTGAGTCATATGCCTCAGGCACAGCTGACTGTGTAGCACCGGGAGACCCATCAAAGACACAATGACTTGTGGCCTCCCAGGCCATCCTTTATCACAGCCCATCAGTTGTTGCTATTACTAATTCCAAGGAGCACATAAAAATGTGATGAAAGACAGCAGATCATTGCATATGGCGGCACTGACAGTGATGACCTCAGGAAAAATTTTTAGGGAAAAGTCTGAATTGAAAGAATATTATTGCACCTCCAATAACTACAGAGGTGAGTCATTGATGAACCAAACCAAGCCTGGGAAAACAATGTGGAGATAACAAGAGAGGGAGCAAGACAGGAAGGAAAAAAATAAAAACGATAAACTATCTTTTGCCTCGTGGATATAGTTCTAGGCAAACGCACCCATAGAATGACAGCAGTTAGTCAGGAAAAACTACTCGCTAAGTACTGGTCATAGATGTTTCTCGGAAGTAGCCATCATTAGGAAATATTTAGGAAGTTTATAATCAGGCAGAGACAAGACAAGCTAGTCTTGATGTGACCAGTGTTCTCGGGGCCGTGTGTTCACTGTATTAGATCACTGACCCGCTTCAACCCCCTCTGAGCTGCTAAAGGTCATCAGAGCACAAGGCCCCATGAAATCAGGACTCTCTGAATTGTGTTCATTAGTGAGTGTTTACGAAAGAAAAGCACTGTAGGAGCAGCACGGTGATCCTCAGAACCAATTAATGCTTATGGGCTGTGATTGTCGAGGCTCCCATTTGGGTCAGTGATAGAAAACTTGAAGAGCTGTGGATTCATTTATGAGTCAAATCAAACCCCTGAAAAGGTAGTGAGAGTAGAATACTAGGAGACCTGCAAACTCTCAAAAAACTCAAGCTAAGGAGCTTAGGACTTGGCTGGGCCCCAGGTCACCAAGATATACCCAAGCTGTGACTAGGGAACATAGCTCACATTGAGTGGCAAGGAGCCAACTAACTTTCCTGACCCTGAAGAGAACCCTCGGTATCACAAAAGAGCTTGGCTTTTTTTGATGTCCTGGCCAAAATTTCTTTGATTTTTCTTTGATTATCTCTGTATTATAGAACAGAGTTATGCAAGTTTGGGAGGTTTGGTGGTTAGTTTTATATGTCAACTTGGCTAGGCTATAGTACCTAATTATTCAACTAATCACTGATCTATGTGTTTCTCTGAAGGTATTCTGTAGATCTGGTTAACACCTATGATCAGTGAACTTTAAGTAGAGGAATTACCCTCAGAATGTGGTGGGCCTCATCTAATCAGTTGAAGGCCTTAAGACCTAAATTGAGTTTTCCCCCAAGGGAGAAGAAATTCCACTTGTGGATGACATCATTAGCTCCAAAACAAAACTATGTGCTCCTGAGGTGATTCACAGAGAGTTCCACTCTGGTCATCGCAATTAAAATATACTGAGTTGTAGTTCCCTCACCTGTAAGTTTTTTAAAAAATTAAGTAAATGACTAGTTAGATGAAATAATCTGTTTAACATGTGTAGTAAAGAGAGTAGCACTTGATAGGTACAATAAATATAAGTTCCTTTCTCTTGTCCCTCTGAATTGCTTCTCCCCAAAAAAGACTTTCAACTGTTTTCTCCATTCAAATGACCTCATGTAGAAATTGAGCCAATAGGCACCCTGGATGTCTATGATACTTTTTTGTTTTGATTGCTTTGCTTGTTTATTTGAGGTCTTCCTCTGGTATACACCTGAGATGAATAAATCAAGAAAATTCAAACGATGGACCCACACTCATGCATTTCCTTCCATAATTAATAACAAAATCAGGCCCTCAGACGTTCACAGAAATACATATATGAACACCGAAGTCCAGCTAAAGTATATAAATGTTCACTTCTCCCACCTTGCTGGTCTGAACACATTTCCATTGGAAAACAGAATTCTTTTCTAATACACAGTTTCAACATAACAACACGAAAGAAGCAGCAATATTTTTAACCTGTGAGCTTTGCCAGTCTCTCCCTAATCCTCCCATAATGCTCTGCTGTGAGACCCGGCCACGCCTTCAGGCCTATCCTACAAACTCTATCTAGTTTTTCTCCACACGAATTTTCTGTTCTAGCTGGTGCTACCTCCTCCCTCATGAACTAGACTTACATCCCAGGTGGAAAGCTGGTGGCATGAGGTCCTCATGTGGCCCCAACACCCATCCTGTGTGACCTTTGCATCCAGCCCACACAGGAGCTTAAGGTACTAAGCTGGGATACAGCGGCAGCAGCCTGGCCTGCTCGCTATCTGACCCATAACTGCACTTCCCACAGGCTCTGAGTTTGCCATCTTTGCTGTCTACCTGTATTCGGATTGTTCCATTTGTTTGGTCTACCCTTTCACCTCATATCCTAAGTGTCCCTCAAAACCTTGTTGTTCTCCCCTGCTTTCCTTGTCAACCCTCCGTGTTGTTCTTAGGTACCATTCTGGTCACCTTGGATGGGAATGGCCATTATGGCCTAGTCCTGGATTTGTTTTGTGTTTTTTAATTCTTGTCACAGATTATCCTTGGCTTTTGGTAGTTCTGGGTCCCTTACAGCAGAAGCCAATCTTTACAAATTTTGACATCAATAGCCACACAAATGCAAAAAGTTCCTTTAACTCTTTGAACTCACAAGATGAGTACAAATAGCTACAAATATAAAACTAGTATCATTGTTTTTCTAACAGCAATGATGGGTTGTGGAGGGCAATCTACCCACCTAGCCAGGCTCTTGGGTAAGTCAAGGTGCAAACGTGAGCTTGAAGCCAAAGAATTTAATTTTGAATCAAGTTGCTAAATGAGAAACAAGTAAACCATAGAGTAGCTCTTCCTGTCTACCCAGTGACTCAACCTGAACAAAATGACAAGTTCAGATGCCCCTGCCCGATCCAGTCCTGGACTCAATGACATTTTCTTTTGTTCAATGTCAGGAATTTGCTCCATTTTCTGAACGGGTTGCTCACCTCCTTGACAGAATGCAGAATGACTCCTGTTTCCCTGTTGTTTCCTGAAGGATAAACACTGACCTAAAATCCCTTTTGTCAGTAAGTCTGGAAGGAACCCATCTTCACGTGAGCGCTTTTTCCGGTCCTGCTGCAGTTGTTTGTAGCCTCAAAGGCATGGCAGGATGTTTCTCTCCTAAATTCCTCAGGGCTTCTTATCCCTCCGATGTCCTTGAACAAGTAAACACGAATGATGTAATTCCAGAGGTCTCCTAACCTACATTCATCAGAATAAAACACCTCCCTGGGCCTGACCACACAGCTTTGTCTTAGTAAATGGAGAACTTTGTACGTGTGTGTATAGATGCACGTGTATTTATATGTGCTTGTATCCATACATGTGTATATATAATATATACATATATTCATACATGTGCATATACACATGTGTATGTATGTATGAACGTGTGTCTTTGGAGTTTTATCTATCTCTACAGCCCTACACAAACATTTTGACAAAACTATTCAGCTCACTGCCGAGGGCAACTTAACATTTTTTTTTAACTTAATATTTTTGAACGTCTGCTATGTCCCAAGTAACATGCCTGCGTCATACAAGCCTGTGTAATGGGTACTATTTTACAGATGAGTAAGCTATTTTACAGATCACACAACTAACGCCTGCTCTGAGACGTGAACTCAGGTCCATCTGGCTCACAGCCTTTCTCTCCATGGCCTCTCCAGCCCCTTACTCAGGATACTTCCCGTGGAAGGCTTTTCCCGTTCCCCCTGCGTCTGCCATCCCTTAAAAGCGCCTAAGGTTCTGCTCCTTCCTGAAACTCCAGCTCTCCGAGTTCACCCCCTCGGGGAGGTGCTGGATCCAGCTGCCCTGACTCATGCTGATTCCCAGGGGCTGACCCTTAGCATCCCTTCCGGCTCCGTATTCACTGACATCACACTGGGAGCTTGAAATTGGCCGCGGGCGGAGTATTTACTCCACAGACGTTGCCAGTGCTTTCTCTTTGGAAAGGCGGTTGTTAAAGACTCCGCTGCCCAACAAACGCCCTCCTCCTTTAAACTTTCAACTTAAATTATGCAGATGGATTTATTCCTTCCAAGATTAGCTATTCTTCACATATGCAGGCCTCCTCTCTCAATTATATTTCATGAACCACTTGAGGGGAGGGATTTACTTCCTCTACCTCTTTATCACCCGGAGAGCCCCAGGGCTGTGGAACCAGCCGTGTCCGTGAACACGTGGTTGGCAGATGGTGATGCACACAAAGGGCGCAAATTCGGCTTATGAGAACGTGAGTGTCCCCTCGTAGAGTCAATCTGTGCCGAGCCCCCTCCCCTGCTGTGCCCACCTATGCCTAAAACCTGGCGAGTTCAAACCGGGCTTCCCATCCTTTCCAGCCCTCCAAATACCCTTCCCCATCTTTAGCCTCTGTAGCAACACCTTTCTCCAGCTCACAGGCCTGAAGCTGGTTCTGTCTTTACTTTTGTCTCTCACCATCTGTACTACCCGCCTAGGGCTACCACAACAATTACCACAAACTGGGAGCTTAAAACAACAGAAATGTATTCTCACTGTTCCTGAAGCTAGAAGTCTAAAATCAAGGTGTTGGCCGGGCCGTGCTCCCTCTGAAGACTCGAGGGAAGAATCCTTCTTTGCCTCTTTCAGCTTCTGGTACTTTCAGGCATCCTTGGCCTTCCTTGGCCTGAAGCTGCATCACTCCGATCTCTGCCTCTGTTGTCTCATGGCCTTCTTTCCTACGTGTCTGTGTGTCTCTGTATCTCAATATCCAAATTTCTCTCCTCTTAGACACCACTCATACTGGATTTAGGGTCTGCTATAATCTAGTATGACTTAGTTTTTAACTTGATTACATCTGCAAAGACCCTGTTTCCAAATAAGAAGGGGTTAAGGTACCAGGGGTTAAGACTTGAACACGTATTGTTAGGGGACATAGTTCAACCCACCTCGCCATCCCAGCTGTCAACGTTTAATTTTTGCTCCCTTGCCTTTGATCTTCTGCTTCCATAACATCAAGAATGCAGACACTTCTAAGGAACTTCCTTGGACTCTTTAAGGACAGGTGGGAGCACATAGCTTCCGCCATGGGTTGTCTACCACGTGGACAACCTTCCTGGCCACTGACCACTTTCTGGACGGGTTTCTGACCTCACTCCACACTGCTGCCTGCGTCCACTGTTTCCCTTGGGGCCCTCCAACCAGCTCTAGTGGTCCCTCCCCAGTGGCCTTTGCTAGAACATGAAATGCCAGAAAATATTTATTAATTAAGTGGAACCGAACGGTAAGAACAAATGCCAATAAAATAATGTAGGAGAAAGATCATTTAGACCATCTTTCCCAATGTGTGTTTCTTAGTTCATCCACCTCCAAATCTACATGAAAATACAGAATTCTCAGCCCCACCCTAGAACCAGTTAATTAGAATTGCCAGAAAGGGATTTGAAAATACATAGTACTAAACTGTTTTATTGAATAGCTGAGAGTTTACATGGTTCAAAAATCAGTGTATAAAAGTATATACACAGCAAAGCATTTAGACTGCTTCCTTCAGTCCATATCCCAAATCACCCTCTTTCCCCCTTATCCTCTGTATTGCTCATTATTTTTTGCCTGCTTGTTTCTTTATGTTAATCACACAAATATTAACATATATTTTAATTTCCTCCTTTTTTGCAAAAATTAAATATATACATAGATACATGTATATATGCAATCTGTTTTTAATTTCCTAAATTTGACACCATATCCTAAAGGTCTCTTCATATTTGTAGTATGTAAACAGATATTCCCATTATTCTTTTTTATATTACATAATATTTCATTGTGTGGATCTACCATAGTTTAATAACCAATCCTTTATTGCTTTTTACTTGGGCTATTTCCAATCTTTTGCTATTCCAAACAAGGTCACAATAAATGATTTGTCTGAATACATCTTTTATTACGTGTACAGGTATCTCTGTGGGACATTATCAAAAGTGGAGTTTCTGGGTCAAAGGGTAAATGTGCCTGTAGTTTTATTAGCTATTGCCACAGGGACAAGACCCACAGGGACAAGACCAACAACGTATGAGAGTCTATTTCTACTATAGTGTTACCAACAGCGTCAGAGATTTGCCATTTTGATAGGTTAGAAATGGTATCTTGCTGTAGTTTCAATTTGTACTTCTCTTATTGTAAATGAAGTTGAGCATCTTTTCATGTTTAAGGGAAGTTAATCTACCTTTTTAACAGAATCTTTGGGCAATTCTTATGCATATGGCTCTCTCAAAGATCCTGGCCCAAAGCCAAAGAACTTGAAGGAAAATAAATGGTGAAATGGACGCTAATGTTGAGAAGAAGCTTCCTATCCTGCTAACCTCTGTTAGCAGCCCCACAAGGAAGGGTCTCCCATGGGTACATGCTCCCAAAACGACTCTGTACTCAAAGAGTTTCCCTTACTTCATTGTAAGCAGATAAGCTAGCAGGTTTTGTAAGATGTCGCCCATTACCCACTTCTAGGCTGGATAAGAAGATGTGAGGGGACATCGAAGTGATGGTAGAAGACAGGCTTTCTTTGGGGCATTAGCTGTCATGTTTTGTTCCTCTACTTCAAGGGGGATGGGAGTGGGCACCTCCCCTGTGACTCAAGCACAGGGTAGAGGCTTCATGGGGCCCGATAGGAAGGCTTGGCATCAGTCGCTAGAGTTTGATGGCCATGGCAACTGGTATCTGATTCACACCGGAAAGACCTAGAGGTGTGACACTGTAGTGGAAGCATGAGATGTGGCTGCTTTGGGTCCATCTGTTCTACAGTGACCCACATCCCCATTTGTCCAGGACTGAAAGATCTCTTGGGATGTGAGACTTTCAGTGCTGAAACCAGGACAAAACCATCATGGTTGGTCACCAGGAGTGAGGCAAAGATACAATTTTCTGAGGAACAGGACGTGGACTCTGGAGACATTATCTAGCCGTGAGTCATCCTGAAAAGATTCCCATTCTAAAGGAGCAACTAGAAGGGCCAGGGATCCCAACAGAAAGGTGAACAACCAAATGCCAGACTCACACGGGAGCCGCAAGCAGCCAGACTGAGAGGCATTGTCAGTGCAAAGAACTGCAAGGAGGGCTTCCAGAGGGCCTCTTCAAGGGAACCCAAAGACATGCCACCACGGATGAGCTGGCACGGCACGTCTGACAGAGGTACCAATCCTATCCCATCTAAGGACTGTGCTCTCTTCCTCCACCTCTCTGTGGTGGACGCTGGGATGCCCTGACACAGGATGAAGGACTTAGTCCCAGCTCCTGGAGTGCTACCGACAGACCCCGCTCAACTATTTGCTGCCCAGAGGGCTGGACTATGCAGCGAGCCACCCGCTCAAGGCCACACCTGCTTCCTGGGGAGGCCAGTATTCAATGGCTGATAGACATGGGAGGATAAAGGCCTGATCCCCTGGCCTCAACTGGGCGACTCTGAAGAGTCATCCCAGCTTCAGAACTCTCTGGGGTCAGCAAAGTCCCCATCAAGACATCATCACAGCTCAGCCCTCTCCACCCCTCCTCCTCTCCTCCCCCTTCCCCTCGTCCCCTCCTTTCCCCTCCTCTTCCACAGGTGATGATAGCCAGGTTTTGTGCAGAGGCAGGTAAAACAACTGGCACAGAGTGAGTTGACGGGGGCCAAGGGGGTTTTGGCTCACACCCTGAATCAGGTCATTCAATACACCACTCTTACAGTAGCTTCTGGGGACTATTTCACTATCCACAAACATGGGTAAAATCGTGCTATATCTGCTCCTTATTTCACAAAGACCTCAAAAAGAAACAAAAGGTGATTCAAACTCTGAGACA
This sequence comes from Phocoena phocoena, assembly GCF_963924675.1. Classification (NCBI taxonomy): domain Eukaryota; kingdom Metazoa; phylum Chordata; class Mammalia; order Artiodactyla; family Phocoenidae; genus Phocoena; species Phocoena phocoena. Next base: position 15,346,749 of record NC_089230.1, on the reverse strand, counting down.
GAGGCAGTCAAAGGTCTAAAGGTACTATTTTAAGACCAAATATAGCCCTCAGAACAGCACTGCTAAGGTGACCACAAGCAAGATGTGGGGATTTTATCTGAGTCACTTAACTCAGTGAGTCATTAACCTAGTTTGCCAAGTGAGTTTCAACTATCTCCCTAACAGAACCGATGTGGGCCATGTGTTAGCCCTGTACATATGTGAAAGTTTAAACTCTTACCTGGACCTTTTCTGAACCTTTGAAGACCCCCCAATCACGTTTTGTCGGGGGCATACATGATTTTTGAAAAAGTACTTTACATGTTCAGCTGACATCATGTCACTACTAGCTCGAACAGAAATATTGGCCTGTCTTTTCAGGGGTGTGGAAGTCATGGGACCGCTGGTAGCAGTCCCCTCCCTCCAGTTCTCAGCAGATGTTCCAGGCATTGGTGTGTCTGAGGGGTTTAGAGAGCCTAAGAAATGAATGTGCATCCAGTTATGTTTTCACGTCAAGGGTCAAACTAAAAACACCACAGGTCAAAAGGAACCAGGAAAAGGAAAAAAAATACACTTTATCCACAAAATGTATTTTTAAACATCTTCTTCCTGTGCAGCCTGATTCCTCCATTGAAGAGGAAAAAGTTAAAAAAATCATAATAATTAAAAATAAATTCTTTTCTTTTTCAACTCACCTCAGGATTAGAATATTTGAGGAATGGAAAGGATCTTTTAGTATTTCATTGAATCAAACCTTTATTGTATGTAGGTGAAGAAATGGTACCAGAAGGGTGACCTGCTAGTGAGTGAGTGGACCCAATTCTGCTGATACAGAGCTCCCCATTGTAATGACCACTTATGTGTATATTTATTGTATTCTGTGACTAATAATCTCACTTAAGAATTTCCAGGTTCCCCAGGTTCTCCTCCAGATAACAAGAGTATTGGAAACATTAGGTAACTTGTTTCATGTCTCACAGCTAATAACTTGTCACACTCCTGTTTAAAATTCTTCAGTTATTCTCCATACATTTTGAGACAGCGCTTCCTGGCCCCGCCTCTCACTGGCACCACCCCCTCAGTGGCTCCGCCCTCTCACTGGCTCCACCTTCTTTCTGGTCCCTCACATCCTTCCAGCCCCTTTCTCGGCCCTGGTGTGGTTTCCTACCTGGTGCCTTTCTGCACCTGCCGTGCCTCTGATGGCATCCCCTCCTACGCAGAGGCTTCTGGGGCAAACAGCAGAGGCCTGCAGGTCAGGGCTGGGGTCTCAGCTCCAACACTAGCTGTGCTGGGTGAGCTGTGTGGCCCCCTGAGATGCGGCTTCCTCACCTGTGGAAAGGGAAGCTGGGACTAACGTCTAGAGCTGCCTCCTAGACGTCTGGCCACTGGCTCTGACACCAGATCCACAGCATGGCTCAGCCAAGCAACGCCCGAGGCCCCACTGCCTTCTTAGCTTACCTCCCTGACTCTCCTTTACTCCCTTTTTCTAAAAACATGTCAGCGGAAACTAAAACCACGTTCCTGGGGAAAGACATTCCCATCAACAATCCCTTCAAAGTTGACACCAAGAGATTGGTGGGCACTTTTTAAAGCTTAAGGGCATCTCATGAAGGTTATTCGCAATGCAGAGATTTTATTTTCTTTAACGGGGATTGTGAATGAATGAATGAAAAATATGTTTCCCTAGGACCTTAGTTGAAATGTCACTTTCTCAGGGATGCATTCCTTGATATCCTTAGGTCCCTTGTTATTTGCTGACATGATATCCAGTAATTTTCCTCATCAGGACTGTAATTCAATAATTATGTATGCAACTATTTCCCATCCACCTGTCCAGCTAGACTGTAAACTCCATTTCTCTTTTCATTGTTTGATCCCAGCACCTAGTGCAGCATGTGACACAGAGTCGAACCAAAAATATTCAGCAAATATTTGTTGAATGAGTGAATAGCCAGCCTCATCCTGGCTCTCAGTGTGATTGGTCTGCAAATTGGCAGCAGCCTCCTCACCTGGGAACCTTTTAGAAATGCAGATTCTAGGGCCTCACTGCAGCCTTATTGAATCAGAATTGGTGGGCTTCGGGGGCAGGGTGCGGGAGCCCAGCAATCTATGTTTTAATAAGTCTTCCAGGTGACTGATGCACACTCAAGGGTTCTGGTGAAATAGATGAAGGTTTAGCACAAGACTCTATCCCACAGGGATCTAAAGAGTAGTGGGGGGCGGGGAACAGAAACCTAAACCCATGGCTTTGGCAACACAGCAGGGATTGGGAGGAGGATGTGTGTGTGTGTGTGTGTGTGAGTGTGAGTGAGTGTGTGTGTGTGTCTGTGCACGTGTAAACTGGGGCTGCAGCTGCATGGGCATGAAGGACCCCCGCCTGCCGCATACTAACTCCACATTTGAGGACAAATCCTGCCCCCAACGAGCTAATGGTGTTGAGGTGCGCTGTCCCTGTGCACCCCGAGTGGCCTCTTCCCCTAGTAACAGGCTCCCTGGCCTCTGAAGTTCTGTTTTTTGGAGTAGCTAACGGTGATGGGTCCAGACGTGTGACCCCCTTGGTGGGAGAGATTGCTGGCCCTGTAAAAGTATCCCGGAAATCGCTTCCTTCAGCCTGGAAAATAAGTCAGCTATTTTTGAGTGCGGGTCGGCTATAAGGCTGACTGTTAGTAATTTTAAAATCCGTTTCCTCCCTCAGAAGCTCTTAGGTGCCTTCCCACAAGTCCTGTTCAACTGTCTGGGGACTCCAGGCTCAAGATTGTCCTTTTTTCCCGAATTAGTTATCTTAAAAATTATTTAGAAATTTTGACTTAGAAATCACACATTCGTAATGCCTCAGATTATTTAAGACCATATGATTAAGAATGAGTGAATGGATTAAACATAGAGGAGACTTGGACTCAACCACTTGCGTGACTGTTCCCAGATGGACCAGATTCAAGTTCACCACCTCCCACGGGACTTGAGGGTTTGGACGGCTAGCCCCTCCTGGAAAGCGTCTGCCTTTCTGTTCCAGTTAGTGTTCCTCCTTCCCCCACCGCCCCCTCACCTGCTCCTTCAACTGCATCTTCACTTATTACCCTGAGCCTGGTCTCCCGACCTGCCTGGAACTCCCAGCAAGCCACGGGCTGGGGCTCTGCCCATCACAGCCCTGCTAATGACTAGCTCATAGTTCAATAAACTACATTATCGATCGTCCCCACCACCTCATAAAAACATTCAGCTTACTCTGCCCAGCCAAATTTGTGTATCTTTTTATTGTTCCTTTCATAAGAAAAAAGGGCAATGGCTATATTTGTTTAGAAAACAGATTCATATTGGATGCAGAGATTTCGAAGGGTCCTAGTAAAGAGAGGTGCCCAGTCATGAGCTGGGCATTGTCAAGGCCACCAAATCATAAGGTCCTATGGGCTCAGTAGCAACATATCATACTACGGAAATGGTATATTCGAGATCAGGCTGAAGAAAGGGAGCCTCTCAAATAAGTTACATGAGTAGGAGACCAGAACCGCACATCACTAGTCTCTGAAGAACTGCAGCCTCTACGTTTGCTCATGACTATGGCCATGCGAGTTTTCCCTATAACCCACTTGGTGAGAGCAAGGAGAATTTTAAATGGGGTAGAAGAGCTAAGTGCCAAATACCGTTTTATTTCTAGGAAAACTACCTACTGATTAAAATACACAAAGTATCCTTAATGCCTTTGGAACAAATGTCAAACTTCATTACTTTGTCTTTCCAGTCTCCTTTCACTGTCTGAACTGCTCTGTTTTATTCTTCCAGATTATTCCCAATAATAAAAATGTTCTTCCCAAAATACTAAGTCTGTTTCCAATGAGTAAGAAAAAAATGAGCAAAAAAAAGTCAGGGCCTGAGCCAGCCTGTGGGCCTTTCTAGCCCACTATTATAATAAATAGTCTTTTCTTCATGTGTGGATTTATTCCCTATGGGTGTACCCTGGATTCCACTGCAAACATCTTTAATGACCATAGCAATGCCTTCTGATAAGGACCCAAGCTTTATCTTAAACACCCCCCCACCCCCACCCCACCCCACTCCCCGTCTCAGCTCAGCCAACAGGATGAATCACGCCTGAAACAGATATTTTGCCTTCCCCTAGCCAAGCAGTTCAGTCCCCTCCCAGCAGATGAGACGCTTCATCCCTTGGATGCCAGAAGCATCTTCCTAATTTCATCAGATGAGATGAGATACTGGTTTGGGGGATGACCCCAACCTTGGCTTAAGCAAACAAATCAAACGTGTGACCTTAGTTAAAAGCATGGACCTGATGTGTAAAATATAGCATTAATTAAATTCTACTGACCTGAAAATAGCACATTCTTCTCCTGGTGAGCCAGCAACTGCCCAAGATGATTTTGTAAAAGGAAGGATAAAATGATCTCAGTAAGAAATCTCCATCATGTTCTGGAGAAGGTAACCAAATTGGAGAATTCTGGGCAGCATATAATATTTCTTAATAGAACTTTAAAATTTAATCAAAGCCTCAAAGCAGCGATAAAGCCCTCACTAAAATATATGGTCAATGTACTTCCTCTGTGTGATCCAATCATCACTTCTTAAACTGTAACATACACGTGAATCGCCTGGTGATCTTGTTGCTAGGCAGATTCTAATTCAGAAGTTCCCAGGTGGGACAGTAGATGCTGCATTTCTGACCAGCCCCATACACTGCACATGCTACTGGTCTGTGCCCACACTCTGCACCACCCGCCATCTCCACCACTTTGAGTAGCAAGGATGTACACTATCATTAAAGCAGAGTATTTCTCTGAGGGTGGTCATTAGATCACTTGGATGAGAATCTCCCAGGTAATCTGTGAAAAAAAAAACCCAACCAACATGGTCTCATGCTCCACCACAGTTTACTAAATCCCGTGTCTAGAGCTGAAGCCCAGGATTCTGTATTTAACAAACTGCCCACGTGTTTCTTATCGAAGCTATGAGAATGGGCACTGTCTAATGGATAAACGGTGAATTTGGGATAAGAAGGAAACTCGTGCAGGGAAGGCTTTGCCCTCAGTAAAGAGGCTTCTGTGCTGTCAACAGGAAGGAAAGGTGGAGCCTGCGGGGCTCCCATAGCTCGCCAGGTGCAAGCCGTGCAGGGAGTCTAGATGGTAGGGATGGAGGTCGTACGAGCCTTCATCGTGATACGATACTGTACTAATTTCTGTTGCTAAAATAAACATTAACGTTCAGTATTGAACAGAGCCTCCTGACTTTAAAACATAATTATGATTTGAGAAAAGTTGCATAAAATTAAGTTTTTACTTTTTTATCTTACTGACTTACATGATAATTTTAGAGGGGGTTATCATTGCTTTTGTGGATTCTTCACTTGGTGCTGTGTCCTCGGTTTTAAGCTTTTAGGTATTTCCAGTCCTCAGTTTCCATCTCTTTGATGGAGGAGAAAACAATTTGTAAACAAATACTAATTTTTGCCAAGGACATTGCTTTCTCAAAAATAAATCAATGAATGAATAAACAAATAAATAAAGAAATGTTTAGAGATCACACTTGTTTGGTAATAATAACAGCTAATCTCTTATTAAGCACTTGGAACTGTGACAAGTAAATGAAATTTATAATTGTGGGGGGGTGGTGGGATGAACTGGGAGATTGGGATTGACATATATACACTAATATGTATAAAATAGATAGCTAATAAGAACCTGCTGTATAAAAACTAAATAAATAAAATAAAATTCAAAAAAATTAAAAAAAATAAATTTATAATTGCAATTAATTCTAAATATGAGATGTGTGCCATTATTATCCCCAAGGGCAGATGAGCTCCAAAGGGTTTATTGAGCTGAGGGAGCCACCGTTCCCGGCTGGGTCTTGGTCAGTACGTCACACTGCAGGGTTCTCTCCTTTTTTCCTTTCATAAAAACTTCCCAGGTTACCAGAGCCAAGTGTGGCCTGCTCTCCGTGGCTTTGACCAAACCCAGACGTGCCTGGTCCAAAGAGAGCACCTTGTGTTTGGCAGCATTGCTCTGCACTACATAGGAAAGTCTTATTGAGGAGAAATGAAACGTGATCCCTTGGTGTTAGAGCTTCTCGTATAGAATCATGCTCGTGTCACCTTGGAAGAGGTGAAATTGGTAGAAGCAGCAACTTTACTTGGTGTCACCTTAGAGACGAACAGCCCCATCCTTCCCAAATCAATTATTTATGATGGAGGAGAAATCAGCAGACAGACAACATTACAAAATTTTTTTTCACATAATCATAGTACTTAGTACTTCCTGGGGACTGTTCGATGGGGGGTTGGGTCTAAATGAGGGTGTGACATCCCTATCCCTAAAGAAACAGTTCCCTTGGGAAGATTGGGTTCAAAATTGCCAAACAGAGGAAGACAGAGGAGGTAGAGATTAAGAGAGGGAATTTCGCTTTTGTCGGGCCTTAATACAGCCATGCCCGCTTTCAATATTTATCTCCTAACTTTTTTCATCTTTTTAGTTTTAACCTTTCTGTATGCTCACATTTTACATGCTGAGGATGCCTTTTGTAATCCAAGCCAACAATCCCTGCCTTTTGAATGGCGAGTTTACTGTATTTACATTCATTATCACTGCTGAGATATTTGTTCAGGCCAAAACCTTTGGAGACGTCCTTGACTCATCTCTTTCACATTAATCTATCAGCTTATCTTGTGGACTCCACCTTCAAAATCTCTCCAGACTCCCCAGCCCTTCACACCGCCTTCACTTGTTCAAGATGCCACTGCAGTAGCCACCCAACCAGTCTCTGCTTTTTCCTCTTTTAGTCTGTTTGCATCACAGCATCTAGAGTGATCCTCCTAAAAATAAATAAATAAATAAACCAGATCATCTGCCTCTTCTCAAAAAATCCTCCAGCTACCCATTTCACTCAGCGTAAAAGCCAGGTGGCCCCCAAGGTCCTGTCTGACCCAGTCTTGCTTCACCTCTGCTCTCCCCTCTTCTCTATGTGGCTTTCACAAGCACATGCTAGCCTCAGGATATCTGCACTTACTATTCCTTTGTCTGAGATGCTGTTCCCTCCATACATCCACATGGTTCAATTACTTACTTCCCTCATAATGTCTTGAATATTACCTTCCCAGGAAGGCCATCCTTGACAAGCCTTCCTCCATCCTTAACATATCTACTGCACTTATTTGTCTTGTGCTTACTGTCCTAAGACGTGCCACAGGTGATTTATTCATTTATCTGGTCTATGTATTTCCCCTATTAGGATAGAAGGTTCATGAGAGCAGGTCTTTTTCTATGTTTTGTTTACTGCCATATTGCTGTTTCCTAAAACAGTATTTTGCTTTTAGTAGGCACTCCATCATATAATTGTTGAAGGAATGAATTTGGGCTTTTTCTACCATCTTAAACTTTGTACTCTCTATGCTTTTTTTCTCCTTTCTTGCCTTTTTTGGATTGAGTTTTTGTTTGTTTTAGTCTTTCATTTGTTCTCTTCTACTTATTTGGAAGATGTATTACTCTATCAACTCTATTTCTGTTCTTAGAGTGTCTAACCTTTCATTTTGAATTTTGCTGTGCATAGTGAACTGAATCAAATCAGAATCCTGACCTTGCAGAACAATATCATTCTTACCTTTAAGTGACTCATTTCAAAGTGGCTTCCTGAATCATCTCACTATTGAATTATTTTTTATAATATAGTATTTTATTCAACAAAAATGTAAGTGGTAGTTACCAAAAAAAAAAAAGCAAAAGAAATGCTCGCATCTCTCCAGATGTTCACATTTGCTACCATAGGGTTGCTGCTCAACATTCTATCATTTTTCTTGACTTGGGAGTTTTTAACCATAAATTCCACCTTGCTTGATACAAATAAGAAGGAAGTAGGAATGGCAATTGAGTATTTGCTATATAATATGTTTATTCATTCCTTTATTTTCTCTTTCCTTAAACTTTATGGGTAGTCTTTATAAATAAAAAAAGGCCAGTCATAGTCTTTTAATGGAGAATGCTGTCCATTCATATTTAATAGATCTACCAATAAACTTAATTTTATTCCTTCTGTCTGGCTTTATGACTTTTATTTATTCACTTTTTTGTTCTTTCTTCCTTTTTTTCCTGTTTCACTTAAGTTATTATTTCTTCCCTATTTCCCCCTATTTTCAGAAGTCCTATCCTGCTTTACCATTGGGTAAATTTAGGTCATCTCCTCTGTCCCTATACTCATAATCCCATGCTTCTTTTTCTAAAATAACAATAAAATGAGTGTGGCCAGATAGCATCAACACCCAGCACTTGTTCACACTTAGGCAATAGGAAGCCTGAGGAGTAGAAATAGGAATAAGGAACAAACCTGGATTCTTTCTATACCTTCCAAACTTCTTCATCAGCTGTTTATTATCTAATGCTTTTTCTTATAAAATTCTTCCATTGATCTGTTTCCAGTCTTTATAAAGGTAATGAGTAGAGGGTAGTCCAAAGGTAGGATGCCAGGCAGGAGTGGAATGGTCCAGTGAAAAGTGCACACAGAAGAGAATAACAGAGCAGGCTGTCTAATAATATGGCAGAATGGAGGACGGGTCTCACTGCCATATCCTAGCCTGGTAACTGACCCAGTCAGTCTGGTGAAGAGAAAGCTATCTACTATTTTACTGAAGAGTTCACACTAGATTCCAATGATAGAAGGGTCATCTTTTTAAGACTTATTTGTACTTTATTATTATTATATTTATATTATGCTTACTAAAATAATATGTGTTCCTTGCAGGAAAGTTGGGCAACAGAAAAATTAATAAGAAGAAAATGGAAATTGTCACGATCCTACTGTCCAGAGAGAACAACTGCTAACCTTTAGGTGTATTTTCTTTCAGTGGTTTTGGGTTTTTTCCCTGTATTCACATTCATTTAGAATTTTGACCCTGTCATTTACTGTGTGACTTTGATCTAGTTACTCAACTTCTCTGAATTTTACCTTCCTTCTGAAAACTGGATTTATAAATAGTACTAACCTCACAGGGCTGTTATGAGAGTTAAATAAGGTAAGACATTTATAGTATTTAGTATAGACCCTAACGCAAAGTAAATGTTCAGTAAGTGTTAGCTTTCTCTCCTTCCTCCTCCTCTTCTTCTCTTCCTTCTCCATCATCCTTCATCACCATGAGGAACCTTTCTCAGATTGCTAACCTTACAGCTTATAGAGTTGTGAGGATAAAAGAAAAAATGACTGTAAATGTCATCTTTGTAAACCACAAGCTCCCAAATTTATTTCTAGCATATTGAATGCCACAGATTCACAATGCAGAAGACCAAATATTTCCTCTTTCAAAAAATATTTTGCAGTCACCTCCATGTCCACAGAGTTAGCTGGAATCTAGGGGAAATACAAAAGTATTTAAGACAGTATCCCTCCCCTTGAGTTCTAATAATTGGTTTCCTATGTTATTTCCTAGGAGCATTCCAGATATCAAGTCATACTCTAAAATTAGGAAATTAAATGTTGTATTATTGGCACAGATACAAGAAAATAAATCAGTGGAACATGTTAGAGAGCCCAGAAACAAATCCTTGTACACATGGGAACTTAGTTAATGAAAACCATGGCATTTCAAATCGGTGGTGAAAGAAATTTCAATAAACAGAGTTGAGAAAATCGGCTATCCATTTAGTAAAAGAAATAAAGACCCCGTAACTACCTACCTCACACTGTACATAAACTTTATATGGATTAAAGAGTTAAGAACAGAAAATTCCAAAACAAAACCTAGTGTTAGAAGAAAATACAGGAGAATCAGTTATTTACTGCCTCATTGCAAACTGCCCCAAATCGTAGTGCTTTAAAGCTACAGTTATACAATTAAAGCAGGTCATGTGGGCAGTTCTGCTGATCTGGGCCCAGTGTGGCTGATCTCAGTTGGGCTTGTTCATGAGGCTGTAGTCAGCAGGCAAGTGGGCTGGGGGCTGGCTGTCTAGCATGGCCTTACCCCCGTGTCTGCTGGTTTGGCTGGATACCGGCATGTGAGGACAACTAGGCCACACATCTCTTATCTTCCAGTGAGCCAGCTGGGATTTTTCACATGGCAGGGATGGGGTTTCAAGACAGAGATCAAATGGTGTGCATTGTCACTTCTGCTGCTTTCCATTGGCCAATGCAGGTCACAAGTGGGGAAATAGATGTCATCTCTTGATGGGAGAAGCAGCAAAGTTGCAGAGGGCATGGATACAAGGAATGAAAAACAGGCCATTTTGATAATCTTCTACAACAGGAAGTTATTTTTTATTTTTATGCTTTGAGGATTGATTTCATAAAAATTTAAAACAGGTACAGCAAGAGAGTCTATATACAAAGTTAAAAGAGAAATGTCAAATTGAGAAAGATATGAGCAGCATATTATATGGCAGATAAAATATTCCCATTAAACAATAAAAAAGACAATATTCTGATCTAAAAATAAGCAATTTTCCAAAATGGTAATAAATGCTCTAAAAGAAGAACACAAACATGCGATCAACGTGTAAAAATATGTAGTCTCACTAGTAATCTTAAAAAGCAAATTTAGAGAAAAAAAGATCATCACTGAAATGACTGGCAAACCTGAAAATGATTCGAAGCATTCAGAGTTGCAAGCATGCAAAGAAATGGCCTTTCATATTCCATTGGGGGTATAAATTCATATACCTTCTGGAAGACAACTGCCAATATATAAAAAAATATATTTAGCATATGAGTATTCTGCATCCCAGAAGGGATATTTCTTAAGAGAATGATTGGGCAATTGTTCATAACAACTGAAAACAACCTAAAAATCTAGCAAGAGAGAACACGATACTTAAATTTTGGCGGCATGTCCATGCAATGCAATGATGTGTATCTTCGTCCATTCAAGGTTGCTGTAACAAAATACGAGAGACTAGGTAGCCTATAAACCGCAGAAATTTACTTCTCACAATTCTGGAGGCTGGAAGTCTGAGATCAGGGTGCCAGCACGGTCAAGTGAGTACTCTCTTCCTGGTGGCAGACTTCTTGTTGTGTCTTCACATGGCAGAAAGGGCTCAGGAGCTCTGTAGGAGTCTCTCTCATAAAGGCTCTAATCCCATTCCTGAGGGCTCCACCTTCATGACCTACACACCTCCCCCGAAACCTCACCTCCTTGTACCATCACCTTAGGTGTTAGGACTTCAACATATGAATTTGTAGTGGACACAAACATTCAGACCATAGCAATGGTCAACCATTAAAAAGAATGGGTAGATCTACACGATCTGTTGGATAAAGACACCATGACACATTGTTGAGTGATAAAAAATGACAATATGTATCATATGATCCTATTTCAGTGAAGGCCACCTTGTCTCAACCTCCAGGACTCTACCCATGCTATTCCTTTTGACTGGAAATATTTTTCTCAACCACCCACGATTTAAAACACAACATGAGAATCCATCCTGAGCAGCCCCCAGATGACACATTTTCCCTGCCAGGCAAATTGACAGTCTCCTCCTTTGTACTCCCTGTACCAGGGTGCAATTCCACAGAAGTGTTTTGTATTTATCTTTCTACTACCCAATCTACTTCTTCCTCCCCTGCCCCCTCCCCCCGCTCCCACCACACACACACTCTGGATTTGGCTTTAAGAGGATGAGAAACAAATAGTAAGAAATTTTGTTAATAGAGGAGACTGGGGTTAATAATGTTAGAAATTTTTGATCAGTGTTAAAAGAGACTAGGGTAGGCAGGGAATACCTTCAGTTTTTGTTTGGATTTTTTGTTTGCTTGTTTGGTGGGGTTTTTCCTTTGTTTTATGTGGGAATCATACCCTAGCCTGGGGGTGGGGTAGGCACCTCCCAGCTGAAGGCCTGACTGAGCGCTGGGACCTCCCAGCATGTTAGTCTGCAGGAGGCAGGCCTGCAGGATGCTGCGGTGTGGTCTCAAGTCCACTCACCTGCTGTATAGGTCTGAGCCCCTTCAGAACATAAATGGATTTATCTGGCACATGACCTTTATTTATTTTTATTTATATGAGTTAGTCTACTGAAGCTTTATTGAAATTTCCACATAAAAATTAGAAGCCACAGAATTTGAGAGAAAAGGAGCCTGTTTGCTTGAACTATGCCCAGAAAGGTGGAGTGGAAAGAAAGTTAAAATTCCATGAGAATAGAGAGAATATGTTTTCTGCCTCCCAGAAAGCATGATTGAAAAAGAAGAGATCATTTTTGTGAGATGAGGTCATTTTGTGTGAAAGAAAAGAAGGAAAGAAGGAAGGAAGGAGGAAGGAAGGAAGGAAGGGAGGGAGGGAGGGAGGGAGGGAGGGGAGAAAGAAAGAAAGAAAGAAAGAAGGAAAGAAAGAAAGAAAGGAAGGAAGGAAGAAAGAGAGGAAGAGAGAGAGAGAGGGAAGGAGGGAGGGAGGGAGGGAGGGAGGGAGGGAGGGAGGAAGGAAGGGAGAGAAAAACGAAAAGGGCCACACTACTTAGGGAAAAATTATACTTCATTCACTACATGTCAAAGTACAGAATGCTTGGTGCATTACAATATACATGCTTGTCTAGATTTTGAGTCAAAATATGTGTATTTACATTTTGTAGGGCTTCCCTGGTGGCGCAGTGGTTGAGAGTCCGCCTGCCGATGCAGGGGACACGGGTTCGTGCCCCGGTCCGGGAGGATCCCACATGCCACGGAGCGGCTGGGCCCGTGAGCCATGGCCGCTGAGCCTGTGCGTCCGGAGCCTGTGCTCCGCAATGGGAGAGGCCACAGCAGTGAGAGGCCCGCGTACAGAAAAAAAAAAAAAAAAAAAAAAAAAAAAATATGTGTATTTACATTTTGTAAAAGTGTAACCATCTAGTAGTATTCTTTCCATATGCCTTCCACCTTGAAACACAATGTATGTAACAATTAAATTTTAAACCACGTATTTCTCTCTTCTCGCACTAGTGCAAATCCAAGAAAATACAGTTAAGTGACTTTTTAAAAGTACAATCATGTAGGAATTTGTGTCAATTTCCAGACATGAAACAATATTTTAAAGCCACTAAAGGCAGAATACCTATCCAATATGGCACTGGTTTGGATGACAATTAGAATAATGACAATATATGTCAACTCTACAGTCTTTACTTGGTATAAAAATTACAGAAAACTCACAACTAAAACTATGCCAGCATTCTTTTTTTTTTTTTTCAGTTTTTTTATTTTGATTTTTTTTTTATTTTGTGTGTGTGTGTGTTACGCAGGCCTCTCACTGTTGTGGCCTCTCCCGTGGCGGAGCACAGGCTCCGGACATGCAGGCTCAGCAGCCATGGCTCACGGGCCCAGCGGCTCCGCGGCATGTGGGATCCTCCTGGACCGGGGCACGAACCAGCGTCCCCTGCATCAGCAGGCGGACTCTCAACCACTGCACCACCAGGGAAGCCCTATGCCAGCATTCTTTAAATTTTCTGAAAGCATGAGATTTCATCTTAACCCAGGAATGAACTCCTCCAAATGAAAGCTCCTCCAATCTAACACATCAATGTAAGCTCACTGGGTTACTTACAAAACAGGTACATTTTACAGTTAAATGTTACAGATTAGCTTTTGGCTTTCTGCTTTTGATGACTCCCAAAGCATGAAGCTGGGCTGTTTTTTCTTCCCTAAATCCATATTTCCTTTTTTTAAATTTATTTTATTGAAGTATAGTTGATTTACAATGTTGTGTTAATTTCTGCTGTACAGCAAAATGATTCAGTTACAAGTATATATACATTCTTTTTTATGTTCTTTTCCATTATGGTTTATTACAGGATATTGAATATAGTTCCCTGTGCTATACAGTAGGACCTTGTTGTTTATCCATTCTGTATATAATAGTTTGCATCTGCAAATCCCAAACTCCCAATCCAACCCTCCCCCAACGCCCCCCCTTGGCAACCAAGTCTGTTCTCTATATCTATGAGTCTGTTTCCATTTTGTAGATAAGTTCATTTGTGTCATATTTAGATTCCACATATAAGTGATATCATATGGTATTTGTCTTTCTCTTTCTGACTTACTTCATTTAGTATGATATTCTCTAGGTCCATCTATGTTGCTGCAAATGGCATTATTTCATTCCCTTGTATGGTTGAGTAATATTCTATTGTATATATGTGCCCCATCTTCTTTAACCATTCATCTGTGGATGGACATTGTTTCCATGTCTTGGCTGTTGTAAATAGTGCTGCTATGAACATTGGGGAGAATATATCTTTTCAAATTATAGTTTTCTCTGTAAATCCATATTTTCTGAATATTTCTTCTGAGTGTTCTCTTAGGACTCAATCCATGTGGAAGGGACAGAAGCTGGAGGTTTTGAAAGAAATGGAACTGGCATTGAGTCTATCACCTTCTATTGATCCATGATAAAAGAAGACTGCTCGGGCTTCCCTGGTGGTGCAGTGGTTGAGAGTCCACCTGCCGATGCAGGGGACACGGGTTCGTGCCCTGGTCCAGGAAGATCTCACATGCCGCGGAGCGGCTGGGCCCGTGAGCCATGGCCGCTGAGCCTGTGCGTCCGGAGCCTGTGCTCCGCAATGGGAGAGGCCACAACAGTGAGAAGCCCGCATACCTCAAAAAAAACAACAACAGAAAAGAAGACTGCTCCTTATTCTTCAGGAGTTGAGAAATATCCTCAAACATCAGAACAGGGGTCACAAACGCGTCCAGTTTCACAAAGATCTTGCACCATTCTGCTTGCCTCTTCTTAGAGATGTGTGCAAAAAGCATCTTCAGCCTCAGCCAATCTGACAAACTCAGCTGCTTGGAAGTTTTAAGGACCGAGACTGAGTCCTTTTAGGAATTTCTCATCGATGGGGACTTCAAAAGCCCCCACGGCCATGAACTTCCCTTCGAGGTCTGATAGGTTTCGCAGAGGAGTACACCACCGTCTTGTAGATTTTCTCCCTTTGCTTTGTTAAAACTGTCCTTGTTGTATAGGTACCACAGCACGGAAATAACACGTGCTACACTTTCTATCACATTTGCATCAACTGCTTGTCCTTTCCCAGGCTGGGCACATTCAAAAAGAGCCATCACAACACCCATTGCCCCAAGAACCCCGGAGATTGAGGAAGCCAGGAAATTGGGTGATGGTATGGTTTTTTGTTTTTCTTCTTCTTTTTTTTTTTTGCGGTACGCAGGCCTCTCACTGTTGTGGCCTCTCCCGTTGCGGAGCACAGGCTCCGGACGCGCAGGCTCAGCGGCCATGGCTCACGGGCCCAGCCGCTCCGCGGCATGTGGGATCTTCCCGGACCGGGGCACGAACCCGTGTCCCCTGCATCGGCAGGCGGACTCTCAATCACTGCGCCACCAAGGAAGCCCGGTTTCTTGTTTTTCTGACCAAATTTTGACAACACACCAGATAAAGCCAAATAGTTAACATCGTGCTTGCGCTGAGAATACCTACTGGATAAATTCATTCCAGTAGAAATTGCAGCTTAGTTGAATCTCAGATTCTTCTGTAATATGTCCTCCTTTTCAAATATGAAAAGTTTGCCCTTTCCTCAGAGCCCTTTTGGGGAAAGGATCAATAAACACATCAGTCTGAAGACAGATTTTCTCAAGGATGCCTCACCTTCTGGAATTTTCAGGTTTAGAGCCAGTGACTGCCTACATCGATTCACAAACTCCAACATGTCTTTTTGGTCCCAAGCCATGTGAAACACCTTGGCTCCGAAGTTAGCTAGAATCATGCCACAGATGGAAGATGGAAATTTTCCAGCCAACTCTAATACTAGCACTATGCTCCAGGCCATGTCAGCTTTACACACAGAAAACTGGGAATATCTGGGATGTGCCTGAAACTTTGTTTTTAAATGTAAGCTCGGGACTTTCTGGGGACACACTAGAAAAAAGCCCCATCCATCAAAAAGTCAATGAATAACTTTTAAAATTTATTGGCTGTCTTCCATCTTCCACTGCTTTTGTAGCCCGTTAAACTATTAAGTATAATTACTAAATAAAGACAAGTATTTCTCTCCTTAAGATCCTTATTTGAAACTGTTTTACAGGATTAAAAATAGTCACATAAGTGGCCCTTTTCTAGGATCACAATAATTCTTTATCAGTCAGAAGCGTAAAGATAAATCAGATAGAAGGGAAGCCTTTTATTGGCTAAAAGCAACCGCTGGCTCCCTTTGCAGGGATGTGACCCTCTGAGAAGGAGGTTAGTATCTGGTAATGGGCACTGCAGTAAGAGAGAAACACAGCACAAAACTTTTTCCCCTACCAGTGCCAGCAGCCCGGGAGTGTAAAATTTTGAAAATGCTCAAATGTTCTCCAATTTGCAGGAATATGCAAAGGAAAATGTGCTGCCATTGAGGTTTGTCAAGTCAATTTCTGCTCAGTGAAAAGTTGGAACCTATCTGAAGAATAACAATTTAGTTATTATTGTTAGGGTTCTAAGCACTAGTGATATGTTTAGACTTCTGAAGTGGCCCCAGCATCCTGGATTTTGTGGGGAAGATGAGAAGTGAGTCTGCTCCTTCAGTCAGAAAGTAGACAGTGTCCGCAGAGGCTACCGGGAAGAGTCAGGAGGATGCTCAGGGAGGTGACTTCTTGAGTCTCCCAGTTCCTAGCAGGAGATACACTGGATGAAGGTGATGGCTGCCGTAAAGTCTTGCCCAGATTTGGGAAGGGCCAAGACTCTAATTTCCCAACTACATCTCCCTGGATACGCAACGAACTTACCATACTTTCTTAGAAGGTTGCAAAATCTGCCTTCAGGCAAGCTGGCTTGGTATTTTGTGGGAACATTATCTTCCTCTGCCACAGGTTATTCAACAATGAGGTGTCTTTGTCCCCACACAGTCCCCCTGCAATGACATTATGGTGGTCCCTCTGTAACAGGTATAATCCATTCCAGTCAGGGAAGGGACTGAGCTCAGAAGGACTGATTTACCAGCGTCACAGAGGCAAATCTAGAACTACTCCTCCCAGTAGTTTATTTAGAAATTACCCTATTAAGACTGTCTTTGCATATAGACACGACCAAACGTAAACTAGATGGCTAGTGGGAAGCAGCCACATAGCACAGGGAGATCAGCTCGGTGCTTTGTGACCACCTAGGGGTGGGATAGGGAAGGTGGGAGGGAGGGAGATGCAAGAGGGAAGAGATATGGGAACATATGTATATGTATAACTGATTCACTTTGTTATAAAGCAGAAACTAACACACCATTGTAAAGCAATTATACCCCAATAAAGATGTAAAAAAAAAAAGACTGTCTTTGAGTTGTTTCTGAATGATGAGAAACAATGAAAAGAGAACTTGCAAAATACAAGTCTAAATGTCCTCATTTTATTCCTTGTATTGATAAACAGTGTGACAGTCATGGCCACAAACGAACTTCTTTCATATCTCTTGCATGATAGGCATAGAATCTCAAATGTTTTAAGTTCTAAAGGGTCTTTACAATATACAGACAAAACCAGAAATGACCTCTGTACAATGAACTTTGCTATTCATTGTAAAACTATCTGTAAAAGCAAAAGGCTGAAAACAACCTACGTCTCATTAATAAGGAACTGCTTAAAATGGAACATCTATGCAATGGAGTACTATGCAGCCATAAAGAAGAATGAAGATCTCTGTAGATGGCAATGGAGTGATCTCCACATAAACGAAGTTCCAGAGCTAGATGCAGAACAACATGCTAACATGCCAACTTTTATCAAAGAACGGCGGGGGGGATAAAAATGGTTGGAAGTATTTGCTTATACTTTTTTTTTTTTAAGTAATGGCAGGATGAAACAAAGACTAACAAAGATGTAAAATATCTCAATAATTTTTTATATTGATTATATGTTGAAATGCTAATATTGGGGGTATATTGAGTTAAACAAAATATATTATTAAAATGAATCCCATCCATTTCCTTTTATTTTCCTTTAATGTGGCTACTAGGAAGTTTAATTGTATATGTGGCTTTCATATTTCTATTGGGCAGCAGAGATCTGGAGGCTGTGCCCTTCATCACTCTATACAGTACTTCTCCAACAAAAAGGACATTGACTCTTGGGTGATAAGATATTGGTTATATGAGTTACTAGGAGTATTTAAGAGAATTCCCTGGTGGTCCAGCAGTTAGGACTCTGCGCTCTCACTGCTGAGGGCCCAAGTTCGATCCCTGGTCAGGGAAATAAAATCCCACAAGACAAAAAAACAAACCCTCAATGGTGTAAAACAAAATTGATTTATAAAAGAAAAAAAAAGAATATTTGAAACAAAAATCTGATATTCTAATAGGTTATCTCACTCTTCCTAGATGTACTTAGTCCCCAGACTAGACTTACAGAGTCACACTCTTCTAAAATAGAAATCAGGAGTTGTGAATCAGAAAAATAAAAACCGTGAATGAAAGAGCTGCCTCTTCTTCAGAACTTAGAATTTATGTTTAATGGTATTAGACTTGACAATGCAACTTTCAACCTCCACAGAAATTTGAATCTGGGAGAAAATGGACATACCTGCTGATATGAGTTCAGCAAATTTTGTTTATGAATGCAAGCCCGTGGGGCACCCACTGTCCACACGCACTGAATGTCATCTATAGATGAACCCACTCTCTGTTACTAATGTCGTCATCAGGAAAAATACAGGAAGGTATCAATCACTGCTAATGGCAAAAATTAGGGAGGTTCATCTAAACACCAGGATTTTCCCTAAAAAGTGATCATTCCTATATTTATCTAAATATTTTTGACACTTTTTTTTTGGTTAGGTTTTCTCTTTTGTATGTAGCTTTTGTTTGATTATAAAAATAACATAAACTCACCCAAAATTCTTATAAAATACTAAAAAGTATTTTTAAATATTCTTAAAGTCTACCACCCAGCCTCTGTTAACATTTAGAAATATTTTCTTCCAGGTAATTTGCTCTGCATACTGTAGGGTGCAGAATCCCATAATTTTTTAAATAAAAATGGTATTATGTCACACATTCTGCTTTGTATTTTGTCCTTATGCTCAATAATATGTTGTGGATATCTTTTCATGACATTAAATTTTAATTCTACATCACAACTTTAGTAGTTGTATACTATTTATGGAACCAATTACCTTTATTTAAAGTCTCTTGTATTTGGACTAATTCCATTTTCTTTCTTGTTATAAACAACACTACGATGAATATCCTTTTACACTGGCATTTTCTTATTCTCTCAAGTAAAATTACTGTATGAATTTTACTGTTTTAAGACTGGATATAATTGCTCCCCAGAAAGTTTTAACAATTATACCAGTAGGATATGTTTGTTTTCTAACACTTTTACCAAAATTAGATATTTTTTTACTTTGGAGAGACAGCGAATGGTACAAAATTGCTGCTTCTCAACATTTGTTGACCTATAAATGACCATTTTGCATGGCTAAACCTAATAACAGAAATTTCTATAAACACATTGTATTAACTTACTTTTACATATCATATTTTGTTAATGTAGAGAAAGTAATTCAATCAGTCCCCAAAGTCTCCCAGATTAACCTTCTTAAGCACCACCAACTCAACTCTCCTCTCAGCTCTAAAAATCCTGACCCCTCACTGTTGCCAGGGTGATGTACCTATTAGTCGATAAAGTTGGCCATGTCATTCTCTGATAAAAACTCTTCAATGTCTCCTTGGGATATGGTGGTGTCATCTGCTGAAATGAGAAAAAATGGGGAGGATCACGCTGGAGGTGGGAGAATGAAATCAAAAGGTCCATTTTGGATGTGGTAAGTTTGAAACAGTGTGAAATATCCAAGCAGACATGTCAAATAGCCCTTTAGGTATATGATCCCAGAGTTCAGAGCAGAAGTCTTAGCTGAACATAAAAATTTGGGTAACGTCAGTCTAGGAATGGCGTTTATACCTATAAATATACCTCCCCCTACAGAGCAGTTTGAGTGACTTCATCCTAAGCAGGATGATGAAAGGCTTTCTCCCAGACCGTCAAAAAGCATAATTTATTAAGGAACATTTATGTGCGCAGAGGAAAGAGAACACGCGTCTCCTTCCCACCCTGACGGAGACACAGCAAAAGGAATTGCAAAGATCAGTTAAGAAGTTGGCTAAATTTGCAAGAAAAATCCTTTAAGGAATGTTCCTCTTTTTCAACCTTTGTCACTACTTCATCTTAAGAGCCTCTGTTTGTTGTTTAAGTTGGTTTGGAAGTGACTCCACCCTGATTTATGAGAGGTGAGGCAATGCTATGTATTGGGAAATGGAAAAGTTTCTAACTGGAGAGTCAATGTGAATTCTCCACCACCCTTTCCCAGCACCATGGCTTTGGACATTCTTAACTTCTCTGCATCTCCTCGCTTGTAAACCCGGATAACAATGCCTATTCTTGTGAGAGTTAGAGAGTAAGCATGTTCACAGCATAACCCACAGCAGACCCTAGTGACTGTCCAGTGTTGTTATGACTGAGAAAGTATAAAACACTTTTCAGTGCAGAGTTTTTCACCTGGAATATGGCAGCACACTTGTGTGTCATCAATGGCTAGTTTATATGTCTGCACTCAGCCTGGAAGTAAAGCGGTGAAGGACACAGGGGATGGATGGAGAGCTTGCCACGTGTGAGGGGGACTGAATATTTCCTAAGGAGTCTCCACCATGTCTGCATCCACCATCCATATTGATTACTTCTTTCTTTGCTGTTGAGATTCAAGACAATCTAGGGACACTAGAAGTAAACATGTATGTGTGCTAGTGATGGAATGAGAGAAAGGCTTAACCTTTGTCTCCTGGTGCCTGGTAGTGAGGAAGAACTGCACGTGTGAAAGCATCTGGTCCCCCCAAGTGAGTATCTTAAAAAAAACCTTGCCATTTGGCGGTGAGGGTTACAAGTGATTCTGCACTTTGGAGCGGAGGCTCAACTATTTTCCCTCCCTTTGTTCTAGAAGGGAACCTATGTTGTCTTTGTCATGAGGGTATTAGGCAAGAATGTGCTGTATTCTTGGGAAAAACTTACATCAGGGAAATGGTCTAAACACAGGTGTTTCAGGCAGTGAGTGTTGACATGTGGGCAGAGCTAGAACTCTGCAGAGATTAGGAAGGTGCTGAGTATCCCCTCCACCTCTGACGGGAACTGAGGAGGGACAGAGACTCAGGACAGGGACAAGGGACTCCCATTGGAGAGTCTGTTTTAGAGAAAGATAGCCAGTAGGAGACTCCCAGGGGAAGCCAACTCATGGATTTTGGGAGTGATATCTGATTTTGACTTGTTTTTCTTTTCACCAGTTCTACTACCACGACCACCATCAACAGTCATAATAATAAAGGCTAACACTTTTAAAGTGCTGTTCTAAGCCCTTTACATAAATGAGCACACATGATCCTCACACCTCTAGGCAGAAAGTACTTTTTTTTTTTCCGCGCTACGCGAGCCTCTCACTGTTGTGGCCTCTCCCGTTGCGGAGCACAGGCTCCGGATGCGCAGGCTCAGCGGCCATGGCTCACGGGCCCAGCCGCTCCGCGGCATGTGGGATCTTCCCGGACCGGGGCACGAACCCGTGTCCCCTGCATCGGCAGGCGGACTCTCAACCACTGCGCCACCAGGGAAGCCCGAAAGTACTCTTATTATGCCCACTTTTCAGATGAGGAAACCAAGGCACAGAGAGATTAAGTAACTTGCTCAAGGTCACTCAGATAAGAGATGTCTTTCCTGCATGATAATCTCCAAATATGTTAGAGTCAAGCCTTTGTTAAACTTTTATCGAATACTTGAGTCTAAAGCTAGCTGAGTTTCAGGGAATTGAGGTAGGAGCTATTCCTACGCTTTGTGTAAATCAGTGGAGGTCAAAGAGCAGAAGTAAAAAGGAGATGATGAAATAGGGTGAGTATAGAATATAGAATATTCTTTGAAGAAACGTGGCTGAGAAGGAAATGGGAGAGATGGGGCTATAGCTAGAGGGAGACAAAGGTCAACTGGTATCTTTTTAGGCTAGGAAGTACTTGTGAATATTTAGAAGCTAAAAAGAGATAGTAAAATGGGAGAAGGGATAAAGATTTAAGATTCTCCCATTGAAGGTGGGTGGAAGTGGAATTAAGAGTGTAGGTGATGTAGCCCTTGGACAGGAAGAGACATGACTCACCTGGAGGGGGGGAGGGAAGGAGGTATGCAGGTAATCAGTAAGTTGATGTGTTTTTTAAAAAGTTGGTTTAATTCATACGTGATGACTTTCAGTTTCTTTATGAAAAAGGGACCTACCTTGGCCAGTGTAAAGACTGTGGAGTTCAGGTAGGGCATTGGAGGAGAGAAGATTTGAAACAGTTGCTGAGTGGGAGGGGGGCTGACAAAGAACAAGAAAAAGGATTTTTGAAAGGTATTGAGGGTCCAACTTGGGAGGAGACCAGGAGTTTGTAGTGGGTCCAACATAATCTGTTGTGTGATTTGCTCTAGCTATAGTCAGCGGCATTAGTGACAGATTATCAGACTGATCCAGGGTTTTGCTGGGCTGGGCAAGGGAAGAATAGGGGTTTAATGAGCTGAGAATGTTTGTGAGAAAATGTGGTTTAGGGGATCAGTCATGTGGTCCTAGTTGGATCAAGAAGTTAGACCAGGAAAGGGCTGCAAGGTTGGGAGAAGTGAAGGGATGTGTAGCAGGTATAGTCAAGAGCCGGAGGAAGAGGGACCTAGCTGAGAGGATGTGAGGTTTTGGCCAGAGATGGGGACATTAGAGCTTAAGATTTCAGAGATGAAACCATTCTGGGTGATGACAAGGCCTGGGCGTTGGAGATACAAGTAAGTAGGAGAAATGGAAAGAAGAAACCTCTGGAGAGAAGGATATTAAGACCCTGAGGATGGAGCTCTGTGTGTGCTGTTCACATGGACACTGCAGTGACCCAAGACTTGGTGGCAGGACAGGAGACGCAGAGGAAGGCTATGGTCTTCATGCCGAATTCCTGTGGGAAGATGGGGAGTGACCAGTATGTCAACAGAGGGCAGGGATGAGCCAGGCGGCGTGAGCCACCAAGGAGGCAGCCTTAGCTGTGGAAAAGGGAGGAGCCTTGTGGTTAAGGGCACAGGTTTTGGAGCTAAATAAACATGATTCCAATCCCAGTTGCGCCACTTAGAAGTTGTGGGACTTGGGCCAAGTTACACAGTCTTGTGGTTCTTGGTTTTCTCATCCACAAAGTCGGGATAATAATACCTATTCTGACAGCCAACGAGTAGAGCGCACGGCACAGTACTGACACGTGATAAGCACCTGATATAAGGCTGCTTCTCTCTGCCTGGAATGCCCTTATTTCCTCATTTATTGAAATTCCTACTTTTCTATTAGGAAAACAGCAACTCAACACCATGCAGTTTTCTGTATTCCCTGAGGTCAAACTACTCTTTCTTCTCGCTAAATCCCAGAGAAAGTTTTGGGCTTTTCTCCTGCAGTTATAATTCTTATAGTTCTCTACATTATAGTTCTTTTTGGACGTGTCTTTTACCCCTACTAGATTACAAACTTACGGAGAGAGGGAATAATGGCTTGCTTGTTAGTGTTTCAACCAAACGATCAATAAATATTTGTTGAATTTTTCCCATTTCCTTCTCAACATTATTCTAATAACTTAAATTAAAATTACATTATAAAGCCTTATAATTGATCAGAAGAAAGAAAACCTTTTAAAATTGATAACAAAAAATCTTGGTACCAGAAACTCTAAACACAAAGCCTAGAGACTTGAAGAGAAAGATTGTGAGATCATGCCCACAATTTATATAGCATTTAGTAGTTCTGGGGTCAAAAGATTTCATGTGAAAGAGTCAGTCATTCATAACCTTAACTGACAGTAAATATGTGTTCTAAAATCAGTGTATTATAATTCAACACGTATGTCATATTTTAAGCCAATGCTTTCACTTGTTTTCCACTGCACCTTAAGCCATATAGAAATCTCCATTCGTTTCAGGCAATGGAGACATTAAAGAATTTTATTGCCTCACCAGGATATATGCAAGAATACCCTGAAAGACAGGCATCAAACCCAAACCATCATTAAAATCTCTTCAACAGTAAGTATATGGCTGCACAAGGAAGACTCTTTCCCCCTCTAAGTACATGAAAACGAAGTAAAGGAAGGAACTACTGATACTCACAACATGGATGAATCTCAGAAACAGTGTGTTGAACAAATGGAGCCAGACACAAAGAGTATAAGCAGTTACGATTGCATTTATATAAGATTCTAGTAAGGCAAAACTAGTCTCCAGTGACAGAAAGCATTGCTTGTTTGGGGGCTGGAGAATGATTGCCGAGGGGCAAATGAACATTTGGGGATAACAGAAGTGACCTGTACCTTGATAGGAGTGTGGGTGACCTGGGTTTGTGCCTTTGTCAAAATTCATAGAGCTGTACATTGAAAATGAGTGCATTTTATTTTAAATAAGTTATACCTCAATAAAGGTGACTTTTTTGTTGTTGTTTGACCATGGCACACAGCTGACAGGATCTTAGTTTCCCTGACAAGGGATTGAACCTGGTCTACCACAATGAAAGCATCGAGTCCTTACCACTGGACTGCCAGGGAACAATAAAGGTGATTTTAATATAAAATTTAAACTCTAATATAAATCAGGTTAATCTGACCAATTCTGTACGCACCAGGACACTTTTGAGAGCTGGTGTTATCAGCAATGTTTCTAGATAGTTGATGGGATGGAGGAGGCTTACAATGGATTAATTAAGAGGTGGTAAAATGTCTGTTTTAAGCAGTCATAGCAACAAAATAGAAGGTTTTTTCCAAGACCAGAATTCTCCTTTCTCTTCTTGTTGGATCAAAAGAGATGGAGGAAGCAAACAACCAAGAATGGATCAAGGCTTTGCTTTGCCCTGAGAAGGTCACACATACGGGTCCTTCCTGATTCATGGCAAGCACAGGCCGATGGAAGGCTTCTGTGAGTGCTTTGAGAGCAAAGTCGCATGCAGGACCCACACGTTCAGGAGCTAGGAACAAATCCCAGGACATTCTCTAACACATTAAACACACTTAAGAGTGGTTTTACTGAGCAGTGATTGATAACAGCTGAAAATTAGAAAGCTACTTCATAACTTATCTTTGATGGGTGTTTCTTAAAATTCTTTTACACATGGATCATCTAGCTAAATACAATTAGAAACATTATCAAGTTTTGTACTTAGTTGTTTCAACAAAGTTTTGTTGTTTTTTTAAAATCATATCTCATCGGTGGAAAAATTCTCCAGTCCTGTGTCTGGAAGGAATCCATCTGTTTGGACCAGAAGGCTTTGCCCAGGCACCACCAAGAGTTGCAAACCAAATGATATAGACCAGGGTGGAGAGGTTTTGGAAAGCTAACCTGGCAGGCTTTAATCAAGAAAAGATAATCACCAAACACATATCTGGCATTTTATAAAATGCTGTTTTCTGTGCTCCTCCAATGGGTCTCATTTGTCTTTTACTAATTTTGTCTCCCAAACTAGGGGGCAGGGTTCCTAGTTCATGGCTCTCAGGATACTTACCATACTGAAATTTGGCCCCCAGTCCCATAGGGCTTTCTTTCTAATGAGTGTTTTTTTCGTGGTCTTGACTCAGGCCCCCTACCTGAAGCTTAAAGCTTGTCCCCACTTACCTGGCTCCAACCTATGTTGGTTTCTAACATCCTGAGTACACACGTCTCCTTGGCTAACCCAGCCCTGGGACTCCAAACTTCTGCACAGTCCCCTGATGGGCATGCACTCCCCCTCTTCTTGCTCACCCCCAGCCAGATGGCCTGAGGCCCCATGGCTTTTCTTTGATGCTGTTAATACCTCCTGTATGCATCTTCATTCTCTAAAGAGATTTTGCTGTGGTAGTCAGCAGAAACAGGGAAGGTAAGTTCCTTGTGGCCCGATGCAGGTGTACGTAGTTGCAAACACCAGGAGGTGTCCCAGAATACAAACATACAGATTTAATTCTTTTAAAAAAGTACTTCTATCTGAGCATAACAAGTGTCTATGACCTTACCTATATCTGGCATCCACACGCAACTGGGTTTGGTGATTCTTTACATGCCAGGAGTCCCCACTGTGAGCTGAATCATACCGGGCAATTACATTCCTGCTTCCAGCGGTCACAGAAGATTTGGGCTTGGGACAGCACTCAAGTCCCCACACAATATAAAGAAGTTACACCTGGATTTTTCTTTTTCAGAAAGGAACTTTCTCTTTCCTAATGGAATTTATTCAGAAAATTGATGCTGATTCTCAATTCTATACTGTCCGTCCTACACTACAAACATATGTAGTCATTTTCTTTCCCCCAAATGCTCATTTCCACTAATTCTAAAGACTTGAGTAGTCGATACACATTCTGAGAGAAGTGTTGAATACATCGTCCCTGTTGAAGACGTTTTCTTTCTATAAAAGTTAGAGAACATCAGGGCTTCCCTGGTGGGGCAGTGGTTGAGAGTCTGCCTGCCGATGCAGGGGACATGGGTTCGTGCCCCGGTCCGGGAAGATCCCACATGCCGCGGAGCGGCTGGGCCCGTGAGCCATGGCCACTGAGCCTGCGTGTCCGGAGCCTGTGCTCCGCAACGGGAGAGGCCACAATGGTGTAAAAGTTAGAGAACATCAGATAATTCTTCTTGCTCTATTAAGAATGACACATAAAATGCAGCCCTGACATAACTGCCATTTTAAAACGGAAGAGACAATCTAGAATTCTCTGGCTCCCAAATACAGTTGGGAGGCAGAAATAAAGTGGGGAAATCTCAAAAAAGAACAGGATTATTTCTTTATAATGTTTGACACTGAGCAAATGCTTACAAAGAGAGATCAGCAGAAATTAATCATAAGGGCAGAGACTTTTGCCATATCATTTAAACCATAATATTTGGTGATTATTTCATAGGATGGAAGACTTTGAGTGAGATGTCACATCATTTTATGATTATCTTGGTTAGCAGACATCCAACAAGAAAGCAGAGTCCGAAACAGTCATTGTAACCTCCCACTTCCTCTAGCGGAGGACGTTTAATGGATTTTTCGTGGGGTTTTTAGAGGCCACTTTGGCCATTTTCATCAGTTCACTTTACATGCAATTCACCACAGACTGGACAGGCGGGACAGCTGCTTAGCAGAGTAGAAAAGAGAAAATATTTCTCTCTCCATGTGAGATGGCGAAAGCATGTGATCGTTCTGAAAGAAAAGCGACTTTCAGTTGTTTCTGTTGTCTCTCCAAGGAAGGAAGCATGAGTATAGGGGATTGAAATAAATGCAGAACCAAATAATTTAGAAGAATTTCAAAGACTTTTCTGTCTGTATTCAAATAAGGGCGTACCTTAGGTTCTAGGATCTGCCATTTCTGGTTACCATGATAATTTCCATACATACACAGAGCCTTGTTTAATCCAATTCAGGGCTTGGGGTCTGACGAAGGCTACAAGTGACACCTTTTAGAAAAACATGGTTATCATCTCTCAAATATTAGGGCTGTAAATGGAAAGTACCCATTTTCCTTAATAATCCTACATGGCCCTCATATTCTCTATACGCTGTCCTTTCAGCCACTACATCCATAAAGGAGAGCTAGAGGCTGTGAACTTAGTCCTGAACTGTTGTCCTTGATCCAAACTGCTCTGACCTCCTCTCATCCTCCAGCCCTGGCTGCATCTTCTCACCCTTTCCATTCTCACTTTATCCTTCTAATTTGACCCTCGACACAATTTTCCTACCCATGTCTTGTCTCCTCCCAACAGCAATTCTGTTTCTCCATCCCTGGTGCCCTCCCTCAAGAAGCACTCCTTCCAAACTGCCTTTGCTGTAGATCTTCCTGTCCCAGGTTTATTATTGCCTTTTCTGCAGAAATCAATCAAAACAAATTGTAAAAATGCATGTATATGCTTATTCTGATCTTTTCTGGAAGTAATGAGTACAGTTTATTCACTGTAGCATTTCAAGCGTGGAGAAAATTACATAGACTAGAACATTCATTCTGTTTTTCCAGCACCCTTCCCAGTAATGTTTACTATTTGGCTGTTTGTTCTGGTTCCAGAGTTCAATGGGTTGAACATTCCATCAGGGACTCCTAAACCCTTTCCTAGGTTGTGACAATTATTTCAGCACTTATCACTTGTGAGACAGAATCATTTCCCTGCACAGATTTGCACATACCCACATGCAAACTCAACATTGCTTTTCCGGCCACTCTGTGAGTCTCGGGCGATCTTTTGGTTCACTAACATCAGATCAACATTGGACTCTATAAACATGATTAGTACCATCTGCAGACTTTGAAAAGTCATTGTGCACTTTCTCTTTTATTTCTAATAAACATATGAAGAAGCCTTAGGTTCTGTTCCAATCTCATTTTGATTTTGAAAATCTAGCTTGTGCTTAGAAAAGATTCCAGTCATTTGGTCAACTAGTCAATCAACCAGACTTTGTCGAGAATGAGTATCAACGGGCAGGGGCTTGTGGAGATCAGGGGAATATTTATGTCTGACCAGTTTGTCGAGACTGGAAGTTTGAGTCATGGTTTCTGGCTCACAGGGTGCTCCTGAGTGCCTGCCTAGGAATGTAAATCACACTGACTGTTCAGCAGTCTTCTATGAAGAACAGTGTCCCTATAAAATTAAAGTTGCATAATCTGGTCAATAAATCCACGCTTTAATTCCACCCCTTTCTAACGGCCTAGCTTCACCTCTTCCGTTAATAGGTTACTATATCCTGTTTATCCACTTACCCATTTCAAAAAACAATTTGGGAGTTGGAACCTCCCTCCAGCTTTTCCTCCAAGGGTAATTCTGGAGAAGGGCACATTCTTCCTTGCCTTAAAAAGAAAGAAAAATCAGAAAATGAACAATTAGCAACACCAGGTGCCGGCACTGAGTAGCTTCTATTCTTCGAACGGCATCTTAGTATCGTATTTAGATTCCCCTCAAAGGAGCTCTCCCTTTGCTTGGGAAGCTCGTCTGATTTTGGGTTGTTCTTGACCTGGAACATTTTCAGAAGTTCTTCTTGCTTGAGCCAACCAAGCATGACCTCCAGCCTCCCGGAAGCCCCTGATGCTGCCGGGAGAGCTCTTTGTATTTTCTCAGAGGGCCTCTTACGTGTCCTCTCCAAGAACATTTCTAATCGTAATCCTCTCCTTCACAGGGAGTGAAGACAGCTGCAGGGTGAAGGAGAGGTTGAGACGGTGGGCTCAAGAGCCAGGTTGCCCGGTGTGAGTCTGGGCTCTGTGAGATCTCGGGCAAATTAGTTCATCTGTCTCCATGCTTCCCTTTCCTCTGCTTCAATGTGAAGATAATAATAGAAGAGCCCCTCACACGGCTGTTCAGAGGATAAAATGGGTTAATATGGATGAAATGCCTAGAATAGTGTAGAACATAGCAAGTGTTAATAAGTACAAGTATTAGTATGATTTAGAAAAAATATATCTGCTGGAAAACCACTCAACTCTTGACACCAAACCTACAAACTAACTTGCATTTATTTATATCTTGTCTTCTGTCCTCCTATTGTCAAAGGAGGGGTTCTTTTAGTCTGTCTAAGGTAAATTCCTCCCCCTGTATGTCAGATACACCCCATGATGCCCTGCTTCCTCAGGGACCTCATACATTGTTACCCCTCACCCTATTTCTCTCTTATATCTTAAATTCCACTCCCCTCTTTACTGTAATTTCTCTCCTCAGCATTGAATACACTCAAGACTTTCTCATTAAAAAAAAAAAATCTCTCTTAACTCCTACTCTTACTGTTACTTTAATGATTACCTTATCTCTCACCATCTCTGCAAAGATGAAATGCTTGCGAGAGTTAGTTTTCTCTACTCTACTCCGCGCTAGAGATAACTCATCACTTCCCATGATGCCTCAGCCCCTGACCTCTGGCTCACGGTTCTCTCCCTCCACTAAAATTGCTTTCAACCTTTCCTTCTCATTAGAGCCGCTGGATACTTTTCAGTCCTTATATTACTTGAACCCTTCACAGTATTCAGCACTGCTGAGCACTCCCTCCCTACAGAAGTCTTTTCCCTTAGTGTCTCACACTCCACACTTCCTTAACTTTCCCTCATTCTCTCTAGTTGATTTTCTCATTGAAAACTGCTGATGCATTTCCTCTGTCTTAACTGGTATTCACTGAGCCTCTGTGGCTAATCTCTCTTCCTTTTCTATCAATATTTTCTTTGTAGTTAGTGCTTTTGGTGTTCTGTTTAAGACAAATTTTTTTACCCTGGGTTCACAAAGATATTATTCTATATTATCCTATTTTTTACCATTCGCATCTAAATCTCAATCCAACTGGAACTCACTGGTTTCAGTATGCTGTGAGAAAGGGGTCAATTTTACTTTTCTCCATGTGGATATCCAATTGACGCAGCATCATTTAATGGAAAACCATCATTTACCCACTGCTCTGTTGTGCCACCTTTGTGATAAATACAGTATACATATGTTGAGTGTCTCTGTTCCTGGACTCTGTGTTCTCTTGCATGATCTTTTGAACTATAATTATGAAAATAGCAACCTTTATAACAGGTCTTAACCAAAAGAGCAAGTTTCCTACATTTTTTTTTCATAAATTTTGTTTGGATATTTTAGTTGGAATTGGAATGGCACTGAATATATACATCACTTTGAAGAGGACTAATATCTTTACAATATTGACAACCCATGACTATAGCACATCCCCCGCCCCCATTTATTTAGGTTTCTTTCATTTATCTTCATAATGTTTCTTTATTTACCAGGAAGTTTTGCACATCTTTGTTGGATTTACTTCTAAGCATTTTAGATTTTTTGATACAGTTTAAATAGAATCTTTTAAATTATATTTTCTAGCTGTTTATTGCTGGTATATAGAAATGAAATTGATTTTTGTAGTTTGTCACAAGGTCCAGCTCATGCTAAACTCACTTAATTCTAATAATATATTTGTTGAATATTTTTTGATATCTACATAATCTGCATATAATCATATCGTCAGTTTATTTCTTCTTTTTCAGTGCTTACACATTTTGTTTCATCTTCTTTTAATACACTGGCTTGAACCTCCAGTAAACTGTTGAATAGAAATGATGACAATGGGTTTATTTATTTATCTCTTTATTTAATATTATTTTTCTAATGTTTTCTCTAATATTATTTCTTTGGTTAATCCCAAAGACTAATAGTAGAATTACAGAATAGTCGAGATGGAATAAGCCTTGAAGATCATCAGTTGAGATATCAAGAGATGGATTGAATTCCTTAATCACACGATGGGCGTGAACAGGGATCAGAACCCAGATATTCCGACTACTAGTTTAGTGTTCCTTTCCCTATAGCAAAAAGTCTTTCCTAAAAGGGAATACAATTAAGGTAATTCCCTTTTATCTCTTGAAGTTCAAAGCTCTTAGAGCTGAATAACTCGAAAGTGGGCTGTACCATTAACAAAGCCACCACATTCCAGACCAGAAACAGGGACACCTCACTGGCAAGCTCACCTCATTCCACTAAGAGCTTCAGGCCCATTTCACCTCCAGGGAGCTCCCAGCATAGGCACTGGTCCTATTCAATTTCTGAATCCCTAGTAATTTCACTGACCTTTCTCCCTGACCCTATGTCGATCCATCCTGGCACCATAAAAAGTGTTGGTGTTGAACAAAGCTATGTATAGACACCTACTCTCCTTCAGTCTGATTTCTCATGAGATCAAAGGAAATGATTTTGTTTACTTTCCTCTTTTCTCTTTGGAGTCAAATGCCTGGCAGAGCAAAACCCAGTGAAACATTTATGTATCCTCGTGCCGTTGCCAATACCTTCAACTCTATTTTCTCCTGGTCCTTTCCCTGGCCTCTGCCTGGTAAATCCCAACCCAATTTCAAAATCTGACTTCACTCTTCCTTACAACTGGTTGCTGAGCCATGCTGTCATTAATGGTGTAATTAATTGATTTTAAGAGGCCACCTCAAAAGGCAAACACAGTGATTGACCTTTAAGAGTTTATAATCTAATTGAGGAGACAAGATGAACATATGTGGATTAAAGATCAGTAACTGATACTGTGCCTATAATATCTGTTAGCAAATAATCAACATACAAATAAACGGCTCCAACCAGTGGACAAGCTCAGGAGTATTTAAGCCTGGTCCTCACAGCCCCGACTTCTCTATTTTAACTGCTCCCACATTCTCACAAGAGGTTCCCTCCTGTCATTTCAGCTCTGCTTACTGGTTCTTTCTTTCCCCTCCCCCACCCTAGTCATTGAGGGAACTGTTTGCTTCGGGTATTCTTGGTTGGAACTTGGAATGCAATTTAGTTCAAGAAACGGTGGTTAGGAATGATGTCAATATTTTAGTCACATTACAGGTTAAATGGGCTTTTCTGAACTATTTATAACATTTCTTTGGAAAAGCCGCTCTGAATACAACACGACCTGCTTTCAAATAAAATTTCAAAACACAGACCCTTCTTTTAGTTCCCAATACTCAAATCTAAGCACTCGGGAAGTGTGCCCGGCCAGCACCACGATGCCCCCCTTCATCCGCAATGTTGATTGTCTTCTTATTGTGCAAAGACTAAATATGAACGTGTCAAGCAAGAAAGCATGACAGTCACGTGTTCTTTGTTTCCATGGAAACTAGCACTCTTCCACTCCTCACGGTCTTTCCTGTACAAAGACAAGAGGGTTAGAAACATTTCAGGGCACGTGCCTGTGTACAATCTTAGCCCTCAAGTCTATAATATGAATATGGTCATCATGGTTTGGACTCTTGGCCGAACCTGAGGAAGACAGCTTTTAGAATCCATATTGTTTATAATTCCGAGGCTGCTGGATAATATAAGTGGCACCGGATCTCAGAAGGACAGATTCCCAGAGCGTTATACAGTAATGCTACTCAAAGTGTGGTCCATGGATCAATAGCTTCAGTCTCAGCTGGGAAGTTGCTGAAAATGCATTCTTGGGCCTACCCAGAATCATGGTCTTTGGGGTGAGACCAAGTAATTAACATGCTCTCCAGGTGACTTTTATGCACATCAACGAGAAACTGTGTTAGGCTTGTCTCTCTCAGCTCTGTGGATCCAGCATTGGTGTCTGCTGAGACATGTGAAGGTCCCATAGCCCCCAGGGTCAGACAGTCTGCAGAGCACGGGGGCTGGCGCAGAGCAGGCACTCGGTACCTGG
This sequence comes from Phocoena phocoena, assembly GCF_963924675.1. Lineage (NCBI taxonomy): Eukaryota > Metazoa > Chordata > Mammalia > Artiodactyla > Phocoenidae > Phocoena > Phocoena phocoena. The sequence continues at coordinate 15,313,712 of NC_089230.1, read as the reverse complement.
GGAAGAAATGAACATGGTATGGCCCCCACGTACCCTCTGCTTATCCTTACACTCTACTTAGCTCTTGCTGTCTGTTATGGGCTAAACTTCCCCACTCCAATTCTTATATTGAAGTGCTAACCTCTAGTACCTGAGAAAGTAACTGTATTTGGAGGTAAAGTCTTTAAAGACATAATTAAGTTAAAAGGAGGTCATTAGGGTGAAGCGTAATCTGATATATCTGGCATCCTTATAAGAAGAGGAGATTAGGACACAGACACGCACAGATAGAAAGACCATAAGAAGAGGAGAGAGCAGACAGCCACCCTCAAGCCAAGGAGAGAGGTCTCAGAAGAAACTGACCCTGCTGACACCTTGGTCTTGGACTTCTAGCCTGCAGAACTGTGAGAGAGTAAACCTCTGTTGTTTAAGCTACTTATTCCATGGTACTTTGTTACAGCGGCCCTAGCAAAGTAATACACTACCCTCCCCTGTCCTCACACCCAAGAGTGGTTTATACAGAGCTCTGTCCAGAGCCTAATTCCTAATTGCTGATTCCTGCAGCAACACGCCACTAGCCTTGAGAGTGGGGATGGTGCCTGAGGCTTTCTGCGACGGCCCATTTGTGTGGAGCACCGCGTCCAGCCCTGACTCAGGGGAAACTGCTCTGTTCTCCAACCAGGGAAGGCAGGCAGTGGCCCAACACTCCAGAGCCCAGAGTTTGTCTCTGTGTAACATGTGTGTGTCTGTGGGAAAATGCCCTCACTCTGGGTTTGTTTCTTCATATGAAAAATAAAGGCATTAGTGAACTTCATATTGACAATTCTCTCTTTCTTACAGGGTTGCTGAAGAGGTCAAGTGAGGTAATTGCGTAGGTGCATTAAAAATGCATTGTCAGGGCTTCCCTGGTGGCGCAGTGGTTGAGAGTCCGCCTGCTGATGCAGGGGACGCGGGTTCGTGCCCCGGTCCGGGAGGATCCCACATGCTGCAGAGCGGCTGGGCCTGTGAGCCATGGCTGCTGAGCCTGCACGTCCAGAGCCTGTGCTCCTCTCCGCAATGGGAGAGCCCACAGCAGTGAGAGGGCCGCGTACCGCAAAAAAAAAAAAAAAAAAAAAAAAAAAAAAAAAAAAATGCATTGTCAGTGGAAGGTGGGCATGTGGACTATGGTTTTCACTTTATTACTAGGACTATTATTAGCAAATCTGCTCTAGGTCAACAGCTTGGGCAGAGTAACAGCTGGAAGCCCACGGTGGAGCATATGCTTGACTCAGTTCCGTCACCTGGTAGAATTTAAGGACCCTCAGACTCGACCCGGCAGCCATACACTTGGAAACTTGCCAAGGGGTCATGTAATCAATGTTTGTATTTTTATAATCTATTTGTCACCATACATTGTTCTCAGCTTCAGAGCACGTGTATGTGCTCCAGCTCTAAGCAGACCGAGGTAACACGTCTATAATTTGAGCTCCATCTCACCTGTCTCCTTGATTTAAATCATCCCCTTCCTTCCTAGTCTCATTTTTTAAAAAATGTCTATATCTTGGATCAAGATGGGACAATTTGATTGAGATAAAGACCCTTTTATTTCTGAGTTTCAGTTGTCAGAACAAAGAAATCATATCAAGGGCTCTGTTCAGCCGGGAACTGCAGCAAATTGAGTGCTAAATGACATAAGACAAAACAAGGGAAAGTTTCTGAGAGATCATTGGTGGAGGGTAGGCTCAAAGACTTCTATTTAATTCAAACCACATAACAAATGATGGTGATATCATTAAAATAAATATCCCACATGGACCATCCCTTTCCCTCCCATATCATAGCACTGACGTCATTTTTGCATATGATATCAATGGCATTTTCCATATTCTGCTGAAAGGTCACAATTCTGTCAGTAATGAGATTCAGCCCCCAGTCAAGCTGTTCCAAGACACCACCGCCCATTTCCAAAACAATTATGAGGGCAGCTTCTCAGCAGCCTAAATTCCAGAGAGCAGATGTCTGCTTGGACATGAGACACAAGTTGCACTGGGAGAGTCTTCTCTGGATTACTGTGGTCACTGGGGCTGTGGCCAGGCCACCCAGGAGGACACATAGTATCATGCCATACCCAGGAGGACAGGGTTTCCACAGAGCAAGTAGAGGGGGCCCAAAGGGCCCAGTGGCACCAGATCTGTGCCAACCCAAGAATCCCTGCCAGTGCAGCCATGCTTGTCAAACAATGACATCAATTGTCTGAAGATTAAGAGTTCTTTAGAGTGAAAAAGGCCCGGTCCTGTTCCTTGCAAGCTGTGTGGCTTTAAGCAAATTGTCTAGCCTCTCTGAGACTCAGTTTCCCCAGCGGAAAGATAGGGATGACAGCGGTCTCCCCCTCACATGGTTGTTGTGAGGAGTATAAGATGAAGCACATAAGCCAGTCCTCCATAAATGCCAGTGGCTGTTATCACCATTGAAGGGAATTTTAGGGTTGGGCTGAATTTGAATATCTGCTGAAATGGGGACCTAACCACCCTCTTTTCTCCTGCTGGGATCGGAGGGGTGCATTTGATGACATGTTGAATTTGGTGATCTTAGAACAGAAGGAGTGGGAAGAGGATATTCGTGAGCCTGTACTGGAATCCTCAGAGGCTATGTAATCAGTTTATACATTTGCTCCCTTTGTAAATGTGGATCTGTGCATGGGTCCATTCTTGAGCTCATTAGCTAAGCCAGTAAGATTTTTTCATTCCCCATTCTGCTGTGACTACACACTTTTTACATTTATATTAACAACCACCCCTTCACTTGCCCCAGTACCCAGTGACTGTTAGATCACTACCACGTTAGTGTGAATGAATGCACACGTTAGCCCCATCCCATCTCCAGGAGTGTTTGCCTTTCAAAAGGGAATGCGTGAGACAGAGAGTCTTCTGTTTAGTCTACATCTACATCATTCCCCTGATACACTCTCTGATTTCAGCAGGGCAAGTGACAAAAGCTCTCACAACATCCATGTGCAAGAGATGGAGAAATACAGACCAGAAAAGAGTATAGTTCAATCTATAACTGGTTCAGTGTCCCTGATCAAAGCACGCTTACTAAGGAACGAAGGTTTGAGAGGGTGGTACCCCATAAAGGATCACAGGAATCTTTCTGAGGCCACGTCCTGGCCAGCATTTTTATCAGTACCTTGAAAGAAAACAGAGAAGACACGCTGAACAGACTCACAGACGGCTGGGTTGTAGCTGACACATTTTGATGATCAAGCCTGTGCTGTGCTCTTATCTGACCTCAGGGCACAGCATAATAGTGCTCCCGCTCAGGCCAAGCCATGTCGTGTGCCGGGCAACTTGCACATGTTATCTCTAGCCCTGCAAAATAGGGACTTCTGTCTACATATTATAAATAAGGAGATGCATGCTTATCATGGTTCAGAAACTTGATGGGATCCCACAGCCAAGTGGAAGGACAGAACTGGAACTTGAATCCAGATCCATGCAACTCTGGAACCTCTGTTCCTTCTGACCTCACTCAGCCTATGATAGCTCTGCTCTGCCCTTTAAAATACATGTGTGCAAGTCGCACATTGTGTGTGTGGGCGGGTTGCCCGGCACATATAGATGCAGAAGTATTTGTGGGGAGAAGGAAAGGAACTAGTAGGGGGAAGGAAGAGAGGGTGGGACAACGTCTGTTTTAATCTGTGCTCGTGATCGTGACCAATGGGAAACAGCTGATGATTTTAATTTGGCAAATGGAGACACATTATTTCTCTTCAAACAATTAAACGGCTGTTATTGTGGAGAGAGTACTCAGGGTAACCCAGGGAGGTGGATTGTAATTCAATATGAGCTGGAACTTTCTAAAATAACGAGCTTTGTTCCATGTGCAGCAGGCTCTCTCCCAAAGTGATGTCTTGTCCCTGGAGCTTCCCAAGCAGGATCACATCACTGCTCCCTGGACATGATAGAGAGAGGGCCCCAGGACAGGAACGGCGGCGGGACAGGTGGCCTCTACTTTATAAAGGTCATAATAGTATTTCAGATGTTTTAGCCCTTGGATTGGGGACACATTTTGGAGCACAGGGATTTCACTCTATCCTTAAATACAGCACACGGCTCTCTGTCTCCTCCGCTGGATATACAAAAGTTATGAGATAGAGATGACCCTTCATTAGACCAAATGCCAGCGAAACAGTGGCCTAATTTAGTTCTTTGTTTGAAGGAAAGGACTCAGAATCCCTGCAGCAGGCTTCTGGGGAAAAGAAAACCCCTCGAAAGTACAGCAGGGGTGCTCTGGGAAGCACAAGGTAAGCTTTGTTCTGTTGCTGCCAGCCTGTGCCAGAGAGCAGTGAGCAAATGGAAAAATGTCCTGGCAGACCATGTTTATCACCCAGGCCATCGTGCATTCTTCCTGATTCTTCTGCAGACCTTCTTACTGGGGTGAGTATGCTGATGGATTTGAGCTATGTGGAGATTTTCTTTTTCCTTTAATCTTCAAGGTGGTAAATCTTCAAGCTTTAGACATCCTCCCAGTAACTGGAATACTAACAATGAAATACACCAAGACCACAGCCCGCTTGATTATTTCCTAATTTTCTCTTTACGCTGGTTCCAGCCAGGAGACCCTGCCAGATGCAGAAAGCTTCCTTCATGGCAGTACAAATAGTTTCCATTTCCCAGTCAAGAGCCAGCATCCAAGAGGAGCTTCTGATTTGACACTGAATGAAACAAAAGATGGCCCAGAACTCGACTGAAGCCAGAAAACAGAGGCTCAGGAGCCAGCAAATCTCTGCAATGTCCCAGAAATCCCCATGGGCAGAGACGGTGCACTGGCTACTACATGCAAGCAAGCACGCTTGCAGTCCGACCTCCCAGCTGCTTTTCTATCCAGGGTTTCCTTCAGGTTCTTGGTGAATTTCTGTAAGAATACATTCTGCATTATACTCCCAATAATCTTCGCACTCATCTCTCTTGGACTTGATAAATTCATCGTACGTTTAGGTTTTCATTTACTTCTTAATTCAGCAAACATATATTGAGTATCTTGTAATTCATTCATTTCATCCACACGTCTTAAGCACCTGGCACAAGCAAGAATGGGTTGGGTTAAAGAGATTCATACAACATGTTTTCTGGTCAGTATCGTAGCCCTCACGCAATGAACCCTTACTAAATACTCTGCATTTTCTAAGAGCTTTCACTTACATGCAAAACATTCTCACCTGTATATCTCTAATCCCACGTGTTTTTCAGAGCCATAGCCAGATTTCTACACACCTGTTAGATTTAGTCTTATTGTGAATGTCCCACTGACACGTCAACTTCAGCATGTTCAGAACTGAACTCGTGCCTCACCCTTTTTTTTTTTTTTTTTTGCGGTACGCGGGCCTCTCACTGCTGTGGCCTCTCCCGTTGTGGAGCACAGTCTCCAGACGCGCAGGCCCAGCGGCCATGGCTCACGGGCCCAGCCGCTCCGCGGCATGTGGGATCTTCCCGGACCGGGACACAAACCCGCGTCCCCTGCATCGGCAGGCGGACTCTCAACCACTGCGCCACCAGCGAAGCCCGTGCCTCACTCTTTACACCTCCTCTTCTTCATGACTCTCCCCTCTTGGTTAGACAGAGCCGTCTTCTCATTCCATGGGCTCAGGCTCAAGGATATCTCTGGTGTTCCCTTTCCCTTTACCAAGACAGTAGTGACTTTCACACCTAAAATGCCTCTCAAACATGGGTTTTGTTCCATTTTTACTGATAGCATTCAAGGACAGGACAAGAGCCCAGTGGTTCTTGCCTGGACTATTGCAGTAGCCTCTCAACTGGCTTTCCCACCTTCATGTTACCACATTCTGGTCCATCCTGAACTTTACCACCAGAATAAACTCCCTAATTCACATTCTCACAATATCACTTTCCTACCCACTACAGACAAGGTATTACCCTCCGGCAGCATATCCTCTGTAATATAGCCTTAAGTCCCACTTCCCCTCAAGGTTCTCTGTGCCATGCAAACTGGTCAGATATCCTTTGCCAGATCCTCTCTAGGCTTTCCTGCCTCTATGCCTTTCCTTACGCTGCTCCCCCTGCCTGGTGCCCCTTTCTCATTTCTGCTGCAGAAATTCTCCCAGACTTAGCCTTCTAGCCCAGATCCTCCACAAAACCTCCTTACTGACTCTCTGGTAACAAGTACTCTCTCCTTCCTTGAACTCTCATTGCTCTGATCGCATCTCTCATGTTCACGCAACCCTAATCCATATCTCATCTCCCCTTTCAGAGTCTGAGCTTCTTGAGGTCAGCATTCTGCTGAATGAATCACTGAAAGGGACGGCCTATTCAAGTTGAATGTTAGTTTGCACAAGGGGTTACATGGACAAAACCTTTTTCACGAAAAGGAATGAGTAGAGAATGAAAGATCAAGCATGAAAGATCAAAGGTACAAAAAAGGAAATGGTAGGAAGAAGAACCTTACGGAATAGAAAAGGGTTAAATCAAGGGATATTCGTTGAGACTTCATTTTGACTTCTCCAGGAAAAGGAAGAATCGTGGAGGAAATGTTTAGGCGCTGATATGCACTTAGGAAGGAGCAGTGCTTCTGCCCTGAGGAGGGAGGGGTGTGGCGAGTCAAGGAGGGCACACCTCCCTCTGTGACCTGGGCGAGTCATACTCCAAGCCTGTCTCCTCCTGTGTGGACCGGCGTGAGGAGCCACACGTAGCTTACGCGTCTGTTGTGAGGGGCATGTGAAATAATGAAGTAAAGAGCTAATCGCATGAGCTGATGTGGGTGCTTGCTGCATTGTGGCCGAAAAGAGGTGGAGCTGAAGGTTTTGGAGTCTAGAAATGGCCGGAAGTGTAAAGGAGATGTAAACAACGAGCTGTAGAAAGTCATTAAAATTGACAAGTGAGATCACAGATAGGAGGGGGCGTGACCAGGCAGCAGTATAAGTGATTAACTAAGACAATCTCTGCCTTTACTTAGGCTGTGAAAGATAGAGACTGGCTCTTAACGAACGCTTCCCTAGCATAATAAGGTAGTTTGGGTGGGCATTCATAAGCAACTGGCTATAATAAGAAGCTGTTGTGGGGACGGATACAAACAAAAGGGAAAAGCTGCCCCTGTGGAATGCAATTCCCTTCGCTGCATCATCAGTAAACCTTATTTCTTAATTCTTTCCTTCCTAGGACTCATCTCTCTCCTCCTCTCTGGACTCTTGTTTTTTATAGCATCAACATTTAACTTTATTTTATCATTGTCATTTAAAGCTTGATTTTCTAAAACATAAGAAGACATTTTGCAGAGTTCTGTATCACAGGAATATAAAGAGTACAAATATCTAGAGCTTCAAGTTATATGAAGTCAAATAACTGGAAATTTTTTTCAATTTAAAAACTATACGAACAAAATAAATGGCGAAAGGGCCTGACGGCTTTTAGCAAAACTGATTTCTTAATTCTTTCCTCCCTAGGACTCAGGCACCGTCACAGGAACTTCAGAGTGCCTGAGGGACAAACTTCAATGCCAGAGCTCCCCGACCACCGAGCTGCTTCTCCTATAACCCAACCGGGGGCTCATTCTTCCCTATAGCGTGGTGATTTGGGGACTGAGGAGAGGAATTAAAGACAACTGCCCACCCACGGGGAGGACATTCAGCTAATCTTTAATTAGAAACAGGAATTCTAGGACATCTATAGCGAGAGTTATTTAGGCAGCCCCTGTAAGAAATTCCTCTGTCGTTTTATTTATTTTTTTAGCTTTTATTTTATTTTATTTTAAATTTTTATTTTATATTGGAGTATAGTTGATCTACAATGTTGTGTTAGTTTCAGGTGTACAGCAAAGTGATTTAGTTATACATATACATATATCTTTTTTTTAACATTTTTATTGGCGTATAATTGCTTTACAATGTTGTGTTAGTTTCCTCTGTCATTTTACATGGCCCTGATCTCCTTGTTAGAAAGATTTTCAGTGTCCCTGAAGTGCTGGGGGGCAGTTGGGTGGTTTCCCAACCTACCTTAGTACGACTGATTGCAGATAAAACGTTAAACCTGGGATTGTCCCAGAGACCTAATTAGAGGCTCCTGTTGGCCTGATCCGCTGGCAGTGACCTGAGAAGCAGCAGCCTGAGGAAGACCCTCTTTGCCTTGGAAGCTGATTCAATACGGGATTCATTTTCTAGTTCTGAATCCCGTGTCAGGATCGAGAGTAGAAAATTAACTTGAGGCACTCACTTCATATGTATTCTGGCTCATTGGCATCTAAGGGTAGACAGATGCCAGATTTAACTTGGGAAGACCGAAGGCAATACCTTTTCAACGGAAGCAGGTGGTTGAATTAGGACTGCAGGTTGCTAAACAGAAGGCATTGGCTCATTATTCTGGCTTTTTATTTCCTGTGCATGGGAGGAACAGTAAATTTCCATGCACTCTAACCTAGAACTTCTGGGAGTTGTTGCAAATAGCATATTCTTCCTCTCTTGGTTTTAATTTCTTTCAATAAGTGCCTAATTATTTTGTCGAAAGATTAAGGTGAAGTTCAGTAACAAGGAGCTGATGTTATTTTCCTTTCATATTCTCTTGTTTATTAAAAAAATACACACACACACACTCAGGCTGCCATTAAAAAATACCATAGACTGGGTGGCTTAAACAACAGAAATTTGCTCACAGTTTTGGAGACTGGAAAGTCCAAGATCCAGGTCCAGCATGGTTGGTTTCTAGTGAAAGCATTCTTCCTGGCTTGCAGAGAGCTGCCTTCTCTATGGTCTTACACGGTGGGGAGAGAGGGGCACTCTCTGGTGTCTCTTATAAGGACACTAATCTAATAAGATCAGGGCCCCATACTGTGATTTCATTTAAACTTATTCCTTCTGTAAAGACCCTATCTCCAAATATAATCACATTGGGGTTAGGGCTTCTTCATATGAATTTTGAGGGGATAAAAACATTCAGTCCATAACAATATATGAAGTCTTATCGTGAGTTAGAATTGCCAACAAGAATTTAGATTGTTAAGGGCAAGCCCATTACCTGGACTCCTAGTGTAGTTTCTCTTTCATGTCCAGTCCCTAGATGAAGAAAAAGATGAACATGTTAAATAAATACAAACCCTAGTCTCACAAATTTTTTCTTCCTGAGTTTAATGTGATTCTTTTTTCTTTTGACAATAAGTAAAATTTATTTTATTCAATACGGATCTGCCTGAAAACAAAATAAATACTGATTTTTAAAATTGTTTATTCCAGACTTCCCTGGTGGCACAGTGGTTAAGAATCTGCTTGCCAATTCAGGAGACACAAGTTCGAGCCCTTGTCCGGGAAGATCCCACATGCCACAGAGCAACTAAGCCCACGCGCCACAACTACTGAGCCTGCGCTCTAGAGCCCAAGAGCCACAACTACTGAGCCCGAGTGCCTAGAGCCTGTGCTCCACAACAAGAGAGCCACCGCAACGAGAAGCTTGCTCACCGAGATGAAGGGTAGCCCCTGCTGGCCGCAACTAGAGAGAGCAATGAAGTCCCAATGCAGCCAAACATTAAATAAACAAACAAACAAATAAATAAATAAAAATTGTTTATTCCTATTGGGTGGGTCAAAATGTTCGTTGGATTTTTTCCATAAGATGGCTCTAGTAGCACTTAGCTGTCTTTAACTTCATTCGAAACAATTTTGTTAGATTGTATGTGACAGCTGTCATATCAGCGTGCATTTAAAAAAAGACATCAAAATTGGTGATTTTTTTTTTTTTTTTTTTGCGTGGTACGCGGGCTTCTCACTGTTGAGGCCTCTCCCGTTGCAGAGCACAGGCTCCAGATGTGCAAGCTCAGTGGCCATGGCTCACGGGCCCAGCCGCTCCGTGTCATGTAGGATCTTCCCGGACCGGGGCACGAACCCGTGTCTCCTGCATCGGCAGGCAGACTCTCAACCACTGCGCCACCAGGGAAGCCTGCAAGATCTTTTTTGATCCACCTCCTAGAAGAATGGAAATAAAAACAAAACAAAACAAATGGGACCTAATGAAACTTAACAGCTTTTGCACAGCAAAGGAAACCATAAACAGGATGAAAAAACAGCCCTCAGATTGGGAGAAAATATTTGCAAACGAATCAACAGACAAAGGATTAATCTCCAAAATATATAAACAGCTCATGCAGCTCGATATAAAAAAAACAAACAACCCCATCCAAAAATGGGTTGAAGATCTAAACAGACATTTCTCCAAAGGAGACATACAGATGGCCGAGAAGCACATGAAAAGCTGCTCAACATCACTAATTATTAGAGAAATGCAATCAAAACTACAATGAGGTATCACCCCACACCAGTTAGAATGGGCTTCATCACAAAATCTACAAACAACAAATGCTGGAGAGGGTGTGGAGAAAAGGGAACACTCTTGCACTGTTGGTGGGAATGTAAACTGATACAGCCACTATGGAGAACAGTATGGAGGTTCCTTAAAAAACTAAAAATAGAATTACTGTATGATCCAGCAATCCCACTACTGGGCATGTACCCAGAGAAAACCACAATTCAAAAAGACACATGCACCCCAATGTTCACTGCAGCACTATTTACAATAGCCAGGTCATGGAAGCAACCTAAATGCCCATTGACAGATGAATGGATAAAGAAGTTGTGGTACATATATACAATGGAATATTACTCAGCCATAAAAATGTACACAGTTGGGTCATTTGTTGAGACGTGGATGGATCTAGAAAGTGTCATACAGAGTGAAGTAATCAGAAAGAGAAAAACAAATATTGTACATTAACGCATATATGTGGAACCTAGAAAAATGGTACAGATGAACCTGTTTGCAGGACAGAAATTGAGACACAGATGTAGAAAGCAAACGTATGGACACCAAGCGGGGAAAGCAGTGGGGGGTGGGGGTGGGGGTGTGATGAATTGGGCAATTGAGATTGACATGTATACACTAATGTGTATTAAATGGATGACTAATAAGAACCTGCTGTATAAAAAAAATTATGAAATTGTACACTTGAAGTAAATGCAGTTTATTGTTATGTCAATTATGACTCAATAAAAGTGTAAAAAAAAACCAACCTGGAGAGATTATTAAAAAAAAAAAAAAAAAAAGAACATCAACATTATACCACATGGGAGACAGCCGACATACTCAAAATACCCAAATCAAGTGTTGAAAATCATCTGCACCAGCTTGGTTATGTTAATCGCTTTGATGTTTAGTTTCCACATAAGTTAAGCAAGACAAAACCTTCTTGACCATATTTCCGCCTGCGATTCTCTACTGAAACATAATGAAAATGTTCCGTTTTTAAAACAAATTGTGATGGGCGATGAAAAGTGGATACTGTACAACAATGTGGAACAGAAGAGATCGTGGGGCAAGCAAAATGAACCACCACCAGCTACACCAAAGGCCGGTCTTCATCCAAAGAAGGTGATGTTGTATATATGGTGGGATTGGAAGGGAGTCCTCTATTATGAGCTCCTCTGGAAAACCAAGCGATTAATTCCAACAAGTACTGCTCCCAATTAGACCAACTGAAAGCTGCACTTGACGAAAAGCGTCCAGAATTAGTCAACAGAAAACGCATAATCTTCCATTAAGATAACGTAAGACGGCATGTTTATTTGATGACCTGGCAAAAACTGTTACAGCTTGGCTGGGAAGTTCTGATTCATCCGCCATATTTACCAGACATTGCACCTTTGGATTTCCATTTATTTCAGCCTTTATAAAATTCTCTTAATGAAAAAAATTTCAATTCCCTGGAAGACTGTAAAAGGCACCTGGAACAGTTCTTTGCTCAAAAAGATAAAAAGTTTTGACATAGAGCAGGGGTTCTCACGCTTTAGCAAAAGCATCATCTGGGGTAGTTTGTTAAAATACAACAGATTATGGGGTCCATCCCCAGAGATCTTGGTGTAGGAAGTCAAGGGTAGGACCTAGGAATCTGTATGTTTAGCGTACAGGTGATGCTAATTTCTTTCAAGTGATGCTCATTCTGGCACTCCCTGAGAGTGCTTGTCTGTGATAACTTTGCTAAGAAATTTTTTCAAAGCAAAACATACAAATTGCTTACTGTGCCTGCAATTATACATGTGTGTACATAGGTTCCCCCACTATACTAGAGTGATCTTACGAAAACTTCTGTAATCATGGCGTAAAGGGAAGAAGCAATACCTTAGAAAACATCTTGCTAATAGGGGCACAAAATATTATAAATTGGGATAAAGCACAGAGGCTCACAGACACAGTTCAAAGCTATGGCAGCTCGATGCTGAGATGCTGGTTATAGTTCCCAGGGAACGACCTTGGGGGACCATTCTCACTGCTACTCAGGGTGGGCACCGCCTCTCTGATGGCTCCCTGCAAAACAAATGCCAAACACGATTTTTGCTATTTGCCTGTTTTTTGTAAAGGTGAAAATCCCCTTCAGATTACTTTCAGTTAGCAAAAACAGGTACTAATGTTAAGTTTTCTGTTAAAAAGAAGTGGCATAAAGTGAACTTTCAAACAGCGGGGGATACCTGAACATAGATATCCATATATACACATACACAAAGAGTCCATAGAAAGCTAATTTTAAGCAATGCTACTTCCTGGTTAACTTTCCAACATAAACTAGTTGTAATATGTGTCCCTAGGAAGCTAAATAAGTTGATTTGCTGTACATGGATTTTGAATAAAAGCCAACTAAAACTCCCGGGTCTTTTTCACATAAGCTGCCCTTGAATTATTGATTCTTTATTAAGCTCAAACACAGGACTTTACATTTATTCTTGCTATTTTCCACCCGTGATTCCATTTGATTGGCTGGGCTAAGTCCATGGAGTTTACTTCATGTGCCTTATACTCTGAACAGCTGACTTCATAAAGGATACCCTACATTTAAGCCTGTGGAACCAAAGCCAGTCAACTTTCTTGAATTGACAATGAACCACATATTCTATTTTAAATTTCTTATTTTCTTCCTAAATTTAATTTCTTATTCAGGCAGTTAACGATCTAGAAAATAACTTAATCTTTCTTGAAGTCTCTCAACACCTAACAGTCAATAACCATGTCCCATTCATCTTTGGGTGTCTCCAGTCTTTGGTGAGAGAGGGTGACAAATGAGTGCTGAATGGGGGAATAAAGAGGGAATGAATTCACATATAAATTAGTCTAGAATTTGAACTGAATTTTTCAGCAAGATTATACCTGATGTTTAAATAGCCACACAAGTACCCAAAACCAGTTAACGAATAATTAATGAACCGATTAATTAATGGAGATCAGCTGTTCTCAAATGTGTTTTTCTCCCTCCAACACCAGTAGCAGCAACAGCTTCACCTGGAAACTTGTTAGAAACACAGATTATGGAGCGCCCACCCCAGACCCACGGAATCCGAAGGTCTAGGGGTGGGTCCAGTGATCTGAGTCTGGACGTGCCCTCCAGGTGATTCTGATGCAACACAGCCTGAGAATAGTATTAATTCGGTACTATTAATTCGATAGCCAATCGGTAGTAGTAATCCTTCAGAGCCTGCACACGTTACTGATGTTTTATAAAGGACCTTCCTCAATACACGTCCTTTAGTTGTTCTGAAACCTTTCATCAAGGAATTATAAGTCCTAGGAACTGTGCTAGACATTCAGGGTAAAGATACTAAAAATGGACTAATACTTTACCACATTATTTTTCCTGATCAGCAACATATATATTTACGGTAAGCATTTTAAAGTTTAAAAAAATGTATGTAAGCAGGAGGTGAAAAAAACCTTTGTGCAATCCCATCACCCAGCGGTAACCTCTGTTATTCCAGGGACATTTAAACAGTATTCCCAACAGTGACCCTGAGTTCTGGACCTGAGGTTGGCTTGGGAAGTTTCCAGAGCTTGGGCAGGCTCTGCAAGCAGCAGCACAGAGGGCCCTGGAGAGGCCAGGGGTTGAAGCAGCTAATCGGTCCGTGCCGATCACTCTTCAGCCAGCTCGTTGAACCCACAGCCCCGCCCCCCCTGGTTTGCCCAGGACTATCCCAGTTTTAGCAATGGTATGTCCTGCATCCTGGGGAGCCCCTCACTCTCCCAGCAAAGCAGGACATTGGTGACCCTGGCAGGTGTTTATGAGTTTAGATGGGCATTCTTCTCTTAGTTTCTTCCTGCTATGAAGAAAGAAGGTACACGGACTTCAGACAGCTGTGATGTGATAAAGGAACGTGGGAGTCAGAAGTTCTGACCTCACACTGGGTTTTGCACTTACTTACTATGTGATCCTGGCAGTTTATGAAACTTCCCAGAGCCTGTGAAAATTAAATGAGCACGACTGGCTTTCGACATAGCTCAGAGTAAACGCTAAAGTATTGGGTTGGTCAAAAAGTTTGTTCGGGTTAGTGAATACATTGTTCAATAAAATTCTTGGTGAAAATGAAAAATGTGCCTTTTATTTTTACTTAAAACCAAATGAACTTTTTGGCCAACCCAATATTTGCATGTGCTTCCACCTCAGGGCCTTTGCACTGGCTCTTCTCTCTGTCTGGAGCACTCTTCACAAAGAAACCTACACGCTTGCTCCCATACTTCCTCAGGTCACCCCAGTACCATCTTATTAGTGAGGCTTTCCCCAAACACCCAATATAAAAGAGCAACAACCTCCCCCTTTCTTCTTCTCCCCACGCCCAGCCCACACACCTCCAGCAGTCCCTTTCCCCATCCCCTGGTTTAATTTTCTCCATAGTATTGATACTTATCACCAGTAGGCCTACACTCTATTTGCTGCCACGTATCTTCTGTTATCTCCTGCTAGAACACAGGCTCTGCGTCATGGCAGCGGTACCCGTAATCTTGGGGGCTTCAGGAGTGCCAAGCACTGTGAGCAATAAATATGTGATGACTGAATGAATGGTTGACATAGCGTAAGTGAAAGTGCTATGGAAAATGTAAAGATGCCACCATGAACAAACTCTTCAAATAAGTGGCAGACTGGAAAAGCTATTTGCAGCATGTATAATAGACCAAAAACAATGGCATCTATACTGTGTTTCTAAAAATCCTGGATATCAATAAGAAAAAGATCAGCAGCAATACAATAGAAAAAATGGGTAGAGGATATTAATAGGAAATTTACAGTAGAGGGAATGTCATGGTCTGTGACCTTCGGCAGGTAATTTAACCTCTGCATTTAGTTTCCCTAACTTAGGAAAATAGCTCCCTACTTCTTAGCGTTGGGAGAATAAAATGAGTTAATATAAATTAACTGCTTAAAAGAGTAGATGGCACCTACCACTATACAATTGCTGGCAAGTATCATTGTCAGTGGTAATCAGAGAACTATAACTGAAAACAAAATACCACTTTCCACCCATCAGATTGGTGTAAAAAAAAAAATTAAGCCTGAAAATAGCAAATATTAAAGGTGTGGGGAAAATGTGTCTATTATACAACGTTGGTGTAGCGATTCAATGGAAAAGCCCCTTCAGAGAACATGGTAGTAACATCTAGTTAAATTGAAAATGTGCCCAGCCTATAATCAATTCCACTTTTGAGTCTGTAATACAGGGCAGCTCTTCCCGGCCCTCCTCAACTGTAAAAACTCTGCAATGATGGTTAAGCACACAGATTCCTAGAGTACACCCCAGAACCATTGACTCAGAATCACCAGGGAAAGGGCTGGGAAACCTAGATATTTCACTAGTACCAGAGGGAAGCCTTATTATCAGACAAATCTGGGAAACACTGAGCTAAATAAAATCTTAGGGACTTCCCTGGTGTTGCAGTGGTTGAGGGTCTGCCTGCCAATGAAGGCGACACAGGTTCGAGCCCTGGTCCAGGAAGATCCCACATGCTGTGGAGCAGCTAAGCACGCACGCCACAACTACTGAAGCCCATGCGCCTAGAGCACGTGCTCCGTGACAAGAGAAGCCACAGCAATGAGAAGCCCGTGCACCACAATGAAGAGTAGCCCCAGTTCACCTCAACTAGAGAAAGCTCGCACGCAGCAACGAAGACCCAGTGCAGCCAAAAATAAATAAAATAAATAAATAAATTTTTTTAAAAAAAGAAAGAAATTCTTGTCCTTTTATTTATTCCTTTTATTCAAGATTTATAGGAGGAGGCTAAGTGCAGCGTTCTTATAATGGGAAAAACCTAATATATATCAATAGGTGCATTAATTAATAAAATGTGATGCATAGATTCAATGGAATAGTATAGTAGTTTAGAGCTATAGCTCTGTACGTCAATGTGAATGGGTCATTAAAAAATTTGGTTAAAAAAACCTAGATGCAGAAGTATATATGGCACTGTTTCTTACTATAACCACAGTCTGGTGGTATTTCAATAAATTTTTAAAACAACACAAATTGATGGAAATGTAAACTGGCATCAGCCCTTCATAAAATAGTTCAGAAATACTGACTAAAGCTTATTATAATCATGTCATATGACCCAGCAATTCCACTCCTAGTTATGTACCCAGTAGAAATGTATATGTGAACATCAAAAAATGTGCACAAAAATGTTCATAGCAGCACTATTCATAAGGACCTGAATTCAGGAAAAAAAGACACATGTCCATCTATGATAGAGCTGAGAAATAAATTGTAGTATATTAATGTGACTGAATACTATCCAGCAATGAAAATGAATGAACTAGAGCTATATGCAAAAGTCTGTATGAATTCCACATAAATGTTGACTAAAAGAAACCAGACACAAAAGACTCCATTTTTACGGAATTCAGAAACAAGCAAAATTACCACGTGATGTTACAACATGAGGGTGGTGGGAAGTAGAAGATGACACAAAAATGGTTTCTGGAGGGGCTGACAATATTCTGGGTTTTTTTCTGGGTGGTGGGAGCATAGGAATAGGAATATGTCGAGTTGTGTCTTCTGATATGTACTCTTTATATACACACAACTTCTGCTTCATAAATACACATAAAAATGTACTCTATTTTCTGGGTATATATTTTATGTAAAATATGAAAATGAGCTTGAATTAGACACACCAAGCTCATCAAACTTATGATACAATTGCATAGTTAGGGTGGTGAGTGTGACAAAGTTAGTGGGACCCAGGACGATGATTAAAGTGAAATTTTGCTACATCTGGGATGTTTTAATTTTAAAAAATAAAAAAGAAGAAGAAAAAAGGCTAGAAGAAAATAGAATATTAAGTTGACGATTCTGGTTGATGAAAATATATGTGTAGTATTTGTTCTATTATCCTTTGCTCTTTATTATTAGAGCTTAAAAAATTTAGAGATATGAGAAAAACAAAACATTCTAAAGAGGAAAAACTTTTAAATAACTCACTTCTAAATCTGAGGGGGAATTCGCACATTTTTTTTTTCTTAGATGAGCCACAGAGAGATGAAGTAATTTTTCTAAGAAATTTTAATGAGTAACATTTCTTTAAAATCTTTGTTAACCGCTGAATTTGGAGAATAAAATGAAGCAGTAACGTTATTTATACCCATCACGCTATCCACCCACTGCTACAATATGCCTCAAAAATTCCCTGGACATTCACATTGTTGTTTGTTCTACTGTTAGTAATGAAACTGACATAATCTTGTTTGCTTGTAGGGACACAAAGGTCAGAGCTCGCCCACTCTGGCTAACAGAGCTGCAGAAGCAGAGACTGGATTAAAAGGATGTGGAATGAGATGAATTTTAACTTTCTCCTCCTCCGAAGAAAAATAATATTTTACAAACAAGGTAGAAACATTGAGAACCCTCCGGGATTCTTAGATGTGAACTTCTGGAAAAGCCCGTGTTGGCCTGGGCAAACAGTCCACGAGTGCCAGAGGCTAAGCGGGATGTCTGCAAACCGAGATGTGGAATAGCCCAGAGTACGCTCCTGCCAACACAATTGACTTCCCGGTCTCCACACCGAGATAAAGCCATCCTCAAGGAAGGATGCCAAAAATAGGAAGTCTTAAAATACAAAGGAAACAAACACTGTTTTTTCCTGACATTGATCCTCTTGACGTGGGCCACCAGGAGATAAGTTATTCCCCCTTAGAGAACATCTCCCAGAAAAAGAGAAAAAAATGCAACTTCACCTGTGAACTGATTTCAGACTGGACATTTCTGAGATTCAGGGGCAGCCCTTTGATCATGGTCAAAAGCGACCAAATAGCTGGACTTCAGGCTTCAACACTTTTTCCTGTGCCCCCAACACCTCCTGTGGCAGCTTCTAATGTCTGTGATTTACAACCAATCATTAAGCTTTTTTGTAAAAGACATCTTTATTGGAGTATAATTGCTTTACATTGTCGTGTTAGTTTCTGCTGTATTACAAAGTGAATCAGCTATAGGTATACATATGTCCCCATATGCCCTCCCTCTTGCATCTCCCTCCCAAACACAGTAAGTTAAGCAGAATGAGAAGACAGAGAAATACGCAGCAGATGAAAGAGCAAAGTCAAAACCCACCAGACCAAACAAATGAAGAGGAAATAGGCAGTCTACCTGAAATAATCAAGCTTTTAATTGTTATTCTTTTCCAGTGTGTTTGCTTAGAAGTGCAAACTGTGCTGTTGGTTGTTGACTTAGCTTGCTCCGCCTCCACGGAGGACCAGCCAGAAACGAACAGCCTGACTCAACGGGTGGAAGGGCGAATTTGCGCTCAGGTCCACAGAATGTCTGCTCTGAAGACAAGGCCCCTTGCATAAGTGATGAAACCGCATTGCGTTGGTTTGCTGGCTTGTGTTTTGTACAGGATTCTCTTTTCTCCTCTTGGCCGGAAGTTGCTTTTAGCACATTGTCTTAGGAGCAGAGGAGACTGGTCATCCAGCAGCTCCCTCTTTATTCTCCAAGGATTTGGTTTCTTGCTCTCAGATAGCCTCTCTCACGTACATTTTGGAAAATTTGAGAATAGATGCATCGGTCGGCTTCCAGGAGTGCTGCTCCTTGTAAACTGCTCTCTCCTCCTTCGGGTCTGGGCCAGCCCCTGCATCCTGTCCTCCACAGGGACCTCAGTGCCATGGCAACAGCTGCACAACTCATTTCTCTGGGCCCTTGTGTCTTTTGTCCAGACGGCTGCCAAGGAGGGGGGGGAGAGAGGGGAAGGAAGAAGGAAGGAAGAGAAAGACAGAGAGAGAGAGAGAGAGAGAGAGAGAGAGGAGGGAAAAAAGAGAGCAGGAAGGAAGGGAGGAGGGAGCTGGATGGGGCTGAGGATCCTGGAGTCCCCGGAGGTGAAGGAGAGGCAGACCAGTGAGGGGTGTGTGTAACCATAAAGTAAGAAGCTAGTTTCTAAGGTCCCTGAAGACGGGCTCTGGAGGCAATCCCTGGGGAAAAGTTTGAAAAACTAAACTTAAGTAGATTTTGAAGTGGTATTTTGGTAGGGGCAACAATCTCATGGCCTTAGAGGGATGCTTCCTATTCAATCCTTATCTATACTTGGCCAGTAGAAACTGTAGAGACCTGGCCAATGTGGCCAGTGGGAGGGTTGGTGCAGGAGTGGCATCGGAGATGAATAGAGTCGATGTTATGGCTTCAGGCTCAAACTCTGTACCACATGCCTTTGACTGTAGCTCCAACTTAAGCCAAAATTGGAAGCACCTTGACAATGGGAGGTCACAATGTAGTGAAGGATCAAAAATTGGACTGTTTGGTATGGGACATGAGGGAATGAACTGAAATGGCCAGTGACTGCTAGAAGGGGATCCACAGGAAAACCCAAAGCTCCACTTCTATTGCCAGAGGGACAGTCACAATGAGAAAAAGGAGCAGCAAAGCTAGGGTCCGATGGAATTCTTCAGAGGTGCCTATCACAGTGCATTCACAGCAGCCTTCCTGAATTCCATGAGTGGATTGTTGTAGGGACCACATACACATAGTATGTCATTTAGAATATGTGTGACTGGTTACCATGTAGCATTTTAAAGATCCATTCTCTTCAGAAATCTCCTTAGAGATGGGGGAAAGTAGATCTGGAGGGATGGATGGAAGATTCTGAGCCCACGTTCAGATCTCACTTCCCTCTCTCCCTACTCTTGCCAATATCTTCCGTTGACCAAGCCCCGTGGGTATCAGTGAGCAAGGGAGCCCACTGGTGCAGCCCATACGGGTCAGCTCCTGAGCACAGAGCAGGGTGACCAGAGCAGCGACGGCATCTAGAAGAGCAAAGGGAGACTATCTAGCACACTGCCTAGCTCGCTCTCCATCCCGGGGGATTCCTCCATAAGTGGACCTGGAGGCTGAAGAGACTGCTGCCCCTATGCCAGAGAGTGGACAGAAGTGGCATTTAGGCCCATCTCATGGCCATTCCACCTCATGGCACCACTGCCCGCCCGCACTGATGTCTGCAAGCACCAGATGATGTCTCCAACAGACACCGGGAGAGGGCAAAGGGGTCTGAGGGGACCACAACTTGGCTGGGTCCATCCACCTTGCAGCAGTCCGAGGCCCGGAGCCCTGGGGAGAATTGGGTCAGCCATGGACAGGGAAACATCCATGCATCACGTCATTCTCGTGCCTCTGAAAGTCCTGACTCAAAACTCCTGCCAAAAAGGCAAGCAGAAGCTTATAAAAGTCTTGCTACAGGCTCCACAACCATCCAGACCAAGTCCCATCCTCACGTTGCAATCGCACAATCCCTTCTCAGACCTTTGGCCTCACAGGTCCTTCTTGCTCCGCTGAGTTGATGACGTAAGGCTGTGGTGTTTAGTCACCCTCGAGTCTTGGTCAGACAAGAGCTTTGAGCTCTGGCTGTCTGGACCCCTTCATAGCCCCTTCATGGAGTCCTGGAGGAAAAAGCCTCAGTCCTGAAGGAGCTCTGCATGCTGAGGTCTCCCCTCCTTGCCAGGTTCTCCCTCCATTCCACGTAATGAAATGTTAGAAACTAGAGCTGAGAGGAGCACACAGTTCTCTCATCCAAACTCTCCTATCTGCAAGGATCTGAGGCTACAGGTTTGCACAGGGTCACACAGCGCATCAAGCTAGGCTGGTGCAACACGGGTGGATCCCATGCCTAGCCCAGAGCTTTCTACCAGGCTGCATTTTCTCCAGATTTTCTAAGGAATACATCCTTTGAGAAAAGTCATAGCTATGGCCTGATTTTGCCATTTTGGAGGATGTCATGGGACTCGCCCGACTGCAATCCCGTCTCATGTTCCCTCTTTTACCCCTCCTTCTCCCACTTTTTGTCATCACTGCCTCTCCTTCCATCTATGTGTTTCCCCATCCAGTTGCTTGCAAGAGATTTTGAAAGAGTGGGGAGTGAGAAAAAGCAAAGGGAAGGCAAGACTGTGGAGGCGGGAGAGGGAGGAAGTACCCATAGAGCTGACTTTGTATTGTTGTACTTTGAATACATGACCTCATTTCCCAGGGAGTCTGTTTATGTGAATTTTTCTTTGCACTTTATAACAAAGTTCCCCACATTCCAAGGACTAGAAAGCCCATCCGGGTGCCCTCTCTTTAATTAAGTATACCACTCGAGCCACTTATTGCCTCCGAAAATTTTTCTAGAGTGACTACATCTCTTCTTTGTTGAACAAGTCTGGAAGAATGGGGTGGGACGGAGGATGGTGAGGGGAAGGAAAGGCAAGCTTAAAGCTCCTGCCCTGCCTGACCAGGTCCCCCAGTGACACCACACACCACTAGGCACAGCCCTTCCCCACCACGGCCTGTTCCCCTGCCCTGGTGTCCGCTGTTACTCATTTTCCCAGGCCCCTCCTTTCACCCATTGGGGCTAGTTCCCTAAAAGACTGGGCCTTTGACCACTAATCTGCCCACAGATTGGTTTTGGCAATCCCTAAACTCCATCTAGCTCTAACCTTCTCCAGATCAAAAGTAAATTAGTTAAGGGTGCTGTTTGCACACACACACACACACACACACACACACACACACACACACCCCAGCGCCTTCTTATCAAATGTGCATTGTTACATTTTTATTTATACATGCCTTTTGCTCTTTAACCGCAGTGGCAATTCTGACCTTGCTCACTTCAAGCCAATGGACAGAATCTCTAGTGCTGATGAGTAACAGGTATATTCGGACAGGTGAAGCCTTCCAGTGGGACCGCCTCTTCACCTTACCATGTAGCTGCTACACCACACGTGGGCCAGGGTGGTCTCCACTCCCTCTGGAGCCTAACTGCTGTTGATGACTGCTCTGATCAATAACAATGTGCGATTGGGCCATTCATATCCTCAAGGCAAGAAATGTGTCTTTCTTATTTTCCTAGTGTAGCAGCAATGTGTTTTACAGAGAGCAGTCCTTAAGATTTTTCTGAAGCTAGAACAAAATTGCTCCCTAAGTACTGCAAGCAGATTCTTCTTTTAATGTAAAGACTTGATTTTACATCAGAGCAGAATGTCTTTTTTAATGGGAAAAGCTTTTGGATTCGGCCACCTTAGTTCATTAATTCAATTATTCAGTATCAACTAAGTGCCAACACTAGTTTCTAGGCTTGTGATGGTGAACAAGAGTCACTGCCTCCCCAAAGCTTGCAGCACAGTGACGTATACATACAATCAGGGAACCAAGCACATATATATTTGATTGTTCTGAAGGAAACAAATAGGATCCGTGATGGATAACAACAGAGAAGGAGCAGTTTAGACAAGGTGTTCATTGTTCATGGAAGGAGAGGACCTAAGGAATGAAAAGAATGTGAGTAAAACATGACAGGGAAGGGAGGATGTCCCAAGCAAAAGAATGTTCCAAGCAAAGGAAACAACATGAACAAAGGGCTGGGCTACTATGGAGGAGGTTTACCTTTTTTTTTTTTTTTTTTAATAAATCTAATTAATTAATTTATTTATTTTTGGCTGCATTGGGTCTTCGTTGCTGCACATGGGCTTTCTCTAGTTGAGGTGAGCAGGGGCTACTCTTTGTGGCAGTGCGCGGGCTTCTCATTGTGGTGGCGTCTCTTGTTGTAGAGCATGGGCTCTAGGCGCGCGGGCTCAGTAGCTGTGGCTCGTGGGCTACAGAGTGCAGGCTCAGTAGTTGTGGCGCACGGACCTAGTTGCTCCGTGGCATGTGGGATCCTCCCGGACCAGGGCTCGAACCTGTGTCCCCCGCATTGGCAGGCAGATTCTTAACTACTGAACCACCAGGGAAGCCCCCTGCAGGCGGATTCTTAACCACTGTGCCACCAGGGCTGTCCGGGGAGGCTTACCTTGTTCAAAGACATGAAGGGAGGTTTGCATGGCTGAAGTACAGCGTGTGAGGTAGGAGAATAGGATGTTGGAGAGGTAGACACAGATTAGATCATGTAGCGCCATGAAAGTCATGCAAATGGGTGTGTATTCTATTCAAAATGCAAAGATAAAATGGCTGCTGGAAAAAACAGGTCAGAAGGAGGCAGGGGTACATGATGGAGACCAGTGAGAGGCAATTGCTAGGTCTAGGCAGGAGATGGTCACTTGGCCAGTGGGATGGAGAGAAGTAAACTGATATGAAGCACTTTGGCTCCTGAAGGAAAGGGCACAGTAGGAGTTGCTGAGGCATTGGAGGTGGAGAAGGGAGGAATTGAGAATGAAATGCAGGTTTTTGGCATGAAAAACTGAGTTCCTGGGGTACCATTCATGAAAACAGAGAAGGCTGGGAGAGAAGAAATTTGAAGAGAGCATGACATGAGTAAGGATTTCCATTTTCAGGTGTACTTGAGTCATTCTAGGTCTAAACTTAGCCTATGCCTGTTAACTGGTGCTTGTTCCTGTGGATATATATGCGTGCTGTCTGAGCACTCTTTGCAGAAGAGGCGTGGTTTGGAAAGGAGGAATGCAGGAGAGCCAGCTCTTCACGCCAGCAGACTTGCTGCTGAGATGTCCCAGCGTGATTTGGTGTTTCACACAAGATGTTAAACCTGATCATTGTGAAATGTACTCTAGCCCCTGACTACACCCTGTGGAGGCGGAGGGGATGAAGGGAGGATCGCTAAAGTGAAGAGACACCCACACTCTCAGTCGTCCTCAGAAGTCAGTGTGAAGGCAGAACACAAGGGCTTGGTGATGTCCCTCCTGGGTTATCATGTCCTGTCAACTTAAACATTCCACCTGTTATCTGACCCGGAGACTAATACTCAGCTCAGCTCTTGAAACAGCTACTAGACAATAGACTTCTACAAATAGTTCTGGGGTAGGTATTATTTTTATACCAGGGACATATACATATAAATACCTAGATACAGATTTATAATTCATTTGAAACAAACTCTGATATTTCAATATATTTAAAAAATAATATCTATCTAAATGACCATTTAATATACAACCAGTAAACTTCCACTTCTTCAGCCAAATTGATAAAAAAAAAAAGACCACTTTGAATGAGTAAAAAGCTAAAATACAGAGACTTTAATCCACGTTGCAATCAACTCTAAGCAAATATGTACTTGTAGTATCTACATTTCTAAGCAAACATTTTAGCAATCTTAATGAATAAGTGAACGTTACATACGAGGGAACAATAAAGAAGGGGACTGACTTCTCATCAGCAACAATGCAGGCCAGAAAACAATATCACAACATCTTTACAGTGCCCAAACCAACAAACAAAAACTTATTTTAAAATGATATAGGCAAAGAAAGTATCTATCAAAAGTAAGTGATAAAACTACAGAAATCAAAAGAGTGTGATACTGGCACAAGACAGACATATAGACCAATAAAACAGACAGCCCAGAAATAAATCCTCACATATATAGCTAAATAATTTTAAACAAAGTTGCCAGGACCATTCAATGGGGAAAAGTTAGTCTTTTCAATAAATGTTACTGGGAAAACTGGATATTCACATGCAAAAGAATAAAGTTAGACACAAAAATTATTCATGATGGATCAAAGACCTAGATGTAAGAGCTAAAGCTACAAACTCTTAGAAGAAAACAAGGGAAAGCTTCATGACACAGACTTGACAATAAATTATTAAATAAGTACCGTCAACCAAAGTAAAAATAGATAAATTGGACTACATAAAAATGAAAACTTCTGTACATCAAAGGACACAATCAACAGAGTAAAAAAGCAACCTACAGAATGGGAGGAAATATCTGCAAATCATGTATCTGATAAGGGAGGTATATCTATATAGACATATAGATATAAATATATATCTCCTATATATCCAGAATATAGAAAGAACTCCTACAACTCAACAACAACAGCAAAAAAAACAAGCAACCCAATTTAAAAATGAGCAAAGGACTTGAAAAGACACTTCTTGAAGAAGATACACACATGGCCAACAAACACATGAAAAGATGCTGAACTAATTATTAGAGGAATACAAATCAAAATCACAATGAGATATCAGCTCACACCCATTAGGATGGCTGCTATAAATAAATAAATAAATAAATTCAAAGTATCAAGTGTTGGCAAGGATGTGGAAAAATTGAAACCCTCCTGCACTGTTGGTGGGTATGTGAAATGATGTTGCTGCTAAGGAAAACAGTATGGCAGTTCCTCAAAAATGAAAAATAGAATTACCATATGATCTAGAAGTTCCACTTCTTGGTATATAGCCAAAAGAATTGAAAACAGGGTCTCCAAGAGATTTGTATACCATGTTCATAGCAGCATTATTTTTAGTAGCCAAAAGCAACCCAATTGTCCATTGATGGATAAGCAAAACATGGTATACACATACAATGGAATATTATTTGGCCTTAAAAAGGACAGAAATTCTGATGCATGTTACAATTTAGATGAATCTGGAGGACATTATGCAAGATGAAATAAGCCAGTCACACACACACACACACACACACACACACACACACATACTGTATGATTCCTCTTATATGGAGTACCTAGAGTAATCAAGTTCATAGAAACAAAAAGTAGAATGGTGTTTGCCAGGGGCTGGAGAGAGGGAGGAATGGTGAGTTGTTCTTTAATGGGTACAGAGTTTCAGTTTTGCAAGATGAAAAGTGTTCTGGAGATTGACTGCGCAACAATGTGAATGTACTTAACACTATTGAATTGTACACTTAAAATAGTTAAGATGGTAAATTTTGTTATGTGTATTTTACCACAATGAAAAATAAACAATATGCACTCTCTGGGAAAAAATGCTGAGAGGTTTTGTCTCTAGCACAAGTCCACTATTAAAAATACTAAAAGAAGTTCTTCTGGCTAAAGGGAAATGCCATCAGATGGCAACTCGGATCCACATACAAAAAATGAAGCACACAGGAAATAGTAATTTTAACTATTTTTTCTTTTCTTAATTTCTTGAAGAGATCATTGAACTATTGAAGGCAAAAATAATAACAATATACTGTGGGCTTTATAAAAAGGTAAAATGTAAGACAACACTAGAATAAAGAAAGAGGGTGAATGGAAGTTATACTATTTTAAAGTTTTTAATACATGAAGTAGTATACTATTAATTCAGGGTAGATTGTAGTAAGTTAAGGAACAATAATAGTGAAATCTTCAAAGCAACAATTAAAAAATGAAACAAAGAGGTACAGGCAATGTGCCAATAGATGAGAAAAAATGGAATACTACACAATGTGCAATTAATCGAAAAATAGAGAAGAAAATAGGAAAAACAACAAAGAAGATGTAGAAAACAGCAAAATGGAAGTCTTAAATATGAGACATTTCATATGAATAATAAAATGATAAAAGATTTTATAATTTTAAAATAATCAGTTCATCAGGAAGCAGTAACAATCTTAAATATATATGCACCTAATAACAGGGCTTCAAAATACATGAAGCAGAAAGAGAAATAGATTAGTTCATGAATATAGTTTGATATTTTAACACTCCTCCCACAACAGTTGTTAGAGCAAATGCACAATACTCTCAATTTGACCTAACTGACGATTACAAAACACTCTACACAAAGAATATTCACATTCTTGCAAGTGCATGTAGAACATTTTCCAGGGTAGACCATATGTTGGGCCATTAAAAAGTCTATAAATTTAAAACATGCAAAGTATGTTCTCTAATCAAACTGAAATTATTTTAAATCAATAACAAAAAGAGATCTGGAGAATCTCCAAATATTTGGAAATTGGACTGTGAGATACAGCTAAAACAGTGAAATAGAAAATAGAGAAACAACAGAGAAATTTAACAAAACAACAAGCTGGTTCTGTAAAAAGATCACTAAAATTGATACACTCAAGCTGGATTGATCAAGGAAAAAAAAAAGAGAGAAGACACAAATGACCAACATGACGTGTAGAGAAAAGACATTAGTACAGATACTACAGATATTAAAAGCAAATAAGACAATAATATGAACATGTTTAGTCCAATAAATTCTGCAACCTACATAAATTGGACAAATTCCTTGGAATACACAAATTATCAATGTTAACACATGAAGAAATAAAATACCTGAATAGCCCTATATCAGTAAAAGAAATTGATTTTATACTTAACCTTCCCACAAAGAAAACTCCAGATCTAGATTCTATCAAATATGTAAAGAAGATATTATATCTATCTCACAAACCTCTTCCAGGAAATAGAAAAGTACTAAATACTTCCAAACTCATTTTATGAGGGCAGCATTACTATGATATGAAAAGTAAACAAAAATGTAACAATGAAAGAAAACGACAGACCTATATTCCTCATGATCATAGATGTAAAAATCCTTAACCAAATATTAGCACATCAATTCCCAGAAATATATAAAAAGATAGCATATTATGACAAATGTGGGCTTATTCCAGGAATACATGATTGGTTTAACAGCTAAAAAAACAATCAATGTAAGTCATCATAGTAACAGAATAAAGGAGAAAAATCATATGATCATCCCAATAGACATACCAAAATCATTTAACAAAATTCAATACCTATTTGTGTTAAAAAATTTAAAGAATGAGAAATAGAAGGAAATTTCCTTAACTTGATATGAGTAAAAGCTTACAATTACCATCAAACTTAATGGTAGAAGCCTGGATACTTTCCCGTTATGACTGAGAACAAAGCCAAGATGTCTGCTCTTACAACTTTCATTCAACAGTGCACTGGATGTTCTAGCCACTTCAATAAGGCAAGAAAAAAAATTAAAGTCAATTAGATTGAAAAGAAAAAATTTAAACCCTCTTTATTCACAGATGATGTGAATGTGCCATAGAAAATCCTATGAAACCTATAGAGAAATACCAGAATTAATAAGAGAATTTAGAAAAGTCACAGGATATTTAGTACACAAAACGTAATTTTATTCCTATATTCTAGCAGCAAACAATTGAAAAACACAATTTAAAAAACAATAGCATTTATTTTGGCATCAAAAAATAAAACACTTCAGGACAGTTTAACAAAAATATGAACAAGACCTGCATACAGTAAACTACAATGCTTTGCAGAGAGAAAATTTTTAAAGAGCTAACAAGTGGAGAAATATATTTGTGAACTGAAAGTCTCAATATTGTTAAGATATCAATTCTCCCCAAATTGATTTGCAGATTTAACATTATTCCTATTAAAATTCCAGCAAGATGTTTGTACAACTTGACAAGCTTAATCTAAAATTTATGTGGAAATACAAAGTACCTAGAATAGGTCCTTGAATATTGATCTATCACATATTGTTTCAAAAACAATTTTGAAAAACAAGAACAAAGGTAGAGGATTTACAATATTGGATTTTCAAAAATTACTTTAAAGCAACAGTTATCAAGACCATACACCAGTTCTGGCATAAGGATAAACAAATAGATCAATAGAATACAATAGAGAGTCTAGAAATATTATACACACATATATATTGTCAACTGATTTTCAGTGATACCAAAGGAATTCCATGAGGAAAGGATAGTCTTCAACAAATGCTGCTGAAAAACCTGGCTATTCATATGGCTGGGAAGGGGGGGAAATAAATCCTGACTCATATTTCACATCATATACAAAAATTAATTTGAAGTGAATTACAGTCCAAAGTACAAGAACTAAAACTTTGTTACATTCCAAAATAAAACAGGAAAGAACAATTATTGTGTTAAGCAAAGATTTCTTAGGACACAAAAACCACAAAAGAAGAAAGAATGATAAATTAGACAACTAAAATTTAAAACTTTTGCCCTTCCGAATGCATGGTTAAGAATATAAAACTGCATGACACAGACTGGGGAAAACATAGGCAAGACATATGCCTGTTGAAAGACTTGTATTCAGAATGTGTAAACAACTCTTACAACTCAACAATAAGAAGATAACCTGATTTTTTTTAAAGGGACAGGTTTCACTAATGATTCACCAAAGAAGATATGGAAAATAAGCATATGAAAAAAACATCATTGAAAGAAATAAAAATTAAAACAAGATACTAGTATACATCCTCTAGAATAGCTAAAATTAAAGACTGGCAACACCAAATGTTGGCAAGTGTATTCGAAATCAATAACAAAAAGATATCTGGAGAATCTCCAAATATTTGGAAATTGGGCTGTGAGATACAGCTAAAACAGTGAAATAGAATAGGAACTCTCATACACTGCTGGTGGGAATGCAAGATGATACAATCACTTTTGGAAATATTTTGGTGACTTTTTATAAAGTTAAATATACACTCATACCATAAATTCCACAGTTAGGCATTTACCCAAGAAAAATAAAATCTTATGTCTACAACAACACTTGGACATGAATACTGATGGAAGCCTTATTCATAATTGTCAAAAAGTGGAAGTTACGCAAATACCCATCAACAGATGAATAAACAAAATACAGTTTATTCCTATCCTGGAATACTATTCAGCAAAAAAAAGCAATAAAGTATTGATACACACAACCTGCATTAATCTCAAAATCAATGTACTTTTGTTCACAAAAGAAGCCACAAATGGGTGTATACTATTTGGTTTTATTTTATTAAATAATTGGAGAGGCAAAACCACTTTATAGAGACAGAAAGCTGATCAGTGGTTGCCCGGTATCCAAAATGAGAAGCATTCACTTCAAGGGGGCAAAAAAACTCTGGGGCAATGGAAATATTCTATATCTTGATTAGATGGTGGCTACACAGGTGTACACATGTTCAAACACATGGAGCCAAAAATGGGTACATTTTATTGTAGGCAGATTGTACCTCAATATATTTGAATTTAAAAGAGGAAAACAACACACATTGAGATATTGCCTGACACCTACCTGAATGGCTAAAACTAAATAAAAAGTACTGACAATACTAAGTGTCAGCAAGTATGAGAGCAACTGAACATTCATCCATTGCTCATGAGTGTGTACGTTGGTAAGATCATTGTGGAAAACTGCTTTGCATTGATCATATGTGTAACCTTTGACACAGAGATTCCTTTTCTAAATACATCTGATAGAAATGTGTACATATATGCACCAAAAGAATGCTCATAGCAGCAATAGCTTAAAACTGGAAACAATCTAATTGCCCATAAATAGTAGAATGGATTAAAAACTAGTGGTATATTCACATGACGGAATACTAGCCAGCAATGAAAATGACTGAACTGCTCATACATTCAAGAAACATGGGTGAATCTCATAAACCTGGTTTTGAGGGAAAGAACTCAGATACAGAAGGCTGCATATACTGCAATATTTCATTTACATAAAAATTTAAAATACGTAAAATTAATCCAGGATGTTGGAAGTCAAAATAGCCAATTTCTTTTGGAGAAAAGGGAAGGGAATATGAGAGGAGCTTCTGAGAAGATGGTAACCTATTTCGTGACCCAGGCTGTTACTAGAGTGTGTTCACTCATTGGGTATACAATGATGGTTTGTGCCCCTTTTGGTGTGTATGCCATATGCATTTATACAAAAAAACTTTTTAAAAGGGAATCATAAGTGAATGAGAACCAAGGAAGTAGAAGAGGAAACATAGACTTTTTTTGTCAATAAGGTCATTGCTAAATGGGAAGATGTAAAAAGGAAGAAGCTCGGGGTGTAGTAAGATTGTGCTGAAAGATGTTTTTGGTTTGTGTTTGCGGTACGCGGGCCTCTCACCGTCGCGGCCTCTCCCGTTGCGGAGCACAGGCTCCGGACGCGCAGGCTCAGTGGCCATGGCTCACGGGCCCAGCCGCTCCGCGGCATGTGGGATCTTCCCGGACCGGGGCACGAACCCGCGTCCCCTGCATCGGCAGGCGGACTCTCAACCACTGCGCCACCAGGGAAGCCCTGAAAGATGTTTTTTGGATTAGAAAAGATTTGCACTTGCCTGTATTCTGATTTTTGTAAGCCAGTGAAGGAGAAGAATTAATGCTATAGTAAATAAATGATTAAAAGATGAAGCACTCTTTTTAAAAATTTACGAAGCAGGGGCTCATGAGAAACAGCGGTATACGTGAAAGTGCTAATCTTGTGCAAGAATGACTTTTTTCCCTCCATGTCTCAAAAAAAAAGAAAAATGATGGAGCCACACAGGGAACCCATAAAAGCATGGATGAAAAGTGGGCAATTGTGCGAACAAAGCTGAGGGACACAAAGCACAGCCATATGCTGAAATGTTGTGAATCAGGCTCTGAATGTTAAGAAAAAAGTGATGAAAGTTGGCACATTCATTGCAGGAAAAGTGAAGAGTAGCTGCTTAGGGATAAATGAAAGAAAAACTGAGCTGTATGGAGGGGTCAGCTTAATTTGGAAATTACACATTTCTTTTTGTGCTAATTGGTACAATCATACTCTTGGAAACCCAGGCAGGAAACCTTGAAGTCATTGTTTTATTTCTTCTTCTCACAATCATCTTACATTCAACACTCCTTCCCTTTCAGTCTTCTGCAATCCAGGCTCTATCAGAGAAAACCTAAACCACTGTAACATTTTCCCAGTGGGGTCTCTGCCTCCAGTCTCTGCCTTCAATAGTTATTTTCCTAATACAAACATTTAGATGTCTGCATGCCCATAGAGATGGCTCCTAGCACAGGATGCCAGTTAAACTAAAAACTTAGCTGGGCCATGATGGAATCTGGGGCACGTGGCACATCGTGGACTGGATGTTAGCCCAACGCATCCAGCCCATCACACAGTCAAACCTTCACCTGGGTAAGTATAAACTAATAAGTAGTGACGTTTGTGGAGTACTTATGTTGGGAGAGACATGGTTCTAAGCAACTGGCATATATGGGCCTATTTAATTCGCATAACAACCTCTGGGGAGGGTTCTAGTTTTCTCATTTAATAGGCAGAGAAATGAGATATATAGGAGGCCAAGTAAACTGCCCCACTTAGAGTTAGTGATGAGAGCACATGGATTAAAAGCCAGTTAGCTGGATCCAAAACCACACATTTAACCCCTGCAATCAGAACAGGCACTTGCTTGGCTTCTAACACCTCTGTCTTTGGGTCTGCCTGGCCAAGTCAAAGTCTTGGCTCTGCAGCCCACATTCAGCATGGTCCTAGAGAATGCTGGTTTTTCTTCTGGTTCCAGGAGGCCCTACTCAGTAGTGAGAAATGGTTATTAATTTTTAACTGCTGGAAATAAATATCTAAAAGTTTAAAAAGAAAGTAAAAGAAAAAGCATTGGTGGGTGAAATCCTATCCTTGTAGGGAGTAAGTTGTCCTCTAATAGAAGATTATTTTCTGTAAATCAACTATACTCCAATAAAAAATAATTTTTAAAAAAGGAAACAAGCTACATAATAAACTTAGCTCAGAACCTGACCCCGCTCCCCCCAAAAAAGTGATTTAAGAATAAACGATTTCTCATACAGGAAAAAAGAAGATTATTTTCATCCTTCCACTCTCCCCTCCGCCGTGCACTGTAGTAAGAATTCCAACATAAAACTATCTTTATCTATTTTATGAATAGTTTACCCTGTTCTGTTGGATGGATTCTTATTTGCAAAAAGACTTGTTCTGTTATTCCTTGCTTTTCTTAACAAAATCATCTTTTGAACAAAGAAATGTTTAAAGAATTGGTTCCCCTTCCCCCCAAAGTTTGCCTCCCCTTTCCAAACTAAACAGTAACCCCCTTTTTCCCCCACCTAGAGCATTTTTTTCCAGGATTCTTTAAGCAAGTTCGAGGTTACAACAATCTTCGCTGAGACACTCTTAAGATTCCATTGTAGATATAATCCTTATCAGTGTGACTGTGATTACCAAGTCGCCTAGCTCTTATACAGAGTCAAAGATAAAGGCTAATATTCTACAAACTGAAATGCTGCAGCCTTTGAAAGTTAAGTTTTTCAGGTACAGCTTTGTCACTTAATGTACTTCTTTCTTCCCTCAAGACAGAGCGAGAGGGCTTGTCATTGAAGAGCGGGAAACCTCCACCTTCCCACGCTCGCGGGTGAAAGGCCTATCGTAAAAACACGGTACCTTATCCTTGAAACAAATTTCTCTCTGACTTCAGTGACACTAAAATGCACTGCAAACAATGGTGCTGGCACAGTTCCAGTGTTTCTGGACACTGCTTCTTAACATAAAATGAGTTCACAAAGGCTTGGGTTTCATTTCTGAGGATAACGGATACTTTAAATACTGTACACTTTTGTGTCTGCACATACAAAGTAAAGTAGTGAGTCGGGGCAATTATCCTTGTAATTCAAGTGCGCCCTTTCCTCCCCACATACATATTTTGGCTTTAATTATCTGAATGTTTCAAATGAAAAGTGTCTTTTTTTCCCATGGAAAATTGCTTCATTTCTCTCTATTTTTGTTTGTTTGTTTGTTTGCGGTACGCGGGCCTCTCACTGTTGTGGCCTCTCCCGTTGCGGAGCACAGGCTCCGGACGCGCAGACTCAGTGGCCACGGCTCACGGGCCCAGCCGCTCCCCGCGGCATGTGGGATCTTCCCGGACCGGGGCACGAACCCGTGTCCCCTGCATCGGCAGGCGGACTCTCAACCCCTGCGCCACCAGGGAAGCCCCATTTCTCTATTTCGTATGTGTAAATTTAAAGTATTCTCTACTCCATATATAGAGATGAGAGAAAGTTTTGCAGATAAATAATTTCGGAAGCAACACTTTTCCTTTTTCTAATGGAGAGCCACACAGCACCTCAAATATGGTTCAACAGGCAAAAAATGGTTTGCCTGTGAGGTCGGAATCCCACCCAGGCAGGGACGTCTCATCCCCATCTTTCAACCCCGAGGAACAGAGAAGACAGTAGAGACCCTGCCACCAGGGAGCTGACAGAAGCTGTCATCCAGGAGGAAGGAACACAATTCACCTGTGGCCTGAGAATTGTCATCAGATGTGTTGACAGGCGCGTGGGCTGAGGAGAGAGACAAGGTCTGTGCCAGCCGGTGAGAGGATGGAGGGTCCCCCTCCTCTCATCCAGCAGGAGTGAGATACTGCTGTCAGCATCACAGTGTAAGGCATGGACAGATCATTCCTAGACACTTTGTGGAGATCCTCACCAGGCTTGGGGGTGAGGGTAAGGGATTTGAAGGATGGGATTGGAAATCATGCAGCATCCTCCGGCTGGAGCGCACATACTGTGTGATTACCTGGTACCCCGAGGGCCTGGATGAATCACCCATCTCAAAGTACTTGCATTAGTTGAAGGGAAAAAATGCTGTGGTTTGGCAGGTGAGCCAAGTACTTCTTCATTGCTGTTGTTTGTCCTTTTCACTCAGCTATGAAAGGAATGTGTCGCTTTCTTTCAAAACTGTGTAGATAGAAATAAGGACTTGGTCTCAGGAACCCTTAAGGGACTACAACTGAGTAAAAGGAACTCATGTTCAAAATACACATTAAATTCATCCTCAGAATACTTAGGATATGCCAGAGTCTCTGAAAATGAAGGATTTTTAGGGTTATGGAACATAGGACAGGGGAGAGTAACCCTAAAAGACCTCACATAACTAAAGGGGAAACTGTATGTTCTTTCTTGTAACATGGCTATGATTCCAAGGTTTCAGACTACAAAAGACTCTCAAATGTTCTTGGTATTGAGCAGGAAAGTTTGTGGATTTCAAATAAACGCAAAGTGAGTGAGCATGGATGTGTTCTGCTGGGAAGTCAGTGCCTCCGTAAACCAGCTGATAATGAAAACAAGATGCCCCATTTCTGGAAAGAGGGGATCTGTGGGTCCAGATAACCAGGAGATGTCAAGAAGCTCGATTCACGAAAGCTGTGAAGGACGAGGAGAGTGATTGGAGTCGTTTAAGATGAATGGCCCAGAAAAAAAACGGTCAGTTAGCAAGTCCTGGGAATTGTCAGCCATGAATGTGGCCACAAAGATGAAGGAAGGATAAATTCATGATGCTAAGGTTTTCGTTTTCTGGTCATAAATCAATATTTGTTTATGTCAGTTTACCTTAAAAGCAACATTTAGTCACGAGCTGTTTGAACATCATTTATTATTGCTTCAGGCCAAATGCACCAGGAAGAGGCCAGAGACACAGGGCCCTGTAGGGAATGAATCCCTTGCTCGGAGCTTGGAAGGTTCCGTTCAGTGGTCAATACCCTCAGCCACTTGCTGAAGGCCTGTGGTCCTTCCTCCTTTCCTCACAGATCCCAACAAACTATCCTTTGCTTAGACTTAATCCCTGTCTACCTACCTGCTATCCAGCCTCTGTCATTTTCCCGCTCAAATCTCCAAGCCTGTGTCCACCCACTCTGTTCCGTCTTCAACCCCTTAAATTTGCACCTCCACCTGCAGATGAGCCCTCGCCTCTCAAAGTCCCCCACGATGTCCTTTCTCTTCCTGCTTCTCGTCTAGGTCCTCTTCTCTCGTCCTCCTTTCTTTCTGTCTCCCCCCGCTTTCCCCCCACGTCTCTCCCAAATTCAAATTCAGCGAGTTGGCTCATGGGTTACTCTTCTCAGCCCTTCTTTGATCTTAGACACTTTTGACCAGTATATATCCCTTTTTTTTTTTTTTTTCAGCGGCCCGGCTCAGACTCCAGTTCGCATCACCCGCGTCAGCAGTCTAACACGTGCTTTAATTCGGATGTCATCACCGCCAGCCGCCCACCCTCCACCCGGTTCCCAGGCCCCGAAAGAGGGGACAGACCTGCCCCAGCCCAGGACACACCCCACCTCACCTTCACCACTTCACAGTCGCTCGACCACTATATCCTGTTAAGAATAATTCGCTTGTCTTCTGTGTTCTTGGCCTTTCTCTCTGTCTGATTCTGCATCACCTTTGCATCTCCCTTCATCCT
Source organism: Phocoena phocoena (assembly GCF_963924675.1). NCBI lineage: Eukaryota > Metazoa > Chordata > Mammalia > Artiodactyla > Phocoenidae > Phocoena > Phocoena phocoena. The sequence continues at coordinate 15,277,760 of NC_089230.1, read as the reverse complement.
CCCATCCCTCACCTGTGCATACCTTCAAGTCTCTATTTTTGGCACTCTCCCCTCTCCCCAGCTTCTCAAGACCTTTCATTCGTGCTACAGCTCCATCTAAATCTTCGTCTCCAATTTTAAATCCTGACTTGCCTACAGGCAATTCAGCTAAACTCAGTAAATACTGGGTGCCATCATGCTGTGTGTCCAGCCGCCTACAAGAGACTCTCACTGTTCTTCCTGATGGCACCGTAAGCTGAAAATGCCCAAACTTAGCATCTCCTATCCTAAAACTACTTCCCTTTGTCAACTGCTCGATTTTTGGTACCTCTCATCCTGCTTCCTGTCTTTGAAGTGAAACCACCCCCTGACATTTGATTCTTTCTCATTGCTCAGTCCTCAGATGCAGGCTGTTACATATCTTACTTCAAAAAGGCCTTCTGTACAGCCTTTCCTCGCCCCCCCCTCCCCAGCTACAATTTTCATTTGGTTTCTTTCCTCTTTGACAGCTATTTGTATGTCTCCTGTACCAGGATCTCTTCTACTGCTCCTACCTGAACCAGGCCAGCCTTTGATCCTCCACACCTCTCCATCTGCCCATCGTTGCAGGGAGCCCATAGCAGCAACTGTAACCTCTGCATGAGAGCTCACAAGTCTCCATGCAGGCTGCAGGATACAGCGGGGTTGGATTGGCCAGCGTTTGAACCCTAAATGTAGCACTTACAGACTATTTACTGCCCATCCCGCCAAGAGCTGTAGATTCTTGGACACTCTCCTCTTCCTTCCTGTTTCCACTCCCACCACCTCCACTCAAGCCCACTCCATGGCTCACCTGGAAAGTGGCTGAAGCTCCTAATAAGTCTTCATCCAGGTTCCCCTTTTCAACTCATCATCACCACCACCACCACCACCACCATCATCATTCTTGCCATGGTCTCTGTGTCAGTTCACTGGAGGCTTTTGTATATTTTCCTGTCACATCATCTTTGTAATAACCCTTTGCAGTACAGAGAGGAGAGGAGCAGATGAATAAACTACAGATGATGAAACGAAGGTGCAGGATGGCTCGATGGTTGTCCAAGATTTCAGAGCTAGTGTCTGGTGGAAGCAGGACCCACATCCCTCCAGTCCCAGGGCCTGAGCCCTGAGTTCCCTTATAGATTTCAAAAGCTAAACAACAATCATATCCCTTATGTGCTTAAATCTTCCAACGGCTCTTCACTGTCCGCAAATAGAGTCTAATGATTTGAGCCTGGCCCTCTAGGTAGAACCCCCACGGTCTAATTCCAAATGACGTACTTCTCCAGGTTCATTTCCTGGAGAAATACATTCATTCCTTAGGTACAATATCTGTACACCACACTCCAGGAAAAGGTACACCATACAGCTCTGAGCTCGTCGCAGCTCTGGTATCTTTTATAGTCTATTCTCTGCTTAGCAGCTAGAGGGGTCCTTTAGACATGTGAGTGACAGCAAGTCTCGGCTCTGCTCAAAATGCTCAGAATAAAATGCGAAGTCCTTGTTATGGGACACAAAGCCCCACGTGATCTGGTCCCAACACTCCCTTCAACCTCATCTATAAGTCACCTCCTCAAAGACTTGCTACGTGGTTTTCATCTCTACTCTTCAGGCACACCCAGTCTATTCCCTCCACAGGCCCTTTGCATGTGCTATTCCCCTGCCTGGGGGGCCTCATCTCCTGAAACCCACACAGCGGTCTCTTGCACCTCCATCAAGGTTTTGTCAGAAGGGCTTTCCCAACGGCCCTCTTTCAAATAACACTTGCCCCTTTATCCTGCTTTAATTTCCCTTGCAGGGCCTCACACCACCTGGTGTGTTGTAGTTTTACCTGCTGTCTCTCCTGCCCCTAGAATGTAAGCTCAATGAGAGCGGGGACTTTGTGTGCTTAGTTTATTCCTGGATCCCCAGCACCTAGAGCCATGCCTGGTGCACAGTAAGCACTCAATAACCATCTGCCAGATGAATCAATCAATGAAAATGAGGCTTCGTGTCATTTACTGTCTCCACATTCTCACTCAGGCTGCTCTTTCTACCTGGAATTTGTGGAGTATCCACTTGTAAAAGAACGCAAGGCCACGGCCCCTCAGTCCATCCCAGCTCCTGGACCAGCTCTCGTACCTCCTGAGCATGCCCGACCTCTCTGTCTGCAATTGGGCTCACTCTCACCTACACTCCAATAGCAATGTCCTTGTGTTCCTTTTATGATATTTATTGCATCCTGTCTGCAGATGGGATATTTGTGTATGCATAGCCATTGTCCAACCAGACCACATTCTCCCAGGAGCAGAGACCTCATATCTGTACCAGTCCCGGGCACTCACCTCGACACGTAGTATTTGTGTAAGTAAAATAGTACTTATAAATATATTATGAGAGTGTGATTGCATATTCAATTACATATATACATAGAAAAGTAAATATAAATGAACGATGATAGGTTAGGTGTAAGATCACAAGTCACAGAGGGAAGAGAAAAATAGAGGGAAAAACCAAGAGCAGCATACATTTGTGATCCTTCCTAAAAGTACACACCCTTCTTTGGGTTCAACCCTTTCCTTGAGAAAATGACCTGGGGAATGTGATTGGTTAATTTAAGATGCCTTTATATCTGGACAAAACTATAATTCAAAAAGATACATGCACCCCTATGTTCATAGCAGCAGCCAAGACATGGAAACAACCTAAATGTTCATCAACAGATGAATAGATAAAGACGTGGTACATGGATACAATGGAATACTACTCAGCCACAAAAAAAGAACGAAATAATGCCATCTGCAGCCACATGGCTGCAACTAAAGATTATCATACTAAGTGAAGTAAGTCAGAAAGGGAAAGACAAATACCAAATGATACACTTGCATGTGGAATTTAAAATATGGCACAAATGAACCTATCTGCCAAAGAGAAACAGACTCACAGGCATGGAGAACAGACTGGTGGTTACCAAGGGGGAGGGAGAATGGGAGAGGGATGGACTGGGGGTTTGGGTTTAGTAGATGCAAACTATTATACATAGAATTGATAAACAAAAGGTCCTACTGTAGAGCACAGGGAGCTATATTCAATATCCTGGGGTAAACCATAATGGAAAAGAATATAAAAAAGAACATATATATGTGTATAACTGAGTCACTTTGCTGTACAGCAGAAATTAACACAACATTGTAAATCAACTATACTTCAATGAAACAATAAATTTTTTTAAAATGCCTCAACTTCAATTTGTTCATTCAAAGTCAACAACCATCATGGTAGCTGAGATGAGGACAGACAGCCATCAGTCTTCCAGGCGAGGAGCCTGCTTTGCCAACGCCCACAACTGTCAGCACTTTCCCACTGGCCTGTGACATTGTTCTGACAACCTGGTCACCGCCAGAAAGGTCACTGACCCTCAGCAAGCCGAGGCCATGGGTCCGCTTCCTAGCGTCACTGGGGATCACTCCAGGCCGTGCACTGACCCGGCTCAGAGACCAGGGGCAGCCAGGTCACTGGCAGGAGCGGGCCAGAGAAGAGTCACTCAACCATCATACAAAACGTGTATCACAGAGTCCTGCCTTGCTGCCTCAGAGGCGAAAAATTGGAAGCAGGAGGTGGGAGCAGAGAGGGAGGGGTCTCTGGGCACTTAGGCGACAGGAGCACTGGACAGAGGGGCTCAGGATGTCACGGAGAGCCAGCTGGAGCCAGGTCTGAAAGGTGAACCGGGAGCACACAGGCAGGCCTGCCCAGGAGGCCAGTGGTAGTTGCCCCAGCTGTGCTGGCAGCCAGTGAGCAGCTGTCCTGGCTTTGTCCCCTGCTGGCCCAGTGCCAGCAGCCTTCTGTGTTCACCTCAAGCTCGTCTGCAGCCCTCTCCCGTTCACTTTTACTCCTCCCTCCCTGGCATGAGAAGCAGTATGTGTGGCATCTGCAAAAATCCAAGGAGAGCCAGTTAGGCACTCCCACTACGATGCTCCCATCTGCAAAATGGGTAGGATAATGTTTATCTGCTCCATGCTTCGAATGGAACACTTAGGGAAAACTGGCTGGTGAACTCTCACGGTTACAATATCATTGTTAGCTTTCTTCATCCTCCCAATTTCTTCATTCTTCACCTTCCTCCTCTTTCCTTACCTACCCCTTTACAAATCTATTCTAACATCATCAAATCATATTTGTAAAAATGCAATTTAAACAAATTTAAAGGTACCAAATCCAGCAAACCAGATAGCTTTGTGCTTATGAAAACTTTATTTTTGTTCAGAACTCCAGAATATTACAGACATTATGTTTTAGAATATAAAAATACTAGTTACTTGAAATTGATTAAAATGAGGTGTCACTAATTTTATTTCAAATCACCTTTGGTGGGTGCAGGAAACAGCTCGCTCATTCGATGGACCTGAGACCCAGGGTGATGCTCACAAAAACGGAGCCCTGGGTGGCCTTGTGCTGGCAGGAATCACTCTGGACCAGCTTCACAGCTCCTACCTCAAAACTGCTCTCACTCTACCCAACAAGTGGGACTAAAATGTCGCCACCATTTGGATGAGGCAAGAGCTCCAGGTTAAAATGAAAACCTGTGTCATCTCATTGAGTTCTAGCTCCTTTCCAACTAAGAACAGCTTTCCAGAGAACAACCTGAATGATAAACAACTGTTTGTGTGTCTGACACAGAAGAGGGAGTCGTTTTAAAATGTTTCTGAAGAAAATAAGGGAGACAGATAGTTTTTGTCCTCAAAGAGTTTCTCAAGTTTTAAGGGAGTAGATAGATGCTATATCCTCACACTGGAATCCGGTTCTGTCTGGTGTGGGCAGCCCTGGATGGGTTCCCAGTAGGAGAACTTACCTGACCAGCCAAGTAGACGGTAGAGAGTCCTGGATACCCGAGGTTGGTGGGATTTGGAGTCAGCCCAAGGACGAAAAAGCGCTACCAAGTCGGGCAGAATGCTACCCTTGTCAATGGCTGAATTTAGTCTGGACAAACTAGATTACAGGAAGGAGATTCAACCTCATATTTATTATCTCCCCCTCTCATAAAAACCACTACCATTTATTGAATACCTACTCTGTGCCAAGTGCTACTCTAAGCACTTTGCATTTAAGCCTTTATAGCAACTCTACTTACTGTTCCCATTTTACAGATCGGAAAACTGAAGCCCAGAATTGTTAAGTCAGCTGCCATAGGACTCCCAGCCAGTAGGTGACAGAACCAGGCTTTGAAGCAAGGCACTCAGACTCCAGGGTCCACTCTCTTAGCCAGATGCCTGCCTACCCTGTGCAAGAGGGTTTACCTAAGGACAGTGGAAGCTTCCCCTCTCCTCAGGACACTGATACAGCCAGAACTCCATCCCTCCCATCTCTGCCCTCACCTGCCAGCTCCCCGGGGCACAGCAGAGCTCCAACCTATTGCTCTTGCATTCTTCTGAAGGCTAAATATGTTTACAACGGTACCCACAGCGAGGAGCTGGTCAGGACAGGCTGTATTCATCTCCCCTCCATCCTGAGTTAGGGGGCCAGTCCTTAAAGCCATGGGTAGGGAAGGACCCACAGGACCCAGCAGCCCTGTGGCGAGAGCCGGGTTCCCCCAGTCCTTCCAGGGAGGAATGCAGTCGGGGACCCAACAGCTCTTGCTTCTCAGACACATACATGTGAGCACACCGGGGAGCAGAGAATTTGCTGTGTTTAACCCTCTCCCCAGCGATCACAGGGCTAAGTTACTGATTTCTGCCTCCAGGATTGAATTGCTCATCTCTGTGTTATTTTCTGTTGCCTCTTCCCTCTCCACTGGAAAGGTGGGATCCCCTCTGGGCTTCTACCCTGGCCCATTGGCCCTGTGCAGAATGAGTCTCCCTCCCAGTTTTGAGATGTGGAGTTTGCAAAGAAGTCAGGCTCCCGTGTTCCCAGGGTAGCTCAGTGGATGGAGACGGTTGCTGTGGAAGCTGGGGGCCCATTGTCCTTACCTGACAAGGCTGGAAATTATCCAGATCTCTAAACGATGAACTCCAGGAGCATGGGGCCAAATCCTTGTCCATGGGTGGGTATTTCTCCAAATTCTAGAATAAGGCCCGGCACATAGGAAGGAGGGGCATGTGTCACCTAAACACCACTCTCTCAGGCAGGATGCTACATGTGCATCTCTAACTAGACGTAGAGAACCTTCACACGATAGCAGGGCTTGGGGGAGGAAGAAATGGCATCTGGTTGGGTGGCTTCAGAAAGACTAGATGAAGACCCTGGCACTGGAGACGGGCCTTGAAGGACAGATAGGACTTCAACAGGCAGAGGAAGAAGGGGGGACAAGGCATGCTCCGGGAAAGCATGGGAATAGTCAGGAAACAAGGTGGTTTCCTTTGGCTGGGACACGGGGTACATGTAAGAGAGCAGGAGGGGCCAGAGAGAGGGTGGGGTTTGGCCGGGCCGGGGGGGGGTGGGGGCACGGGGGGGCTGGGGCGCCTCCAGCAGCGCGGGCTGGTCAGGGAAGCAGGAAGGCCAAGGTGAAGGGGGCTGGCCGCCTTCCATGTTGTCCCGCCTCTATTTCTCATCTGGTTCCGAGAATCAATTGTTCTGCGTTAAGTGGATGGAGGGACTTTCCTAGCCTCCTATCTGTGCTGGTAACTAGACTCAGTGGAGCCTGCAACAATGGCTTTCTATTTAGAACCAGAAATCAGGCTTTGCAATGGCCTTCTCCGAAGAGGAGGGAGAGAAGGGAATGCGATCTATTTGCAGAAAGACTACAGGGTGAATGTAACAATTCTAATTCTATAAGCCTCCGATAGGCTGCTTTCTTTGATTAATAACATAATCTGTTGGTCTAAAAGCATGTCCTCAAATCCCCAAATTGGAATGATTCTACTGGACTCCTGAGTGGGAAATGCTCAAGTGTGAGAGTAGCTGGCAAGCCTGCAGAGGTTTCCAGGAATAAGGCAAATGAGTAAAGAATATTCTCCATGTAAAATATTAAAATGTTACAAATTAGGCTAAAGTTCCCTTTGACCAACCCCTCCCTGCTCCAGCCTCACCCCTGCATGGCCTCACCAACCCTTCTCCTGAGTTAGCCATTACTATCATTCTGTTGTATATATTTCCAGAACTTTTTCCTATGTATCTACATATTTAGAAAATGTGTACTCGTGTTTTGTGTCCATCTACCTACATGCATTGCTCGTGTGGTTTTGAAATTAGTTTTCTAAAAGGCTGAAGGTGGAAGATGACCAGAACACTGAGTACGTGCTGCAGCAGGGATAGGAAGTTCTTCATATTCTGTAAATAAAGCATTTGTCCACTTAACCTTGGATTTTCCTTCCATACTCAGGAAGATGTGGAAGGACAAGTTGATCCTGTATTTTCCTACTTGGATTCCTTACCTGCTTCTGGAAATCTCTGCTAGATCCCTCATCCCACACAATCTTTAGCACTTCTGACAGGGGTAAGCAGAAAGAGAAATCCAAGGATGGACAGGGCTGTCACCCATTCTGCCCACCAGCTGCTGGAGGAATGCTGGCTGACAGGTCTCCAGACACTGGCACCTACCATTTCGATAAGGAAAACCTGTCTCAGCCCGAGGATGCGAGAGTTGTCTCCTTGGCTTTCTTAGATCTCCAGTTTAATAGTGATATCGTGCAAGTTCTCATGCCTTTTAACCGGGAAACACAGGGTTTAAAAGCCTTGCAGATAGAGGCTTTCCATCGAGAAAGACAAGCAGGCTAGTTAGGTAGACTGGAAACGTTTAAGTGAATTATTAATAAATTTAACAATAAAGAAGATTTCTTCACTTGAACGATAAAGCACATTGTTTGAGCACTTCTGAGTTCTCTTGCACTTCCTGTGACCCCTAAGAGTGTTAACGCTCATAGCATAAAACTTACAAAGTCAGAATGCATTTTCATGTCACCAGTTGCCGAGGATCAGCTCTCTGGCTGAATTAACCACTGATTCTTATTCTTCTTTCCTAAAGTGACAAGCTAATACAACCTGTGGTAATTTCACTAGAGGGCAAGCTAAGGGCCCATCACCCTCCCCTATTTATTTCCACGTGGCACTCAGGGTCCATGTTGGTTATCCTCAAATATTACAAAAATTTCTCCTGCTTTCATTGCAAAGGCAAATGACAAATTGCTTTGGGGGTCAGGTTTTATGAAGATGATAAAATCATCTAATGGGTTTCAGGTGCTTCTCTACCACCAATCATGAGGTCGTCTTGAGGTCACTGCGCAGATATTATCATAGCTCTCTTTTAAAGGATCGCCATTGAAATGTGGAGGTCGTAGAGGCTGAGATTTGCTATACAAAGGGAAACTGACTTTACCTGCCAACCTTCCTCGAAGATTCCATTTCTGATATGACCCTATAATCCTCAAGAGCAATTTTCCCTGCAGCCTCTATTGTGCTGTGAAGCAATGCATCCCTGCTTAGCACCAAGCATGTTCTTTTTTTTTTCATCTTTATTGGAGTGTAATTGCTTTACAATGGTGTGTTAGTTTCTGCTTTATAACAAAGTGAATCCGTTATACACATACATATGTTCCCATATCTCTTCCCTCTTGCGTCTCCCTCCCACCCTCCCTATCCCACCCTTCTAGGTGGTCACAAAGCACCGAGCTGATCTCCCTGTGCTACGCGGCTGCTTCCCACTAGCTATCTATTTTACATTTGGTAGTGTATATATGTCAATGCTACTCTCTCACTTTGTCACAGCTTACCCTTCCCCCTCCCCATATCCTCAAGTCCATTCTCTTAGTAGGTCTGTGTCTTTATTCCTGTCTTACCCCTAGGTTCTTCATCAAGACCTGGATGATGCCTGATGACAGTATCCCAGTGGCCTGCCAGTGGCAGCGTCGGCTTTGGGTAGCAGACAGTCCTTTGACCCCTGGAGCTACTCTTTTGCATGTGAGACAGCACTGCAGATACTGAAATCTGAGGCCCAATCTGATAGGGCGGCATCAGAAAAACATATTTTGAAAGAGAGAGGAGTGTGCTATTCTGAAATAACCTTTTCTGTTACGCCAGCCTTGTAAATGACAGTGTATCCATTACATCCAACAGTAACTTTGCTTAATTTTTAAAGCTTCATATTAAAGTGCTCAAGATTTATATTCAAATAGTTATCCCCAGAGGACTATAAGCCCAATGAGTGAAGGGAACAGGCTTGGTGTTCCCTTTATCATGCCTCAAAGTGACACCATACCCAGTGGGTGCCTCAGGAACATCTCAGAGACATAAATGGTAGAAGTCTGCTAATCTTGCTGACACACTCAGGAAACCAAGGAGGGACAGTGTTGCAGTGTCTCCTGGGGCAGCATCCTCACCCTGGATTCTCCAGTTCCTTCCAGGGAGAACACAGCTCTCATCCTCCATCCCAGCCTCCCCACCTCCTGCCCAGGGGAAGAATGAGCACCCTGTTCCCAGTAGCTTCCTCTAAGCGGATGCCTGGCAGCCCCGCTCCGGCGTCCACAGCCAGCGGGGACAGGGACTGTGGGTCTCCACGCAGGCCCCAGGCCACACCCATCGATGAGCTGAGTCTCAACCAAGCCCAACCAAAGGGTCTCCATAGAACATCACTTGTCTGTCTGGTGTGGTTTCCTCTTCTGAAGAAAAGGTCTTTCAGCTGGTTCAAACTGCCTTTAAACCACAGCTTCCCTGCTCCCAGAAGGCTATTACATGCTGTTATATTATAGACCATTGCACAAGTCACGAGCATCACAAGATCGGTGTCAAACAGAACTGCTCTCAGATTTGAGCCCTAGAACCTTCTAGCTGGGTGGCCCCAGGAGAATTCCCAGCCTCTCTACAGCTCCATTTCTTTATCAGCAAGAAGGTGATGGTGATGGTGATGACGATGGTGATGATGTGATACCTTTTTATAGGGCTCTTTGTGATATTAAATGAAATAACACAAGCAAAGCACTTAGCAATACCTAGCAATATAGAAATCTCTCAATAGATAGTAACAGTTATTAAATTTTCTTTTCCAACCCCCATGTTCTTTCATTTATTCTGTAATACATAGTATATATTTTTGTGCCTTTTTTTCAAATTATTAAAAAATGCTAGACAATAGGATGATGGATCATTTGTCCGTCCTCCAAATACTAAATAGATCTCAGTTAAATAGATTAATTGTACGTGTTCCATGAATGGAGAAAGCGGTAAACTAAGAGAAAATATCCTGTCAGAGATGCAGGATATCTTTTAAAGTGACTTCTATGATGAGGCCTGAGTATCAGTCCAGGCTATATCTCAGGTCATCCTCAGTATTATACAGTAAGAATTAACATTCAGAAAAAATTAACCCTGTGCTACAAGATATGTATCGATGAGAAAAAGATCCGATTATTTTAAGATGATATTTTAAGGCATCAATATCTCTGAAGATTTTCTATATTATGTATTGCAAAGGAAAGGGGGTTCTAGTGACCCCCAAATTCAGTAAGCCATAACATCCCATTTCCCAAGGTTTTATTTATTCCAGACTTTACTGAAGGGAGTGAGTGAAGGACGTTTGCAGATTGGAAGATTCCTGGCTGCATGTGGTTGAATGAGAGTACGCCCTGTTTCTTTTTGCTGTCCTCCTCCAAGACCATGTCGTTAGTGATAATCTCCGGCTTAGGCCATGGAGTAAAACACAGAAAATGCATAATCACCAGATAAGATTCCACTCAAAGCATTTTTTTCATGCTACCACACGAACTCTGAAAATACTCCTATAAGGCAAATATTAATATGCAAAAATTACTAATTCTATTGCTGGAGAAATGAAGGACAGTAAGCAGTTGAAAGGCCACTTGAAATTCACAATAGGAGCTACTCTTCTCTGGCTAATTAATACCAGTATTTGGGTTTGTGGATCCCCCTATCACCTACCATGTTGCCTTTGAAGATTTGTGAAAACCTGCAGTTCTGACTTTCCCGTAACCTGAATTTTACTGATTTAGGGGAGAATGACCACTTGGGGAGGGTTGTGCTCTGTCTCCTGCCTGGAAGCACAGTAGCCCATTCACTGTACGGATCTCCGAGTGACTCATAATGCAGCTGCTTGGATTTACAGCCAGTTCATGGATTTAAGGGCTGTTAGCTCTTTTGTTGAATTTCATATTAATAAAGAAGGGGGATCTATAAAAACTTACTGTTGCATGGAGGGAATGCACGAAGCATCACAGAGCAAGGACTATGATGCCTTTACAACTAAAGAAGTAGGGTAGAACCATGCTTTCTTTCATCAGGTTCTGCAGTCTTAAAAGCAAGTAGGCTCTGAGGGAGTTTACCCATAAAATTGGCAGGACAAACTAAACTCCAGCAATCATATATAAACTCCTGTTTTCCTCTTACCACCAAGAAGTTACTTTTACTGCCAAGACATAATGTGGGTTTTTTTGTTTTTTTTTTAAAGATCAGACGTAAACACTCCAAGGTTGAATTCTGGCAAGTTTTTCTCTTGTCCAAGTTCCTAATTTATACCAACATGCAGCATATACATCAATTTTCAGCTACTTAAGAAAAATCGAATCCTGGTTATGTAATACAATAGCATAAAGATCTGAAAGAACGTCCAAACTTGTAAAGGAGAGGACCCATTCCTCTTTTATATAGAAAATCTCCTCTGCCATTAGGAGCTAACCAGGTTCTCAATGTACAAAACTGAATGTGAGATGCCGGGGAATGAGAATAAAACATAGTTTTCGGCACAATTTCTATCTTATTTCACCTATCAACACAACGATGCCTCAAGGTCTGATTTCACTCCATCATACAGGTGAGGAAGCTAAGACCAATAGAGGTTAAGTAACAATCTCATTGGGGTCACCTTGAGAAACTGTGGTAGGCAGGATTCTGAAAATGGCTCCTAAGATTCTATGCCCTAAACCCCGAACCCTGTGAATATATATACACAGGTATATATATATATATATATATATATATATATATATAAAATAAGATATCACTCCCATGAGTGATATACATATACACAGGTGTATATCACTCCCATGATTATGTTATATCATATAGCTCAGTTGACCTTAAAATAAGGAGATTATGCGTGGACTTGATTTAATCACATACATCCTTAAAAGCAGAGAGCTTTCTCTGCCTATTACTGGAAGAAAAAGTCAGAGAGATTAGAAGCATAAAAGAGCTTGATGCTTAAAGATGGAGGATGGAGGAGACCACATTCAAGGACTAGAGAGATGCCTGCCGGAGATGAGAATGAACCTTAGCCGACAGCCAGTGAGGAAACAGGGACCTCAGTCCTACAACCACAAGAAACTGAATCCTGCCAACAATCGAATGAGTTTGGAAGTAGAGTCTCCCCAGAACCTCAGATAAGGACGCAGCTAGCCGATACCTTGCATGTAGATCCTCAGCAGAGAATCCCACTGAGCCATACCAGATCCTTGTCATTCATATTGTATTGTTACCTTCATTCTAGCATGCTCTCCAATCTTCCAAGTGCTTTCTCATTCATTATCTAACTTTCTCTTCACAACTACTCTGCAAATCAGACGGGACAGAAATAATTATCTTCACACTCTGGATGAAAAAAACAGAAGAGCAAACCAATTCTGGCTTGCCTCCAAATGCCATCTTTTCCTCGAGATTAAGAAACCGAAACTCGAAGAAATCAAGTGACATGCCTGGGGCACAAATCTACTGGGCTCACAAGTCCTGGCCTTCATAGCACACTGACGTAGAGTTTCTTCTCCCACAGCCATCAGACACCAATTAAGCTACACCCGCTGCCTCCTTCCAAGCCACACCCTTCTGAGTTGTGTGCCCTCCACACTCAAGGCCTTCCAGCCAAACGGACCTTCTTCCCAGTGGCTCCCCGCTCCTACCTCAGCGGCTTTGTACTGGCTGCAAAGGTTCTCTCTGCCTGGAACATTCTCTTTGTCTTTGTCCTTTCTCCTTTGGCATGTTAACTCCTCATTCTTCTGACCCCAGAAGACAAAATTGTCAAAGGACAATTTTAGGGACATCTCCCCTGAAATTCTAGAGTAGGTTATAGATGTCTCTGTATCCGTCCTCATATCCTTGACTTTCCACAGTGGGCAACTGATACTGATTTGGGTATTAAGTCATTGAAATGGATTCTCCTCATTATATGGCCATTCCATGAGAACTGGAATGGCATCTCTTCTGCTCCTCTGTGCCTAGCACAGTCCTGGCACATACAGGGGCTCAGCAAATACCAGATGAATTAGTGAATGCACTTATGAATTTACCTATGAATGAAAGAATGTAGCTACTTTTCAGGCAGGCAGGCCATTACCTCAAGTTCCTCCAAGAGGTCAGCGAATGAGGGGACTTTAGCAATACTAGACCACACCTTTCTACCTGCACCGTTCTTATGCCAAGCCCAAGAAGTGAGTGTAGGGCCTTTCCAGTAAAAATGTTACATTCCCAACTCTTTAGGAAAAAAAAAAAAAATCCTTCACTGGAAAGTACCCTTACCCGCTGAGCATTTCCTCCTTTTCATGGGCTGGTGTGGATGGTATTTCTCACCTCCTCACGGTGACAGCTCTACTGACAGATCTGCTGAGAAAGAGCCATCCTCCCCTCCCGCAGTGACTGGCTGTAACCCAGGCACACACTGGAAGCTGCTGTATAGACCATGATCCTTATGTGACTGGGTCTTTCTCTTCTCACAGCAGAATTCAGTTATAAAAACTGCCCCACAGGGCTTCCCTGGTGGCACAGTGGTTGGGAGTCCGCCTGCCGATGCAGGGGACACAGGTTCATGCCCTGGTCCGGGAAGATCCCACATGCCGCGGAGCGGCTGGGCCCGTGAGCCATGGCCACTGGGCCTGCGCGTCCGGAGCCTGTGCTCCGCAGCGGGAGAGGCCACAACAGTGAGAGGCCCGCGTACTGCAAAAAAAACAAACAAAAAAACAAAAAAAAATACTGCCCCACATATTTAGTCATCTACAAATAAATTGGCATTTTTATTTTATTTTCTTGGCACGGGTTATTTTGGAAATTGTTTGAAAGTTTGCACTAGACTGTTCCTTTCCAGTTCTGAAAAATTCTGTCAGTCTGTGATTTACTAGCTTTGCACTTCAGATGTAGCAGCCATGGATTCACAGCATCGTCTCATTCATTGAACAGAACTTTCCAATTCCAGAAAGTTCTATGGCCACGTGGAGAATGCCTTCTTCTATGAAGAGGGACATGAGTAATGCACTAAAGGTACGCTTAATCTAGTTTAAGCTATTTATCCCCTATGCATCTGCCAAGTAGTTAGCCATGTAGTGAAAAATACTTCAGTAGAGAGGCTCTGACTTTAAAGAATCCATCAAAGAATCATTGTATTATATGAATAACCACCTTCAATTATATCAATTTTGTTTGTCAAGGTTTTTTTTTTTAATGTGTACATGCAAGCTTGACCATTATGAAATTAACTGTCTCATATGTCTTATCTTACCCTCGTCAATAATCACACGTTGAGTACACATCCAGTAAAGTAGTTTGGTCCCTGTTGCAGTTTTAGGGGAAGAGGATGTAGGCAGAGCATGGTTTGGACATTCTGAGCGGGGAGCTTATCCCTGGAGTGTTTAGGAAAACCCATTACAAGAAGTGGAATTAAAACTTCTCCTTGGAGGAAGGGCAGCATGTCGCCTCAAAGAACACAAGAAAGCACATCTCAGCCACAAACACAGAAATTCACCTGATATCATATAATATGGGGATACTACTTATTGGTAGATTTGGTTAATTGAAACATTTGGGTGGAATAATTATAATAATGATAAAAGACAAGGTGGTCCGTAGGGACTAGATTAACAGGCCTTAAATAGTGGGCTAAGAAATTTGAACTGGATTGTAAAGTAGGGAGCCAATGAAGTTTGTTCAAGGCGTGGCCGATGTTCACGTGAGAGGTATACACTTCCTCTCCTGTATGAGGACAGATGTTCCTTCCCTTGTCTGTGCACTGTGAGTATCAAGCTGAGAGTGGCGTCCCCTGGTTCAAGCACTTTTCTTTAACCATCCTGAGGGGCTCTTTGAACACATAATACTGTGAAGTCAGCAAATACGAAATTAACATATCCACATTATGGGATAACTCATATACAGTTTTCTAATATAAGTGCATATGTAAACAACAAATGGCAAATAGTACGCAGACAACCCAGTAAAGTGTTTGAGTCTTTCTTACTAAGAAATTTATAAAACAAATAAGACTGACATTGTAAGGCTTCACATCCATCACCTTCTTTTCAGGGAAATATGTTTGTCCCAAGCCTGTCAAGCCCTTCTTCTTTCATCGTCCTGATTTAAGATAATTTGGTGATGCTTATAGGTACCTAACTGGGCCACATTCCATGATAATCCACACTAGGCTGATTATTTCCTTGCACGAGATAAAACAGAATATAATTCAGAGAGCAACTCTCAGTCGAGTTACAATTTCTCAAAGTTAAATGTGTAAGTAGAGACACTTCCTCACTATAATCCTAAACTCAACTACATTTTTTCCCACTTCACCCCTGTGCACGCCTGGACAATGCTGACATTTAATTAGGCGTGTTCTCCTCCAAATGAGCTCTGCAAAGCCACTTGCCCCAGCTTCGAGTGACAGCCCAGGGAAGAGCTTCCTTTCTGGACAGGACCACAGCACTGGGGGGCGGCGGGGGAAAGGGGCCTGAGATGCCTCCTGGCCTGGGAAGAGCAGTGGCCAGGGGTTAGTGCAGAGAGAGAAGTGCACGTTGTAGGCCACTGGGCAAGTCTCCTCACTACTCAGAAGGCTTGAGTCTTTGAGTACTCTCTGGGTCAACACTCTTAAAGTCCTTCCCGCCCACACAGCTTGGTTTTGCTTTTCACCATATGAGGGTCCTTTCTGTGTTGTTAGCTATGCAAACAGTGTCCTACTGAGATCAGGCTGGCAGCAGCACTGAGCAGAGTGCATGCAAGCCTGAAAGTGGACCTGCCCTGTCGGGGAAGTACGTGATGAGGAATTGAAGTAAAGCCAGAGTAAGAGGACTGGAAAGAACCGATGACAGTGCTTCGTCATGATGTATGATATTTTTAATTATAAGGTTACAGGAGACGTTTATTAATTGAATTAGCCCACATCAGGTGTGTCTTTTTTTTTTAACTTGCTGAATACTTTTAAAAGACCCCTTCTGTTCTTGAAAGGTGAAAGGATGCATTTCCTAAAAGGAACAGGAGCTCAAAACATCTTGCTGGGAATGTGAGAGTCAACTCTCAGAAAAGTATTTGGTTGCTGGAAAGTGATCATGCAACTGGGTTCTCCATAAACAAAGTCCTTCTGTAATTACAGAAAAACTTACTTTGAAACCAGTATCCTGGGTGTGGCTGGAGTTAATCGCATTACAAAGAACTCCAGTCTACACAGGCAGTAATGTAATGTAATTTGTGGGGTTTCCATCCTCTATCATATTTCTGTCTAGATATTTGGTAGGAGGGTTTGGTCTGTACCTAAGACAGTTGTCCGACTATGATGAATAAGTCAAGGGAAATTACAAAAATGAAGAAACCCGTTTTTAAAAGAATGATTTCTAATGTAACAAATCCAGAAAAAGCATGATGTTTCTTCTGTTTCTGGTTAATTTGTTTCATCACAAAATTCCAAAGAAAAGTGGAACATCTCAGAATTCATACGCAATATGTTGGTATCACGTAGTCAGGTTTCGCAGAATTAAGCTGGAAAGAAAACACTAATGGGAATAAGGATTTTGACAATATAAATCAAGTTGACTTTTTGAGGGGGAGGGGGCTCAGAAATAAAAAGAAAAAAGAAAGAAGTCTAGAAAGAAGACAAAGAGGCAGAAATACATATGCAATTTTGATTGTGATGGGAAGGTGGATTTCATTTCTCTTCTGACGAGAGTAGGGATACAAGAGAAACAGTTAGGAGATCTCCCCAGTCTTTAATGGATGCAACACATGATTCTTTTTTTTTTTTTTTGCGGTACGCGGGCCTCTCACTGTTGTGGCCTCTCCCGTTGCGGAGCACAGGCTCCGGACGCGCAGGCTCAGCGGCCATGGCTCACGGGCCCAGCCGCTCCGCAGCATGTGGGATCTTCCCGGACCGGGGCACGAACCCGTGTCCCCTGCATCAGCAGGCGGACTCTCAACCACTGCGCCACCAGGGAAGCCCGCAACACGTGATTCTTAATATTCAAGGTATATTCACAGAGCAAGCATGAAAAAACTAATATACGTTAAAAATATTTCATTTATTCTTAATAATTCTTAAGTTTCTCCAGGATACTCTCTGTTAATAGAATCTGGTTGGTAAAGGTGGTGAATAAAATTGTTCCTAAGTTTAATAACAAAAGAATTTGGAGAAAAACGTACGTTTGAGATATTTATTATAAATTACATATATGAGAAAAGCTCAGTTTACCATAATATTTTAGCAAATCAGAAAGTTTGAAGGTGCTAACTTGAAAGTATCTTGGGGTTAGAATGATATCATCATCAGTTCTCATTTTTTAAGGAGCTCCCAGAAATAAAACAAAATCTCAATCTTTCTCCATTCACTGCTTACTTTACCTTTGCTCCCCTGTGTCATCACACTTCCTTCAAAGACCGTGTGTTATAAGCCTACTGATAACTGCTTCCCCCATTATTAAACTCTTCTTAAATTTTAGGTCTTCATACTTTCAAATATCAATGTTCCCCATTCAAAATGAATTTTCCTTTTTTTTTGAGAATTTCATGGGATTTAATTTTGTAAATTTGCCTTACAGGATTGAGCTATTTAAAAGTTCATAGTTGAACTTATTAACTGTTATATGAAAACCCAATTCTAGATCATTTTATTCCTATTCCCAAACATTTTAAACAACATTTTGCAGCTGATGCAAGAACGATCTTGAAAGCTTGGTTTCATTGGAACTTTTCCTTCTAGAATTTTTGCTTGGAATAAGGTATTTTTTTATCCTTCAAGAAACAGCCTGCCACTGTTAGAAATGGAAATGAAAAAAAGAAGAGCATTCTACTGAATATCCAAAGTCTCCAAATTTGCCAGCAGCTTCTAAAGAGTTGTTATACAGAGACCTCAGTGATGGCCCTGGATAATTATTTTTTTGCGGTACGCGGGCCTCTCACTGTTGTGGCCTCTCCCGTTGCGGAGCACAGGCTCCGGACACGCAGGCTCAGCGGCCATGGCTCACGGGCCCAGCCGCTCCGCGGCATGTGGGATCCTTCCGGACCGGGGCACGAACCCGCATCCCCTGAATCGGCAGACGGACTCTCAACCACTGCGCCACCAGGGAAGCCTTGGATAATTATTTTTAAGATGATGTTGGATCTGAAAGAGAACTGCCAACTTACAGTCTCAAAGACCATTTTTTTTGGCATTAATGAATAAGAATAATTATGGCGTTTCCCCCTTTTCCGCTGATCATTTTGTTCTCTAAAAGTAGTTCTGTTTTTATTCCTTTCTACAGCATATACATTCAGATCTTTTCTCACAGGTAGTAAGGCTAAGTCTAAAGTCGTACGGAAGAAAGGAAAACTAGATAATCACTAAACTCCATTTGAAGGTAGCAACACAGAAGGGTATGGGCTTCAGTGGGCTAAAAATCTCTCCCCTCCTGATTTGTGTTAGCTCATGTACTAACCGAGCCTCAGATGTGCTCTTCCTTCAATCCACACACTCCAACTGGCAAATAAGGTCTAAACAACCTGCCTGGTTGAGTGAGAGGAGGGATGGGACCCAGGAATCCCTGGGACCAGCATCACCACAACAGGCGCCAATCACTGGTCCTTTGCTCTGCCTCTGCCCAATATTCTAGAGTCCCTGTGTTTCCAGTGGCCTTTAATGAAACATCATGCACGGTAAAACCTTAATCTTACTATATTTTACGTCTTCCTAGCCTGGTCCCTGAAAGAGCTTAAATTTGAGATGTCCAGGCTAAAGGGACTCCTCCCCATGCACTTC
Organism: Phocoena phocoena; assembly: GCF_963924675.1. Classification (NCBI taxonomy): domain Eukaryota; kingdom Metazoa; phylum Chordata; class Mammalia; order Artiodactyla; family Phocoenidae; genus Phocoena; species Phocoena phocoena. The sequence continues at coordinate 15,258,874 of NC_089230.1, read as the reverse complement.
AGGAGATGCTGTTGGTATTTAGGATGGGACAAAACTTTGTGGTGCGGGACTGTGCCAGATGGCAGAAAGTTTAGCCACCCTGGCAGCTAACCACCAGTAGACTCCCCCTTCCATTGGGACAACCAAACACTGCCACCCCCCTCCATTTCCAAAGGACTCTTCCTGAGGGGAACTTCTAAACATAGTTGTTTTGAGAAATAAAGTTGGAAGTAACTCCTCCCTCGAACACATCTGACAGAGAAAAAGGCTCAAAAAATACATCAAATTACAAGAGCTTCAAATGTGTACTCTATTATGAACTTGAAAATAAGGCTACTTCTAAAGCAGAAGCATAAATTGTCCAGTGATACTTTATTTTGGTATAATACCACTGAGAATGGTGGTACCACAGAGATATTCAGGCCATCTGCATACAAAAATATTGGCTTTGGTTAATTTTTTCCTGCAGATATCAATATTTATAAAGCATGTACACATACATCTTACTTTACTATATTGATCAAAATTGAGAACGTTTAGGCAATTGAAGGAACAGATAAAATTATGATGGTGGCCGTGAGCTATGTACAGTTCTTATTTTCACACGTTTCTGTTATCCTGGCACATTTCTGTCATGCCTTTTGCATTTCTTGGTGCTTCTTTGCTGTCTTCTTGCTCTGGCTGATATCTGAGGACATCCTCCTCTACTGGGGCCTCTTTAGCAGCAGGTGATTACGCTTTTGAAGGAATCTGATGCCCTCACTATGCTAGCCCGATAATGGGTGGGGTAACCCTTCACTATATTTATTATCCTTGATAGATAACGAATTTACACTTGCCTCCTGGACACCAGGTCCTAAGCCACTAGGCACTAGTAAAGGGAAATTTAGGTGCTCTGTTGTAAGCCAGCAATGCAGATATTCTGAAGTATCAGGATTTCTGGTGAATTCTTCTACCTACTTTTTTTTTCAAGATTTTTTTGACGTGGACCATTTTTAAAGTCTTTATTGAATTTGTTACAACATTGCTCCTGTTTTATGTTTTGGTTTTTTGGCCATGAGGCATGTGGGATCTTAGCTCCCTGACCAGGGATTGAACTCGCACCCCCTGCACTGGAAGGCGAAGTCTTAACCACTGGACCACCAGGGAAGTCCCTCCTCTACCTACTTTTAAGCCCAACTTAGCTAGTCATTAATAACTAGGGACCTTTATTATTTTACCTCTCACTCTTTAGGGTAAGCACAACTTCTTGATTTTTAAATCTTCTAGCTGATTAGAGGCTTGAGAGACAGGAATACCAGCACCAGCATCGACTCTGATCTCCACTCCTGACTGGAGAGAATTTGAAGCCACGATGCATTTGCTTACATTCTTGGTTTTCTGTCTTCCCTACATGAGACTCTGCCATAAGTCCCTTCTCTTACCCCAAATGCTTTGACATGGTCAGAATGTTCTAGATCTTTTTCAAACCAAATTTGAAATAGAAATAGCTTAGAAAGTTAAAAAGGATAAATGCCACCTGTGTTTTTTCTGTGGTGCTCCTATAATCTAGTGGACAGGAGATTTCTGATCTTGGGTGATCATAAATTGAGTGCAGCCATCATCAGCACCATAAAAGTTATCATCCAAAGTCATAAAATGAAAGCAAGGCATGATCCACCCTTTTAACTCTGTAAGCTTTGCAAACATTAACTCCTACATGTGCATGGATCAGTGACCCTGAAATGTGATTCTATACGAGACTGTGTCTCGTCGCACTGCCTTTCGCTAGAAATAGCTGAGTTAGTGGGACACATGGGGAACCAGAATGCACAGCCCCGTGTCTGAAGCCCACTCTGCCGCATAGAGTGTGTGGCTTTGAGCAAGTCACTGAAACTTCCTGAATGGCTGTGACCTTGTATGTAATTTAGGGGTTATAGGTTTGTATGAGGGATGACTGAGAAACCGTAAGAGATACTCAATGATCTCAAAAAGCAAAAACATTTCTTCTAGATCTGATCTATTCAGGAAAGAAAAGGGTATGATTTGAGAGATCTACTAGGTCTAGGTTGGTTGCCTTTAGATCTTTTGTGCCCCTATTCCTGCTCAGTATCACTAGATTGCAGGGTGACAGCGGGGATGTCCCTGCAAGTGGAGTATTCCAAGTCCTCTCTCAGCTGGCTTCATCCAATGCAAGGTACTGGACCGGAGGGTGAAGGAAGGGAGGAAACAGGTATTTCTCCCCCTCCCTGCCAGTGTCTAAGACGGTGGCTATTTCACTGGGCAGATACTTCCCATCTGTAACATACCCCTCTCCCCGCCCTTTCTGCCAGGGGTGATGGTGGCTTTCCACTATTGTTAATTTCTGGACTGCCTCACTGTCTCCAGTTGGATTCTTGGTTCTTCTGTCACTTGTGGAGACAATTCCCTGCATTAAAGTCTCTTTTTTATAGATACTTTAAGTGGTTTGTTTCCCTTCTTTGACTTTGACTGATATTAATAATAGCATCAGGAAGACCTTTCACAAAAAAAATTTTCCCAATACTGGATGCATCATTAGAAAGTCATTCCATTGGATTCCATTGGATTATTTTCCACAAAGGGGAAGAGTAGCATATTACAACAGGGACTGCTGCGTGACAGCATTTACAACTCATGCTTTCATTTCATCCTTCCACCCACTGAACATTTTATATCTATTATGAGTTAAGAATTGACCTAAGCCCAGGACACACACGATAAACTAGATACACGGTGTGTCAGACCAGGCGATTTCAAGGTCACTCTCTAATGACATGAAGGGCAGAATGTGCTTATTTGGGAATCAGGAGTAATAATGCGGGTTAGGTACCTAATGCTATGCTTGGCACGCAGCATCAACAAAAGAGATTTCACACTCCTGTTTCCAGGAGCCACCTCCCACCTCATCAATACACTGAGGTGAAATGAAGTGAGCTGGGCAGGAAATATAATAACCATTAGGTAGATAAAGAGCAAAAGTTCAGAATTGTTACGTGCAGCTAGTAAGTGTCAGAGTCGATGGTCACACCACTTCACTAATTGCTTTACTCTAAGTCATCTGTGTGACTCTGTGGGGCTGGGGAGTGGGGAAGCAGAGAGCACATTTTGCAGGGAACCAGGAAACCCTGCTTCTCCTCCCTTCCTCTCCAAGTGGTCCCCAAACCCCATCTGTCAGACACTAACACATCAGTTAGGCTCTTTGAAACTAAGGTCTTTGAATCTGAGTGTCAAATGAGGGCCAGCACCTAGCTCACAGGATTGATAGAGACCATGAATGTGGTACATGCCGTACGGTGATGGACGCCTGCTCCCTTCATGGAAGGTAACAACATCGAGAGACGGTGTGACCGGCACGGTTTTGTGTGAGCTCTGGGTACTGGAAAGGGTCTGATTCAGCCTCCTGAGTCTGCAGGTACTGTCTGTGAAAAGAAACTAGCCCCTGTCCTGCCGACCTCACAAGGGTATTGCAAGATCAATGGAAACCATGCTTTGAAGATGGCAAAAACCTGTTTGAGTTGCGTTGCAAATATTCCGTGGTAAATGGACCCCGAGCGTAACCCAGTCTCATAGCTTTAGGTAATGCAAGTCAGTTGTGGAGACAAAATAAATTGTAAAACAGAATACAAACTGCACGTTGTAGGGAGAGAATTACGACATTGTGTGGCCCTACTGCTCAAAACCTTATTTTATTTCATATCTTTATGATAATTTTCATAACCGTATGCATGCATCAGAGCAGATAAAAGGGGGAAATCAACAACAATAATAGCTAACATTTACCCAGCAAGTGTGCCAGGAACCTTCTAAGCCTTTCCTGGGCATTATCTTATTTACATCACAAGAAGCAACTCTGTGAGGTAGGCGCTGTCATCATTATCCCCATTTTACAGATGAGGAAACTGAGGCACAGAGAGGTTAAATAATTCTCTCAAGGCCACACAGCTCGTAACTGCTAAAGCTGAAGAGCTGTGAACAAGTCATGTAAGAGTGCACTCTTAAGAACTACAGAACCTAATGGAGTCAATAGGCTAACACATACGGCTGCCTTTGAAGGGAGGTAAGTGCTGAGAAATCACTTCGCGTGCCTTTGACGTTGATCTTAGGCACCTTCGACTCAGGTCATCATCTCACTGCACACACAGCCGGTGCCTTTAAACACCTATCTGGCTATTTCAAAGATTAGTCTTCTTTGCCTCCTTTTCCACTTTTACTTTCTCTAAGCAAAGTTTAGTTGGTACATTAACTGAGGTCATTAGGGTAATGACGCCTGAAAAACAGTGAGCTTCCTCCCTCTTTGTACATATTATTACCCCAGAGCTTCTGTGTTACTACTAAAATGTCGAATTAATCATTCGGGGTATTATTTTTACAAAATCATATGGGAAACTATCACGTCTAAGAGAAAGCTAAACCTGAGGATCCCGGAACATGAAGAAAAGTCATGTGTCTACGAAAACAGTAGCAGGGATTTTTTTTTGTGTGTGTGTGTAATTTTTTCTTCCCCCGGGGGCTGTAACTTGACTGCTCTCTTTGGCAACGCTCCAGAGACAAGTCCAAGTGCTTAATCTCTTTCTCCTTCTCTCTCCCCCTCCACCTCCCCACCGTTCTCGCCCGGGCAGAGGGGAGGAGGCACCGCAGATCCGCTGCTCGCGGCGGCGGGGCCCGCATCCCTGCGCCGGGAGGGGCGGGTCGGGGCGCGGCCGCCGAGCGGGGAGCGCGGCCGAGCGGCGGGGCCGAGCCCGAGGAAGAGGAAGTCCGAGCCGGGGCGGCGGTGCAGGGCGCTCGGCGGGCGCCGGAGCCGGCGCAGCGCAGCCGCACCTTCCCGGGCCGACGTGCGAGGGCGGCCCGCGCCGGGAGCCGCCTCTACCCGGGTAAGCGCCCGCTTCGCTGGACACCGGGTCCTTTTCCAGGGACGGGACCGCTCGGCCGGGAGCCCCGGGGAAGGGGAAGGGGCCCGGGGCACCCTCGGCCCGGCGCCCCAGATCCGCAGGTGGAGGCGAGCGGAGCGCGGTACCGGGTTCCCGTCCCCCGCGCGCATCCTCGCGGGTGGGGGGCCGGCGGGGTCGGGGGAGCGCCCCGCCGCCGGGACCTGGGCCCGCCCCTGCCCGCCGCCGTCCTGAGGGGGCGACCCGCCGCCGCCGCCGCCGCCGCCGCCGCCCGGCTCCGGGCTCCGCGTCCCCGAGCCCCGGTCCCTGAGTCCCTGGCTCTCCCGTCCCTCCACCGGCTGCTGCGGCGGAAAAGGGGCTCCTTAGGGCGCGCAGGAGCGTTACCAACCCAACCCTCACAGCCCAAACGGCACAGTCGGAAAACGGGACCCGAGCGCCCGCCGCTCTCGGTCAGCTCCCCACCACCGGGCCCGGGCGCCTGGGCCCCCAGGAGCGGCGAACCGCGGTGGGAGTCGGAGGCCGGGGCTCTGTGGCGCGTTTGGCTGGCAGGATCCCTGCCTTTGTAGATCTAACCTTGGTGTCCCGGCTCTGCAAATACGTCCCCTCGGGGGAGGGGGGGACGGGGGGGCGGTGTCGAAAGCCGGTGTCCCGTCCATCACGGGGTCGATGTAACACCTGGTCCACGGGGACTCTGCCGATCTTCCTGGCCTCGGAGGACAGCCAGGGTCTGCGGTGATGCCCGCAGCACCTCCCCCTCCCCCCACCCCCCACCCGCGCTTTGTGTATTCTGGTGAGACTTTGGTTCTTAAATCAGAAGCCTAGGAAGGTTCTAATCGGGAAAAGTCGTTAAGCTGTGGCATTTCATTCCGTTCCTGGGAAACAATGAGGTGGATGACTTTTTAAACGCTCTGGTGGAGTCTTGTTTGTAGAGCCGGTATTTCATTAAGTTCTGGTCCTTAACCCTCCCTTTGTACCACCCTCAGGTGGCCAAGGCTACTGCACATAGTTTTGAAATTGTAGAGGGTGAGTCCGGGGGAAGGCTGTTTGCGGCAGGCATCACGGAAGACAAGGTCGATCGCAGAGGGAGAGTTGGTTTGGGGGTTTTCCGACGACTGGGTACAGAACTTCCTTGTGTTTTCGTATTTAAACCAGGAGACCAGCATGTTGACTCTGGGTCAGATTTGTCTTCGAACAGAATTCCAGGCCTAGAGAGATCATGTAATGCTATAAACACAGTTATCAAGTGTTAAAATCAGCATCTCCGGGCCGCTCAGTTTCTGTATACTTTTAAAGAATTTATGGACTTTGGATTTTGATTAAACGCTATTAAAACATTTCCAGGCTTATCGTGTCTGGGAATAAGAAACTCCATTCTAATTTCATCTTTGCCAAGTCAGACCTGAGCAAGCTGCTCCACCTCTGGTGGCCTTGGCTTCTCCCTTGTGAAGTGATTTAGAGGAACCAGGGGGTTTCTAATTTAGCTTCAGGCTCACTCCTCACTGCACCACTCCCACCCCATACTACTTGTTTGGTCTACTGTATTTAAGATTTAGATACAAAAGTGATGGTTTGATATTATGGTCCTTTACCATCTTTGAGTCTGACTTCCCAATTCCTCACTTTGCTTTTGGTCCTATTTGAAACCTGGTGTCTAAGCCACCAACGCCCCCGAAGAAACGTTTTCCCCAGAGTTCTCCTTCCTCATTGGCGTCATCCTCATAAGGTCATCAACAGCTGTCACTGGATGACCTTCCTTTTCCCTGGTATAGCTCTCCCTGAAGCCTTCCACCGAAGGGCAAGGCGCAGTGAGAAACGGTTACCTGGCAGTCAGACCCATGCCTGAATCCTGCTTCCCTTGATGGTTTTTTTCCTGCTCATCTCCATCCTCACCATGGGCACCAGCTTCCTTCGGTGACTTTAACATGGACGATGTTGCCAAATACAAGCTTAAATATTTCCCTGGGAGACTCAATCTGTGCTTCAAAAAGATTAAATGATCATTTTTTAACAAATTGATAGGAAGTGGCCAAGTAAGTTTTCAGAAGAAAGAATAACCAGTGCTGTCTTGTTCTCCTCCTTTTTGAGGCGATGATTTTTTAAGTGATTTAACGGTTTGTAGTCTGACACATAAACACAGGAAATGCTTGAGTAGCACGAAATCTTTTGAGTCCTTAGTAGACTATAAAGCAATTCCTGAATCTATGCTCTGATCTTTAAAGGCTGCACAATCCACTTTGTACGGATTTCTCTTCCCTCCCCCTTTGCAAGTAGTTGGTCTTTCGAACAGCTGCCACCTGTGAATCCTCATGCAGGTGAGATTATATCCATGGAACAGTAAAACTAGATGCATCTTGGATGAGCCAGCCAAGCCCGTACATCTTAAAGATGTGTGAAAGCTCTGGTGGTTAAGAACAAGTGCTCTGGAACTAGCTGACCTGTGTATGAAGTTTCCCTCTGCAGCTCAACAGCAGTGCGACCTTGACCCCTCTAAGGAAGTTATTTAGACGTGGATTATTTTATAATGGAGAAAATGTAGCAGTCATAGTTGATCATTCTCTCCGGATTATCTCACCTTTGCTCATTCCTTCCTCTGTAAATTTAGGAAGTAGTGACCCTTCCCTCTTGAGCGGTGCTGAGCATTGATGATTATTAACAAATTAATCTGTAGTAAGTGGTGGGTGCGCTGTGTGCTTCCAAGATGATTACTGTCGATAAACCGAGTCCCAGGAGTGAGTGATTTTGTTGGCAGTTATGCAGCTCTCAACTGGCAAAGCTGTGATTTAACCCAGGATCACTTCTCTTACCTCTGAACTTCACTACCTAGAAATGGTGGTGGCATGGGGACATGTTTTAAATTAAATGTAATGGTTCACTCTTTAAGAAAAACATCCCTTGCCTCTTTTGACTTAAAAAAGAACATAGTTTCCAAAGCAAAATGTTCATGTATTCAAGCAGGGATGGGGATAGAAACATCTTCTAGACAAAGACCCTAAGCAGCCCAGTGCTTGTGTATGGCAGGCATCTCAAATATTAATGTTTCATGACAGCCTGCATCAATCTCGCTTTATAAAATGAAGAGCTGACCCCAAACCAGTTGGGCATTCAGAGCCATGGGCGTCTGTGCCAAGGAGAACTTACTAACTGCAGGGCCCGCTTTCAAGTAATTAAGAGATGGCTCCGTGCTCTGCTTCTTATTGCTTCTGCTGATGAAAAGCAACAGATGCTTTAGCAGAGATGATAGAAATATAGGCTGGACATCCTAGTGAGGGGGCCTGGGTTTGCTGTTAAAGTAACTAGGCCACAGGTCATCCAGATGCTGCGGAACAACTTCATGGATGCTTGGGTGACCCCCATCCCAGTGATTAGAAGTTGCCTGTCGTTCTAGCGTAGTTTTCACGTTCGAGTCATGTTTAAGTATGTTTCCAATCTATATACACAAAGTTACCCAGAAATGTTTCTCTGCTGAGCTACAAGCCATGTAAAAATCTCTAAACCTAAACATCTCCTTTTGGTAAATATTGAATTACTGTTTGATGGAAAGCAAAAGTAGGCTGGATTCATGGATTCAAACAATCCCTAACCCTCCTCTTCTTTCCCCCTTCCCATCCTGGAGGAGGAATCCTGGAGGAAGGGCAACTTCAAGAGGGTTAATGTTAGGCTAAGTTTTTAAAAGATTCCAGCTACGCCCCCTTGATGTACTAAACTGATGTCTTTAATTAAGAAAGCTATTTGGGTAAGCTTTAATGACCAGGGTGCTGTCGAGCCTACAGAAGCCACTTATCACCAGCATTAGGAAGATCAAACCATTGCAGCGTTGGGCCAAAAGCTAGTAAGCCTTCAAGTGTGAGAAGGACACCTTTTAAAAAGATCAAAGACAAAGTTGAAACGTGTGTGAGTGTAATCATCGCTGAAACTTTAGAATTTTCATAAAAGGAATCAATAAATCTAATGTTTGAAGTGGAAAATAGATCTTACCATTGTCCACTCCGTGTCCAGTGACATTAAGCACTGACTTAAATGCCCTGACTCTGAACAGAAATGGAGGAGGACGATGAGAAGTTCTAGATCAGGGGGTGGTGAACCTTTTCCCGTAAAGAGCCAGATGGAAGTATTTTAGGCTTTGTGGGCCATGTACATGCCTGTCGTATATTCTTTGATTTGTAGAAGGGGGGATTGGTTGTTTACATAAACTCTTTAAAAATGTAAAAACCGGGGCTTCCCTGGTGGTGCAGTGGTTGAGAGCCCACCTGCCGGTGCAGGGGACGCGGGTTCGTGCCCCGGTCAGGGAAGATCCCACATGCCGCGGAGCGGCTGGGCCCGTGAGCCATGGCTGCTGAGCCTGCGCGTCCGGAGCCTGTGCTCCGCAACGGGAGAGGCCACGACAGTGAGAAGCCCGCGTACCGCAAAAAAAAAAAAAAAGTAAAAACCGATCTTTGCTTGAAAGCCATACAAAACAGTCTTTTCACTGGAAATCTAAATAAATGTTAGTAAACCAAAAAAAGAAAAAAATATGGCAGCCGTAGTTTGCCAACTGTGTCCTAAATGAAATATTCTGTCTGTGATATCCTTTAGTATTTTTGTGGAGCCCCCAGATGATAAATTTCATAGGCTCTATCTAAGCTCACTCGCTGTAGACTGACTTATAATCAAATCTCCTGTGTTACTGTTTTTTCCAGTCACTCTTCTTTACTTTCTCTTTACACTGGGCTTAGAGGTCTCTGTTAGACATAGCGATCAGTTGACATAGGACTGACAGCACCAAATTTCAACATTCATCCTTGAGTGAGATGCAGGACAGGGAGAGAAGCTCAGCTGGGATGGAATAAAGTCCACATTGAAACGGGTCATTGACGAAGATCATTGATCATATGAAATGAAGTTCAAACCCCCCAGGATGGTACCCAAGACCTTCATGCTCACTTTAATCCTAGCACCTTCCCAGGTATACTCTATATCTCTCTCCCTCAGGATAACTCAGGATAACCCTTATACGGGCTGTGCTCTCTCTCACCAATGGTGGGATCCATCCGCACAAAGTTTAAATATACATCTCTTTTGTGGAGCCTCTCCTGATCTTATTGGGAAGAAATATGGGCCCCTGCAGCTCCATATTAACGCAGGACCTTACACGTGAAGCATATAGAAGGACAGAGAAGTGTGGTGATCCCCAGTGGACAAATATTACCTTTCAAGTTTGGGGGAACAGTCTTATTCTTCTCTGTAGCTTCAGAGATCCTACCTCACATCTTTGGGCCACTAGCAGAATCAGACCCATTTCCAGGCTTTGCATGTGATACACAGTATAGCATGGCACCGATGTGTCTGGATTTGAAGTCAGGCTGAGCTGACATTTAGTCTGGGCTTCTCCACTTTACCTGCTGCCCCATCTTTGAAGTCAGTAATGAGAATGACCTCTCAATTGCTAGGAATAAATGAGATTATTTTTCTCTGACAAGCATTTAGTTCAGGGTCTGACGTGTAGTGCTTGCTCAATAAATGGCAACTTTTGTTCATTCCAGGGTCATCTATTGAGAACCTACTATCCCTGGAATGGTGCCTGACGCTGCTCTAGGAATAGCAGTGAATACAAGAGCCACGGTCTCCATAGTGATACGATCAGTAAGCGGAGAGAATCAGGGTAGGGGATGGGCCACCGTAGACTGGTGCTCCAGGAAGCCTGTCAGAGAAGGCAAGGTTTGAACTGCAACTTTAATGAGATTGATGAGTCCCTGTTTCATCGAATCTAAGATGCTTTTTTTAATGTACCATTAAGAGAGAAGAAATGCGGTCAATAAAATTGACACAGTCTCCTGTAAGATGCATCCCTAAGCTGTGAAAAATGGGCATCTTAGCAGCAATGAAATGCATTAATATTAGTGCTCAATAAATATCCACTGAATAAGTTAGTGTTATGCCATGGTTGCATCCAAGGTTCAGCTCCGATGGTTTACGTTGTAACTGAGTTTGTCTCTTCTGTTTCTTAGGTCTGAAAGATTGACTTGGAACTAGCAAAGGGTACAATATAGTAAATTAAAGTACTGTGAGACATTTGTGATCCAACGTGCTTTAAAAATAGTTTAAAACATTTGCTTTGGTCATCTCAATGGGCAGAGTGTCTTGGTGACTCCTGTTGAAGTGAAATTGGCCTGGACATAACTTGGGTAGGAGTGAAGTTGAGCAGCTCTTGCAGCCGATAATTCCTTCTGGCAGCTGTCCGTAGAGATGTGTGAATCTTTAATGCACAGAATGGCCTTCCTCAGGGCAATGAAGGCATTAGCTGGAGCTTACTTCCTTCTGTTTCCCAGATTTAACGTAACATATATACTCCTCTTCTCCTCTGTATCCCAAGGGGCTGATCATTTCTCTAACCAAGCAGGTCCTCTGTGATAATGAAATGAAGGTGGCTCCCTTTAGAGCCACCCCCTTCCCTCCTCTGGCAAGTCTCTGGGTTTTCACAGTCCAAGCAGTGTTCTCCTCTCTCTCCCCACCCTCCTCCTTGCTTAGAGAGTAAAACACTGCTTAAGTCTTTGCTTTCTGACCACCCTCTAAACTCTATCCCTCGTCAAGATCTTTTTCTGAACCCAGTTGGCAGCCTGCTCCAACTCTCCCCTTCTGTCCAAGATCTCATCTTCTGGATGGATGACTCAATGGGAGCTTTGACAATACTTAACTATTTCTAGCTGTCATAAAGTGCGCTTTCATGCTGTTTTGATTTTAATTTCAACATGTCACTCAAGTCCCGCGCAGACGTTGGCACGCCTGCCCTCCACACATGGTGAGCGTGCCTTTCCTTCTGCCCGTCCGGAGTCTGTTCTTGTGGGACCCTTTCAGCAACTCCCACCCTCTCCCAGCAAACTTCCCTGCCTGCACCCTGTCTGGCTGGGAAGGGTCTGTCAGCACTAGGCCACGGAGGAAGCGAATGCAGACCTTGCTCCCTTCCAGGCACATCCTTCCTCCACCTTCTCCTGCGACTGAAGCCCTCATGCTATAGGGGGTCTTTAGAACCCTGGCCAACTCTAGCTGAAATATGAGTCTTTGGAAACAAGTAGATGCAACGGAAAGGCCATTTGTAGGCATTCCAGGGGATGCATATTAACCACGGTCCAGCCTCAAGATGATTTAAGGCTGTCTCTGACCTGTGGCTGGGATGCTTGTTGGGGTGGAAGGGGTGTGTGAAGATGCCAGGCCACAAGGAAGGAGTGGGGACCGTCGCAGAGTGCAGCTTCCCATGGTCGTATGATTACAGGCAGTCCTCAAACACTAACATCTGTACTTCTCTGATGTGCTGGGAGAGAGGAAAAAACTGTAATCTGGGGCATAAATATACGATCCTGTGTTTATTCCCTTTAACCATGCAAACCTGTTATTAGTTTAAGCATCTATGTGTGCTTAAATATTACAGCTGCTTCAAAGGAGGATACGGTAGCTGGTCTGAAACAGCTTACCATTTAAGTATTCAGTTGTCTCACACTTTTAAAATTTGAATCAACTAAACATATGAATTATGAAGCGTAAGAGTCAAAATCAGGGATATCGGATCACTGAGTGGGGTATGCAGAGGAGAAGCCTATTAGAGGAGATGTAGACTTTAAAAGTGATTTTTATAAAGAGAAAACGCTTCGGGAGTTTGGGAGTGCCATGTACACACTACTATATTTAAAATATATAACCAACTAGGACCTACTGTATAGCACAGGGAACTCTACTCAATATTCTGTGATAACCTAAATGGGAAAAGAATTTGTACAAGAATAGATACATGTATATGGATAACTGAATCATTTTGCTGTATACCTGAAACAAACACAGCGTTGTAAATCAAACTACACTCCAATATAAAATAAAAATTAAAAACAAAACAAAAAAGAAAACCCTTCCTTTACCTCATGCCCCTCACACCTTAGATCAGAGTTTTTAGAGAATTTCTTGCTAAGGACTAATGAGGGTGAGGCTAGAAGGGTGATGAGATGGGCAAGGAACAGGCAGAGAATGGGCGCCCAGATGGGCTGAGGAGGGTTGGCTGAGTCTAGGAAAAGTGCTTTGGGAAATATTTGTAAGCTTATGGAATATAGTTATGGAGCAAAATCTTGGTGGTCTTGGCTTTTTTCCACTTTTCTTCAGTGTCTATGTGAGATAAATGCTTATTTTCCCCTCTCTCCTTTAACAGTCGTTTAGATTAAACTCTAAGGAATTGCTATTTAATCACAATACTTAATGATATTTGATCTTGACACTAAAATGGCAAGGAAAGAAATGTGAAAATAATGTTTCCGAGGCATGTGGACCCCTGTGGCCCATAGGTATACCAACCACAAGGAAGCATTACCTCGAGCAAGTTGGAATGCAGAGGATTTCCCAGAAGTGTCGTTATTAAGAAGCACTCTTTCTTTCTTCTTTCCTTCCCTTTAGAACTTATCCTGATAGAAAGCAAATGCTATGAAGTTCTAAAAATCGAGCTGTGATGAGCACTGTAACAGCCACGCCTTTCAAAATCCAGAATCCCCCTAAAGAGCAAAAAGAGGTTTGTTTCACTTTATGGTCTGCCACACCAAGATGCAGTACTATCTAATCTAATCCTATAGTTCAAGAAATTTCCAAACAGGAAGTTAACAGGTGTTTGTTTTTACCTTCTTATATAAGTGAAGAAGAAAGCACCTTTCTGTATTAGCTAAAGGCATAATAGCTAGCAATAACTATTCTAAAAAACCCCTTGGCTTCGAATTACTAATATGAGCAGAAAACAGACTTTGCAAATGTTCGGAAACGACATACCATGCTCTTAAAAGAGAAGATTCTTCCTTGATACTTCAGTATGCGTAATAGATATAGCAATCAAATCGAATACTTTCTTGCTTTCTTTCCTTACTTATTGTAATGCTAGTTCAAGCACTGTTTCTGTGACATTAATTATGGGAAAAATGGTGTGCATGGGAGAGATAAGTTTGTTTTTCTAAGGTCTGAATATTCAGCGTTGAAATGTGGGAATGGTCTGGAATTAGGCAGCCTATATATGTCATTTGGACATTATTTGAAAACGCCTGCTAACCTGGGGGTAAGACTGTATAATAAAGATATTGTGAGGCTTAAGTGCATAATGTATATACAGCACCCAGTATATAATAAGCCCTTGATAAATAGTGGCTCTCTTACTATGTTTACTGGGTGTCACACTTAAGTTTTATTCCCTGCTACTAGACGTCTGGAACAATAAACCAACATGAAAATAGCTGAGAAAAAACATCTCAGTGGTGGAAGAACAGCCTTTCTCCTGAGGCAAAAGTATACATTACACTCGGGAATTCAGATTAGAATCCGTGTATTCAACAAAGATAATTTCCTGAATTCTGGGGATACAATGATGAGCAAAACAGACCAAATCTGGAGTGAAGGGGGAAAATCCATGCGATGAGTGCTTTACAGAAAAGAAAAGAGGGAAATGGGTTGGGGCCGGGAGTGGCACGTTATTTGCCTGGGTGGTCAGAAAGGCCTGTCTGAGCTGGTTACATCGAGCCAAGATTTGTATAATAAGAAGTGACCTTAAGAAGATGCGAGGGAAGAACATTCTTGGCAGAGAGAAGAAAAATACGTATGGAGGCCCTGAGAGAGACATAAGCTCCATGAGTTCTAGGGAAAGAAAAGTAGGCTGTGAATGAACAAGGGAGGCAGAAGAAAGCGTGAGGTGAAGGTGGAGAGCGAGGTGGGGCCTGAATCTCGTAGGTCTTTATAATGTTGAAGGTCTTTACCGTGGCTTAAAAGAGAAATAGCGTATGATACCTGGATGGTATCGCTTACACGAGGAATCTAAAAGCAGTGGTACAAAGGAACTTATTTACAAAGCAGGAACAGACTCACAAGACTTAGAGAATGGATTTATGGTTACCGGGGGGGGGGGCAGGGGAAGGGATAGTTAGGGAGTTTGGGATTGACAAGTACACCCTGCTGTACTGAAGATGGAAAACCAGCAAGGACCTACTGCATAGCACAGGGAACTCCGCTCAGTATTCTGCAGCAACTTAATTGGGAAAAGAATTTGAAAAAGAATAGATACCGGTGCCCGTGTAACGGAATCCCTTTGCTGTACACCTGAAACTAACACAACATTGTTAATCAACTATACTCCAATGTAAAATATAAAGTTTAAAAAAAAAAAAAAAAAGCGCCGTGCAAAGCCACTGGAGGGTTTGAGGCAGGGGAGCGACAGAATCTGATCAATTATCTTTCAGTTGGGAGCAGCGGTACAGAGAGGATGCTGGCAACGGCAGCAGGTTGACTCGGAACTGGAATGTCAGCCACTTAGTTACTCTGCCTACTAGAAAATAATCAAATGCGATAGCTCTCAAAATATTCTGATTTAAAATTTCTGGCTCCAATAGTGAGGGCCTATTGTGTTTCAAAATAAATCCACAGAAACGCGGTGCAGCAGCCCGCCTGAGCCTCCCACTGCTATTCGTATGCCTTCTGAGATTTATCTATTGGCTTTTGCACAATTGATTTAAAGTCACCCACCCAGAACTGGGCTCACAATCTCCATTTCCAGACCCACCTCTAACTTCCTAGGGTTGTTTCTTTTCCCTTCTTTTCCAATTCTTAGTTAATAGCATACCACAATTCATTGGTCAGGACAAGCCTTTTTTTTTTCCTTTTCTGCCTTGTCCAATCAGTCAGCAATGACTTCTCTAAACAGGTCTCCGTCCGTATTCACTTATTCATGTCCCCCTCCCATCCGTTCAGATGCTCCTCGCTTGCCTAGCCCACTAGCATAGTTGGTGAGCCAGCACGGATTGATGTATCTAGAATACAAATCTGACCAGTGAACGTGCTGTCATAGAGGCCTCTTCTAATGGCTTAACCCAGCAGAAAGGCTGACAGTAGAACTTCAGGTGGAGACACAAGTCCCAGGTAGAGAGCCTTTGGTGTTCCTCTGGTCATGTTTTCCCTCTGATATCTCAGGTCGAATCCATAGGCAAACTGGGCTCTTCCTCCCAAATATCCAGAATCCCGTGACTTCTCAGTCTTCACTGCTGCCACTTGGTCCGGTCCAGCTGCTCTCTCTGCCTGGATGGTACAGTAGGCTCCTAACTGGTCTCCTGGCTCAGCCCCACACCCCCTCAGCCAAAGCGATCCTCATTCAGACTCCTCTCACGGTTTCCCATTTCACTCAGTCAGAAGCCAATCCATGGAACGGCCTCCGCGCCCCCGCGGTGGGACCCCTGCCCCGCGCTCTCGCTCTGATCTGCCGCCTGCCCCTCCCCACGTGCCCACCCTCCCCCGGCTCGCCGGCCCCTCTGCTGGTCCCAAATATGCCAGACGAGCCCCGGCCTCAGAGTGTTTTCATGACCTCTGCCTGGAACATTCTTCCCTGGATATCAAAGCTTTACCGTCTCACTTCTTTCAGTCCCCTGCGCAAGTGTCCCCTTATCAAAGAAGGCTTCCTGATGGTGCTGTAGAAAACAGCAGCCTCCGTACCTTGGAGGCCGCTGTAGCCTTCTTACCCTACTTCATTTGTATGCACAGCATTTAAGAACACTTAACAAAGGATATAGTTGTTTCTTGTCTGTTCTTCCATGAGGAGAGGCCCTGTGCTGTTCACACTGTATTTCCAATGATTTAGAGCTCAGCACAGAGAGAAGCTTCACTTTTCGAATAAATCAACGTCACCTCGGCAATCGCCACCTCTTGCCTCCAAGTCAGGTCAATTCTGCCTGCAGTCTGATACTGCTGCACCACGTTGTAGAACGAGATCAGCGCCTAAGGTGCTGTGTGCGGGGAAGGGTGGGCGTGTTGGAGTAGAAGTGGTGGAGAACCTGCCTTATGACTCCACCTTCCTCCACCTTCCATCCTCCCTCCATCCCTGCCCTCACCCTCCTGGGCTTCAGAAGAAGCTTCCTCTGGAGGTCCGCCTGGACCCCTTGCCTGCAGTGTCTGCCCTCTAGCACCATGCAGCCCCGAAGGCCTTACTCTTGGCTGTTCTCCCCTATCTGCCTTATTCCTCCACAGTACCCACGGCACCACTCAGAAAATATCAAGACAACGTTTGATATTTAGGTCTAATCATTTACCCTTCCTTTGTCCAGATGCTACTTATCCATCGCAGTAGGTGGTGTGGTATGACAGTTAAACATTCAGACTCTGGCGCTGGGCTACCTGGATTCAGATTGGGTTGCATCGCTTAGAGTTTTCATGACCTCGAACAGACTTTTAACCCCCCCTAAGCTAAGGGGCAGCGACTTACAGATGAGGGAAGCAGCACCAGCTTCTGGGGTTATGATGAAGATCAAAGCCCATCATTCTTTAATAGGTTTGAAAAACCTATTAAAGAGAAAAAGTCAGGCAAATGTTCGCCATCGTTTCCATTAGCATTTCTTTTAAATGGGCCTCTTTAAGAAAACTCAAATTGTCCTTCTTTCTCAGAAAACCGCCTGTCTTTTAATTACCATTTTATTCAACTTCCTGTGTATTAAGGCCTTATCTTTTTTTTTTTTAAAGAAGATGTTGGGGGTAGGAGTTTATTAAATTATTTATTTAGTTTTGCTGTGTTGGGTCTTCGTTTCTGTGCCAGGGCTTTCTCTAGTTGTGGCAAGCGGGGGCCGCTATTCATCGCGGTGCACGGGCCTCTCACTGTCGCGGCCTCTCTTGTTGAGGAGCACAGGCTCTGGACGCGCAGGCTCAGTAGTTGTGGCTCACGGACCTAGTTGCTCCGCGGCATGTGGGATCCTCCCAGACCAGGTCTCGAACCCGTGTCCCCTGCATTAGCAGGCAGATTCTCAACCACTGTGCCACCAAGGAAGCCCCTTAAGGCCTTATCTTGATGTAGTTATCAACTCATCCAGGTCTTACTAACTTACGTGTATAAAGTAAATAAATACTGCTTGCGTGTAGAAACACTGTGTTTATCCACCCTCCTCTCAGCATTTCCCACTCCCTTCCCTGCTTTATTTTCCTGATTAGCACACATATCTGCCTGATAGATATACCAGGAATTACTGTTTATCTTTAAAGCTCCATGGAAGGAGGAATGCATCTTCGAATTGAGGAACTTTCCAACTAAATGCAAGTAGAGAAAATAGCATAATGAACCCCCATGTACCCATCTTCCAGATTCAAGAATTATAAACATTTTGCCAATCTTGTTTCATCTGTTTCCCCATGAACCCCCTTCCCCAACTTTGAAGTAGTAAAAGCAAATCCCAGATATCATGTTACTGTACCCATAAATATTTCAATATGCATTTCCAACAGATAAGAACACACTTTTCCATATCACCACCACACAATTAATACACCTAATAAAAAGAATAGTAGTTCCCTAATGTCAACTCTTTCTCTGTCCATAGTCAAATTTCCATCAGAGCTGGAGTTTTTTGGCCTGTTTTGTTCACTGCCACATCCCAAGCACATAAGGCACACCATAATATTTAAATGAATGCGTGGCTAAGTTGTGCTCTGAAATTCCATTTTTGGAAGACAACTCCATAAAACTATGATAAATGGTGATTGTGATCTTGGGCTAATAAAAGAAAGCCCGCTTGACTCATAATGTCAATGTCTTTTAATGAGCAGATACCTTTGGAGTTCTAACTCGGAATAGGTTGTCTTTTTTGTCTTTTTGCGGTACGCGGGCCTCTCACTGTTGTGGCCTCTCCATTGCGGAGCACAGGCTCCGGACGCGCAGGCTCAGCGGCCATGGCTCACAGGCCCAGCCGCTCCGCGGCATGTGGGATCTTCCCGGACCGGGGCATGAACCCGCGTCCCCTGCATCGGCAGGTGGACTCTCAACCACTGCGCCACCAGGGAAGCCCAGGATAGGTTGTGTTTGAACCTGCCTCTCTTGCCTCGGAGGAGTCTGAAATTCCACTCCCTCTCCCTTCTTGAACAGAAAATGAAGTTAGCATGGCATGGTTCATATTTTTAGAGTTGAATGGACTGCCTTTTGAATATGACCTGTACAACTTATCAGCTATTTCTTCTTTCATAAAATGGAGGAGAATTATAACTACTGTAGAGGGTAGTTATGAACATGTAGTGGATAAACTTTAACAGTGCTTGGCCTTTAGCAGCTGTTTAATGGGCAGTTGTGCTCTCTCTCTTGTTGCAAGTCACTGTCATTGGCAATTTCCAAGGTGAAAGTTCCCAAGCCAGGGAGGAAAGGCCCCCAGAGGCTGCTTGGAGGCAAGAGGCTACCAAGCAGAAGCTGGGTCTCCATAGTGCTGCCTTCCCAGGCCTCCCTGGCCTCCGTCCAGACTCTCTCTCTCTCTCTCTCTCTCTCTCTGTCCAGATTGGCTCTTCGGTTTTTCTTGCGTTCGCTGTGGTCTGCTGTGCAATGGAAAGCAGTGTTTTGGTTTTACTTCTGGGCAGTACTGCTGCCCTTTCGAGGGTCAATTTGAAGAGCTTTAACTTCTAATGACACTTTAAAAAAATCCTTGGGGGCCTCCCTGGTGGCGCAGTGGTTGACAGTCCACCTGCCGATGCAGGGGACATGGGTTCATGCCCTGGTCCGGGAAGATCCCACACGCCGCGGAGCAGCCGGGCCCGTGAGCCATGGCCGCTGAGCCTGCGCGTCCGGAGCCTGTGCTCCGCAACGGGAGAGGCCGCAACAGTGAGAGGCCCGCGTACCGAAAAAAAAAAAAAAAAAAAAAAAAAAAAATCGTCACAGTTCTACCTTCTCTTTTGAGTAAACACTAGACAAAAATAGTTCCATAAAACTCAGGTTTTGTGCTCTGCTGTCACTGTAGATGGTTGTATGACCTCTCCAAAATTAGAGCTCTATTTCTACCAACCCCTGAATGAACGACTGGGTCACACTTTAGATGCCTAGCTAAGTAAGATTACTGTCAGGCACATCAGGGTCCCTGATAAGTTCTGAGGTCATAACCAGTCTTGTCAACAACACATCACTTCTCATACTAGGTTTAACTGCAAGGTTAGTCTTCCTCTCCATCATTGGTCGGGCACATGGAAGGGCCTTCTCAATTTCATGATTTGAAGGAATTGCCCTCCATTTCCAAGACCACACCTTGTTCTGAGACAGACTAGCCTGGAATTTGAGGCGAGTAAAGCTTTGGATAACCTATAACCTCAGCAAAGCTCAGTCCCTTTCCACAGCACAGAGGGTTTCAAAGCATTAGCTCTAACTCTGATAGCTTTGTACCTGAACGTACACCCTTGGGCCCTTTCCTGCATGACGTGTCTGGGTCCCCTCCCCTCCAGCGATCCCCCAAGTCCACGCAGAGTTCTCTTTGCTCTGACTTGGCCTCCTTCACCCCTCTGAAAGCTGCCATCTGCTTTATTTCCCTTCCTCCTCCATCACAGCCCCTTCTTCTTTCTAAATCTCCCCAACGGAAATCTGGAAATATGCATATACTTAAATTCTCACAACAGGAAAAATAATACAGTTGTAAATTCACAGAGGCTAGAAGTTTTTTGTGAGAAGAAACAGACTGAGGAGGGATTGCAGTGAGGGAAGTCTGCTATAAGGAATAGAGGGGAAGTTCTAAATAAGGACCAAGGAGACTGGAAGGGGCAGGGCATCTGGGCAGCAGGTATGGGGAGAATGAAAGGCAGTGTGAGGGCTAGGGTGATGGTCATGAAGCTTTACCTCTGGTTCCCATTTGCCTCCTGTCTTGTAGTTCCCTGTTGTACCAAGGAAGTACTGACAATGTTCCAGAGGCTTTGCATGTATTTACTAATTTCACGCACACAAGCACTTTGAATATATGCAATCATTCCCATTTCACAGATGAGGAAACTGAGGCGCAAAACCAGTTAGATAACTTGTCCAAAGACACTCAGCTGATCAATGGCAGCCTCGGATCTGTACCCAACAGGCTGGCTTCAGATCTCATGCTCGTAGTACACTTGGGGTATGAGTGAGGATTGGGCTCGACTGCAAGGGTTGGGGATGGGGGACACAGGACTTACAGGTCTGAGTAGGTCCAAGACTAGTAGGGAGCTCTCTACTCATAGGGACCCAAACTCCCTCTATCTTGTTGCCCTGAGAGATGTCATCTTCGTTATGGGTGGCTATATGTGGTCGGCCCTCCGTATCCCCAGGTATCGCACCTGCAGATTCAGCCAACCGAGGATCAAGGTTGGTTGGCTGAATCCGCGGACGCGAAACCTGTGAATTCAAAACACGTGGATGCGGAGGGCTGATTATATTTAACATACTGCACCATTTTATACAAGGAACTTGAGCATCTTGGGATTTTGGCATCTACGGGGGCCTCCTGGAACCAACCTCCCGATAATACTGAGGGACAACTGTACCTAGTTAAAATTAAGGGTTGCGTTATTGTTGAAAACAAGAGTGGCAGATTGGGATACAACTCTCTTGATAAGAGAAAAGGAAGATGACATCACAAGGTGTGCTGTTCCAGAGGGAAGGAGCGCCAGCAGCCAGTCTCTGAACTGTGCTGCTTGAGTGCCTTGAAAAGCTGTGGCTCATGGTAGCTACTAAAGTATTTGATTGACTCTTCGGGTGTCTTCTCTAAAGGGGAAAAAAAAAAAATGTTTCACATCTGGCGGGATGCCCCACTTAATTACAAATAAATATTACATGCTAGTGTTTGATTAACAACTGGGCATTTCCAACAAACATTTCATCCTGGCAAGGGCTGTTTACTAACAGAAGGTCAGAAGCAGTCTCTTCTGGAGAGGAAACTTCTAAAGATGCTAATCATCATAGGATGTCAGTCATCCGTGGCGACATTAGGAACCAGCTGAAAACTGATAAGATCTGCTTGCCTCCTTCAGTGTAATGTCTTGTAAGAACTTGCTTTTCTGTCGAAGAGTTGTACTAGTCAGACTCTTGCTTGAAGGGCTCCACATTTGGACTGAATTAATTAATCAAAGAACTGATTGAGATTGCAGTCTTCTCAATCTACTGTGATAGAAAAAAATTGATAAATGTGAAGTTCTAGAATTAAGACCTATGTTGAGGGAGGAATGATTTAAACATTAGAGGATTAGAAAGAAAATCAAGAACTCGGATAACAAAGTTTTTTTTACCAAGCTTAAGAATTTGAAGAAGTGTCGTTGAGTTAAATTGTATATTTTTCAGAAATTGAGATTCTGTGAATTTTCCTCTATTGCATGTTCCCAGAGAATTACAGGAAATCCTTTCTAACAGGGTATCCTGAGTTGGAGGGTTTGTTAAGTCAGAAAAAACACTCACTTGGTGGTATGCTTCTGGTGAAGATTATAGAATCCATTATGCTTCACTGGATTTGAAGAACTACAGTCACTTTAATCACGCTTGTTTTCACGGTGGCCCAGAGAAGAATTAAGAGACTTCCTTTTTCAAAAGTTTTTGCTAAGACAGCGCTTTTATTCTCCAGTTGAGTCAACAACATGGTCTTTTATTGGAATTCCAAAATCAGACTTGATGTCCTTGAGAAATTTAAAAGTAAATTGATGAGAAGTAATTAACCAGTTAATTACTAGTGTGACAAAATAAACTTGTGCTTTAAAAGTGTTTTAACTACTCAAATGGCTGGGGACTTTCAGTAGAAGGCTATGGGTTAATGTGAAGCCTTGGTAGTACAGAACTCTTAAGTCTCCTTGGCAACATTCCCTGTAGAGCTCAGTAAGGTTTAGGTCTAACTTGAGATGCCCAAGAAAATTAAGAACAGTGGTGCTGATGGTGAGTGGAGAGTAAAGCTGTCAACTGGTGTGAGTGCCCTTGTGAGGCCAAGCTGCAGGGCGTTCACCAGGGTTTATACATGCAAAGGACTTCCTTCTATTCTCTGAGGATGTCTGACAGACAAAATGATTTCAGCTTACTGATGGGCATATCAGCAAGCATTGTCTTGAGGAGGGCCTGGGTGTGGGAACAGGTCTTCAGGGGCGATAGAAAGCGAATATGGTGTGTGCTGGTAAATGTTTAACGACCTATGGGGGTAGGTAGCTCTGTGTGTGTGTGTGTGTGTGTGTGAGTGTGTGTGTGTGTGTGTACACACAGGAGACATACATATACATATGTACATATAAGTTTATGACAAATTGTAGTAATACAAAGGATGAATAGCACATAATGTGCAAATAATAAAAATCGATTCTCATAGAATGCTTTTGTTGGTTTGCTGAGCTTCTTATAGTCATAACCAACCTATAATAAGTGAATGTAGTCTCAACATTAATGTTTGTTAGATATTTTCTTTGACGTTAATATGACAAAAGTGAAGCAATGAAGATGTATGTCAGAGCTTCACGCTTTCGTCAGTGGCGTGAGGCGCCCCTGCTGAACTGAATGCTGGGTGACTGTTTCCTCATTTTTGGGTCCTATGTGTACAGTGTCACAGCTCCAGACGTAACACCCTTTTGTGTTTTAATCTGTATTATTAACATTTTCTCCAGCACTTTCTTAGACACGAAGAGAACAAATCAAAGCCCAGATATGCAGCATTTGCCAACTTCCATGGTGTAAATATTCGCACTGTGGCTACTTTCAAGCTACCAGAGTTGGGGAGAAATATGTAATTATTAGCCATTGTTATGATATTTCTACCATATAGATATTAAAATAGACATCAATAACCTCAAGAACATAGGTAACAGTAAAATACGGTAAAATAATAAGTGAGGAGTTTTGAGCATTTCTACCTTTGTTTCTAATGCAGTTTATTTAATGTTGAGATTACATTATTTACATTTTAATGATGACTTTAACAACTGGCTCACAAAATTCCTGAAGCTTAACAGTTGGTTCTTGTGAGATGCTAAGGAAAAGAGCGTTGAGTAGGAGAGTGTCAACTGTCACAGCGCACAGAAGCATTGGGAGAGTAACAGAGTGCTCGTCTGGGAAGTTTCTGACCTGATGAAATGTATTTTGAAAAGCAGTGGTGATTTCCCTCCAAGTGTGGGCCAAGTGCATTTATGTAACTGAATACAGGTGGTCTCCAGGTTACTAAGGACAATTGCAATCCAAAGGGTGGGACAGCCCCTGCTGGAGATCTCTCACTGGTTACCTCAGGCTTTTTACTTACTCGGGGGCAAGGGGAGTAGCAGCAGAGGGAGAGTAGTTTGTGAAAAACAAGGGAAGAGGGAACTTCCCCGGCAGTCCAGTGGTTAGGACTTGGCGCTTTCACTGCCAAGTTCGAGGGTTCGATCCCTGGTCAGGGAACTAAGATCCCACAAGCCATGGGACGAGGCCAAAGGAAAAAAAAAAAAGACAAACAGTAGAAGAAACTGTGGAGAGTAAAAAACAGTTTAGACTTGCTCTGGGGACAGAGCCCAGACCTTTTGATTCAAGTGATGACTTTTCTCAAAATTCTACCTATTGAGAGATCCATGTTTGTTAAAGATTGGAGGGTTCAAAGGTCATCTCTACTCTGTGCTCAGGGTCCCTCTTCGCAGCCTCAGCACTCCTGTCTATTAGGCTCTCCCACATGCCCTCTTTCCCGTTCTCTCCTCTTCTGCCCTGGTAGAGAGTTTCCCGGCTTTCTCCACATTTGCTCAGAGCCATCACTCATCTCAGCAAGAAGACCTCAGAATTCGTACTCCCTTAGAGGGCCACAGACGACTGTAAAA
This sequence comes from Phocoena phocoena, assembly GCF_963924675.1. Classification (NCBI taxonomy): domain Eukaryota; kingdom Metazoa; phylum Chordata; class Mammalia; order Artiodactyla; family Phocoenidae; genus Phocoena; species Phocoena phocoena. The sequence goes on along the minus strand of NC_089230.1, from coordinate 15,234,482 downwards.
ACAGACCTATTTTCCTGACACATTTTCATTTGAATTAATTCAGTGTTAATTAATTAATATTCATTAATGTTAAATTAGTTCAGCTTTATTCCTAATACCCACCGAGCCCCTCTATACTGAGGGAGAGGATGACGAAGTGGAAAGGAAAGCAGTTTTGGAGCAGGGAGCCTTTGAGGACCTAAGGGCGGCTTTTACGGAGCAGGTGGAGACGTAAAGAAAATAAAATGGGGCTTCCCTGGTGGCGCAGTGGTTGAGAGTCCGCCTTACGACGCAGGGAACACGGGTTCGTGCCCCGGTCCGGGAAGATCCCACATGCCGCGGAGCAGCTGGGCCCGTGAGCCATGGCCGCTGAGCCTGCGCGTCCGGAGCCTGTGCTCCGCAACGGGAGAGGCCACAACAGTGAGAGGCCCGCGTGCCGCAAACAGAAAAAAGAAAAGAAAATGCATGCTTCTAGATGCTTTCCTTCTTCAGACATGAAGGAAGAAATGTTCTTTTTTTCCCTCCCACTTCACGCTGCCCACAGCTCCAGAGACCCAGGGCTCAGAAAAACTCCCATTTGCTGCTTGGACCACTTATAGTTTTTGGCGTAAATTGATTCCTTTTTCCCAAAAGATGTGTTATGAGTTGAGGAGGGTGTTTCTGTAGCATTAACACATTTAAGCTGCTGTGTTGAGATTAACACTGACACTTAACACGGCTGTGTCTTCTCTATAAATGCCACGTTTATTTGATCACAATCACACAGTCATCTTTATATTTTTATTGTATTTCTTTTGGTGGCCTTTATTTGTGTTTACTTTCGTTGTTTATTTCATTGTGTGTGTTTTTATAATTTTATTGCGTTTTTAATCAGAAAAGGGATTTTTGTATGTGTGAAGGGAAAGAAAAACACCGATTCCAATTGGGTCATTAGAAATAGTTCTAGACCTGTATTCCTCAAAGTTGTAGCCTGGCCGTGGGCAGGAAGCCCCAGACGTGGGCAGCCCGCCTGCATTCTCCCCGCCGGAAGACGGCCCGACTCAGTGGCCCTCCAGCTCTGCCAGCTCCTTGCCATACCCAGGCCAGACCCGGCAGGTCCTGATTCCTCAGAAGATTGCAGCAGCCTCCAGGCCTGTCCTTTGTCCCCTCAGACCCCTTCAGTATTTGTGCAAGCAGGGAAGGGCTCTGTGTAAACACCGTCACTCCCTCTCTGACAGTTGGGCATTCCACACCCTCTTAATCCGAGTGGGGGGCGGGAGGGGTGGGGGAAGAGAGCCAATTGTGTGTTCTGTTTTGCTTATCTTTTAAGTTGCCAGATCTTTTTGACTGACTAAGCTTTTTTTTTTTTTAAGTTGTCTAGACTTCTGCTGTAATGAGGAGTGTGTGTGTGTGTGTGTGTGTGTGTTCATTCAGTAAATGTCTGTGTGCCTCTTCTGTGCCAGGCATCCTTTATTTGCTGTGTAGGCACTTAGGGTCCAAGGGTGAACAAAACTGAGGACCTGCCCTCTCCAAGTCTGCATTCTCTGCAGGTGACAGATCTCAATAAGTAAACATCAAATGTTATCAGGACTAACCAGTGCAATGAAGAAGCGTCAGGCCAGGGTAACGGTAGAAAAGGAGCTCGGACTGGGGAGGGAGGGCACTTTTTCTTACTGTTACCCAGTTACATCTCATCTGTGGATGTTATAGGTGGTAGCCAGAAGAAGTAACTAAAACTCTGCCATTGATCCTGATTCTGTCTGTGTAAAGAAAAGAAGAACATTCAGCTTCTCTTTCTCGGGTTGAATCTCCAAGGTTCCTGACTTCAGTTTCTGGGCCTCAGTTTCCTAATGTTAAGTGCACATTTAATAATAATAACCGGCTCCTGGAGCTGTTGCGAAGAGTAATATGGAGTTAGGGCTTGTGACGGGCTTAGGACAAGGCCCGGCGTGCAGTAAGTCCTCGAATGGTAGCGCTAATACCGTCCAATAACGATACACGTGAGGATCTAGCACTTGTGCCAGGAGGCTGTGTTCCAGAAGGTCAGGATGTAGAGCTGCTGCTTTACGGGGAAGCAGTAAGCGAGGAACCTCAGCTTCCCTCTTTGTAAAATGGGGTCCTCTTAGGCCACTAGCCTCAGAGGGTTCTGTTGTGCAAATCAGTTTAAAGAGCGTGAGAGCACAGTTTGAATACTGGGAAATACTGTTGGAAATACCACTACAGATGGTGGTACTAAGCACTCATAGGGCCCAAAATAACCTATGTAAAGTCTCTAAATATAAGTGCTATCAAAAGACACATCGTAATTGTTTATGCTACACATCATGTCCCCCTTCCTTTATGATGCTTTCCCTTTAGGTGACATCTCGTCTCTGGAACACCCTATAATTCACTACGTGGAGGCATCGGTAATGCCTTATCACATTGTGCTCAGGTTCAGTTGTGTTATTCGTGTAGTTGACCTTGAGCACATTGGAATCCAACTCACATTTGAGCCTCTCTTTCCCTTACTGGTCCCTCACACGACCCCCTTCCCTGAGAACTCTGTCCACCTCTGGGGTCTGCTTGGTTATGTCAACCTGCACTTCACATTATACCAGGTGGAAGGAAGCAGAAAGCCGAATGAGAATGTCATCCTGTGAGATATCAGAAGTATACTGTTGTTAAATAAGTGAATCTCAGTAAAAGCAAAAATGTTATATGAATATTTATTATATATGTATAAAGCACTATTCCAGATGCTATATGGTGAGTGGTAGTTTTCGCCCCAAGATAGAGTAATAGTTTGTTATCCTATGTACAGTAACAAAGAGGAAGCATTCCCAGTGGCAGACTTCTTTGGAAATGGCAGAAATCAGAATAACTGGAGCCCCCACGCTGTGTCCCAGTGCAGGGGCAGTGCGGTGGGGCACCCGTCCTGTGCCCTGTCTCCCCACCTCACCCCACCCCCGTGGGGCAGTCTTTGGTGCCAGAGCTTCTCAGCACTGAGCTACCTCAGAATTCTCCCCCACGCCCTTCTCCGGGCCACTGTTCTTGAGCCAGGTGACTCAGCGGGACCCACCAAGGAGATGTACACCCCTCACCAGCTCGCCTCTCCCTGGGGTGGAGTCCATAAGACCCTCTCACCTCATCCCCTCCAGACAGGTTTTTTTAAAGGGAGATGTTCCCAGACACTGTGTTATTGGAGGTTCATTGTAAGTCATGCACGTGGGGTTTTACCACCACAGGAAGTTGGAGGCTTTTTCCTAAAATCGGAACAAGAAATCAACAGAAGTTAGTTCAGTACCTCCTAAGTGCCTAAAAGTGTGTGAGGCCCTACTAGGGGTTAGAAAAACTAAGGGGAATTTTATAGTAGCACCCTCACCCTCCTAAGGAGAAAGACCTTGCCAAACTGCATTGTTTCAGCCCCCCGGACAGAGAGGAGGTGGCACTTCCTCTTGTTGGCCAATAGATACAGAGTCTTAATTAGCATCTTTTGTTGTTCCTCTGTAGGAAGTGAGTGAGCCAGCCTGCTGAGGCCACTTCTGTCGTTTGTTAGGTATGTCAGGGACACGTTCTTGAAGTTTCACTTCTCTTCCTCACCCTCACTGTAGTGTAATTCATCAAGTGACACTGAAGTCACATTTGATGTTATCGTGCCCTAAACCACACAGGTGCAGCCAGAGAGAGGAAAACAGATGAGGAGATTTTTGTTTTTCATTTTGCAAGTTAAATAACCTTAGGGGGTGGGGTGGGGGGAAGCATCACATAGTTTTGTGAGAGCTTGTGCTGTAGGGCCAATGACAATACCATATTTGGTAGTACTTCGCGAGGACGTAATCACCGTTCTAAACATTCTTATGTAAAAAGCATTAGCAGGGCACTTGGGGTTTTGTTCTTAGCTACATTTCCCCCATTCCCCACTCTTGAAAATCATTAGGATCTAGATCAGCAGTCTTCCAAGGATGGTCTAGGGGCCCATAGTTTTGCCTTTTTACTCTCTTTGCCTTTTTACTCTCTGTCATGAGGGTGCAGTGTTGTTTTCCAAAGATGACATGACATACGCTAGCACAACAGACTGAACGCAGAGGGAGGTGGGAGAATCCAGCTGTCTTTGTAAAGCCAGACATTCAAGAGACTTAGAAAACTGTAAAACAATGACACTCTCCTCACGCAATGCTTTTGGGTTAAAAAAATATTATTTTTTCATTCAAATGAGATTTATATGAACATGCCATGGATTTACAATGGCTCTTTTAAAATTAATACATATTTTGAACATTTTTTAGTTTTAGTTTCTAATATTTATTATATCTCATATGATAAATATGAGAATTCATAACCCACATCATCAAGAGCTCTTTGGGGTTCTCAGATTTTTTTGTTTTGTTTTGTTTTTTGTTTTTTTTTGCGGTACGCGGGCCTCTCACTGTTGTGGCCTCTCCCGTTGCGGAGCACAGGCTCCGGACGCGCAGGCTCAGCGGCCATGGCTCACGGGCCCAGCCGCTCCGCGGCATGTGGGATCTTCCCGGACCGGGGCACAAGCCCGCGTCCCGTAGCATCGGCAGGTGGACTCTCAACCACTGCGCCACCAAGGAAGCCCCTCAGTCGTTTTTAAGAATGCAAAAGGAGCCTGAGGAAAGGTTGAGAATCACTGACCTAACCGTGGAAGGGTCAGAAAGGTCTGTGTTTCCCTCCTCCTTAGGGAGGGAGCAGGCAGTGCCTCGGAGGGTAAATCCCAGGTGGAACCCCGCAGAGATTGCCTGTGCCGGGAGAATTAACTACAGATTCTCACTCAGCCCTTCGGCCCCTGTGAGAAGACCCTGGCCTCTTCTTCCAGTTCTTTCTCGCATCACGGCCCTGTTCTCAGCCCTGTGGTACGGTGCCTGGGACTCGGGTGCCTTCCTGCTCCTTGCCCTTGGGGTCCTGTCACCCCAAGGGACCCCTGCTCAGGAGGACCCTCTCTCCCTCGCCATCGCCTCAGCACCTGAACCCCAACTTTCCTCTTTGCTACGCTCTTTCAGGGAGAAGACAGTGCCCACCTCACAGAGTAGCTGTGGAGAAGTGCATTCATCTCCAGTGTTGAGCACGGGACCTCACGGTAAGTCAGTGCTCGGGTGCTGCCTTCCGTTGCGAATCAAATGATTTAATTCACTTCCGTTCAGATTCCAGCTACTGCTGGGTAAAGGTCTTCTGCACTACGTAGGGCCTGGAGACCACGTGACTGCTGCGGGACAGTCTCTTTGGAAAAATTCAACCAGGACAGTTTTAGTCTGTGCAGGAAAAGTCGGAAGGCTCTGTTGTCATCCTCGTGATTCTTACAAGCATAGTGATCGAGGCTTCATCCTTACTTCAAACAGAAATTTGGGGATTTCTGTTTGGATGAAGGAATGGGAGGGACATTTACTGAAAACTTTCTATGACCCAGTCACTTTCCATAGTTTTGTTTTTCTTTCTCAGTTGTCACCACAATCAGCCCAACTTCAACAGTGACAGACAGGGTTAGCTGTGGTCCCCAACGAGGAAATGGAAGGGCAGAAGGAAGGAACTTGCTTTGCACCAAGGAAGGAACCCATATTTGGAATCCAGCTTGTCTGAAACAAAAGCCCATAATTTTTCCATAACAACCAAATGTAATGACTGAGCCTTGATTGAGCTGTAGATCAAAAAAAAAGATAACATATTCTTAAGATAGTATATTAGTTTGCTAGGGCTGCCATAACAAAGTACCACAGACTTGGTGGCCTTAAACAACAGAAATTTATTTTCTCACAGTTCTAGAGGCTAGAAGTCCAAGATCAAGGTGTCAGCAGAGCAGGTTTCATTCTGAGGCCTTTCTCCTTGGTTTGCAGATGGCTGTCTTTTGCCTGTATCTTCACATGGTGTGTCATCTGTGTGTGTCTGTCCAAATTTCCTTATCTTATGAGGACAGGAGTCACATTGGATTAGGGCCCACCCTAATGACCTCATTTTAATCTAATTACCTCTTTAAAAACCCTATTTCCAAACACAGTCCCATTCTGAGGTACTGGGGGTTAAGACTTCATCATACGAATCTGGAGAGACATGATTCAGCACATGATAGACAACTGGTTCACTTTGAACATGGATTGGATGTGAGACAGTGTTAGGGAACTCTTGTTAATTTTCATAGATGCCATCATGGATTGTGATCCTACAGGAAAATGTCACTTTGTGGGGGAGTGCATGATGAAACACGTAGGGGTGAGGAGTGATATCTGTGCATTACTTTCAAACAGTTCAACAACCACAAAAAAAGTTGTAAGAGTGATTTAAAAAACTGCAAAAGACACCATAATGGGGACAGACTCAGAGAGAGTGTCTGCAAAACAAGCAGTAAATGGGTTTTACTGTCCAAAATATATGAGAACTCTTGCAGGTCATTAAAAAAGACCCCAGGGCTTCCCTGGTGGCGCAGTGGTTGAGAGTCCGCCTGCCGATGCAGGGGACGCGGGTTCGTGTCCCAGTCCGGGAAGATCCCACATGTCGTGGAGCGGCTGGACCTGTGAGCCACGGCCGCTGGGCCTGCGTGTCCGGAACCTGTGCTCCACAACGGGAGAGGCCACACAGTGGGAGGCCCATGTACCGAAAAAAAAAAAAAGACCCCAAACAGGCCCTTATTTTATTTCCAGGAAGGAAGGGTGTATAGAAATATTGTATATTTTCCCAAAGAGAGGGTGCTATCCACTCCAGAGGTCTTCAGGTTCAGAGTTCCTTGGCCTGGCTGAGTTTCAATGTGGTCTTTCCTGAAGGCTAAGGATTGAACACTTTGGCTTTGAGAGATCTGTCTAAGTCCTTGTGATCAAGAGTCAGTTTTGATCTCCTGTGTGTTTCTGTCTGTGAAGGACACTGGGAAGTTGGTTCTGTTCACTGCTTGGTGCTCTTGAGTGAAGGGGAAGCTCCTACAACTGCTACACCCATGTTAGCTAACTCACCACTTCAGACCTTGCAGGGCTCAGATGTACCCTGTTGGCAAGTTTTTTTTGGGGTGTGTGTGTGTGTGTGTGTTTGCTTTTGTGTTTTAAGTTTCAGCTATGATACCAGCCAGGTATTACGGTATATGCCTAAGATAAGTAAAGCTCTTTGAATAGGAGGTTATCAATTCCATTTCAAAAAACTGAAAGGCCCAGTATCAAAGAATCCAAGCCCATTGGTTAGTATGCTTGAGGAACAATATCCCATCACTAGGAATGGTTCAGCTTTTATCCTGAAATGCATGCGTGCGTGTGTGTGTGGCATTTTTACCCTCAATTTAGGTCAAGGTTATAAAAAATTATTTAAAGTGAAATATCTTTGCACTCAACTGTTAAACTCAGGAAAGCTTATGAATGAAAAGTAGCAAATAAACCATGCTTTGTAGTGAATGGGACGCTTTGAGAGGCAGGGAAGATGGAAAGTCATTGTCTAGACTCTGTGGTGTGGTGAGTTCTTTGTCATAGATCAAGGGGAGAGTTTGCTCCCAGACCCTGTTTCCAGAGAAGTGATATAACAAGTTAAATCAGCAAATCCATAGCCAGACCTGTTTGTTTATACCATGTCAAATTCTGGACAAAATATTTATATGAAGAATGAAAACTATTTATGTCTTGAAAGGCATTGTTGAGGCAGACAGAGATGGAAAGAAAGTTTTTAATCATTTTTCTTCCTGAACTCTATTAGAAGCTACAAAATCTGCTTTGAAATGACTCACACAAGAGAATCAAGGACATCATTCTCTCTATCCCTGAATCTCACTAGCATGGCAACAATCTCTTCCAAACTGAAAACTTTTCTTTGTGCAAAAGTAAGGCTATCATGGTTTCTTCCATTAAGAAGAGTGAACATTTCCACGGATTACTGTGGCATAAATTTCAGGAGTGAAGAGAAGGAAACTTGAGCTTACAAATAACAGTGGTCTTTCAAAGCAACGACAGCAACACTTAGCATCATTTTTGAGAAGAAAACTTAAACATCTGGTTTCCTTCTGGGAAACTGCACTGTTTTTTGGACCTTCATCTTTAAAAAAAAAAAAGGCTTTACTGGCCTCGTCTGCATGTATGAAGTTAAAAGAATTACTACATATCTGAAAAAACCCAACATTGGCAGATGGGTTTTGTTCAGTAGGATTACAGGGTTAACAAAATTGGATATACATGTGTCCTGCCTGGCAAACTGAATGTAAATATCTGTCAACATACGGTTGCCACAATAGAAAAGACTCCACGGCACTATTGCCTTGAGTATTACTGGAGGAGTTCATTGCCATTTGCATCATCAGGAGCTTAAATCCCAGATTACATAGATAATAAACAATTGCTGCTTTGTTGCCTTCCAAATGTGGTGCTGCGCGATAGGCGGGGAGTTTCATGGAATGCAGGCTTTATTCCATGTTTTAAGAACAGATATAGGCCTCCATTAATATTTATTTTTAATGATATCCTTGTAACCACATGATAACGGGATTTTTAAATAGAACCCGTTCTGGTACAGGATTGCAAATTTAACTAGTCTGATGTCCGACATATGGGAAACAGGCTGAACCCAAAGTAAATGTTTTAAAGGTTTGGTAATACTGGAATGATTGTCTGAGGAAATGCTGTTTCTGTAGTAAAATTGAGCAATGAAGCCATGATTTTAGGCATTTGAACTCCCACTTTTAGAGGTTGGAAATGTAATGTGTTTCAGGTTGTTTTCTGCTCTGAGGGGGATTTTCTTGTTTTACTGTAAATTGCCACTGCTGTTTAATATGTGTATATTTTTCTTGGTATAAACTTCAAAAGGGATGTTGACCTAGTAGAAAACTCCTTGCCTGAAGGATAGCACAAAGTAGCCGCTTTCCACACATAGCACTTCAATCCTGGTTTCTCTTTAGATTCCTTTGAGATCAATTTTCAAAGAGTCCGTAGCAAATGGACATTTGTTTTGGGAACGGTGTGCAGGTAGGAAAACACACACACACACATACCTGTCCCTGCCCTGCTATGTTATACCCTCTCTATCTAGATTATGTATTAACTTGACTCAGTCAGACAGACTTGGGGTTGAATTCATTTAGTTCGGTAGAGTTGGTTAATATTCTGCCCCTACTACTAATGGCCCTATAATCTCGCAGAGAGGATAAGATGATTGCATAACCATTGTGTTATTCTGTAGAATAAGAATCTTCACTGTGATGATAGCCCCAGGTGACTCACAGGCTCATAAGGTTAAGAAGTTCTGTCCAGATGACAAGTGGTGGTGTGGCACCATCACCCCTGTGCAGGTGATGAGGCCTCAAAGTGGACTGGAAATCAATGGAAATGGAGAAGCTCCCCCAAGAGAAAGCGTACGTGTGTGTGTGTGTGTACACGTGCTTGTGCCCACATACTGGGGGTGCGGGGGGACCTGCTGAGAGATTGTTAGAGAGGAAAATGAGGATTTTAGCCTGAGAGATTAAACTGATGTTGACCATGGTGGAGAAGCTGACCTGGGAGCCAGTTTGGATGTGAAGGGTAGGATTCCCCAGACCAGTTCCAGACTTGTGATGATGTCTCAGTACATCCAGGCAGTGTGTACTCGGGACACTTTGAAATAAAGGGTTGAGCACAGGGACACATAGCTGCCTGGAGTATAGGTTCCTGAAAGCCATCTGACAATGTGTATCAGGCCTCAAAGGTCCATACCCTTTGACCCAGTAATTCCATTTTCAGGATTATACTCTAAAGAAATGAACCTTTCTGTATACCTGATTATATGCAAGCTTTTACACTGCTGCAATAAACAAGCTAAATTTTCAACAATAAAGGACTGAGAGTAATGTATGGTATACTCATCCAAGGGACTATTGTGTGTAATTAAGATTTCCCAAGATTTTATCAATGGTAAAAGTAAAATGCTTCAGACATGTGAGAAAGGAGAGGATAAAATCAATGTGGAATAACCTACTTAAAAAAAAAAAAGTCAGTACTGCATAGAATAGAAAGGCAGGAAATTAGGTCAAAATAGTAATGCTAATAATAGTTATCTTTTGGCTTTTTGACACTTCGATTTTTTTCTCTTTTTTTTCTTTTTTGGCCATGCTGCACAGCATGTGGGATCTTAATTCCCCAACCAGGGATGGAACCCATACCCCCTACAGTCGAAGCTCAGAGTCTTAGCCACTGGACTGCCAGGGAAGTCCTGACACTTTGATTTTTATTTTATTTATACTTTCCTGTATTTTTCAGGATTTTTCACAATGTCTACAATCAGAAAAAAATTGTTTTATTTGTTAAGTAAAAATTAAGGATACTTATCCAGGCAGCCTCTTCCCAGCCAGAGTGGTTGAGGACATAGGCTATTTGAAGGGTTCACAGATGAGACCATTCTTTACATTGGACCGGTACTGCCCACCGAGTTCTCTTCAAAGCAGTTTCTACCTTGTTCAGCTGGGAGGTGAAGAGAAGTATGGTACTCAGGGTATGGGTCCTGGTTAGGACCTTGGCTTTACTCTGGGTGTGATGGGAAGCCATTGGAGGGTCTGAAGCTGGGAGTGCCATGGTCCTGCACATGGGCAGAATCGCTCTGGCTTCTGTGTGTAGAATCAGTACTGGAGAAGACGCGTGTGGGCAGAGAGACCAGTGAGTAAGAGGCTTGTCACAGTCCGGATGGGAGATGATGGGGTGGGAGCTGCAGAATTGGTGGACTGTGGTTGGATATCTGCTGAGAGTGGGCCCACTGAGGTTTGTGGACAGCTTACTTGTGGGGCTTTGGAAAGAAAGGGGTGAAAGATGAAGCCAAGGATGTCAGCCTGAACATCTGAGTGCATTTGGCATCATTTGCCGAGGTGAGAAGCACAGTGGGGAAAAGCAGGTTAGCAAGGATAAGAAATTAGGAGTCTGTGGTCAGGCTGGGTCTCGAAAAGGCATCTCAGCTTCAAGTGGCGATGCCCGGCAGACACCTGCGTGTGTGAGTCTGGTGTTCAGGAGAGGGGTCTGGGTAGAAGATGTGCACCTGGAAGCTATCGGCAAATCAATGGTATTTACAATCGTGGGGCTAGAAAAGCTCTCTTACAGAGAAAGTGGAGACAGAGAAAAGGCCAGGAGGCAGATCCTAGGGCATCCCAGCACTTAAAGGATGCATGAGGAGAAAGACCCAGTCCAGGACACTGGGAAGGAGCAGCCAGTAGGGGAGGAAAGCCAGGAGTCCTGCCTCTCAGAAGCCAAGTGGAGAAGGTGCGACACGATGGCTGCGAAGTCATTTGCGCATGAGCTACCATTTGCAGCAAGACTTCTAGGAAAATACAAGCTCTAAGTGTGCATTTCGGAATACTCCTTCCCCTGCTACAACGGATCCAGGGCTTCCTTTCCTCTTGCCAACAACCACCCCCAACTTGGCTAGCAGGAGTGTCACCGAGGCTTCCGAGCATGGCCGGAGGCTCCTGAAGGAGGGGATGAAGGGTTGAATCGGGCTGGTCAGAAGAAGAGGATTTGGACTGCTGGAGGGAGTGTAAGGGGGAACAGAGCTTTGTGGGAGCCAGTTTCCTGCCAGGGCTTCTCAGCCCCAGTGCTTTCTCTGCCACTGCCACCAGGCCGTCCACCAGAGTTCCCTGATCTCTGGCCTACTGAGAATGGGAACAGTCTCACGAGTGTGCAGCATTTCTGACATTTTCTGAAGCGTTCTTGGTGCAAGTAGCAAAACGTCCACAGTTTAAGGTTCTCTCCCGGACTTCTCTGGTGGCGAAGTGGTTAAGAATCCGCCTGCCAATGCAGGGGACACGGGTTCGAGCCCTGTTATGAGAAGATCCCACATGCCGCGGAACAGCTAAGCCCGTGCACCACAACTACTGAGCCTGCGCTCTAGAGCCCGCGAGCCACAACTACTGAGCCTGCATGCCACAACTACTGAAGCCTGCCTAGAACCCGTGCTCCGCAACAAGAGAAGCCACCACAGTGAGAAGCCCGCGCACCGCAACGAAGAGTAGCCCCCGCTCACTGCAACTAGAGGAAGCCTGCGCACAGCAACGAAGACCCAACACAGCCAAAAATAAATAAATAAATAAATTTATAAAATAAAAAAAAAAATAAAGTTCTCTCCTAGGAAATTGTTACAATGCTCAGTTGAAAAAAAAAAAAAAAGGTCAGAGTACACTAAATTGTTTACTGTTCATTCTCCATTATAAACAAACAAAGGGCCAAGACTGGAAGGAAAGTACAACTGTTTTGTAGCCATGATCCTCTCTGAGTTATAAGTGGTGCTTCTTCCTTGCTTTCCTTTACTCTCTAGACTTTTTTACAGTGGGCATCTATTATTTTTATAACTAAAAAATGTGTATTTAAAGATTTCTTGGGAATTCCCTGGTGGTTAGGACTTGGTGCTTTCAATGTGAGGGCCCGGGTTCAATCCCTGGTCGGGGAACTGAGATCCCTCAAGCTGCGTGGTGAGGCCCCCCCAAAAAAAAGGAAAAAGAAAAAAGATTTCTTCCAAAGTTCAGTACACTTTAACAATCCTCCTTGGCAAGTTGGGTACCCAGAGGGCTGCTATCAGAGTCTCAGGTGCTGCAGTGGATGGTCAGACTTGGGCTAGTGTGGACGTGGGGCACAGGCGGCAGTGGGAGGAGAAAAGAGCTGAAGCTACTGCTCAGAGTCCCTAGGCCCACAGGCGAGTGCTGCCCGGGATGGCCAGCTCTCTTTCCCTGTTTCTCTGCCCTCTCCCTCCATACCTTGCACCCAACAGGGTGGCCGGGGCACATACCACTGTTAGAGAAGGTAGTCCAGGAGCCATCACATATTAGGGACTAATGTGCATTTTCTCTCTGGATCTCCCAGTTGCCCTGTGAGGTAGGCAAGAACGGTACTGTTGCTCCTCGGTTAGTTAGCAGGAAGCTGATGTCTGAGGGGTTGCGACTCTAGCAAATTCCATAGCGGGGACCAGAAAACTCTGAACCCTTGTTTCCCTACACCAGTCAACGATGGTTTTCAAAATTTTTTTCTTTTCTTTTTTTTTTTTTTTTGCGGTACGCGGGCCTCTCACTGCCGTGGCCTCTCCCGTTGCGGAGCACAGGCTCCGGACGCGCAGGCTCAGCGGCCATGGCTCACGGGCCCAGCCGCTCCGCGGCATGTGGGATCTTCCCAGACCGGGGCACGAACCCGTGTCCCCTGCATCGGTAGGTGGACTCTCAACCACTGCGCCACCAGGGAAGCCCTCAAATTTTTTTTAAACCATAACATCTATGTGGAAACAAAATTTTATGTGGAAAGTGTATATGGATATGAAAAAGATAAAATTGAACTACTTGGAACAGGAGTGAAAAGTAAGGACACCCCCCCTCTCCCCATAGGGAAGGGGTGTGCATGGTCGGGGAGGGACTCTTTATTGCCACGCTCAAGGAGCAAAGATGGAAACCCACTGGCTCAACCTCTTCTGAGCCATGAGGGATGGAAAGAAAAAAATTAGCCAGCAAAGGGCATGGAGAAGATAGCAGAACCCTGGGAGTGCTTTAGGCAAGTTCAGTATAAGAGAACTCTGGAGGAAACTTCCACGAGGTTTAGTGTTGTTAAATGTTACAGAGAGAGAGACAAGATGATTGACCCCCAAGTAAGAGCTGAACTTGCAGCAAGAAGAGAAGAATTTCTGGCGTGGGAAGCAAGTGGGTCTGCACACGGGAATTTACTCGTAAGAAGTGTGTGGACTGAAAATTCGCTGCTTGTTCAGCGTTTTCCCTTTAAGAAGAACAGAAACAGGACTAGCTAGAAGGGTGAGCAGGCGTTGAAAGAGTATGGCCCGAGCCTTATTTAGGAAATGAAGAGAAGGGAACTCATGGTGAGGGCAAGATGAGGGACTGATGGGGGTAAAAGGGGAGATGAGAAAGATGTGTATTTCTACTGCGGGGTCCGCTTTCTGACTCACTTTGCTGAAGAGAGAAACCCCTTCCTTTGAGAATGCATGTGAGGAAAATTGGAGGATCTGTTTGTGAAGGTGAAGTGCAGGGTGCTCGGCTAATGGCCACCATCTTCACTGAAGTCAGAGGTGGACATGTTCATAGAAAATGGGTGTGGAAGGGGAGCCCTAGACACACGAGGGCTAAGGTTCTACCACATGTTGGGACATCTCGTCCAGCTTTCTTCTGCCAGCTCAGCAGACCAGGATTTATCTTCATCCCCCCAGCCGGTCATTGGTCACAGCCATCCTTCCCACCCAACCACCACCATCATGTGTCTGGAATCTCAAGCAGGGGCTGTGTGTTTGTATGTGTCTGTGCAGCTAGCTCAAAAGTGTCTTGCAAAGCATTGACTATGGGGATCTTGACTCACTTAGTCCAATCCATTTTTATCGAGCTCCAGATGTGTGCTGAACCCTTTGCCTGTTCCAACTTCCAAAAGCGATCAGTCTTTAAACTCTGCACTGACTCTGTGGCTCCCTGGCCTGTTTTCTTCCTAGCCGTAAGTCCCTCCGGACACCCTGTCAGTGAAGTGCCCGACATGTTAATCATTGCCAGTGCTTTGGCCTGAGGCCCCATCGGATGGCATGATCCCCGGTCTTGAGTGTGGCCTGTGCTGTCGCGCTCACTGCTGCTGCCTGGGTTCCAGCGGGAGAGAGAACCCGACAAGCCTGCCCAAGGCCATCTCCCAGGGGACCGCCAAGCTTCGGGGCTGAAGCTGCAGGTGTGACACTAGCTGAGGAAGAAGGGAAAGCATCAGATGCTTCCAAGGGCAGCTTTACAGAGAGTGGAAGGCTTGGGGGTCCATGATGGGCAGCGTGAAGGGGGGCTACTCTTGAGTTCTAGAGAAGAGAGATAGTAGAATTTTTGGCGTGCATGGGTTTGGGGGTCTGTGAAGAAGCTCCATCTGGAGAATCTGATTTGTATCCAGAGGCCACAGGTGATGCCCTGTCCTGTGTAGCGAAGTCTGGAGTAGCTTCTCCACTTCTCTCTGCGTACGAATCACCCGCAGGCTCCAACTGCCTTTCCAGCAGCTCCCAGATGTCCTGCCTGGATCACATGTTACGTAGCAAGGCTGTGAGGGTGCCCCAGGGGATGGCCGATGGGGGTCTGTGCTGGGAGAGGCTGGGGACCCTCGATCAGGTTGTTTTAGGGTCCTCAGTAGGCAACCTGGTGCTGTCAAGTGTGATGGCTGGAATGGAAGTAAAGAAAGCTGGAAACCCGGGTGCACAAGATGGGTGGTGCCACTGAGAGCCCCTCTGTGGAGACCTGGACCTTCAAAACACACATTCCGAACTGACGTGAGCCTTGTGGGAACTTTTTTAATGGTCACGTTCTTCTTTGTGGTCGTGATTCGTTTTTGACCGAAAGTCACACGGCGAAGCTAGTTGGCTTCTGTGTGGCTCTCTATTATTTTAGTGAATAGTAATACTTTTGTCACAAGAGAGTCAACTTATGAGTATAAGGAACTTGTTATTTGCTAGGGAGTGACTTGTGCATACAGGCTATCAAATGTCCTGAATTTTAGACAGACCACTTGGCTGTATGTCTGTATCATAGGCTTTGACTTCCAGAGCAGTGATATGTTTTTATATTTTATATGCACATTTATATACATAAATACATATTCTATGTAAATATTGTATATACATATACATAAAAATCAAAGTACTTAAATTCTAGAATCTTGGAGCCAAATGGTAAAGATTAGTTCAATCCTCTTATTTTCATATGAACTATTAAGATGCAAGAAGAATAATTAATAACTTGGGCATACTCGTGTTTAGAAGTCTTACTGGTTCATTTAATATCTAAAGTACTAAGTTAGACCACATTATCACATTCTATTACGAATAGGATGAAGAAGGCTCCTTTCCTTTTGGGAAAAGAAGAGCAGCTTTAGGCTTAATAGTAAGGTCAGATTTTTTTGTTGTTGTTGTTGTTTTTTTTTACATCTTTATTGGAGTATAATTGCTTTACAATGGTGTGTTAGTTTCTGCTTTATAACAGAGTGAATCAGTTATACATATACATATGTTCCCATGTCTCTTCCCTCTTGCGTCTCCCTCCCTCCCACCCTCCCTATCCCACCCCTCCAGGCGGTCACAAACCACCGAGCTGATCTCCCTGTGCTATGTGGCTTCTTCCTACTAGCTATCTATTTTACATTTGGTAGTGTATATATATCCATGCCTCTCTCTCACTTTGTCCCAGCTTACCCTTCCCCCTCCCCGTATCCTCAAGTCCATTCTCTAGTAGGTCTGTCTTTTTGCATTTCCATAGTCACCACCTGTCGTTGGTACAGGCATCCTATCCCTGGCAACAGTCATCTTTTGCATAAATAGTATGCACAGGCTGTGATATTGTCATTTTTAATATTTAAAAAACTTACTTTTTATTCTTGTAATTACTTTTTCATAAAACCTCTCTTAATTATTACAAAACAAAATCTTCCTTCACTTGTGTGTAGGATGGACATTTGAAAGCAATGAGGGTTCTGCTGGCCCTGCTTACCCTGAGGTTAGTGTCCGCGTGTGAGTGTCAGCTGCCTGGGGGGACGTGGCTCAGAGAACAAGGTCTGTCTTTTGAATAGTTTGCCTCTATTTACTTGCCTTTCAGCGATGGCAACAAAGCTTTTCATGGTTGCAAGCACAATGTAAACTTGTTCTAATAAATATATGCAGTTCAACCAAGTGAATAGTGAGAACTCCTGACCGTTTTTTAGCTGGTGGTGATGGGGGGGAGGTAAGGAAGGAGACCCCTCTGACAATAGATCTGACAACACCAAGGTCCAGAGGACCATGCAGTTCAATTCACTAATCCCCTAACAGGCAGCACAGGGCTTATCATAGGAAAGCAGTAATGATGGCCAGCAAAGGCAGGCTGCTCAGGTACCAAGCACCCCTTGATCCAGCAGAGCCTGAAGTTGCGTCCTTGACTATGAAAACTGCCCTGCCCAGTGTTCTGTGACCCCCGGCTGCAGTACAGTTCTGTCTCTTGCGTGTTAGGTGAGATTCTCGACAGACGTGAATCAGTTCAGCATGTTTGAGTACTACCCTGTGGATGGCACTTTGGGAATGCCCAGAATTAAAGTTATAGCACTGTTCTCTAGCATGTATGGTAGGATAAAGGACATGTCCCCACATATCCATCTACAAAGTAACACAGAGATATGCAGGGTGCCGTACACGGTTTATTGTCAATATAGAAAGGGAACACTCACTTAGCAGGTGAAATCACTGTTGGTCTGAACAGGAAAGATGTATATCTGCTCCCCAGGGCCTCCATCTAAGAGGGTCAAAGATAGAATAATGATGGTAATGGCAGTGGAGAAATTAGGCCAAGTGGGGAGGGTGGGAGGTTTAGAGAGATGTAGAGTGTGCCCATGTGCTATGTCTTTGTCTCAAACATACCATGTTTTTCCTGCCCCTGCCCCTTGCTCTCAATGTTCTCCTTCTACGAGTCTTCCCTTCTTGTTTCTCTTGAAGACCTGCGTGAGCTTCAACTCACAGCCTCCTGCTGCCTCCCCATGAGCGTTCCTGGGCTATTCCAAGCTAACTAAAAGGCTTCCTGATCACTTTTCAGGCCAGTTTGTTGGGTATTCTGTCCCCACTGATTCTCAGAAGGCAGAGTATTGCATATACATCGTGCAAGGGCAAGCACCCTGATGTACCGGGGATGGAGCAGAGTGCGCTTTGTGGGTGGATTAATTCATCTGATTGATGCTTGCTGCACTTCTATTACCTTGTGTCCTGCACTGTTCTCCTGCTGCAGGTGATGAGCAAAAAAGGAAGGTAGCCACCCACTTGGAGCGCAGAGTCCCGTTGGGAATACAGACAGGAATATGGTGTCACAATGCAGGGGAGAGAATGCAAGGGCGGTAGTTGTGTGCAAAGTTCAACTGCAAATAGGAAGGCCTGTTACCGAGTCCAAGCTTGTACTGCTCACTGTACAACAGGCCGGTAACTCGAGAGACGAGGTGTTAGGGCAAGGAATAATCACTTTATTCAGAAAGCCGGCAGACGGAGAAGATGGTGGACTAGTGTCCCAAAGAGCCAAGATACCCCAGTTAAAACTGAGGCTTCTAAAAGGGGAGGGGGTGTGGCTGGTAGTTGCAAACTTCTCGATGCCCGAATCCTTTGTTCTTGTTGCTGGCCACTAGGTCTGCTCACAATGTTCCTATAAACCTCCAACAAGATGATGTTTTCTGTTCTGCAGCTTTATTTCTATATGAATGGAAGAGGTCGGAGCCTTGAGAATGGGCTATCGTGTATATTTCAGGCTCTAGGCAGCATTCTTTTCAAAGGTGCAGAGCCAACATGGCTAAGCACAGGCAACAGCGCACAAGGGTCAGAGCTAAAGGAATAGATCCACCGTGGAGTCAGGTTTGTTCTTTTCTGTTACAGGACCTCAGTCCAAACCAGACTGATAAGGGAAGGATTCCCAGAGGAAGTCACATATGAACTGAGTCTGAAAGAATTCGGCATTAGGTATAGGTGAAGAAATAGTCATTGAACATGGAAAATGCATTTAGAAAACCTTGTCAGGCACAAAAATGCAAATACCTGAGTTTCAGTGCCTTTTCTACATGATTATGTTAAGCCTTCTCAGGCCTCAGCAACATCTTCTTCGTTTTCTTAAGGATCTGACTTGTCTCAGGGCTGAGCCCAGGGTTCAGGATGTTCTCTCTCCAGTGAACAGTGCAAGGAAGACTCAGAGGATATCACAGAGGTCTGTGACGTGCTTCTCAGTTTATTTATTATTTAAAGAACTTTTTACAAGAGTGTATAAGTGATACGTGATGATTAAGGGCATGGGAAGGAAGAAAATACTCATATACTTAAATTCTACCAGCCGGGGAGGCAGCAACCACCTGTAACATTTTTGCTTTATATCCTTCCAGATGTTTTCCTGCAAGCTTGCCTTTTATTATTTTTCCAAAAATAGGATCCTACTATCCTATACATCCTGGTCTACAGCCTGCCTTATGCAGCCAATATTCTGTGACCATACTGAGCACTTATTAGAGTGTAAACTTTGTAATAAAGTAATTCCAAGTGCCTCATGACACCTACAGTTTGCTTTGTGAGTCCAACAGAGATACAGAGAATCAGTTTTCAGACTTTTTATTCTTACATAGATAGTGTTGGTTGTAGGGATACTGGTGGTTAAAAGACAAGGAAGAGGGGAATGAAAAGGAGCTCTACCTCGAAGCGATTTTTTTTTTTTTTTAACATCTTTATTGGGGTATAATTGCTTTACCATGGTGTGTTAGTTTCTGCCCTATAACAAAGTGAGTCCGTTATACATATACATATGTTCCCATATCTCTTCCCTCTTGCGTCTCCCTCCCTCCCACCCTCCCTATCCCACCCCTCCAGGCGGTCACAAAGCACCGAGCTGATCTCCCTGTGCTATGCGGCTGCTCGAAGCAATGTTTTAAAGAACACTTTCTAAGACATTTTGCCCTGAAAAGGTTCATATCACTAATTGTTGCTTTTATTTACTAGAAAGTGCTGTAAAACTAGCTGCCTTTAAATTAGAGGATATCAAAGACTAAAGTTTTCATGCCCTTCTAGGATGATTTCATTTTGAATTTCCCTTATCGAACTTAGTTGATATTTTGCTAATGATGTAATTATTTATTTAGGCGTAAACGATTCTGTGCAAATACCTTATGAAATGCTTTCTTTTTTTAAACACCTTTTATTTATTTTTACTAAGCCAAAAAACACACTTCACATCTGGGAGCAACCCACGAATGGACTTGCTTTCCTTTGAAGACTCATAATTTAGTTTCACATTTTTGACTAGTAACTCTGGGCCTGAGGCCCCACAGATGAGACAAGGTTTCTGCCCTTGAGGTCACAGTTCTAGTGAAGAAGCAGAGCCAGGGCATCACCTGGAAGCGCACTGCTCGGGGGTGCCCTCCCGAAGGAGGTCATTGGCGTTGGAACTGAGTCTTGAGGGATGAGAGAAAGTTGGCCAGGTGACAAAGGGTGAGAGTGACACGCCAGGCAGAGGCGAGAGCAGGACGGAGTCCAGAGAGGCAGGAAAAAGTGCATCCGGCAGAGGTGGTACAGGCAGGCAGTATTGCCAGCGTGTGCAGTGCCGTGTGAGACCCGCAGGAGTTGGAGTAGAGCTGGCAGGATGTGGGGCTTTACCCTGATGGGTAGTTAGCCAAGAGACTGCTATGAGCTGTTCTCCAGGCCATTGGAGATACAGGTCTGAAGGCTTTGCTTAAAGCTGTAAGTAAAGATTCAGGAGCCTCTGAAGACCTGTGCCTTAACTCATCTCAGTGGCAGAATAAAGGAATAGACGCACGAGTGGGGTCAATAAGAGATGAGGAAAAAGAGGATCATAAACAGTGACACTGAGAAAATATGGTCAAGTAAGGAAGACGATAGAAGCTGAGGGGAGGAGGAAGACGGCACTGGTCCAAAGGGGATGCTTAGCATGGTTGAAAAGCACCACGGATATAGGCTGAGAGAAAACAGCCAATGGAGAGGGAGAGTTCGGATGTCTGGGAGAGAATGACGTAGGGATGAGATCGAGGATGCTGGTGATGAGATGTCCCTCCTAAGTTCTAACCATCCTCTCCTCTGAGCCTGCAGGAAGACAGCAAGGAAGAGTGGAGCCAGAGGTGGCTTGTAAGTGCAAAAAGTCTTAGGAAGTAGAGAGAGAGAGAGTTCCTGATGGCCTCATTTTCCTCGTGTAGCGGCTGCCTTCTGAGAACAGGGGGTGGGCCGAGTTAGAAGGTTTGTGGGGCAAAGTGAATGATAAACCTGCTGCAGAGAAGAGCTATAGAAGGAGTGGATGAGGATTAAGGCAGGAAGAGCTATCCCAGGACAGTCCCTGGCACACAATAGGTGTTCAGTTAATATTCAGGTAAAACATAATGTCAAAAGATGGTTGAATAGGATCAAGAACCCAACTGAGGTTGGCAACCACGGATTTATTGTGGTATCGTGATGCATGTGTGGTTTCGCTTTAGTTTTCAGTCCCAGAGATACAGTAGAAGGACGGAAGCTAACCTAGTGTTGGTCTTTTCCTGGGAATTGCAAAGTTCAAAGGTGGAATGGAATGAAGGGTATTGTTAAGAGAGTGGTTAGGGGGTGAGCCAGGAGGATCTGCTCTACTAGGAGAAAAAGGAGGGGCTCAGGGGTTGGAAAAGTGGGACTGTCACTTTTTATGATGGGTCCATAATAAATGCCATACGTACAAAAGTTTCCTCGTTTTTTAGATGATGATATTCATATATTGTTAGTTTTAAGTTTTTCTAAGATAAAATGAGAAGCAGTCTAAACTTCCAATAAAATACACATGCAAGTTCAAGTGGTGATGAGAGAAACACATACATGATGTAGCTGGGAATTTGTGATGATACCACATTTCAGCGGGGTAAATGTCACTGTGAGAAGTCTCAGTGTCCAGCACAACGTTAAAAATCAGGTCTGGTTCTTTCTCCCTTCTGAGAATAGAGGACTGTGCCGAACTCATATTGGTGGCCACTGCACACACTCACTGATTCAGGAACTAGGGCCATCCCTGTGTGGTACCACTTATGTGCTGAGTGCCATGAGTAGCTAGGAGCCGTGGAAAAGACTGCCCGACTCTCAGACTGGTTTTTCGTTTGGTTTAGGAGAAAAGGTCAACTAACGTACATGTCTTTTAAAACAAAGTGTGTGATCAAGTGGCCACATGAGCGGTAGAGAATAATAAATATGAAATGATTTTGCAGTGTAGATAAAATGTGTGGCCTACGGTAGCCTAAGAAAGCTTGATGAATTTGGTGAAATTGTAAACAGTAGTTAGAGAGAAAAAGTATGAGAAGCTCAAAAACCAAATAGTATACCCTCAATAGGTTATCCATTGCTATCTTGACTTCTATAATTGAACCACATTCAAGGCTAACTTGAAAACTGCAAAGAGGCCTGAAACATAGCTTTGGGGTACAGCTTTAAAAATAAATAATTAATTAAAATGAACATTTAAAATATTTTAACTGAAGAATAAATCAGTTTCTCCATCACTGGGTCAACTGGTTGAAATTCAGACATATGGAAAATTTTAACTTTCAATTCCAGACCCTAAGCCTAATTCTGGGAGAAAATCCATTAAAGTAATGAAGTAAGGAGACAAATGAACAATGAATCTTTATTTTGTGGGGAATACAGTGAATGCTGGGAGGTACATCACCATTTCCATTTTGTGCTTTTGGATTATTACAAGCACCAACATCTTTGCCTAAGAGTTACCAGGCTGTGGTTTGTAACTGTCTTCAGGGTAGGAGTGGGTAGGAATTTATAGGATGTTATCCTTCAAGAAGAGCTAGGAGAATTTTTTTGGGATGCAGAAACTTAAAACTACCCAGGTTTTAAAGTAGTTGAGTGACTCTTCCCCTGGAAAAATAATTAGTTCTCAATCCTTTTAATTTGAGTATTCAATAGAGCTGTCATTGGGAACCAAAGGAAATGAAAATGTAGGTGGATACGGTTCCTACCCCGTTATAAAGGGCTTATAACAGACTACTTTGAATTTCACACAATGTTTTACATTATTTCATTTATTCTCCAATACATTTCATATAGTTTCCAGGAGTGCAAGCAAATTGCGGCTTTCACTGCTTTTTGAAAAAAAATTGTTTTGGGGAGTTGTGGAGATTTACTTGCTGCAAATTTCACTTTTAATAAATGACATTGAAATGTTTTTAATGCCCTGAAATAACTGAATGAAGATTTTAAGAGTCTTGTAATTAAAATGAAAATATAAAAGCTATGGATAGACATTGTAGAGGAATCACAGTTCTATTGTTTTTTCTTTTGGAATTTGTGGATCAACTATATGTAATTTATAGTTCAAAAGAATTGAGAAGTGTGTCTGTTTGGGTCTAATATTGTCCTTTCTAATGTTTCTAATCTCAGTTATCTTCACTTATAGGACAAACATCTCCGCTTACCCGGGCTACATTTTTTTAATATTCCTTTCATGGGTTCAAACATGTTAGTCATCGTCATACACATTTCCAGTGAGTTATGAATGTGATATTTTTGGATTTTCTCGGTTTCTAGACTCTGGGTTTTAAGACACTCAATTGATTTAACAGCTGTACAAGGAACCTAAGTAAACCCGGCCGTGTTAAATGTTCATGTTAATTGTAAACTATATCCTGATTTCAGGTATGTTTTTAAAATGTTAAGTGTATCTTAAAAATAAGGAAACTTGATAAATGTTCGGAGATTTGGCAGGCACCTATTAAAGTTGTCAAATGTATCAAGGGCCCTAGTTGCCTGCGTTGTACAACGCTCAGGATGGATTTTGGTCATGTGAAATGCAGAAGGCGGGACTGTGGGCTTTTTCCACTTAAAATTTAAAATCATTTATCTTTTGGGTGTTAACAGAGGACATTTTTAAGTTGAAGGGAATGAAACAATTATTATCTTCCATGGTTGTGTTATCATTAGTAGATAAGTTAACGGCTTCCTGTACAAATAATTGGGGATCAGTATATCTAAGATTTGGGTTCTGTTTAAGACAAAAAAAAATTATCTATAGGTATGAATCCCTCTTCAGGGTCGTTAGACAAATTTCAAAGTGTTTGTGTGCATGAAAAGATGCCATATTTTGAATTTTTATATGTTATGTGAATAACAGTTTGGCATAAAACAGCTGGATCACAGTATGTCGCTTATGGGTTTTTTGTAAAGTTAGTGTAATATATAATACTCATAAATGTCACACTTTCAGAGAGGAAGCAGGTGTCTTTTGAGCAGCTTTTATGTGGAGGGAACAGGGCCACTCTGGTTTACCCAGCAGTAGCTGTGGTGCCAGTATAGCATCTAATGGCCTGTTACGTGATTAACTCTGCTCAGTTGGTCCCTTTTTTGGTTCACTGAGGGCTTCCTCCTCCTGTCCTTTCCTGTGACCATCCATTCTTCACGAGAGTACAGACACTGCCCCTAGACAGGAGAACAGATCTTCCTGTCCTTGGTTTTGTTTATATTCTTGATTTCAAATCAAAGTTTAGATAAGGATCCCTTGTTTAATCATTTTCAGTTAGCTTCCCGTGTTTGGAGCCCTAGGTTTTTCTCGCTTTGAAACATTCTCTTTGTTAGCAGTTAGATGCCTCGTGAATAAGACTTGACTCATTCTACTCTAAATGGATGTATTGTTTTAGAAATCTAAATCATTTGGAAGGGGCTGAAATCAAACACAGAAACCTCATTCCTTAAGTGACAGCCACTGCTAACAGTTGCTATATTAGTGTTGGTTGTCACCAAATTATTTCTTTTCCAAAGCATCTGTCGAACCTCTGCTCGGTAAAATGAGGATATTAGCGTCCTTTCTTCATCTCTTCTCCCCATGACTAAGGTGACAAACCAGTCCTGGTTTACCCAGGACTTTCCCAGTTTTAGCACTGAAAGTCCCACGTCCAGGAACCCCCCTCGCTCCCAGGAGGGTCAGCCCTTACCTATAAACTCCCAATGTGTTAGACCATCATTTTTATAGCATCATGGTAATACTTATTGTTAGAGCATAGCTGTGAATGCTTGTTTTGTCCATAGATTGTTTCTAAAAATCAAAAGCCAATATGCAAATAGTATTCACTGTGGAGCCACGGAATATAATAAGATCCATAGAGAAGGACATTCCACACTGAATCACTGAATTTTGCTGCTTGAAGGAGATTTTCCAACAGCTTCGATTCTTTATAGACACTCTTCTGCTTTGGGGCTATATTCAGCTCCCACTGTTTTTCTGCATCCATGTTGTTCCCTTCCTTAGATTCCTGTTTTCATTTGGTAGACTATTCCCTTTGAGTAGCTTTTTATATATAATGTGCACAGATGGTAAGCTGTGTTACTGCATGTTTGGAAATGTCTGATTTTGCCTTCACACTTGATTGATAATTTCAGTCTAGATTCAAAATGATAGTTCCTCAACTTTGAAGGCATTGCCCCTCTGATACCTACAGTCTAATGTAGCCAATAAGTCTGGTGCTAGATTGATCTTCTACCTTAGTTGATTGTGTATGCACGTGTCTGTCTACCCCTTTGAAGCTTTGGGGAATTTTTACTTTATCCTCAGTTCTGATGTTTCATCAGTGATCTTTTTTCATTAATCTTTTTTTTTTTTTTTTTTTTTTTGGCCTTTACGATCTGAAGTCTCCTCTAGCTCAGGATATTTTTTCCCCACTAATACTTACTCCCTCTTCAACTCTTCACCTAGAACTCCAGGGGATGGATTTTGGACGTCCTGGAATCAACTCTCCATGTGTTTCCTATTTTCCTTTGTCTTTTTGCTGTACTTTCTGGAGATTTTCTTGGCTTGAATTTTAACACCTGCTGGTTGAGTCTTGAGCCATAGAAATTCTATTATTTAGTCCATGGAGTTTTCTGTTTTGGCATTTGTTTAATAATCTGAGAATGTTCCCATTCTTGTTCCTTTTTTGCATGAAAGAAATGTGAATGTGAACGTTGTTCCAGCCCTTAAGAAAGTATTGTTCTTGACAATGATGATCTTGACAGATGATCTTCTTGGATTGCTTAGAATTTTTCTTTTCCAGCACCAAACACTTCTTTAATTTGTAGATAGAAAGTGTTACTGTTTTCCACCAAAACGCCAACTCCAACTAAGTTACCCGTCTTAGTTCCTTGGAAGAATTTAGGCTTTCTAGTTTCCTGTGCTCTCCCACTGTTCTGGAACGTCTTTCCTTCCATCTCCTAACTCTTCCCTAAAAGCTTGCCTACCCTGCACTTCATTTACACAGACAGTCTGGGAGCCCCCTCAACCAGAAGCAGTCTCTCCTTTATCTTAACATTCAGTGAGCCTTGGGACTTCTCTGGCGGTTCAGTGGTTAAGACTCCGCGCTTCCAGTGCAGGGGACCTGGGTTCCATCCCTGGTCGGGAAACTAAGATCCCACGTGCCACGCGGCATGGCCAAAAAAAAAAAAAAAAGAAATTCATTGAGCCTTTTGATTGAACCTTTCTTGCCATTGCCCCCCCTCTCTCTTCAGGATTCCTGAAATGATGGCAAATAAGGGTGTTGAGAGGACAAGAAAATTCCCAGACATGGGAGGTTTGAAGGTGAGGAGGTCTAGTGAGCAGGGGAGGCTGCCTCTGCCAGTTACCTGGTATGAAAAGTGGCTACTCAGCGGTTAGGGGCTTACATGTCTAGCTCTCACCTAGAAACCTAATTGGACTGAAACTTAATTTTTCAAATTATTTTGTGTTCCAAAATCCTTCCAAGTAACAATTAGTCAAATAGATGACCAAAATAGAAACTATTAAAATTCTCTTTATGGAGCAGGGAATAGAATTTTATAACCTGGATGCATTCCTAAAATGTCTTTGTGGTTTGGCTTCAGTAAATTACTACTTTACATACAGCTTTTAAAATATATTTAGACTTAAGTTTAAAGAGTGAGAACCACTTGTGTAAACATGGTTGAATACCGTTCTTTTAATGAATGGGCTAATGTTAGTTATAGTCTTTCTTCACTTCCTCTGGAAAGCCCATTTCTCTGGGGGAGGGCTTTATTTTATATTCACCTTGAAAAGTGAGAGGAA
Source organism: Phocoena phocoena (assembly GCF_963924675.1). NCBI lineage: Eukaryota > Metazoa > Chordata > Mammalia > Artiodactyla > Phocoenidae > Phocoena > Phocoena phocoena. The sequence continues at coordinate 15,208,078 of NC_089230.1, read as the reverse complement.
TTCACCTTGGTGTATTTTAACTCAGCCACAGAATTCTCACTATTGCTACTGAAAGCTGCTTGGCCCAAATCTCTGAATATGATGTTTTTTAATTGGACTCTCTGTCATAAAATAGCAAATGGCAGTGCATGTGTTCCTAAAGTAGTAAATCGGTATGTTTAGGGGATTCGAATAACCCTTTTTTTATGTGTGCTTTCATAGAGAAAATCCTCCCTTTCTCTTTTTTTGAAAAACAATTTTGCAGTTAGCGTTTCAGTGAAGCAGTGAAGTGAGGCAGGAACCAGTGATGAAGGGCTTCCTGGGTGGGGTTCAGGATCCTGGGTTCATCAGTCAGCAATGGGGGGAACTTCTGAAGGATGGAAACAAAGAAGCCACGTGATCACATCTGTCATACACATGACAGGATGAAGGTAGGATTGGAGGCAGGCCAGTGGGGAGGTCATGATGTAACCCGTGTCAGAAAGTAACGAGGCCATGGGCCAAGGCAGTAAAAATGGGTGCTGTCCAACTCTAACTTTTTATGCTGTATTTAGACTCATTTACTGGTTATTTTGTGAAGATTTAGCCCTTTGAGAGCTAGAAGGGATAGTGGAGGTTCTTAAGCAGTCCTTTCATTTTACAAATGGTAAAGCCTAAGTTCTAAAGAAATGAAGTGATTCCTCCAAGTCAGGCAACTCATTACGAACAGAGCTTGGGCTTAGACCCAAGTCTCCTGATTCCAAAGCCAAAACTTTTTTGGTGATGCTTCCCACCTGTCCTACCTGCTCTCTGCTAGGCACTTGCCCAAGCCCATGTCCCACCTAAGGATCTGTCACCTGGAGGGTGATGACACAGTGGGATATTGACCGACTGACGATTATTTTCTAGTCAGCTCATGCCCTGACTCTTCCAAATGACCCATTTCTAATCTTCCTCACTCTTCCCAAATGCTCATTCTTGCCCATCACATTCAGAAGATGGTCTTGTCTCTGACTTCTCAGAGAAAAATAGAAGTCATCTGAGAACACACTGGGCTACTGCCTGCCAACAAATCTACTAACTCCCAACTGCCTGCCCTTTGTTTTAACAGCAAAAGGGTCCTGACCTTATTTAACGCTGGGTCCTGGATCCTGGGTCCCAGTTCCTCCTGTCTTTTCAGGGATATTTTTGATTATTTTCCCTGTTCTAGTATTTTCAACCATTTTTTCTCTAAAAGATGTATCCTGTCATCATTTATATATCAGCCGGACTTTTTCATTTAAAACCCTGCTTAGGGGCTTCCCTGGTGGCGCAGTGGTTAAGAATCTGCCTGCCAATGCAGGGGACACGAGTTCGAGCCCTGGTCCGGGAAGATCCCACATGCCGCAGAGCAGCTAAGCCCACGTAGCAAAACTACTGAGCCTAGAGCCCGTGAGCCACAACTACTGATGCCCGCGCACCTAGAGCCCGTGCTCCACAACAAGAGAAGCCACCACAATGAGAAGCCCATGCTTTGCAACAAAGAGAAGCCCCAGCTCGCCGCAACTAGAGAAAGCCTGCGTGCAGCAACGAGCACCCAGCGCAGCCAAAAATAAATAAATAAATTTATTAAAAAAAAAACAAAACAAAACAGCTTAGCATACCTATCCAGTGAGGACATTTCACTCAGTTATTCATTTCATAACTATTCGTGAGCAACCACCATGTGCTAGGTGTTGGGTATGCTGTCATGTACCAAAGAAATGGGGTCTCGTATAGTCTAACGGGGGAAACAAATGCTAAACAAATATCTGTACTTGCTGATCATTTAGATTGGAAAATGCGATTCTAACCAATTTTATGGTAGTAGGCAATATATTTCAGTTTTTTCATAGGTGCTGTATTTCAGTTTCATAGTCAAATTTGTGGTAGTGTGTTCTCTGTAGCATATCTGTGCGTTACCAGAGGACTGGCCTTTGCTCTGGGTTTAATTTTGATATCACATGACCAAACGTCCTTACTGTTATAGGCTATTGTACACACCCAAATAGCTGAGCTAACAATGCAAATAAACTGAATCTGAAGAAATATTAATCTGCTCATGGAGTTAGAAACTAAAAACCAATATATTTATTCTAAATAAAATTTATTCTCAAATAAATAAAACATACTTAATATAATCTAAATTTGCAAGATAGATTGAAAAAAATCCTAATGGTTTTCCATGAAGAAACCAAAAATATCATACAGAAAGAATCATCTGTTCAGTTTAGACTCTCCAAAATATTTTTAATGACATTCATATTAAGTTGGAGCCTTTTAAAATTAGCAAAATAACTGTGTAAGCACACACTAGGTATGCTAATGACAAGTTGAATAAAAAGAAAGTTTTCTCAAGTACAGATGTAAAATGAGAAGGTTTCTTTGCGTATGTCAATTATCACCCTCCTAGTTTCCTCGTGGGCTACATAATTCAATTTTAGCATTTCCCCTCTTTTTAGAAGTAAAAGCAGTCCACATTAGCAAAACCAAAGATTTCCAGGAAGTACTAGCTGCTGTAATGGTGGGGAACGCGTAGATGAATAAATCACTGTTCGGTAGGAACTGTAAAATGTTTTATTGGAAGTCTGCTCTCCATATTCAGGTTTCCCTGAACCTGAAAGCCTATTGAAATATCCTCAGTGTTAAATGAACAGTAAATAAAAACTCTGTGATATATTTGGTCGTTTGTTTTTTTTTATAAACTGATAGGCCAAAGCCTGTTTTTCTTGACTGATGTGGAAAGATTGAGAAAAGAAAAAAGGCCTCCAGTGAAAGGAAATTACCTTTCTAAATATAGCATTCTAAAGTGATGTAACAGGTTTTTCCATATGTTGCTTGAATAAAACTAGTGTTTTTACAGAAGCATTTTACAGTACTCACCATTAAATAAACCGCAACAACAAATTTAAATTTCTAAAGCTATCTTCCAAAATATTAGTTTATTAAATAACTAGTATAATAAAACATGCGATATCTTTGGTTTCCCTTTACTAAAATCTGTTTTACTTTTGAGTCAGTCCAACTTTAAAAACCACAGCCATCTGAATTCTGTTCATTTTAGGGAATTTTGCTATGTAAACTAACATTGTTCATTTTCGTTGCTTGCTAACACATTCTGAATCACTTAAAGTTATTGATCTAGGTTGAAAGAAGCTCTTGGACTCTAATCTATATTCCTCTAATCTATAAAAGCCATTGCTGGGCTTCCCTGGTGGCGCAGTGGTTAAGAATCCGCCTGCCAGTGCGGCGGACATGGGGTCGAGCCGGGAAGATCCCACCTACCGTGGAGCAGCTAAGCCCGTGCACCGCAACTACTGAGCCTGCGCTCTAGAGCCCACGAGCCACAACTACTGAAGCCCACGCGCAGCAACAAAGACCCAACGTAGCCAAAAATAAATTAAGTAAATAAATAAAATTTTTTTAATGTGGCTTATAAAATGTTTCTGCTTAGAAATGCTCATCCATTTCTATAGTTTCCTCCATTTTATTAAGTACAGAATCTGCCAAAACTTTATTAACTTTCATAAGCCCCTTCCTTCTTATTTCTGTCTGGACTCGAGGATCTTTGGAAAGTCTTGTCTTACTCATTATAGTCCTCTACTGATGTACTAACTACTAAGCCCCAAATTTTAATATTAGAGTTATATTCATTTTATGCTTTCAAGATCACACTGGGTAGCATGCTGTCTCTGGGTGTTGTTACTAGCTAACTCTGTGACGGTCCATTCCACTGACTGGAGGTTCCATGGGGGTAAGAACTAGGTCTGTCCTAGTCACTGCTGTGTCCTCAGCACCCATGCCCGGTGCATTATTGGTGCTCAGATGTTGGATGCATTCAGGTCATTTTAAGAGTAACACAGGTCTCTTGGGTGATAGGAAAGTGAGATAGGAAAGTGTTGGTAACTGTTTTATAGCATTTGCAATACAGCTACCATCCAGTCTATTGACTGGTATACATCCCTTGAAAGCCTGCTATCTTGGGAAGAGGCTCGGTATTTTTCCTTGTAATTCTAGTGCCTTTAACAGCACTTGAATGAAGGTCATTCATTCAAGAAACATTCACTACTTCACATTCTTGCCCATTTTCCCCTCCAACATTGAAAAATAAAAGGAAAATGGTGTTGGAATCCCCAGTTCTGTTTGGCCAGCTTTTTTAATAAAGAGGCCCACTTTGCTCTAAGAATGAAAAAGAGAGGGACGTACAGGGCAATATGAGGAAGGGCCATCTACTCTAACTCCTAACTCTGATTCAGTATTAGAATTAAGGATCCTTTGTCAAGTCATTATGCCAGCTGTTAGCCTTTTTAAAAATATAAACAGCAAATGACAAAATCTAAGCTATGGGTCATCAAAACCTGGTGTGCAGAGTCTGTGTTGTCTATCTGCTTTTGGTTTCCTTTCTAAAAGATTCACAACCAACTTACCATTCAATATAGCCCAGATTTGGGAAGCATGCAGTGTCAGCCTAACGTTTCTTAATAAAATATCAAGAACTTTAATCAGTTCTACATACACACAGCTGGTGTGTGATCCTGCGGAACCCAACAAATGATACAAACTAAAGACTGAACTTGTCATTTCATCAGTCTTCTTTCTTTGCAGAATGCAGTGCCTGACAAGTCATGCAAACCTGATGTATTACATCAGAATTGAGTGGGTAGAACCTTCACTTGAACAGTTTTTTTCTAATGTATCTAGTAAAATGCCACAGAAAACAATTCAACTTATTAAGAATTGCTTTATGTATTTTTCCCAAGAACACACCCATTTTGTAATATGAGATATATTCCTCAGAGACCTTGCTTTACCCACTTTATAAACTCCTGGCATAGTGCCTGACACACATCAGGCATTTACTATATAATTTAATCAAATTGTGGGTAAAACGAGTACATTTACTGGTTAGGAAACCAATAACTATTAGTTATTGAAAGATGTGCACCTCTTCTCAATAGTCTCCACTTCCAAATTCTAGGGTTTGGGTTTTTTTTAAGTGGTTGAGACCCACTGGATCTCTTTAGAAATATGCCAATTAGAGAGATCAAACAAAGGCCAATTAGAGATATCAAATTAGAAATAGAAGTTGAATTGAGTTTGCAAGTAAAGCTGTAAAGTGTCCGTCTCCGGAGGTCTCTATGGGAATAGAAATGTGTATCTGTGTATAATAGATCCTAAATACTTGTTGAATGAAAAAATAAAAATTGAGTCTGAGGCATATAAATCATTGCCTGCTTGGATGAAAAATTTTTGTGATTGTTTAACACTCTTATTCTAAAGTATTTGATCAGTTAAATTTCCCCCCTCCACTCCCACTTTGGTCAGCCCATTTCTATTGTGAATTCTGTAGCCGATGGGGTTTTTTTGCTTATGTCTGAACAATTATAAGTACATATGGCATCCCAGAATCAAAACTTGGTTCTCTGAAATGACTAACAAGCTTTTGACAAGCAAAAGCTAAGAACTACAGTTCTTACTTTTGCAACTTTTCTGTATATTTCCAAATACATTTTTTTCAAGTTAATAGCCTTTCTAGAAAAAGCAGTATATATTTTTAAAAGATATATTCTCCAATAATAACAAAAATTAAGTTCCTAGAAACATATTTGATGAAAGATCTTTATGTAGACACTGGAATAACTTTAACTTTATTGAAAAATACTTCTAAAAGATCTAAATAATTGGAGGGGCATAAGATATTCATAGATGATCTCATTATTATAAAGATGTCAGTTCTCCCAAATATGGATCCAGTATAATCCCAGTCAAAATTCAACGTGTTTTTGGTGGAACTTAGGTTGATTCTCAAACTTATACAGAACAAAGATCCAGAAATAGCCAAAAGAATCCTTAAGAAGAAACAGGTAGAAGGATTTAGAGATATTTATATTGTTATAAAGCCAAAATGATTTAGACACTGTAATTTTGGCAATAGGGATAAGTGATTAGACAAGTAAAACAGTATTTCTGAAACAGGCCCACACTTATATAGAAAACCTGTTATGTGACACAACTGAAATGCAGATCAGTGGAAAGAATAAATAAATGATACTGGGGTAATAGCTTATCCTTATGGAAAAAGTGAAAATGGCACCTGCCTTGCAGCATACATAGTAATTAATTTCAAATGGATCAAGGACTTAAACACAAAATACACAATTATATAACTTTTAAAAGAAACATAGAAGAATATCTTCATGTCCTTGGGGTAGGGAAAGAATTTATTACACAAGACAGAAAATCATTATACCATAAAGAGGCATATATAACTGCATCATATTTAAGAACTTCTCTTTGTCAAGAGACTGAAGATAAACCATAACCCATAACAGACAGATGGATTTACATTTTGGATAATATATAAATAACTCCAACAAATTCATAAGAAAAAAATAATTCAATAGAAAAATGGGCAAAGTGTATGCGCAAGTTTTTCACAGGGAAGGAAATGTGAATAGCCAACACACAAATGAAGCTATGCTCAACCCCATTAGTAATTAGGTAAATGCACATTTAAACCACAGTAATACCATTTCTCACCCACCAGAATAGCTATAATTAAAAGTTTATGGGGGCTTCCCTGGTGGCGCAGTGGTTGGGAGTCCGCCTGCCGATGCGGGGGACACGGGTTTGTGCCCCAGTCCGGGAAGATCCCACATGCCGCGGAGCGGCTGGGCCCGTGAGCCATGGCCGCTGAGCCTGCGTGTCCGGAGCCTGTGCTCCTCAACGAGAGAGGCCACAGCAGTGAGAGGCCTGGGTACTGCAAAAAAAAAAAAAACGTTTATGGTATTAGGTGTTGGCCATAATATGAAGTGAAAAGAACTCTCATATATAGGCGTACATCAGAGATATTGCAGGTTCAGTTTCAGACCATTGCAATAATGTTAATGTCACAATAAATCGAGTCACACAAATTGTTTGGTTTCCCAGTGCATATAAAAGTTATGTTTATACTATATACTGTAGTCTACTGAGTGCTTAATAGCATTTTGCCTAAAAAATCTATATACCTTAATTTAAAAATATTTTATTGCTAAAAAATGCTAACCATCATCCGACAACCCAGGGTTACCACAAACTTTCAATTTGTAAAAATAAGTAAATAAATAAAAATGCAATGTGTTCAAGGTGCAGTAAAGCACAGTAAAATGAGGTACGCGTGTACTCTGGGTGGAGTGTAAATTGGTACAATTACTCTTGAAAAAAAATTGGCATTACCCAGTAAAGTTCAACATGGGTAGGATGAACAACCCAGCAGTTCCAGTTCAAGTAAATACAATGTAGAAGTATGAATACAGGAGTCATGTACAACATGGCTTGTATAGGAAAGAAAAATGGAAACAATCTAAAGGTCTAACAGTAGAGCGTATAAATATACCACGAAGTATCCAGTGAAATTCAAAGAAATACTCTCCATCTGCACAAATAATTACACTGCAAAATGACATGGAGGAATCTCACTAACGTAATATTTATTTATTTGGTTGCAACAGGTTTTAGTTGCAGCAGGCGGGATCCTAAGTTGTGGCATGCAAACTCTTAGTTGCGGCATGCATGTGGGATCTAGTTCCCTGACCAGGGATGGAACCCGGGTGCCCTGCATTGGGAGCGTGGAGTCTTAACCACTGCGTCACCAGGGAAGTCCCTCACAAACGTTATATAGAGTAGAAGAAAGTAAGTCACCTTGGAGCATGTATAGATCTGTTTTATAGTTCAAAAACACACAGAATTGATCAGAATGAGATTCCTCCATGTAGGCTCATTCTCATGCCCCACATGTTTGCAGAATGGCTACAGCAACTCTGGCCTCTAAATCCTGTCTTGTTCGTGTCTCATAGAAGCAGGAAAAGTTCTGCTTCCTTAGTAATTTTAATAAAATACCCCAGTTAGGTCTCATTGATCCCGATTGGTGTGGCTTGGGTCACGCGCCTATCCATGCACCAATCACAGTAATCAGGGAGATGAAATATGATGAATTGTTTAGCCTAATTGATTTCATTCAGAGCACCTGGGCTGATAGTAGGACAAAGGAGAGGGAAACGCTGGTATGGTCATCAGAAGGAGGGTAGATGGATGTTGGGCTTCCAAAATTAGGATAGTATTCCACCCCCTTTCAGCAGCCGAATTAAGAAGGTTTGTATTTCACTAGCTACTGTTGCTTGCTTATGGTCTATAAAAGAAATGAGGCAGCTCAAAGAAGGGCAAGTGGAAGAGAGAACGTGGTTTTTATGTCGAAGTGGACCTAGAGTCCCGAGTTACCTGGCATTCTTAAATCAGAACGGATAGACGTGGCGCAGCCCCCCAGGATGGCAGGTGTGGGGCAGGCGCTGGACTCCGATCTGAATGCAGAGATTCCTTTTGGATTTACATGATCAAACTGTATATCCCCTCAAAAATACTCGCTTTGTTTTTGTCTACTTGACCATCTGTGTTACTTATTTAAGGAATCCTTTCTAGATACTTAGGGCATGAACATTGGGAAAGTTGCCCTTTTGGTCTTACTGCTATTCAGTACATTATAGTTTACACTGGTTTAAAATTCTGTGATTTCTGGTAGCCCTTTATGTGAGTTTTCACCCTCACTTGTTTCTTTTATGAAGTTTTATGTGTTTTACTCAAGAAATAAAGATAACAGATTTCATGCTTATGGGCAAGCTTTTGGGGCTCCTGTGTTTCAAATAGTTGACATTTTTAGGGAAAGTGTCTACGCCGTGGGTATTTGCACAGTCATTATCATAAGTAGAAGTGTTTTCATCGAACATGACTTTAAATTGTTCCTTGTTTAAACCCTGCCAGACTCAGCCCATTAAACCTGTTTTTACCTAGTCACTCAGTATCATCCTCCTCCAAAGCTAACAGGCCTTTAATTTCGTCCTGATATAAAGAGTAAATGTGATCCCTTTTGTGACATTGATCCCATAGTTATTGTCAGAAACACTTGGCTTTTAGTTTCTCTCCTCACTCTGTTGTCTGAAATGAGAGATAAGCTTATTTTAGACACTGTAGCTAAAAAGACATGGCGACATATTGGACTTGTGTCTCCTTTTTATAAAACCAACCCTGACATTTTATTTATTTTTATTCTCAAACTCACATTAGTTGTGGTTTGCCTATAGAACTTATTTTAAACACCACCTTGCATGTACTCCTGGCTATAAGTTTCACATTGTTCTTTGGCCAAAAGCAATAAAATGTGACCTGTTTTATCATGGTTCAGTGAAGTGTAATTAACATTTTCTTTCCAGAAATATAACATTGATGGCTATTTATAACATTTCCCCAACCTTCAAGAGTGTAGTGAAGTGTTTGGGGGTATTTTTATATCAAATTCTATTTGTATTTAATGCTGTGAGTATAATCTATCAGTGCATTTTGCACTTAAGGCCGGATAATCAAATATTCTTAATGTGTTTTTTTCTAAAAATTCTATCGTGAATTTATAGAACAGCCTCTGAGATCCTCAAGTATTCACCTATACATAAGCCTCTCTGATTATAAAAGCCTCTTACTGTTCTCATATTCCTATAATGGTACTTCACCTTCTACAGACCAAAAATATAAATTCATTACTTTACCTCATATTGAGTTTCCTGGCTAGATGATGCCTTTTTTTCCCCCTTTTCTAAAAAAGTACATTTATACTTCTCAACATTTCTCATGAGGAAACCATTGTCCTAAAGATTTCCTTAAACATTTTCTATATAGGTTCTTTGAGCATAATTTTTCTGAATATGACCTGTTTTCAGACTGTCTTTTTTTTTCATTTGTTTGTGACTGGCCTTTGCTACCACTGGACAAAAAGCATTGCTTTTTACGTATTTCAAATCATCTGATACCACCCTTACTAGTTCCAACAGGGTTATTTTTAGATATTTCTCTTGAGTTTTAGGTATTCAGCCTTGCACCTGCTGATGGTGGTATTTGGTCTGTTCATTTCCTTTCACTAATACTTTGTGAACATCTTTTTATTTTATTCCTGACTTTTTAGCAAAAATGTTGTCTGTTGGTTTTAGATCTTTTTAAAAATCACAGTAGGTGATCTTTCTATTTCTAGATTACTGAGAGGTTATCAGGTATAAGTGCTGAGTTTATCACATGCTATTTTGTCATCTTTGGAAATATGAATACGTGTTGATCTGACCTATTGATACAGCGTAAGAGATTTATATATATAATATTTATAGAATAAGCCCAGTTTATATTGTTGTATCATTATTTTAATTTACTAGAAATCAAGAGTTCTGAGCACTTCATTTGATGTTCTTCCATCTTGTTTATCTAAGTCAAATAAGCCTCTTACTTTTTGCCTTCTCTGTGTCTTATCAGGTTAGGTTATCTGATAAGCTTCACCAAACAAACTGAAGAGTCGCATTTGTTTTATATCCTGAAAGCTTTTTATACAGTTTGGGAATTGTCTAATCCTTGAAGTGAACCATATTTCTTAGCCTTTCAGCTTTTATATTTCTGGTTCAGTTTTAATAATTAAATACCACCTTAGAAAACTGTTTTCATTGAGATGTTCAGATTTATCTACAAGGATCTTTTTATATGGCATTCTCAAGTTTATCATCTCTTCCATATCTGTGATATGTTCTTCTAGTAATTCGAGTTTCATGTTGGATTTTAAGACTAGATTTGCCTGAAATCTGTCTATGACACATTTCATTCTATAATGAACCAGTGACTTTTTTTTAAATATCGAAATCAAAAATTCCTGCTTTTATTTTTTTCTGCCTTTCCTATATTACCTTTACTGCTGTTTTTGAACTTAAGTTTAAATATGCAGTTTATTGCTTTGTTCTCTCCAGTTTAAAAAAAATACAAAACAGCTACTAGCGTCACAAGTAAAACTGCATTTCTTACTCCCCACCCAAAATGAAGTTAACTTGCTTTTACCATCTACCCCCGCTCATTTCCCTGTTTTTCATAACATGATCCAGGATTTCAGACTTAGATGAACTTAACTACTATAGTAATGTTTTTATTAGACATTTTTTCCAAAAATTTGGAAGTTTGCACACTATTTGGACTGGTTTTAGAATAATTAGCATACTTTATTCCCTATTTACTGCTTTTAATGCTTACCAGCCGTGCTACTACGTGACTACTTTTTCACTCTTTTTATTTGGATTCATCCCTCAGTCAAGTGGAAATATTTTCAAGTAACTTTTGTTCATGAAGATACCTATCTGATACATGTCTAGGCACATTTGTTTTTCCATTATATAATGTCTGTGGTTCTTTCTTTTCAAAAATAGTGACCAGAAAAAAAGCAACCCCAGATTTTACCACATCTAAGCATCACTCCCATTAACTTCTACCTTCCCACCCCAAGTGCTTTGCAAAGATGGAAACTGAGAGGAATTATTGGCTACAGCCATAGAGAGGAGCTCAGGGATAGAGTGGCCATGGCCTTAGAAGGCGGTTCACATCCTGTGGAAGACTTGCGTTTCAGAGATAAGGATAGGAGGGTTGAGACTGAGTGAAATCATCCATTCTCCTTCTGCTCCTTGGAGTTTCATCTCTCTTCCTGGTAAAGGAAATTCTTCTTGGCTCCTGGCAAGTTATTGAACTTAATTTTTAGCGCTATTGAAAGTTCAAGTCTTTTTTAGATTTTCTGAGTATTTCAAGGGAAAGGGAAAATCAAGATTGGACAGTAGCTTTCTAACACCACACCCTGTAAGTTGTTTTTTAAGTTAAATTGTTATGATTATTGCTATAGGTCCATTATAGACCAGTAGCATAGGTGACTTTTTCCTAGGAAAATTATGGTCTTTTTGCATCCAGTCTTCCTTTTGCCCCTTAAAATTGGCCCAGATTTCTCATCCATGTTCCACTGAAATCATTCTGGAAAAGTAAAAAGCAATTTATATTTTGTGTTTCTGCTACAGGTGGAGACGGATGTTAGCAGTTGATGGGTGAAGACACTGGAAAGGCTTCAACCATAAATGTGAGCTGTTTTCATTTTTTTACCACTTGAGGATGAAACATGCTAAAAGATTAATAAATCTGTAATTTAGGTTTGTTAGGTATTTTTGTGTAAGTACCCTCTAAGAGCCAAATTTATATTGTTTTTTAACTATTTTGTAAGACAGAATAACAAATATTATAACCAGAGGGTGAAATACAAAAGAAAATTCATATTTCAAAGTACATACATGAGGAATAAAAATGGAGTCAGGAAGAGTAAACCATAGTGTGACCCAAATTGGAATCATATCTTCCTGTTGGCGCGCTACCGCTAATGAGTCAGTCTCTTGGGTAATATTTTAAATGCTTTTCATTGGTGAGAAAAGTTCTTCCTGTTCTTTTTAAGTTCCTCTTTTTTCTTTAAGATTTAAAATCTCAATGCAATTTTGTGCTGGTGGTACTTGAAAACCCACAACGAACAATAAGAGGGAAAGGAAGGAGGGAGATATACTGTTTTTTTAAGGTCTAGGCAGTTATTTTATTCTGTTTCTCCTTTCCTAAGTCCTTTAATTTATCATACTCTGAGCACATCATAAGCTATTTGGCAAGACTTGAAATGTTAAACTGACACTATTACTCAATTCCGTATCAAATGCTTACTAGAATGGAAGGAATATGTGAAGAAACTCAGTCCTGGTGAGCACAGCATTATCCTTTTACTCATTTATACTTTCAGTTCTACACCAGGTCTTTTTTTTTTCACCAAACAGTAAAATAAAAATAATGTTAAAGCATAAGTGCAACAAGGGGTTAGAGTCTGCCTTTAACTAGCAAAATAATCATGCTTTGTTGGAATTATGAATATTTGATACACTGCATTATTCTTGTTGAGGTACTCAAAGTTATTACAAAGACAAATGGTATTTTAATGGAGTAAAGATGTCTTTGCTTGTGTTGGAGTTCAGAGTCCATCGGTATTTTGTTAACTGGTAAAATAGTGGTTTTCTTACCGCAGATCTTCATTACTGGCAAGAAAGTCCTAGAAGTTCTTTTGTCTAATGTATGACTAGAATGCTGAGTAGCTTAAAAATCAAGAGTCTGAGGTCCAGAGCTGACTTACCCATTACACACAGTGCCTGGGGCCATGATGCTTTTAGTGGCCCATGAAAATGTTTTAATTTTAATTCTTTCCCCAAAAATAAATAGAAAAATAGTGAATATATAATAACGAACCCAGCCTGGATTATATTTTTCTTTATACCAAGGCAGTCATAAAATATAATTTTTAATATTCTTTTTTATGGAGGAAGGGGCCAAAGTGCCTCAGAGCCCAAGGAAACCATCACGTGCCCCTACCTGGATCGCAGTCAGGCACACTCTATATGTGTGACAGAGTCAGTCATTTGAACGCTTTTTTTTTTTTCTTTTTTTGAAGTGGAATAATCATTTCTTTTTCAGAAATGATTACCTTCTCTGGAAATGAGTTCATAGACTTGTCTGCTCACCAGAGAGATACATGGTTCGTCTCCAAAGAAAGAAATGACATCTTGTTAGGTTAGATAGCTGTGGTTATTCATGATGTTTTCTTAGAATAAAAGAAATATTTTCGCCCCTGAGAGACCCGCTGATGTTCTGTTTGCTTTGTAATATGATACGCAAAGTAAGGGAAGGGGAGGCGGGACTAGCTCAGGATTCTTTGGTCCCATTTTGGACAAGCATTTTTGCCTGAGAAGTGTGTGTTCCATGAGAACAGTGGCAACCCCTGCTCCTTGCTGCTGTGGGCATGTGGACTTTAGCTCTTAGATCTTCCGTGGTTGCTGATCTGTGTTACTGAGTACATGACATTTTCAGTTACCATGACCGGTCCGGTTTCGTTTGTTTCTGAAGCCATGATCTAGTGTTGGAGAAAATAGCTTTGTCAGTCTTCAACTGCAGTGACCAGATAAGAATATCTTATAAAAGTCACTTGTTCATTTAAAGTAAGTGTGTTGAATGTCTGATGAACTTCTTTTTCAAAATTGGTACCCACTCAGATATAAACTCCCTCAGAGCCAGGTCTTTGCATGTTTTGCTTGTTGCTATATACCCTAGAAAAAGCCAGACTTAAGGGAAGCTCAAATGTTTGCTGAAAGAATGAATGAGCTAATTTCCTTCTTTAGAAAAGTCATGTTTCCCCCTCCCGAGAGCTAGGGCTCCAGGCCTCTGGTTTGAGGTAACGACGTGGAGATCGGATACTGGAAGGGCCACATCTCCAGTGCCTGGAGGGGTGGGTGACCCTTCAGTGGTCAGCCTCCATCTCGAGACTCAGTTTACCCTTTCACAAAAATAGCTGGGTTAGAAGGAGCTTTTTTACTTTTCTAGAACTTTTTTTTTTTTCACCGTGCCATGAGGCTTATTGGATCTTAGTGCCCCGACCAGGGATCAAACCCATGCCCCCTGCAGTGGAAGCTTGGAGTCCTAACCACTGGACTGCCAGGGAATTCCCTTCTAGAACTTCTTAAAACAACAACAGAAAAGGTATTCTGATGGCCTTCTCCACCTTGGTGCCCCCCTAGACTCCCCTCACCCCATGCTGTTCTCAGGCTGGTCCAGGCCACCCCACGCTCCCTCTTCCTAGCCCTCCAAAAGGAAAAAGTACCCCTGTATTTCTAAAACAATTGTTTATTTTAAATGTAAATACATATAATTAAATTGATAACCCCCCCCCAAATCATGTTATACTTCTGAAGTGTTCTGAAATTGTTTGGGGTATATAAGTGAACTGCAAAACTTCTAGTTCTCAGACTAGCAAATATCTGGGCATGTACACAAAAATGTATATGGTACATCAGTATAAAATAATAATCTACCAGGTTGTTACCCACAAGCTATAGATAAGAAGTGTTCTCTCCAGGGTAGTAGGCCAATAGATGCCATTGGGTACCAGTTGATCAAATTAAGCTAGGAAAACAAGAGAATTCTAGAGAGAAGCACCGCTCTCTCCAGCTAATTTTTGAAAACTCAGAGGAGTATAGGCCTATTTTTCACAGTTTTTGACCCCAAAGGAATTAGAATGCATTATTTTCTCTTGGTATGATATGTGTGTGTGTGTGTGCGTGCGTGTGTGTGTTTGTGTTATTCAGCTTCAAGACTATATCTTTGATGAAAACTATTACATATAGAATGGGTAAACAGCAAGGTCCTGCTGTATAGCACAGGGAACTATGTTCAATATCCTGAGGTAAACCGTAATGGAAAAGAATGTGAAAAAGGATGTTTATGCATATGAATAACTGAATCACTTTGCTGTACAGCAGGAATTCACACAGCATTGTAAATCAACTATACATTAATAAAATAATTTTTTAAAAAGACTGCATCTTTGAAATACTACCATAAAGATATGTGTGTACCCATACTCATATAAACATATTTTTTTCCTGAATAAACTTTCCCATACATTTTATTCTTGGTGTCTTTTTGTCCAGGGTTTCACCTGCCCCGGTTCTTTGAGGAAAGTGTATCGGGGTGGAGTTTAGGAGCACACAGCCTAGAGCTGCCCAAGTATCTGAGAGATGCCACTTAAATGTTCCAAGGTACACACCAGGCACTGGGGTGCTCGGGGCATCCTTTACAGTTCTTGCTAGCATTTTCTGGCCCCTACCATGTGGTCATGCTCTTCTCTGGAGGGAATAAACATCACTCTGGCATCTTCCATCCCTAGCTGAGGACTCTCACGGCCCTTTCATGAGCAATTGCAGGAGGCCCACATGCTCTGTGGAACCTCAAAAGTCTTGAAGCTGAAGGCTTTGTGGGGTTGCAATACTGTGGCTTATTACCGTTAAGACTTACAAACAATGCAATGAAGGATGCTCAGTGAGGAATCAACACTGCCCAGCCCTTTACATATCCTGTAAGTGACCTTGCCACTGTGTCCCAGGAAGTGTTTTACTTAAGGCTGATAGATTTATTGGAAGGCAGCTAATAGAAGAGTTATCGGTGGCTACAGCATAAATGATTGACATTGTGAATAAATAACTAATTATATTGCGCTAGACATTGCTAATAATATACCCATCTGGTGCAATTCTTGGCACTAAGCTAGAGGACAGGGACTTAATGCAGTGGGATCTTTAAAAAGTCATTGAGATGCTTTCCAACAGTTTTCTTCCATTGCAAAATCCCTTGATTATCTCTTAACATGGCGGCGTCATGAAAATAATTTTTAAAGGATAATGGAAAATTAAAAGTGTTATAATAACTAAATATAGTGGTTACAAAAATATAGCACAAAATTACACGTTCAGAAAGATGTACAGATTTGGCTTTCTGAGTATGGGTACCTCTCCTCTATTAAAAAATATCTCCTTTTGGACTTCCCTGGTGGCGCAGTGGTTGAGAGTCCGCCTGCCGATGCAGGGGACACGGGTTCGTGCCCCGGTCCGCGAAGATCCCACATGCCGCGGAGCGGCTGGGCCCATGAGCCATGGCCACTGAGCATGCACGTCCGGAGCCTGTGCTTCGCAGCGGGAGAGGCCACAACAGTGAGAGGCCCGCGTACCACAAAAAAAAAAAAAAAAAAAATCTCCTTTTAAAGAGTTCCAGAGATGGGTTGTAAAGCAGTGTGAATGTACTTAACACTACGGACTTGTACGCTTAAAAATATATGTATTTTACCACAATTAAAATTTAAAAAAATTTTTTAACATCTTCTGGAAGTTTGCATACCTTAAGCTGGTATAGAGACTAGACACCGTTTGGTGGGGGGGAGGGGTGAAGGAGGAAGACTTCTTCATTGTAGATCCTTCATTGTATCTGGGAAAGGTATGAGGAGAAGTCCCCAACCATTTTTGAGAGAAAAAGGACATAAGTTTTAAAAAAAAAAAAGTACTTGTTTTCTCTTGAAGGGATGACCTTTGGAATAAGGAACTAGTTCCCGTTCCTGGCATTGAGCATAAGAGGATTCTCAGGACAGTATGTTCTCAATTTTGTGGAATTATGGTAATAGGTTTCTGTCAAAAACAAGGACGGGTCAAATAAGTTTGGGATTTAAGCAAGGTTAATGATTACTTTTCCTGCAGAGCCTTTACTATGCTGCCCTGAACTGTACGTCTTCAACAAGGAAGTGTTACAGGCAAGGTTCTCAGACTTATTGAAACGGAATTCCTCCTCCCTCCCCAAAGCCCCCTTCCCCACCTGCTAGTTTTTTGACCTATTACTGTGCTGCTCTGTGGAAGATGGCTCGGTAAATGCCAATGTAGTATGGAAAGAGGAAGTGACCAGCACAAACACAGAAATGGGTTATGGGAAGAAATATAGACGAATTGAAGCCATAATTGTGACGTGTCTCGGTAGAGGAACCGAAGAGGACATTTGGAGGATAAAACTCTATACAGTGACTCCAAGAGCTCCATCTGGACAACCAGTAATGGAACCAGCCCTGAGTTTGATGGTGAGGGATTCCCTCCCATTTTGCTCTCCCCTCAGACTGACCTGTATGTTGCATGCATACAGCTTGTGAAGCATCTTGAAGCATTCGGCTAAGCCACTGGCAAAGGGATCAGGGATCAGCAAAGGGTGACGTTCAGTGTTCTGAAATCCTACTGTGGAAGAAAGTTTCCTTAAACCTTTTGCTATTAAACTGCCTCCAACTTAATAACATTTGACAGATTCTGAGGGACTCCTTATTGGAAAGAGGTAGCATAAAATTATTTAGCATAGGTTGTTATTGATACATCATGAAAAGTGATCTGTTTCAGAATGATCATTTTATAAATGAATGTCTACCTTGTGTAAAGCACTAAGTATTGTGAGGGATGCAAAGGCAAGAAGACAAGGCTTCTGTAAAGTACGCCAGATAAGGTAAAACACATCTAACAAGTCACCTTTCTGTGAAGCAGTATGTGATAAAAAAAAAGTGGTAACACAAATTTAGAGTACCAAAGGACCTAGAAATATGATCCAAAGAGATGTACTTCCCATATAAATTATTCACTTGTGACTGTCCCATGTCTCGAAAATAATGCTTATTTTCTGTTGTGTACAAAGTTATCAAGTAAATCAAAATCATTTAACTGTTATTCAGATTATCAGTATCCTTACTTAACTTTTGCTCTATTTGACCTGTCATTTTCTGAGGG
Organism: Phocoena phocoena; assembly: GCF_963924675.1. Taxonomy (NCBI): domain Eukaryota; kingdom Metazoa; phylum Chordata; class Mammalia; order Artiodactyla; family Phocoenidae; genus Phocoena; species Phocoena phocoena. The sequence goes on along the minus strand of NC_089230.1, from coordinate 15,190,073 downwards.
AGCTGTTTTGGAACTTAATTGTGATGAGTGGATTGTTAATTTTTTCTTTTAGTTCTATCAGTTTTTCCTTTGTATATTTCAAAGCTGTACTTTAGATACACGGAGGTTAATAAGTTATTCACTTGTTATGTAGCTAGGTGCAAGATAATTGTTGTGTTTTGGAAACCAGATAGAATATCCAATCCCCATGAAGTATGGGCTCGCAGAGGATTTTTGAAGGTCTCATGTTCTTAACATCTGCTGCTGCTGATGAACCTTGGATAGACCTGCCCAGCGCTTGCAAAGGGACCATCTAACAGACACGGAAAGGCCGTCACTTAAAATGTCAGAAGAACCAGATGAGTCCAGTGGTGCCAGATCTGCTTTTGGCAGCTGTAGATAACGAATCTAGTGTCTGGAACAGACAGTTAGTTGTAATATCTGAGAAACTTGTAGAAGCACTGGACCAGATTCACCAAGCTTAGGAAGTCCGTACAACAGAATTATCCACCATAGCTTTAGGTAAGCAAGGCCTGTATTCATGTTGACTGAATAAAGCTGACATCCCCTCTGCCTCTGTCTTGGCCCCTTGCTTCCTGTCTCATTTCAGATCCCAACTATTGCTGTTTCAGCTGCATTTTCCAAGGTATGCATAATTTTAAAATCTGTGTTTTATTGCCTTACACCATCATGACTTTTCTATGCCATAAGGAAAGCCTGTTCTGGAGAGGCAGATTACATTTGTGATAAAGGCTTTCTAGAGTTAAGTCAGGTATTAAAGCAATCATTGTGTTTTAAATTGAAAGACGGGAGTTGCAATTGATCTTAAGTCCTGTATTAAGTAGAGTATTTTCTTTTAATATTCTTTGTCTTAAAAAATGTGGAATTGGATTTCTTAAAATGTTGTAACTTCATATATATTCCTTTGATTTCTAAAGCATAGTCATTCAAAGAAAAACAGAGTTTAGCAATTTCACAAGCCCTCATAAATGGAATATTATAGCAACCAGGCTCTTAGGCAAATGATCACCAAATCCTTTTTTTTCTGGTCTCTCTTTTGTTTCTAAACTCTCCGTCTCATTTCTAACTCTTTTCTGAGTGTTTTCAGTTGGGGATCTCCCAGTTACCTCTAAGGCCACTTATTCCTAAAACTACCTTTTAACTCCTATTTGAGGAAAATAAAGATACTTTTGTGCAGGCTTATCATTTCAAGTGCACATTTGACATCTTTCTCCCTTCCTCCCCCACCCCGCACCTCCACCCCTGATACCTAATTTGTCACTAGATCTCCCTAAATTTACTTCCCTGTCTGTCTCAGCCCTTCTTTTCCATTTCCACAGACTTCAGAGAAGGCAAAGGTGAATATCTGAATGTTTGCCACATGCAACACATTATATGCTTTTTCTTATTTCATCCTTTTAGCTTTGTGCAGTTATCATCATGAATTGGGCTTCAAGGTTAGGAGACTGAAATTCTCAGAAATTTAAGTCATTGCCCGAAGTCTCACAACCAGTAGTTTTAAGAAACAGGATGAGTTATAAATACCCAAGTACAAGTACAAGTCCACCATCTTCTCTGCTGCCCTGGAATGTGGGACACCGCCTGTAGCTCAGCCATGCCACGTACCTCTGTGGTACCACATCAGGGCAGAAGAACCAGATTCTCTTTCTCTCTGGTTTTTCCAAATTCGTGAACCTCCAGTTCATGCTGCCCACCAGCCTGGTCCACCCACAGGGCTGGGTTGATTATGTCAGGTGTCTAGTCTAAAATTCACAGGGATACATTGTTGCTTGCTCCATAAGCTCTGACCTATTTTTGCTTTTCATCTTGGAGTCAACTGTTCTAGAAAAGTCTATTTTTTGCCACCCAGAACTGTCTCCACTCCTTGGAGTTGTCATGAGGGAAACACCGTGGGTTCTGGGGTCAGTTGGACCTGAGCGGCTCATCTCCTTCCTGGGAGGCCTCAGGCACGTTTTCTGCCATCCTCAGCTATAAAGTCATGATGATAAACTCACTACAGTCTGGCTGTGGGTCCAGAGAGTGCATGTACAATGCCAGCTGTGGTGAGAGCCTGGTAGGCTATCAAATGGAGCTGGAGGGTGATCGCAGTAATACTATTATCGAGACCTTATCTATCCTCTTAAACTCAGTTCAGGTTCCTCCTCCTTCATAAATGACTCCAGCCTGATTCTATCTGCTTCCTCGTATATAAGTTAGCTTCAGAGTAATTCTTTTAGCAATTTTAATTTTGTAGTGCCTCTTGACACTGCTTTGTGGTCTTCAAAATCCTTCTTGAGTGTTGTTAATTCCTGCTCTAATGGACTAAAAGTTCAAAGGCAGGACTAGGTCTTATGCATATGATCTATAGCCTGGTGCCTGATATGTAACTAACTATTCACAGACTCTTTGGATTCAAACTTAAGAAGGTTCACATATATTCAGATGGAATCAGTAGCCTGCGTGTTGGTTTTAAGTACAGAGAGTTCCCAGGTAAATGTCTTCATGTACCATGATTAGCCCAAATTTCTTTGTTTGTAGTTCTGAATGTGAAGAATATTGCAGAGTAAACTTTGAAACTCCAAAAAATCTTACTGTCCAGTATTTCTCACAAAACTGCCTTTTAAGCCCTGGGCAATCTTAAAACACGGCTGTATATACACTCATGTTTTATTTTCTTGGAGTACCTCCAAGATGGGAAATATTCTAATTGTCTTCATAACTATTATTTTCTAGGCCTAAATTTTTTTCTTGGGCAGATTTTCATTTTTCTTCTTTGCCTCTTCAGTCCAGGTAACTTTTTCTCCCCTCCCCTCCTGGCCAGGTTTTCCGCTGGGACAGTCTGGTGGGGAGGATGTTGCTATAAAAAATGAGCCTGAGGAAGAGTCAGAGAAGAGATCGTTTAGAGATAAAAATGTGGTGGCACTTTTAAGCTGAAGGGACCGTTTTGTTCATGATGGGTTTTCTATTTTTATTTTATCATTATTTTTCTAATTTAAAAAATCTATTTGAAAGACACAGAAGAAAATAAACAGGATAATTCACAGGCTGGGAGAAAATATAATACACATATATGATAAAAATATATAAAGAACTCTAAAAATGTAATAATAACAAAACATCATTAAAAATTAATAAAAGATTTGAACAGATACTTCACTAAAAATGAGATACAGTCGGCAAATAAGCAAATGAAAGATGATCAACATCATCATTTATCAGGGAAATTCTTATTAAAATCACAATTAGATCCCAGTTATTTGAATGCTGGTGTGGATACAGGGCATTGTACACTGCTGGTGAAAATGCAAAATGGTTCAGCCATTTTGGAAAACACTTTAGTAGTTTCTCATTAAGTTTAATATAAACTACCATACAACTCATCAATCTCTCAGATATTTACTCAAGTGAAATGAAGATATAGATCCATACAGAAACCTGTATGTGGATGTTTAGAGTACATATATTTATTAACAATTGCCAAAAGAGTGGAAAAAACAAAAGAAAACAAATATTCATCAGCTGGTGAATGGATAAACAAACTATGCTACATTTGCTCAATGGAACACCGCTCGGCAATAGAAAGCAACGAAATACAGGTATTTTTGGCAACATACATGGATCTCAAAGGCACTAGACTAAGTGAAAGAAGCCAGATTCATATACAGACTACATATTGTATGATTATATTTATAGTACCTTATCACAAAGGGAAAACTACAGGGATAGAGAACAGCATTACCAGGGGATGGGGCTAAGGATAGGGAATTGACTATGAAAGGGAACATGGGAACTCTTTGGTGTGATGGGAAACTTCTATATCTTGATAACTTGACAGTAAAGGAGGTTACAAAAGTGTATGCCTTGTCAAAATTCACAGAAAGGCACAGCTAAAATGGTGGATTTTGTTGTATACAAATTGTACTTACATAAAATTGGCTAAAAAGTAATCTGTGAGTGGGATGAGATTGAGCGGGGAAAGTTATGAAACAAGATTGGCCATCAGTTGATCATTGTGGAAGGTAGACGAAAGGAGGCATTATTATTCTGCTCTGTCTACATTTATATGTTTATATATATAGTTTTTAAAATAAAATCTGCAAATACAGTTTAGTCTTAAGGAACTGTGTTTTAAATTAATGATAAAAATAACAGGGAAGTACAGTACAAGTCAATTTACTGAAAATAGTTAATGACAAATAAAGAATTGCCATTAAGAATTATAGGTAGATATAAGTTGTAATGATGGGTCTTTTAGCTTTATTTAATCACCCCGTATTCAGAGCCAGTTTTTAAAACTCCATACTTTATCATTTTAACTGGAGGTTTGGGGACCCTGTCTTTCAACAGTATAAGTATTGGCAAAATAATCATTTGAAACACGTTGTGGCCAAGTTTCACCTGCCAAGGTGTGTGTTCCATCCTAAATGCACATTTAAATGCATTTGCAAAGTCTATTTCTAAACAAAATGCAGATTACTAATTCTGGCAATATTTTGCCTATATGGAGAAGTTATTTGTTAAAATATTTACTTAAGAAAAAAAAGTTTCCTTTGTCTTCGGGCTTAAAGTTGTGAAATTGAACTGCGTGAGAGCCTTTGGAAGAACCCTTGCCAGGGGAATGGCCTTCTTCCTTCTTGGGGTCAAGGTGAGGGGGTGAAGAGTTGGGAACCACATCCCCCAGCTGTGGAACACCCGGCTCGGTGCATTAATTCTCTGCTCTGTGCCCACCTCTCCCTTGTCCGTCCAGGAGGCAATGCTAGATAAAACCCCAGAAGGTGTAGAGGCGCCGGCTGACTCAGCACGCACCACCACTGGGATCTGGGAAGATCTCTCTCTTAGGAAAAGGAACTTTGCAAAGAAAAATTTCAAAACTTCAAAAATTTTCAAGAATATTTGAACATGCAAGACCAGGATTCTGTAGGGAAAGACTGGGACCTAATAAGGGTTCCGTCAGTAAAACCATGTGTATACACAGCATATGTTACACGCAGGCAATCTTCAATTTAAGCCAGGGTTGTTTTCCAAAAGTTCATTTGAAAAATATTTTGGAGTGTGTTTTTTCCTCATTAGATATAAAGCTATGTGTGGGAAGTCCTCTGGCAAACAGAGCCTGTTTAACCCATACTGTACCTGGAAAGCAGTTCAGGGCATTTTGGTGGCCGGTTGCCAATACTAATATTCTTCCCCACTGTTCATATAAACAATTGCGATTCCAATATTTGTAGCACTTCTCACAACTAGAAAATGTGGCATAAACATTTTTATGAGGCCATGTGTCTTGATATCAGAGTGTAGAGAGACACATATTAGCTATAAAACTATAAGTCACACAGACGTGAGTAATCGTGTATAAGAATGATTCAGGAGAGCTTCGTCAACATATCAAAGCAATAATAGAAGCACATTACAATTATATAGCACTTTCAAGTTTGATATATTTATAATTTATGCCAGTTTGAATTTTGAAACTCTAATACCCAGGCATTCTCATTTACTTCGTGCAAGGGTTCAGGGGGAATGCTTTGAAATGAATAGTAAGATGGGGCCTGGTATCCTGAGAGGAGAATGAGGAGAACGTAAGAATGATGCCCTGTGTGGACCTCTTAGGGAGAGGAGGGAGGAGTAAGTAATTCAGAAGTGTGAGCCAGGGACTTCCCTGGCGGTCCAGTGGTTAAGGCTCCACGCTTCCACTGCAGGGGGCACAGGTTCAATCCCTGGTCAGGGAACTAAGGCCGTGCGTGCCGCAGGGTGCGGCCAAAAAAAAAAAAAGAAGAAGAAGAGTGGGCTGTAGAAAGGAGGAACATGCAGATCATGATAGCCCTCCTCCCTCATAAATCCCAAAGTGAGAATTGGTTGGTTATGGTAATAGTAGGTTGAAGGAGAGAAGAAGGGGGAGGGTAAGGAGATCTTTGCCTTTCCAGTCGCCATCTTCCCAATCAGGGTTACCCCCTGGTCTCTGAGACATATTCTTCCATAAAAACACTGATAACCTATGGTTAGATCCCACATTTGAGAATCATTATGGGTTAAAAAGCTTTTACAGGCAAAGCAGCTGGGAACCCTCTATACCAATAGAACCTGGAACACATTTTCCCGTAGAAATAAACAACCATGTACCAGGAGTCTTTTGGAATGTGCTCCATTTTTAAATTGGTTCTGCCTGTATGTGTAGAGTTGAGTGAGCCTGAGAAGCAAATAGGAAAAATGCTGGATTCTCATGGGGGATGTAGGGTTTTTGCCTTTGGAACTCAATGAACTCTTGTACCTCTTTGTATATCTAGAGACCAGTCTCAACTGTATGTTTCTTAGACACAAAATAAAATTTCTAAGTTTTCCACATTTATGATTTTATGAACATGAGCTTTCCTATCTGAGAAACTTTAAACACTTATGAAAATAAGTATAATGCTCATGGGGTCACTTTAGAATACAAAAACCAGATGGTAAGAGGTTCGTTGACATGACCGGCTGACCTGCTGTGAGATATTGAACACTTAAATTTATTTTTCTTCCTCCATGATCGTTCTTCTGAATATCTTGAAAGACATCCAAGAAAACGTTTTCTTCTAATTATTTCCAACTACTTCTTGGAAGTTCATTCGGACTTACAATTAAACAAATCATCTATGCTTTGGGAGCACCAATTTAAACATCAAATGTTTGTGTTTATATATAGAAAGAAGGTTAATCATCTCTCCCCACCACCAGGTTTTAGCCTAAAAGGCAAATTATTTAGTTTTGCTCCCTCTTGTATACTGAGTAGTTGCTCAGTAAATGGGCTAAATAATATGGTATCTTGATTCAGGAGACTGTGGTTCCCAAGAGAACCATTGAGAGAAAATAGGATGTGACTGTGAGTAGGAGGGACAAGGGGGTGATGCCCAGCAAAACAAGCTGTTGTGAAGGGAGCAGTGGAAAGCAGATGCTGGGCAGGCAACTGAAAATGCCCGTGAAATCGAGGCAATTATACTTAATTGTTGCAGTTTTATTTCTAAATAAAACATAGTTCTGAGTATAATCTTTCCATCCCTGGCTCTTATCCCTACATACTATTGCAGACCGCACTTCTACAAAGTTCCTCAAGTTATTTCTCGGCACCTTGGAGGGAGGGGAGCACATCTCATATTATGAACAGCTGTGGTCTTGTCTTCATCTTCTGATCCAAGTTGCTGAGCTCTCCGTGACTGGAAGTGCCCGAAATCCAACCAGCGCTGCCATCCGGAATCACTCACGCACAGAGCCCACCTGAGGCCAGTTGGTGCTTTGCTCTTTGGAGCATGTACCAGAGTCGTAGTATACTGTGTGCAGAATTGGGGCAGATGCTTCTGAATACCTGATAGAGTTTTAAGTGAAAATGACTCTGTTAAAAAGTACTTTCTGCTCTCTATTCCTCTATCTTTAGAACTCAGACATAAACTACAGATACAGGGCCTGAGGAAAGTAGTCCAATAATTGAAGGATGGCTTCCAGGCTTCTGCCTTGGACAGCTGGGTGGGGCTACGTTATAACCAGGAGGACAGGCTTCTTGTGGTAAAGTTACATAGATCAATGTTACCTATTTATCCTTTATAATGCTGTATCTACCGGAAAATGAGTCCTCCTTCCACCCTGGCAGCACTCTGGATGAAAGAGGCAAGTTGTGTAAATATAATGCAGACATATAATGTGGACAATGTATTAAGAGGGCCAGATGTTCCCCTTTCTGCAGTCTGATAGAGTTGTAGTTGTCTAAAGTAAGGCAATATATTCAGATTGGAATATTGCCAAGAGTAAAAAGTTTAAGAACAAGGGTAAACTTGGCCTTCCTCTCAACAAGCTGAGGTCACCACAGGATAACACTGGCTTTCCCCTTCAAGGGCTTCTTTTGTCTGGCTCTGTCCAGCAGAATCTCGTGTTAGTTCTCCATCCCATACCCCCTCTGCTCTGTTGGTCCATTTGCTGCTGACCTAACATCTGTTTGTCATCTTGCCTATTCAGGAAATGCCCTTCTTCTCTGCTTGGGGTAGAATTCTACCCTCCAGATAACCAGTATGCCTAGTGTCTTCACCCATCTCTGTGCTCACCTCAGCCATACCTAGGTGTTAATTTTAGACACCAAAAAGATCTAGTCCTAAATACCTCATGTTGCTTATGAGGAAACTGAGACACAGAGAAAGTTGGCGTCATCACCAAATTTGCGCGGCAAGTTTGTGCCAGAGACTGAACTGGAATCAAGGTGTCTTGTCTTCTAGCCCAGTATACCAACTGCATTTATAAAATTCTTTAGTTTTTCCACAAAGAGGGTATGTATATAGATACACACACACACATATTGTTTTAAACTGATGAGCAATAAGAAAGATGGACTTTTAAAAATTGATTTGCTGTATTAGTCTGTTTAGAGCTGGGAATGCCAACCATTCAAATCTTACAACATGAAAATTGGGCCTGTTTAAACATATATTAGGGCTGGGTTTGGTCACCTAACTACTAAGATTTCAAGTTTCTAGCATCCCAACATCAGACTTTCAAAATCGTGAATGGCTGTAGACATGACTTTCAAAAAGGATTTCCACCCATCGACTTTATGGGTACCTAGTCTTTGAAGCCTAAGAAGGCTACTTGTTTCTATTATCTGTTCAGTCAAGTCTTTGTGTTCTCAGCAAACTTATAAGAGACAGCAATATGTTGTCTTATTGCAGCACTAAAATGGGGTTTGGGCAGAGGAGACTTCTTGTAACACACAATCTAACATTATAAAGTATCTTGGGAAAGAGTAGTTTGAAGCACAGTTTCCAGCGACAACCTCCCACAGTATCATTAATTTTCCTTGTTCATAGGAGTCTAGTTTTTCCTATTGGCAACAGATGTGTCTAAACAATCTGTTTTATTAACTCAAACAGAAATATTTTCCTGCATTAAAATGACCCTAAGATCACATTGTGTTCTTTTGTGTAAGGAGCGTATGCTGCTCGGGAACATTTAGAGAAACCGAAGTCAGATGTATGGAAAGATAGGATTCACATGTATGGAGAGATAGGAAGTGAAGAGAAGCAGAACTGACCCTCCTTTAGAGCTCAAGGTGATATTAAATCCACCAATGATAACAAGTAAAAATACTACGTATTGTTGTCGAGTGCTACCTGTCCCTTGAAAAGATTTCTCAATCAGCAGAGGTTTCAAGACCTCTTGTCTATTTTTGAGATGTGTGTCTAAAGAGACGTAAAGAGCAGAAGTATTTGAAGATTGACTTGTATACAAGAGTGGCTAAAATACTTGTATACAGATAGGTCCTTCCAGGAATATGAAAGGGAAGATGGATTCTGAAAGCGTACTTGCTGTTTTTTTCAGCTGGCTGTTGTCAGGTGTGAGAGTTTTTCTGTGCATCGGGAAAGGCTCCCTGTGCCCACGTACTGCTGTGTCCTGGTGCTTCTGCAAGGACTGAATGTGCACCTCACTGCTATCTGTACCTGCCAAGAAAGGACGTAAAGCATTGGCTACCCTTCCTGTAACATTTCTGAGAACAAAATAAAAAATTATCAGGGGAGCGTTGAACACCAGAGCACCTTCTAGACAAAGTGCAAAATGATTTGGTTCTTTACGGCTCCCTCGAATATTTTTCAACTCCCAGTAGTCGAGTTCCAAAGAAGAAATTATGGTTTTCTCTGAGAGCCAAAAGTTCCCTTTATAAATTTCTGGGTTTGGGGGGGTGATATTTTGAGTTCTTCTACAATAAAATTTAATGGTCCATTTGAGCAATTGTACCTGTATTGAGCATAGTTTCTATTTTGGGATTGTTGGAGGCAATTGTTGAGTGCTGACCTCTTCTTTGATCTGTTGGGACTCACTGGTTTCCATGGAGTCTTGCTGGCTCTCATGACCAAGTGAGAGCTCGGCATTCTTGTCAGCTGGGGTGCAGTGTTCCCAATCAGGTCTGACCTGAAACACTTGGACAAAGGACTTTAAAATCGGAATGCTTTGTGTGTCATCCTGAAAATATGTTGATTATTTTGGGAGAAGAGTGCAGTAGAGGTTTAAAACCTTGTGTTTCTTTCATTTACTTAAATTTTGATTCATTTCTGGAAAACTGTTTTAGTCTTCTGATGCTACAAAATCCATAGTTTCTCCAGTCCTCCTATTCTGTACAAAGTAACGCAAAGCATAATGTCTTAATTGACCTTAAATGTAAGTAAAAGGAGAGCCAAGTTATTGTGAGCAATATATTTTATGCATCTGGCAGTAATCTTTTTATTTTATGGCAGTGATGACTCAAAGCAATTGTTGATCCTAATTTACTTTTAAACATTTTAACTTAAGCCTTCTTCTCAGGGCTTCTCTGTTCCTCCCCCACCTAGTATTGTCGGATGGCTAAAATAAGATCACCGCAAGTACCGACGTTCTTTTTTCTAAGTCAAACATTTGCACGGCTACACTGTGGATTCAGGAGAGACAAAGGGAGGTCCCTGACTTAGAACTAGCCCTCAAGTAGAGGCGGACGGGCATCCGCAAGGCTCATAATTGTAGAGAGCTGGGATGTGTCTGTATTGTACAAAATGAGTAGGAGCGAAGAGGAAGAAGATATGACTTTGGCCTGGGCAGGTGAGGGCTGAAGAGGCATCTGAGATGGTATTTGCCTACAGAGGGCATTCTCTGACCTACTTTGATGCCTGACTCCCTTGTAATTACTTCTGCTGGAATCCACAAGGCTTCACTCTAAGGGGAGAATTAACTCTTTAGCTAACATGGAAAATCATGAGATGTTCTTTGGGGGAAATTTTTACCTAAATTACTTTCAATACTTGACTTGATGTCAGAGTGACTTGAACTATTCATTTATATCCTTTGGCAGCAGCAATTGTAAAGAATGATTCCCACACTCAGTCAGGTTCTTACCAAAGGTGTTCTCCCTGTTGACTTAACGCTAACCCAGATTTTGACCTTGAAATGTATTTCTAATTTCCTTTTGAAGCCATTCCTGAGATTACTAAGGGATTTTTGTATTGAAGGAAAGACGTGGCTTTATTAATTTTTATCCCTGCTCCTTCAATGAAATAGACGTTTATTTTTCTTTATAAACCCCATGGATTTTAATAGGAGTATCAAGAAAAACCATCAAGAAAAAAAATTTATATAATATTTTCACATGTGCTTATGTTTTCAAAGTAAATAAGCAATGAGGAATCATTTTTCAAAAATCAGTAATGTTGGTGGTGTTCTTCTACTAAAAAGATTGACTTAAGTAGCTTCGCTTTTCATAGCCTCTCACTGACTTTTATTTCTTTAACTTTATAAGGAATATGATCCATTTCGTCATATTTTTAAAGACTTGCGTAAGATAAATATTAGGTTTTTAACAAAGAATAAGCCCAGGAGCAAAGCATAAAGCTGGAAGAATAGGGCTTCCCTGGTGGCGCAGTGGTTGAGAGTCCGCCTACCGATGCAGGGGACACGGGTGCGTGCCCCGGTCCGGGAGGATCCCACATGCCGCAAAGCGGCTGGGCCCGTGAGCCATGGACGCTGAGCCTGTGCTCCGCAACATGAGAGGCCACAGCAGTGAGAGGCCCGTGTACCGCCAAAAAAAAAAAAAAAAAAAAAAAAAAAAAATATATATATATATATATATATATATATATATATATATATATATATTAGAGCTGGAAGAATAGTCCAGAGGGGCAACATTAAGGAAGTGAGCAGGGCCACCATCTACAGCTACACAGACCAGCTCCACACACTCCACCGGGAATGGGGCCCTCTGGAGTTGTGCAACCTGTCATCCCTAGACCTAAGGGTTATAAAAAATGTTTTCACATTTTTGGGTTCATTCAGCAAACTTTTGGGTTCCCTAATTATCCTAGGATTGTTGGGGAAACCCTGGATCACATAGCATTCATAGCTAAGTGGCCTTTTTATTGTTGACCCCCAAGAGTCGTCCATTTGGCCAAGGCAAAGGGCATGTTACAGCTCCTACGTTGCTGCGTCTTCCCCATCCTAAAGCATGCTCCTTTAAAGAAGAAAGGGCAGAGCCACTATGGGTAAGAAGGAACCAAAGCCGAAGACCGCTGAGGAATTTGTCAAGTCAGGAGTCCTCCACGCCTCGCTTGCTCAGGCTTCCACATAGCCAGCACTTAAGGATGGGCTCCACGTGCCAGACACTGTAGTGGGGCTGAGGATACAGTGGTTACCTTGGAAGTACCTGCAGGAAGCCCGGAGCTAGTGGAGCTGAAAGATCATCGTAAAGACCATCGTTAGGTGTATAATTGCACATTGCGGTGAATGCTGTGAATGACGAGCACAAGGGACGCTTAAGAGAGTGGGTTTTCATTGGCACGAAGGCTGATCCTGAAGTTGGGACAAAAATCAGAGAATGAGTGAATGAATGAAAGCCAGAATGTGTAAGAGGCTGGTGAGCAACGACGAGTGGGGCAATGAGACGGGGCTGGAGAGGCAGGCGAGGGCTGTATCGTGCGCGGGGTTGCAGGCCGTGTTGAGGAGTCTGACTTCTATTCTAACTGCAGTGGGAACATACTTACAGGTTTTAAGCAGGGGAGTGATGTAATCCAGCTTAGTTTTTTGAAGGTTTGCTCTTTGGGGTAAAGAATGAATTACAGATAAGAGTGGAAAGGGGGTAACCAGTTAAGAGCTTTTTCTTTTTCTTTTTTAATTGAAGTATAGTTGATTTACAGTGTTTGTTAGTTTCAGGTATACAGCAAAGTGATTCAGTTATATATATATATTTCAGATTATTTTCCATTGTAGGTTATTACAAGATATTGAATATAGTTCCCTGCGCTATATAGTAAATCCTTGTTGCTTATCTATTTTAGGTGTAGTAGTTTGTATCTGTTAATCCCATACTCCTAATTTATCCCCCGCTCCCTCCCTTTCCGCTTTGGTAACCATAAGGTTATTGATTATTTTCTATGTCTGTGAGTCTGTTTTTGTTTTGTATATAGATTCATTTGTATTATATTTTAGATTCCACATATAAATGATATCATATAATATTTCTATTATATGTCCACATATAAGTGATATAATATTCTCTGTCTTACTTCACTTAGTATGATATTCTCTAGGTCTGTCCATGTTGCTGCAAATGGCAATATTTCATTCTTTTTGGTGGCTGAGTAATGTTCCATTGCATATATATATATCTCACATCTTCTTAAACCAATCGTCTGTTGATAAGCACTTGGGTTCTTCCCATGTCTTGGCTATTGTGAATAATTAGGGGGCTTTTCAATAGGCTAGTCAGGAGCTAATGGTCCCTTGCACCAACGGGATCCCTGACATTAAAGAAATTACCCTCTAGGGCACACGAAAGATGAGAAGATGTTATTGAGGAACCACTATTTAAATAATGGGAAAAAAGCATGTGACCAGAAGTCTTCCTCTCTTCACTGCCTCACCTTTTATAAGTGGTGCAAGGATGGTCTCTGCCTGGGTTCTCTCTATACCATGGAGAAAATTAGAGCCCAATTCCAGAGCTGTCCACATGAATAAATCGATGCCACGAGGTGCTCTGTAGTACTATACAAGTTCTAGAAATTGTTGCTGCCTCCTCTGCTTTCCCCTTTGTCCCTTGAAGTTCCTGGGGGAAACCAGCAGACATTTATATTGCTTGTTCGTGGAGATGACTGAACATCACAATTAAGGATGATTTTACAGTCGTCTTAGAAGTTGAATTCTTTGAAAAGATCTAATTAGTTGCTCATTTAAATTATAAGCCTATTTTAAATTAAGGCTGTATTTCACAAATACTAACCTTGAGGTGAAAAGAGAATAGAATACAGAAAATTTTAAGTCATTATTGCTTTGACACATGTGTAATATAATTAGTGTAAACTATTTAATATATAAATATATGTAGTAAATGTACATAGTAAACATATAATATACATACATTAAGTTAACTATAATGTATAAGACATATCAAGGAATGTTTTCAATTATTATTTTAAGTACTATTAAAGCATTGATGCACAGTCTTCAGCTATTTGTTACTGTACTATGATTTTTTTCCTTTGAATGTTATGATAGAAATCGTATCAAAGACTTTAGAATTAGAAGAAATTTTTAAAGATGAGTAGGTGTACCACTCCTTTTTTTTTTTTTTTTTTGCGGTACGCGGGCCTCTCACTGCTGTGACCTCTCCCGCCGCGGAGCACAGGCTCCGGACGCGCAGGCTCAGCGGCCACGGCTCACGGGCCCAGCCGCTTCGCAGCACGTGGGATCCTCGCGGACCGGGGCACGAACCCATGTCCCCTGCATCGGCAGGCGGACTCTCAACCACTGCGCCACCACGGAAGCCCTAACTTCTTTTTTTTTAAACAGAAGTAAATGACACAAAAGCACTTCCGTATCACGGACTCAGGAAATCACAGTCTACCCTCTCCAGAAGAGAAATAGAGGCACAGCCCCAAGTGACTACGTTTTTAGTTGATAATTCAAAGAATGAAAAGAGAAAACTAGGATTATTTATTGTTTCTTTGTAGATGTTTAATTTCATTTCCACATAGGTAAGATTATAGTGAAAAGGGGGGGTGAGAACTCCTCATGTTTTTAGTTTAGGTAGGAGGAAAGAGCACATTGATGGATAAAAAGGAAGATAACTGGTCCCCTCTGCTGCCCTCCTTTCTCTTTTAATATTTCTGCAGGTAGGCTCACAGTATGAGTGTCTGCTTCTAACTAGTAAGAAATAAATAATTCAGCATTTTCTGCTACATATCAACTCTCTATTCTGGCGAGATTTCTCTCTCGTTAAAGCATTTAATTATTGTGTTTGGCAGTCATGGTTGCTTGCATTACATAAACAGATGCCTACTTCAAACGCTGAAGCTGACTTTTTTCATAGTCTGCCAGAAAGCGAGACTATTTGATGTGCAGTTTGAATGCTGTACTGCTGATTATATAATTCAGGTCTGGGAATAGAATTTTGGCATTTGTCTGCAGTCCTTTTGGCATAGAAAATTAAGCTTTAGCATCCTCCTCAAAAGGGCAAATCATCATGGATACAAGTTCCAAAACCACTGTGAAGGTAAGGGCCATTCTACTAAAAGATCCTTTTATCTTCAAGCCTGTGCACATCTATCTAGTACTGCATTATTTGTAAACATTCTGTGTAATCTGTGACCTCTGCAGAGCTGTGGCTAACTCAGCCCCCCATCCTGGTCAGTGTTTAGATGAAGAGCCTGCTGGACAGAGTTGCTTTTCTTCTGCCTGTCTCTAGCCAATGCTTGCTACTAGATGCTGAAATATATTCAAAAACACTTCTCAGGGCACTAGACTCTCGTTTAAGGCATACACTCACCTGTACTCGAGTGAAGTTCAGGTAAGCCAAAGCCCTTAATGGACTATTTTCTTTCTAAACTCAGTTTCTAGAAGAAACCCTCCCTCCCCACCAGAAACACAAACTAGTTAGACATGAGGGATTTATTTAAGGAGAAAAGATAAATCTTCAGAGCCGTGTTACGTGATCAGTCCTTGTTAAACCACTTCACCATCTTCTCCTCCCAGAGTCTGGCGCTACACGCCTTGTGGAGTTGACCCAGAGGCAGAGCAAGAGTCTGAATCATCAGAGGAAGGTTAAACTATATTAATTTAATATAATTAATTAACGGGAACCTGTATAACTTAGAAAAAGAATTAACAAGACTTAAAAGAGTTTTTTATTGTTAACCCTGAAGTGATCAGAAAGCTCAGTTAGGCAGAAGTCCTCGTCTCTTGAGGAAATTGAGTAACTGCTATGTTACTTAATAACAATGACAGAACTAATGACCTCAGAGGCCAAGCCCTCTTCCCCCGACTTCCCCAGCATCAGCTTGCTACCAGCAAGTTACAGAAGCTCCTCTGAGAATGAAAACCACCGAAATGAGGACTGGGGAGATGGTTGGGTTCAAGCTCTTGTTACAAAACAGAAACAGACCCACAGACACAGAAAACAAACCTGTGGTTACCAAAGGGGAAAGGGTGGGGGAGGGATAAATTAGGAGTTTGGGATTAACATATACACACTACTATATGTAAAATAACCAACAAGGACCTACTGTATAGCACAGGGAACTATATTCAATATCTTGTAATAAGCTATAATGTAAAAGAATCTGAAAAAGCATATATATATGTACAACTGAATCACTTTGCTGTACACCTGAAACTAACATAACATTGTAAATCATCTACAATTTAAAAAAAGAAAAGAAACAAGTGCTTGATACAGATTATTATAGAACTGCTGTTTATGGCACCTGGGTTTCACTTGTATTTCAAATTGCATGATGCCAGAGTACACCTCACACCTTTCCTAGAAAAGGTACACACAAATTGGGAACTGTTTCCTGTTTGAAAATGTAAACCCGAAAAACTTTTGTGTGAGTTGGTGACGTGGCCTGGCTGAGCCGTGTAATAATCTCGGGCACCATTTGAGGAGCTTATCATGTGCCCGCAGGCAGTGCGGGGCAGGTGATTTGCAGGTGCTTTGTGATTTCCCTGGTGCCACCCTGTGATAACAGCTCCTGGCAGCTCTTCTCGCTCTTTTTTTTTGGCGGTACGCAGGCCTCTCACTGTTGTGGCCTCTCCCGTTGCGGAGCACAGGCTCCGGATGCGCAGGCTCAGCAGCCATGGCTCACGGGCCCAGCCGCTCCGCGGCATGTGGGATCTTCCCGGACCGGGGCACGAACCCGTGTCCCCTGCATCGGCAGGCAGACTCTCAACCACTGCGCCACCAGGGAAGCCCTTCTCGCTCATGCTTGCCGCCTTCATTCCATGTTCCATTACACGCTCTGGAACTTGCCTGAAGTCACACAGCTGGAAAGCGGCAGAAGCAGGACTCCCACCTCTTTCAGACACTGCAGCGCGTGCTTTCACCGCCTGCACTGTGTCCGATGCATGTGCTCACGCAGAACACTCCTGTGTTCTTGCTCTTTTCTTCTCTCTCTCATGCTTTCCAGGTGGGGGGGTGCGTAGGAGAAGGGAGGTCCCACCCCCCAACCTCATCTTTCAGTTTTTCATCTTTCTAACGTATCTGAGGGTCTTTTATCCCCTTTCTTTTTTATGGAAAATTCATCTGTATTCTGTTTAACTTTGGTGACACTCTAGGGCATCCATAATGCATTTAACTAGGTTCTCAGCCACTTACTAGCTATATGATCCTGTGCAAATTGTTCAGCCCTCCTGAGCCCCAGTTTCCTCACCTGTAAAGGAATGAGATGTAATATTACTTATAATATAATATGAGTGTATATTATATTACACTCATAAAGGTGTGATACTACTTATTCTTCAGACTGCTTTTATGTAAAGCACCTGGCATGGTGCTGGTGTACACCCTTTCTGAGATAGTTTTATTTTAGCCTCTTGTCTATAATGATAAAACGTATTTTCCTTAGTGGAAGATTAAGCACAAGGATAAGTTAAATCTAAGGTGATAAAATTAAATAGCAAAAATGAGCCTACAGAAATATTTCTTGCAGATATCATAATAAAAAACCTATAAAATATAGATGGATCGAGTAAAAACTAGGAAAATTATTAACCGCAGGATATAATATGAAAGAAAAAAATGTCTAAGATTCAGACCACATACCATAAACAATGTGTATACCTCAACAAACTCTCAGTGAATTGAAGAATTATGGATTTGGAGTAGCACAGTTCCAGCTACAAAGGGGAAATTTTTGTTGAAAAAAATGAACATTGTGGGACTTCTTGGGCAGTGCAGTGGTTAAGAATCCGCCTGCCAATGCAGGGGACACAAGTTTGATCCCTGGTCCAGGAAGATCCCACATGCCATGGAGCAACTAAGCCCGTGTACCACAACTACTGAGCCTGTGCTCTAGAGCCCGTGAGCCATAACGACTGAGCCCGCATGCTGCAACTACTGAAGCCCACGCACCTAGAGCCTGTGCTCCACAACAAGGGAAGCCACCGCAAGGAGAAGCCCGCACACCGCAATGAAGAGTAGCCCCTGCTCGACACAACTAGAGAAAGCCCGTGTGTAGCAACGAAGACCCAATGCAGCCAAAAAAAAAAAAGTTTTTTAATTTTAAAGAATAGAAAAAAAAAAGAAATGAACATTGAAAAGGGAAAGATGGGGAAATGTATTTACATAAAATTTAAAACCTTTTAAAACTAAAACAGTGAAAGCAACAAAATGAGAAAATATGCATAGCAAAAATTAGAAACTTGATAACACAGATGAATTTATATAAATGTGAGCACAATATCAGATTATAATTAAATAAGTGGTTCAAGGAAACATTCAGCCATTTCACCCAAAGTAAAACAAATAGAAAATTAAATTTGTATATTCAACATCAACAAATTTTAAAATGAATTTTACACCTACCAAGTAAACGAAAGTCAAAGGCCAGATCTGAAAAGGTTATAGGAAAAAGAGATATACTCATGCATTATTGCTGACGAAGTAAAAATACTTGATCTATTTGGATGAAATCTGACCGTATATAGTAAGGATTATCAAAGTCTTCCTCTTTGATCCTGCAGTGCTCTTCCTGGGAATTTATCCCAAGGATATCATGAGATAAACACTTATTGAACCACTGCAGTGTGAGAAGCAGAGATGGGGGAGATAGATTCTAATCTGAAGGAGCGACTAATGCAATTTAAAGGCACTAAAATAATACATGTACAAAAATGTTTTCAGAGGATTCATTATAACGGGGGGAAAAATACAGGGTAGTGTAAATGTCTGAAAATGGGGGACTCATCATTTCCCTGAACAACCCACCACCCCACAACCAAAACGCCTCTCTTCCTCTGCACACACCCCTGTGAGCCCCGTGTCACCTGCACCGCAGACCTGAGCTCCTCCTGACTGCTGTCTCCCCTCACACCCAACCCCAGGGAAGCAGTTCCCAAGCCACAGGCATCCCCACTCCAGCTGCCTTTATCCAGGCGACCATCATCTCTTTTTCAGCTGGTCTTCATCTGCCTACTTGCATTCTTACTTCCTCCAATCCGTTTTCCAACTTCATTTAGTGTCTTCTTTTCAAAACACAGATCCGATCATGGTACCGCTCAACTTTGAACCCTTCAGAACCTTGTCACGCTTCAGGATAAAGTCAAACTCTGTTAAGATATATAAGGCTCTTCATGGCCTGATTCCTGTTTACCTCTATAGTCTTGTCTCTTATTTCTCTCCCTCTTTACACCTCCTACACACACACACACACACACACACACACACACACACACACACACCACTTACTACCTCACCACATTGCTTACAGTTCCCCAAATAGGCACCCTGGGTCTTTGCACGTAGCACGCCCTATACCTGCTCCTAACCTCATCCCGAAACTCCAGGCTGGCTGACTCCTATTTATTCTTATTTGTTCTTCTGGATTCAGTTCATATATCATCCCTTCCAGGGCATCTTCATGAGATAGGCCACTTTCTGATATACACAGACACAAGGTGAGGAGACCCACCTGGGTCCACAACATCTGACTACCCCTTGTGTAGAACGTTGTCTTTATTGGGAAGGAACTTCTGAATTCTGAAAACGCATGTCTGAACGGTCTGTTTTCCATTTAACTTGAGGCAAAATATATTATCCTGCTTAATCTCTAATATGGTGAGTTGTAATACTATCTTTTATACTATTTTATTGATAGTGGTAGCTACAACCATTTAAAATTATCTATAAGAGTTGTATTTCTTTGCTCCCTTCCTTGCTGTCTGCAGAAACAGGAACAGATTTCTGGCACTGCCAGATTTGGGAGCCTTCAACAACCACAGCAGAAGAGGAAGGGGGGAAGGGATATACCTCCAGTGGCATCAAGGGGGAGGTTTAGACCATTGGGAGGTGAAAGGAAGGTCACCTCAAGAAGGAGGTGACCTGGTTAAAGCTGCATCTCTCTGAGATTGCCCAAATCCCATTAGCTAGAAAATCTAGCAAGTCAACTGTTCATTAATTTAAAAGTCTAATATCACATGTTCTCAGCAAGAGTAAAGAGGGAAACCTTTCAAGGTCTTTTCAGTGTGTTCCCTTGTCTTTAATGTAAATAGTATTTGTGACCCCTTAAATGTTGGTATGAGTATTATCTGGTACTTAGAGAGCAAATGGAGCCCCAGAAAAGGTAAATATGTTTTCTCACTTTTTCTAGTCAAATATTTAAAATCTGCTTCCAGTGAACACCTAAACTGAGCACTGCTTGAACAAGCTTTAATAATTCTATAAAATGAGCATAGCGACCTCGAACTCCTTATGCCATTGATAAGCAAGAATTATTTCTTAACAAAAATAATCCATGCTAACTTCAGATGCCATAGTAAACAAAAGTTTTTATTTTAGGTTCAGCCTGAATTACCCATCTTGACCTAGTCTAATTGATGGAAGTGGTAGGAATTACTTCTGTGCAGACAGGGTTAAAGACTAATCCCGATCAATCAGCGCCTTGTAATTAACCCACATACTCTTCTTAAAAGAGAGAGAGAAATGTTGGCCCTTCTCCAGTTTAAGGTTACGCACCAATCTAATAGAGAGTTCTACAATTTTATAGGGTTCAGTTTCAGGGTAGAATTACAAATAACAAAGGTTTTGCTGTAGCAGATGGTTATTTCCAAATGCCAAGTGTTGAGGCTTTCTTGGGAATCTGTTCTAACCATCCATGAGCAAATGTATGAATATGAATTAAAGACAAAACACTTATGTGTCTTTATGCTAACACATATATATGGAATCTAAAAAAAAAAAAAAAGGTTATGAAGAACCTAGGGGCAAGACGGGAATAAAGATGCAGACCTACTAGAGAATGAACTTCAGGACATGGGGAGGGGGACGGGTAAGCTGGGACGAAGTGAGAGAGTGGTAGTGTATATATGGACATACATACACTACCAAATGTAAAATAGATAGCTAGTGGGAAGCAGTCGCATAGCACAGGGAGATCAGTTCCATGCTTTGTGACCAGCTAGAAGGGTGAGATAAGGAGGGTGGGAGGGAGGGAGACGCAAGGGGGAAGAGATATGGGGATATATGTATATGTATAACTGATTCACTTTGTTATAAAGCAGAAACTAACACACCATTGTAAAGCAATTATACTCCAATAAAAATGTTAAAAAAGAAAAAAAACATTTATGTGCCTTTAAAATATGGCTTGAAAACCTGGGCTTTATCATATTAGGTTAACATTGATATTGCAGTTTTTAAAATCAGACATCTCTGAATACCAATTAATTGTAAACTGGAAGTCAGTCTATATGTATCACCTTTCATTTCTGAGAAAATAGATAATAAGCCCATGAAAAAAAGGACAACAATATTAATAATTTTATAAACCAATATATTAAACAGATTCTTATAAAATTGCATATATAAATGAAGGTGCCACAATAAGGGATAGTAACCTTACCTTACTTTGATGTAGAGGAGAAAATAAATATGAGAATTGGGCTTCCCTGGTGGCGCAGTGGTTAAGAATCCGCCTGCCAATGCAGGGGACGCGGGTTCGAGCCCTGGTCCGGGAAGATCCCACATGCCGCGGAGCAACTAAGTCTGTGCGCCACAACTACTGAGCCTGCGCTCTAGAGCCTGCGAGCCACAACTACTGAGCCCGCGTGCCGCAACTACTGAAGCCTGCGCACCTAGATCCCGTGCTCCACAACAAAAGAAGCCACTGCAGTGAGAAGCCCACGCACCTCAACGAAGAGTAGCCCCCGCTCGCTGCAAGTAGAGAAAGCCCCCGTGCAGCCAAAAACTAAATAATTAAATAAACAAATTTATTTTTTTTTAAGTGTGAGAATCTTTTTTGCCGTATATTAAGGGTTAGGCATGAGAAGGCGCCATTGCCTCTTCTTTATTCTGGTTGCTGTGTTTTTAATAAAATACACATTTAACAGTTTTTAATGTATTTTAACCTAGGTTTTAATCTTAGAATGAATACTAAGCTGCAATGAGATGCTGAGTCATCTGTTAAACTTCCTGAGCTTTATGGCTCTGTTCAGCAATATTGGTAGGATTTCTAGGGGCACAGATGAAGTGAATCTTAAATCCAAATAGGAGATCAGTATAGGCAGCCCACATTTCACCACAGTGCTCTCTTTGAAGAATCCATACAATAATAATAATATGGGGGTCATAACGTAGATCATATTTTCCCATGGGAATGTTTTTATAATTACCAGCTACTCTTTTAATCCAATCTTAGCATCTAATTATAACAATAGCATGTTTTTAAACATTACAACAACTGTGATAGAAATATCATACACACTCATTATACCAAAGTCTCCAATGCACTATAGCTGTTCATTCATTCATCCCACAAATGCTCATTGAGTATGTACTATGCGCCAGGCACTATTCCAGGCTCTAGGGATTTGTTATGGGCAAAAAACACATGGCCCCCGCCCTCATCAATATTACAGAGTAGACTAGTGGGGGAGATGACTATAGACCAAATAATCATTGCAAATTATAAATGCTAGAAAGGAAAAAAATACAGGCATTGCGGAGGCGGTGTCATAGAGAGCTCTCACAGATCAGTAGTAGCTGTGGGGGGAGGTCGTTCATGGCAGACGAGCAATGTGGAGAGACCACGACTCCCTAGAGGAACTTAGAGAAGAGCAGTGAGACTGTAGTGCTACAGAGGCTGGTAAGGTGAGCAAGGAGGCAGGGACTAGACCTGTGAGGAGTTGGAGGCCGTGTCAAAGATTTGATCATTGTCCTGGAAGAAATGAAAAGCATGGAAGAGTTTTCAGTTGATGGGGTAAAGGTGGGATGACATCAGATTTACAATTTGAAAAGTTTGTGGTGCGACAGTCCTATACCCTCCAGGATGAACATTATACTAGTACAAATGAAAGATGAGCAGGGTAAAGATAGAGGAAAGCAAGTGCCATTTGAGAGAGTTAGGAAGTTAAAAAAAGCCAAGAACTGGAGGTAGTAATGGTTTGACCATCTGGAGCAAAGGTGGAAAGGTGGTTCCAGAATTTCTGGCTGGTATATCCATCCACATGGTAGTAGCGTTCAGTTTCCTGTGAAATCTCGAAGCTGAGATATCAAATAGTCACTTGGATGTACTGGTCTGTCGCTCAGATGTTTGGGCCAAAGGTAAAGTCGGTGATTGGATGGTCCTGCAAAGCAAACTGAAAAAGGATATCAATATAGGTAGGAGGGAAACCAGATAATCAGAGATCATGGTCCCCAGGGGACGACAGTGCTTCAAGAAGAAGGGAGCAGTCAGAAGTGTCGGATGCTGTCAAGAAGTTGTAGGAGAAAGAGACCGATAAATGGCAGTGGGATTAGGAAGCGTTATACTACAGAGAGCTGTTTGGGTGGTTGAGGAGGGTGAGGGGAGAACTAGATTGGAGTGACTTGGGGAAGAAATGAAGAGAAGTACAGATAAGCCATTTGTGATTTTTTACCCTTGAGGAGAAGAGACCTACGGCTGGAGGAGGAGGACACAGGGAAAGTCAAGGGAACATCTTCTTAGATGGGCGAGTCTGAGCACGTTTTCTCTACTCTTAGGGCAGATAGAGAAGAGGTGCCTTTGACAGTGAATGAACATCTCTAAACAGCAAGACCTGCTTGTGTAGGTGAGCATCCAAACCCCATATGAATTTACAAATACGTTTTTCAGGGATTATTAGCATTAGCAGAAACCACACGTGCGTTAATCTTTTCCCCATGTGCGACCTCTACAGCACTGAGGACTGTACATATGGCCCAGGGGAGTTGTGCTGTAGTGCTTGGTTGGTTTTGGTACAGCATCCAGTTCAGAGCCATTCGGCCTGGGATGTGGTTATCGCTTAGAGAAAAGAAATGAGGATAGAGCGTCAGTATTTTCTTTTCATTTTCCTTTGTTTTAAAATTTTGAGAATTTCCTCCACGTTCCTCTTATTGAGAACTCTGCAAACACCACTGGCTCCATGCCCTCCAAGTTTAGAAAATAGGTTTTATTTCCCATCCCCTGCAGCAGGTAGCTATGTACAGCTATCATTCCTAAATGCAGCACTTTGATCCAAAGTCCATCGCCAAGTCCAGAGCAGAATCTCAGTGGTATCTGAGTGAGAGAACCAAGCGAACCCAAGTCGGCTGGAGGCCCCGTCGTGCGGGGAGACTCTCAAACCTGTGGATGAGCCATCTAAGTTCAGATTTTGGCCCCCCCGCCCAATTTCCTCTTGGCCTTGAACGCAGAGTAGAATTGGAGCAATGAGTCAAGCGCCGCCTGGATCCGCCCGGCATTTACTCATTTGAAGTTCAGTCTCCTCAGGCTGTGTGTGCAGAACTTGCCTTGCGGCGCTCTTCCAGTCTTGACGTCTGGAAAGCCTGTAAACACAGACTCTCCTTTTCCTACAACTGACTCTTTGCCTCAGTACATCTGCTTCAGAACCCTGCACTGTGTGGGTCAAGGGCAGGCAGTGGTTGCCTGCCTCCGAAAGCCCCCGACACTTAGGCTAAGCCTACACTTGCTTAGGGGGTGAGGCCTGAGCCCTGCTTGGGAGGCCTGATGCCTGCAGGCCTGATGCTCTTGAAAGAGCCCCTCGCCTGTGAGCAAAGTCATCTTAAGCTGATTCAGCTGGCAGAGTCAAAATTGCACGTGGGATAAAGCTTAAAGCTGCTCACCAGATGACCCAAAAAGCAATGGCATGACCATAAAAGCCAACCCTGGCACAAAACAATTTGCTGTAAATTGCCAAGTAAACACCAGTGGCCCACACTTGGTACAGCATCTGCCAGAAGCATCAATCTCCAGGAGTCATTTTGCCCCCCGAATGCCATGTCCAGGAGCCAACCCACCAGATGCTGGGGCTTGCGGGGAAAGGGCAACTAAGACCCTTTCCTTCCATCCAGGTTCTGAACCAATTTGAGAATTTGAAACAAAGGAGCAAGGCAGGTGGAGACTAACCCCCCACCTTTATTACTGATAAAATCGACCTTGGATATTCGGCCTTACACCTGTGGGCAGGTGAGCATCCTAATACTAAAACCAGCATCAGAAGCCTTCCCACCAGTGGGTTGAAGAGGGGCAGCCTTCCCCACATAGGAGCAGAGCTTTCCTGGGAAGTAAAACAGAACCTTGCTACCTGTGGATAGCTCTCTGCCACCGGAGCCAAAGAGTAGGGCTAGACTACCCCTGCCCGATTTTCCCTCCTGTGTTTGCCGATCTAATTTCCGATTCCTGCCCCCAAGAGAAATGTGTGTGAGGAGTCAAAGAGAGACCAGGAGCTCTTGGAAGCCCACCCAGATGGAAGAAAACCTCAGGAGCCAGGCAGAAATTCTCCACACAGCCCACCCTCCACCCAATAGCTCCTTCCTGACGTAAGAGCTGAGGTCGCATATCTGCTGCAGAGATGGAAGCCATTCTTAGTTTGGTAGCTCAAAGCCCTTTTAGCAGCCGACAACCACACCATCACGCTGTGCGATTACACAATCAGCATTTTCTGAGAGCCCCTGTGCGCCCAGAACCAGGCCCTAAGGGGTTACAAAGAAGCGTGTGGCCGATTCAGCCCTCATCCTCTTTAGAAGGTGGGTGGGAACAGTACTTATATTTCTGAAATTTAGAGAATTGTTAGTAACTCATAGACACCATAGGAAATTGGAAGCAAACATCCATGAGCTGAGTTTGTCTTGAGCCGTATTGACCTTTACAGAGCCTTCAGTATGATTCTGGTTTTCTAAATATTCTGTCTAAAGAAAAAAGTGTGTTTCCTTCCTCAGTGTGCCCGTTTTCGTGAGTGGAAGGGGAGGGTATCTTATAATAAGACTGACAGGGGGTGGAAGGGGGAGATGACCTCATGGGCTCGAGGGCGAGCCGTTTCCCCTCGCGTCCCAGTGAAAGGTGCAGTCGGCCTCTGGCGGGCCTCTGTCAGGAAGTGTATGTGTGGGAACCTGGAAGGGTGGGGCTGCCCTCTACGGGCAGGACGTTACACTTCTTCCTCTTCCTGGCCACATTTCCCACAGCAGTCATGGTCACGGCTCAGCTTCCTGTCAGGGAAAACCCTGCCTACTGAGCGTCCACCTGCTACAACCAGCAAACTAAGGACAGCAAAGTATTCCCTGCTGCTGCGAAACCTTGAGTTCACATGCAGACCCCTTGACAGTGGTACCCAGGGCCTCAGACATCAGAAGCAAAGATGGAGCCGTTCTTTGTGGGGTTGAGGGGACAGGAAGCTGCTGCCTCGGCCAGTCTTGTTCTGGGCCAGAACCTCACAGGCTAGTGAAGTGTGCGAGTCTGGGGTGGAGAGAAGACGAAGCAATGTCATGGAACGGCTGCTGCAGCAAGGGTGGCCTTGGGGTTAGAGCAAGGGAGGGTGCTTCAGGGGAGGGTGAGGGGGTCAGGCAGCCCAGTGGGTGTGGAGACGAGGGGTGGGCATTGATTCTTCTCATCCAGCAGACTACAAGCTGGCCACACATACTGTGCTGGCCACAAAAGTAATGAAGGTCGCAGACTTCAAGAAGCCCGCAGTCAAGGAATTTCATTTCTTCAGACCTTCCTTGATCAATTCCAGGCTGGTGAGGTCATGAAAACACCCTAAACGTCCATCAACAGATGACTGGATAAAGAAGATGTGGCACATACATACAATGGAATATTACTCAACCATACAAAGGAACGACATTGGGTCATTTGTTGAGACGTGGGTGGATCTAGAGACTGTCATACAGAGTGAAGTAAGTCAGAAAGAGAAAAACAAATACCGTATGCTAACACATATATATGGAATCTAAAAAAAAAAAAAAAAAGGTTCTGAAGAACCTAGGGGCAGGACAGGAATAAAGATGCAGACATAAAGAATAGACTTGAGGACACGGGGAAGGGGAGGGGGAAGCTGGGATGAAATGAGAGAGTGGCATGGACATATATATACACTACCAAATATAAAACAGATAGCTAGTGGGAAGCAGCCACAGAGCACAGGGAGATCAGCTCGGTGCTTTGTGACCACCTAGAGGGGTGGGACAGGGAGGGAGGGAGGGAGATGCAAGAGGGAGGAGATATGGGGATATATGTATAGCTGATTCACTTTGTTATAAAGCAGAAACTAACATAACACTGTAAAGCAATTATACTCCAATAAAGATGTTAAAAAAAAATTCCAGGCTGGTGGGGGGAGCTTGAGAAAATGCAGGCCCCCCGGCACTGTCATAGACCGAGGGGAGCAGTCATTTCAGGGTGACCCCCGGGAACCCGTATTTTATAAGGTGTTTCTGATGCGCAGTGAGGTCTGAGGCAGCTGGTTGAGGGGGGCAGACGTCCGTGGTCGCAGCAGAGGGGGACAAGCGCTGTGGTTCTGAGCCCGGGGACTGTGAGAATAGAGGAGCCGTACCCACGGGAGGGTTCAGGGCTGGGGTCTGGGGAGTTTTATTTCAAGTATCCATTGGCTCCGTTCACCTCCTTTCTCACGTATGTCCGTCTTACGTTGGTGGCTGATAACAACAGCTGTGTGGGGTCCTCAGAGTCTGAATTAGGGCAGTTTGCTGTGCTTCTGGCCACGAGCCCTGTGTCTCCCACCATGGACTTCTCACTGGCCCACTGGGGGCGGGTGTCTGCAGGGATCTCATATACGTGGCAGCACTAATGATCGACCCTCAAAGAAAAGCTCCATCTGGGGGCATTAGTGGCTCTCTAGAGTCTTCAGAGTGGATCTTTTGCTTCCAGCATCACTGTGTTTTCTCCACCACCTCACCCTGAGGATGGGGCCGGGTGGCTTCTGCTCGTCCTGTTAGCTCCTCTCCTGGAATCCCTACCACCCTGCATTCCCCCGTCTAGTCTCCTACAACTGGACACAGAATCCCCTGAGAGATGACTCAGGGTAAATGCACCCACCACGTTCCTGCCTCCTGACTGTCCCCTGATGAATTCCAAGTGACGCTGGACCATCCTCAAGATCCCTGCTTAATCCCTCACCTCTAAGCCAGGACCAGACCCCAGGCTCCAGTAACTGGCTCCCTGCTGTCCTTCCTTGATGCCGCCCCACACCCACAGGGGGTATCCCCAGCAGAAGGCAGGTTCAAGCTGTGTTTGTGACTCTGGGGGTCCCCGGAACTGAGAGACTATTGAAGGCTTCTATCCTCTTTCCCCTAAAGGGCAGGTGGCATTGCTCCCTGAGCAGTTCTCCCCTGAACCCCAGCAGAGCCTGGCTCAGCCCTCGGAGGTGGAGGGCGCTGCCCACGGCAGAAGGAGCCCCCGCTCCAGTGAGGAAGTGGGAGACGCACCTCAAGGAGCGCCAGGACCTGTCCTCTCAGCAAACGCTGCCCCTCCATGACCGCAGATTCTGCCGCAGGTGCGTGTCTGAACCGCTCCTGAGGTCAGGGAACAGAGAGTAGAACGAGCAGCTTCCTACTCTTAGACCATTTCAAATCCCATCCTTCATTTCCGCCTTCCCTCCATCTGCCATGATACCAAAGTTTTTCTGCAGTTCGGAAAAGTCAAAATAATAAGCAAATGAGGGCAATTTTGACTAACTGAATCCGTAAAATATGTATCCCAAAACACTACTGCGTTTTAGTACACTGGAGGCTCTTTAAAAGAAATATCGTAAATGGATATGGAGGGATTTGGGGAATTTGCCCTCCTGCAACAACAGTCTTGAGCCTATTAGATAAGGTATAGCTGGGGAAGAGAGGAGTGAAGCCAGGTAATGGGTCGTTCCATCTACTCCAACTGTGTAATCCGTAACAGTCATTAGGACAGAAAATAATATCAGAAGCCTCAGCCTGCCTATAATTAATTCAGGCTAAATGAATATAGCATACCAAGGGGGTTCCAGAACTTTCTACCCCTTGCCCCTCCCACAGCTTTAAGGCAATCCTTGGTCTCTAACCAATGTGCACCTGGCATCTTGGCCAGGAGGGGGCATATGTGAGCAGTGTACTCTATGCCTGACGTTCAGGTCCCACCCACCAGTCTGAGGCAACTCCAGCTAGCTCACCAGGAGAGAGAAAAGAATTAGGTCATCGGACTCAATTCATTTTTTAAAAGTTCTTGAGCATTGACATGATTGTGAATTTTTATTAAATTCCCTTAATCAACTTTCCTCATCCACAAAAGCTGTTATGATTCTGTGACGTGAACACCCAGACATTAGAAATACTTTTCAGAAACAAATTCTGTTTATCTAGACGACTGGTTCTCTTTGGAAAAACAATTGTCTGATAGCTGTTCCAATTTAGGAGAGAAAATAAGCTGGGAAAAGAAAAAATAGATACACAGGTACATGCCCCCCTGCACATATACAGATATACAGTCATTTTTGTCTGTTTGGGGTTTTTTTTTTTTTAATTTTATTGAGGTATAGTTGATTTACAATGTTGTGTTAATTTCTGCTGTACAACAAAGTGACTCAGTTATACATATATAGCTTCTTTTTCATATTCTTTTCCATTACGGCTTACACAGTCTTTTTTTTTTTGCGGTACGCGGGCCTCTCACTATTGTGGCCCCTCCCGTTGCGGAGCACAGGCGCCGGACGCGCAGGCTCAGCGGCCATGGCTCACGGGCCCAGCCGCTCCGCGGCATGTGGGATCTTCCCAGACCGGGGCACGAACCGGTGTCCCCTGCATCAGCAGGCGGACTCTCAACCACTGCGCCACCAGGGAAGCCCCACCGCTCAGTTTTGTTTTTGCTGTTTTCTGCTTTTTCTCGGCTCATCTCCCACTTTCCCTGGGCCTCCTGAGGGAGGATCAACAACACAGGGGTGAGCGTGTGGGTGGAGGACGGGGCAGGTGGAACTGCCCGGACCTGTCTGTCTGGGGTGTAGCACCATCGCAGGTGGATGGGATCCTCCTGACGGTGGCAGCCTGACAGGGCTATCTACCCCCTCCCGGCCGCCCAGTGGGGCTACGGCCACCTGGGGGACACATGCTGTCCACAACTGTGGTGGGAGCTCTGGTCGGAGGATGGAGGAATCGCAGCTCTCCCCGAAGGGCAGAATCCAGACTTCTGTTCTCCAGAGTCAAGATGGAATTCAGACTCAGGGTAGGTTTGTGACTTTGCTATGACTGCATGATTTTCTTTTTAAAGAGTTCAGGAAGGTGATAATGAGCTTACAAGCTTTCTCCCCCTTCAAATAGAGTTGACAAATCTAGAGTCTGCTTTTCTTCTTAGGTTATTATAAATCATGGCTAACTCATGGCAGGAGGTTCATTTTCTCTTTTCCTAGTCAAAGACACAGGGACGTTCAGTGATCACACAGTAAGAGATCATTATCCCCCCTTATTTTCCTTCAAAGGCTTTTATTTTAAGATGTAATCCTTGTTCTATGATATGTGTATTTGACTAGTAAGACAGAAAGGGTTTACTGGCTTTGGCAAATTGTAGTCTAAATCGTATCACTTTATTACTTCTGGTATGGGCAATGGTAAAAGTAGTTAGCTTCTGTGGATAAACAACAAGGTCCTAATGTATAGCACAGGGAACTATTGATATGTTCAATGTCCTGTGATAAACCATAATGGAAAAGAATATTAAAGAAGGATGTCTATATGTGTATAACTGAGTCACATTGCTGTACAGCAGAGATCGGCACAACATTGTAGATCAACTATACTTCTATAAAAAAAAAGTAGTTAGCTTCTTGGTTTCCCCATTAATTATATTTATTTTCTGCTACTTTTTGTTTTGAGGCAGCAATAGAACTCGTGACCAAAATGTAGCTCTCCTGTTAACTTAGCTCCAAATTTCTGAAAGAAATTTGCATTGGAATGAAAAACTTTGGAAATTCCTAACCTCATTCTGCTCTGTCTAGACCTTGGACTTTTTTTTTTTTTAATTTATTTACTTTTTTTTGGCTGTGTTGGGTCTTCGTTGCTGCGTGTGGGCTTTCTCTAGTTGCGGCGAGCGGGGGCTGCTCTTCGTTGTGGTGCGCAGGCTTCTCATTTCGGTGGCTTCTCTTGTTGCGGAGCACGGGCTCTAGGCACGCGGGCTTCAGTAGTTGTGGCACGTGGGCTCTAGAGCACAGGCTCAGTAGTTGTGGCACATGGGCTTAGTTGCTCCGTGGCATGTGGGATCTTCCCGGACCAGGGATCAAACCCATGTCTCCTGCATTGACAGGCAGATTCTCAACCACTGCGCCACCAGAGAAGTCCCCTAGACCTTGGACTTCTTAATGATACTTACTTAGAAGGGAACTCTTTGGTCTTGCTGATGAGTGACCTATGAGAGAAGCACGGAGCTAGCAGAGGAACCAGGGGTGAGCCCAGAAGGAATCAACTCCCAGGGGTGTTCTGAGCTGGACTGCTGCCCCTCAAAAGGCTTCTATCTGACCCAGAGCCCTGAGAGGTTCCCAAGCAGTAACTGCTAACCGTTCTGTCATTTCAACAAATATGTATTGGAAGCCATTACGTGCCAGGCATTTTTCGAGATACTGACTTACTCTGGCCTCTTGCTAACCTACAGTGGAGAGGTATGAAAATCAAAAGTTGTCGTTTGTTTTGTTCTGATGGTGGTTTCCAACCATACTTTTCAGGCTGATGGTATTCAAGAAGAATCAAGCCAAGGGACTATTGTGAAAAAGGTTTCACAATAAGTTTATTCATGGCAAGATACTCAATTCCTTATTTAACCAGATATGCAAAAGATAGAAGGCTCAGCTGTGTTCTAAACGGCCCAAAGAGTTCGTGGATTATTGATAACATCTGGCATTCAGAAAGAAGTGTGAATCATAATATTTCAAACATTGAGCACCCAGTTGTGCTCCTAGTATATTTATTTAACAATATTCAGAGCTTTACAAGATGACAAAGTAATATGCTAACATGTGAGGGATTTCTTTTAACAGCTTTACTGAGATATAATTTACAGGCCATACAATTCACCCAATTAAAGGGTACAATTCAATGGTTTCTGTTACATTACATTATTCATTTTTATCAGTTGTGGGAAAATCTATGTAACACAAAATTTGCTCTTTTAACCATTTTAACGTGTACAATTTAGTGGTATCAATTACATTCATAATTTTATACCACCATCACCATTGTCTACTTGCAAAACTTTTTTGTCACCCCAAACAGAAATTCTGTAACCATGAAGCAGTAACTCCCCATTCTCCCCTGTCCCAACCTTTGGTAACCTCTAACCTACTTCTTGTCCCTAGGTATGTCCCTATTCTAGATATTTCATATAAGTGGAATCGTACAATATTTGTCCTTTCACGTCTGGCTAATTTCACTTAGCATAATGTTTTCAAGAGTCATCCACAGCATGTATCAGAACTTCATTCCTTTTTATGGCTGAAGGGATAGTATGTTTTAATTTCCTTCTGTTTTATTCTCCCTCCCATAACTATACCGTAATTTCTAACCTGGTCATAGAAGAATCTTCAGATATTTTTCAGTCTACTGGTATTTTTATATTTACTTGAAGTCTGAAGAGACTCTTAGGAAGGTATTGATTTTCAGTTAGCTCTTTAAAGGCAGGGGCCATAGATTCATCTTTTTAAAAATCTTTTTTATCCCTAATGTCTAGTCCAGGTCCTGGCCTAGAATAATTATTCAGCAAATCTATCTTGAGATGGACAGATGAATAGTTTATAAGGTTTTACTTTTAGGTACCAGGAAAGAGATTTTAAATAAAAAATAATATAACCTTTATGCTTTAGTTCTTTATTTTCTGGAGCAATGCTATTTTCTTTTGACGTAAAAATTGCTAACTGCAATTATTTCACACTCCATAGATCACTGAATATCAGAGTAGATGTGTTATATAATATAAATATTTAACTGTGACATGTCAAAAGTTAACTTAGGAAATCTGGTAATGCCTAGTTCATACTAATTTAGAGAATATTTGGTGGTGTTCTGTTTTGTTTTGTTTTGGGGGTGATCTGAGTATCCCAGCTGCTAAGCAGTGTGGTGTCAATCAAGTCTTCTCAACTCATAGCTGCTCTTGGTGCTGTCTACCTAGTTATTCTTTCTCAGTGCTGGGCTCAGGAACTGGGAACAGTGAAACTGAAACAGAAGCTGCTACAAGTTGGAGAAGCCCTTAGACACCTCACTGGAGTAGGGAAACTGGAGGCAAGGGTGGATGTGGGTGATTCACAGTGTTCACCTTTAAATACAAAATGTAACTATGCTTCTGCCAGCTCTGTCCAAATAAGTAAGGATGTATGTGCATGTATATATGGGCAGTCCACCACTCAGCGCACTAAAATGTGCTCTCGTTGTGCTTTGACTATTCCAAAAGTTGTGAAGGACATGAGAGAAAGGAGAAGGAATACAAAATGAAGCCCTTGCACTTGGAAGTAACTCATCAAAGGATACCTTTTCTGTATATGATTCCCCACCCACTTTCTCAATATCTAACCAAGAATAAACATTTGCACATTTTATTTTTTTAATTTATTTTATTGAAGTGTAGTTGATTTACAGTGTTGTGTTAATTTCTACTGTATAGCAAAGTGATTCAGTTTTACATATATATACATTCTTTGCCATTATGGTTTATCCCAGGATATTGTGCTCTACAGTAGGACCTTGTTGTTTATCCATTCAATATGTAATAGTTTGCGTCTGCTCATCCCAAACTCCCACTCCATCCCTCTCCTCCCCTCCCCTCCTCTCCCTTGGCAACTGCAAGTCTCTGTGTTCTCTATGTCTGTGAGTCTGTGTTTCGTAGATAAGTTCATTTGCATTTGCCCATTTTAAGTTGCAACTAAGTGACTTGCTTTGTTGAGTGAAATCATGCCCACTTTAGTGCATGCACTATTTCAGAAATTCTATTCTTCAGTGAAGCTCCTGTGAACACCCAAAAGACCTGGCCGTGTTGCTCATTTGCAGGATAGCAGAGGCAGCACCCACCATTCACTTTGCCTATGATCCTCCCTCCTTATCTAGATGCTGAGCTCAGTTAGAGCTCCATGGCTTGATACTCTAAATCCACCATGGCCAGTGTCCTCTATAGGGTAGGCACTCAGTGATTATTTGATAGCCAGACCTTCAGAAACATGACTGCAAAATGTTATCAAGTAAGGAGCCTGGTTTTCATAGACGGCCTGTATAATCTATCCTGATGCCTTGTAAGTCATAACCAGGAACTTAAATTAGTATTGCTTTTCACATTTCAAAGGCATACAGACTACCATTGGCCTCAATATAAAATAATAATTTCTGACTGTGGGACTCTATACCCTGCAGTCGAAAAGAAACCCCTTCCTTCCTCATTTCTCGGTGACAGCCTCTAATCATCTTTGAGTAATTTTTAAGATTCTTTCTAAACCACCATTTCCTTCATTATGTCGGCTGGGGAACAGCTTCTCCTTGTGTGAATGGAATGGTTCTCATTCCTTTCCAAGCTCAACCACCCACCTAGTAAGAAAAGGTAGCTGTAAATCTCAACCAACTTTCTTTTTCAACAATTATTCTGGGAGCAAAGTCAGATGATAAAGTCAGCTCACCACCAAATATTTATTGAGGACCTGGGAGAAGTTTCAGGTAACCATTGAAGAGAATATAAGTTCTACCCAAACCTGATTCCCCAAGTGCTTTGTGATTTCCATACTTAAGGAAGAGTGGAAAGCGCATCCCCAGGGCAGCCACTAGCCTGAGCAAAGGCCCAGAGATATGAAAAGCCAGAGTATCCCTGGGGAGTGTTGAGTGTTGCAATACGGCTGCAGTACCTGTCCAGACCCTAGAAGGCTAACTGCTAGGATAAGGAGTATCAGCTTGATTCGTAGACCATAGGGAACTATAGCAAGCTTTCCTGGCAGAGAATAACCTACATTCTGAGTTTTAGAAGAGAGCCATGTAGAGATGGCTTCAGCAAGCAAGAAATTGAATTTAGCGAGATATATTAAAGAGGTCAGAGGTCATTGTAAAGATTCAGCCCCAAACTATGAAACTGACGGTAAGGAGAGGAAGGATGGAAAGAAGAGACAGAGACTTAACCGATTCTGTTTTATGGCCTATGGACCGGTTATTATGGCAGCTGTTTATTAAGCTCTATTGTCTCAATGTTTGTCCCCATGGGATTTTAATTTATGGAAGTGACTGAGTGACAACACAGAGAGACTAATGCCACTAAAAGATTTTTATTACTTACATTTCCCAAGGCGGGTGGAGGTGGCTGGCATGCCATGTAGGGCGACATGGGGAAGCACCAATGTTGGCCAGGAGGCAGAAAGAAATGAGAGGAAAGCCTAGACCGAACTTTATTGGGGTTTCCGTGGGATTGCCCGTGAAGGGCAGGGCAGGGTCCACAGTTTAGGATTGACGTGTTTGAATAATTCCAGCTGGCCTTGGAGCATAGGGGCTTCCCCTGGTTGTCTGGTACCTGGCCCTGGGGTTTTGTGTGAGAGTTAGATAAAGGAGTGGTTCAGAGATCACTGGATCACAGGGGAGAAGTAAAGAACTTGGCTATTTCTTTGGCCCTACAATTAATGGATACTAAATAGACAAATACAGAATCTAAGAAAACACGAGTGTGAAGATCTCTCTATATATATCAGGACAGTTGGCTAAATGCTTTATATGCATTAACTCACTTAATCCTCTCAGCGATCTGCAGTAAGTAGCAAATTGTCCCCATTTTACACGTGAAGCAACTGAAACCTAAAGGGGTTCAACAATTTACCCACGTTCATGTAGATAATGATTTTCCCAGCCAGATTCAATCCTACTCCACCCCCTGCTACGAAGCTCTGCCTCACATAGTCTTCTCCACTCGATTCTTCCTCACTCCGGGCTCAGGATGTGAGACTAGTCCTGCTGAAAGAGGAGTGGTGGAAACTTATAGAAGCTTCCCCAGGGCTCACTGGACCTATTTCTTCCTCTTTCTACCTGCTTTGTCAGAATAATGTGAAGATGCATTTGCCTACTGGTGGCGCACCATTCAGCACGTTATAATAAGCAAATAAATAAAATGTATGACTTAAGCACTGTCTCCTCCCTTCCCGGAAACTGATTCTTGACTTTTGGCTTTTTTCTCTCTGATCATTTTAACTCTGGGACTTGGAAGCTCTCGTGTCAGCAAACAAAGCCTTTGGCAGACTCTTTTCCCCCCTGTGTCATGAGCCAGTGATCCAAATTGCCTATGCAGGAGGCTCTGAATTCCCTGGGTTAGACTCTGAGGTCCTGCATCAGTAACTACCCCGTTTGGTCAGTGTCCAGCACAGTTCCTTGGATCAACCAACCCGGTCTGCATGAGGTCTGTCTCTTCACAGCTTCCATGGCTTTGTTTCCTAACACTTGGCTGCCTTCTCGGCACCTCTCTCCACACATCTCCATGCATCACTTCCATGAAGAGCCAGCTTGGTGCTCAGCCTCTGTAGGAGGGTGTCCACAGCGCACATAAATCATGCAACCACGTCCAGGGAGCACCTACTTTGCACAAAGCCATGAGGGGGACACAGAGCCATGAGGGGGTTACCAAGCCATGAGTGGCCCGAGTCAGGATCTCAGGGAGCTTGTGACTGGCCTGAGAGGCAGGGTGAAATGGTAAAAGATGCAAATAACACTTCAGAAGATGGAGGCTATGTCACACAAGAGTTCAGAAGTTATTCCCCACCAAACTGGTACCGCTTTGTATGTAGTTATTGCTTCACTCATCTACATCTTTCTATGCACTCCTGATAGCTTATCTGGGAGCTTTCGCTCTTGAACTGGGCTGTGACCCATCAGAGAGAGGCATCACAAGTCTAGTTAATAAGAGCCTTTGCAGAAGGAACATGGCAGTAGTTCCTGTTTTCTACCCGCGATTAGGCCAGTTATGCGGGAACAGTCCCTGTCCTTACACGCAGAGCTCGGCTGCATGGACTTAGCATAGCAGAGGGGGTAAATGTTTCAGCCCCAGAGTTAGACTGTCTGGCTGATATACCAGTTTTATCACTTCATAGTTATATGACTTTGAAAGTTACTTCGTCTCTTTGTGCCTCATTTTCCTCAAGTGAAGAATAGGGATGATAGCAATACCTACCTTTTAGAGTTGTTATGAGAATTAAATGAGATAGGTCTTTTTAAAAGCTTAAATATGGTACCTGGCACATAGTAAAAACATATTACTGTGTGGCCCTCATGACTGAGTGATTCCCACCTTTTAGAGGTTTTCTAGTTGATTCCTAGTAACTGGAGCTGTCTTATCCTTATAAGTCATCAGTTTCATTAACCTTCTCTGCTAGTAAATTTTACAAAACCAAAGTTTAAAAACTGGAGCACAAGCATTTCCCCGGGAATACTGGAATTGTTGGTATTTTATTATTTCTACCTGGACATTTTGATAGCCAACAATGGCTTTGAAAAGAACTAGGAAGACATGCAGCGTCTGTCAGTCTCCATATTGGAGTTTCTGTTGTGTTTTTGTTTCCATGTGAACTTGATATTTTCTAAAGTTTATAAGCCTTTTGCTCCATGGTGAGATTCAGCGACAAGTTTCTGTTCCAAAGAGCAATATTTGTCCTCCTTGAAAATCGACCCTGGTTTCCATTTTCTTTACAGAGAAGTTGCTCAATGCTTTGTGATTCCAGAACGTGGTTTTAGCTTGAGGTTTCCACAAATGTAATTTTTTCATGTGTGATCATTTTGAAAAACTATTTATAAGCTGCAGATATAGCACATTGTCCTTTGGCTTTTGTTTTGTTTGGTTGGTGGTTTTATTTTTTGTTTTGTCAATGCTGAGTTGCCTTTAGTTGGTCTTCGTTTGAGATAAGGGGTAGAAGATATTAGGAATTCACTACACAGATAGCTCTGATCTATAGACTAGGATCCTAGACCATAGAAAGTGTTTCTTCCTTGTCGAGAAAACTGTTGATTCCCCTTTCCCTGAAATGTTAAGGTACAGGGCAGTGGTTAAGGACACAGATCTGGATAGAATCCTGGCTCCTGTGCTTCCACTTGTGTCCCTTTGGACTCGTTACATAGCTTGCCTAAGCCTCGAATTGCCCAGCTTTGAAACTGGGACAACTGAATTCTTGTAAGGGCCGGATGAGACCTTGTCATTCTTATAAGGATCACCAAGTGTTCGTGGCAGTGCTGAACAAGCACAA
Organism: Phocoena phocoena; assembly: GCF_963924675.1. Lineage (NCBI taxonomy): Eukaryota > Metazoa > Chordata > Mammalia > Artiodactyla > Phocoenidae > Phocoena > Phocoena phocoena. Next base: position 15,152,162 of record NC_089230.1, on the reverse strand, counting down.
GCTTGCCAACATGCACGACTGCGGTTTTGCAGAGGTCCGACCTGAGAGTTTCTATGAGGAACTCTACCTGGCTCTTGAAGTTTTCTTGAAAACAAAATGTGTCCCTCTTGAATGGAGGAGATTTCGTGTGAAAATATCTGTAAAGTAACCAAGGGTGCCTACTGAAATCACTCTAGAAGGGGGGAGGAACCATTAAAAAAAAAGAATTCAAATTTAGAACCTTCACCATCGAAAAAGGTTAATTGATCATTTTCTTGACCACTTTCACAGCCAGTCAAATGAACCTGGGGTGCTCTTTATATAAGTTATGCAGAGAGTACAGAAAACAGGTATTAGCCTAAAATAGTGTCCAAAGCCTCGGCTATATATCAAGATTGTGGTGAGGGAGAATTCAGATCACAGAGAATATTTTAGAATGTCTTCCCTCTATAAATATTTTTAAAAGCCCATATATCTTTAAAATTTTTTCTTTGATAGCTTAAGTTGAAAGTCTAGGGAGTCTGGCAGTGGAATTCATGCTAAAACCAGGAGACCGAAGTGATGCCCCTGGCGGTGATCGCTCTGTGTGGAAGATATTTCCCCCCCTCTCCCCAAAGCCCTGAGCCACTTTAAGGCCTGCGGTGATGGCAGGCTGCCAGCTCTGGGGAAAAAAAAAAAACAACTGCAGTTTTCATTTGAAATCAGAGGATGACATTTAGACACTTCTTAATCTTGCACCAAACACTTCAACTATCTAGTTACACACACACATCACACGAATGCACACATGCCTGTCCTTCTTCGGGCAGCACCAGTGCTGGGTCCAGGGTCTGTTTTCTTCAGCTCCATCTCACTGAGTGGGTGTTTCTGAACAACAGCATCTCTATCCAAAATGCATGAAAGGAATCCTTAGCCAACCAGGATTTGAAAAATGAATCACTGATTCATGAGCATCATTTTACAAGTGCTTTTTTAAGTCCAAAATACAAGAAATCATCTGTGCAAAGGACAAAGGTCTCAAGGTAAGTACTCGTAATGTGTTGAGACGGAGTCCCCGAGTGGTGTTATGGTGGTGTCAGAAATCAAACATGAAAGCTGTTACAGAAGTGATTGTCTCCTTACTTGCGATCTGTAAAACAGAAGACTTTGTTGTATTTCCAAGAGTAAAATTACTTTTGAACTACCAAGAAAATATGCAAAAATTATGCTATGGCCAATGAAATATTTTTTGGTTTTGATTATTTGGGTGGGTTCCAATTATATATGTGTGTATGTATATATACATATAGTGGTACATTTTGCTAAAGATTGTTTGGAAATCATATGTTATTACCAAAAGTACTTTTTTGTTTGTTTGTTTGTTTGTTTGTCTGGCCCTGACGCATGGCATGCGGGATCTTAGTTCCCCCACCAGGGATTAAGCCCAGGCCCCCTGCCGAGGAAGCATGGAGTCCTAACCACTGGACCGCCAGGGAAGTCCCTGGAAGTATTGAATAATTTTAAATATATGAATACTTTTAAGCATTTAAAAATTTCTCCAGGAGCTGAAACAGAGTATATGTGATGATTTGATTCTGAAAGAGTAAGGATCATTACAATTTGTCAACTCTGGAGCTTAAAAAAAATGGATACAATAGTATATTTTTGATGACTTAGGCCACAGAACAATTTGTCATGCCTTAGGCAATGGAGACAGAACTGATCTTGGAGTCAAGCCTACAGCTCTCTAGCTGTGTGCCTTGGGCAGGTTATTTGAGTTCTGTCTCTGTGTCCTCAGAATCTTTGAGGGGGCGCTGAGCTTAGGGCCCCAGCCCTTGAGAGAGTGAATCCTGGGTGGGCGGGGGGCAAGGGGAGGGGAGTGGGGAGATTTCAGGACACTCAACTGGGGTGTGAGTCAGGGCGCCTGGGGATGGGGTGGTGGCACCAGTGTGGTCCAGGACAAGCTTCTCCTATTTCAGAATCTTGCTCAAGGCTGGCCCAGGAAGGGAGGAGCCTTCTGTAGGAGTTCTGCTTGGTCATTTAGAATTCAGATGACCCCAGCGGAGGTCGTCAGCATTTTGAGTACTGGTGGAGGCGAGTGTGGCTTCTCCAACCCTTGAAACATCTGTTTACTCTGGCTGGACTGTCTGGGGGCAGATTGACACAGACAGCTCCCACCCTGCAAAGGGAAAATGCAGTGTTTTGTTTCCTAATACCAAAGCTGCTTTTTTAGGGTGAAGAATCCAAAATGTCATCACATCATTATCTGCTCAGGAAAGTAGTTCTCTTCCCTTCCAACAGACCTGGAGAATCTACTTCTTGTGAACGTCTAAAGACATTTGGTTCTTCTGGTGGGCTGCTGCTGGGTTTTTTAATTTTTATTTTATGTTTATATTTCAGCTAAAGAGCAAATGTTGGCAGATCAATTGTGTTATGCCCATTTTGAAAGATAGTTGTTAGTTAAGGAAGCTGTTGTGTTAATGATTTGACTCCCCAACCCGACTGTATATTATGCAAATGAGATACAGAGGAAAACCTCCCCTATTCCAGCTAATCGAAACATTCCATTTTAGTATTTCCAAATACATACATAAGAAAACAGAGTATGCTCACGGAAAAATATTTTGGGATCCTTTAAGGAGTTGATAAGACTAATTTATAACGAACACAATATGGGGAAATGTAACAAAATCCCATTACTCCCAGCCAGGCAACACATAAAGTTCTAAAGCTCCTCGTTTATCCTTTTATGACAGCTGTGCAGATGGTGTGTTTGCACAAGGACAGGACTGTGTGCAAGTCTTGAGTTCACCTCTCACTTTAAAAGAGGCTAAGTGGCTTCGTGATAAGCGTTCACATCTATAGATGATTTGGAAAACAGGGTAATCCTATTACAGTTGTTAAGCTCAGTCTCTGAAAAAATATTTAAGTTCTTTTTTCAGGGAGGGTCTTATCATGTATACAAGTTGTGAGCTTAACATGTATCTTCTTCTCACGGCTGGCACATATAAAGGCAAATTTCAAAGTAACATCAGATGATAACGATCGTGTTCATCGCCTTTACAGCTCCTTTTAACTTCTTCTCTTTGCTCGTATGTCCTTCACGACTAAAGTGTAACTGTCCTTAAAACTGGAGAAATTTGAATATATTCTGTGGATTGGCCCTATGTTACTGTCCTGGTTTTGTTACCATACTATAGTTATGCAAGATGTTGGCGTTGGGGGAAACTGAGTGAAGGATACAGGAGACCTCCTTGTACTTTTTTTTTTTTTTACAACTTCTTATCGATTTATACTTATTTCAAAATTTTAAAAAATTGTAATGTAACTGTTCTCTAGAACATTTATCTGAGGTCTCTAGTGCCTACGCAGGTAGTTCAATAAGATACTTTTGTTCAGTACGTGACTTCCACGTATTAAGTCCTGTAAGGTTTTTGTGGGTAACAGATAATTGCCTTGTAAATGTAGATGTTCCATAAATGCTTCTTGAGGTCCATGGTCTCTAAATCACTTTGCTAATGGGGAAGAGAGACTTTTGGTGATGAGGTCTGTCTCCTTACTCAGGTCATGCCCTTTGGCCCTACCAACTTGCCCAAGCAAATGGACCAGTCCCTGGGCTCTCTTAAATACCGGGAGCGATAATGTTGAGAGCTAGCTGACATTCTTTGAGCCCCTAGTATGTGCCAGGCTCCGTCATGCCTTATACTCATTAAATCACTTAAGCCTCAGAACACCCCAGGATGGCACGAAAATGAAGCAATTTTAAATGATCATTAAATAATGTCCCTACTTTCTAAAGAGTTCACTCTGCTAGGAATCTTAACGAAAGGCAATGGATCCTCTCAGCTAAACAAATAAACACAAAAATTTCCTTTTGATTTTTAATGCAAACAAAAGAAAACTTTGAAATTGTCTCATCATCCCCTTCTGAGAATAAATACTGGCAATTATCCATGACCCCTGCTTGTTGCTAACTCCTGCTATGTTTAGGATTGAAAGAGCCAAATTTCGGATCACATGTTTTGGTAAATAGCTCAGGGTGAGAATAATATTTACTATCGGCAGTAAGCAGCTTTGTATTGTTTCAGATTGGTGACGTGCAGGGGTAGGTGGAGAGGGTCAGAAGCAAGTTCCAGTATCATAGTGAATCACGGTATAACGTGCCTGCCAGCAAGAAGCTTTCAGACGTCTCAGCTACATTAGGAGGAGGACAGCATTCGCTAGCTGGGCTCGGCGCTGCTCGAGCAAGCTGACCAGCCTCCCTCTGACGCTCCCATTATAGGGCAGCTGGTATCCACCATTTATTGGGACGATGCGAAGTGAGAACAGAGGCCTCATCCTGGCTCAGTCACTAACTAGGTCATCGATTCTTTTTTTTCTTTTGACCATGCTGCGCGGCATGCAGGATCTTAGTTCCCCAGCCAGGGACTGAACCCGGGCCCCCTGCATTGGGAGCGCGGAGTCTTAACCACTGGACTGCCAGGGAAGTCCCTTTTAAAAAGTTTTATATTGAAGTATAGTTGATTTACAATGTTGTGTTGGTTTCTGATGTAGATCATTGATTCTTAAAACATGTTCCTGGGCTTCCCTGGTGGCGCAGTGGTTGAGAGTTCGCCTGCCGATGCAGGGGACACGGGTTCGTGCCCCGGTCCGGGAAGATCCCACATGCCACGGAGCGGCTGCGCCCATGAGCCATGGCCGCTGAGCCTGCGCATCCGGAGCCTGTGCTCCGCAACGGGAGAGGCCACAGCAGTGAGAGGCTCGCGTACCACAAAAAAAAAAAAAAAAAAAAAACCACAAAAAACAAAAAACATGTTCCCAAGATCAGCAGCATCAACACCATCTGGGGACTTGTTAGAAATTCTCAGGCCCTAGCCCAGACCCACAGAATCAGAGATTCTGGCGGTGGAACCAGCGATCTGTGTTTCACTGGGCTTCCAGGTGATTCTGAGGCCAGCGCAAGCTTGAGAACCACTCGGCGAATTTACCCTGGGTGATCCTCTTTCCAGGCTTCAGTTTCTTCTTCTATAAAATGGAAGACTTCTGTGTAGTAAGCTATTCCTAAGGCCCCCTCTCTGAACTCCAAGGCACATGTCCCAAGCTCTCCAATTCTATAACTCCGTGATGTAGATCTACACATCTGGAAGTATTGTATAGTGCATGAGGGGACAGGCTCTGGAATCTGACTGCCTGGGTTCAGATCCTGGTGCCCCCACTTGGTAGCACTGTACAGCCAAGCAACCTACTGAATTACCCTGTTCATTGTTCTCTTCCTCCATAAAATTGAGGTGATAACACCCATGTCCTAAGGAGGTTGTGAGCAATTGATCTAAAACACACAGAACAGCACCTGACACAAAGGAAGTAACTCATACCTCAGGTATTAGCAGACCTGTGACTCTCCACCTAAAGAATTCTGGAACTTTGGGGATGGGAATTGTAGTTATACAACTTTATTTCCTACACAGGGGCTATATATTAAAAATAGTCTTTAGCACTTGCTGAAGAAATAAGATAATAAATTATACGTGTTGAAAATTGTTATTCATAGGAAGGCTCCATGCTGGGGTATGTCTAAGGATGGCATGAAAACTGAATTTTTAAAGAATAAGCAATCATTCTTTAAGAAGGCATTGGTTGTCATTACAACTCTGGCAATGAGGCTGCATGTAAGACCTGTGATTGCTTCCATGTTATAATTAGAAAAACATTAATAAAATGAGTTCAGACTTATCTGTATTTTGGGTTCTTTTTAACCATTTGATTATTGTCTATCCATAACAGGAAGGAAACTAATACGATTGGGTGTCTGTTAGGTGGCACACACCATGATGGATGTTTTATAAGGGTCACATCAATTCAATCGAATGGTAACCCTGCGAAATAAGATGGTCCTGACTTTAAAGAGACTGAGGTTGACTGAAATTAAAGTTCTTGATCACATAGTAAGTTATAGATCCAAGATTTGAGAGTAGGTTTATCTGAATCCATAATTCACCCCTTGGCATCACTAACTTAACTATTTGTTATACTTTTAAAACATAAAACTAAGTTTTCAACAAATGAGACATGGACATCTTTTGCTACTTCATAAGCACAACTGGACGACGCGGTAGCTGTCAAGAGCTCTAGTATGTAGAGCACCTTCTGAAGGGCACTGGGAACCTCTCACCATCAAGAGCGCTTCTTTTATTTGCACCTACAAAAATCAGAGGTCCTCACCTAAGCCTGTGTTTTGGTCATCATTCTCCTTCTCCCTGTGTGGGCCTTCGGGTGAGAAAATGGCCAGCATACTTGGAAAGGTACCAAGCTGCCAAGGAGGGGAAGCCACACTTGGGTTTTCTGCCTCACAGAAGAGAAAACCGTACTATTCTTTATTGAGTCTCACCTTCCCATCTCTTTCCCATGATTTTATTCAAAGTGAAAGCAAGTTGGGATACACAGATTATCTACTGAGGGTTTTTAGACTTTGACTCAGTTAATACTTAAAATATAATTCTATTCTGTCCCTTAGAAAAGCTCTATTCTACTCGAAGAGTACTTCTTGTCGTAGAAAAAAAGTCAAGAAATGTTTTGCTTTTTTTTTTTAACCTTAATTTGGACGTATGGCAACATTCTTGGGGCACAGCTGTGGTATTACACCCTGGGAGTACATAAGAATCACTTTAAGAGAAAAAACCTAGTGCCCTGGTCTCACCCTCCAGAGAATATGCTGTTTTTGAAATAGCCCTTGATTATTGTTTAGTACCTTGATCTTTGAACACTTGTAGGATTTTGTGTAGCGTCTTTACATAGTTGAACATACTTGGTGCCTTTGAATTTGCTTATATACTATTATTGTCCCTAATAATTTAACTAAATTACTTTCAAGTTTCTTTTTAATTTGGCTGACTTAGTAGAATCTTCACTCTGGTGATTTTCATGAGGAGTTTAGGAAAGAGTTTAATGATAGCAAATATTTATTTTCTGTTGGCCCTCGAAGTTTAAAGTATCCTCAGTGGTTAATGGTCCAACTCCATTTTTTACCTGTTAGGATGTTGAAACTCAGTCTAGGTTGATTCTTTGAAATGAGGGAGGAGATGTCCAGGATCCCAAGTGCAGACCTACTGGTGCCAGCCCAGCCATCTCCACACCGGCGCCTGAGGGTTGGGGAATATCCGCCACCCCACAGATGCACTCTTAATTTTATCATTGGCATCAGACCCATATCTTCATCTGGTCTCCTTACAACAAAATTGGTCAGATCTCATGTGGATCTCAAGGGGCCCTCTTATCCTTTCAGAACAAGCCCAAATGTAGAGACTGAAGTGGCTTTTCCTACAAAGCACCTCACCCTGGACTCCAACCTGATTTCTGACTAGTTCTAGGTATAATATTCTATTCCTTTTGGGGGGAGACTAATTTTAAGTGTTTGAGGTCGCTATTTTATCATTGATCCCGTAAAGCTTTTCTTCTTTGGGGTGATACAATAGGGGAGGCTGAGGGAGGGGTTAGCACGGCCTTGAGCTCCCCTGGAACAATGGTTCCCACCTTTATAATGCACAAAAATCACCCAGGGAGTGTAGTTACCAATGCTCATTCTGGGTTCCCATCTGTAAAGATTTCGATCTAGTGTTCTTGGGCAGGGTCCAGCAATCTCGTTGCTTATTGAAAATACAAGCTGATGGTGATTGTATTAACCAGCTCAGGCTGCCGTAACAAGATACCATAGACTAGGGGGGCTTAAATAACAGATATTTATCTTCTCACATTTCTGGTGGCTGGAAGTCTAAGATCAGGGTGCCAGCAGGGGAGTTTCTGGTGAGGCCTCTTGTCCTGGCTTGCAGATGGCTGCCTTCTCACTGTGTCCTCACATGGCCTTCGCTCTGTGCAGAGTGGAGAGAGAAAGAGATCTCTGTTGGTTTTTTCTTCTTTTTTATTATGTGAGTTTCCAGTGTACAGCACTATAATTCAACATCTGTCTACACTACAAAATGACCACCTCCACAGTCTAGTTACCATCAGTCACCATACAATTGACCCCCTTCTCTCCTTTTACTTATCCCCCAACCCCCTTCCTCTCTGGTAACCACTAATCTCATCTCTGTATTTATGAGTTTGTTTTTGCTTTATTCGGTTTGTTTGTTTGTTTTGTTTTTTTATATTCTACATATGAGTGAAATTATGTGGTATTTGTCTTTCTCCTTCTGACTTATTTCACTTAGCATAATACCTTCAAGGTCCATCCAACTTGTCACAAATGGCAGAATTTCATTCTTATTTATGGCTGAGTAATATTCTAGTGTGTGTGTGTGTGTGTGTGTGTGTGTGTGTGTGTATCACATCTTCTTTATCCATTCATTCATCAGTGGACACTTAGGTTGTGTCCATATCTTGGCTGCTATAAATAATGCTGCAATAAACACAAGGGTGAGGGGTGCATACATCTTTGCAAATTAGTATTTTCATGTTCTTCAGATAAATAACTAGAAGTGGAGTCATATGTTAGTTCTGTTCTTAATTTTTTGAGGGATCTCTATACTGTTTTCCATAGTGGCTGTCCAATTTACATTTCTACCAACAGTGTATGAGGGTTCTAGCCTTTTCTTCTTATAAGGACTCCAGTCCTATCAGATTAGAGCCCCAACCTTATGACCTCATTTAACCTCGATTACCTCCTTAAAGGCTCTATCTCCAATTATAGTCACATTGGGAGTTAAGACTTCACCATATGAATTTGGGGGAAGTGCACAAGTCAGTCCATAACAGTGCCTTAGGGGATGTTGAACCACACCTGGAAAAATGCTGGTTTAGAGTATGTGTAACGATCACCAGTTTCATTCATCAAACATTTGGTCTACAACACCATTATAACAACAGATGTATTAAAATTTACAAATAGATTAAGTAGAGGAAATTTTTTCCCCAGTTTTTAAATTGGGGTATAGTTGATGTACAATATTATATGTTATAGGTGTACCATATAGTGATTTCTAATTTTTTTAAGCTTATACTTCATTTATAGTTATTATAAAATATTAGCTATATTTCCTGTGTTGTACAATATATCCTTGTAGCTTATTTTATACATTACTTTTTGTACCTCTTAATCCCCTACTATATATATATAAATAACCCTATATGGCCCCTCCCCCTTCCCTCTCCCCACTGGTAACCACTAGTTTGTTCTCTATATCTATGAGTCCACTTCTTTTTTGTTATATTCACTAGTTTGTTGTATTTTTTAGATTCTACATATAAGTGATATTATACAGTTTTTGTCTTTGTCTGACTTATTTCACTTAGCATAATGCCCTCCAAGTCCATCCATGTTGCTGCAAATGGCAAAATTTCATTCTTTTTCATGGTTGAGTAGTACTCCATTGTATATATATTCACCCCATATTCTTTATCCATTCATCTGTTGATGGACACTTAGGTGGCTTCAATAGCTTGGCAATTATAACTAATGCTGCTATGACCATTGAGATGCATGTAACTTTTTGAATCAGTGGTTTTTTTTTTTTTTAGATATATACCCAGGAGTGGAATTGCTATGTCAAATTGGTAGTTCTATTTTGAGTTTCTGAGAAACCTCCGTACTGTTTTCCACAGCGGCTGCACCAATTTATATTCCCACTAACAGTGCCCAAGGGTCGCCTTTTCTCCACATTCTCGCCAACACTTGTTATTTGTGTTCTTTTTGATGACAGTCATTCTGACAGGTGTGAGGTGATACCTCATTGTGGTTCTAATTTGCATTTCCCTGATGATTAGCGATGTGGAGCATCTTTTCATGTGCCTGTTGGCCATCGGCATTTCCAGAGGACCTTTTTTTTTTTTTTTAAAATAATATCATGGAATGGGATTTATTAAGAAAAGAATACCCTGCTCTCTAGCACTTTCTCATCATGGGGTTTCCAGAAAAGCATCCCAGAAGAAAGACATGGGTACCAGCCTGTCCTCTTTTGGCCTGTGTTTCCTAGGC